>NC_046294.1:87895776-89119429 GCF_004115265.2 Rhinolophus ferrumequinum | reverse complement strand
AGCGAAAGAGAGAGAGAGAGGAGAGAGCGAGCGGAGAGAGGAGCGAGAGAAAGAAAGAGAGAGAGAGAAAGAAAAAAAGAAAGAAAGAAAGAAGAAAGAAAGAAAGAAAGAAAGAAAGAAAGAAAGAAAGAAAGAAAGAAAGAAAGCAAGCTACAGGTCCATATGCCTAATGAACATAGATGCAAAAATCCTTGACAAAATATTAGCAAATTGAATTCAGCGATACATTAAAAAAGATCATACACCACAATCAAGTGGGATTCATTCCTGATATCCAAGATTGGCTCACTATCTGCAAATCAATTAACATGATCCATCACATTAACAAAATGAAAAACAAAAATCATATGGACATATCAATAGATGCAGAAAAAGCATTTGACAAAATCAGCAGCCTTTTATGATAAAAACTCTTAGCAACGTGGGAATAGAGGGATCATATCTCAACATAATAAAGGCCATATATAGCAAATCCACAGCTAATATCATACTCAATAGGAACAAGCTAAAACCATTCCCCTTAAGATCAGGAATAAGACTATGATGCCTACTTTCACCACTTTTATTCAATATAGTACTGGAAGTTCTAGCCACAGCAATCGGACAAGAAAAAGAAATAAAAGACATCCAAATTGGAAAGGAGGACATAAAATTGTCCTTATATGCAGATGACATGATACTATATATAGAGAACCCCAAATATTCCACCAAAAAACTATTAGATCTGATAAATGAATTTAGTAAAGTAGCAGGATGCAAAATTAAGATTAATTAATCAGTTGCATTTCTATACACCAATAACAACCTATCAGAAGGAGAAATTTTTTTAAAATCCCATTTACAATTTTCTCAAAAACAATAAAACACTTAGGAATAAATTTAACCAAGAAAGTAAAAGACCTGCACTCAGAAAATTATAAGACATTGAAGAGAGAAATGAAAGAAGACACAAATAAATGAAAACATAGGTTCCCCATCATTTTACATAAACTTAACGGTAACCACTTAAAAACAACCCAGAACTGAAATATATACTGTAATAAAAGAAGAAACAGAGGGAAACATCATAGAATACCACCACACAGAAATAACAGACAACAACAACAAAAAGGCAAAGAAACAATGGAGACACAGTCTTACCAGAAAACTAAAGATAAAATGATAGGAAATCCTCACTTATCAATAATCACCCTAATGTAAACGGACTGAACTCACAAATAAAAAGGCACGGAGTAGCAGATTAGACCAAAAATCTAAACCCCAGAGATGTCATCAAAATGGCGGCTTGAGGTGAGCCTCTGGAAATCTTCCCTGGAATTTACAACTAATCGAATGACTATAATTCCACAAAGGACTCCCTGCACAGCAGCCAAGCAAGACGAAGAGTCTCACTACTGAATTCACCTAAAGGTAGGCAAATCCTGCGATCAAGGGAGGGGAGCAGGGGGAAGTGCAGAGATGGAAACTCGTGGGCACGGGACGTAGACATAGCTCAGTGCTGCAAGCTCACTGCATCCCGGAACTACTGCAGCTGTGAAGAACTAGGACTACTAGGGATCCGATTATGGCCACAGGGCTGAGGGGACAGCATATAACACGTTTGAACACAACGCTGACGGCAGAGACCTTGGAGCAAAGACTGAGGGAAGAAGGCTAAAAGCGGTGGTTTAAGCCCTCACTGCCGAGCAGAGAATGGAAGCCAGAGGCACTGAGACTAGCTGCCACCTCCCTACCCTCCCAGAGCTCGCCCCGCCCCGACCTGCCCACTGATAGAAGCAGAAGAGTAGCACTCTCAGATCAGAAACACAGAATATTTGCAGTTCTGAAAATTGTGGTCCACAGACACAGACTCGCAGCCCAAATA
The DNA here is from genome assembly GCF_004115265.2 of Rhinolophus ferrumequinum. Taxonomy (NCBI): domain Eukaryota; kingdom Metazoa; phylum Chordata; class Mammalia; order Chiroptera; family Rhinolophidae; genus Rhinolophus; species Rhinolophus ferrumequinum. The sequence goes on along the minus strand of NC_046294.1, from coordinate 89,117,565 downwards.
GTTCAGGCAAAGGGGAGGGAGCTGTGGAAGCAGGACTGGCTGTGGTAGTGGTCGCCGCCGTTGCTCTGAGCCACCTCACACAACTCACACTGCCCCTGTCCCCACCTATCTGAGCAGATCCCTGCAGGAGTAAACAGAACTGCTGAAACTCACGGGTTCTGAATCAGGTGCAGGAAGAGTTTGGAACTTCAAAATCTCTCTGCATCCCCCCAGGGGTGCGGTGCCATATGACCCAGGCAAACTGTTAACAGAAGAGAAGCAACCTTCCACGGAATCCCCCCTTTGTGTGAGAATCTGGAATAGTGAAGAGAAAATATAACACTACAGTGTGAGAAAGAAAAATGGGCTGCAGTCGGAGAGAAAATAAAACATTCTACCAACACGTACTGCAAAACAAAAGAAAGACCTCTTCCTATCAACCTGTTGCAGAACCCACTCCTGTAGATGTCTAGGAAGAGAAATAATAAATCAGTAATTGCCATGAATAACCAAGGCAAGAAGACAGCTCAGAAAGAAAGTGAAAGTCTCCAGAAAAGGAAGTTAAAGATATGGAAATATGTGACTTAAATGACAAAGAAGTCAAGATTGCAGTTCTGAAAAAACTCAACAAGATGCAAGAAAATACAGTAAGGCGGTTTCATGAAATCAGAAATACAATCAAAGAACAACATGAGCATTTTACGAAAGAGATTGAAATTTTAAAAAAGAACCAAATAGAATTTCTGGAGGTTAAAAATTCAATAAAAGAAATTAAGAATGAAATAGCCAGCTTAGGAAGTAGAGTTGACCACATGGAGGAAAGAATCAATGACATCGAAGACAGAAACCTGGAAATTACACTGATGGAAGAAGAAAGAGACTTGAGACTTAAAAGAAATGAGAGAACTCTACAAGAACTTTCTGACTCCATCAGAAAGAGCAATATAAGAATAATGGGCATACCAGAAGGAGAAGAAAGAGAGAAGAGAATAGAGAATATATTCAAACAAATTGTCGAAGAGAACTTCCGAAACTTGTGCACAGAACTGGATCCTCGACTACAAGAAGCAATAGAATACCTAATTACCTCAACCCCAACAGGCCTTCTCCAAGGCACATTGTGTTGAAGCTGTCTAACATCAACGACAAAGAAAGAATCCTCAAGGCAGCCAGGGAAAAGAAGACGGTAACCTACAAAGGAAAGGCCATTAGATTATCATCATATTTTTCAGCAGAAACTCTACAAGCCAGGAGGGAGTAGAACCAAATATTCAAACTATTGAAAGAGAGAAATTATGAGCCAAGAATAATATATCCAGCAAGATATCTTTTAGATGTGAAAGGGGAATAAAGACTATTCCAGATATACAGAAGCTGAGGGAATTTTCTAATACATGACCTGCACTACAAGAAATACTAAAGGATCCCAAATAAATAACCTCATGTTACACCTTAAAGAACTAGAAACAGAACATCAAATGAAACCCAAGTCAGCGGAAGAAAGGAAATAACAAAACTCAGAGCAGAACTAAATGAAACAGAGAACAAAAGACAATAGAAAAAATAAATGTGACAAAGAGCTGGTTCTTTGAAAAGCTTAACAAAATTGACAAACCCTTGGCAAGACTCACTAAGATAAAAAGAGAGAAGACACTAACTAACAAAATCAGAAATGAAAAAGGGGAATTTATCACGGACACCACAGAAATTCAATGGATCATCCAAAAATACTCTGAAGGACTATATGCCACCAAATTCAATAACCTAGAAGAAATGGACAAGTTCTTAGAAACATATAGCCTTCCTAGGCTGAACCATGAAGAATTGGAAAATCTAAACAGACCGATCACCAGTAAACGAAATTGAATCAGTCATCCAAAACCTTCCCAAAAGCAAAAGTCCGGGACCAGATGGCTTCACTAGTGAATTCTACCAAACCTTCAAAGAGGATATAATACCAATACTGCTCAAACTCTTCCAAAAAATGGAAGAAGAGACAGTACTCCCTAACTCATTTTATGAGGCCAACATTACCCTGATACCAAAACCTGGTAAGGACAACACACAAAAAAGAAAACTACAGACCAATATCTCTGATGAATACAGATGAAAACTCCTAAACAAAATTCTAGCAAATCGAACACAACAATGCATTAAAAAGATCATTCATCACGACCAAGTGGAATTCATCCCTGGGGCACAAGGATGGGGGCGCAAATCCATCAGTGTGATACACCACATAAACAAAATAAAGGACAAAAATCATATGATTATATCAATTGATGCAGAAAAAGCATTTCACAAGATACAACATCCATTTATGATTAAAACACTTAAGAAAATAGGTATAAAAGGAAAATACCTTAACATAATATATGACAAGCCCTCAGCTAATCTCATTATTAATGGTGAAAAACTGAAGGCCTTTGCTCTACGTTCAGGAACACGACAGGGCTGTCCCCTATCACCTCTGCTTTTCAACATAGTGTTGGAAGTCCTTGCCAGAGCAATCAGGCAAGAGAAAGAAATAAAAGGCAGCCACATTGGGAATGAAGAAGTTAAATTATCACTCTTTGCAGATGACATGATGCTATATATAGAAAACCCTAAAGACTCCACCAAAAAGCTATCAGAAACAATCAACGAATACAGTAAAGTTGCTGGCTACAAAATCAACGTACAAAAGTCCATTGCATTCCTATATACTAACAATGAAATCTCAGAAAAAGAAATACAAAAAACAATTTCTTTTGCAATTGCAGCAAAAAGAATAAAATACCTAGGAATAAACTTAACCAAGGAGGTGAAGGATCTATATGCTGAAAACTATAAGACATTTTTGAAAGAAATTGAAGAAGACACAAAGAAATGGAAAGACATTCCCTGCTCATGGTTTGGAAGAATCAACATAGTTAAAATGGCCATATTACCCAAAGCAATATACAGATTTAATGCAATCCCCATCAAAATCCCAATGGCAGGTTTTAAAGAAATGGAACAAAAAATCATCAGATTTGTTTGGAAACACAAAAGACATCGGATAGCCAAAGCAATCTTAAGAAAAAAGAACAATACTGGAGGCATCACACTCTCTGACTTTAGCTTGTACTACAGGGCTACAATAATCAAAACAGCATGGTATTGAAAGAAAAACAGACACATAGACCAGTGGAATAGAACTGAGATCCCAGAAATAAAACCACATAAATATGGACAGATAATTTTTGACAAAGAAGCAAAAAACATACAATGGAGAAAAGACAGCCTCTTCAATAAATGGTGCTGGCAGAATTAGAAAGCCACGTGCAAAAGAATGAAACTGGACTGCTATCTGTCACCATGTACCAAAATTAATTCAAAATGTATCAAAGACTTAAGCATAAGACCTGACACAATAAACTGCATGGAAGAAAACATAGGTACTAAACTTATGGACTTTGGGTTCAATGAGCATTTTATGAGTTTGACTCCAAAGGCAATGGAAGTAAAAGCTAAAATAAACGAATGGGACTATAAGAAACTTAAAAGCTTCTACACAGGAAAAGAAACCATCGACAAAATAAAGAGGCAACCAACTGAATAGGAGATTTTTGCAAACAGTGCCTCTGATAAGGGGCTAATATCCAAAATATACAAGGAACTCATGCAAATCAACCACAAAAAAAACAAACAACCCAATTGAAAAATGGGCAGAAGACCTGAAGAGACATTTCTCCAAAGAGGACATACTAATGGCAAATAGACATCTGAAAAAATGCTCAACATCGCTAATTATCAGAGAAATGCAAATAAAAACCACAATGAGATATCACCTCACCCCAGTCAGAATGGCTATCATCAACAAGACAAATAGTAACAAGTGTTGGAGAGGCTGTGGGGAAAAAGGAACTTTCATACACTGTTGGTGGGAATGCAGACTGGTGCAGCTGTTATGGAAGGCAGTGTGGAGGTTCCTCAAAACATTACGAATAGAATTACCATATGACCAGCAATCCCTCTCCTGGGTATCTACTACACATAAAGACATGTGTGCTCCAATGTTCATTGCAGCTTTGTTTACGGTGGCCAAGACATGGAAACAACCAAAATGTCTTTCGATAGATGAACGGATAAAGAAGTTGTGGTATATATACACAATGGAATACTATTCGGCGGTAAGAAAAGATGATATAGGAACATTTGTGACAACATGGATGGATCTTGAGAGTATAATGCTAAGCGAAACAAGTCAGACAGAAAAAGCAGAGAACCATATGATTTCACTGAGATGTGGTATATAAACCAAAAACAACAAAAGAACAAGACAAACAAATGAGAAACAAGAACTCATAGACACAGACAATAGTTTAGTGGTTACCAGAGGGTAAGGGGAGGTGGGGAGTGGAGGGTGAGAGATGAGGGTAAGGGGGATCAGATATATGGTGATGGAAGGAGAACTGACTCTGGGTGGTGAGCACACAATGGGATTTATAGAAGATGTAATGCAGAATTGCACACCTGAAATCTATGTAATTTTACTAACAATTGTCACCCCAATAAATGAAAAAAGAAAAGAAAAGAAATACCTAAACTCTACCAAAAAGCTATTAGAAACAATCAACGAATACAGTAAAGTTGCCGGCTACAAAATCAACATACAAAAGTCCATTGCATTCCTATATACTAACAATGAAATTTCAGAAAAAGAAATACAAAAAACAATTCCTTTTGCAATTGCCGCAAAAAGAATAAAACACTTACGAATAAACTTAACCAATGATGTGAAAGACCTATATACTGAAAACTACAACCATTTTTAAAAGAAATTGAAGAAGACACAAAGAAATGGAAAAACATTCTGTGCTCATGGATTGGAAGAATTATTATAGTTAAAATGGCCATATTACCCAAAGTAATATACAGATTTAATGCAATCACCATCAAAATCCCAATGGCAGTTTTTAAAGAAATAGGACAAAAAATCATCAGATTTATTTGGAATCACAAAAGACCCCAAATAGCCAAAGCAATCTTAAGAAAAAAGAACAATGCTGGAGGTATCACACTCCCTGACTTTAGCTTGTACTACAGGGCTACAATAATCAAAACAGCATGGTATTGAAAGAAAAACAGACACATAGACCAATGGAATAGAACTGAGATTCCAGAAATAAAACCACATAAATATGGACAGATAATTTTTGACAAAGAAACTAAAAACATACAATGGAGAAAAGACAGCCTCTTCAATAAATGGTGCTGGCAGAATTGGATAGCCACGTGCAAAAGAATGAAACTGGACTGCTATCTGTCACCATGTACCAAAATTAATTCAAAATGGATCAAAGACTTAAGCATAAGACTTGACACAATAAACTGCATAGAAGAAAATATAGGTACTAAACTTATGGACCTTGGGTTCAAAGAGCATTTTATGAATTTGACTCCAAAGGCAATGGAAGTAAAAGCTAAAATAAACGAATGGGACTATATGAAACTTAAAAGTTTCTGCACAGCAAAAGAAACCATCGACAAAATAAAGAGGCAACCAACTGAATGGGAGAAGATTACTGCAAACAGTGCCTCTGATAAGGGGCTAATATCCAAAATATACAAGGAACTCATGAAAATCAACCACAAAAAAACAAACAACCCAATTGAAAAATGGGCAGACGACATTTCTCCAAAGAGGACATACGAATGGCAAATAGACACATGAAAAAATGCTCAACATCGCTAATTATCAGAGAAATGCAAATAAAAACCACAATGAGATATCACCTCAGCCCAGTCAGAATGGCTATCATCAACAAGACAAATAGTAACAAGTGTTGAGAGGCTGTGGGGAAAAAGGAACTCTCATACACTGTTGGTGGGAATGCAGACTGGTGCAGCTGTTATGGAAGGCAGTGTGGAGGTTCCGCAAATAAATTACGAATAGAATTACCATATGACCCAGCAATCCCTCTCCTGGGTATTTACCCCAAAAAACTGAAAACATTTATACATAAAGACACGTGTGCTCCAATGTTCATTGCAGCTTTGTTTATGGTGGCCAAGACATGGAAACAACCAAAATGTCTTTTGATAGATGAACAGATAAAGAATTTGTGGTATATATACACAATGGAATACTATTCGGCGGTAAGAAAAGATGATATAGGAACATTTGTGACAACATGGATGGATCTTGAGAGTATAATGCTAAACGAAATAAGTCAGACAGAAAAAGCAGAGAACCATATGATTTCACTGAGATGTGGTATATAAACCAAAAACAACAAAAGAACAAGACAAACAAATGAGAAACAAAAACTCATAGACACAGACAATAGTTTAGTGGTTACCAGAGGGTAAGGGGGGTGGGGGGTGGGAGATGAGGGTAAAGGGCATCAAATATATGGTGATGGAAGGAGAACTGACTCTGGGCGGTGAATACACAATGGGATTTATAGATAATGCAATACAGAATTGCACACCTGAAATCTATGTAATTTCACTAACAATTGTCACCCGATGGCCAGGGGCTTGAAAATTAATCTGGGGGATGTAATTTGGTGGTTACCAGAAGGTAAAGGGGTTGGGGGGTGGGGGATGAGGGTGAGGGGGATCAAATGTATGGTGATGGAAGGGGAGCTGACTCTGGGTGGTGAACACACAATGTGGTTTATGGATGATGTGATACAGAATTGCACACCTGAAATCTATGTAATTTTACTAACAATTGTCATCCCAATAAATTAAAAATAAATTTAAAAAAAAAGAAAAGAAAAAAAATTCAAAAAAGAAAAAAAAAAAAAAATGGGAAGAGGTCATGAAGAGACACTTCTCTAAAGACAACATACAAATGCCCAACAGACATATGAGAAAATGCTCCACATCACTAATTATTAGAGAAATGCAGATAAAAACCACAATGAGATACCACCTCACAGCTGTCAGAATGGCTATCATCAATACATCAACAAACAACAAATGTTGGCGAGGTTGTGGAGAAAAGGGAACCGCTATGCGTCATTGGTGGGATTGCAGATTGGTGCAGCCACTATGAAAAGTAGCATGGAAGTACCTCACAAAATTGAAAATGGAACTACTTTGTGACCCAGCAATTCCACTCCTAGATATCTATCCAAAGAAATCCAAACGCTAATTCGAAAAAATATATGCACCCTATGTTTATTGCAGTGCTATTCACAATCGCCAAAATACGGAAACAACCGAAATAACCATCAATAAGACGATTGGATAAAGAAACTGTGGTACATTTATACAATGGTATTACTTGGCCATAAAAAAGAAAGAAATCTTACCATTTGCAACAACATGGATGGACCTAGGGAACATTATGCTCAGTGAAATAAGTCAGACATTGAAAGACAAATACCATATGGTCTCACATTTGGAATCTGAAGAATAGAATAAGTGAGCAAACAAAACAAAACTAGACTCAGAGACATAGAAAAAAAACTATTGGTTGCTAGATGTGGGGAGGCAAGGGGGAAAAGGTGAAGGATTAGAGAGTGCAAATTAGTAGAGACAATATAGTCACTGGGATGTGAGATACAGTGTGGGGAACATAATTCATAATCTTGTAGAGATTATGTATGGTTATTAAGCCAGATGGGCACTGGACTTATCAGAGGGATCATTTCATAGACTGTGTAGACACGTGACCACTGTGCTGTACACCTGAAGCTGAAGTAGAATAATAGTGAATGTCAACTCTAATTATATATATACACATATGCATATGTATATATATACATTCCCGCCACACACAGGATGTGGAGTACAGCATAAGGAAGATAATCAATGGTATTGTAACAGCTACATAAGAGGTCAGAGGGGCAGTAGCTTGGGGGAGGGAGGTTCTCACTTCGTGAGGGGTGTGAATGTCTAAGTATTACGTTGCTTTGTACACGTGAAACTAATAAAAAACAATTGAAAGAAAATAAATAAATAAATATGTGCAGTTTATTGTGTGTTTTTTATACCTCAATAAACCTTTAACATGTTTTAAAAAGTCATTTATATCAATTTGATCCAAATTATTTTGGCTTCTCATGCCAGTAGATGTGCTAACTTTTCCCACCTTTTAACAGGTACTAACCCACCAAAATATGTTTCTCTGTTTCCCCCACACCTCAGTCAAGTTTGATGCAGATATAAATGCCTTCTGCGAGAGGCTTGGGGTAGAGTATGAAAGAAGGAATTGAATCCCACATCTAAGTTGTAATTGCAGAACCGGGACAGCCTGTGTGGGACGGGAGACATAACCATGAACCGAGCAAACTCAGCAAAAGCATGAGCACGGAGCTGAGGTCCTCAAACTCAAACTCACTCCACTCTCTGGAAATTCTAAGCATTGGAAGACAGCACTGCACTTCTTTAGGATGTGTTCTGGGGGTTCAGGCCACTGTCATAAATCTTAGGGCCCAGGATCCCAGTTTACACTTACGTTTCTTAACACAGACAGAAGCACACACTGGCACCCAAAGTGCATCCTCCCAGACCACACTCCTTCGCATTGCACTGCAAAGTGGGGCCCTCCCTTTTGGGCTATGAGCACCACGCTGGGGAGAGGAGGTGGCTCCTCACTGAACTGCATTTTCTCGGTAAAGAAACTCATTAGACGTGGGAAAGATCAGGGCAAAGAGGGGAGGTTGATTCCCTGGCAAACCCACGTTTGGTGAGCCTCTTCTCGTTATTTCATGGGATACTCCAGTCAGTCCATCCTAGTCAGTCACATAACACACTCTCCAACAATATCCCATCCCAGCTGACACAATGACCATGGAAACACAGGGTCAATTTGATTCTGGCCACACCAGGCAGGTGCCGTTTTGGTCCCTCAGCTCTGCAAGGTGCTCTGCTCCAGATAAACAAGAGCTTCTCCAACCTTCTCCACTCTCCCTCATCTCCCCGCTCACCTCCCAGCACCACTGACACCACTCTGAGAGCACCACAGCAGAAACCAAATCAGCTCTCCTTCTCAGGGGATAATCAAAGTACAGCATCTCTGAAGAGAACCAGCTCCGTGGAGCAAGTCTTTAATTTCAAGCTGACAAGGTTGAAAGCATGTGTTGTGGGCTCTCTGATAGGCAAGACGGATAGATAGCCAGGGAGTCCAGCTGATGAGCAGGAGGTACAGAAGAGACAGAGTGGGAGGGGGCAGGAAGCATCCCAGGGGGGCAAAAGGAGCTCTCAGTGTTCTGGAGGTTTATTTGCTCTCTGCAAACCTGAGCTAGGGGCATCTCCCCTCACTATCCAGAGGGGTGTCTGCAGCAGCAAATGTAGCCCTGCCATTGTCCCCTCACCAGACACAGGAGCAGAAAGAAACCTGGAAGGGTAAGCCTCTTGCCCAGGCTCACAGTCAGCTTTACCCCAAGGGCAGAGATTACACCCTAAATATGTTTAGTCCTAAATACAGACCTGAGTAGAGCTTCAACACTCCCTGTGCTCCTGAACCCAAATGGCAAGGCTGCCTGGGAACAAGGCCTCACTGACATCAACAAACTGAGACTCTGCACAAGAAACCTTTCATGTGCTTAAAAGCAGATATCACTGTGCCTCTTACCATCTTGTCATCAAGAGAAAAGATGACCAGAGAGGTTAGGAATCCTGCTCAAAGTCACACAGCAAGTCAATGATGAAACCAACAGTGTAATATAGTAGACTCTGGCATTCAGGAATAATACATAACAAGACCTCGAAGAGGCCTCCATTTCTTTCTTTTTTTTTAATTAAAGTTTATTTGGGTGACAATTGTTAGTAAAGTTACATAGATTTCAGGTGTACAATTCTGTATTACATCATCTATAAATGCCATTGTGTGTTCACCACCCAGAGTCAGTTCTCCTTCCATCACCATATATTTGATCCCACTTACCCTCATCTCCCACCCCCCACCCTCCTTACCCTCTGGTAACCACTAAACTATTTTCTGTGTCTATGAGTTCTTGTTTCTCATTTGTTTGTCTTACTCTTTTGTTGTTTTGGGTTTATATACCACATATCAGTGAAATCATATGGTTCTCTGCTTTTTCTGTCTGACTTATTTCGCTTAGCATCATACTCTCGAGATCCATCCATGTTGTCACAAATGTTCCTATATCATCTTTTCTTACCGCCGAATAGTATTCCATTGTGTATATATACCACAACTTCTTTATTCATTCATCTATCGAAGGACATTTTGGTTGTTTCCATGTCTTGGCCACCGTAAACAAAGCTGCAATGAACATTGGAGCAGACGTGTCTTTATGTATAAATGTTTTCAGATTTTTTGGGTAGATACCCAGGAGAGGGATTGCTGGGTCATATGGTAATTCTATTCGTAATTTTTTGAGGAACCTCCACACTGCCTTCCATAACGGTTTCACCAGTCTGCATTCCCAAGAACAGTGTATGAGGTTCCTTTTTCTCCACAGCCTCTCCAACACTTGTTGCTATTTACTTGTTGATGATAGCCATTCTGACTGGGGTGAGGTGATATCTCATTGTGGTTTTTATTTGCATTTCTCTGATGATTAGTGATGTTGAGCATTTTTTCATATGTCTATTTGTCATTTGTATGTCCTCTTTGGAGAAATGTCTCTTCAGGTCCTCTGCCCATTTTTCAATTGGGTTGTTTTTTTGTTGTTGAGTTGCATGAGTTCCTTGTATATTTTGGATATTAGCCCCTTATCGGAGGCACTATTTGCAAAAATCTGGATAGGCCTCAATTTCCACCACCCCCCAAAAGGGAAAAAAAAAAGAAAAAAGCAGTAGTACTCATTGGACAACACCAGTGCTGCCTTGGGCAGTAGCTGAGCAGGCAGTGAGGTACTGGCCAGCTCAGCGATTCTGCCTCAGCAGGATAGATTACTTCTGGGCCGGACTTTTGAAGAGATGAAATCACAAATAGCACCCTAGCAAACCCACAGTCTTTACATCTCTCTAGGCTCCTAGACCAGTGCTCCTGCTGGAATCATTGGCTCCTGCTATGCTGCTTCAGATGGGGACCACAAAGTCAGACAAACAAGACCAGGATGGGGAGGCAGCTGCTCGTGAGGACAGCTCTATCTCTGAGCCCAGAAATGTGCTGCCTCCCTTCCGTTCCTGTTGCCTCACCTGCCAATTTTGGGTCTGAGCTTCCTGCACCAGAAACCAAGAACATGCACGCTGACCCCTTTGGGGAAGCTTTCGCCTTATCCAGGCTCATGGGGCTCTGGGCTCCTACTCCACATTGCTGAGCTTTGCCCTTCTAGGATCCAACAGTACATGGCCCTTAGTGGTGCGCAAGGTTTGCTGAGTAAATAAAGTTTGATATCTGTGTGAATTGATTGTCTACAGCTCTCAGCTCTGTGGGACAGACACTCTCTATAACAAAATAAGGGTACTAGCCACAGGTGGGACTCTAGAAGGGTGCTATGGACTGAACTGTGTCCCCCATAAAATCCATATGTTGGTGCTAACCCCCAACATGTTACTCCTAGGAGGTGAGACCTTGGAGGTGATTAGGTTTAGATGAGGTCATGAAGGTGGGGCACTCGTGATGGGGGCAGTGGCCTTATAGGAAGAGATCAGAGAGCTGGCATGTGCTCCCTCCTTTCCCTCTCCCTCTCTGCTATGTGAGGACACAGCGAAAAGGTGTCAGTTTGCAAACCAAGAAGAGGGTTCCCACTAGGAGCAGAATTTGTCAGCACCTTGATCTTAGACTCTCAGCCTCCAGAACTGTTAAAAATAAATGTCTGTGGTTTCAGTCACTCAGTCTATAGAACTTTGTTATAGTAACCCAAGCACACTAAAACAGGGGATATGAGGCCCTCCTCCCAAATTCCTCCCAACACAGCCCAGAACCACATCAAGAAGGCCTTAACTTTGACTGTGAGTAGAACCGTGAGGTAAAACATTGAGGTGAAAACATGCTGGGCTGGGTGTCAGTACCGGGGTTCTAGACCTAGTCCTGCTGTTATCAGCTCTGTTACCTCAGGCAAGTGATGGAATCAAAGTATGCCCGGGGTGACATTTACAAGACCTCAGTTTCCCCATCTGTACAATGGAGGGAGGTGGGAGCCCCTGTTCTGCCTATTTTTCAGGGATCCTGTGACTGGGGTTCCTGTGGGACAATGGGAATGAGTGTGCCTGGAAAGGATAGCACACTGTCTGGTTGGCATCAACAGCAGACTGGCGGAGGGGCTCCTCAGAGTCATGGAAGAGCCATGCCCTACAAGCACTGGAGCAGTTTTCTGTCTGCAGTCCCCACCCACTTACGTGCCTTGGAACTAAAGATCCACCCATGGTCCACAGCGTTTTTTGGCCTGTCCACTTGCTTTCCCGGACAGCTCTCAGGATCCTGACTTGTCTCCTGGCTTCACTGGAAATCTCTGCAGGGCAGGTTTTGGTCAATTTTTGTGACCCCTCTGGAGTCTTCCACAGTGCTGAGCATATATGGGCTTGATCCACACCCTGCTCACTGATGTGGCCCAGCCATGCAGCCTTCGGGGAGGGGGCTGGCCTTTGCTACAGGACACACTAAAGCCCACCACTGGCAATTGGCACTCCTCCCAGGGAATAGGGAGTATTTGGGCATGGGTCTTCCGTGCCCTTCCTAGCCTGCCACCCTGTGCCCTCAGGGACCAGTGCTACCCTCCCTCCACCTGCCCATACTGCACTACAGGACACTCCACCCTGGGTCCCACTGAGTGTAAGAAGTGATGACTCCAATTCTTAGTGACATGGGGCTGTTGGGGACTGTGTATGACATCCTCACTGCCACCCAGGAACTTAGCTGCCCTTTCTCTTTGTCCACGTGCTGCAGTCCCTGAGGAGTCAAGATAGAGATTTGAGATGGCCCAGTTCCTGCCTCTTGCCTCCTTCCTTAGTCTTTAATATTCATGAACACACCTAGCAGGGGAGCTAAAAATGTTCTCTCCTAAATCTAACTGCTTTATGGAAGTCTAATTAAATTCCTTGGTGGAAGGGGAAAATAAGTGACCTTCAAAACTGCCAAAGCTATTTGGAATGGCACGTCCCAGAAACCTTTCCTTTTCTCTCTCCTCCCACTGTGGTTGGCCTTTCCTCTAGTAATAAAATTCTCTGTTTGCATCTCAGACTAAGGGACCAGGGTGCACTCTGAGGGCGGGGGTCCCAATGGCAAGATTACCTCCTATCAAAGAAACACAAAGGCAATGATGCTGACTCCCCTGGTGACCTTAGCCCTTGCTGGAAACTGCAGTCTCAGCCAGCGGATGGGGTTGAGGAAAGGGAAATGACAAAAGGGGGGATTGGCTCTAGTGGAGAGAGAATGACACAGTCCCCAACACCCCAACCCATTCCCACCAATTTTTGATTCTGCAGTAGGTTACTCTGGCAATGTCAGGCTTCTTCTTTCCCTAGACCGCCTCACCCAGGCCTCCTGGCAAGGCCCCAGTGAGCACAGGAATAGAAGCCCTTTGCAAAACTTGAACCTGGGAGCTTAGGATTAGAGCTCACATCCAGCTGCTTCTCCTACTTACTAGGGACAAGTCATCAAACCCCCTGAGGCCAACAGGGGAAGCTGCCATTTCTGAGGGTCTCTTATAAGGAGAGGGACAAAAGGGTCTGAATCTGCCACATTCCTCCCTGTTATCTAAGAAGAGTTCTCTCCTACTGAGAGGTAGAAGAGATGTGAGCCAGAGGAGATGAGGATATGAACCCTTAACCCCCGACTTGCAGTGTCAGGATTTGCTCTTGAGAATGGCTGAGACACAGGTGAATTTCAGCAAGACCCTTCTGCATGAGAAGTAGCAGGCTGGCAGAATCCCCCAGGCAGGGAGAGGGACAAGGCCTGGAGGTGCAGGTATACACAGCACATCAGTATTGGGGCCAGCTCTCATCGGACCTCAATTATCGTTTGTTGAATGAACATGCATGCCTGATGGAGGAGCACAGAGGAACCAGTTGGTTTCTTTTCTACTTTGGGAGGAGGTCATTTTTATCTGATCTAACATTGCCTTCTGATTAGTCTCCAGTAAATCATTCCCAGACAATGCCAATTCCCAAAGTGAAATGATTGACAGCTGGTAGGTCTGAGTGACACTCTAGCTCCCATGAGCCTTTTATTTTCTGGGATGCATATTCTTCAAAATCAGTGTATGGGTCATTCTGAGGTCATCAGAATAGATCCTGCTTGGTGTGCACATTCTCAGGGGGTGACCACATCCAATTCTAGCCTGTGCCCAAGGAGAGTCTAGAAAGCCAAGGTTCCAGACTACAGAGGTCAAGACCCTGCCACCTGCTCCGGACTGGCAGAGAGGACAGCACTTCTTTCCCTCGTGACCTGATGGGAACATCAGGCCCCTGCTGCTCCTCTTACCTTGTCTATCAGCTCCTCCTCTCTCCACTCATTCCTCACTCCCCTCTACTCCTGTCCCTCTTCCAGCCCACGCCGATGTCTCCCCTGCCCCATCCCTCACCTCACCCAAATCCTCTCCACTGCAGGGTCCAGCTTCATGAGATGGACCAATCAGAATGGCCCTGGCCAAGCCAGCCCATGATGAACTCTCCCCTGCCCCAACTGGCGGGCTGGCCAAACCGCTCATTCAGCCTCCGAGCCTGTCACAGCCTGGAGCCCACACTAAATTCTTCACATGATTCCTAACTCCTCAACTAGATTTTGACCTCCAAGAAGCCAATATTTGTGCTCTAAATACCCTTGGGAGCTCTCTGTGTGCCCTGAGAAGACTCAAATGCTTCAGGGAGAGTGAATGAATATATGGTTGAATGGATGTAAGTGAATGAATAAATGAGGAAATTCACTCATTCAACAAACATTTATTAAGTACTGTGTGCCAGACACTGTGCAGGGTGATGAGACCTGAGGCATTAAAATAGACTGATCCCCACTTCATGAGCTCTTAGTTTGTAGAAACAATGAGTGAACAAATGAAGGTGAGAAAGTGAGCAGGCAAATGAACAGGTGACCACACAGTGCACAAATATATAGGCATATGAGGACCCCAACAGCGTTTCCCCCGAGAGAGGGGCTCCTCACCTCTCTGTACCCACCACAGACTAATTCTTCCTCTCCTGGCTTCCTCAGAGGAACCAGCTCTTACCAAGGTGAGAATTCAGACTCCTGCCTCCATCCTTTCCTCCACCACCATCACCTCTTTAATTTATAGGCAAGAACCACAGACCCATGTAGGGCGAAGTGACCTGTCCAAGGGCAGATAGGTTGTAGAGAAAGATGGCCTAGGTCAGTGTTTCTCAGCTCTGGCTGTCCATCAGAGACATTTGTAGAACTTCTAAAAATATAAAAATCTGGGGCTGGTTTCAGCCCTACTGAATCAAAATCTCCGGGGAAGTGGCGTAGGCATCTGGGCACCTTTTGTTGCTAAACATCATAGCTGATTTTGATATTCAGCCAGGGCTGGGAGCCAGTGTCCTCCATGGACAGTAATAGCTGTCATTAACAGAGTCCTCATGGTGCGTCAGGCACCGTGTGGAGCCCTCTGCTTATCTCATCACATCTAAGCGACTACAGCTTGGCTGCTGTCTTAGGTCAGGCTCCCTAGGAAATAGACTCTGAGATAGGGATTTATGCTCAGAAGTCTTTCTGGGGAGCACTCTCAGAGAACAGCACCTGGGAGGGGGTGAGGGAAACAGGGTTGGGCAGAGGGGAAGGTAACTGGCATGTAGTTACAATAAGACCTCACCCAAGTCTAGCACTAAGGCTGAGGTCATTCAAAGTTACCTCCAGGGGAGGCAAGGGGGTACCGCCTATTTTGGTGTTTCTGCCACCTCCCTCTGCTCACAGCCGCTGCCTTTCCTGTGTGGCCTTCAGGGGCCTTGAGTCAAATGGGGCCTCACAGGGCCGCCCCCACCTCTGCCGTCTTGGGCTTAGACCCATCGAGCTCAGGGCACCTGAGCTAGTTGCCACCCCTGCTGGCCTGGTGCAGTTGCCCCTTACGCCAGGACATGGGGAGGAGTCCCTAAAGCACAGAGAGGCATACCTTGTGCCCCTCAGTCAGGTGGGAACAAAAGAACCATCAGTCTCCAGCAGGGGCCTTAGAATATCCTCGGATACGGCCTTTAACAATTACGCAAATGTTTACGCATGTTATTCTGAAGACTGAAAAATAAATAACACTTCTAGTATATGAATTAAGGCAAAAAGGCAAATACTTTTTATTAAGATACATGTAATAGTAGAACAAAACTTTTGAGTTTCACAACCAGGCTTATCTTAATATTGCTGCCACAGCCTCATTTAATCTCTCTAGACTGTTATCCATGGGACTTTAGGTTTGGCCCTTCTATCTTCCCCATAATGTGCTATGTGTGAGTTTGTGCACGTTTCTGTGTCCGTGTGTATTTAGTGAGGGCTGAAGACATAGAGCTAGGGTTCCAAATTTTATGCAAATATTTCAAATATAACTGTGTAGCATTGAGCCATATGGAAAGAATACTCATATGTGATTTGTAGTTGATCTGGGATCCTACATTAATACTGTGGTCTTAGACAAGTCAATCTCTGAGCCTCTGTTTCCATAAACAGGTGTAGCAGATACTATGGTAGACCACCCAGACTCTGACTTCTGGAACCGGGCCTTACGTCTCCAGCTGTCTGGGTACTGCCTGCTGATGGCTGACAGGTAAGTCCCTCCCCAGGAATGCCCTGGGCAGAAGGGAGCTTCCCTCCCCAATGTTAGGCCAAAACCAAAGACTGATCCATGTAGAGTACAGAGGCTGGACCCCTTTGCCTCCACTGGAGGTAACTTTGAAGGACTATCATGCAGGGCGGCCTGTGGGGTCTCAGCTCCCGTTCCCCGCATAAGAACACAGGATATGGTGAGGCCAAAAAGGAACACCCACGGAGCCATAGATGGGAGAGTCATACCACTGTATTCTCGCTGACAGCGTCCGCCTCTCTGCAATCCGTGCTTGCCAGCTCAGCCACCATCTTCTTGCTAGCCCCCCATTTTCTGCTAGCATAGCCACGGCAGTTATATTAGTAGCCAATGGCTCACTGGTTACAGCTGACAGCCAACTAGGCACAGTTGATGGCCATTTACTACCTGAGCCAACACCTTTCCACGTGAGGCCGAGAGCCTGGAAACTGCACTGCTGGCTCTGTCCCCACACTCCACCCCTACAGGGTCTCGCCTCACAATCTACGTGACAAGCGTCTTCCACGAGGGGCCCTGTGTGAGGAGCCTGGAGGTGAATGCAATATCCTGGGCACAGCCAGGCTCTTTGGGCACAGCCAGGGTTTCTCAGGGCTCCACCAGTCCTTCTGGGCACAGCCAGACTTCCTGGGCTTCTTAGGGTACCACTAGTCTCCCCCAGCAGTCAGGGCCTCTCAGGGCACTGCCACTCTCTCTGGGCACAGCCAGACTTCCTGGACACAGCCAGGGCTCTCAGGGCACTGCCACTCTCTCTGGGCACAGCCAGACTTCCTGGACACAGCCAGGGCTCTCAGGGCACTGCCACTCTCTCTGGGCACAGCCAGACTTCCTGGACACAGCCAGGGCTCTCAGGGCACTGCCACTCTCTTTGGGACTCTCAGGGTACCGTGCTGGAACAACAGCGGCTCACAGTCAAGGTGCTTACGTATTCTCGATGGCAGCCCGTCGAGACACAAAAGCAAACATCCCCAGTTCCACTACATGGTGGTACGTTCCCAAGCAAACAGTCAAGCAATCCGTTAAATTAGGGATGGAAGGCAATTCCCCATAGTCCATAGTCATTCTCCAGGGCTGTCCTGGGATTGAGGGACGACCTTGACCTCACCCTCAGCTCCCACAGAGGACTCAGCAAGCGTTTCCTCCTGGGACTACAAGTCCTGCATCTGGGCTGCCTCAGCAAGAACTTCCCAGCTGTGGGGACAGGGCCAGGAGTGCAGTTTCCAGGCTCTCGGCCTCACATGGAAAGGTGCTGGCTCAGATAGTAGATGGCCATCAGCTGTTACCAGTTAGCCATTAGCCACTGATAGAACTGCTGTAGCTACCCTAGCAGTGGAGTGTGGATTGTAGAGAGGCAGATTGCAGTTAGCAAGTGAGGTGGGTTGGCAGAGAAGCGGACGGCAGGTTGTGGATCGTATGGCTCCTACTTCTTGTGTCTCCAACTCAGCCGCCAGTGAGCATATAGTGGTGTGACTCCCCTGTCTGTGGCTCCGTGTGTTCCTTTTTGGCCTCACCACATCCTGCGTTCTTATGCGGGGAACGGGAGCTAAGACCCCGTATGACACCTGCATTACACCGACTTGACAGCAGCCAAGCTGTAGTCGCTTAGATGTGATGAGATAAGCAGAGGGCTCCACACGGTGCCTGACGCACCATGAGGACTCTGTTAATGACAGCTATTACTCTCCATGGAGGTCACTGGCTCCCAGCCCTGGCTGAATATCAAAATCAGCTATGATGTTTAGGAACAAAAGGTGCCCAGATGCCTACGCCACTTCCCCAGAGATTTTGATTCAGTAGGGCTGAAACCAGCCCCAGATTTTTATATTTTTGAACGTTCTACAAATGTCTCTGATGGACAGCAAGAGCTGAGAAACACTGACCTAGGCCATCTTTAACCAGGTCACCATAACCTCTTTAATTTACAGGCAAGAACCACAGAACTGTGTAGGGCAAATTGACCTCTCCAAGGGTAGACAGGTATTAGCTGTCCAGATAGGGCTCAACTCATAAATCCTCACTCACTCCGGGTCATTGCGTCAGGGAGTGGTGGTGAGGGGGGGTCAAAGGCCCTTGGTTAAAGCTGTAACAGAACCACAAGGTAATCACATTTATAAAGCAGATCCTAGAACATTTGGCCTGACTGGCAATACAAAGGCAGTATGTGATCAAGCACCCTGGGCTCCTAAAGGAGAGAGTCCTTATTGTGGTGTGGTTATCAGGGAGGTCTTCAAGGAGGAGGTGGACCCTGAACCAGACTTTCACAAATGGTGAGGCTTTGGGTAGGGAGAACGCAAAAAGGATACCAGCCCCCAGCACTGGTAATCTCATGCTGAGGAAACCAATCTTGATCTGTACTCTCATCATCCTTCCAGCAGGACGAGGGATCTTAGAGGCACTCAGACTCATGGACCAGCAAGCAATGATTGCCTAGTTTTCAGAAAAATACGTTTTGTTCTAAAGATTAAAACTCAGGTGCGATTTGTTTAAGATCTGGTTGATCTGCACTTCAGTCGTCCTGCTTTCCTAAATTCTCAAGTCCCACAAGCCATGGAGTTATGTGGTGTAGCAGAGGCAGAGACTTGAGCCTGAGTTCATACTATAAGTTGTGTTACCTTGGCCAAGTTGCTTACCCTCTCTGAGCCTCTATTTGTTCAGCTTTAAAATGAGGATGATAATATTTGCCCTCCTTACTCTCTGTTGGTTGAGGTTCAAATGGGATCACAATAGCAAGTTCACTTCTGTATACCGCAAAGCAACTACAAGTGTGAGCAGCTACTGTTTTCCACATTGCTCTTTATAAATTCAGGATGCAGAAGCCCAGGGAGGTCCCATCATTGCCCAGCACCCCACCATTGCCCAGCAAGCCATATGGGGAAGAGAGGCAAGACCAAGTTTCCCAGATTGGACACTAATGCTTTTCCAACACAGCAGAATATCTCTTCCTCAAATCTTTCTTCTCTCTCTGATCTCTTAGGCACTCCAAGGATTGTGCATGCTCACCTTGCCCCAAATCTATAGTTTTGGATGCCTCATAATCTTCTGATCCCCTCTGAGGCAGCCTGCCAGACTATGCCCTTTCTGCTTCTATGTCCTGTCCAGGGTCCTTCTGTCGACACTCTGTTCCCTCTTGATACTCTAAACTCAGGCTGGGATCAGCCCCACCCCCCAGATGATTGGAAGTCTCTCATCCTCCCACTTATAACACTGGTGGAATGTCGCCTGCTGATACATTCATAGCTAGGCAGCTGGCATACAAATTCTGACAATTAAGTTCGGAAACTTGTTGCAACAATGTTGCTAACCTTTTTTTTATATCAGAGGGATTATTCATTATTGAATTTGTACCACCTGGACAAACAGTTAACCAAGTTTACTATTTGGAAGTGTTGAGAAGGCTGCATGAAAAAGTTAGACGACCTGAAATTTTCGCCAACAATTCATGGCTCTTGCATCACGACAATGCACCAGCTCACCCGGCACTGTCTGAGGGAGATTTTAGCCAGTAAACAAATAACTGTATTGGAACACCCTCCCTACTCACCTGATCTGGCCCCCAATGACTTCTTTCTTTTCCCTGAAGATAAAGGAAATATTCAAAGGGAGACATTTTGATGACATTCAGTACATCAAGGGTAATATGATAACAACTCTGATGGCCATTCCAGAAAAAGAGTTCCAAAATTGCTTTGAAGGGTGGACTAGGCGCTAGCGTCAGTGCATAGCTTCCCAAGGGGAGGACTTCGAAGGTGACCATAGTGATATTCAGCAATGAGGTATGTAGCACTTTTTCTAGGATGAGTTCGAGAACTTAATTATAGACCTTGTACAGAGTCCAGAAGTGATCCCTTGAGGATTCGTCACCAGATAGGGCTGGGCAGTATGATAAGGCCTCAATGGAGGGGGCACAGCCTCTCACAGACACTGGGCTGGAGGGCTGGACTCTAGGTGTCCGACCTCTGCTTATTTGTCTACCCTGATATCTCTGCCCAATCAAATCAATCCTTTGCTGCAGAAATCTCTAGCTGCTCTGTGCCAGACACCAGATCCCCAATACCAAGCACCTGGGAGCCTCTCTCTCCCACCCCCACCCCAGTCCTCTCACCAGCTCTGCTTCGTTCTCCCCACAGAGTCCCCTCCAAGTCCAAGGCCCACCCAGCGCAGACCCTTGATTCCAGGAGACATTTCGTGTCCACCACCATTGGGTGCAGTGGGAGCCCAAACAAATCAATGGCAGAGCAGTAGATTAAGGGGTCCAGCACGAAGCCATCCATCACTGTCTTTTACAAAGACCTGTCAGCCTGCAAATGGAAAAGGATATGATGTGAAACAACCCATCTGCAGGTTTTTAACACTCTTTACAAATTGCTGTGGTGAATAACTTGTTGCCTGTGTTTAGCCCTTTTCAAATTGTCTTTTAGCTACAGTCATCCGTCTTCATTCTACACCCTAATGGTGCATGCACTGCCAGTTGGGCAACCTCATTATTTCCCTGACACTGCTGTCTGGAGGAGGAAGGGATAAAAGGAAGGGGGCAGAGGAGAGGAAGCAAGGGAGTAGGGTGGGGTGGGAGAGTTGCTGGTAGAGGAGGGACTTTGACCGGTGGAACTGGCTTGAGCAAGGACCTAGTCAGTTAGAATCCTTACACCGAAACGTCCTCACTTGCTGTGATCCCGATGAGAGAAGAACCTGCCCCTTTTCCATGGAGTTTGAAAGAAGGGACTGCCCTTATAGAGGATGCCCAGACACCCACAGTTTGCCAGTGTAATGGTCAGAAATTACAATCCAAGGCCACCTTCAAGAAGGAGAGTCCATCATAAAACTTTGACGGAAGGTCTTTTCTGTATGTTTCTCCATCCTCATCCCACATGGCAAGACTTGCCACTTCTGTCTCTCCACTGAGACCCATACCTGTGTTTTGGTTCCCACTGCCCTAAATCCAGCTGGCATTTCTTCTTTCCCAGCTCAGGACAACAGCCTCCTAACTGGTCAGTCTCCCCTCCAGCCCATCCTCCTCAGTCTCAAAAGAAAACTGAAACTTCTTTTAGAGGTCACATACAATTTTTCTTACTCTGTCAGTATTTTTCAGTGATATGGGTGTTCCCTGCATTAGAATCACTTGAGCACCCCCTCCCAGAACCACTGATGCCATGGGGCAGAGAGTTTCCCAACTGGTTAATGTTAAGGTGCACTGCAGAGGTGGAGGACCATGCCCACGTGACACCTGAAGCACAGAGATGCAATAATTTGCCCCAGGTCACACAGCTAGTTAACAGCTGAACAGAAAGTAGCAATCTAGTACTCTTACTGCTATTCTACAGTGAAATCCTTGTATGGACAATAGTTGTTTGTGCATCCGTCTTTCTGACTCAAACATAAGCTCCTTGAGTGCCAGAACAGTGTCCTGTGCACGTCTGTGTCCCTCCATCCTTCTCCCAGCTTGGCCCAAGTCTTGGTTTATTTTTGGTAAGCTGGAAAAGTGAAGCGCAGTTTACAGTAGATGGAGCCCCACGTGCAGATCGTGCACGTGGCTGCAGACAGAGCGCTCCCTTCAGGGCGCAGAGCTCCCCTCTTCTTGCTGGCATCCTACAGGCCAAACCAAACTCCACCTTGCTGTCAAGTGCTGCTTTCTGACACTCCTTTCAGCATTTCCACTCTGTCTTCTACAGCAGACCTCTAAATATTTGAAAATGTTTGTCAGGATGCACTTAGATGATCTCTCTTCGAGGTTTAAGATCCCCAGCTCCCTCAACCACTGCTCACATGGCGTGGTATGTAGACCCTGGGGCATCCTAGTCCCCCTCCCCCAAATGCCATCATATTTGTCAATGTCCTTGCTCAACTGTAGCTCCCAGAATGAAAGGCAATGCTCCAGATGTGGTCTGGCCCCTGCCAAGCACAGAGAGACATGTCATTATCTGTCCTCTTCTGGGCTCTGTGCTTCAATTAATATAGTCCAAGATTGCATTAGCTTTCCTGTCAACTTCACCCCATTGTTGGCTCACATTGCACTTTGTCCGCTAATCCGTTACCTCTATTACTGTCTACTCCACAGTTCTCCATCTTGTCTTCAAGGCTTACACCAAAATCTTTACAAAATGCCTTGCTGAAATCCAGACATGCGATTTCCATAGCCTACCAGTCTAGAAAACCTATCAGGTAGATAAAGGAGGTCATTTTGGATGGACTTGTGCTTGGTGAACTCGGGACGATTTCTAGTGATCTCTCTTTTTTTTCCTATGGGCTTACGAAACATCTCAATAATCTTTGCTCAGTGCCCTCTACAAAGCTTTCCTCGCCCAAGGTGCTTGCTCAGTATCTGCACTGAACAACTGTGGCAGGCTGCCTGATTGATTATGCCCCTTGTGAGGTATATGGTGGTGAGCAGGGGCTGCCTGGGGAAAAGAAGAGAGGGGAGCTCGTTCAAATACCAAACTCAGGAATTCCCATGGAAGTTGTAAATGGCTTGATAAAGGGACTTTGTGTTTCTTGGTTGGAAAATTTATTAACAATGCCTAATGTATTTCACTCTCCCTGCACAATGTTTGGTTCAAAGTCTATATGAAAACATCACTGAAATCCCAATTCTGCCAAACCATTTCCTTTCTCCTATAATTAGATACTCTAGATTTTTAGTACCATTTAGTGTGTGTGTGTGTGTGTGTGTGTGTGTGTGTGTGTGTGCTCCTTCTGATTTCCACAGGCTATTTTTAGACCAATCATGACTCATTTTTTTAAAAACTGAAGAAAAAAGTCTTTTTCCCCAGCAATTAAATGTTCCTATCCTTTGGGTGGCACTCATTTTAGGTAAGTCATAGCTGGGTGACAGATGGGGTTATCTGGAGGAGCACACAGGAGGAAGGCCCTTGTTATGGGGTTGGGGAACGATGAGGGGAGACAATGTACAGTGACCTTCAGCCCCTGGGCAGGGGGCTGATAAACCCCACTCCTTTCAAGAAGTAGATGGATGCAGGTTCTTGGAGAAACAGTGCTGGTGGCAAGGAGATGCAGCTGACTCCTGAAATGAAGTGACCATGAGCTATTAGCAGTGGGAGGGTCTGCCTGGCAAAATAGTGAGTTCCCCATCGATGGAAGGTTCAAACCAAGCTGGATAACATCCTGGGTGTTTAAGGCCCCTGCTGATGTTGACTCTGAAATCTGCCAGGGAGGCTGCTGAAAGAATTCCAGTTCTGAAAGGGAAACCAAGCCACAGTGTCCGAAGCCGTGTCCAATACCAGGATTCCAGGAAGGATGAGACATCAGCAACTACGTCTGCACTTGTTCCTCATGCACAGACAATGTAGGGAGGGTTAGGGGGAACCACCACCTCTATTCAGCCTTCCTAGAGCCATCTGTCTGAACAGGGAAGTCCTTGGATACTCTCCCCCCGCTCCTGTCCCTAGCTTGGAAACACACATACTCTCCCCCACTTTCCATGTGAAAAGGGCTTTGAATGCAACATAATAGATAGTCATGGATCCTTTTCTGCTTCTTTTAACTACTCAGACCCTTTTATAGAGACTCTTATAGGCCTGGTTCCTTCTCTCTGGAAATTCACAATCTAAGATCCACCTGCTGAAACTAACACACCTATATAGAACACACTGTCCCACAACAGAACGACAGACCTGGAGCAATTCAATGCCCCTTGGTGTGACAGAGAGAGAGAGCATGTGCATGCATGCACATGTGTACATATGTGGAGTGGAGGGAGAAGGTATCAGGTTTACCTTGGGCCATCCCTAAACTATACACGTCTTTTCCTTGCCTACCAAGAGTCTGACATATTTCCCATACCCACCCCCACAACATTTAAGAATCAACCCCCATGGAAGGCCAATGTTACAGACAAGAGGAGCCTGAGAAAGGCTGAAAACCACTGGTAAAACTTTACAGTTTGAAAATCCCTTCCTCAATCATTATTCTTGATTGTCTATTTACTTGCTAAGTATTTATTCAGCACCTACCATTCTCTAGGCACTGTGCCAGGCACTGAGAGTATAGGAGTGACCAAAAATAGACGCAGTGCCTGGACTCACAAGATGCTCACAGCCTAGTGAAGATAGACATTAAGAAGCAATCATAAAAGTGTGTACTTACAGTCTACTCTGCTAAG
The DNA here is from genome assembly GCF_004115265.2 of Rhinolophus ferrumequinum. Taxonomy (NCBI): domain Eukaryota; kingdom Metazoa; phylum Chordata; class Mammalia; order Chiroptera; family Rhinolophidae; genus Rhinolophus; species Rhinolophus ferrumequinum. Next base: position 89,092,842 of record NC_046294.1, on the reverse strand, counting down.
TGTAAGAATGGAAAATTACATAGTGCTGTGGGGCATAGAACCCAAGGAGTTGACTTAATATAGGACTCAAGGAGGACTTCCTGGAAGAGGGGATATATGGAGGTGAGGATCTGAAGGATGAGGGACAGGTAATCAGGTAAGAGATGGGAAGGCGGGAGAACAACAACCCTGTAAAGGGCATGCATGTTCATTCAGAAAACATGACATGCCTACACATGTCAGGTGCTTCTGAGTGCTAGAGACATATGGTGTCCAAGATAGACACAGCCCTGCTCTCCCGATCCTTCAGGCTAGACATGGAGGCAGATACCTTTAAACTTCACAAATAATTACTTCATGACAGTTGGGAAAGTGCTCCCAAGGAAGATTTCAGTGGGGCAGGCAGGGGGGTGGGGGGACGGCAGGGAGGGGCAAGTTTCCTCCAAGCAAAATATAAATAGGACTTGCCTGGTTCATACTTCTGAGTCAGAATTAATCAGACTCAGAATTGATGGCTGATTGAATTTTGGTGGAGAAACTGGGGAGGCTGAAAGAGAAGTAGGGATTTCTGATTTGGACACTTGGTGGATGGTGAGACCATTAACAAAGATAGGGAGCATAGAGCCAGAGCACTTTTGAACATGTTCCATGAGTATGATTTGGAACATGTTCAGCTTATCCCAGGTCTGGGTTCTCCCTGCGACAGGGTGAAGAGTTTAGGGAAGGCTTCTAAAAAGAAGTCCCAATTAAACTTGTTCTTGAAAGGCACATAGAATGGGAATGTGAGGGAGGCATATAGTAGAGCATTCCAGAAAAGGGCCATGGCCTGGGCAGAGGCCTGGAGACATGAAGGAGCACTCCTTGTTTAGGGAACTGCAAGTAGCTGTGCTTGGCTGGAACAGGATGGTACACAAATGTGGTAAGAGATAAGAATGGAGAGTGGGCAGGGGTCAGGAAAGCTGAGGAGCTTGGACATTGTCCTAAAGATAAAGAGGAGTCACTGAAGAGTTTTGAGAAAGAAAATGATGGTCAGATTTATGCACTGAAAAAACAAATCTCATTATGGTTTTTATTTGCTTTTCTCTAATGATTAGTGAGGTTGAGCACTTTTTTTAAAGTTTATTGGGGTGACAATTGTTAGTAAAGTTACATAGATTTGAGGTGTCTGTTGGCCATCTGTATGTCCTCTTTAGAAAAATGTCTCTTCATGTCCTCTGCCCATTTTTTAATTGGGTTGTTTGTTTTTGGAGTTGAGTGAGTTTTTTATAAATTTGGAATATTAACCCCTTATCAGATATATCATTGGCAAATATCTTCTCTCATTCAGTAGGATCCCTTTTGGTTTTATTGATGGTTTCCTTTGCTGTGAAAAAACTTTTTAGTTTGATGTAATCCCACATGTTTATTGTTTCTCTTACTTCCCTTGCCTGAGGGGATATATCAGTAAAAATCTTACACCGGGTAATGTCTGTAAAGTTTCTTCCTGTATTTTCTTGTAGGAATTTTATGGTTTCAAATCTTACATTTAAGTCTTTAATCCATTTTGAATTTATTCTTGTATATGGTGTAAGGAGGTGGTCCAGCTTCATTTTTTTGCATGTGTCTGTCCAGGTTTCCCAGCACCATTTATTGAATAGACTGTCTTTACCCCACTATAAATTCTTGCTTCCATTGTCGTAGATTAAATGACCATATAGGCATGGATTTATTTCTGGGCTCTCTATCCTGTTCCATTGATTTATGTGTCTGTTGTTATGCCAGTACCATGCTGTTTTGACTATTGTAGCCTTGTAGTATAATTTGATGTTAGGTATCGTTATACTTCCCACTTTGTTCTTATTTCTCAAGATTGCCGAGGCTATCCAGGGTCTTTTATGGTTCCATATAAATTTTAGGATTATATGTTCTATATCTTTGAAAAATGTCCTTGGTAGTTTGATAGAAATTGTGTTGAATCTGTATATTGCCTTAGGCAGTATGGACATTTTAATGATATTAATTTTTCCTATCCATGCACATGATATGTGTTTCCATCTATTTGTATCTTCCTTAATTTCTCTCTTCAATGTCTTATAATTTTCTGAGTACAGATCTTTTACTTCTTTGGTTAAATTTATTCCCAGGTATTTTATAGTCTTTGAAGCAATTGTAAATGGGATTTTCTTAATTTCTCCTTTTGATGTTTTATTATTGGTATATACAAATGCAACTGATTTCTGAATATTAATTTTGTATCTTGCTACTTTACTGAGATACCAGCTCACCCCAGTCAAAACTGCTATCATCAATAAATCAACAAACAACAAGTGCTGGCAAGGATATGAAGAAAAGGAAACCCTCGTGCACTGTTGGTGGGATTGCAGATTGGTGCAGCCAATATGGAAATAGTGTGGAGGTATCTCAAAAATCTGAAAATGGAACTACCTTATGACCCAGCGTATCCAGACCTAAGATAGATTCCACTCCTAGGTATCTATCTGAAGAAATCCAAAACTCTAATTTGAAAAAATTTATGCACCCCTATGTTTACTGCAGCACTATACACAATAGCCAAGACACGGAAACAACCAAAATGCCAATTGGTAAATGACTGGATTAAGAAACTGTGGTACACTTATACAATGGAGTATTATGCAGCTATAAAGAAGAATGAAATCTTACCATTTGCAACAATATGGATGGACCTAGAGAACATATGCTAAGTGAAATAAGTCAGACAGAGAAAGACAAATACCATATGATCTCACTTGTATGTGGAATCTAAAGAAAAGAAGAAATGAATGAACTAATCAGAAACAGTCTCAGAGACATAGAGGGAAAACTGAGGATTGCTAGATGGGAGGGGGGTGGGGATAAAGGAGAAAGTGAGGAGATTAGAAAGCACAATTAGTAACCACAAGATTGTCACGGGGATACGAAAGTCAATTTGGGGACTGTAATCAATAATGTAAAGATTTTGTAGGGTATGCGATGGACACTTGTCTCATTAGGGAGACCACCTCAGGGAAGATGTAGATGCCTGATCACTGCACTGTACACCTGAAGCTGAAGCTGAACAATAATGAATGTCAACTAAAATTATATATATTTACAAAAAGTGGAGTACAGCATTAGGAATAGAGACAGTGGAAATGTAATGGCTGTGTGTGATGTCAGAGGGGTAGTGGATGGGGGGATGGTGGTTATCACTGTGTGGGGGATATAAATAATAAATGTCTGACTATTACATTGTTTTGTACACCTGAAACTAATAAAAATAAATAAATAAATAAATAAATAAATAAATAAATAAATAAATAAATACAGAGGATCCACAACTGTAAAAAAAAAAAAAAATCCCTGAGGCTGCAGAGATGGCTCAGTGAGAGCCCGTGTGAGGGTGGGGGGTGGGCTCAAAGCCCAGTTGCATTTAGGAGCATAAACTGACAGGACAAGGGGACATTAGGGGTATAAAAAGGTGGGCCAGGGAATAAGTGAAGATGAATTTGATTTCCCACTTTGCTGATTGGATGTTGAACTTGAGGGTTTTATGAAAAACATACCTAAAGATGTCTCAAGGTGTTTAGACTAATGAATCTGGAGGCCAGAAGGATGAAGATACAAGGTTGAGATGCATCCAGTTTTTAGGGTGAAGATAGAGAAAAAGAGTCCTCATGCCGGTCACGCAGAAACACCTGCTTCCATCTCTGGCCTCTTGTCCTGTTGTTTAAGGCAAACACAGAGGCATTTTTGAATCTTCCTTCTCCTTCATTACCTCCCTCCACATCCAAGCCATCATTTGATCAGAGGACCTCTCTGCACAGCAGGCGGGCCCAAGTGTCCCCTTTCCTTCACCTGCTCAGAGCCCTTCTAGCTTCCTCCCGGAGCAATGAAGCAGCACCTGATTGCCTCTTTCCCGCTTTCGCTGACTCCAGCTTCCCACAACCTGTGTCCCTGACAACGATGAGTAGACCAGGCCTCTGTGGGACATCAAAGCCCCTCATTGTCCCTCCTTGCCTTCAGAACCAAATGCCAACTCCTTGACTATCTCTCAAAGCTCTGCATAATTTCCTCCTCACCTCCTCTCCCTCCTACCTCTCTCACTCTGGTCCTTCTGGCCTTCTCTCTACTCTTCAGGCAGCCTCCCTTGCTCCAACTACAGCTTTCAGGTTTGGTGTTCTCTGGTTTCAGAGTCTACTACCTCCTGACTGTCCCAAGGCTCACCCTTCTTGTCATGTGGGTCTCTGTGAAAGCATAACTCCATGGCGAGTCCTCCCTGAGCACCCTTGAGAGCAGCCATCCAACATTTTCTCACATCACTGCATTTTAATGCTGCCTATATCACTGTTTTCCTTGTTTATCAGTTTTCTTACTAGATGTCTCCCATACTCCTCCCACATACACACATGCTAGATGTAAGTTCTATGAGAGCGAAAGTCTATTCTTCTTCACCCTAGGGCCTAGAAGAGTACATGTTCCTAGTTGGTGACCCACAGATATCTGTTAAATGAATGACTAAATAAATGAAAAAGTGGGCATAAAGATAAGGTCTAATGCTAGGAGTGAATAACTCACTCCTAGAGAGAGACAGTACAACCAGAGAAGAGAGAGTCTAACCAGAGAAGGAAGAGAATCAAGAGACACTTGTATTGAACAAGGGAAAAGAGTTTTTCAGTGGAGGGACTGGTCACAGCATCACACACTGCCAGAGAAATCTTGTAAGGACCCAAAGCATCCATTGGCTTTAACAGGAGAGTGGTTACTAGGACTTTTGGGGAGTAGTGGAAGGGTAGTAGGCAGCTGCCTGGGGCTGGTGTGGTTGGCTGGGATGCAGGGGTTAATGGAGGCATATCTGGGTGGAACAGGCGGGTGAGGACTTCTGGGCAAAGGAGGATTTTCTGTTGAAGGTTGGCTCCTGGGCTGAACAGAGGGAATAAAAGAGAAGGAGCAGTGCCTGAGATTACACAGCAAGGAACTGGAGCTGGAATCCTCAGAAATTTACAGAAACATAAGGGGTGCCCCAGACAGGGTCATAATTAGTCCTTCATTCAAACTAGTATTTACTCCACATGAACTTTAAGGCCAGGTCCAGGGCTGCGTGGAGGACAAGCTCAGAAGGGGTCTTTAGGAGGCATGGACCTCTCCTCTAGGTCCTAAGCAGTTTAGCTCTTGCTCCAAAAGTGCACTCCACACTCACATAGCAAAGGCAGAAGCCAGCAGCACATTGGGCCAGCACCCTAAAAGATGACTGAGAAATTAGTCAGCAGTTGCTGCTCAAACATACCCCTTAACGTCTCACCCTAGATCCCAAGCAGATTATCAGAGTGTTCCTCCCAACCTCACACTCCCACTCCCTAAGAGGAGCACAGGTCAATACAGCTCTCTCTTGCTTACCACCTTTCCAATGATATTTCAGCACCCACCTTAGATTCACACCCAGGCAGATGCCAGGTCTTAATTTAGCTGCAAACCAGAGCCTGGTTCTATGCCAGTCTCTATTATGCCTCAGCGTCTAGTGAACAGAAAGGAGCTTTTATACTGCTGTGGTTGGTGTGAAGCTGGAGTGGGAGTGGAGAAGATGTGGATTTCCCACATCACACGCAGTATTTAAGGGTCAGCTTTGTGCCCAGTCCCATCTCCGACACTTGCTCTGCTGAAATTTAAAATGGTGGGAGATTTGACGGATTAATATTCAAGGGTGCTAAAGACTCCACCAGAAAGCTATCAGAAACAATCAACGAATACAGCAAAGTTGCCGGCTACAAAATCAACATACAAAAGTCCATTGCATTCCTATATACTAACAATGAAATCTCAGAAAAAGAAATACAAAAAACAATTCTTTTCGCAATTGCAGCAAAAAGAATAAAATACCTAGGAATAAACTTAACCAAAGAGGTGAAGGACCTGCTGAAAACTATAAGACATTTCTTAAAGAAATTGAAGAAGACACAAAGAAATGGAAGGACATTCCGTGCTCATGGATTGGAAGAATCAACATAGTTAAAATGGCCATATTACCCAAAGCAATATACAGATTTAATGTAATCCCCATCAAAATCCCATTGGCATTTTTTTAAAGAAATAGAACAAAAAATCATCAGATTTGTTTGAAAACACAAAAGACCCCAAATAGCCAAAGCAATCTTAAGAAAAAAGAACAATGCTGGAGGTATCACACTCCCTGACTCTAGCTTGAATTGCAGGGCAACAATAATCAAAACAGCATGGTACAGTGATGTCATAGGAATGGTGGCAGCCAGGCGGACTTCTTGAGTTCTCATCTGTAACTTACCACAAATTGAAAATCTATAATCCATCAAAGGACTCACTGCTCATCACATAGAGCAGCTAAGAGACTCCTATGAGGATTACTTGAAGGTGGGCAAATTGGGCGAGCAGGGGAAGAGGGAAGGGAGCAGAGTGGAGACGCGGCCCAACCTGCATCATTGGCTGCAGAGATGCAGGGGGTCCCAGGACGAAACAGAGACCACAAAAGCCAGGAGATCGGCTCTTTCCAGGCATCCCACAGCTGATGTCTCCCGCCGCTGGGAGAGCAGCATATCTAGCATTTGAGGCAGTAACCTCAGAGGAGACCTCCAAGTCTAGGTCGGAGAAAGGACATAAACTCCATACCTGGGCCCCCACGCCCACTCTCCCAATCCTACCTTCACCCTCCCAGAGACTCAAGCTGGCCCCTGAACTGAGGAGTAGTGTCAGATTACAGAGGAGCTGTAGCACTCAGGATTCGGGAAGACCTGGCTTGTAGCTCTGATCCAGGGTAGAGGCTGGAAAGAGTGTGACACTGCTGGGCTGGGAGAGAGAAGACTCCTCTATCCCCAGCCCCCACCCTTTCTGGCCTGCCTAGGGCAATTATAACTGCAGAGACAATCCCAGTGATCAGCAGTAGGCAGCAGACACAGCTCTGGGCTTTCAGCAGCTCAGAAATCTCCCGCCCTCCACACACACACATACACACGGAAGAAGTGCCCTAAGACTCAGGAGACCTGGGTACAGGGCTCGTTATCTTACTCTCAGTGTGCATATGTGCAGGAAAGAGCAGAAACTGCACTGACTTTGTAAAAACTACCATCCAGACCCCATAGCACCACTCGTCTAGGACTGCAGTCCCAGGGTCACTCTGGGCACCGGGTGACGGGCTCTGCCTGCAGAATACGCAGAGGACTCTTTGTTACAGCAGAGGACAACCTGGAGATTATTTGGTTGGCTTAAGCCAAGACTGGCACTGCTTTTTTTGTTGTTTTTTTTTGTTTTCATATCTTTGATGTTTTTGCCTATGTTTAGTGTGGGTTATCAGTTGTTTTTACATGTGAATGTATTTGGTTTTTTCTTTGTTGTGGTTGTTGTTGTGCTTGGTGATTTGCTTTGTTCTGAAATTGTCCTACCAGGGCCCAGCCCAAGAGGCACAAGATTCAACACACCCAGAGGCCAACTCCAGACCAAACCATAGTACTACTGGGTTATACCTACAAGTGACACACCCAGAGGGAATTCTCTACAGGCACAAGAGCCCATAAGGGCCAAGCCTCATTTGAGCGGTCAACTCCATGCAGCAGAACATCCTGCTGTGGGCAGAGCCAAGTCTCACAACTAGTCAGCCTAAGAGTTAACTCCACCTACTCACAAGCTAAAAGCAATTAAAGATCAACTTTAACAGGACAATATACACAACACAAGAGTCACTTTTGGAGCACATGCAGTCGAGAAGAAGGAAGTGGTGCAAGTCAAATATAAAGGACACATACTACATAAGATAACCCAGCAAAAACTAAGAACCCTAGGGCATCTACCTAATACATTGAAGCAAAACACAGAGAATCAGCCAGAATGGGGAAACAAAGAAACATGTCCCAAATAAAAGAACAGAAGAAACGTCCACAATTGGAACCAAATGAAATAGAGGTAACTAACCTATCAGAAACAGAGTTCAGAACATTGATGATAAGAATGTTTAGGGAGCTTAGTGACGATATAAAGCAGGATAGAGAAATCATAATGAACAACCAGTTAGAACTAAAGACCACAATAACTGAAATAAAGAACATACTTGAAGGAATTACCAGCAGGATACATGAAACAGAGGATCGAATCAGCGACTTAAAAGACAAATGAGCAGAGATCACCTAAACGGAGCAACAAAAAGAAAAAAGAATAAAAAACAATGAAAATGGTTTAAGAGACCTCTGGGATAACATCAAGCGCAACAACATGCGCATCATAGGAATACCAAAAGGTGAAGAGAGGAAGCAAGGGATCGAGAATATATTTGAAGTAATAATGTCAGAAAACTTCCCTAACTTGGAGAAGGAAACCAACATACAAGCCCAGGAAGTGCAGAGAATTCCAACCAGGACAAACCCAAACAGGTCCACACCAAAACACATTATATTTAAAATGGCAAAGGTTAAAGACAAAGAGACAATGCTAAAAGCAGCAAGAGAGAGTTTGCCGATCAAAATGGTGGCGTGAGGTGAGCCTCTGTAAAGCTCCCCTGGAAATTACAACTAATCCGAACAACAATAATTCCACAAAGGACTCCCTGCACAGCAGACAGGCAAGACGAAGAGGCCCACTACTGAATTCACCGAAAGGTGGGCAAATTGTGCGAGCGGGGAAGGAGTGAAGGGAGAAGTATGGAGACAGAACCGCACAGACCCAGGAGGCAGACCTAGCTCACTGCTCCGAGCTCGCTGCATCCTGGAATTACTGCAGCTGCGGGAGAGGGAAGAACTTGGACTGCTAGGGCTCTACTGATGGCCCACAGGGCTGAGGGGACAGCATATAACACAGCTGAACCCAACGCTCACGGCAGAGACCTCAGAGCAAAGACTGAGGGAAGGTGGTTTAAGCCCTCACTGCCGAGAGGAGAACGGAAGCCTCTAGGCACTGAGACTAGCAGCTACCTCCCAGAGCTCATCCCGCCCCCACCTGCCTGGTGCTAGAAGGTGAACAGTAGCAGTGTCAGATCAAAAGAACAGAATATTTGCTAGTCTGAGAACTGTGGACCACAAACACAGATTTGCAGCCCAACTAGTTCCAGCAGAAGGGAGGGAGCTGTGGAAGCAGGACCAGCTGTGGTGGTGGTCGCCGCCATTGCTCTCAACTCACCTCTCACAACTCACCCCGCCCCTGGCCCCACCTATCTGGGCGGATCCCTACGGGAGTAAACTGAACTGCTGAAACATACAGGCTCTGAATCTGGTTCAGGAAGAGCTTTCGAACTTCAAAAGCTCTCTGCATACCCACACAGACACTGCGTCCTGTGACTCAAGCGAACTATTAACAGACGAGAAGCCGTCTCCCAGGAAATCCCCCCATTGTGTGAGAAGCTGGAATAGTGCAGAGAAAACATAGCACTACGGTGTAAGAGAAATAAAAGACTGCAGTCGGAGAGAAAATAAAACATTCTACCAACAAATACTGGAAAACAAAAGAAAGAACTCTTCCTATCAACCTGTTGCAGGGGCCACTCCTGTAGATGTCTAGGAACAGAAATAATAAATCAGTAATTCCCATAAATAACCAAGGAAACAAGACAGCTCAGAAAGAAAGTGAAAAGTCTCCAGAAAAGGAACTTAAAGATACGGAATTATGTGACTTAAACGACAGAGAATTCAAGATTGCAGTTCTGAAAAAAACTCAACGAGATGCAAGAAAACACAGAAACGCAGTTTAATGAACTCAGAAACGCAATCAAAGAACAACATGAGCATTTTACGAAAGAGATTGAAAATTAAAAAAAAAGAACCACAGTGAATTTCTGGAGTTTAAGGATTCAATAGAAGAAATTAAGAATGAAACAACCAGCTTAGATAGTAGAGTTGACCAGATAGAGGAAAGAATCAGTGACATCAAAGACAGAAACCTGGAAATAACACAGACGGAAGAAGAGACTTGAGACTTAAAAGAAATGAAAGAACTCTACAAGAACTTTCTGACTCCACCAAAAAGAGCAATATAAGAATAATGGGCATACCAGAAGGAGAAGAAAGAGAGAAGGGAACAGAGAATATATTCAAACAAATTGTCGATGAAAACTTCCCAAACATGTGAACAGAACTGGATCCTCGAATCCAAGAAGCAAATAGAACACCTAATTACCTCAATCCCAACAGGCCTTCTCCAAGGCACATTGTATTGAAGCTGTCAAAAATCAATGACAAAGAAAGAATCCTCAAGGCAGCCAGGGAAAACAAGACGGTAACCGACAAAAGAAAGGCCATTAGATTATCATCAGATTTTTCAGCAGTAACTCTACAAGCCAGGAGGGAGTGGAACCAAATATTCAAACTATTGAAAGAGAAATTATGAGCCAAAAATAATGTATCCAGCAAAGCTATCCTTTAGATATGAAGGAGGAATAAAGACCTTTCAACACATACAGAAGCTGAGGGAATTTTCTAATACACGACCTGCACTACAAGAAATAATATAGGAGGCTATTCGACCACCATCAACAGGGACAATTTGTGGCAACCAAAACATAAAAATGGGAAGAGTAAAGGCCTGACCCGGAAAATGGGAATGGAGAAAGTAAGCATGCTAAAGAAAATGGAATACTCTAAATATCAAGCTTTCTTTTACTTAAACTTAAGGGTAACCACTCAAGAAAAATCCAGAACTGAAATACATACTGTAATAAAAGAAGAAACAGAGGGAAACATCATAGAATACCACCATACAGTAATAATAGACAACAACAAAAAGGCAAAGAAACAATGGAGACACAGCCTTACTAGAAAACTAAAGATAGAATGACAGGAAATCCTCACATATCAATAATCACCCTAAATGGAAATGGACTGAACTCACCAATAAAAAGGCACAGAGTAGCAGATTGGATCAAAAATTAAACCCAAGCATACGCTGTCTCAAACAGACACATCTCAGCTACAAGGACAAGCATAGACTCAAAGTGAAAGGGTGGAAATTGACACTGCAAGCAAATGGTACCCAGAGAAAGTCAGGTGTAGCCACTGATATCAGATGAAACAGACTTCAGGGTGAAAAAGATACAAGAGACAAAGATGGACATTTCATAATGGTAAAGGGGACTATACAACAAGAAGACATAACAGTCATCAATATTTATGCCCCCAATCAGGGAGCACCGAAATATACCAAGCAACTACTAACAGAACTAAAGGGAGAAATAGACCAAAACACAATTATACTAGGGGACTTAAATACATCATTGACAGCTATGGATAGATCATCGAAACAGAAAATAAATAATGAAATAGCAGCCCTAAATGACACATTAGATGAAATGGACATAATGACATATATAGAGCACTTCATACATAGAGCAAAATATATAGAGCACTTCATATATAGAGCAAAACATCAGACTACACATTTTTTTCTAGAGTACATAATTGACATATATAGAGCACTTCATATATAAAGCAACATATATAGAGCACTTAATATAGAGAGCAAAACATCAGACTATACATTTTTTTTCTACTATACATGGAACATTCTCAAGGACAGACCATATATTGGGACATAAAATTAACCTTCAGCATATGTAAGAAGACTGAAATCATACCAAGCATATTCTCTGATCACAAAGCTTTCAAATTGGATATCAACTGCAAAAAGAAAGCAGGAAAAAACACAAATACATGGAGATTAAACAACATACTTTTAAAGAATGACAGGGTCAAAGAAGAAATTAGAGGAGAGATCAAAAGATACATAGAAACAAATGACAATGAAAATACATCCTACCAAAATTTTTGGGATGCAGTGAAAGCAGTTTTAAGAGGGAAATTTATATCATTACAGGCCTATCTCATGAAACAAGAAAAATCCCAAATAAATAACCTCATGTTACAACTTAAAGAACTAGAAAAAGAAGAACAAGTGAAACCCAAGGTCAGCAGAAGAAAGGAAATAACAAAAATCAGAGCAGAACTCAATGAAATAGAGAACAAAAAGACAATAGAAAAAATTAATGTGACAAAGAGCTGGTTCTTTGAAAAGATTAACAAAATTGACAAACCCTTGGCTAGACTCGCTAAGATAAAAAGAGAGAAGACACTAATTAACAAAATCAGAAATGAAAAAGGGGAAGTTATCACGGACATCACAGAAATACAAAGGATCATCCAAAAATACTATGAAGGACTATATGCCACCAAATTCAATAACCTAGAAGAAATGGACAAGTTCTTAGAAACATATAGCCTTCCAAGGCTGAACCATGAAGAACTGGAAAATCTAAACAGACTGATCACCAGTAACGAAATTGAATCAGTCAAACCTTCAAAGAGGATCTAATACCAATCCTGCTCAAACTTTTCCAAAAAATTGAAGAAGAGACAGTACTCCCTAACTCATTTCATGAGGCCAACATTACCCTGGTAATGACAACACAAAAAAAGAGAACTACAGACTAATATCTCTGATGATACAGATGCAAAAATCCTAAACAAAATTCTAGCAAATCGAATACAACAATGCATTAAAAAGATTATTCATCATGACCAAGTGGGGTTCATCCCTGGGGCACAAGGATGGTTCAACATCTGCAAATCCATCAATGTGATACATCACATAATCAAAATAAAGGACAAAAATCATATGATTATATCAATTGATGCAGAAAAAGCATTTGACAACATACAATATCTATTTATGATTAAAACACTTAACAAAATAGGTATAGAAGGAAAATACCTTCACATGATAAAGGCCATATATGACAAGCCCTCAGCTAATCTCATAATTAATAGTGAGTTCCTTTGGTCTACGTTGAGGAACATGACAGGGCTGTCCCCTATCACCTCTGCTTTTTAACATAGTGTTGGAAGTCTGATTGCCAGAGCAATCAGGCAAGAGAAAGAAATAAAAGTCATCCACATTGGGAATGAAGAAGTTAAATTATCACTCTTTGCAGATGACATGATACTACATGCAGAAAACTCTAAAGACTCCACCAAAAAGCTATTAGAAGCAATCAACGAATACAGTAAAGTTGCTGGCTACAAAATCAACGTACAAAAGTCCATTGCATTCCTATATACTAACAATGAAATCTCAGAAAAAGAGATACAAAAAACAATTCCTTTTGCAATTGCAGCAAAAAGAATAAAATACCTAGCAATAAACTTAACCAAGGAGGTGAAGGACCTATATGCTGAAAACTATAAGACATTTTTGAAAGAAATTGAAGAAGACACAAAGAAATGGAAAAACATTCCGTGCTCATGGATTGGAAGAATCAACATAGTTAAAATGGCCATATTACCCAAAGCAATATACAGATTTAATGCAATCCCCATCAAAACCCCAATGGCATTCTTTAAAGAAATAGAACCAAAAAATCATCAGATTTGTTTGGAACCACAAAAGACCCCGAATTGCTAAAGCAATCTTAAGAAAAAAGAACAATACTGGGGGTATCACACTCCCTGACTTTAGCTTGTACTACAGGGCTACAATAATCAAAACTGCATGATATTGGCAGAAAAACAGACACATAGACCAATGGAATAGAATTGAGAACCCAGAAATAAAACCACATAAATATGGACTGATAATTTTTGACAAAGAAGCTAAAAACATGCAATGGAGGAAAGACAGCCTCTTCTATAAATGGTGCTGGGAGAACTGGATAGCCACGTGAAAAAGAATGAGACTGGACTGCTATCTGTCACCGTGTACCAAAATTAATTCAAAATGGATCAAAGACTTAAGCATAAGACCTGAAACAATAAACTGCAAAGAAGAAAACATAGGTACTAAACTTATGGACCTTAGGTTCAAAGAGCATTTTATGCATTTGACTCCAAAGGCAATGGAAGTAAAAGCTAAAATAAACGAATGGGACTACATGAAACTTAAAAGCTTCTGCACAGCAAAAGAATCCATCAACAAAATAAAGAGGCAACCAACCAAATGAGAGAAGATTTTTGCAAACAGTACCTCTGATAAGGAGCTAATATCCAAATTATACAAGGAACTCATGAAACTCAACAACAAAAAAACAAACCACCCAATTGAAAAATGGGCAGAGGCCTTGAAGTGACATTTCTCCAAAGAGGATATACAAATGGCAAATAGAGATATGAAAAAAATGCTCAACATCACTAATCATCAGAGAAATGCAAATAAAAACCACAATGAGATATTATCTCACCCCAGTCAGAATGGCTATCATCAACAAGACAAATAGTAACAAGTGTTGGAGAGGTTGTGGAGAAAAAGGAACCCTCAACACTGTTGGTGGGAATGCAGACTGGTGCAGCCGCTATGGAAGGCAGTGTGGAGGTTCCTCAAAAAATTACAAATAGAATTATCATATGACCCAGCAATCCCTCTCCTGGGTATCTACCCAAAAAATCTGAAAACATTTATACATAAAGACACGTGTGCTTCAATGTTCATTGCAGCTTTGTTTACGGTGGCCAAGACATGGAAACAACCAAAATGTCATTTGATAGATGAATGGATAAAGAAGTTGTGGTATATATACACAATGGAATACTATTCAGTGGTAAGAAAGGATGAAATAGGACCATTTGTGACAACATGGATGGATCTTGATAGTATAATGCTAAGCAAAATAAGTCAGACAGAAAAAGCAGAGAACCATATGATTTCACTGACATGAGGTATATAAACCAAAAACAACAAAAGAACAAGACAAATAAATGAAAAACGAGAACTCATAGACACAGGCAATAGTTTAGTGGTTACCAAAGGGTAAGGGGGGTGGGGGGTGGGAGATGAGGGTAAGGGGGATCAAATATATGGTGATGGAAGGAGAACTGACTCTGGGTGGTGAACACACAATGGGATTTATAGATGATGTAATACGGAATTGTACTTCTGAAATCTATATAATTTTACTAACAATTGTCACCCCAATAAATTAAAAAAAAAAATCATACACTACGAGCACATGTGTTTCAATCCTGGTATGCAAGGTTGGTTCAATATCCGCAAATCAATTAATGTGATACACCACATTAACAAAATGAAAAATAAAAATCATATGGTCATGTCAATAGATGCAGAAAAAGCATTTGACAAAATCCAGCAGCATTTATGATAAAAACTCCTAGCAAAGTGGGACTAGAGGGATCATATCTCAATATGGTGAAAGCCATATATGATAAATCCACAGCTAACATCATACTCAATGGGAAAAACCTAAAACCATTCCCCTTAAGATCAGGAACAAGACAAGGTTGCCCACGTTCTCCACTTTTATTATTCAACATAGTTCTGGAAGTTCTAGCCACAGCAAGCAGACAAGAAAAAGAAACAAAAGGCATCCAAATTGGAAAGGAGGAAGTAAAACTGTCATTATATGCAAATGACATGATACTACATATAGCAACCTCAAAGACTCCACCAAAATACTATTAGAACTCATAAATAAACAATTCCTATCAAACTACCAAGGACATTTTTCACAGAAATAGAAAATATAATCCTAAAATTTATATGGAACAATAAAAGACCCTGAATACCCATGGCAATCTTGAGAAATAAGAACAAAGTGGGAAGTATTATGATATTTGACATCAAATCATACTACAAGGCTATAATAATCAAAACAGCATGGTACTGGCATAAAAACAGACACATAGATCAATGGAACAGAATAGAGAGCCCAGAAATAAATCCATCGTAAATATGGTTAATTTAATCTACAAGAATGGAAGCAAGAATTTACATTGAGGTAAAGACTGTTTATTCAATAAATGGTGCTGGAAAGTCTGGACAGACACATGCAAAAAAATGAAGTTGGACCACATCCTTTCACCATATACAAGAATAAATTCAAAATGGATTAAAGACTTAAATGTAGGATCTGAAACCATAAAATTCCTAGAAGAAAATATAGACTTCCTATATTTGCAGACATTACCTTTAGTAATATTTTTACTGATACAGCCCCTTGGGCAAAGGAAATAAAAGCAAAAATAAACATATGGGATTACATCAAACTAAAAAGTTTTTTCACAGCAAAAGAAACCACCAATAAAACCAAAAGAGATCCTACTGAATGGGAGAAGATATTTGTCAACGATACATCTGATAAGGGGTTAATATCCAAAATTGATTAAAAAAACTCATACAACTCAACACCAAAAAAATAAACAACCTAATTAAAAAATGGGAAGAGGATATGAAGAGACACTTTTCTAAAGAGGACATACAGATGGTCAACAGACATATGAAAAAATGCTCAACCTCACTAATCATTAGAGAAATGCAAATAAAACCCACAATGAGATACCACCTCACTCTAGTCAGAATGGCTATCGTCAATAAATCAACAAACAACAAGTGCTGGTGAGGATGTGGAGAAAAGGGAACCCTTGTGCACTGTTGATGGGATTGCAGATTGGTGCAGCCACTATGGAAACCAGTATGGAGGTATCTCAAAGAACTGGAAATGGAACTACCTTATGACCCAGCATTTCTACTCTTAGGTATCTATCTAGAGAAATCCAAGATGCTAATTCAAAAAAATACATGAACCTCTATGTTTATTGCAGCACTTTTCACAATAGCCAAGACATGGAAACAACCTAAATGCCCATCAATAAATGACTGGATTAAGAAATTGTGGTACATTTATACAATGGAGTATTACTTGGCTAGAATGAAGAATGAAATGTTACGATTTGCAACGACATGGATGAACCTAGGGAACATTATGCTAAGTGAAATAAGTCAGAGAGAGAGAGACGAATACCATGTGATCTCACTTATATATGGAATCTAAAGAATAGAATAAACGAACAAAATAATCAGAAACAGTCTCAGAGATATAGAGAAAATCTGAGGGTTGCTAGATGGGAGGGGTGCGGGGATGAGGGCGAAGATGAGGGGATTAGAAAGCACAAATTGGTAACCACAAGACGGCCATGGGGGTACGAAAGACAGTTTGGGGAATATAATCAATAATGTTGTAAAGATTTTTTTAGGGTGTCAGATGGGCACCTGTGTTATTAGGGTGACCACTTCAGGGATGGTGTAGATGCCTGACCACTGCACTGGACACCTGAGGCTGAAGCTGAATAACAATGAATGTCAACTGTATTTTAATATATATGTCACAGGCTATTGAGTACAGCATATGGAATAGAGTCAATGGAATTGTAACAGCTATAGAAGATGTCAGAGGGTTGATAGATTGGAGGAGGGGGATTATCACTTTGTGAGGGGTGTAAATGTCTAACGGTTCCATTGTTTTGTACACCTGAAACTAATATAAAAAAAAATTGAACGTCTCAAATTTACCAGTGCTATATGTCAAATGTATTTCAATAAAAAAATAATATAATTCTTGGCATTGGGGGTACAGCAATAACAAAAAAAGAAACAAAGTCCTGTCCTCATGGAGTATACTTTCCATTTATGCCATAACGCAGATATTGCCTCCTCGTTTTACAGATAATTAAAGTGAGGCTCACCTCCTCAGTAGGTGCTGTGTCCTCGTTGGCCTCCTCTGTAGAGATGGGGAGTCGGGCTGGACAATGTCCAAGCCCTTCCACCTCTGATGGCCTATGCTGAGGGCGTGGGATTGCAGGGAGGACGTTCCTGAGGGCACATTCCTTGTCCAGTGCTTGGAGGAAAACAAAAGGAATGGCTGCGTACTTCATCACTGTTCAGCCATGAGGGTCCAGGCCTCACTTTTTGTTGTGTGCTAGACCCAGAGGGAAGAGCAATCTTCAGGATGTTGTCTGCCTGGGGCATCTCTGCTTCCCACCTCCAACCTCAGCCCCCAGCCTGCAGTCCAATTTCCAGGGCATCTTCTACGTGAATTGACCTGGTAGGGGGAGCAGGCATGGGGGCACCTTGCCTGGAACCCCCAAGGGAATGGTATATAAAAGACCCAGGTGTCCTGAGAATGTTTCTGGAGGCCTGTGTATGAGGGTGTGTGTGCACAGGAGTGTGTGCATGCACAGGAATGTGAGTGCATGGGACTGTGTGTGTGCACAGGTGTGTGTATGCATAAAAATTTAGGTGTTGGGGTCATTGTGTGCAAGAGCAGCTGAGAAGGGGTACTGAAAGCTAGGGGAGGATTATACGGGTAGGAAGACTCAGAGGCTATGAACACCTAGAAGGAGAGATAGAGCTTCTCTATCTGAGAATGAGAAGGCTGGGAAGCTGGGCTGGGTGTGCACGGGTGGCTGGAGGCCTTGGAAAGTGAAGGCTCATCACTGACCTGTTCTGCAAGATCAGACCACAGCAGATGGTCTGAAGGCACAGTAGCAGTTTAGACCAGAGAAAGGACTTCTCGCTAAAATGCTAGTCGTGGCTGAACTGGGTGAGGCTTTCTTTGGAAGGCCTTTTAAGACCAGCTAACCTCCCAACAACTGCGATTAAGAAAGTGCAGCTCAGCCGGGGACAGAGGGTTAGAATCCATGACCTTAGGATTTTTTTTAATCCCAGGTCCCAGGATCTCACCTCTCAATTCTGTTGCCTGCTTGTTTATTAAGAAGGACCAGTGTTGGGCAACTATTCCTGTAGTGATGGGGTACAATGACCCTTATTGACCCCTCCTGTGGATAAAGGCCCAAAGGGTCATTTTAATGTCCCTACCTCTGAAGCCCCTGCCCTCCCAGACAGCCCAACCTTTCCTCAGCCCGTTTCCTATCAGGTTTTCCATGGGGAGTTCTTCAGTTCTGACCTGCAGTATGCACTGACTGCGGGGGAGTCCACTGGAAATACCCCTACACACACACACACACACACACACACACACACACACACACACACACCTGTGGGTACCTTTGGAAATGTATTGTTTGTGGCAGCTTGTCAGTAGGATCGGGGTGGCGTGGCTGGGCAGGACTGACAGCAGAAATTGGATGCTGACTGCCGTTTGACAGGTATATTATTCCCGCTGCCCTTGATTTATTTACCAAACAGTATGTGAAGCCCCAGAAAGCTCCCAGAAAGAGAGAGGGGGTCAAAGCTGAGGGGCTCTGAAGGGGTGAGGTAGTCTCTGTGCACTGACATTGGTGTTGTGTGGGAAGGGGACGCTGGGGCTCTGGATGGCGGGTCCCTGGGTCTTGGTGCTGTCTGTGGGACCATCCTTCAGCACCCCAGCAGGAGGAGCTTCTGGGATCCTGGGGCCAAGGTCAGAGGTTTGGGTTCAAAGTCAAGTGAGGACCCAAACCTCAGAGGTGGTTTAGGGAAGGGGCTCTGCCATACTTACTGCACAGGGGAAAGGGGGGTGTGCTGAGGAAGGAGTAAGCCCTCAGGAGATGGGTGGGCAGAGCAGGGCTGCTGAAGCTGTTTGCCTAGGTGCTCACTAGCACACAGGTACCCAGCGAAGGGGTGAGTGAGGTCTGACCTATAGCCCGAGTCTGGTTGCCAAGGCAGGCAGTCTGGCACAGGGCTGTCTGCCTTGAGGGGCCCCTTTTCCTAATTTGCACAAAGTTGCCTCATTTGGTAGTGACAAGCCTATGAGGATAAGGAGAATATTTGGAATCAGAGAGATAGATCCAGGCCCATCTAGCAACAAAAAAACACACGTGACCCTGGGAAGTCCCGTAGCCTCTCTGAGCTTTCATCTCCTCATAGTAAATGGTAATAATAATCCCACTACTCAGGGTTATCATGAAATATAAATAAGATAATTTACTGAAGAGTGTTTTGTAAACAGTGAAAGAATACACATAATTTTTAAATTAAATTTAATTTAATTATATTATTTTCTGGTGTACAAAACAACATAATGATTAGACATTTACACCCCTCACAAAGTGATAACTCCCTCCAAGTCTACTACCCCTCTGACATCGTATACACCTGTTACAATACCCTTGACTGTATTCCCTGTGCAATATTTTATATCCCCGTGACTATACATATACATATATATTTAATTATAGTTGACATTCAATATTATTCTACTTGAGCTTTAGATGTACAGTGCTTGTGGTCAGGCATCTACACAGTGTATGAAGTAATCCCCCTGATAAGTCCAGTACCCATCTGGCACCCTATATAATCTTTACAACATTGTTGATTATATTCCCCATCTGTATTTCACATCCCCGTGACTATTTTGTGACTACCAATTTGTACTTTCTAATTTCTCTCCTCTAATGGGCTTCCTTTGAAGGTTACCATCTTCTTTTCCCTGGCTACCTTGAGGATTCTTTGTCGTTCATTTTAGACAGCTTCAATACAATGTGCCTTGGAGAAGGCCTGTTGGGATTGAGGTAATTAGGTGTTCTATTTGTTTCTTGGATTCAAGGATCCAGTTCTTTCCACAAGTTTGGGAAATTCTCATCGATGATTTGTTTGAATATATTCTCTGTTCCCTTCTCTCTTTCTTCTCCTTCTGGTATGCCCATTATTCTCATATTGCTCTTTCTGATGGAGTCAGAAAGTTCTTGTAGAGTTCTTTCATTTCTTTCAAATCTCAAGTCTCTTTCTTCCATCCGTGTCATTTCCACGTTTCTATTTTCGATGTCACTGATTCTTTCCTCCATCTGGTCAACTCTACTACTTAAGCTGGCTATTTCATTCTTAATTTCTTCTATTGAGTTCTTAATCTCCAGAAATTCTATTTGGTTCTTTTTTAAAATTTCAATCTCTTTGGTAAAATGTTCATGTTGTTCTTTGATTGTGTTTCTGAGTTCATTGAACTGCCTTTCTGTGTTTTCTTGCATCTCGTTGAGTTTTTTCAGAACTGCAATCTTGAACTCTCTGTCATTTAAGTCACATATTTCCATATTTTTAAGTTCCTTTTCTGGAGACTTTTCACTTTCTTTCTGATCTATCTTGTTGCCTTGGTTATTCATGGCAATTACTGATTTATTATTTCTCTTCCTAGACATCTACAAGAGTGGTTCTGCAACAGGTTGATAGGAAGAGGTCTTTCATTTGTTTTCCAGTAGTTGTTTGTAGAATGTTTTATTTTCTTTCTGACTGCAGCCTTTTTTCTCTCACACACTGTAGCGTTATGTTTGATCTGACACTGCTACTCTTCCGCTTCTAGCACTGGGCAGGTGTTGCGGGGCGAGCTCTAGGAGGGTAGGGAGGGGGCAGCTAGTCTCAGTGCCTACGACTTCCGTTCTAAGCTCAGCAGTGAGGGCTTAAACCACCGTTTTCAGCCTTCTTCCCTCAGTCTTTGCTCCAAGGTCTCTGCCATGAGCGTTGGGTTCAGCCGTGTTATATGCTGTCCCCTCAGCCCTGTGGGCCATAAGCAGAGCCCTAGCAGTCCGAGTTCTTCCCTCTCCCGCAGCTGCAGTAGTTCCAGGATGCAGCGAGCTCGGAGCACTGAGCTAGGTCTGCGTCCTGTGCCCTCGCGCCTCTGTCGCCGCACTTCTCCTTTCCCTTCTACCCTACTCGTCTCCATACTTCTCACTTCCCTCCTCCCCCGCTCTTGCAATTTGAGCCTCTTCGTCTCGCCTGTCTGCTGTGCAGGGAGTCCTTTGTGGAGTTATAGTTTTTCAATTTGTTGTAAATTCCAGGGGAGATTTCCAGAGGCTCAACTCATGCTGCCATTTTGATGACATCTCTTCCTCTTTCATTTCTTATTTTATTAATTTGGGTCCTCTCCTTTTTTTGATGAGTCTGGCTAAAGATTTGTAAATTTTGTTTATCTTCTCAGAAAAACAGCTCTTGGTTTCATTGATCTTTTGTATTGTTTTTTTTGTTTTATTTTGTTTTTGGACTCTATTTTGTTTATTTCTGCTCTGATCTTTATTATTTCCTTCTTTGCACTCCCTTTGGGATTATTATGCTGTTCTTTTCCAGTTCCCTTAGGTGTAAGGATAGACTGTCGATTTGAGATTTTTTTTTCTTTCTTTAGATAGGCCTGCATTGCTATGAATTTCCCTCTTAGGACTGCTTTCACTGCATCCCATAGATTTGGGGTCGTTGTGTTTTCATTTTCATTTGTCTTGAGCTATCTTTTGATTTCTTCCTTGATCTCATTGTTGACCCATTCATTATTTAGTAACATGTTATTCAGTCTCCATGTGTATTTGTGTTTTCCAGGTTTTCTTCTAATTGATTTCTAATTTCATAGCACTGTGGTCAGAGAAGACAATTGCTTTGATTTCAATTTTCTTAAATTTATTGAGACTTATTTTGTGGCCTAAAATATATTCTATCTTGGAAAATGTTCCATGTGTGCTCAAGAAGAATGTATATTCTGCAGCTTTGGGGTGAAATGCTCTAAAAATATTCATTAAATCCAACTGGTCCAATGTGTCATTTAAGGTCACTGTTTCCATATTGATTTTCTGTCTGGAGGATCTGTCTCTTGGGTAAAGAACCCTACTATGATAGCGTTGCTGTTGATCTCTGTCTTTATGTCAGTCAGTACCTGTTTTACATATTTAGGTGCTCCTACATTGGGTTGCATACATGTTCACTAGGGTTATGTCCTCTTGTCAGATCGATCCCTTTATTATTATGCAGTGCCCTTCTTTGTCCTTTATTATGTCTTCATATTAAAGTCTATTTTGTCAGGTATAAATATTGCTACTCCAGATTTTTCTCATTTCCATTTGCATGAAATATCTTATTCCATCTCTTTACTTTCAGTCTGTGTGTGTCTTCTGATCTGAGGTGAGTCTTTTGTATACAGCATATGCAAGGGTCTTGTTTTCTTATCCACTCAGCCACCCTATGCCTTTTGATTGGAGCATTTAATCCATTTACATTTAAAGTGATTATTGAGAGGTCTGTAGTTATTGCCATTTTGTTATTTGTATTTCTGGTCTTCATTAGTTACATTGTTTTCATCTTTCCTCTCTTAAAGAAGCCCTTTTAACATTTCCTGCAATGCTGGCTTGGTGGTAATGAATTCCTTTAGCTTATTCTTTTCTGGGAAGCTCTTTATCTCTCCTTCAATTTTATAAGGTGTTCAATTCTTAATTTGATGCATTATATATTGCAATATGATGGCCATTGCAACAATAATTAGCATCTTTATCATGTTACATAATTATCATTTTACAGTAGGTAATTTTGATAGTATCTTTGAATGAATGTTAACACTTAGTAGGTGCTCATTAAATGGTAACCACTGTTATTCCAGCAAAGCTAGTGGGAAACCCACATTCCTGACTCCTGGTGCCAGGCCACTGCCCACCCCTTCTGTGCCCCATCAGCATGGCTTCTCTCCTCCTACTCACTCCTCAGCCCTACACCTCAATCCCTGTCCTCTCTTTAGGGAACTGGCAGTAGGGCAGGAGAGAGGAAGTCTCCATGAAAAAAGGGGCAGGCCTGAGCCAAGCCACCCCCTTTTCCCCACCCTCCACCAGTCACCACCCGTTAAGAGCAAAGATGGAACACATTGTTTCCATGTTATGCAGAGGAACCAAAATAAACACAAATAAATTTGACAAAACAACTTCAGGATGGGTCTGCCCGCCTCTGCCCTCCCTGCTGAGCTGCTGCTGTTTGCTCTTGGATATGAGGATGAGTAACTCTTAGCCACCCACTGAGCTGGGAAGTCATCCCAGCCCAGGCCTCCAACACAGATCCAGGATGCCTGGGAGGCAGGAGACCCACATTCTTGCTCCTACGTCTGGGGCCCTAGAGCCTACTAGGGAAAGGCCTTCCCTAGCTGTGCAGTGTGGGATTTAGGTTAGCTTATAAACCGTCCTATACAGTTTGCGGCACATGCATCCAGAGAGGTTATGGAACATCAGTTGGAGGACAGGGGAAGTGGGGCATCCAGTGGGTTTTTGACCACCGGAGATTGGTTAAATGGCCATGTATCTGGTGTCTGGGGCTGTGGGAGTTACCATCTCAGGGCCAGGCTGCACCTGGGAGTGCAACTGAGAGCAAAGGTCTCCCAGCACAGCTCTCACTCAGTCCAGACCAGGGAAAGGGACAGAGAGAACAGAAGGACACTGTCCCAGCCTCCATGTTGGCCACTTCTTGCATCCATGGATGTTTCTCCCCATGCCACCCCACAACAAGTTGCTCTCAGACTTTTCCATTTCCTTCTCCTGCTTACACACAGGTACACACACACACACACACACACACACACACACACACACACACACAGCAGGATCAGCCTGCCCAGAGCAGGAAACTTGTTGCTGCTCAGGAAATGGGGGTGGGCCCTGCTGGAGATCAAGTGTGCCCAGGCGATGCGTTAAGCAGATGTTGGGACAGTGGAACATCTGGAGCTCCATGCACTCCCCCCATCCCATCCCAATAAGAGACATGTAGACTGGCTTTGGAAGGGCTGGGAAGGTCTGGACAGGACCAGGGAGGGAGCCTCAACTATTGCCCCACACATGTGCCCTTGAGCACACCAGAGGAAACCCCATGAAACTTGGAAGCCACACACATGTCTCTCCTCACCACAGCTCCTTCCAGCATGTGCACAGACACAAAGCCAAGGAAGTAGGGGATCCTAATTAGATGAATAAGGAACTGAAGCTGGAATAAAATCAAGCAGGGCCCAGAGCAGGGCAGCACAGGAAGTAACTTTTTGTAATGCAGACAAAGATGCCGACCTCAGCTACAGCCCTGGTGTGGCAATCTTCTTCAATTCCTGGTGGCACTGATTAAGTTCCACCTCTTCCAGGAAGCCTCCCTGGATTCCCCCATCCAGTCCTCTCCCCCACTTCTGCAGGGGGCAGAGCTGCAGCAGCACATATGCTATGAAATCTAATTGAAAAACTTTCTTCAGTCTTCAAGTGAATTTTACATGCACAGTGCACATATATGTAGATACAAATGCATGCCTGTGCACACATGCATGTGTGCAAGTGCATACACACACACACACACACACACACACAGAATGTGCTCTGCCTCCTGCCCCCAGTTTCCACCTTCAGATGCCATTATTCTACTGTTCTATCAGCACTGGTGGGAGGGCATTAGCTTGTGGGGTGCCCAAGTATAACCAAGTATGAACTCACTCCTTTCCTGGCGCCTCACAAGGCTCCTGGGACACTGTGTGATTAAGTACACATGTGATAGAGCAGACAGATCTGGTCTAACTCTTGCCCAGATAGTGTCTAACTGTGAAGTTTTAGGCACATACCTCTATTTCTATGCCTGGGCTCCGTATCTACCCATGGGACAATAAGCAGTCAGAACTACCTCACAGCATCTATAAGGCTTAAATGAGATCATGGCACATAGCAAACTTTCAATAACAGTTGTTTCCATTATCGTCCCTTTGTAAAGGATTCAGAAGATGATGTAGCTGAGGGCAAATTTCAGCTCAGTAAACGAGTTTTTTTCAACATGTCCAGTCTCTCCAGGCAATGTCATCCTCCAATTCAGGGTAGGACAAGAGAAGCTTGGGCAGGCTCTGCCTTGCTGGGATCTGGGACATGCCTAGGACAATGATAGTCCCCATGCCCGTGCACTCTCACTCCCGTAGAGAGCCCTTCCTCAGTGCACACAGCTCCAGCAGGCCCCTGGCAACCCCCGACCCCCAAATGCACACCAGGTAGCCTGTAAGACACTTAATGGGGTACTGGGAGTGAGCATGAGGGAACCGGAGGGAGTGTAGCTGGAAAGAGGGGGCAGCCCTGGTGGAAAATGTCAGGGCCCTACAGAGATGTGCTAGTCCCAGCCTGTGGTCATATGGACACCCTCAGAAAAAGCAGGACTGGGCTGAGGTCAGCCCAAGATGCCTGTCCCAGCCAGAGACTTCTGGACGGCACAGGCCTTCTCAGGCTCCAGGTCCACTGTGCCGTACACATGCGCCACACACGTATGCAACTAGACTACAAGCTGTCTCGTCCAGGACTTCTGAATCTGGAGAATATTGGGAGCCTTCCAGGGGCCCGTGAATTCCCACTAATAGTAGGCAAGAGTGTATATGTGTGCACAAATGCTCTTGTCCACACATGTGCACACATGTGCCTTTGGACAGGGAGAGGGTCTGTTGCCTTTATCAGAATATATGACTGGAAAAAGCGAAGAATTGTTATCCTATACTATTAGTTCATTTTGCAGTTGAGGAAAGTAGATCCCCCTAAAGATCACCTCTCAGACCATTTTCCTGGGGGATAGCCTGAGCTCCTCAGTCAGGGATGTACAGAGGACCAGAAGGGACTACCCTATGGACCCACACAGAGCAGAGTCCCAGCTGGTCTCTGCTTCTCTATCCCTTTCTGGAGTGACAGCCTCACCCCCTCATTTTTCTATCCCCTACACATTCGCCCACCCTCTCCCACTGTTGGGTGGGGGCCCTCTCACCAACCATTCTGCCGGGCCCTTTGTGAAGAGCAAAAGAAGAAAAAAGTGCTCCTGGCATGACCTCCACCCTGCCAGCCGTCAGGCACTGGGAGCTGGGCCAAGAAGCCAGCACACACATGTGCAGCTGTGCCGCTTGGCACGCGTGTCTCAACAGCCCTCTCAGCCCCCTGCCTACCATTGAATGACGAGTCTATCTCCACAGGACAAAGAGTTGCATCTGACGCCAGAGATGACTCGGGCTGAACTCCTCTGTATGCAGCTTCTTGGGGAAGAGCTGGGAGAGATGCTATCAGTCCTGTCAGTCAGTCAGTCCAATCAGTCAGAAAGTCAGTCAGTCAGGAAAGGAGGCTTCAAGCAGACCCCACCCCCGTCCTCTGTTCCCCAGTGCCCATTGAGCTCAACCTGGACCCTTTGGCCACTAGGACAGCTGTAAACATCCCACAGGCACCTGGACACAGGGGCCCTTGGGACACAGGAGATGAAAAAATAATTCACCTAACTAGCCCAAACAATACCCTCCCTCAAGAAAAAAAACTAAGCAATCCTCGTGCACCGCTTCCACATCCTGATGCTTGAGCTGATCTCTGAAATTTGAGGAGTGTCAGCAGTTTGAGGATGGAGGACACAGCTGAGAGAGAAGAGACCAATCTGGACCATTCCCGCAAGTGCCCCAGGGCCTTTGTCATCACACTCCCCCCATGTTGGCTTTCACCACAGGGGCTGCCTGCTTCTCCCTGAGCCTACCCATTGCTTGATACAGCCAGCAAGATGCCCTCTGCAACTCCTGGCTCTCCCCTTTGTGCCCTATCTCCCACCTTGCACCAGGCAGCGACCCTGGCTCCCCTCCTCTGTGTCTCTCTTCAGCCCATCCAGTGAGTAGTCCACCAGAAGAAGGGTGGGCAGCACTCGGTGCACAGTGTTGATCAGAAACCCTAGTAGCTTCCACCCAGGACTGGGGCATTCCAGCCCCGAACCTGTCCCCTCCTGTCCACCCTCATCTTACACACATTGTTGAACAGGAACCTATGTGCTACAATATAAGAAGCAAAGTTTCTATGGTACTTGCTAACTGTGTAGCCTCAGAAAAGGCACTAAACATCTCTGAGCCTCTATGTCCTTATCTATGGATGAAATGGGGATGTAATGATTGCCTTATTGCGTTATTATAAAAATTAGAGATAATGCCGGCAAAGAACCTGAAACACCCCAGACTCTCCGTGAATGACTATTGCTATTATCGTTGATGTAATTCTCTGAGGAGAAAGCAGCATGTGCTCCCAACCTGGCAACCAACATGAAAAGCCAGGGCTGCAGGGATAAAACCCCTTAGAGAGGATGGGACACCTCATCCACTCAGGTGAACTGTCCATCAGCATTCCGTCAGCACTGGGCCTTGTGCTTCTGCCTAGCTTCCTCCAGTGTGGCCTAACATGACGAGTGGAAAGTGTACCCAGCCAGGGACTGTGGAGACAGGGAGAGTCTGAGAAAGGGGCTGGCCCCTAAAAGTCCTTTTCCATTTTTGCTGGTCTAAGTCATAGAACTGAAGGCTGAGA
The DNA here is from genome assembly GCF_004115265.2 of Rhinolophus ferrumequinum. NCBI lineage: Eukaryota > Metazoa > Chordata > Mammalia > Chiroptera > Rhinolophidae > Rhinolophus > Rhinolophus ferrumequinum. Next base: position 89,065,126 of record NC_046294.1, on the reverse strand, counting down.
GGGACCTCGGAAACCACTCAGTCCCTTATCCCCCTTCCTCATAAGACAGAGGAGGGAACGGAGGCCCAAGGAGGAACAGTGTTTTGCCCAAGATCACCCAATGGCTGAGACCAGAGTCCTTGGTTCCTGGCCCTGTGTTCTGTCCACAATTCAGAGCTAGCTGCTATCTTGATCCCACCCAACAACACACTGCTGCCTCCTCACACACTTCCTTAGAAATCCTGAATTTTTCTAATCCAGAAGATCATCTGTTTCCAAGAGACGTTTCTGAGAGGAGACAGAGTGAATCAAGAAATACAATGGGACGTAGGTGTCTTGACCCAAGAGGCACAGTAGGGGAAGGATGCCTGCTCCCCCTCCTTCAGCCCTCGCTTCCTGACTCACCCCACACAAAACCCATCACCAGGGGCTAAGGAAGCAGGTGTGCCTGAGCTCAGCAGATGCCTGGGTGAATCTCAGGAGCTACAGGATGGGGTAGAAAGCTCATACCAGGAGGGATGATGAGGGACTCTAGGAATACAACCCTGAGACAGGTGCTCTGAAAAGGCACCCAGAAATAAAAAGGGTCTCAGAGGCTCTGCACATCTCACCCCCAGCCCAGGAAGGCTCTGGGCTTCCCCTCTCCCATTACTGGCTCATCTCCATCTGCCCTGGCACCAGTGGGAGTGTCTGAAACAACCTCAGGTAGGTCACCTGCATCCTGGGCCGAGGTACAGCACAAGTCCAGTCAGGGGCTCCCAACCTCTTCCTCAGCCCGGCCCCCTCCTACAGTCAAATGAACAAAGACCCCCCAGCTCACCCAGAAAGGAGGCTGCTGAGGGTGTCAGCACTGGACTACCTATGACCCACCCCCACACCTTTGGGGAGCCGTGGTGTGAGGTGGGTTCTGGTCCTGCCTCTGCCAGTGCCTTCCTATGATGACCAAATAGGTGACTTTTAAACTTTTTTTTTTTTTTTGAGAATTGGAACTCTTATTTTTTTTAAACATTATTCGATTAGTTAGTTTCCTAGCCATAACAAGTTACCACAAAATAGGTGCCTTACAACAACAGAAATTTGTTCTCGTAGTTCCTGACACCAGAAATCCAAAATCAAGGTATCAGTGGGCCCTTACTCCCTCCCTAGGCTCTAAGGGAGAATTCTTCCTGATCTCCTGCTGTTTCTGGTGGCTCCAGGCTTTCCTCGGCTTGGGGCTACATAACTCAATCTCTGCCTCCGTCAAAATGTCCTTATCCACATGTCTCTTTGGCATCTCTCTTATAAGGACACCTGTCGTTGAATTTAGGGCCCTCCCAGATAATCCAGGATGATTTTGTGTCACAATCCTTTAACTTAAAACTTTTTCCAAATGAAATCACATTCACAGGTTCTGGTAACCTGTGGACAAGACATGGACACATCTTTTAGGGACCACCCATTCAAACCCACCGTAACAATCTTATTGAAAACCCTATTATGTTGTTCAATGCACTAAGGAATGGAACTTGAAATAAGGGTGAAAGCTAGAGGACTATCCCCTTTCCTTCCTCTCCTCCTCCTCTCTTCCTTCTCCACCTCAGGGCTCCTCCAAAGAAGCACTAGATATCCAGAACCCTCCTCCACTGCCACTGTGACTGTACTCCTTCTGTGGCTTCATGGGAGGTGACCTCACTCTTCACATAGCTCCTAGATGCTCCCTGCAGAGCCAGAATAAAGCTCTACCCACCACAGTCTAGGGGCTTCTCTTGGCACTAGCCACCAGACAGTTCCTGGGTTGGTTGACACCCCTCCTTGTACCCAACATAGAGCTGAAGGAGTTCCTGTCCTAATGCTGGAATTCCAAACCTTGGGCTTACATCTGCCTCTTGAGCAGCCGGGGATGTGGGGAGATGGGGAGAGATGAAGTCCAGGTACACGAGGTACTCAAGGGGATGGCAGAAGCATGACTTGGAAGAGTGAGTGCGAGACGCTGGGGGACAGTAGGGAGCCTGGAAGCTATCCACAGCCCAGGCTATGCCTCCAGGAAGGGAGGCTCAGCTTTAGGGGATGGAGAGAGGGTCCCTGGTGGAATCTGTGTGAGGTGTTGGGGTTCTCTAAAGGAAGAGGGTTACAAACCCCCACCCCCAGAGGCAGCTGGCACAGAGCTGAGCCCACGGCTTCTCCTGTTAATACTATAATGTTTGTGTCACTTTGAACAGGTCATTTCACCTCCCAGAACCTCACTTTCCTCATCTGTAAAATAAAGATAGAAACAACACTTTTCTCAAAGGATTGGGAACCCCAATAAGACAAAAACTATAAAAACCATTCTGTAAATCCATCTGGAGATGACAGTAGACAGAGGAGAGCAAGCCATCTCTCCTACTACAGCAGACCTCTGGATGAAGCACAAGGGACCCAAAGAAGGCACAAGCAGAGCCTGGGGACTCAGCATGGTAGGCTGCTGGGAAGAAGAGGGTCTGGGCCAGAGCAGAAAGGAGGGGTGGGGCAGGGAGTGGCAGAGGAGATGGTGGAAGTGGATGACAGGAAGTGGTGGGAGCACTCTCCAAGGACAGCGTCCCAGGTGCCCTGCTGTTGGCAGCTGGACTCCCACGCTGAGCAGCCAGCATGTCCAAGGCAGGTTGCCACTCTCACCATCCCCCCTGTTCCTGTCATCATGCCTAGCTCGGGGCTGGCACACAGGTTGCTCCCACTGGACAGCAGCTGGATAGGCTCTGAGCTGATCGATCATCCAGAAACTGCTAATTGAGCTGATTAATTAAGCCAATTACTTCAACCTCCCAGGAGGGCTGGGAGTGGGCCTGACTCCTAGGGACCAGGGGTGAGGCTGCAGGATGGGCTGAGAGAGGGAGCCAGGCCCCAGAGGCGTAGAGGCTGTGCTCTGCACCCACACGCCTGACAGCATGCAGGGGCGCAAGGAGGACCCGCAATGCCCACTCTGGCAAGATGAGATTGGGCTCCTGGGGAGGTCCAGGAGAGATCCAGCAGAAGGGGAAGTGGGGTGGGAGCTGATTTGGGGACCCCAGGACAGGAAGGGGATGCACCGGGCGAGTGAACAATTCCACAGAGAAATTACTTCCTCTTTCCTGCCTCACCTTCTGCTAATTTTGGAGTGTTGAATGAAAGTGAGAGCGAACGTGAAACGTGAATCATCACCATCAAGCATTTAAGATGTGCTGGAACAGTGCAAAATCCTTCCATTCTTTACCTCCGCAGGTCTTCATAGCCACCTGGGAGGCAGGCACCATTGTTGTTGCCAGTTTACAGCAGACAGGGGAAGGAAGCAGGATTCAAACCTGAGTCCTTTGGGCTGTAAAAGTTCTGTGGTATATGGCCTGAGGTGTGTGGGGGGCTTGGGAGTCAATGAGTGTGAGTCTGAATGTGAGTTCACACAAGTGTGGCAACAGGAGGGGATGCAATACCTGAGTGTCTGTGAACGTGTGAAGACGGCGTGGCTCACATGTGTACCAGGGCAGGGGGCTGTGGGAACGTGTCTGCCCAGGTGTGCACCTCAGAGAATGCTGGTCTCACCTGGGATCACAGTCTCCACCCCGGGGCCATGTCGAGCTGAAGGCCAAGGTCCATCGACCTTGAGGAGAAATCTCCAAGTCCCAACCGAGGGAATATGCAGTCTCCTCCTGTCTCCTCCTTCTCTCATAGTCTCCGCCAATATCCTGGCTTATCTAACCTTGTGCAGTAATTTCCCACTTCCACACCTGCTCCCTTCCAATTCTGTCTCCCTACACAAGCCAGAGAACTTAAAAAAAAAAAAAAAAGATCTAATGATGATAACCCATTTTTGCCTTGTTTTGTTTTTATCTATAAATGGTATGTCTCTTTATTTGGGTAATAGAAACTATACTTATGTCAAAACAAAAAAAAGTGTTTTTTTCAAAAATCAACTTTATTGATATATGAGTTACATAAGACAAAAATGTACCTATTGTAGGTACTTCAGGTAATAAATTTTGACAAATATATACACTTATGTAACAACCACCCATTCTATTTTCATCATTGCAGAGAGCTCCCTCACACCCCTATTCAGTCAACACCCCACACTCCCCAACATTTCCACCCCGAGCAATCACTGATCCGATTTCTATCACTGTAAATTAGTTTCATCTTTTCTAGAATTTCATATAAATGGAATCATGTAGTATGTACTCTTTTCTGTCTGCCTTCTTTCACTCAGTAATATTTTTGGAATTTACCCATGTTCCTGCATATATCACACATATATGACATATACATATATCAACAGTTTTTCTTTTCATTGCTCTATATATTCCATTGTAGGGCTGTACCACCATTTGTTTATCCACCTACCAGTTAATGGATGTTTGCATTGTTTCCAGTTTGAGAGCCATTATGAATAAAACTGCTATGAATATTGCATCCAAGTCATTTTGTGTACATAGTTTTATTTCTTTTGGATAAATAACAGTAATTGGAATAGAATTGCTGGATATAAGGACATGTTTACGTGTTTTATTTGTTTTTTGTTGTTTTTTTAATTAAAGTTTATTGGGGTGACAATTGTTAGTAAAGTTACAGAGATTTCAGGTGTACAATTCTGTATTACATCATCTGTGTATCACATTGTGTGTTCACCACCCAGGGTCAGTTCTCTGCAGAACTGGCCATAAGGATGAATTTTGAAATTCTTTAGCCTGACCGCCCCTACCCACATGCCCTGGCCCCTCCTTTCTTTTCAGCCCCATCTTTCCTCCCTTTCCCCTTGCTTACTGTATGTCAACCACACTCCTTGCTATTCCTTTAAAGTGCCAAGCTTCTTCTGACCACAGAACCTTTGCATGTGCTGGTTGCTCTCCCTGGAATGCTTTCCTCACTGTTCTGTTCTTCAGGTCTCATCTTAATATTCATTCATCGGGAGGCTTTCTAACCATCCACCACCCCATCTATATGTGATGTTCCTCATGCCTTCTTAAAGCTCCCTATACTGTTTTCTTTTTCTCTTTGTTTTTTAATTAAAGTTTATTGGGATGACAATTGTTAGTAAAGTTACATAGATTTCATGCGTACAATTCTGTAGTATATTATCTATATCTCGCATTATGTTTTCACCACCCAGAGACAGTTCTTTCTCCATCACCATACATTAGACCACATTTACCCTCTTCTAGAGCCCCCCTTCCCCCTTACCCCCTGTAACCCCTGAACTATTGTCTATGTCTATGAGTTTTTGTTCCTTCATTTGTTTGTCTTGTTCTTTCGTTGTTTTCAGTTTTATCTACCACATATCAGTGAAATAATATGGTTCTCTACTATTTCTGACTTATTTCGCTATGCATTATGCTCTCAAGATCCATCCATGTTGTCACAAATGGTCCTATTTCATCTTTTCTTACCACCAAATAGTATTCTGTTTCAGGTATTATGTTTAGGTCTTTGATCCATTTTGAATTAATTTTGATACATGGTGACAGATAGCAGTCCAGTTTCATTCTTTTGCATGTGGCTTTCCAATTCTGCCAGCACCATTTGTTGAAGAGGCTGTCTTTTCTCCATTGTATGTTTTTGGCTTCTTTGTCAAAAATTATCTGTCCATATTTATGTGGGTTTATTTCTGGGTTCTCAATTCTATTCCATTGATCTGTGTGTCTGTTTTTCTGCCAACACCATGCTGCTTTGATTGTTGCCTTGTAGTACAAGCTAAATTCAGGGAGTGTAATACCTCCAGCATTGTTCTTTTCCTTAGGATTGCATTGGCTATTCGGGGTCATTTGTGGTTCCACACAAATCTACTGACTTTTTTGTTCTATTTCTTTAAAAAATGCTATTGAGATTTTGATAAGGATTGCATTAAATCTGTATATTGCTTTGGGTAATATGGCCATTTTAACTATGTTGATTCTTCCAATCCATGAGAACGGAAGGTCTTTCCATTTCTTTCTGTCTTCTTCAATTTCTTCTAAAAATGTCTTATAGTTTTCAGCATATAGGTCTTTCACATCCTTGGTTAAGTTTATTCGTAGGTATTCTATTCCTTTTGTTGCAATTGCAAAAAGAATTATATTTTTCAATTTCTTTTTCTGAGATTTCATTGTTAGTTTATAGGAATGCAATGGACTTTTGTATGTTGATTTTGTAGCCGATAACTTTACTATATTCGTTTATTGTTTCTAACAGCTTTTTGGTGGAGTCTTTAGGGTTTTCTATATATAGCATCATGTCAACTAAAAGAGTGACAATTTAATTTCTTCATTACTAATTTGGATATCTTTTATCTCTTTCTCATGCCTGATTACTCTGGCGAGGACTTCCAACACTATGTTGAAAAGCAGAGGTGATAGGGGACAGCGCTGTCATGTTCCTGAACATAGAGCAAAGGGCTTCAGTTTTTCACCATTCATTATGAGATTAGCTGAGGTTTTGTCATATATGGCCTTTATTATGTTAAGGTATTTTCCTTCTATACCTATTTTCTTAAGTGTTTTAATCATAAATGGATGTTGTATCTTGTGAAATGCTTTTTCTGCATCAATTGATAGAATCATATGATTTTTGTCCTTTATTTTGTTTATGTGATGTATCACATTGATGAATTTGCGGATGTTGAACCATCCTTGTTCCCCGGGGATGAACCCCACTTGGTCGTGATGAATAATCTTTTTCTTTTTTTTTTAATTTATTGGGGTGACAATTGTTAGTAAAATTACATAGATTTCAGGTGTACAATTCTGTATTACATCATCTATAAATCCCATTGTGTGTTCACCACCCAGAGTCAGTTCTCCTTCCATCACCATATATTTGATCCCCCTTACCCTCATCTCCCACCCCCCTTCCCCCTTACCCTCTGGTAACCACTAAACTATTGTCTGTGTCTATGAGTTTTTGTTTCTCATTTGATTGTCTTGTTCTTTTGTTGTTTTGGTTTATATACCACATATCAGTGTAATCATATCGTTCTCTGCTTTTTCTGTCTGACATATTTCGCTTAGCATTGTACTCTCACGATCCATCCATGTTGTCACAAATGTTCTTATATCATCTTTTCTTACCGCCGAATGGTATTCCATTGTGTATACATACCACAACTTCTTTATCCATTCATCTATCGAAGGACATTTTGGTTGTTTCCATGTCTTGGCCACCGTAAACAAGGCTGCAATGAACATTGGAGCACACGTGTCTTTATGTGTACATGTTTTCAGATTTTTTGGGTAGATACCCAGGAGAGGGATTGCTGGGTCATATGGTAAAGCAGAGAACCATATGATTTCACTGATATGTGGTATATAAACCAAAAACAACAAAAGAACAAGACAAACAAATGAGAAACAAGAACTCATAGACACAGACAATAGTTTAGTGGTTACCAGAGGGTAAGGGGGGTGGGGGGTGGGAGATGAGGGTAAGGGGGATCAAATATATGGTGATGGAAGGAGAACTGACTCTGGGTGGTGAACACACAATGGCATTTATAGATGATGTAATACAGAATTGTACACCTGAAATCTATGTAATTTCACTAACAATTGTCACCCCAATAAATTTAAAAAAATAAAAATAAAAAAATAAAAAATAAAATAAATAAAAAACAATACAGTGCATGTTTAAATTTTAAAAAATTATTACAGTAAAAGACACATTGCCATTAATCCCCCTTAAAATATTCTCCCTCACTTCAAACACACTTATCCCATCATTCTTGCCACTTTCTGAAGCAGTTCTGGAAGTCCTCTTTCGCGAATGTCTTTAGTTGTACTGTCGTGCTGCCTTGATGTCCTGAATCATTTTGACATTGGGGAAGAGCCAAAAGTGGCACGGTGCCAGATCTGGTGAATACGGTGGATGAGGACACACCATAATGTTTTTATTTGACAGAAATTGCCATATACCAGAAGTAATGTGTGACACAGTGTTGTCAGGATGGAGGATGATTTACGGCACACTTTAAAACACACCGTCTTTCAACTGTAGCTCACAACCGACAGACTGCATTGAACAAGTTGAAACTTGTCACACTGTTACTAAGGTTCGATGCACCGCTTCCCATATTGAAGATCCCTGCCTTTCCATTGGATTACACTTGGCAGCAGCATTCACTGTGGGTTGTTTTTTGCTTTTTGTTTTTTTACCACAGCACGAAAGGCTCCATGTCACATATCACTTCTGATACGGCAATTTCTGTCAAATAAAAACATTACAGTGTGTCCTCATGCACCTTATTCATTGGATCTGGCACCATGCAACTTCTGGCTCTTCCCCAAAGTCAAAATAACCATGAAAGGTAAACGTTTTGAATTGATTCAGAGCATAGAGGGAGCTACAACAGTACAACTAAAGACATAAAAGAGGACTTCTAGAACTGCTTCAGAAAGTGGCGAGAGTGATGGGATAAGTGTGTTCAAAGAGAGGGGGAGTATTTTGAGGGGAATTAATGGCAATGTGTATATTACCGTAATAAATTTTTTTAAATGTAAACATTCACAATTTTTTTTATTACACCTTGTATCTTGGGCTGGGCTGCATTAATAGAACAGTAGCCAGAAGGAGGGAGGTGAGGGTCCAGCGCTCCTGAAGTGCTTAGTCCTGGGTCCCCCATCATGGAAGGGACACTGACAACCAAGGCACCTGCAAAAGACAGTCAGAGTGGGGGGAGGGGAGGGAAGCTATGTCCTGCTTGGATTTTACCAATGCTTATATAGTTCTGTATCCCCAGCACAACCGTCAAGTCCTTCCACCCTCATGATGACCGTGCGAGGCAGGCGCTGTTCTCAGCCCACTTGCAGGGAGGAAACAGGAGCACAGAGCTTCATGGACTTGCTCAAGTTCATCCCCAGCTAAGTCGTGTAGTCAGGACTCACACCCCAGAGATCCGGCTCCAGCACTCATGCTCCTCACCCCTATGCTCTGCTGCCTCCTCCTGTGAAATGCTGTGAACGAACAGGGCGTCTTTAGCCTACAAAGGAGACTCAAGAGCAGCAAATAGGGAACAGTACTGCCTGCCACACAGGCAGCACACAGGATCTGTGCTGGGTGATTGAAGACAGCTGTCTGGGGCATTAGGTAATGGGGAAGGGGGCAGAATCCAGCTCTGCACGAGGAAGGATGGGTCCTCTTCACTCTTGCTTCTTCTGCTGCTTCCAAGGCTCCCATGCTCTCCCACTGTTCAAGTCATCTAGGGCACTTGTGTCAGCTCCTAGTTTTGCTAGAGAGTTCCTGTGTATCTGTTGTATTTTTCCAACTGAACGCTATATACTCTTTTGAGGCCAGAGACAGTATTTTATGTCTCTTCAGATCTTCCCATTGTCTACTTCCACTCTGGGCACTTGATGGGATCATGGAATCCCAAAGTAGGAAATGACTCCCGAGGCTCTCCTGCTCGACTTCTAACTCATGCATACATCCTCTTTGCATCATCCCAACTACAAGAGTACATTGGTCACCTCCAGGAATGAGCTCAGTACCATTTAAGGTACCTATTCCAGCAGCGGGGGGATAATTCCATTGGAATGAGAGCTTTTCAATATTCTAGGACAAATTGTTTGGGGAGGGGTAGGAAGAGGGGAAGGTGATACGAGGTAGAATGTGTAGCCATACAAGTTAACATCTTTGTGCAAAAGGACATACGGCGCCCTGTATTTGTGGGGGACCTGAGAGAGCAGGTTAGAGCCAGCTGCTGCTATAGAAAGAAAGCCAAAATGAGCCTCACCTTTATAGGAGCAGGTGACAGAAGCACAGAGGACCAGTTCCAGGTGATAGTTACAGAGTGAAGAGCAGGACTGATGGAGCAGGAACCCAAGATTCTGGCTCTTAGGGGTTATCTAACCTGTTAACACCCAGAGAAAAAGCCTAGGCTGGTGCTTTGCACTGCATGCACTAAGGTGACCAGCTCTCAACACCAAAAGCTATCCACCCTGCCTGGGGCTACTGAGCACTGGAACTGCGACTCGTGTGAAATTAGATGTGCTCAGGTATAAGACACACCATGGATTTTTGAAAAGAAGAATGTAAAATATCTCATTAATATCTTTTAATATTGAACACATGTTAAAATAATGCTATTGTGTTACATAAAATATACTATTAAATTTTTAAAAACTGTTTAAACAATGGCATTCCAACATGGACCTAAGACACACATACATAAAATACAAAATCCTTGTAAGTGTTAAGGAGTCCAGGGGGTCAGAGCCCTGGGAGTTTAGGACAGAGAAAATTCACTGCAGTGTGAGGGCACGGTCAGGGAGGGGCGAGGTGGTGGCCTTAGAAAAAGCCTGGAACAATAAGTTAGAGGTAGGCAGATGTCAAGAGAAAAGGATATACATGGTGTGGAAAAGTGAGGTCCACTGGGGAGACTGCTGTGTTTGGGAAGAAGCTTCCAGGTGAGGTCAGTAGAAAGGGAATCAGGGCAGGGAAGATATATCCCCACAGAGGCCTACCCAAGGTCTTGTCTCTGTTCCCGTCAAGCTCCCAATCCACACTTAACTCTCTGTGTACTCTTTCCTAAAAATTCCATCAATAATTAATCATCAAAGAACACCTACCATGTGCCAGTCACACTGTTAGGTGGCAAGGGCATAGCAGTGAACAAGATGTACCTGGTTCCTGATCTTCAGGAACTTACAGTAGGGTAGCCAAACAGGCACAATATGACAATGCTTGTTCACTGACTTCCTCAAACCAAGTTCTAGCAACTGCAGTTCTGGCAACATGTCCATGAGTCCTCCCCAAAGGAACAGGCGAACCTCATGACTCCCTTGTGTTTGCTGACCAGTCCTCGGCAGTCTTCTGAGAATCCAGTCATGAAAGACCAGTCCACCCATTAGCCCGGAGACCCAGATATGGATGTACTGGAAACTCTGAGTGTTGGCACCCATGACTGCATGGCACACAGGCGTAGTGGAGGCACCAAAAGGCTTGAGGGCCCTCCTGCCATCATAGGCCCTGTCACGAGCCCTGCCCGTGGTGCTGAATACACGGAGAGGACTCGCTTCTCCAAAGTGGGGAAATACTGTTTCACTCTACTGCCCAACCAAACTCTCCTCAAAAAAATGGCACCCACAGATTTTAGCTCATGTCCTCCGACCTGTCAGACTTGCGTTCTCAGTCCTATCTTCTCTGAACTAATTTCTCCCTCAGCCTAGTTCACTGGAGGACCAAGTTGCAGACAGCAGGATGATGCGCACTAGGCCCAGCTCTTTCCCCGAACATTGAGCCTGACCCAAAGGAAGCCAACAGAGGCAGGAAAAGTGCTCTGGGCCCTCATGAGTTGGACTTTGTCACCCATTTGTATAACTCCTTGGGTTTCCCAAAAACAAGGTGAGGTGAAGACCCACTGTCATAGTCCACAAATCAGAAATTAAGCTTGCCCCACCCAGCAATCCCACTCCTAGGTATCTACCCAAAAAATCTGAAAATATTTATCCATAAAGACACATGTGTTCCAATGTTCATTGCAGCTTTATTTACGATGGCCAAGACATGGAAACAACCAAAATGTCCTTCGATAGATGAATGGATAAAGAAGTTGTGGTATATATACACAATGGAATACTATTTGGCAGTAAGAAAAGATGAAATAGGACCATTTGTGACAACATGGATGGATCTTGAGAATATAATGCTAAGTGAAATACGTCAGACAGAAAAAGCAGAGAACCATATGATTTCACTGATATGTGGTATATGAACCAAAAACAACAAAAGAACAAGACAAACAAATGAGAAACAAAAACTCATAGACACAATAGTTTAGTGGTTACCAGAGGGTAAGGGGGATCAAATATATAGTGATGGAAGAAGAACCGACTCTGGGTGGTGAACACACAATGGGATTTATAGATGATGTAATACAGAATTGTGCACCTGAAATCTATGTAACTTTACTAACAATTGTTACCCCAATAAACTTTAATTAAAAAAAAAAAGAAAAAGCAATTAAGCTTGGGTGTGGCTGGTTAGCTCAGTTGGTTAGAGCATGGTGCTGATAACACCAAGATTGCCAATTCGATCCCCGCATGGGCCACTGTGAGCTGCACCCTCCTCAAAAATAAATAAATAAATAAATAAAAATAAAACTTCATTTAAAAAGAAAAAAAGAAATTGGGCTTCCAGTTCTGCATGCACATTAGTACTAGAGCTTTACATAATCTACAGATCTCCTCTACCCCACCACCCACACACTGGGAAATATGAAAAAGATTAAGGAGACAGCCCATTGTACGGAGGTCCTTTGTATAAGAGGCTCTGTCACATCCTAGGTCCTGTCAGGAGGCTGGCAGCCCATTCTAGTCACTATGAAAACAAGGCCCATCACTCAAGGAAGGAACTAGATGAAGCTGCTCAGAGGTGGGTGTTGAGAGAAGCCATTCTCGTGCCTTAAATCTCCTTCACTAAAAACCTTTATCCTTCTTTACCCTTTACCCTGCAGCTCTGAACCTCTCAATGACCATGTCCCTGCTTCCAGAGGAGAATTAAAGTGTAGCAGGAGTAATGGAAGCTGGATATGAAAATAAACTCTAGAATGGGAATCAGGAGAGGCAAGACTTGAGTGACCTTGAGCAAGTCATTTTCCTCTGGGCCTCCATCTCAGCATCCTAGAGAAGTGAATGATTGCTAAGGCCATTGATAGCCTTGACACTGAAGGCTTCAGGGTTACATGGGTTTTTCCTCTAGAGCCTGGAATGATGACAACATGCACATCAGAGCCAACATGAGGAACATGTGCCAAAGGGTGGCAAATGTGTCTGCAGGAAATCAGCCTGGCACTGCCCTCTATGGGGACATTGTAAGAACACAGCCATCCCCTGCATCCCAAGACATTCTGAAGCATCTTCGTATGTACACTGTTAATGAGAACAAATAAAAGAGCCTGGCACAGTGCCTGACCCATAGAAGCTATTCCAGAAAAGCCCAATACTCTTCTCTTTCCCTCTTATGCCTTGAATGTTTATCTTTTTTCTTAAAGGATGGTGGAGACAGGGAGAACTGGGAAGAGGAGAGGGAAGAACAAGGTGAGGGAGGCTGGGAAACTAAGAGGACCACAGCTGTCATCATTAATCACCTTCCTTGGCAACCTGCATCTTATGAATCAGCATCTGTGATACTGATCACAGTTGCTGAAGGGATGGAGGTGACACAGTCATAGGCAGGATCTGAGTGCATGGGGAAGGAGGAGACAAGGCTGAATCCTGCTTTCAGGGTTTAATCTCATTTGCACGCACACACACACGAACATTGCCATTCTGTAGGCTGCAGATCCCCCTCTTCCTGCTGCTACCCCATCTGTGCTCAGGCTACAGCCCCTCTGTCTACTCCCCATGGCCAGACAAAGAATGCAAATGCTATTTAATATTTTACACATTAAGAATTCTAGGGGCGGCCAGATGGCTCAGTTGGTCAGAGCACGAGCTCTCAACAACAAGGTTGCCGATTCAATTCCCACATGGGATGGTGGGCTGCGCCCCCTGCAACTAAACATTGAAAACGGCAACTGGACTTGTTGCCGAGCTGCACCCTCCACAACTAGATTGAAGAAGAATGACTTGGGGCTGATGGGCCCTGGAGAAACACACTTTTCCCCAATATTCCCCAATAAAATTAAACAAAAAAAGAATTCTATAAAGCCAGTCCCATTAGAGGGGCAGGGACTGTGTAATGAGGCAAAGTGATATAATGGGAAGCAGTGGGAAATGTATGGGAAGTGTATGAGATGGCCTAGGGCACATCTGCCCTCTTCCAGTCCTCACATAGGACCTGTTTTCTGAATGAGTTGGCATTGGTTGGTTCCCGGTAAACCTTACTACCAACTAGCTGTGTGACTCCCATCTCCTCTTATCTCCTCTCTAGGCCTCAATTCCATCATCTGTGCAATGACTGCATTGAATTACAAGATCCCCAAAGCCCCAGCTGGTGCCAACAGTCTGTGATTCTCTTAATTCTATAAGCTATTTGCACATCCCAGCAGATGGTCAACAGCGATAGTCATTGGTTGAGCTGGTTCCCACCAATTTCCTGTAAGAAATGAGCACATACAGCAAATGCTTTTTTTGGTTCCTATCCATGCAACAGTCACTGTTTATAATTAAAATTCTGAACTATCAACTGTTTTTATAATAAGCAAGAAAGGGTAGAGTACAGCAGAACCGTACAGAATTACAAGTGGGCTCTTTATAACTCTTTTATTCTATACCCACCTCTCCTTATCTTTAAACATCCAAATCCCCTCTCTCTCTCTCTCTCTCTCTCTCTCTCTCTCTCTCTCTCTCATTCTCTCTCTCTCTGTCTCTCTCCCCCCTCCCCCTCTCTGTTAAATATTATGATGGGCAGAATTCTAAGGCAGTCCCAAGATTCTTGAGTCCTTGTATATACCACCTGTATAATTCTCCTCCCAGTAGTGTGGGCAGGCTCAGGAATATGATGAGATGAAGTAATTAAGGTCTCCAATCAATTGATTTTGAGTTAATTAAAAGGAAGATTAGGCAGAGGGACATCATCAAAATGATGTCGGGAGGTGAGCCCCTGTAAAGCTCCCCTGGAATTTACAACTAATCGAACAACAATAGCTCCACAAAGGACTCCATGCACAGCAGACAGGCAAGACGAAGAGGCACACTACTGAATTCACCTAAAGGTGGGCAAATCCAGCGAGCTGGGGAGGAGGGAAGGGAAAAGTGCGGGGACGGAGCCACATGAGCGCAGGACGCAGACCTAGCTCAGTGCTCTGAGCTCGCTGCATCCCGAAACTATCACAGCTGCGGGAGAGGGACGAACTTGGAATGATAGGGATCCGATTATGGCCCACAGGGCTGAGGGGGCAGCATATAACACGGCTAAACCCAATGCTCATGGCAGAGACCTCAGAGCAAAGACTTAGGGAAGAAGGCTGAAAACGGTGGTTTAAGCCCTCACTGCTGGCCACAGAATGAAAGCCTTAGGCACTGAGACTAGCTGACCCATCCCTACCCTCCCAGAGTTCGCCCCACCCAGCCCTGCACAGTGCTAGAAGCAGAACAGAAGCAGTGTCAGATCAAAACAAATCAATATCTGCTGTTCTGAGAACTGTGGACAGCAGACACAGGTTTGCAGCCCACCTAGTTCCGGCAGAGGGGAGGGAGCTGTGCAAGCAGGACTGGCTATGGTGGTGGTCGCCGCCATTGCTCTGGGCCACCTCTTACAACTCACCCTGTCCCAGACCCCACCTATCCGCGCGGATCCCTGCAGGAGTAAACAGAACTGCTGAAAACATACGGGCTCTGAATCTGGTGCAGGAAGAGCTTTGGAACTTCAAAAGCTCTCCGCATACACACACGGACAATGCGCCCTGTGACCCAAGCGAACTATTAACAGAGGAAAAGCCCGTCTCCCAGGGAATCCCCCCATTGTGTGAGAAGCTGGAATAGTGCAGAGAAAATATAGCACTACCGTGTGAGAGAGAGAAAAAAGGCTGCAGTCGGAGAGAAAACAAAACATTCTACCAACAAGTACTAGAAAACAAAAGAAAGACCTCTTCCTATCAACCTGTTGCTGAAGCCACTCCTGTAGATGTCTAGGAAGAGAAATAATAAATCAGTAATTGCCATGAATAACCAAGGCAACAAGACAGCTCAGAAAGAAAGTGAAAAGTCTCCAGAAAAGGAACTTAAAGATATGGAAATATGTGACTTAAATGACAGAGAATTCAAGATTGCAGTTCTGAAAAAACTCAACGAGATGCAGGAAAACACAAAAAGGCAGTTTAACTAACTCAGAAACACAATCAAAGAACAACATGAGCATTTTACGAAAGAGATTGAAATTTTAAAAAAGAACCAAACAGAATTTGAACTCAATAGAAGAAATAATGAATGAAATAACCAGCTTAGGTAGTAGAGTTGACCACATGGAGGAAAGAATCAGTGACATCGAAGACAGAAACCTGGAAATTACACAGATGGAAGAAGAAAGAGACTTCACACTTAAAAAAAAAAGAAAGAACTCTACAAGAACTTTCTGACTCCATCAGAAAGAACAATATAAGAATAATGGGCATACCAGAAGGAGAAGAAAGAGAGAAGGGAACAGAGAATATATTCAAACAAATTGTCGATGAGAACTTCCCAAACTTGTGGACAGAACTGGATCCTCGAATCCAAGAAGCAAATAGAACACCTAATTACCTCAATCCCAACAGGCCTTCTCCAAGGCACATTGTATTGAAGCTGTCTAAAATCAACGACAAAGAAAGAATCCTCAAGGCAGCCAGGGAAAAGAAGATGGTAACCTACAAAGGAAAGGCCATTAGATTACCATCAGATTTTTCAGCAGAAACTCTACAAGCCAGGAGGGAGTGGAACCAAATATTCAAACTCTTGAAAGAGAGAAATTATGAGCCAAGAATAATATTTCCAGCAAGATATCCTTTCGATATGAAGGAGGAATAAAGACTTTTCAAGACATACAAAAGCTGAGAGAATTTTCTAATACACGACCTGCACTACAAGAAATACTAAAGGAGGCTATTCAACCACCATCAACAGGGACAATTTGTGGCAACCAAAACATAAAATGTGGGAGAGTAAAGGCCTGAACCGGAATATGGGAATGGAGAAAGTCAGCATGCTGAAGAAAATGGAATACTCTAAATATCAAACTTTCTTTTACTTAAACTTAAGGGTAACCACTCAAGAAAAATCCAGAACTGAAATACATACTGTAATAAAAGAAGAAACAGAGGGAAACATCATAGAATGCCACCACACAGAAATAATAGACAACAACAAAAAGGCAAAGAAACAATGGAGACACAGCCTTATCAGAAAACTAAAGATAGAATGACAGGAAATCCTCACATATCAATAATCACCCTAAATGGAAATGGACGGAACTCACCAATAAAAAGGCACAGAAGCAGATTGGATCAAAAAACTAAACCCAACCATATCCTGTCTCCAAGAGACACATCTCAGCTACAAGGACAAGCATAGACTCAAAGTGAAAAGGTGGAAATTGACACTCCAAGCAAATGGTACCCAGAGATAATCATATGTAGCCATGATGATATCAGATGAAACAGATTTCAGGGTGAAAAAGATAACAAGAGACAAAGATGGACATTTCATAATGGTAAAGGGGACTATACAACAAGAAGACATAACAGCAATCAATATTTATGCCCCCAATAAGGGAGCACCAAAATATACCAAGCAACTACTAATAGAACTAAAGGGAGAAATTGACCAAAACACAATTATACTAGGGGACTTAACTACATCATTGACAGCTATGGATAGATCGTCGAAACAGAAAATAAATAACGAAATAGCAGCCCTAAATGACACATTAGATGAAATGGACATAATGACATACATAGAGCACTTCATATATAGAGAAAAATATATAGAGCACTTCATATATAGAGCAAAACATCAGACTACACATTTTTTTCTAGTGTACATAATTGACATATATAGAGCACTTCATATATAGAGGAACATATATAGAGCACTTCTTATATAGAGCAAAACATCTGACTATACATTTTTTGCTAGTGTACATAGAACATTCTCAAGGATACACCATATATTGAGACATAAAATAGGCCTCAGCAAATTTAAGAAGACTGAAATCATACCAAGCATATTCTCTGATCACAAGGCTTTGAAATTGGATATCAACTGCTAAAAGAAAGCAGGAAAAAACACAAATACATGGAGATTAAACAACATACTTTTAAAGAAAGACCGGGTCAAAGAAGAAATTAGAGGAGAGATCAAAAGATATATAGAAATAAATGACAATGAAAATACATTCTACCAAAATTTTGGGGATGCAGCAAAAGCAGTTTTAAGAGGGAGATTTATATCATTACAGGCTTATCTCAAGAAACAAGAAAAATCCCAAATAAATAACCTCATGTTATACCTCAAAGAACTAGAAAAAGAAGAACAAGTGAAACCCAAGGTCAGCAGAAGAAAGGAAATAACAAAAATTAGAGCAGAACTCAATGAAATAGAGAACAAAAAGACAATAGAAAAAATTAATGTGACAAAGAGCAGGTTCTTTGAAAAGATTACAAAATATCTCGAGAAATGAAAACACGACCCAAAATCTAAGGGATGCCGCAAAAACAGTCCTAAGAGGGAAATTCATAGCATTGTAGGCCTACCTAAAGAAACAAGAAACATCACTAATCAACAGTTTATCGTCACACTTAAAGGATCTGGAAAAAGAACAGCAAAATAAGCCCAAAGGGAGCACAAGGAAGGAGATAATAAAGATCAGAGCAGAAATAAATGAAATAGAAACCAGATAAACAATACAAAAGATCAATGAATCCAAGAGTTGGTTCTTAGAGAAGATAAACAAAATTGACAAATCTTTAGCCAGACTCATTAAAAAAAAGAGAGAGAGGACCCAAATTAATAAAATCAGAAATGAAGGGGAGAAGTGACAACAGATACCGCAGAAATACAAAAAATT
This sequence comes from Rhinolophus ferrumequinum, assembly GCF_004115265.2. Taxonomy (NCBI): domain Eukaryota; kingdom Metazoa; phylum Chordata; class Mammalia; order Chiroptera; family Rhinolophidae; genus Rhinolophus; species Rhinolophus ferrumequinum. Next base: position 89,046,712 of record NC_046294.1, on the reverse strand, counting down.
TTAAGAAATTACTATGAGAAACTATATGCCAACAAATTTGACAATCTGGAAGAAATGGACAAATTTCTAGAGGCGTACAACCTTCCAAGGCTAACTCAAGAAGAAACAGAAAACCTGAATAGACTGATTACCACCAGGGAAATTGAATCAGTAATCAACAATCTCCCAACAAACAAAAGCCCTGGATCAGATGGCTTTACAGGTGAATTTTACAAAACGTTCAAAAAAGAATTATCACCTATTCTCCTCAAGCTCTTCCAAAAAATCCAGAAGGAGGGAAGACTCCCAAACACTTTTGACGAAGCCACTATCACCCTGATCCCAAAATCAGACAAAGACACCACAAAAAAAGAAAACTACAGGCCGATATCGCTAATGAACATAGATGCAAAAATCCTCAACAAAATATTAGTGAACAGAGTTCAGCAATACATTAAAAAGATCATACATCGTGATCAAGTGGGATTCATCCCTGGTATGCAAGGGTGGTTCAACATCCGTAAATCAATTAATGTGATACACCACATTAACAAAATGAAAAATAAAAATCACGTGATCATATCAATAGATGCAGAAAAAGCATTTGATAAAATCCAGCAGCAATTTATGATAGAAACCGTTAAGAAAGTGGGAATAGAGGGATCATACCTCAACATAATAAAGGCCATATATGACAAACCCACAGCTAACATCATACTCAATGGGGAAAAGCTAAAACCATTCCCCCTAAGATCAGGAACAAGGCAAGGTTGCCCACTTTCTCCACTTCTATTCAACATAGTGCTGGGAGTTCTAGCCACAGCAATCAGACAAGAAAAAGAAATAAAAAGCATCCAAATTGGTAAGTCGGAAGTAAAATTATCATTATATGCAGATGATATGATACTATATAGAGAGAACCCTAAAGACTCCACCAAGAAGCTATTAGAGCTGATAGATGAATTTAGTAAAGCAGCAGGATACGAAATTAATTTTCAGAAATCAGTTGCATTTGTATATACCAATAATAAAACATCAGAAGGAGAAATTGAAAAAACAATCCCATTTATAATTGCTCCAAAGACTATAAAATACCTGGGAATAAATTTAACCAAAGAAGTAAAAGATCTGTACTCAGAAAATTATAAGACACTGAAGAAAGGAATGAAAGAAGATACAAATAGATGGAAACACATGCCATGTTCATGGATAGGAAGAATTAATATAGTTAAAATGTCCATACTGCCTAAGGCAATACACATATTCAACGCAATTCCTATCAAACTACCAACGACGTTTTTCACAGAAATAGAACATATAATCCTAAAATTTATATGGGACCATAAAAGACCCCGTATAGCTTCAGCAATCTTGAGAAATAAGAACAAAGTGAGAGGTATAACAATACCTGACTTCAAATTATACTACAAGGCTACAGTAATCAAAACAGCATGGTACTGGCATAAAAACAGACACATAGATCAATGGAACAGAATAGAGAGTCCAGAAATAAATCCATGCCTATGTGGCCATTTAATCCACAACAATGGACCAAGTGGGGTTCATCCCCAGGGCACAAGGATGGTTCAACATCTGCAAATTCATCGATGTGATACATCACATAAACAAAATAAAGGACAAAAATATTATGATTATATCAATTGATGCAGAAAAAGCATTTGACAAGATACAACATACATTTATGGTTAAAACACTTAAAATAGGTATAGAAGGAAAATACCTTCACATAATAAAGGCCTTATATGACAAGCCCTCAGCTAATCTCATAATTAATGGTGAAAAACTGAAGCGCTTTGCTTATATGTGGAATCTAAAGAATAGAATAAGTGAATGAACTAATCAGAAACGGTTTTGGAGACAAAGAGGAAAAACTGAGGGTTGCTACATGGGCGAGGTGGGTGGGAGTAAGGGGGAAGGTGAGGGGATTAGAAAACAATCAGTAACCACAAGATGGCCACCGGGTTTATTTCTTTCTCTTGCCTGATTGCTCTGGCAAGGACTTGCAACACTATGTTGAAAAGCAGCGGTGATAGGGGACAGCCCTGTCGTGTTCCTGAAGGTAAATTTAACGTAATGTTCTCTAGGTCCATCCATGTTGTTGCAAATGGTAAGATTTCTTTCTTCTTTATGGCTGCTTAATACTCCATTGTATAAATGTACCACAGTTTCTTAATCCAGTCATCTACCGATGGGCATTTTGGTTGTTTCCATGTCTTAGCTATTGTGTATAGTGCTGCAATAAACATAGGAGTGCATAAAGATTTTTGAATTGCAGTTTTGGATTTCTCCGGATAGATACCTAGGAGTGGAATTACTGGATCAAAGGGTAGTTCCATTTTCAGATATTTGAGATACCTCCATACTGTTTTCCATAGTGGCTGCACCAATCTGCAATCCCACCAACAGTGCACAAGCGTTCCCTTTTCTCCACATCCGGGCCAGCACTTGTTGTTTGTTGATTTATTGATGATTGCCATTTTGACTGGGGTGAGGTGGTATCTCATTGTGGTTTTTATTTGCATTTCTCTGATGGTTAGTGAGGTTGAGCATTTCTTCATATATCTGTTTGCCATCTGTATGTCCTTTTTAGAAAAATCTCTCTTCGAGTCCTCTGCCCATTTTTTAATTGGGTCATTTGTGTTTTTGGAGTTGAGTTGAGTTAGTTTTTTATAGATTTGTGATATTAATCCCTTATCAGATATATCATTGGCAAATATCTTTTCCCATTCAGTAGGATCCCTTTTTGTTTTATTGATGGTTTCCTTTGCTGTGAAAAAGCTTTTTAGTTTGATATAATCCCACATGTTTATTTTTTCTCTTACCTCCCTCGCGCGAGGGGATATATCAGTAAAAATCTTACTCCGGGTAATGTCTGTGAAGTTTCTTCCTATATTTTCCTCTAGGTATTTTATGGTTTCAGATCTTACATTTAAGTCTTTAAGCCATTTTGAATTTATTTTTGTATATGGTGTAAGGAGGTGGTCCAGCTTCATTTTTTTGCATGTGTCTGTCCAGGTTTCCCAGCACCATTTATTGAATAGACTGTCTTTACCCCATCGTACATTCTTGCTTCCATTGTCGTAGATGAAATGGCCACATAGGCATGGATTTATTTCTGGACTCTCTATTCTGTTCCATTGATCTATGTGTCTGTTTTTATGCCAGTACCATGCTGTTTTGATTACTGTAGCCTTGTAGTATAATTTGAAGTCAGGTATTGTTATACCATTGGTCTATGTGTCTGTTTTTCTGCCAATACCATGCTGTTTTGATTATTGTAGCCCTGTAGTACAAGCTAAAGTCAGGGAGTGTGATACCTCCAGTATTGTTCTTTTTTCTTAAGATTGCTTTGGCCATTTGGGGTCTTTTGTGGTTCCGAACAAATCTGATGATTTTTTGTTTTATTTCTTTAAAAAATGCCATTGGGATTTTGATGGGGATTGCATTAAATCTGTATATTGCTTTGGGTAATATGGCCATTTTAACTATGTTGATTCTTCCAATCCATGAGCACGGAATGTCCTTCCATTTCTTTGTGTCTTCTTCAATTTCTTTAAGAAATGTCTTATAGTTTTCGGCAGGTCCTTCACCTGTTTGGTTAAGTTTATTCCTAGGTATTTTATTCTTTTTGCTGCAATTGCGAAAAGAATTGTTTTTTGTATTTCTTTTTCTGAGATTTCATTGTTAGTATATAGGAATGCAATGGACTTTTGTACATTGATTTTGTAGCCAGCAACTTTACTGTATTCGTTGATTGTTTCTAATAGCTTTTTGGTGGAGTCTTTAGGGTTTTCTACATAGCATCATGTCATCTGCAAAGAGTGATAATTTAACTTCTTCATTCCCAATTTGGATGCCATTTATTAAGAACCCAGAAATAAAACCACATGAATATGGACAGATAATTTTTGACAAAGAAGCTAAAAACATACAATGGAGGAAAGACACCCTCTTCAATAAATGGTGCTGGGAGAATTGGATAGCCACGTGCAAAAGAATGAAACCGGACTGCTATATGTCACCGTGTACCAAATATAATTCAAAATGGATCAAAGACTTAAGCATTAAGCATGACACAATAAACTGCATAGAAGAAAACATAGGTAATAAACTTATGGACCTTGGGTTCAAAGAGCATTTTATGAATTTGACTCCAAAGGCAATGGAAGTAAAAGCTAAAATAAACGAATGGGACTATATCAAACTTAAAAGCTTCTGCACAGCAAAAGAAACCATCGACAAAATAAAGAGGCAACCAACTGAATGGGAGAAGATTTTTGCAAACAGTGCCTCTGGTAAGGGGCTAATATCCAAAATATACAAGGAACTCATGAAACTCAACAACAAAAAAACGAACAATCCAATTGAAAAATGGGCAGACGACCTGAAGAGACATTTCTCCAAAGAGGACATACAAATGGCAAATAGACATCTGAAAAAATGCTCAACGTCGCTAATCATCAGAGAAATGCAAATTAAAACCACAATAAGATCACCTCACCCTAGTCAGAATGGCTATCATGAACAAGACAAATAGTAACAAGTGTTGGAGAGGCTGTGGGGAAAAAGGAACCCTCATACACTGTTGGTGGGAATGCAGACTGGTGCAGCCGTTATGGAAGGCAGTGTGGAGGTTCCTCAAAAAATCACGAATAGAATTACCATATGACCCAGCAATCCCTCTCCTGGGTATCTACCCAAAAAATCTGAAAACATTTATCCATAAAGACACATGTGCTCCAAAGTTCATTGCAGCTTTGTTTACGGTGGCCAAGACATGGAAACAACCAAAATATCCTTCGATAGATGAATGGATAAAGAAGTTGTGGTATATATACACAATGGAATACTATTCGGCGGTAAGAAAAGATGATGTAGGAACATTTGTGACAACATGGATGGATCTTGAGAGTATAATGTTAAGCGAAATAAGTCAGACAGGAAAAGCAGAGAACCATATGATTTCACTGATATGTGGTATATAAACCAAAAATAACAAAAGAACAAGACAAACAAATGAGAAACAAAAACTCATAGACACAGACAACAGTTTAGTGGTTACCAGAGGTTAAGGGGCCTGGGGGGTGGGAGATGAGGGTAAGGGGGATCAAATATATGGTGATGGAAGGAGAACTGACTCCGGGTGGTGAACACACAATGGGATTTATAGATGATGTAATACAGAATTGTACACCTGAAATCTATGTAATTTTACTAACTATTGTCACCGCAATAAATTTAAAAAAAAAAAAGAAAAGAAAGAAAACAGTCGGTAACCACAAGATGGCCACGAGGTTTTGAAAATTAATTTGGGAAATGTCATCAATAATGTTGTAAAGATTCTGTAGGGTATCTGATGGACCTGTGTCCCATTTGGGAGACCACATCAGGGATAATGTAGATGCCTGATCACTGCGCTGTGCACCTGAAGCTGAACGATAATGAATGCCAACTATAATTTTATATATATATGTATGTATATGTATGTATATACTTACAAGAAGCGGAGTACAGCATTAGGAATAGAGACAGTGGAAATGTAATGGCTCAGCGCGATGTCAGTGGATGTGGGGAGGGAGCTTCACACAGTGTGAGGGATAGAAATGATAAACGTCTAAGTATTACTTTATCTTGTGCACCTGAAACTAATAAACAAACAAACAAACAAACAAAGATATGGAATATGGAATAACAAGGAAATACTTCCTCCACTCATATGTTAATTTCCTCACTTCCTGTAACCCATTTTAACAATTTCTTATGTTTCCCTCCAGATGTTAGTTTTACATTTGTAGACATACATAATATGATTTATGTTATTCATACAGTTTTCAACATGACTTTTGCACTTACTGTATCTTGGACATCTTTTTTGTTCCTGTATTGAAATCCATTTCATTCTTTTAAACTGCTGCAAGGTATTCTGTTCCATGGAAAGCTCATCCTTAACCAAACTCCGATTGATGGCTTTTTAAGTGGTTTCCATTTTTTTGCTATTATAAATAAGTCTACATTGAACATCTTTGCACATATATTTCTATGCACAAGTGTTTATGTAGGATTAATTCTTGGAAGTGGAAATTTTGGGCTAAGAGGAGGGTTCACATTTAAAATACTGATGGATATGGGAAAATTGCCCTTGAAAACTGTTTATTCATTTATATTCTCACCAGCTATAAATGAGCTTTCTGGTGTCTCACACCCTTATGAACAATGGGGTCTAAAACAAACAAACAAACAATCAAATAAAAAAACATCTTACTGTTGTTTTAATAAATAAATAAATAAAATAAAAGGAAGATTATCCTGGGTGGGCCTGACTTAATCAGGTAAAATCCCGTAAAAGAGGAACTAGCCCTTCATGGGAGAGAGAGATTCTCCTGGTGACCTTAGAGACGTAAGCTATCATAAGGTGAGTGAGCTGATGAGAGCTCTAGAAGGCAAGAAAATGAGCGGCATCTTCAAGCCAAGAGGCGCCCTTGAATGACAACCAGCAAGAAAACGGGACTTTAGTCCTACAACTGCAGAGAACTGAAATCTGCCCATAATCACGTGAGCTTGGAAGAGGATCCTTGGAAGAGGAACGCAGACCAGCTGACATCTAGGTTTCAGCTTTGTAAGACCCTGAGCAAAGGACCCAGCAAGGCTGTGCTTGGACTCCTGACTCACAGATGGTAAAAATGTGTGTTGTTTTCAGCTGGTGAGTTTGTGGTGATTTGTTACCCAGCAATAGAAAAGGAATGTGAATATCTAACTAGATAAAGTATTATACAATAGCACCTCCTAATAGGATTTTGCCTGTATCCCACTCTAATGCCAAGCCCAAGTGGCCTGCCTTCTTTATTCTTTGAGAATTGACCAAGACCCCTCCCCTGGACCCCAATCGCTGAGACTAGGCCATAAAGATGAACAGCTCCTCTACGTTCTCCCACATGAAGGCAATGACATCTGTCCAGCCCTATGCCAACACAGGATGGCAGACACCACCCCAGGGCACAAGTGCCCTTCTATTTCTCTCAGCCAATCTGGTAATAGCATGCAAATAACTCTATTAGCTTCCAGGCCAAGTGACAGCCAAACCATGCATTATGTAAATTGCCTCCAGGAGGGTATCCACTCCTACCTCCATAACAGAGCATCTTGGCACCTAGCACAGATGCCTGCCCTCTGCCCTTCCTCCTTCCGTGTTCTCCCTCCTGTCCTTCCATTTGCCTTCCCCATGGGACACCAGCCCTCACTGCCTCTACCTGCCACTTCTGCCTTACTGCAACAGAAGCTTCACCCAATGTGACACCAGAGGATGGGGGACAGGTAACCCAGCTGAGGCTTTGGAATGTGCCGTACCGAGGCCCAGGGGATGGTGGTGGAGCACAGACCCTTATCCCCTTATCCAAGTACCCCTCCCAACCTCCTCTCACCTCCACTACATGTACCCGACTCCTTCCTGGATCCTCACAGGTTGAGGGAGCCAGAACTCCAGGGATGAGGAAACCCTATGGCCAGTCCCAGGGCCTAGAGTCTCTTCATCTGCCTCACCTCCGTCAAGTGAATGTGCCAAGAAGGCAGCTACCCCCAAGCCCCTGAGCAGAGGTATCTGCCAATTAAGCTGTCCCTAGTAAGCAGCCCAGGACTTCTGTTTCCCTGTCTTCCTTCCCACAATCCTGGTCCTCACATCCTCATGAACCAGGCAGGAAGTGAGGAATGGGGCTAGATGGGGCAGTGAGGTTTCTAGGACCTTATGCAAAGAGAGTTTGAAAGACCTCTATGGTTTATCCTTTTAATAAAAGCAGGAAATAGCACTGGCCCTATTGCTGGGCACTTGAAAAACACAGGCGTGGAGGGGAAAGGAACTGGCTCGTCAGTAAGCCACTGACTCTGATAAAACACTGCTAGGGTTGATTTAGAGCCTTTGGGCCTTGTTTGTACATATTTACAAATGCCTCCGAGGCTGGGGTCCTGAACTCTCAGGATTTACAACCATCCCTTCCAGTGCTTCTAAGTCCATCCACACCAAGTGTCTCCTCCTTCTTTGAACAGAGCAAATCTTTTACTTCCCTTGCATTTGCACAGGCTGGGTCAGAGCCTGTCACAGTGCAATCTCTTGATGATGCACACCAGAACTCCCCAGGAGGCTTGTTAGAGGTGCAGCTTCCTGACCCATTTAATAAGTTCCCCAAGTGAGGCTCCTTACACTGAAGTTTGAGACCCATTGTCTACCTTCTCTACAGGCATTACTCTGATACTTTGCTACCAAGTAAATACTTATCCAGAGAGAAAACCATGTAAGAGCAAACTCATATGTATGATCCACCTATCAGGTTATATGACTGACTGGACAATTGACTTAACTTCTCTAAAACTCAGTTTTCGCAGGTATAAAATGGGAATATTCATGTTGCAGTGTCTTATAAAGATCAAAATAACATCTATTCATTCCACAATTATTAACTGAACTCATACTTAATCTTTACTCACAGATGGTATAGTCATCTATGCAGAGTATCCAATAGAATCTACATAAAAAGTTGTTAGAGCTAACAAATAAGTTTAGCAAGGTTGCAGGATACAAGGTCAATACACAAAAATCAATTGCGTTTCTATACAACATCATCAATCAATTGGAAATTAACTTTAAAATGCGTTTTACAATACCATTATACAATATGAAATAGAGATAAATCTAACCAAAAATGTGCAAGACTGGTACACTGAAAATTACAAAATATTGCTGAGAGAAAGTAAAGAAAACCTAAATAAATGCAGAGATATACCGTGTTAATGGATTAAAAGATTTAATATTGTTAAGGTCTCAATTTAACTAAATTCAATGCAATCCCAACCAAAAATCACAGCAGGTTTATATCTATATCTCTATGTAGATAGAGATATAGATATACAGCTATATAGAGATATATAGAAAATGGCATGCTGGTTCTAAAATTTATGTGGAAATGCAAAAGACCTAGAAGAGCCAAAACAACTTTAAAAAGAAGAACAAAATTGGAAGGGCTCAGAATACCTGACTTCAAGTCTTATTATAAAGCTACAGTAGCTAAGATACTGTGGTATTGGCATCCAGACAGGCAAATAGATCCATGAAACAGAATAGAAAGACTAGAAAGAGACCCAAACATGTCTGGTCAATTGGTATTTTACAAAAGTGCAAAGGCAATTCAGTGGAGAAAGGGGAGTCTTTCAACAAACGAATGGTTCTAGAACAACTGGATATTAGAGAGAGAGAGAGAGAGAGAGAGAGAGAGAGAGAGAGAGAGAAGAAACTTCTATTTATACTTCATACCAAATACTCAAAATGCAAAATTATTCTATAAAATAATGCAAACTACAAAAGTTAACTCAAAATGGATCACAAACCTAGGTGTAAAACCTAAGACTATCTACAGAACATTTAGGAGAAAACCTTCCTGACCATTGATTAGCAAAGCTGTTTTAAATATAATAACCAAAAGCATGATCCATAAAAAAAGAAATTGATAAATTTGACTTCAGAAAAATTAATGACTTCTGTTCTTTGAAGACACTAAGAGAATGAAAAGACCAACCAAAGACTGGGAGAAAATATTTGCAAATCACATATCTGATAAAGGACTTGTATCCAGAATAAAAGTATATCCCACAACTCAATAATAAGAATACAAACAACCCAATTTTAAAAGCAGGGTGTAAAATATTTGAACAGACAGTTCACCAAAGAACTCTTTACAAATGGCAAAGAAAAGATGCTTAACATTATTAATCATTAGGGAAATGTATATTAAAACCACAATGAGGAACTACTACATAGCTATTAGAGTAGCTAAAAATAAAGAGACAGACCACACCAATTTTTGTTGAGAATGTGGAAAAACTAGAATTCTCGTACATTGCTGGTGGGAATGTAAAATTATAGGACCACGCTGGAAAACATTTTGGACAGTTTCTTTAAAAGTTTAATATGATCCAGCCTTTCCACTCCTAGGTTTTTACCAAAGAGAAACGATTTTTATATAAATGTTTATATAGCTTTATTTATAACAAGAACCTGGAAACAACCCAACTGTCCATGAACAGGTGAATAGATAAACAAATGGTGGTGTACCCATACAATTGAATACTATTCAGTAATAGAAAGCAATAAACTATCGATATATTCAACACGGATAAGGCTCCAAATAATTATGCTCAGTGGAAAACAAGCCAGACTCTAGGGGGAAAAAAAAAAAAGGTGCTTCCATTTGAATGAAATTCTAGAAAATCCAAAAAAGTCTATAATGACAGAAAGAAGATCAGTGGATGCCAGGGAATGGAAAGAGAAAGGGCGGGAAGGGCAGGAGGCATGGATTATGAAGGTATATGAAGAAACTTTGGGGGGTGATGAATACATTTACCACCTTGATTATGGTGATGATTTCACAGGTGTATACATATGTCAAAATTTATCCAACTAAGCATTTTAAATACGTGCAGTTTATTGTATGTCCATTAAATCTCCATAAAGCTATTTTTAAAAATACAGAGGTAGAATAAAGTGTCTCATGACTACTTTAGCTTAGTAATCAGGGAAGGTCTCCCTGAGGAGGTGACATTAAGCTGAGATCCAATTGACGAGAAGCAGCAGCTAAGTAGATGTCTGGGGAAGCACTGTAGGCAGAGGAAACAGCATGTGCAAAGGCCTTAGAAGGCAAGAAGGAGATTGTCATGTTTGAGGACTGCTTCATTGCTGTGGGGGGAGGGGAGCAGTGCAAAGTGAGATCTGAGAGGCAGGCAGACCCCAGATGAGGGAGCGATTTGTAAGCCAGGCAGGGAGTTGGGTTTTATTCTAAATAAATGAGAAGTTGTTGGATAGATCCTAAACAAAGAAGTGACATGACCTGAGCCTTGTATTTTTAAATCATTCTGTTTTTTTACCAAGGGCATGTATTATCTATTAAAAATAAAATACATATTTAGAACAAGATCATTTTTGCTGGTGAGAACAGACTGCAAAGGGAGGCCCGTTCCAATACAACTGCAGCCACCAGTGTGAGAGAACACTGGGACCGGGGTGGGAGCCGTGCAGGGGAGGAGGCCGCCTCCGGGACGCGACTGTGGGACAGGCTGCACAGCACATGTGTGGGTGTGGGGTGTTCTGGCTCCTGCATGAGCGCAAGCAGCCGGCCCTCGGGACATGGTGGCTCTGACCTCCACCTCTCAACTGTCCTCTTCCCTGGGCAGCCCAGGGCATCCAGTAAAAGCCTTGGCATCACTGAAGCTCACCTTACTGTGACTGGTTATGTGTCTGCTTCTCTCTCTGGCCAAAGGTCTCGTCTTCCTACCCCAGCACCTGGTATAGTGCCTGGCATACGGCAAGCATATGAGAAATATTTGTTGAATAAATAAATAAGTGAAAGAATGAATGGTGAATTCACTAATTAATTCATGAGAGCAGAGCAAGAGAAACATGTCAACCTGCCTTGGCCTCAGTGTCAGACCTTCTCCACCCCCTGTCCCACCGCATCCCCAGATACTATCCCCTGACGTCAGCAGCCTTCCTGCTCTCACTACACAGAAGCGACAAACATGTGGCCAGGCTGCTGGCAATCACTGCTGGCCTACTCCAGCCAGCAGCAGAGCCTGACCTAGTTTGGAGCTGGCCAAGGTTGATGATGCTGGAGCAAATGCAGCTCCTGAGACAGGCTTAGTGTGCTGGGCTCAGCGTTGAATACCAGCAATTTGGTAGAGTGCTGTCCAAAGTGATATCTGAGAATGATGGAGGACAGACGGGGGGGGGGGGGAGCTTTTTGGAGGTTCTACTCTTTTCCTGGGAGCCCAGAATCTAGTTTCTCTTTATGGGCATCATGGACTGTTGGCACTGAGCCCTGTCTCCCTCTGCCCCATGGAGACTGCCCCACTCTCTTTTCCTTCCCAATGCCCCCGTGAGCACCTCTCCCATGGCCTGGATTATTGATTTGCTTATTACTTCAAGCATTTTACAAACATTTGTAAATGTCACCAATGTGGGCCAGCACAGAGCTGTTGTTGAGGCTGCCAAGGTGATTGTCTCAACACTCGGTCACTCACTGTCAAGAGTCAGGGAGAAATATCAAACAAACAAGCAGATAGTAGTTACAATAGAGATGGGTGCCCTGCTGGACGACATTTCATGGTAGCTGAGGCCAGGGGTAGCCTCACAGTGATGTGGATCTTAAGAAAAGACACAAAGGATGAGTCGAACCTTTCTAGGAGGTGAAGGTGTAACAGTCAGTCCTACAGGGAGTCAGCAGACGCTAAGGTCCAAGATGAGAGCAAGCATGGGGTGTCTGGGGCTGCACTGGTTCATGCGGCTGGGGTACAGCCTGAGCATAGTGACTAGGGAGAAGCAGGGCACAGAGGGCAGCAGGGCTGAACCATCACAGCCATGGTGCAGTGCCCAGAAGGTATATGTGGTCTTGTTAGCAATGAGGAGCTATTGAAGGATGTGGAGCCGGGAGAAGACACGGCCAGCATTTAGGATGTCAGCAGCCTAGTGGGTGCAGTGGGGGCAAGGCGGGGGCAAGGCTGCAGGCAGTCAGGGAAGTGGAAGACTAGAGTCTGGATGAGCAAGGAGGACGTGTAGGGTAATGGGGCTGGAAAGGCTCAGGCCAGACCCTGAGTGAATAATTAGGAAGACCCTGGGAGAGGAGAGAAAGGGACACAGACAGCCCCTGTACTCTGGAGCTCAGCTTGTGCTCAGCTTATGCTCTCTATCTGCTCCCCCACTCCGACCCCTCATGTTGTGTACACCACAGAGCCATGTGCCCCCCATCAAAAACAACCTACTTTCTTCCTCTGGAGTGTAGACATGTGTCCTTTCTGCTATCCCTTGCTATCCACCCACCCTGCCATTCTCCACCAAATACTGTGTACAAAGGGAATGGGGGAGAGCTGCAAAGATAAAGCTGAAGATGAGCAAGGCAGGATAGATACCATGCTGATGGGCCCAGTGCTGCTAGTTCTCTTGTCAGCCTAATAGGGCCTTCTCTTTTTGGGAGGCAAGCCCTGAGATTCTACCCATGTCCAGGGCTCTGCTGGATACCCCTGAACTGAGAGGGATTCATGGGTCACTGCAGCCTGGACTTTCCCCACCAAACTAGGAAACAGGAGCCTGGCCTCCGAGGAGGCCAGATGGAACTGCTAAGGGGTCAGGGCTTCCTGCCCCCAGTTGAAAACCGAATTCCTAGAAAGTGGCACCTCTCAAAGGTCAGGCACCCAGGAGACCCAGCTGTATCCCCGGGGTCAGGAGTGCCACTGAGCATGGCATCCAGCAGGAGAAAAGGGAGAGAGGGGCAGGCAGCTGATCTCTTGGCTAGAAGGAGTAGGCACTAAGTGCCCTCTTAATGTAATATGACACCCAGGCCCCTGTGGCAGCATAAATATTCTACATCATGGTAACTGAATTTGACATTTCTTCCCTGGCACCCTGACGTGCACTTTCCCCAGCGATCTATACCTCTGGACCCAAGGGTTCAGGGTCAGGCAAGGAGGGCCCCAAACCCTACTATTGTCATACCAGGTTTCTATTACAGGAGCAAGCCTGTCCCTATACCAGCACAAGGAGGTAGGATAAGGGGATTCTCCCAGGTATTTCCCCAAAAATAAGACCTAGCCGGACAAAGCTTTAATGCATCTTTTGGAGCAAAAATTAATATAAGACCTAGTCTTATATTATATTATGTAAGACCCAGTCTTATATTATAGCAAAATAAGACCGGGTCTTATATTAATTTTTGTTCCAAAAGACACAGTAGAGCTGATTGTCCAGGTCTTATTTTCGGGGAAACAGGGGATGTGAGTCAGTTGGGGCAAAGGGAAGGAAGAAGACAGATCGGTTGGTACAACTCAGGCAGGTGAAGAAAGATAGCCTGGTATGATAGAAAGATCCTTGGAAGTAAGGAACCCAGACCTCATTCTAACTGGGACACTCTCTTTGGGCAAGTGATGTAAACTCTCTGAACCTCCGTATCTTCATCGATAAAAGGGGGAAAATCATCCCTACCACATAGGGTTCTTGTGGGAAGCAAAGTGAGTATAGAAGAGAGAATTCGTAGCAAATGCTAACCAAGGATCAGTCAAGTGTATGGAGAGAAGAGGTTAGAGCCCATGGCAGTGTGAATGGGGGGTGGCCGGGCTGGGCAGGGAAGCCAAATTCTCCCTCCGAGTGAGCAGAGGCGATGGTGGGGCCAGTGCTAAGACTGTTGTGTGGGTCTGGCTCCAACCCCAGCCCTGGGAATGGTGGGGGATCAGGACTCTGGGGGTTCACCCCCCATAAGCCTTAATAAATTGTCCCTCCCCATAGTTTTTATTAGCCTTCACAACTGAAGGAGTAAGCGTAGATTAGGCAGGGGGTACCCCCAGGCCACAAATACCCCTATCATTAGAATCTGCCTTGATCTTCAAGAACAAAACCATTTTTCTTACAAAATCGCCCTATGAGTTAAATTGTATTAAGTGGAACTAAGTAACAAAGCTGAGCACCCATAATATGTTCAGTAATAATAGTAACAATAGTTACCAGCATTTGCACAGCACTGTAGAATTGACACAGCATCTCCATGTTTAATTATCTCCTTTATTCCTATCACAACCCCAGGAAGTAGGGGCTAAATTATTATCCCCATTTTTTAGGTGAAGAAACTGAGGCTCAGAGAGTTAAACTACTTGCATAAGCTCACACAGCTGTGCAGTGACAGAGCCAGGCTCTCAGCTCTCTATTGTCCAACCATAGTACCAAACAGGCAATATTGCCTGAGCACCTGCTAGGTGCAGGCGTTGTGGGGGCTGCCGATGACAGACGCATGAGCGCAACACGGACCATCAAGGCCAGAGACAAGAACTGTGGAATGCAGACCCACATCATTTCACAGTAGGAAGGAAACTTTGTGGTATGGAACTCAGGCTCTGCTTTTCATAGATGAGGAGAGCGAGGTGCAGGCAGTGGCTTCTAGACCAGGGGAGGGCAAACGTTTTCTGTAAAACACCAGAGAGTAAATAGTTTAGGCTTTGCAGCCACATGTGCCCCTCCAGCATATTATTCTTGGACTTTTTTTTTTCTTTAATTACACAATCCACCCCTTTAAAAATGTAGAAACCATTCTTAGCTTCAGGACTGAACAGAGCCACAAGCTATAGTTTGCCTCCCCCGTTGTAGGGCACCATGCAGGCAGCTGCTTCCTGAGCACCATTCAACCAACCAACTTACCAACTGTCTGAGCACCAGCTATGTTCCAAGCACTGTGCCAAGGGGGGCAGTTCAGAGAATGATGTCACATGCCCTTGGGTTGTCCACAGTTGGTGGGCAAGATAGACGGATAAGGAAATAATGTCACCTCAACACATGATGAGAGGCTATGCAGGACAGGACACCCAGAACAAAGAAAAGCCAGCTCTTCGTGGGGTCTCCTATGTGCTTCCCCACATGGTGGCAGACATCACAGCACATTTTAATCTCCATTTACTTCCCCATGCCCGGCCCCCCGCCCCGGAGTCTGTATATTACATGTGGACAACGGCCTATCTCCATGTTGTTCACTACAGCGTTCCAGCCCCGAGGACAAGGAGTGGCAGTAGTAAGCAAGCAATATTTGCTGAATGAATGGATGGATGGATGGATGATAAGAACTACAGAACTGCAGCTCTAAGTGCTCGGGTAGAGTGGCTGGAGGAGCCGAGGGATTTTTCACCCTGTCCCCCTCAGTTGTTGAACAAAACGGGTTGATTGGGCCTGGAAATACAGCCCCAGGCACCAGAAGCCTTCTGCTCCACTGTCTCCACTCCCTCCAGTCCTCTCCCCAGCCTGGCCCTCAGCAGACTCCTAGCAGCTGCTAATCACACCCTAGTCAAACATGCTTAATTAAGCCCCAGTGACCCACAGCTCCCTAGCAAGAGTGGAGGACAGGACAACAGTCACATGCCAGACCAGAGGGGGTGGGGCCGGGTACAGGATGTGGTGGGAGACACTACAGATGACAGACAGTGAGGTACTCAGTGAGAACATTCAGTAGACATGATGACGACGATGACAGTGCAGATTCACAGAGCACCTGCTCTATGCCAGGCATGGCTCTAACATTTTCTGTGTATTAAGCTTCCTCATAGCAAAATGATGACATACGCACTATAATTATTTTCATTTTCCAGGTGAGGAAATTGAGACTCAGAGAGGCTACATGAATTGCCCAAGGTCACACAGCTAGTAAGGACTCCGCTTCTCCTGTTTTCCACGGCCACGGGGGAGGGAGTGTTTAGGGAGAGGAAGGGCAGCCATGTTCAGAGCTCTGGCCCCACTCCCCAGTGGCCCAGGCTCCTCTGACAGTTACGCCATCCCGTCTCACAAACAGGGATGCAATTCCATTGTTAAGTCAACCCATATTTATCACACACCTGCTCTGTGCCAGGCCCTAGAGACACAAATTGAAGAGTCAGAGTCCCTCCCACAGGGAGCTCACAGACCAGCATGAGCCAACATGCCTACTGTGGGAACAGCCTATAAATACAGCAATAAATGCACATCCTGGTGCCAGGCTGGGGCAGGGGTAGAAAAGCAGTATTTATTGAATACCTACTAGTACCAGACACCAAGGATATCACCCCTTTACTTTTCCTTCATAATCTATAATTAAATATTTATTGGTGTGTTCCTTTGTTATGGTTACTGGTGTGATTGATTCTTTTACACTAGATCACATACTCCGTGATCCCAGCATCTGGCATAGTGCCTGGCAAAAACTTAGTGCTCAGTAAGTATTTGTAAATAAATGTATGAATGAAACATAGTTCCTGTCCTCAAGGAACTGGCGGTTTAGGAGGGGAAATAGAGATATGAACAGGTGGTTGCAATACAGTGTGATAAGTTCAACAGGAAGAAGAAGACAAAGGGTGCACGGGAGCAGGAAGAAGGGACCCACCTGGAGTGTGGAGCTGGGAAAGGTGCTCCCGAGAACGAGGTGATGAAACCATGTCTTGAAGAAAGAGCAGAAACTTCCCAGGGAGGTACGGGGTGCTCAGAGCTGACAGCATAGCCCTGGAAAAGGCACACAAGTATGACCCACCAGCTGGGTTGGAGAAACTCTATGTGGCTTCACAACGCTAAATTATTGGTGGGGAGTGAGTGTGGAGGGAGACAAGAGACACAGCTGGAAGGGGTACTAGAGCAGATCTCAGAGGGCCTTGAGGGCCATACCAAGGACACTGGACCTCATTCTTGAAGCATAAGGAGTTCTGGCAGGGTTTTAAGCAGTGCGGTACGTGGTTCAATTTGTTTCAGAAAATGGCCTTGGCAGGCTGTGGAGTATGCGTTGGAAGAAGGTGAACATGGGGGCCGGCAGACCAGTTCGAAGTCTGGTGAAGGACTGTGAGTGTTTAAAGTGAGCAGAAACAGTGAGGATGGACAGTTTGGCAAGAAGAGGCATAAAAGTGAGACCAAATGGACAGAACGGAGTAACCCTTCGGCTGTGAGAGAGCAAAGAGGTCACTCAAGCTCTTAGAGTCTCAGCCTCCTCCTCCTTAACATGAGATAAGATGATCTACCGACAGGGTCATTGTGAGCCTTCACAGAGACCAAGACTAGAAAGGCCGCACAGGGTCTGGCAGGCAGTAGATGGTTTTTCTCTTAGCACCTTGCTGTTCCTTTGTGCCCATCTCATACTCTTGCTCATGCAGCAGAGTCTAGCTCAGAGGAAACGAACAATACTGGGCTAGGAGGGAGATATTCCTTGGGCTACAGCAGCACCTACATGCCAGAGGCACGAACCTTGGGGGTAGAAGAGGGTGTCCTGCCCAGAACAAGGCTGCCACGTCTGTAGGACCCCAGGTCCCAGGCAGATCAAACCTGCTCAGATCTGCTGCTCACATGCAGTCTTCTTTCTGCAGGGGGTGAGCAGCACATTCACTCATTCATCCCACTGAGTCCACTGAGGAAACAAAAACCACTTTAGGCCCTTTGAGAAGAGGGACTGAAGTCAGAGATTTGGTTGTACAGGTGACAGAAGAGATAGGACAGAAGAGATAGAGATTAGCAATGGCAGGAAGCTGCCACCTTCCTGGGGCTGGAGGAGGAGGTAGTATTCCATGAGCCCACAAGCTGAGGCCACCAGACTGAAGCTGGAACCACTGTCGACCTGCCAGAGGGAGCTGGGCCATGCGGGAAGGGGCTGCTCAGCAGGACCCCAAGAGGAGACATAGATGCTTCAGAGACCTGGCTGGAAACTGAGAAAAGAATAAAAATCCTGGCTGTCTCCCTCCTCCCACGCTCCACCTTCTTCCAATAGCTCTGATTGGTTGAACCTACCCAAAAGCCTATCGTAAAGGAGACTGGGAAATGTAGTTCCCTATGCCACAAAACAGGGCAGAGAAAGGCAAGAAATGGATCTGGGAACAACAGGCAAATACCAGCACATTCACTCAGTCTTTCACTCACTCATTCAGTAAACATTTATTGAGCACCTAGATGCTGGGGAGGTAACCACAAACAACAATTCTGGGTTCTGTCCTCACTGAGCTTGAAGTCCAGCAGTACCTGGATTATATCTCCCATTGCCCATCCCCAGCCAGCTGGGGAAGAGAGGTGGTGCAGCGCTTCTGGGGGGCCCTGGAAAGCTTCCAATGTGCAGAGAAAACAGAACCAAGCTCTGCTTAGACTATGGATTTGGAGGAGCAAGGAGCTCAGCCAGCTCCACCTCCTCCCCAGCTGAAAGCTCACAACTCAGAATGAAATGTCTCCAAAAAGGGAAGAAAACCCTTAAATCCCTCTGTTTGTCTTTGGAGCCTGGGAAGCCAGGATCTAATGAACATGAAACGCGAGGGCTGCTCAGAAGTTGTCTTTGAAACCTCCTCAGACCGGTTTTGTCAAGGAGCAGCATTGCCCTTCAAAACCACCTGGCTCCAGTCTCTCTCTCCTCCTTCATAGGTAGCAGGCAGTGGTTAATTAGCTGGAGATGATAACCGCTCCCTAATTCATCAGAGAAGACCCAGGCTCCTGGGGATCTGGTAGCAAGACTGTCAAGCTCAGTACTTGCACTCCTTTTACATCCCCCTCCCCAGCCCACACCACCCCTCCCCTGCCGGCCTGGGCCCTCTGAGATCTACTCCTCCATGCTCAGCTTGCCCTCCTGACTCCCTGTCATCGGCCTGTGCTCAGACACTGTTTCCTGAAGTCCTGTCTTCTGGAATCTGCCTCTTCTAAGAAAACTTTAGATGCACCAGCCACACCTCGTCTGCCCTCCATGGAGCCCTTATACATAACCCATCTCATGTGCAGGCTGAGGGGTGCCCTCGGTGGCCATCATTCAGTGCAGCCTCCCTGCAGGAAACAGGCTCCAACGTAGCCTGTGGAGTGTTCATGCCAGCCCAGGGGAAGGACGGGCACCAAGGCAGGAATGCTCCACACTTCACACATGGACTCTTAAAGACAATTTAGCCTAGAGTCATGGCCTGACAATAGTACCATTTTCTGAGACTTTGGATAAGTAAGACACACCCCCTTCTGGGCCTAAGTCCTCATCTGTAAAACAAAGCGGTTGTACTAGCCCAATGCTTCTCAAACTGCAGCTTGCATCAGAGACACCTGGAGGACCTAAGCATAGATTGCTGGGCATACCCCAGAGTTCTGATTCAGCTGTCTAGGGCGGGGCCTGAGAATTTGCATTTCTAATAAGTCTGCAACTGACGTGCAGCTTCTGGTCCAGGCACCACACTGGAGAAGCAATGGGCTAGCTGGAATGGATTTAAAGCTGTATTTGTCAGAGCTCCAATGGGCTGCAGGGAGCTGACTTACTCCAGGGGCAAGTAGGAGTGGTGATGGAGGACAGGGCGACGCCGAGTCAGTGGTGCCAGCGCTCACCTATTTGACCCGCAGCAGTTTGGCTTTAATCGTTTTTATTTGTTTGCATGTCCAGGGAAGAGTTGGTCAGAACCAAGATCCCATGCTTTAAGTGAAATGTTTGGAAACCTGTCAACTAGACTAGCAGTCAGGGTGGTCCCTGCCAGCTATGACATTCCATGGTCCTGTGCTCATTCCACACCCCTTCCTGGGCTTCTCCTACCTCCCTTTTCTTCTTTAGAGTCAAGAAGGGGAGTGGGAGCAGCAAGAACAAGTCTGAGGATTCAGGTCTTTTCTCACAGGGGATGGGTGCAGAGGCTTGTGAGTTCCTGGGTAATCACTGTCATCTGGAGGCACATACTAACCCAGAGATGTACTTCACAGTGGTATGGAATATGTGTGTGTGCCCATGTACACACACACACACACCCTTCTGCTTGCAGCCCCCACCCTGAGAATGAGTCGAAAAGTTCCTAGAAAACATAGAGTAGCTAAGCTGCATTTAGACGGGGTAAGAGGTGGGGCATGTATGTGTATCTGCATATTTGCATGTATGACGACTCTGCATACAAATAGGTAGCAGAGAGAGAGATTTTAATTGGAATGATCAGGGTGCAGACAGATTCTAAATAAAGTAGAAGTCTTCTAAAGATCATCAATCCCAAATCCCTCAGATATCTAATGAGGAAAACCGTGGTTTCTCTGGAGCTTGCACCAGAGTTTCCTTACTCCTGGGTCTGTGATCTGCTCCCACTCTACATTATGTCAAAGCCCCTGCCACATACCAGAATGACATCAGCCGAAATCAATGAAACATCATGGCAAATAAACAAAAATGTTCACGAAAAAGCATCCAAAGCAAACAGATCCCCTCCCAGTTCTGCGTGCCCCCCCCACACAGTCATTACCCAGCCGGCTGCTCCTAAGTGCCACTTTCAGGAGGGGCCTGCCAGGCTGCAGCCAGACTGTGAGAACCTGTAAAAAAGCAGTGAGGAGAAAAATAAGAGGAGAAATAGCCCAGACCCTTTAAAGATTAATGGGGTTCTCTGGGGCCCAGAGTTGTGCATGGGTTGAAGAAAACGAAAGACCAGCAGATAAGCAGCTGAGCAGGGAGATATGATGTGCGCGTGCACGAGTGTGTGTGTGTGTGTGTGTGTGTGATGGAGGCACACAACAGGGAGATTATCAGACTGTGGATGTGTGTTTGTGCAAACCCAAGAGAGGCCAACAGACAGCAGGGCATTATGCAGGTGAAGAGGAAAGATAACACACACACACACACACACACACACACACACACACACACACATACACACACACACGTCAGATATGGATGGAGCTGGAAACAGGAGGGCACCTGGAGGTGAAGTGCTGTCAGAGTGAGCCAGGGTGCAAGCATGCTTGTATCTGTGGTGAGGTGTGTGACGGTGGATGACAGAGCATGTCTGTGCATATGTGTAGTATGGGGCATGCCCCAGGGACCTGGAGAGAAAGTGAAGCCAGGCAGGCCGTGGGCATTCCCGCAGTCAGCAGCCCAAAGGACTGGACACGCCTCGCAGACATGCTCTCACACTTCTGGGTATGAGGCAGCCCCCTCCCCATGTCGCCTTCCCCGGGCCCCCTGCTGATAGCCTCCTTCAGCTGCTGCACAGTCCTCTCCTGCCTTTACGGCCCATATTCACCACTCCACCCCTCTGTTGGAGTTCCCTCCTTCCTCCCTAGGAGTTAATGTACCTGGAATATGACAATCTCCATCCCTGGATAAGTCTCTCTGCTCTTGGTGTAGCAACTCCCAAAAACCTGCCCACCCCCAGCTCATCCCCAACCCTGCACCCACTTCTGTCTCTAAGCAGTGCACTAAGCACAGACCTTAAGTTACACACCCCAACTTCAGATTTTGTCTCTACGTCTTATATTGTGTGACCTTGAGCAATACTTAGGCTTTTCTAAGCCCTAGTTTCTTCTGTGAAAAAAAAAAGAATGGAGTTCTTGTGGGGATTAAATGAGATGACATATGTGAAGATCTCGGCATTGTGCCAACTACTTTCTTTTCCAGTCTTTTTAATTTATTCTCCCACAGGTAAGTTTTTGTTTTAAAGCCCTAAGAGCTTCCCAAATAGCTCCAACTTCTTGAAATCCTAATGTTGGAAGTGTCTTTAGTAGTCACATTGACCAAGTCCCACCTCATCACCATGTTTTAAGAGAAGACATGAGGTTTGTACAGACTAACTTGTATTAATAATGGATCCAAGACCAGAATACAGATATCCCACTTCATTACCATCATCCTTCAGCTTTCTGCCTTCAGCCAGAGCCAGAGGATATTCACAGAAGTATTCTTGGAAGGTTTGTTCCCCATTGGTTTGGAGGTGAAACTGAGCCCTGAGGTGTGGGCTGGGGCAGAGGTCAAAGAAGGACTCCACAGAACAGAGTCATGCCCCCCTCCAGAGTCCTGAGCAATTCAGCTCTGGCCCCAAACTTGCATTCCTACTTAAGAAGGACAATGCTTGGGGAAACCTATCCTATTCCCACACCCTCACTGTCACTAAGTAGTCAGTTTAGTGCCCTACTGTGTCCCACAGAGGTTAGTTCCCACCCATAGTAAGTGAACAAAGGATTTCTCCCAACTACATGCTGTACTCTCCCTGAAAGAAAGATCTCAAGTCGTTGCAGGCTTCTCCACTGAAGACTTCTGTAGCACAGACCAGTTCCAGGTAACCTATAAGTAAGTCTGGCTCTTTATCCTGAGTCTGTGTCCTTAGCAGACTCCAATCATGCCCAACAGAATCAACAGTGCTAAGAACTACAGAACTGTACTGAAATATGCTGGAGGACAGGAATCCCAGAGAAAGAGCTAAAACTGGCTGCCAAGAGAACAGCAGAGGTCGTATTTCCTGTGTTTGCTCACCACACACAATAGTAAGACTGCTCCTTAAGGAGGCTAGTGTATGGGGAGGAGGTGACTGCAGGGCGAGGTCTGGCCAGAAGAGAAAACAGGACATGCCAGGAACCAAACAGTTGGGAAGAGAAATGCTGAAGGGATTCAGGGATATCAGGCAGGAAGGGGGCATAGCTGGGGGACCAATGTGGCAGGAACCAGGGACTAGATGAGTAGAAGCATTTCCAGACACTCCTTCCTTACCTCTCCTTCAATGACAAAGTAATCCCCCCCACCGCCACCCCAGCTGCAGGTGCTTCTAGGGACATGGGAGGCCTGGGAGGAGGCAGCGATCAGGACAGGGAATTCAGAGGTTCAAACAGCCATGCACTTCCTTAGTCTTAGAAAGAGAGAGCCAGGAACCACAGCAAGTTAGACACCCTGAGTGTGCAGTCACCCCATATACTTCAACACCTGAATGGGGAGGGGACAGACAACGGGAAGGAGACTTCCTCCAAAAAGCGCATCCTGGGTTCCCTGTCTCTCTCCAGATGAGCAGAGGCCAGTTGTGTCCTGCTCACTAGTATCACGCAGCCTAATTTGCAGGAGTCATGCCATCCATTCCCTCCCCCAAAACTCATTTGTCCAAAGGCAGTGCACATTACAGGTATATAATATGGTTCATGCATTCATTCCTTTAGAGAGCCACTATGGCATTGCAGCTAAAAGCATGGACTCTGGAGCTAAACTGCCTGATGGCTGTGTGACCTTGGGAAAGCTACTTAACCTCTCTGTACCTCAGTTTTCTCATCAGTAAAACAGGGGTAATATTAGTAACTGCCTCACAGGAGTATTGTGAGTTTAAAATGGGTTAATATATGTCAAGAGCGTAGAATAATGGCTGATACATAATAGAAGCCAAATAAGCTCTAGCTACTATTACTATTATTCCATCATCAAGAAGTTATTGAGCACTGACTATGTGCTGGGTACTGTTCCAAGCCCTAGGATCCCTCAGATATGGCCTGTACTCTCAGGGAGCTTCCATTTTAGTGGGGAAGACAAATATTCAATAATCACTTCAAAAATTACATATCTACAAATTGTGATAAGAGCTATAAAGGCAAAGAGAAGAGCAATGAGAGTATATCACCAGGAACCTAACAGATTAGCAGGTCAGGGGAGGCTCTAGTGGGTGTGATGTTTACTCCATCTCCCCACCACCCCTCCTGTGTCCAACCACCCTGGGTGTGCCATCACAGGAAGCAGGTGTCCACCAGTGACAAAGCCCATCTGTGCCCTTCACAGGTCTGCTAGTGTGTCTGTTCACTCTCAGCATGAGAAGTCCAGGCAGGGCCCGATCCCCACTACCACCACCCCACTTCTGGTCCTGGGGTGGCTTGGGAACAGAACCAGGAGTCCCCCTCTGAGTCTTCCCACTATCCAGTCAAGAGCACACACTCTTCCTATGGAATTTTCTGGCATAATTTGGTCACTCTGAAGGTCCCAACTATTCATCGAAGTCCCACGTGCTCCCTTAGACACTGTCCTAAATCTGATCCCCAGCCAGGAGGATGAAGCCATTATTGTGGTAGGTACTTTACAGTTAACTTAGCACATTTATTCAGTTGTCTCATTTAATCATCACAGCAGTTCTATGAAGTAGGTATTATCGTTATTATTATTATACCTATTTTACAGATAAAAAATCCTGAGGCTCCAAAAGGTAAAGCCACTTTCCCAGGTCCTCAGCTGCCTAAAGGTCACTCAGCTTATTAGTGGAACAGCTAAGACTCAAACCAACTTAGGTTTACCTAACGCTAGACCCAGCAGTCTTAAAACAACATAATATAGTATTTTTAATAACATGAATAGTAATAAATAATTATAATAGTAGCTATACTTACATAACGTTTTCTATGTGGCAGGTGCAGTTTTGTACACTTTACATATTTAAATCATTTACTCTCCTTAATAACCCTCTGAGGGAGATGTTATTGTTATTCTCGGTTTATAGGTGAGGAACTTGCGGCACAGAGAGGTGAAACCACGCGCCCACGGCCAGGCAGATGAGTCACAAGGCAGAGCTGCCATGGTGAGCATCACAGAATGGTAGGACTGGGCATGACACTAGGATTATAAGAGGGGAAGGGCCTGAGAGACTGGATTATTACTTTTGCTTTTGTCCTTGTACCATCACCTGCCACCATCACCAGCACACCATGGTTTACACACCTTCTGAGAGCTTAGCCTCCTTTTCCCTAGGAAAAAAATAAGGGCAAGGGTTTGCTCAGGAGTTGCCCCTGGCAGGGAAGTGGAAAGCCCTTGCAGCAGCTGGCTGATGTGGGAGCACAGAGGGAGAGGAGGCAGGAGCAGGGGTAGGCGAGCAGCCCACACCCCAGCAAGATGACTTATCATTGTTTTTCTCCCTCTTCTGGCTCCCTGGGCTCTATTCTCCAGAGGTTTGTGTGAAGGACAAAGCAAATCATAAAGAGAAAGGAGCCCAAAGTGTGAGGCTGAGTAGGCGCCACAGGCGGACTAGGTGCTGATCTTTTTGGTCCCCGTGGACAGGAAAGCAGGACCAGCCAAGGGCTGGGGGGTAGGTTGAGGATCCTGTTGAGGTGGCACCTTCCCTCCTAGCTGCTCAGAAGCATTGAAATGAGGCCTTGTGCTGAGCTCGCATGTTTCTGCCTCCCAGCTAGACCACAAAATGGGAGGAAACATCCATAAAGTTCCCGAGCCACCTCTGTGACCAGAAGCCCTACCAAGGAGCTGCTGGTTCCCTCTCCAATTGGTATAAATTTCCATGATCTGCAGGTCCCAGGTTCACTGAGGACCATTGCACCTCATGATGGATGGGCAAGAAGAGTGAGCCTGGTGAGCCAGTCTTCATGGACTCTGGGCTGATCCAGGAGGGCCCTGCAGGGTGCAGTGCAACCTAGTCTTTCACCGGGGCCCACCCAGAGCCCCAGGCCCCTAGCTCACAAGAGCACAATCCTTTCTCCCAGTTAACCTCTGCAGTTAATCTTCCCATTCCTTCATACAGCAACAGGATGTGAATAAAGAATGAACTTAAAACCAGAGCTCAGGGTGGAGGAGCTCTGTCACATCCTCCTGAGAGCCCCTTCCAAGGGCCTGGCACATAGTAGGTACTCAGTAAATACATGTTGCTCACTGCTTGGCTGATCTAGGAGGACTTAAGCCTTTATCATATGAAACTTGGACATCGTCTGCCTCCTGCTCTCTGATTCTGCTGTTGCCACATTGACTAAGATACAACTCTATAGATTTAGGCTGCCTTAATTTGATTCCCGAATCCAGCTTGCCCCCCTCTCCTTCCTCCCTTCCAGAAGACCTTTGTCTCCAGTTTTCCTCCTCAGTGACCCCTCTATCTTCCCTGTATATCGAGGGGCCTCAGAAATTTGTCCCTACTGGATCTTCTATTTTTCAAGACCCAAGAGGCCCAAAATGGGTAGCTTCTCATAGTCCTTACTACTGACAAGGTAACCTTGGACATTTAGCTTCTCTGTGTCTCAGTTTCCTTATCTTTAAAATGGGGGTAATAATCGGCAGGTGGTTAGCTCAGTTGGTTAGAGTGCAGTGCTCTTAACAACAAGGTTGCCAGTTTGATCCCCACATGGGCCACTGTGAGCTGCACCCTCCGCAACTAGATTGGGGCAACGGTTTGACTTGGAGCTGATGGGTCCTGGAAGGACACACTTAAATAAATAAAAGTTTAAAATAAAATAAAATAAAATAAATGCAGGTAATAACACTACATACCTCAGTGGTCCATTAGATGAAAAAGTTCAAGTATGAATGGAGTTGGTAAAACTAGACAGATGCATGCAAAAAAAAAATGAAATTAGATGACTTTTTTAGACCGTATACAAAAATAAACTCAAAATGGATTAAAGACTTAAATGTAAGACCTGAAACCATAAAACTCCTAGAAGAAAAAATAGGCAGTCAACTCTCTGACATCACTCTTAGTAATATTTTTTTGATATGTCTCCTCAAAGACAACAAAAGCAAAAATAAACAAATGGGACTATATCAAACTAAAAAGCTTTTGCACATCAAAGGGAACTATCAACAAAACAAAAAGACAATCTACTGAATGTGAGACTACTTGTATCTGATAAGAAGTTAATATCCAAAATATATAAAGAACTCATACAGCTCAACATCAAAATAACAAACAATCCAATTTAAAATGGACAGAAGACATGAATAGACATTTCTCCAAAGAAGACATACAGATGGCCATAGACACATTAAAAAATGATCAACATCACTAATCATCAGGGAAACTCAAATCAAAACCACAATGAGATATCACCTCACACATGTCAGAATGGCTCTGCTCAATAAATCAACAAACAAATGTTGGCAAGGATGTGGAGAAAAGGGAACCCTCGTGCACTGTTGGTGGGATTATAAATTGGTGCAGCCTCTATGAAAAACAGTATGGAGATTCCTCAAAAAATTAAAATTAGTACTACCATATGACCCAGCAATTCCAAATCTAGGTATTTATTTGAGGAAATCCAAAATACTAATTCAAAAAGATATATGCACCCCTATGTTCATTGCAGCATTATGTACAATAACCAAGATATGAAAGCAACCTAAGTGTCCATCAATAGACAAACTGATAGAAAAGATATGGTACATGTATACAATGGAATATTATTCAACCATAAAAATTACTGCCATTTAGAGCAACATGGATGGACCTAGAGAGCATTATGCTAAGAGAAATAAGTCAGACAGAGAAAGACAAATACTATATGATTTCACTTATATGTGGAATTTAACAAAACAAATGAACAAACAAAACAGAAATAAACTCATAGATACAGAGAACAAATTGATGGTCTCCAGATGGGAAAAGTGTTGGGGGATGGGTAAAAAAGCAGAAGGGATTAAGAAGTACAAATTGGCAGTTACAAAATAGCCAAAGGGATGTAAAGTACAGCATAGGGAATATAGTTAATAATATTGTAATAACTATGTGTAGTGTCTGGAGGGTACGAGACTTATCAGGAGGATCACTTCATAAGTTATATAAATGTGTAACCATTATACTGTACACCTAAAATTAATATAATATTGAATATCAACTGTAATTTTAATTTTTTTTTAAATGTTAAGAAAAAGAACAAATAAAAATCTTGGAAAAATATATATGTATATCTAATTTTATATGTTCAAAAATGGAAATGTATTGCCTGCATTAAATATCACCAAGTTAAAAAAAAGTTCAAGCATGTTGTGGTAGCAGAATAATGGACCCTAAATATGTCCATGCCCTAATCCCTGGGACCTGCGACTATGTTACCTTACATGGCAAAGGGCCTTTGTAGATGTGTTTACAGTATGGCCTTTGAGACGGAGAGATTTTCCTGGACTGTCTAGGAGGGCCCAACCTAATCACACGACTCCTTAAAAGCAGAGAACCTTTCCAACTGGGGTAGAGGGAGAAGTGACGACAGAGGAAGAAAAGAGATGCAATGCTGTGGGCTTTGAGGATTGAGGAAGAAGTCACAGAGCAAG
Organism: Rhinolophus ferrumequinum; assembly: GCF_004115265.2. Lineage (NCBI taxonomy): Eukaryota > Metazoa > Chordata > Mammalia > Chiroptera > Rhinolophidae > Rhinolophus > Rhinolophus ferrumequinum. The sequence goes on along the minus strand of NC_046294.1, from coordinate 89,018,444 downwards.
GAACGCAGGCCTCAGGAATCGGTAACAGGTGAGGAAATGGAGTCACCCCAACAATCACCAGAAAGGAATGCAGCCCCTCCTACACCTTGATTTTTAGCCCAGTGAGACCTGTGTCAGACTTCTAACCTACAGACTGTAAGAAACTTGTGTTGCTTTGAACTGCTAAGGGTGTGGTCGTTTGTCACAGCAGAAATAGGAAATTAATATGTATGTGGAAGCACTTAGAACAGTATCTGGCACGTAGTAAGAGTTCAATGACTGTTAGCTCTTTAATATGAATATCATTGTTGTTATAATACAAAGTGAAGGACAGAGACACACTAGTGCTTCCACCCCAGGGCCTCCCAACCATATTTATCCCATGCGACACCACCGTGCGCTGCTGCGTCTCCAGCGTGAACTGCTCAGGGCCTCTTATCTCCCTCCACTGGGTACTGGAGTCTGAGTGCAAGGCAGCCAGGGGGTAGAGAACATCCTCAAAACAAAATGTCACTTAGCACAGCCACACTCCCTTCATTCTCAGTCCCTCCCCTGACCAAGTGAAAGTGAGGCTTTGCCCCATAGAAACCCCCCAGCCTGCCTATCTCTCCTTCCTCCATTCCAGAAGCCCTTTGCCCGTTTTCCTCCTCAGTGGTTCCACATCCTCCCTGGATACTGATGGGGCCTCAGAAATCTGTCCCTACTAGATTTTCTACTTCTCAAGAGCCAATGAAGCCCAAATTGGTAGCTTCCCATAGCCTCAGTTCTAAGATAAGACCCTTCACTTCAGACTGACCCCAGTGCAGACACCAGACTGTCTGACAATGTCCTCAGACCTCCCCCTATCTCAGGGAACAAGGGCCATTTCCCTTTAGACCCATGACAAAAGCACTATTATACTGTAACTTCCCTGAGGGCAGGGTTCATTCCTATCTATTCACCATAGGACCCGGCAAAGAGTAGGCCTCCAAAACCACCTGTTGAATAAAGAAACACCCTCTAAAAGAGTGGACAGCCTTCTCAGAGGGCCCAGGAAAAAATCCAAGCCCTTCCCATCTCCTCTAAAGGGGAGCTCAGCAGAAAGAGCCACTCTAAGGAGACCAGCTGCTTTGGGGTGACTGGAGACAGAAGTGAGCTAGGCTGAGGGGACAGGGAGAACCATGGCTCCCAGGGATACCCTGATCACAGCCCAAGTGGGTCACTGGCTATCAGCTCAGACCTGCCAACCTTCATGTCTCTCTCCCCCACTTCCAACCTCCCTTTCTGTCCAAAGTTGAGCTCTGATCTGATATTTCCCCACTGCTCCCCGCTCAATCAGCATTCTTGGGCAGTTCATGGACAGTGGAACCTCCTCTTGTTCCTCCCTCCATAGTCATTATGCTCCATTCCCCCAACCCACCATCTCACTTTCTGATAAAGAAACTCCCTTTGTCACCTCCCCTCCAACTCTGATTCCAGCCACGAGGAGCCAGTTTACATGGGGACCTTGTAGGTCCACTGCTGGTCCATGTGGTGCCTCTGCACAAATTAGAAAAAAGTGCCTCTTTCTCCAGGTGGATACTGGTCCCACCAGGGCACATGCCTGGTGAGAAGAGCATAGGCTGTATTTCAGCCCCCATCCACCTCTTGGACAAGTGTCTTTGCACAGTACACAACCTGCCCACCTGCACACAGCAGCCCTATTTGACAGATTTCAGGGAGTACACCCATTGTAGGAGCCTGATAGACCAACAAGTCTTAAACTCTCATTTTACAAGTGAGGAAGTAGAGACCCAAAAGGGCAGGGTAATTTATCAAGGTCACACACCAAACTGGTGTCAGATCCAAGGCCAAAGATCCCAGTGTCCTAGCTCCCAATCTAGTGCTTGTTCCCTTGCCCTATTCTACTCAAGCCTCAGTCTTGAGGACAGATGACAAAGCCAGGACAGCAGGAGAGTTCCTGAAAGCAGTGCTTGGGGGAGTCTTCTTGCACTGACTAGAAGTGATAACCTCACCCCCAAAATCTGTCTAGACATAAAATTGAACATAAAACTCTCTGAAGCGTGTACCACTTAACCCTTGGCTAGTGTGGAATAGAAATACAGATCTTCCCCATTTATTTCCTACCTACTGACAACATTTATCCTATGCTACGTCACTGTGAGTATGTCCTTTAGTCTATGTAGGCCAGAACATCTGTCTTGGCCTAGAAACTCCCAGAGTTTCTTGCTTCAGAACCCCTGAACACAAAAGTACTCAGAAGGTGATTTTTAATTCAGGTGAAGGTGAGGCAACCATGATGGAGGAGGAAGGGAAGGAGAAGGGGAAAGAAAAGGGAAGAAAAAGAAGGAAGAAGAAGACAAGTCCTGGTGTCTCAATTTCTTGTCCAGGGTTCCCGAGTACCTATAACATCACTGAGCTCTGCTTTCCAGAAAAGGTGGTGAAGATATGTGTGTGTACACACACACACACATACACACACGCGCACAGGCTCACTGACTCTCTCACTCTCTGGGTGGTCCTTGTAATATAATGTGGTGACTAAGCTCAGGCAGAGTCACTTTGGGCTGCGAAATTTCAGGCAAGTACCTTAACTTCCTTGTGCTTCAGTTTCCTCCTCAATACCATGGAATAACAACAAACGACTTCATAGAGTTTTATAAAGATTATGACAGTGAATATATGGGCAACACTTAGCACAGTGCCTGGCTGATAGCAGGTACTCAGGTACTCAGTAAACATTGGCTGTAACTATACTGGGGTGCTGTTTCTTCACACCTGTCCTGACCCTGTCTTCCTGCAGTGGGGTGGAGGGAGCAGAAGGGCGTTGTCCAGGCTGCCCAGCGGTTTCCAATTCAGTATTTCAATAGTGCAGAGATGAACTACCTTGAGAAATAGTGAGTTCCCTGTCACTGGGAGCAAGCAGGCAGAATCCAGAGGAGAATTTGGAATGGATGTGGCAAAAGTGGAGTGGGAGTGGGGACTCGCTTCCAACGTCCCTTCCAACCCCAAGACTGTGAACATGTGAATAAACCCACATCTCCTGGCACCCACGTGGGCACAGCCTTGACCACAAATGGGGACACACATATAAGGGCACACTCTCCACACTGGCTTTGAAGGAGTGTTTTAAACCAGGCAAGCCAGGAGCCCCACCCAGCCAATTCCTATGTACAGATAGGCATCCAGGTGGCAAGCAGGAGCTTTGAGGCAGGCACCAAGCAGGATTTCAAGTAGCCTGTTTCCTACCACACCCAGTTGTCTTTTTATGGGCACCAACTGCCAGCCTCCTCAACCCCACCCCCACCCCCACTGCCCTTACTACAGCCTAAGTCTAAGACAGGGTCCAGGCAGGGACCAGGACTAGGGAAAGGTATTAGGGTGTGGGTTCTACTTAGATGTAGGTGGATGATAGGAAACCTGGGGCGGTCCTGGCAGCCCTGGCCTCTAAAGGGTCGGGGTGCCCAGAGTTCTGACGCTGTGAGAGGTAAGGACTCCCCTAGCACGGAAGTGATGAAGCAAGAGTTTGAAGAGGGCTCAGAAGTATCACCTCTCGCCACGGGTCAAATCCAGCTCCACCTTTGGGGTAGGATAGGAAGAGACATTCAGGGAATCTTTGCTGCCAAAACTATTCCTGCCCCTGCCTTCTCTCCCCTCCCACCCCCCCTCACACACCCCCCACACTTCTTCCTCTGGGAGCTGGGAGCCACGTGTTAGCCATTCTGTGGAGAGGACCAGGCGCCCTTAACCAAGAAGGAAGCACATCCAAACCTTCCCACCAGCCCAGGGCGCGTTACTACACAGCATTTGTCTTGGCAGCAGCTGTCACGGCAGTGTCTCCTTCATAACATTAGCCTCACTGGTATTTAAAAGAGCCCCTAAGTGCTTCGAAACATCTTTGCAGGGGAAGGAGACCACACACAGGGGTGGGGGTCGGATGGGGTGGGAGAGGGCAGGTAGGTAGGCTAACCTGGGATGAACCATTTGTTGCAGATTCACCCAAAGGTGGATATAAAAATTAGGCAGGGGTCGTGGGACAAGGAGCTGGAATTGCAGAATCAGAGCTTTCCTCAACACCCCGATACTCAGCCCCATGCCGCCAGTCGCATCAGAGTGCTGGGCGCTGCAGGACACAGGGAGGGTGTGTATGCGTGTGTGTGGTTGGGGGGGATATGTCTACGTGTCCCCTCCAGCTTTCCTACCGCAACCTGGCTATTCTTCCAAATCAGGGGCCTCTTTGTGACTGAGGAGGGGCAGGAACGACTCCACGTGTAGGGGGCGGGGTGGGAGGCCACCTAGAGAGTACCTGCTGCCGTTGGGCCCAGGGCTCCCCGGAACCTGGGAGCAGTACACCCCCTGCCCTGGAGAGTCTCCACATACTCTCTGGAAATAGAGAATAAGGCGCACAGGGGCAGTGTCTGGAGCCTCCCCAACTCTGACGTCGGGCCGTCTCCAGTCCCACAGTGCAGTCAAGACCAGGACGCGCTCTTCCCCCGCTCACGCCCGCTAGGTGGCGCTGAGCAGTCGTGCACCTCCCACCCCAGGGCAGCCCCAGCATCATGGAGGAGCCCAGGACACCTGGAGGTGGCAGGTACTAGTCAAGGCCCACAGAGGCAGGAGACGGAGCTAGGAGAAGCATCCCTCCTCCATTTATTCACTCCCATTGAATTTCCAACGCCTCAGCCCTCAGTTTCACGTGCTTCTCTTGAAGGTCTAAATGCCCTCCCAGTCCTGGGAAGCCCACACTCAGAGACAAGAGATACTCACCGGAAGTGAATCCAAGGCAATCTATGCAACGGCCAGGTGAGAAGTACAACTAGTGCTCTAAGCTCAGGAACAAATGAAATAAGACAGCACAGAACTCTGAGCAGGGTTATCTTGACCATTCTACTTTGGACCAATCAGATAGGTGAGAGGGCTCCATTCTTTCAGGTCCCAGGCACTGGGCTTTTAACTGTGACCAGGTAACAGTCTCTGTCCTCGGAGTGTTTGCGGACTAGTGAGGAAGAAAGACATCAGACAGATCACTACACAAATAATTAACTACAGCTGTCATAAGTGCACAGGTATATAAAGACTTAGCGAGGAAGGTTCCACATGCACCCTGGGTCACCTGCTCCAGTCCTAACCATGGTCGGAAGTGGGGAAGTTTGCATTATGAAGAACATGAGCCCATCTCCTCTTGGTCCAAAGTAGACCTAAGAAACTCTTGCTAACATCCAAAGCACAATCAGGCTAGGGTGACTTTTTTCCTCCAGGTAAACTGGGAAAAGAACCAACACTTACTGAGCGCTGAGTTCTATGTGCCAGGCATGGTTGATGTCTTCTCAATCTTCACTCTGTAGAATAGATGTTAAACCCAATTCACAGAAGAGGAGACTGAGACTCAGAGAGGAGAAGGGATAGGCCCAAGGTGTTAAGAGCCTTCAGACAGAGCTAGGATAGGAACCCATTACTGTCTGAGTCCAAACCCCACACCTGTTCTGCTGTAATACACTGCTTCTGGGGCCACGCCTGGATTTCCTGCTTGGGGGCCAAAGCAGGGAAATAGGGAATTAGAGAGATAGAAAGAGAAAAGGGCAGGCAGCAAAGAAGCTCCCAGAGTGGGGCCCTCATCACCACCTCCCATGCATCACAGCCGGCCCTTTCCAGCATCTCCTGACCAAACCACCACATGCTTACTATTCTGCTCAGTTACTACTTTGCTCCAATTCCAAATGTTTATCAACACATGCCGTAATGTAATCAGCTACTGGGAAAATACACACCAGGTAACGGGTGCTGACAGAAGTGTCAAACAGATGTGCTCTGCCTCCCACCCTCCCAGCCAGAGAAGCACACCCAGGAGGCTGGGGAAGTGCCTCTTGCCATGTCACCCCTCCAGCACTGGTAGTAGAGGCCCTCATCAGGCAGCTGAAACAGTGGGGCCCAGCACTGTGCTAGGCATGGTGCTGGGGGGCTTTCCATACCTCATCTCATCTGATCCTTATAGCACCACTATAAGACTGGTCTTACTATCCCCATTTTGCAGCTGTAGAAACTAATGTACACAGAGTGAAGCAGCAGCAGCATCAGAAATAAAAGAAGAGATGATCTCTCTGCCTGTTCTGTCACCATCAGGCCACCTCCCTTACAGGGAATGGAACTTGGAAGAAAGCTGTCTCATCACTTTTTCAAAGTTGTTGGATCTGAGGCCTAAGGGTCTGGCCTCCATGGACTTGGCAGGCCAGGTGTAAGGGGGCCAGCAGCCTGTTCCCCATTTCTGCCCTAGCCAGGTAGGGGACAGGGTGCTGAACAGTCCTTAAGGCTCAGCACTGAGGTTTTGCTGAGGGGAGCTTCACTGTGGTGGAGAGGAGACAGGGGCTCTGAGGGAGGGGGCATCTTTCTTGTCCTTTTCTCTCCCCTTCTCCTAGAATCAGAGCTTAAGGACAGCCCAGACAGAGGGGAGAAGAAGTGCATGGAGCTGGGGAGAGTCCAGATGGGACAAGACCTTCCCACTCCACCACCACCCCGACCCCAGGACCCTAAGGTCCTCCCAGGATCAGCTCGTGAGGCTGGGCCATCCTAAAGGAAATCAGAACTTTTTCCCCCTCTAACACAGTCCATTGCTCCTTTCCTTTCATCTGATGGGAGTTGTAAATGAGACTTTATGGGACTTCTGATGATGGCGGTTTCCCTTTATTGGCCTCCAGCTGGGGGTGACTCTAGGGCATGATGTGACCAGAACCCAGAGTCTAGACAGGCCCAGTCCTGGTTCCTGCTTTGCATAGTAAACTGAGCTGGAAGTTGTCAAACACAGATGAGAGCCACGGGACACTTACATGGACAAGTCAGACCTAGGTTTCAGGCCACCTCCCAGATGGCGTGTTTAACCTCTGGTTTCTGCTGCTTCAACCATAAACCTGGGGTACTAATGCCTGCTCCACCCACCTACCTCACCAGGCTGCTGTGAGGATCAAATGAGATTATAGGCCTGAAAGCCATTTGAAAAATATCAAGCAATCACCCAACCTGGTTTTGCTATTATTATTATTATTATTATTATTATTATTATTACTGTTGTGATTGTGTGTAGGTAAAACTGGGAGAGCAAATTATGGCAATCTGTGTAAGAGTGAGCTTATTGGTGCACATGGGAGTATATGTACCAGTTTCATGGAAGGATGGAGTTTTTGTAGTTGCACCTGCCTTTAAAGGACAGTATGGGGCAATGTATGTGCGTCTATGAGCATATCGGTACATGTGCACACATTTGAGTGTCTTAATATAATATCATATTAAAATACAATAGTCATATGTGCCAGGCACTTTGCTAAATACTTAATATAGGGTGTGGGACAGCTCGGGTGGACGGGCATGATGTGAGGCCGTACATAGAGCATTTGCAACACATGCATGTCAGTGTTGGATGAACATAATGAATGTGTAATCTCTCCATGTGCTTGCGTAAGTTTCAATGAAAGTATGGGCATAAATATCAGTGAATCTGAGTATGTGCACATATGCATGTGTGTGTACGTATCTGCATATGGGTGTACACCCACCTCCTTATACCTGGGCCAACTGGTATAATTGTTCATTTTTTTATCAGCTGCCTGGGCTTCGTGAATCCCTGGCATGCCCTGAGCTCAGTGCCTTGCAGCCATCAAGCCCATACACATTGTGGTGACAGCAGCACGCTGGGGCGGGGGGCGGGGCACTCTGCTCTCTTCAGTCATAGTCTGTGCCAGGCAGCAGGGCCCCTAATGGGGAGGTACAGATTGACTACACCAGGCTTACAGCCACAGGTACACTCAACAGATGGGCCAGGCTCAGGAACTCTGGGAGCAGGAGAGACAGAGCTGGCAACTTTAGGTCCATAGGACCTGGCCTTGACAGGCGAAACCCGGGCCCAGGGTCGGTGCCTGGCCCAGGAACACCATCTCAGCACAGTAGGGGTTGGGGCTGCTGAGGGGCCAGGTGTGAATCTTCCTTGCCTCCTCGCTGCCCTCAGGTTGTATGGGACCGCAGTTTCCAGTCCCATACAACCTGGACACACGCCTCCCCAGCCCCTTCTCTCCCTCTCCTCTTGTACTGCACCACCCAGACTGAACTACTCTTAGTTTTCAATACACCCCACTCCCTGGGCCTTCTTGAGGCTTTTCCCTCTGCCTGATTTCTCCAAATGACATCACCTGGGGCTCAGCTCCCTCTACAGGAATGCTTCTCTGAGCCTTCCTGACTTCCTAAATCAAGGAAGGACCCCTACACAACTGAAGTTCCTACAGGTCCCTGGATATCCCTAGCATCCCACTTCCTGCAGATCCTTTCTTCCCTATTAGACCTCGGCCTCAGGAAGGAGAGGAGCATGGCTCAGTAGTTCATGGCTTTATTCCAATGCCTGGAATGGTCTCTGTTCAAAGGTATTCCATAAATAGTTATTGAATAAATTATTGTTAAAAGCCTGTTGTGAGACAGTGGTTAGGGTCTCCATATCTAAATCATGGTGTGTGTCTGAACAGGCTCTTGGTCTCTCAGATCTCAAGGATGGGGAGAACCACCCCTTCCCCTGCCCCCTTTCCACCATTCCCCCCACCACCAACAGTAATCATCATCCCCAAAAGGTATGAAGATTAGAGTTTATGAAGGTCCTGGAAGTCATCAACACCGTTTTACAAATGAGGAAACTGACGTACAGAGAGGTTAAAGTGGTTCATTATTAGGATGACCAACTCATTCTGGTTTGCAAGAACTTTCCCGCTTTCAGCACTGAAAGTCCCATGTACTAGGAGACCCCTCAATCCAAGGCAAACTGGGACAGTTGGTGACATTCTTGTCCAGTTAGTCATGGCAGATCCAGGACTCAGACCTCAGACTCCTCAACTTTAAATCACATGCCTTCTCCCTGCTCAACTGCCTCCTGAGGTTCCTAAAAATTCAATGACTTGCCTGGGCATTGTCTACCCTTTGGATGTCACCTCCAGGCCACCTGGCACCCTCCTGGAGCACCATTTCCCATAAGCATGTGCTCAAGGAGCATAGGGCATTCATATTCACCTAAGTCAAATATAATCCAAAAGTTTATTTCTGGAGGAAAAGCATTTTATATAATACAGAAAAAAATTAATATCTATTATTAAAGTAACTATAATGATATTAAAGTAAATTTTTAAGTAAAAAACTTCACCCACAAATTGTTTTCACTTCTCTAGGTTGCCTTGCATTTTTCTCTTTATAAGTGCATATTTTTTTAACAGAATTATAATGCAGTGTTATATATCATGCTTGTTCTTCTTTTCATTTCACATTATATAAACCTGGTTTAGATTTTCCTCATTCTGGATCCTCCACGTCACTAACATCCCTCATTAGCCCGGGGCTGGGCTCAGGGCTGCCTGCTTCCTGAAGGACCCCCTCCTCGGCAGGGATTGCTAAGTCAGGGCCCTAGCTGGGCTTCTGCGGGTTGCCATATAAACACTGTCCTTGTACACATGTGCTGTTTGCAGGGCAGAGGGACATAGCTTTCATCGGATCCTGAAAAGTTCTGAGGCCCAAAGAGGTTAAGACCCACAGCTCTACAGCCCCCTAGAGAAGGAGGTACAGCCTCATCTCCATGCTCCCAGGGCTGCATTCTCTACTGCACTTGGGCTGACCCAGGAATTCTATTCCTCCCTTACAATAAATTCCATTTCTTGGCTTCAGTATGGCTCTCAAAAAAAAAAAAAAAAATCAGGTTCCTCTAGATGAGTAGTCCATCCTGACAACTATTCTGACCACAATACCCGCTTGTCCTGGATCTAAAGGGACCATTGAAAGAGAGCATGGCTGGGAGGCTGAGTGTCTTCTTCCTCTAAGTTCTTTTCCCTTTTGCCTTTTTCTACATCGTGTATAGTTCAGGCCGAAGCCCTTACCAGCCTTTCCCATCTCCAGGGTCTAAGCTCCGTGATCCATGCAACTTCTGATTGAAACCGTTTTCTCAGTACGACTGCTGAGTTTTAAGTATTCCCATCCCAAATCAAGAATGCTGCCTCTAGGGCCGGCCCAGTGGCTCAGGCGGTTGGAGCTCCGTGCTCCAAAGGCTGCCAGTTGATTCCCACATGGGCCAGTGGGCTCTCAACCACAAGGTTGCCGGTTCGACTCCCGCAAAGGATGGTGGGCTGCGCCCCCTCCAACTAACAACGGCAACTGGACCTGGAGCTGAGCTGCGCCCTCCACAACTAAGACTGAAAGGACAACAACTTGACTTGGAAAAAAGTCCTGGAAGTACACACTGTTCCCCAATAAAGTCCTGTTCCCCTTCCCCAATAAAATCTTTTTTAAAAAAAAGAGAGAATGCTGCCTCTAGTCACACCTAGAATTCCTTAGGATTTGGGGTGTGGTGATTCATAGGAACATTTTGAGGGCCTTCTGACCAGAGGCAGATCGTAGATGAATCTACCTTCCAGAATCCTTTCTTTCTGGAGAATTGGGTGGTTCAAGATGGAACTGGGCCTTTGTATCATTGCTCAGAGCTCCAGCTCCCAAAGCCACAGAGATCCCTTGGACACCATGGCCTATAAGCAAGAGGCTCACTGCCTGTGAGCCATTGTGTTACCACTTTGATCATTGGACCTGGGGAGGGAGGGGGACAGCTGTGTTCAGCTGCACCATTGTCCCCAAGAGCAATGGCAGCCATGGCAATAGGGAGGCTCTGCAGTGATCTCTGTAAGAATAACAATAACTAAATATTGCTATGCACTGTGGCATACAGAGGCACAATCATCATCACCACTGCTACTGGATGATGACAGTAATTAGGTGCTATGGTTTCCCAGCAACCCACAGGAGCACTGCGGGGTGAGGCTGGCCTGTCAGGTCACAGACAGGGGCATCCATGCCAGTGGATCCTCTCTGGGGCTGGCTAGGGCTTCAGTTATACTTCTTCCATGGGATTCCTCCTCCTCTTCTCCTCTTTCCTTGGCCTCAGCCTCAACTGACTCAGGACTGAGGACTGGGGACACAGGAGTAGGTGACCCCATTCAGCATACCACTCTAATATATGTACAAGTTTATCTTCTCTTATCAACAGATTTTAGGGGGTTGCGGAATCTTGGGGACTTCTTAATAGGGTACCTCTCACATCAAAGTGAGCTTTGTTAGTCAATTATTGAGTGACACAGAGACGCCTGGGGTATGGCCAGGAGAGGACGTCATTATTGTATTGACTTCGGGACTTTTCCAAACCCAATAGCTGCCTCTCTAAAAGAGCCTGTGGAATCAGAGACAGGGCTTTGGAGACAGTTTCCTGAGCATGGCATCTTACACAGGGCTGATCTCTGTCTGCTCACTGACCCTAACCACAGGGTATGTGAGAAAGCTGAGTCCAAGCGCCTGTCCTTTGAGTAGGCTGTCATTTCTCCAGTCATTAGTTTCAGAGCCAGGAGGGAACGTGGAATTCATCTGGTGTATTCTCAATGCGAGGGCAAAAATCCCATCTATGGCATCCCCGATAAAGACCTGGGGCCTTAATCTGAAAGGGGACAGGGAATTCATTCCATTGTCAATTCCCTAGACTAACTTAAAATCTACTTCCCCAACACACATGCTCATCGGTCCTGATTCTTCTCCATGAAGGCACACAGACTACAATCATTCCTTGTCCCTTCGGGTTTTAGAAGATTGCTAAACACACCTCCCTTCCACTGCCTTTGGCTTTCCCCTTTTTGAGATCTGAAACCACCTTTATCCTCTCTCTACAGGTGACTTCAACTCCTACTTCACTGCAATGACCTTATTAATAACTTCCCTGCTTTCCACCCTAAAACTTCCAGCTTCACTGCTCTCTTCATCTTCCCTCCATGCTCAAAGAAGGATGAGTCCTCTCCTTTCCAAGGCTGACCCCTCCTTCACCTCAGTTTCACCATCCATGCCTCCTCCAGAGCCTGCTCCATGAAGTACACTCTCACTTCCTACAGTTTCTCCAACCTTCGCTGTCCACTACCCCCTTTCCCTCTGCTTAAGATGCTCAGTAGCTTTTGATTTCCCATGAAAAAGGGGAAAATAAGCCCTTGGTCTATGTCATGCTAACCCTCTCCAAGCTTCTGATCCCTTTTGCTCATTCCATCCACCACCGAACTTCTCAAAAGCAGGTGGACACCTGCTGTCTGCTTTTTTACCTCCCATTTCTCCGTCTCCCACTTTGATCTGGATTCTGTTCCTGTTTGGCCACCAACACTACTCTCTCAAAGGTCACTAGTGTTTTTGCCACTGTTTCCAAAGACCCTTCTGGTCCCCACCTGCTTTCTGCAGTATCAGACACTGTTGGCAACTTCTTCCTCTGTTAAATTCTCTCTTCACTTGGCTTCCATGACAACCCTCCCTCCTCAATCCTCTCCATCCTCATTGACCAATCCTCTATCCATCCTACCTACATTATTGACAGATTCATTTTCTGAAAGCACAGCTCCGACAGTTCCCAATAAGTGTTTCTCTGTTCAGAAACCTTCAATGGCTCACCACTGCCTGCAGGAAAAAAAAAAAAATCATGGAGTTATAAAATAATGCAACTATATGCAATGCATAATATATAATGCAATAATATGTCAGGGGGGTTCAAACGTGTTCAAGCAACAGAATCCATTAAGAAGAATCTTTCTCAGAAAGCACATGAAAACCATGTGCTCTTTAAACATGCCTCCTGTGGAAGCGGGGAGTGGGGAACCCAGGAAATTCCAAGGGCTTTTCACAACACTATTGGGAAACCACCAAACAAATTAATTTTCTCAATCTGCAGATGAGAAAGAGGCCCAACGAGGAAAAGTGATTAGTAGAAAGTGGTACAGGATGTGATGTAGTCAATCAACACATTTTCATTAAGTGCCTACCAAGTGCCAGCCGTGTTCTAGGTGCTAGGGATAAAGCAGAGAACAAGACGGACATGGTCCTGCCCAGGAGGGGCTGACAGCCAAGTGGGGGATGAATCAAGTATTATAGACAACTGCTAAAGTGGCTGCAAGTTTGCAAAGGGAGCTCCGAGAGCATGTAGGAGTAGACTCACTTGGTTTGAAGGGCAGAGTGGGCCACCCTAGGGAAATGACACACGTAAACTGAGCCATAAAGATAAGCAACTGGCCAAAAAGAAGGGGAAGAGCATTGATGCAGATGCAACAGCTTGGGGGAAGGTCAAGGAGGTGTGTTTGACAGCTAGAACCTCGGGAAAGCCCAGCAGCTCCTACTCAAAGCCCTGGAGCTGGGTGACACAGGCTGCAGAAGCAGACAGCCCCATAAGCCTTGCTGAGGACTTGACACGGGATTCAGAGGCTGGTGGGAGAAGGAAAGGTTCTCAGGCGTTGGATCCTGATCATTGAAACAGAAGACAATCCACTGCTAAATGCAATGTGGAATTGTGGATTGGATCCTGAAACATAAACTAGACACTAGTGGGAAAATGAGAAACCTGAATAAGTTCTGTAGTTCAGTTACTAGTGTTATATACCATGCTAAGTTCTTAGTTTTGACCATTGTACCATGGTTATGTAAGTCGTAAACATTAGGGGAAACTGGATGAAGGACATATGGAAACTCTATACCATCTTTGCAACTCTTCTGCAAATCCAAAACTATTTCAAAATAAAGAGTTTTAAAAATACATATATCCCTCTGGCACTGTGGCAGAGAGAAGCAAAATTGGATGTGGAGAGAGAGATTACAGTAATAACAATGACTAACACTTGAACAGTTCTTCCTGTACAACAGGCTTTATTCCAAGCACTTAATGTGTTTAACTCATTTAATCCTCACAACTCCATGAGGTAGGTGTTATTATTTCCCATCATTATACAGATGAGGAGCCTAAGCACAGAGAGGGTAAGTCACTTGCCTAAGATAACACAGCTACTGAGTGGCAGAGCGGGGGTTTAAGGATCTGAATTCAGGCAGATCCTGAGTACTTGACCATTACATTTTACTCCCTACCCTCGGTGTGCACAGACTATATACTGACAGAGGATATTGCAAGGGTCAGGCAGAAATCATGAGCGCGTAGACTAGGGTGATAACAGTAAAAATGGAGCAATATCACTAAACTTAAGATATATATTGGAAGCAGAATCAACAACATTTGCTTTTGAATTGGAATATGGTAGTTGAAGAAGAGGGAAGAAACAAGAAATAACTCCTGGACTTCCAGCTTAAGAGTAGGGACCAGAACCTAGTCTCCTGATGCTTGGTTCTGCGCTTCTTCCTCCCACCACTGAAGGAAACCTTCTAGACAGTTCACAATCTAGCTGTCCCTTTCTCTTACACATCTCCAGAATGCAAAACAAACTGGACCGCTTGATGTTCCCACACAGGCCCTGACCTCTCCCACCTCCATGTCCTTGTACAAGCTATTCCCTCTAGCAAAATTTTCTCCTCGATCTCCCGTGGTCCAAATCTGATGTACCCACACTTCAGGGCTCAGTCAAATGTCACCTCTTCCAGAAAGCCTTCCCTACTCTCCACAATGAGAAGAACTCACTCTCACCTCTAGATGCCAGCATGTTTTGGCTCTCTTTGGCAGTGTCCTTCCATTCTATAACAGAGTTATTTGGGTAGGGTCTTGATGGTTGCTCACTTTTGTATCCTCAGCACCAAGCATAGTAAGTACTCAAAAAGGCATCTATTTACTCTGTGAGTAAACAAGCTCTACTTTATTTTCCTTTGTCCCCTTCTGGCTCCCTTTTCAGTCCCCTGCAACCCATTACACACACACACACACACACACACACACACACACACACACACACACCCCCCCCCACCTGGCACCCATGTTGGTTTGCATGTTTTAGGGGCCTGTTTAAAGATGATGAATGGGTGGCTACGCTATCTTATTTACTTGCCTCCATCTTCTCCACCCAACCCATCCCCAGGCAGCCATGCCAACCCCCAGATACACCCTCTCTGGAAGTCCATTTAAGAGCAGAAGATCAAAGTCTTACCCAAAGATGGAGAGGTGGGAGGACACGAGTGGGAAACGAACAGGCAGCGGCACATCTGGAATTGCCCCTCCACATCCATTCAGCTTCTGCAACATGCCAGGCAGAGTGAGATCACAGCAATGAACGCAATTAAGCACTGGCCCTTCAAGTACTCAGAGGCCAGCGGGGAGGCGCCTGGCTGCCAGACTGGGCTACCACAAATCATGATAAGGCATTGCCCAGTGTAAAAATTACCTGGTGGCCGCCCGGCATTCGTGGATCTGCAGAGCTCTCCTTTCCCCAAGTCTTAGGCTCAGGCTGCAACCAACCATTTTTGGTCCCTACTCACCCAGCTGTTCCTGGCCTTTGTGCCTTTCTTCATGCTGACCGAGACAGCTTAAATCCCGTCTCCTTAATGCCTCCTTTCTCCAGTACATGCCTTTGTCAGATTGTCCCATGGATGACTCACTCAGCCCCTGTGGAGTACCCCCACCCCTCACCCCACCACCTCCCCACTGAACTGGGCACTTTCTCAAGACCCACCAAATCCTGTGTGTACATCTCTGGGACACAGCACATATTAAATGCTTGTTTATAACATCTGTTTATGTTTGTCTTCCCCTCCTGCTCCCCAACTAGACTGAGCACCTTTAGGGCAATGATGATGTCTCTGTATCCCCAAGCCTGGCACAGTGTTTGATACCAAGAATACGATTTTAAAAATACGATTTTTTAAATGTAAATTCATGAGTGTGGTAGTGTCCCTGTGAGTGCCAAATTAGACTGCTGCAGCCAGAAACCCAGAGATGCGCCAGGGCCATATCCCAAATACTGGGAAAGCCGGTGCCCAGCTTGCCCAGCCTCCTGCTCCTCCTTCTCCCAGGAACTGGAATTTACAATTGATCAGGAAGGGCATTTCCTCTCTGCTCCGGCCCGCTGGGCAAAGGGCAGCAGTGGGCAAAGGGAGCATCTCCTGCCAGGCGTCTGGGGAGAACTGGGTTCTCCTTAGTGGGAAACCCTATCTGTCCACTTCCTCCTGGGGGGGGAAGGGTGGGAGAAGGAGTTCCAGAGGGAAGGAGGAGAGGGTAGGCTTAGGGCTGCAAGGAGCTCAGAGGGCCCAGTCACCTTGGCAGGAAGCTGAACACACCCGGATATGGTGGGTGGTAAACGGGATGGGGCAGAGAGTGCCTGCCCTGCCATGGACACTGACTGAGGGAATCCTGAGAATCACTCCAAACAAAGGTGCTGGCAAAGGGAACAGAGCTCCATTCACACTCTATTTGGGGGAGGGGAAGGGGCTTCAATTTTTATGAAAAGAACCACTGGAGGTAGCAGAGATTAGAAAAGACCAGAAACCTCAGTGGCCCCATCTCACCCACTAAAGCCCACCACCGACTTCTCTAGTAGCTTCCAGTTGGTCCCCGCCTAGCTGCCTCTCCATTCGGCGTCCAGACGATCCAGAGGACAGGGAGCTCTGGCTACTGGGTTCTAATCTGAGCTCTGCCTCTCTGCCTTTCTACCCCTGGGCGAATGGCCTTACCCTTCTTTGGGACTTTCTTTCCTCATCTGTAAAATGGGATCGGGATTGGAGTACACGGTCTGTGGAAGCACTTTCAGTTCAGACATTGCTAGATCCGGTATTCCGCAGACCGCACGCTTTCTTCCACAGCCCCCAACCCCCACCCCGTACGCCGTCTTAACTCCGCCCCCACCGAGCAGCTTCTTCCCCCGACGCCGGCCACTAGGGGTCACTGCCTCCCTTTGTCAGCGACTGAGGAGGTGGCTAGCCTTCCCGCCCTCTCCCGGGCTGAAAGGCGACGGAAGGGGCATCTCCTGAGCCGGTGGGCCTGAGACGGACCCCACGACCCTCGCTCAGGATCCGCCTCTGCCCGAGGCCGGAAGGTGCGCTTGGTCGACCGGAGGCCCGGCCGCGAGCCAGCCGCGCGGCGGAGCCAGGCGGGGGTTAACGCTAACCCCTCCCCTCAGCCTGACATCACCGGGCAGGAGGGGGAGAGGCTGGCGCTGGGAGAGGGAGAGAAAGAGCTAGAGGAGCGAGCGCGGCTCCACTCGGTGCCCGGGCAGCTCTACATTGTTGCCGATCGCTGGGATCCCGCGGAGCGGCGGCGGCGGCGGCGGGGACGCGCTGCGCAGCGACGGGCTCTCCTCACGCGGAGCATCCCAGCCCGAGCCGCCCCAGCAGCTGGCCGCAGAGCCCCGCGCCTACAGCCTGGGCCCCGAGCCCACCGCGCCGCCCGCCCGCTGCCTGGGAGCCTCCCGCCACCCTCGGAGGACCGCCGGCCATGGACGCCTGCAAGCTGGAGCCCAGCGGGAGGGTGTGAGCGCGCCGGGGCCAGGAGCCGGCACTGTACGGCAGCCGGGCGCGCCGGGGGTGGGTCCCTCTCTCCAGCCCAGCTTTGCGTGGAAGAAGAGGGCGGGGACCGGCCTGAGGAGGAAAGCGGTGGAGAAGGGGGCATGACTCGTGCAACTTGCGGCGGGCATCTGCCTAGCCTCTGAGCCGCTGGCGGCTGGGGCCCGGGATTGCGGCGGCGCGGAGCCCACCCAGCCCACCCCGCCCCGGCCGACGGCTGCGGCTGACCTGGATCCTCCGAGCGCGCGCCGGCCGGCGGTGATCCTTCTTCGTCTTCCGGCTGGTTTTCGGAGCGCTAGGAGCTCTCTGCTCGCGGCCGCTCTCGCCGGACCCCAGGACCCAGATGGCTCGGATGGGGCTTGCGGGTGCTGCTCGACGCTGGTGGGGACTCGCTCTCGGCTTGACCGCATTCTTCCTCCCAGGTAAACCGTTCCGCCTCTGCCTTTTTATTATTATTATATGTATATTTTTCCCATCCAGTGCCTCCCTGGGGCTGGGAGCTGGATGGAGGGCACGTCTGGGTGGCAGGCAGTGAAAGGAGCCAGAAAAGTTGGGCCACGGCTTAGGTAAGGGTGTGGGGGAGTACCGCCGGGAAAGAGAGACTGAGAAGCCGAGCAGCCTGCCCTGCAGGGAAGCAGTCTGATGCACGTCTCTACTATGTAGCAAGAGAGCACTTTCTCCGCTCAGGTTTTCACAAAAATAATATGTAATAGCGTTCTATTTATTTAATAACCAGCTCTCAGCTCGGGAAGCAGTTTGGAAACACTGCAAGTTACATAAATGCAAAATAATCACCGTAATAACCGTCTCGGGGAATGAGACAACAGCCCCAGGGAGAGGGCGTCGGTCTCGGAGCTGGCAGGCTGTGGGTTTGCAGGATGGCAGGGGGGCTTCGTTTCTTTCTCAGGCCCCTTTGCCAGACACTTTCGGGCGCTCGGGCCCCTCCTACAGCACGTCGCACCCCAGTGGGCGCGCGGAGCCCGCTCCTGCGGCACAGGCAGCTTGTCGCTCACCTGCGGTTCCCTTCCCGTAGGGTGAGGCCCGGCCGGGCCCGGCCCGCACGCGAGCGCAACCTCCGGGCCTTGGCAGGGCTGAGCTTCTTCTCGGAACTCCGCTCCTAGTTTGGGGGGCTCTCTTCCGAGGAGGCGCTACGGGTTTCGTGCCAGCAAGGTGGCTGTATGACCCACT
Organism: Rhinolophus ferrumequinum; assembly: GCF_004115265.2. Classification (NCBI taxonomy): domain Eukaryota; kingdom Metazoa; phylum Chordata; class Mammalia; order Chiroptera; family Rhinolophidae; genus Rhinolophus; species Rhinolophus ferrumequinum. The sequence goes on along the minus strand of NC_046294.1, from coordinate 89,000,015 downwards.
TTCCTGAGGGTACCGTTCCTCGAAGTACCAGCGGCCAAGGGGTTAACCCGACGCCCGACCTCGAGGGTGGCCCGCGGTGGCCCTTCTGACCGTTGGGGTGGGGGCGGAGGCCGGGACTGGCCCAGGAGTGTGGTGCTGGGGAATTAACTGGAAAATGCGTTTAGGAGGCAAATCCGACCGAGTCCCTTGCCTGGATTTAACCCTTTGTGTCCATGGGAAGCTGCACACAGTGCAGCGCCCACACTGGCTGGTTTCAGGGTGGCTGGCGACACCATAGTCGGTCGGGGTGGAGGTGGGGGGTTCCTCCAGCCCTCCGGGAAGAAACCTGAGACCACCGGCCTCTCTAGCTAGATAAGGGTTTGGGGGCAGGATGGGAACTTGGCTGGAACACGTGGTCGTGGCCTTAGGGTGGCAGCATAAGGGGATGGAGTACAAAGAGACCAGCTTCGCGTGGGGCAAGAATATTAGATGGCGGGCGTCCGTGGCAGCGACCCGGAGGAGATGCTGGCGATGCCCGCAGACTCGCCGGGGGTTTGTTTCAAGCGGCTAGCCTGGCTGCTGAGTTGCTGGGCTGGGGTGCACTCCTGGAAGACAGGAACCTGGCCTCATTCGCGTGTAGACGCGGTCTACCGTCAGCTCGCTGCCAGCTCCAGCTCCGCAAATCTTGGGGAGTGGCAAAGGTATCAAAAGCACTTTGTGGAAGCCGGCTCCATAATGCCCCTACCCCTGCCGCCTGTGGGTGCTGACCTGAGGGGAGGGGTAATTCCGGGGCATACAGGTATCACTGCCCATTTCAAAGGGGCTTGACTGAGCCCCTCCCCTGCCATCCAAGCCGGCAGGAAATACTTCTGACCACCGGTGTTTGGGCTTCCGGGAACCCTTCAATTCCATATTGCCCACACCCTGAACCCAGCTAAAGGGAGCTTTCCTGGAGCTCTGGTTGGTCCAGCCGGCACACTAGGGGTTAATCTAAGCCTGGGTCAAAGTCTGGGAAGGTTCAGGAGAGGGGGGCAACTCATCCCCATTCTCCCCTCTTTTGGTTATTCCCTTCCCCCAGATTTGGGATGCTTAGTGGTTAATTCCTGCTCTGGGGGGCTGGAGGCCTACCCTACTCCACCCCACTCAGGAAGTAGAAGCAGGGAGGTGACAGCCTCACCTGGCTCAAGTGTGGTCACTCCCCCACCAAAACTCCAGATGGAGGGGGTGGGATGCAGAGAAGGAACCGCAGCTCAGAAAGGCTCTTAATGCGCACTAGCCCCTCGTTACTGATTGTAATTGCTATCGCTGGATAGCATCAGTAGCTGCCAGAGTCCCCGGACTCAGACTCCCAAGCTCCTGCACCCAGTGCCTGTGCCCCTGGTGCCTCTGTGAAGGGAGGCAGGTGTATATGTGGTCGTGCCCATCTGACACTTGAACAAAGGCTGGTAGGTGGAGAAGTTGCCCTTCCCGCACCCCCCTTTCCACCATCATCAGGCTCCCTCCTGATTGCCTGCTGCTGCTTCTCTCAGGGGACTTGCCAGGCTGATGCTCTTTTCTGGGTTCTCCTGGGCTGTGGCAGGGAATATGGAGGGGTGCAGAGAGGAGCCTGCAGGGGGGAAGTGGGGTCAGGTGCCCCTGGAGTGTGTAATGGCCCCCTGATTCCAAAACACGCCCAATCTGGCTATTGAAGTGTAAGCACAGAAGTATGTTTTCAACATCACAAGCTTTACCAGGCAGGGTGTTAAAGCCCCATAGGCCTCTGAGTGACATCTCCCTCCTGTTAGCTCAGAGAAGAGGTTCAGTGAGACATAGGGGCTACATCCCAAAGAAGGACGGGAGGAGCCCAGGGAGGAGACAGAGAACCTGCCTTAGAAACAGGTACTCTGAGGTGGTGTTCCACCTACACCACACCCTCCCTAATTGGCTTCCCCAAACCTTTTGTCTGGAAAGAGAACACACACCTCAGGTGTCATGCACACCCTCAGAAGAGCAGTCTGGCTGCAGCATACCCCTTTTCTGCAGCCTATGGTGGTTTCCTACGAAACTCAGCGTCAGGGCTGTAGGCTTATTTTCTTCTCCCCACTTCTCACAGAGAGGTCTTCTTGCTGGGCAGGATGTTATGCCAAAACCAATTCTGCTGGCCTGAAGTTTGCAGCATGTGTAAACGGGAATCTCAGTTCCTGTTTCAGAGGCAGTGTGGAGAGTGTCTCAGAATCAGATTCAAGGCCTAATGATTTAGGCTGGAATGGAGGAGGAGATACTGCAGAGCTTGGAACCAGCACCCCCAGCTAAGTGGCCTAGAAGATGTCTCTGAATCTCAACTGCTGGGCTTTGGGACAGGTGACCCTTTGTCTGAGGCTGGCTAAGACTGTGATATCGGTCCCCTTCTTGGCCACTCAGCTTTGCACAGTGAATCCTCCTTGTTGGCTACTGTCTGACCCCAGGACCCAGTTGTATGCTGCCAGGATGGTCACACAGGCCAGAACCCTTGTGCTGATGGCTGAGCAAATGGGCAAGGCTGGGGGAGGGGGCCGGGATGGGGGCAGAGCATGGGCCCCAGTTACTATGTTTATGAGTCTGCCATTGTTTAGCAGCTAACTATTCATTGTTCATTCACAAACAGAAAACACCCAAGGGAGGTGTGAATGTACCTTTGATATTTCCTGATTGTTTCTTTGCTGGTTAACCTGATAAATTGAATGGCTCCTACCTGGAGGAGGGACAGAGAGGGTATCTGTATGTTCACCTGTTTTGCTGATTTTTTTTTTTAACTTTGAATGTTAGCTGGTGTACCAGACTAGAATGGATGTCAGCCAGCTGTGGGGCTTAGGCTATAACATTTCTGAGTGTGTGTAGTCTCACCGTCAGTATGGAGTGGGCGCATGCACTCACATGTGCAAGGCTTGTGTTGGTTATGTACCGTTTACTGTGCGCGTGCAAGCCTATGGGGGCTAGGACAAGGAGGTGTGTGCACTGGTGTCTGTGGGTCACCGTGGGGCTGGGGCTATAAACACCTTTTCCCCGAAAACACGACCCCACCGGACCACCAGGTCTAATGCGACTTTGGGAGCAAAAATTAATAAGAGACCGGATATCATATTATAAAACCCAGTCTTATATTACAGTAAAATAAGACCGGGTCTTATATTAATTTCTGCTCCCAAAGACGCCTTAGAGCTGATGGTCTGGCGAGGTCATATTTTCGGGGAAACAGGGTAGTGTATAGTATCAAATGTACATACTTTCATATAACTGATTTCCTGTGTCTTTGCAACTAGGATTTTGTGAGTGGCTGTGAGCCTTAGTGATGCCTGGGTTTCTGTCCATGTCCGTGAGGATGAGTCTAGGAGGAGACCTAGGACGTGCCCTTAGCCAGTTCCTTCCAAGACAGCTGCGAAGTCCTTAGTGGGTGGGAATCCTGGACACTGCTTTCTTTTTGTGCTCTGCCCTTGACTTTAGACTGGGTCTCGTGTCCTTTCAGGGAGACGCTCACCTAGAGAGACTTTCCTCCCTTGTCAGCCTCCCTGGCAAACAGAGCTCTGCTGGAACCTTGTGTTAACTAGGGCCTGGCTTGCCCTGAGCCTTTTGGGGATCTCTGAATGGCTGGGAGGGGCCTCAGGAGATAGGTTTTCAGCTACTAATTTGGCATCTTTGCTTCCTGCGTGAATACTTGGGGAAAAGCATCATCTCAGGGGAAAGGCGGCATACTCTGGGCATTTAAAAAGGGGTGTGAGTGTGGGCTTTGGTCCTCCATGGACAGCCCTGCAGAACCATATGTATGTCCAGGTGGGCAACATACATGTTCCTGGAAGCATCCCTGGTCCATGTGGCAGAAAGTGGGAGCCCTTTGTTGGAAAGGGAAGTGGAAATGACCGGCAAGGAGTGGGGAAGACAGCCATCCTGGAGCCCAGCACCCTGTACCCAAGTCCAGCTGGCAAGTGTTTCTCCCCTCTGATGCCCACCCCTCTCCACAGAGACCTGGTCTGCAGAGCCAGCAGCAGATGTGCTTGCTGGGGCAGGAGGTAACTTAAGATCTGAGTCGGGATCACCTTGCAAAGGGAATGCCCTGAGCTGTAGATAACACCTCTTAGTCCAGTTAACCCTTTAAGCCCTGAACTCTTGTTGTGCTGTTTGGGGCTGGGAGATAGGGAAAGGGAAGAGATAGAAAAAAGAAATACATCAAACGTAATATCTGAACCCTGATCCATTCCACAATGAAAGATGAACTCAGTACAACAGGAAAGACCCAAGAAGGACACAAAGAACGACTTCCTGACAGCACACTTCAGGGCAAAGGATAATTCCAAAATTTATCCTGGGGGGGGAGGGGGCAAAGGTATGTATTCTCAGAGGCTCACGGCATCTGTGCCTTTCAGCCTTCCACTGCTGAGCAGCAGTGGCACTAGGCCATAGTCAAAAGGGAGCAGCAGATAGTTCAGTCCTTCTCCCTACAACCTGGATATTTCCCCATCTGGGCTGCCCGACATAGCGAGACAGCAAAGTGGGGCCAGGTGTACTGGGTTTGAATCCCAGCTCTACCAGGCTAGATCGACAATAATGTATGAAAAGTGCTTAGCATATCACCAGGCATGTGGGAAATAAATGGACAGCAGAATGGTAACTACTCCTCTTCCCGATGCCTCTCTTCTGAGCTGTCCTGGCCCCTTCTGTGGCTGCCAGCTGGGCAGTGCCAACTTTGCACTCCCTTGAGAAAGAGCTACTCAGCTGCCTGCCCACTGCTGACCTCACTTCCCTTGTCTCCAACCAGGAGTTGCTTTGGACAATTAGCCTCTGCCCCCACCTGGAAATGATGGCAGAGGCTGCAGCAGCCCTGGGGGGCTTGGGGGGCTTGGCTGGCTGCAAGCACCTATCCCGCTGGTTGGGTACAGCACGAGCAGCAGGTGCTGTGCGGCCTTTGTTCTGCAGTATGTTGCCAAGGGCTCTCCCCAGCAGGAACCTCGCTCCCAGGCTGGGGTCCAGCTGGGTGCCATTGCCCATCTGGAGCATTCACTGTGGCAGCAGCCTGGGGTTGCCAGGAAGTGCCAGTGACCAACCCCTGCCTCCCTCAAACTCCCACATTTTGGGGAAAGGTGAGCAATGGGACCCTTCTCCAGCAGGCCACTGTACCATTTCATTCAGCAAGATGATACAGCCAGATAGGTAGAGAATCCTCCCAGGGTCACTCCCTGCTTTCACTCAGTTTTTCCTGTTGTAGATTGAACCTTTTCTCCAATAATAATGAAAATGTTGTGGTACTCCTTACAGCTCCTAGTTTCAGCTGACCCTCTCAGTAACTCCGAGTTGACTGGTATTAGTAATATACCTTTTATTTCACAGATGAGGAAGGTGAGACAGATTTAGTAATTTGCTGACCATCTCATGCCAGTGTAGCCAAGTTAGGTGCCAGGTCTTCTGACTCCCAGTCCAGTAGGTGAGGAAATGAAATGGGCTAGGATGGACAGATACAGGAGAGGTTGAGACAGGTCACAATAGAACATGTCCAGTGAGGTGGTCATTCGCTTCAACAGCCACGACTCCTCTCCTCTCATAAGCCAGAGCGTGGGGCCTCCTTGGGGACGTAGGGGGTAAGTTGAGGACATAGGTTGGAGGGTGGCCCAGCCAGAGCTGACCACAGAGCCCAGGTCTGCGCAAGGTATAGAATGCCCAACAACAGAGTGGCAGGGGGACCACGGTGGAGGTGTATCCTCCCAGAAGCTAGAGCATCACACCCTGGGGTCTGGCCTGAGACAAGGGCAGGGTCCCTGAGGTGTGAACACAGAGCCCCAGGGCACAGGCAGGCACATGGCCAGGGTGTGGGTCTGGGGCCCCCCCACCCCGGGGGACAAACAGCAGTGCTCAGAAAGCACTAGACAAAGCCACGGAGAGGGGAAGGGGGATGAGATTTGGCAAGCAGAGTCGACTCCCACTCCTGGGCCTCCCCCGCCTCCCCCGTTCTATGCAGACCCCAGTTTTATTCCCAGTTTATGAGGAGTCTCATTACCAAGCCACAGACAATAAAACCCACCCGGCCACTCTGGCCCGGATCTCATTAGAGAACATTAGTTCCGCTGGCTGGTGACTCCGTTGGGACACAGCTGCAGGCATGGCCCAAGCAGCAAAACAGGCCAGTGGCCATGGGCACAAGAATGTCCCATTGGGAGTTTGAGTTTGATCTGTAGCCTTAAATGAAATCTCTCCCTCCCCAAAGTCCTGGAATTCGAGTTTCCAGAACTGGAAATATGCATCCCACTGTCCACTGGGACCCTCCGTTCTGCCGCCTGCCTGAAGGCCAAAAGGACACAGCTCCCTCCAGGGCTGTTAATATGAGTCTGCCTTCTCTGGAAGGAGCTGGCTGAGAAGCTCAGCAAATAACCATTCTATGGTGGAGGGCCTTGGGGATGGGAGACAGCAGGCCCACCCACACCTGTAGGTCTGGAGACACTCTAGAGACATGTCCTAGCAGCAGAGATGGAGTCTGTCATCTCACTATGTCCTTGGCCTTGATCTTGGCCCATCTTTGTGTTCAGAAGATATACGTAGAGACCTGGGAACCCCATGGTAGAAGCATTACCCCTTCCCTACAGATACAATCTCACCAGCTGGCTGCCTTGGCGGGGGCTTCCTGGTCCCACCCCCACCCCTGAGGTGTGGTGACTTCCCACCATCACTACAATGAAGCTTTGGCTTGGGGTTCTTCACACTGAAGACAGGATTATTTTTTTCTTAGCAGATTCTAGTGCCTATTGACGGCCAGGTTGCTCTCTGACCATATCCTCCCCTCTCTGCTTTTCTTTCTTCCCCTGCAATCCTGCATACCTGCTGGTCAGCAGAATACCACCAGACTCAGTAGATGTCGCCATGAAAAAACCGAGGCAAAAGCAAAGGAAAGCTAGCCCCTTCTCAGCACCTCAGTCACGGCAGAGGAAAGTAAGTGCCAGGCCCGAATAACTAGTTCTTAGGACACATGGGCTGAATTGGTCTGCACCCATGGAGGGGTCACACAGCCCAGCCCACACTTTGGCACATGAGCTCGTGTTCCAGCCAAATAAGCCAGTGGACATGGAAGCCCCAATGTGAAGACCTCATTCTAGCCCTGCTCTAGAGAAAAGGGGACTGGAGACCTGTACTGGCCCCTGGCACTCACCTGTGAGGCCCCTGTCTGCAGCTTGTCTGGAGTGCAAACCCCAGGTGAGGCTGGTGAGGCTGCCCTCTGTGGGCTCCATTCTCTGGCCCCTGAGCAGCACCCAAGACACCCCCTCCCTCACTCCTGGTGTCTTGTGGGCAAATGCTGTCAGCTACTTAGACAAAGGACATAGAGAAGGTTCCTCTGAACTAAGCCAGCCTTGCTGCCACTAGATGTGGTTCCCACTGCAGGAGGGGCTGGTAGCAAATGCTCATTTGTGGGACTGTTGGCAGCAGCTGCTGGCTCACTTCTTTCCCTGCCTCCTGGCTCTCTGGGTCCACTCTGCCTTCACTGCTTCTTGGATGAATATACCTAAAGCACGCCTGAGAAAGACACTCCCAGGCCCAGAAGTATTTGTTGACTGCCCCTCCCTGACTCATCTTCCCAGCATGCCCACACAGCCACACACCCCTCTATTCATGTCCCATGCTTTCCTACCTCAGTGCCTTTGTACATGCCATTTCCCCTAAAGTTCTCTCTTGTTTCCCATATCTAACGACTGAGGTCAAAATCCACTTCTGGCAGGAGGCTTCACGAACCCCCGCTGGGATAACCCCTCTCATCTCCAAGTCCACCCTCAGCACCTCATCCACGCCACCCCGTGACGATATAGTTCTGCATCTGGCTGTATAGTTATTTGGGCCTGGGATTTATCTTTTCCACAAGACAGAGTTCCAAAAGGACAGGGTCCTTTGCTAACAGGGCTTGGTATCGTCGGGGACGAGCGCAGGGGCAGCCCCTCGTGGGCTGGTAGTGCATGCTGCGTGGACACATGTTTGCTTCTTTGGACAGTTGACAATGATGATAATAATAACAAATGTTTATCAAGAGTTCTTGGACACTCAGATACTTTTGTAAGAATCTTATGTATAATAACATACAATCACTTATTTAATCTTCATAACAACTCATATGGAAGTTACTTCTGTTCTCCCCATTTTCACATGTGGAGAAATGAGGCCCAGGCAGAGGTTAGGTACCATACTTTGCTGTGTATAATAGCGTGCTCCCATGTATAATGTGCACCCGCATTTTTGGCCCAAACTTTCAGGGAAGAGTCTTTTGTTTTAATTTTTTAATTCAAATTTGTATTTGTTTACATTTAGGTACTTGTTTTTGTATTATAAAGGAATTTTAGCATTTACTTTTTAACATTATGGTACAATAAATTTTATGTACAAATCTATGTACAAATTTACAATATTTATGCATCATAAAACAAGAACTCTTCATCATTGCAAGTTCGTCGTAAGTTCAACAAAACCGGTTATCATACTCCAGGCTATTATTTTGCATACAGATATCGTTATTGATTTCTATAGTTACACTTTTAACTCATAAGCATAAATAAAAGAATTAAGGAGAGGCTGTGGAGAAAAAGGAACCCTCATCCACTGTTGGTGGGAATGCAGACTGGTGCAGCCGCTATGGAAGGCAGTGTGGAGGTTCCTCAAAAAATTACGAATAGAATTACCGTCTGACCCAGCAATCCCTCTCCTGGGTACCTACCCAAAAAATCTGAAAACATCTACACATAAAGACACGTGTGCTCCAATGTTCATTGCAGCTTTGTTTACGGTGGTCAAGACATGGAAACAACCAAAATGTCCTTCGATAAATGAATGGATAAAGAAGTTGTGGTATATATACACAATGGAATACTATTCGGTGGTAAGAAAAGATGAAATAGGACCATTTGTGACAACATGGATGGATCTTGAGAATATAATGCTAAGCGAAATAAGTCAGACAGAAAAAGCAGAGAACCATATGATTTCACTGATATGTGGTATATAAACCAAAAACAATAAAAGAACAAGACAAACAAATGAGAAACAAAAACTCATAGACACAGACAATAGTTTAGTGGTTACCAGAGGGTAAGGGGGATGGGGGTGGGAGATGAGGGTAAGGGGGATCAAATATATGGTGATGGAAGGAGAACTGACGCTGGGTGGTGAACACACAATGGGATTTATAGATGATGTGATACAGAATTGTACACCTGAAATCTATGTAACTTTACTAACAGTTGTCACCCCAATAAACTTTAATTTAAAAAAAAGGGGGGGCCGGCACGGTGGCTCAGGCGGTTAGAGCTCCATGCTCCTAACTCCGAAGGCTGCCGGTTCGATTCCCACATGGGCCAGTGGGCTTGCAACCACAAGGTTGCCGGTTCGATTCTTCAAGTCCTGCAAGAGATGGTGGGCTCCTCTCCCTGCAACGAGCAACGGCAACTGGACCTGGAGGGGAGCTGCGCCCTCCACAACTAAGACAGAAAGGACAACAACTTGACTGGGAAAAAAAGTCCTGGAAGTACACACTGTTCCCCCAATAAAGTCCTGTTCACCTTCCCCAATAAAATCTAAAAAAAAAAACAGAATTAAAAACATTTATATAGATATGGAATTAGTACAACCCATATATAATGCTCATCCTTATTTTTCCCTCACAAATTTGGGCAAAAATATGCATTATACACTGCAAAATACAATAACTTGCCCATGGTCACAAAGCTAGTAAGTGGCAGAGCCAGGATTCAGATCTAGGATCTAAGATCACACTACGTCTGTGATCATACACTCGGTTAAGCTGCCTCTCTTCTGAGTGGGTGAGTGATGGAGGAAGATGCTTACTAAGCCTGGAGTAACACAGACCTTGCCTCCAAAATGCCCACCAGCCCTGCCTAGTACCTTATTGTTCACCCTCCTACTCCCTTTGATGGTACAGAAATAACCTGGGGCATCCCGAGAGCATCTGGGGAATTACAGTGCTTATCATCAGAGAGTCTCAGCGGTCATTACTGCTGTGTCCTAGGGATTACTTACAAGTACTACAAGTACCACCTTTATGTTCCTGGTATATTCTATCCTGCCAGCTTCACTGTGGTATCCTGGGAGTATTAATGTGGCTATGCTGGAGGAAAATGTCTTGATATTATCACGTTTTCATCCCCTGAGCCTTTGGGCATTACCGATACCATTTGGGGGCCTCCTATCATGTTTCACTCTGAGACTAGAGGCAAGTATAATAGCTTCTCCCAAACAATGTGCCTGGAACTACCCCCAGCAGGTGTTCCCAGGCTGGCCTTAGATCCTGGGAGGGTCCCTGGCTTAGCAAGGTGACCCTATGCCAGGGCCTGCCCTAAGCTTCTGGAGGTTTCTAGTCTGTCTTGCCCTCACCCAGAAAAAGATGGCAAGGGAGAAGGTCCCTACCTGGGGCTGGGGACAGAGAAAAGATTTAGGGTGTTTACCTGTGCTGTCTGCTTTCATCTCATGGGATGAAAGGACTAGTGCTTCCTGTGCTGCAGGCAGGTTCAGGACAGGGAGCTGGGACAGAGGCTTCAGCAGCCTTGCAGCTGGGGGAGAGAACTCTCATAGGAAAGAGAACCATGGGTGCAGAAAATCAAAACTGTTTCCCAGTGTTGTGGCTGAGGACTAAAAATGGACTCCAGATGTCACCAGGCTCAGGCTTCACAAACTCCCTTGCTTAATTAGGAAGGTAACTCAGCTGCAAAATAGTCATCTGATATGTTTCAATGCCAAAGAGAAATTCCTCGTAGACCCTCCACTGTTCTAGATTATCCATGCTCCATTAGCTTGAATTACAGTGCAGCCTCTATGGCCCAGACACAGGCCAGAGCTATGTGGTCAGTTCCTGGGGCTAGAATGTGCTCTGCACCCAGGAACTGCTTGGAAGGAAAGCTTAAGACCCACCTGACCGCCACCCAAACCTAAGGACTGCCTTGTCAGCACAAAGGGACCGGCTTTGCCCACAGCCTGCCTGGCCCAGGACCTGCGGACTCTTGTGCTCTTGAGCTAAGTTCCTTTCATGCCCCTCTTCTCTGCCTTCTGTGCCTGGCCTCCTTTGAGGGTTTTGAGTCAATGGCAGAGGCTTCTACAGCAACTTCTGGGTAAAAACTGGAGTGGAAGCAGGGACAGCCTTTTCCCCAAGTGTAAATAAGATCAGAGCCAAGCGGCCACACTGCACTGGATTATTTTGACTGCCCACCTCCCTCACCCTCCAAACTGTCCTGATCTCATTGGCCTAGATTGCTGCGTCTCTCAGAATGATAGATGGATGGGCCTCTTCTCCTTTCCCAGACAGGGTGGCTGGCCCTGCTACCAAGACACCCTCCTACACAGCCCCTTCCCAGATTTGTTCCCTGTCTTTATGGTACCCAGAGAGCAATCAGTGTCGTGGGCGGGCTCAGCTCTCTGATTATCCCCACTCGGTTGATGGATGGGCCTTTGGGGAACTTAGGCATCAGCCCCCTGTTCCCCTGGGCCTGCCCTGCCAGGCCCCAGCAGCCTTCCCACCCTTTTCTCCTCCCAAGAGTCAGATAATGGGCTTCAGGGTCGGTAGTGTTAGAGGAGGGGCGGCAGCGACAATCCTTGGCACACATCCCTCAGCATTGCTGTGTGGGTAGCTGGGGAGGTCTCTATGGCTCCCCCGTCCTGCCAGGGAGCCTGGGGCAGGGGGCGGACGGTGCCACCAGACAGCTTCTCTGGAGACAAGCCCCCCAGATGTGCTCGGAAGCACCTTTCCCCGGCAGTGGCCCTATTTTCCTCTCCCATCTCCTATTGCTCCTATCTCTTGGCACTTGTGTACAGTTGGTGAGGTAATGATAATTTGTGCTCATTTATGTGTTTCTTTACAAGTGTTTTTATGTGCTCTGTGTGTGTATGACAGAGGTTTATGGTTTCTGTGTGTGTGTGTGTGTGTGTGTGTGTGCAAATGAGGTCGTGTGCTGTGTATGTGTGCTCAAGGTCTCATGTTCTATGTGGGGAGTGTGTCCGCTCCTGATTGGACTCTGATGACCATCTCCCCCCCACGGCAGTGGGGGGCTCTCACCCCGCTCCCTGAGGTGGGGGAGACGCAGGCAATCAAAGATGATGACTGTCTGAGGCAGGCTTTGCACTGCCCCCCAGCAGCCACTTAAAGACTGGAGGTCAATCTTAGATAATTGTTTTGTCTATAAAATCACAAACAACTGGTTTGACTTTTTTCCCCCAGAAAATTGACTGAACCCACTGGTTGTTTTGGAGCCAGTGGTCTCCGCCTTTTATTACTAACATGTGCTGGTGTGTGTATTTATGTCTTGTCTTCTCTAAACTTGAGTTCTCTTCACTATAAAATGGCGATGTGATAATTGGAAGTTTCAAAGGTAAATAACGCAAGTGGTGTGACTAGCGCAGTATCTGATATGAGCAAGTCTTCACAACACTTGGCTGTTACTAGCTACTGCACACCCAGGGACCCTGCATCTAGAGGAGGGTCAGTTCCTGGGGCTGGGAAGCCAGGCCCAAGAGCCCTTCCTGCAGTTCATGACCTGGCACACAGTGGAGGGGCAAGGAGGTCCCTCCGCTGGGCTCTTCTGACTTCTCCAGGGTGACCAACTCGGGCAGGCTACATCAGGGGCTTAGGCCCATGAGCTCCTGGAAAACTACCCCCATGTCCAGAGGGTCACCTGGGAAGCTGCCTGGTGGCCCTTTGGAGCCATCCTGTGCTCCCTACTTAAAGAGTAGTTGGAAGCAAGAGTTATGCACCCTCAACCAAGGAATCCCAGGTTTAGGATTCTGGCTGTCCTAAGTGCCCAGGGCCAGCACTGTGGGAAGCCCCCTGCCCTGGTGTGGTATTGTGGGAGAGGGGCAGACAGTTTCATTTCTGCACTTGCTTGACAGTGTGTACACTAGTTTCTCTAGTGAGCCCAACACTGAGTGGGGAGCAGGGGATGAGCAGTAAACATGACATCCCTACCCTCCTGGAGCTTCCAGTCCAGCACGGGATGGCATCAGCCCTCTGACCTCCCATACAGCAGGTGACACCTGATGGGGCCATCTCTGAATGCCCACAAGGCAGTGGCCTGGCTGGAAGATGGAGAAGGACCTGAGTCCTGGTGGGGAAAAGCCCCCGTAAGCCTGTTGTTCTCCCTAAGCCCTCCTTGCTTAGACACTAAGGGGCAGGTGTGGCCAGGCAGGGGGCTACATTGTTCTTCACCCTTAAAGATGGTTTAAACTTCTGAGCTCACTTGTTCCCCTCCCAGCTGGGCCCTCAGCTGAGGGTACCTCCATGCCCTGCAGGGGAAGGTAGGAGAGGATAGAAAGGGTAAGTCAGAGAATCCTAGAGTCTCAGCATTTGAAGGGTAGTCAAATAATATATCACCCGTTCACATCTTAAAACCCCTCAGTCACGTCCCTACAGATTGCATGGGGTTCATCATCCAGCTTCAGCATTAATACCTCCAGTGAGACAGAACCCACCACCCCACGGGGAAGCCTGTACAGCTCTGACTGCCCCCAAATTCTTCCCTACACTGAGCTGATATCTGTCTGCCTGAAGCTCTGACCCATCAGTCCTGTTCCTACGCCCTTACGTCGGATTTTGCATGATGTCCTTCAGGCTTTGAAAGGTGGCCTCTGGCTCCCAGGGTCTTCTCTCCCATTAGCTCATTCATCCAAGTCTGAATCATCTCACCATCTCAGGTGCTCTCCTCAGAAGCGAGGTGTCTGGGTCCCGTCACAAGGGTGCTGCTCCAACATGGGCGACGGACCCAGAGATTTTGATCGAGGATCCTCCCCCCCCACAGCTGCCCCAGCATTCGGGAGGAGGCAGACGGGTCAGCTGCGTTCACTCTTCCCCACCTGCACCTCACCCCTCCCCATGCTGTTATCCTTTGGTTTAACAACAAATTGCTGTGGTCGGTCTGTTTAGCTCCAGTGGGAATTAAGGAGTTAAGTTGGTAATGGGGAGAGAGGGATCTGAGACAGGGAGCATATTGCAGAGACTTGGGGCATGAGAAGGCAGTAGGGAGGGCAGGGGGCAGTGGGCTGAGCGGGTGCAGGACCTCCTGCAGCCACTTTACCTGAAGACCCGCTGCAGTGGATGTGGTCACCTGGGGGGAGGCCATATGTGGGGTGATCTGCTGTCCTCTCATGTCCCCCATTGGGGCTTCAGAGATTGTGCAGCAGTTCTGTGGCATGTCACTTCACTGGTCAAGGGAGCCAGGGTGTGGCAGGATGAGGCCCCTCACTATCTGATACTGTGGTATAGATTCTGCAGTCGGAAGCCCACCTCCTGCAAGCAGTTCATTACTGCCCCGGCACTAATAACCCCCGTGGCCTCTTCGCTTCTTTGGTGAGACTGGCTTAGCCATGGATTCCCATGGCCAGTGATTAAATGAATCTTTCAGCCCTGGAGAGTCTGAGCTTCCCTTCATCCTAAGGGTAACCCAGAAGCCTCCTTCCTGAACCCTAAGAGGGGATTACTCAGGGTACCTCTGCCCTATGCAGCTCCTGCCCCTGCCCCAAAGCCCAGGAGCCTTTTGGGCTTGGAGCCGCTTTACCCGTGTGCCTCAAGCGTGCTGCTCCTTGCCACCCTTCCTAGCCACGGATTCAGGACCCAGGGGCGTGGCATACTTCAGTGTCTTCTCTTCCCTCCTCCAGGCACCTCCAGCTTCCCCCCTGAGGCTGAGCAGGGAGAGAGAAAGACAAGGAGTTGAGCTACCCTGAGGGGTGGGGGTGGGGGTGGGGTGGTCCCTAGGAAGGCCTCCAGGTGACTCAGACGAACTAGCGCTGCCAGGTGCCCCAAATAATAGTTTCGGTCAGTCATCCCAGTCTCTCCTGACACCCCGGGGCTGGGAGCAGGCTTTGCTCTTCAGTAGCAGCAGCCACTGGGAAGAGCAGCAGGAGATAAAGAGCAAAGCCAGGCTGGAGATAGCCTGTAGGGAGGGGAGGGGCAGAAGGGGAGAGTGGGGGTGAGAAGTTCCAGAGGTGCTTGGGATTCAGTTCAACGCTGGGGAAAGATGAAGCCAGAAATTGGGCCTTAAAGCCCGAGAGTGTAGCTAGTTTATAATTAGTAACTGTGGTTAATAAATCATTGGTGCTTTCTCCCCAGTTTCATCTCCCCCACTGCCCACCCTGAGGATAACTTCTAGGCTCTTCTCAAGCCTCTGAAAAGGACCCCATCTCCACCCCCGCCCTGGGCTGCCTCCTCCGCCTTTCCTGTCCTCCATCTGGTTTCTGGCCCCCAGAGCCAGCCTGGTATGTAATCTTTAAGAGAGATTACTGGCCTGCTTTCACTGGCCTCCCCGCATAGGCTCTTTGGATGCCCCTAGATATTTCCTGCCGGGAGGGCTGGCCCTGTGACCACCCCAGAGGGTGTCTCTAGGTACTCTCCTTGGCAGTGACACTGGCCCCATTGCCTCATTTGGCTGGGACCTTTCTGCTGGATACATGAGGTCCTGGGGTGACCCTGTGGGTAACTCTTCCCTAATCCTTTAGATGAGGTTAGTCAGTCAACAGATGTTCTCTGAACATCTACTAGTATGTGCCAAGTACTTACTGTGTGTAAAGAAAAAGTACTTTAAGCAACGCAAATTGCAGTATAAAGGCTTTATTCAAAGGCAGATGTGCCTCAGGGGGCACCCAAAGACCAGGTAACTCCCCAGGTTAAGGCAGGATTGGAGATTTAGGATGAGGAGAGGGGGCCACATATCCTTGAGGTTTGGCCTTCTGGTGGCATTTTTCAACTCTAACTGCTGGACAACTTCCCATTGGAGGTTGCGTTTCTGTGCCTCTTTTTCAGAGTCCCTGCTGCAATCCCATCCTGATGGCTGTCAGGACAGTTTTTTTCTAGGGCTGTTTTTATAATCCATGTGGTTGGGGGGGGGGAGGTGGCAAAGAAAGGGCAAAAGGGAAAGGAAGCAAGGGGTGGAAGCAAGTCTCTCCTGCCTGTTTTAATCCTCTGCGTGAGCTGTGGCTAAGTTGAGTAGTGATGTCCTGTACTCAAATTAGGTGTCATCCCTGTTCCCTGAGTGATGCACAGAGCAGTCCAGAGAATTACCAAGTGATTAAAGTATGCACAAAGCCTGGAAGGAAACCCAGGCCCTCACTTGGACGAGGTGTCCCTGGGGGAGTGACCTTGATACTGGACACCTAGAGGTTGAGTAAGAGTGGCTGGAGAATGCCACAGAGGACAGTGACCAGGGCAGCCTGAGGGAAGCCAGACATGGGCACACATGGAAGAAGACTAGCATCTTCTTGAGTGTCTTCTGGATGAGGGAGCAGGAGCGTGTGGCCGTGGAGGAGACTGACAAGGCCATGTAGAAGATTCGGGATTTCAGAGAACAGCCCTCCCATCTGTGCTGTGTGATTCCAGCCTGACCTGTGTCCCAGGCCAGCTTCTCTAACCACCAGCTGGACACTGCCGCTTTATGCCTGTGTGCAGTCCAAAGCCACCCCGTCCTCTTCCCAGCACATGGTCCTTGATGGACTCTCCCCGTTTTCATGCTCGGAACCCCAATTCTGCCTTCCCCTTCATCCCCCTCATCTGATTTGTTATCAGTTCTTACTGGTTCCATTTCTGCAGGACCCCTCCCTAGTTCCACCAACACCCTGCCTCTGGGACATCCTGAGGCCTCTCCCCCGTCCTGTGTCGCCTACACAGTACCTCCAGTACAAGAAGTTTAAGCCTGTCATGCCACTGCTTGGTCTGAGCCCTCAGAGGCTCCCCAGTGCTGCTGACTGAAGTACAGACCCCATGATCTAAGCCAGGATTTCTCAACTCCGGCCAGCACTGTTGACGTTTGAGCCAGATAATTCTTTGCTGTGTGGCTGTCCTGTGCATTGGAGGACGTGTAGTGGCATCCCTGGCCTCTACCCACTAGATGCCAGTATATCCTTTGCCCTACCCCCCACCATGTGACAATAAAAAATGTCTTTACACATCACTGAATATTCCCTGGGGGGCAAGGTCACCCCCAGTTACGAACCACTGGTCTAGGCTCTTGCGGTGCCCGGAACCTACTTTTCCAAAAATATCTTCCATTACTTGCCGTGGACACACACTAGGTTCCAGCCAAAGGTAGCTGTTCACAGCTCCTCCACTCACTCTTGCTCCTGAGCCTTGGCTCCTGCTGCTGGCTGAGCACAGAGCCGCAACATATCCACCTGTGAAATACCTAGTTCACAAATGGCCCCACCCAGGAGGCCTCCCCCCGGCTCCTGGTACTGTGTTGTCTGGTACTTTCTTTCTCTCCTCTCTTTACCCTAGTCCCTGAGCTCTTTGAAGGAGAGGATTCGGCTTCAAAATCTCTGCAGGCTCTAGCTCAGTGCCTTGTACACAGTAGGTGCTCCATAAATGTACAGTAAACATGGGAGCTGGCTAACTTCCCGTCTTTCTGAACGCCAGTAAGATACGAGGTTCCCTTCTTCTGTACACCTCTCTCTGTTTTCTTGGCACTTTGTTTAACCCCGTAGCCAAGATGGGCAAACTTCTGATGCTTTCCCCTCTCCTGACATCTCCCTTACTCACCTCATGTTGTTTGCAGCAAACAAAAGCATCTTTTTTCCATTTAGTTAGTATTTACTAAATACCTCCTATGCATCGAGCTCTGGGGACCAGAGGCTCTGTGGTTGTGTGTATGAGGCTGTGCATGGATGTATAGCTTCGCAGGCAGGTGTGTGCTGTCACATTTCTATGTGTAGGTATTTTTGTTTGAGTCAGAAATTATGCCGTCCACACCAGGGCTTGTTCGGGGTGTTCCTTCCCACTAGCTGCTCTGCACTCCAAACCCCACTCACTCTGGGCTTGTCCCCTCTACACGCCACCTCTCATCCTTTCACTCTAGCAGGCCTGTGCTCTCTCTCTCCTCTGTTTGGAGGGCTCTACTTCACTGCCTAGCAAACTCCCACTCAGCCTTCAAGGCCCTTTCTTCTCTAATCCCCCTCCCCAAATTCATCATTTCCTCCTGGTATTGTCAGGGCAGTTGTGAACATTCCTGCCATAACATAATGACCATATTAGTTAATTTATGCTGTGTCTTTGAGCCCAGGACCATATCGTGTGTGTGTGTGTGTGTGTGTGTGTGTGTGTGTGTGTGTGTGTGTTTGTAATTCCTGGATAGATTCTTAATACTTGTTTATTAAGTAAATTGAATTAAACTACTTTGTTTTCCAAAGCATTTTCTTTGCACTGTTCTAAGAGTGTGTCTCTGATTAATGATTTTGCTTAACCTTTCTGCATGTGGTCCATATGTTTCTATGCATGTAAACGTGCACATACATACACATACCTACATATACAGCACTGTTTGCATACGTATGCTCGGGTATACACATATGCATCCAGGTGTCTCTGTTTCAGTGTTTCTGTAGATCTAAATGTGTCCCCCCCCCCCCGATGCTGCCCCTCTCCAGGCGGCATTCGCTCAACCTCCAGTCCCCCACCTTTGAGAATTGAAGAGGTAGGGTAGGGGTGACTGGGTGGTGACTTCCCCCCACTGTCACCACCCTGGCATCTTTCTCCTCCCACCTGAGATTCCCCCTTTCAGAATTTCCTTCTGATCCAGCCCCTGATCCACTAGAAGTGACCAGAGGTTTCCTGTCCACCCTGGGGTAGGCCAGGAGGGCAAGCATGGTTGGGGACCAGAGTCCTCTGTGGCCTAGTCACGTCACACCCCCTTTCCTATCTATCTCTGCCCTGTTTAATTGGAATTTGGCTAGTGGAGACCATCTGTTCTATTCCGGCCTGTTTCCATGACAACCAAGTGGCTTGAGACTGAGGTTTGTGGTGAGAGAAGTGGCCTGGAGGATGCTGGGAAAAATAAGCGAGGTCCTCCCCCTGTAACCTGCTCCGCCTCACCTTCGCCTCTCTGCCTTCCCCAAGCCCAGAGTGAAAATAAAGTCAATGCCTGCCGGGAGTCAGGAGGCCCGCAGCTTCATTCTCTCATCCCAGCCCCAACCCTGCTCTCTCTCAGGCTCCTTTGGGCTTCCCACACACTCCTCCCACCCCTTCCATTCATAAGCTCTTGCCACCACACAGACTGGGGAGCTAGCTCTGCCCTTCTGCAGGCACCTGGGACTGGAGGGGAACCGGGGCATGAAAGCCGGCATTTGTGCCTGTACTTCTGAGCCTCAGCCACCCATCTCTAAACGACTGCCTCACCCCATCCAGGTATCTCAGAATCTCCTTCAACTGAGGAACCGGGAATCAATCAATGTCTCTCTCTCTCTCTCTCTCTCTCTCTCTCTCTCTCTCTCTCACGCGTACACACACACACACACACACGCCACTTTACAAGTACCAGGGATTTCAGCCCACTGTGATGGCTGATATATCCCCCGCTCCCCAGCTTGTGTTCAGAGAATCCCAGTCCCCACAGACCTTCCAGGTGACAGGGCTTGGACAGTGGGGTCCTTTGCTTCTGTCCCCCAGGAATGAATGCTTCCTCACAACCCCACACAAAGGACTGTCAGAGCCCCTGGCCCCAGGACTCTCCCTTCCCATCCCTAGTGAACAGAGTGGGCCCCCGCAAGTGGCAAGTGCATGGCAGAGAGAAGAGCTCTGAGCCTGATGGGGAAAATGTGGCAGCGCTGAAGCTAGATGGTCCCTGGATTCCCAGGAGCCCTGAAAGACCCTGACACACTGAGGTGTGAGAGAGGCTCTTTCTCTCCTATTTCTAGACAGATAGTTCTATTTTCATGGTATTATTTTCTGCCCTAATTTCCTCGTCTATGGCAAAGCCTCTTCCATGACTGTATTACCAGGGGACCTGACTGTCTTCAGAAATAAGTGGTGTGGCTTGTCAGGTGACCTGTCTGTCACTCTTGTCTTAGGCATCACGTGTCGCCACAGTCCTGCATGGGAGGGAAGAGGGGAGCCCGCGCAAAGATGGGGGTCCCGGGATCTGTCCCGTGCCCCCACCCCAGCAGAACCAGTCCTGGGCGGGGAGGGAGGAAGACAACAGTCTTGAACCTCAGACGGTCATTGCTCAGAGCAGATGTGCTGAGCAGGGGACCCCCACATTTGGGGGCTGCTGCAGCCTTGCAGAGGTCTCCTGGTGGCCTGCTGGCTTCCATCGGGGGGGTGTCCATCCTACTTCATGTGCCTCTTCTTTTTTCATTGAGATATAATTCACATATCATAAAATTTATCCTTTTACAGTGTGCAATGCTGTGGCTTTTAGTATATTCACAAAGTCATACAGCCATCACCACTTTCATCACCCCAAAAGGAAACCCTGTACCCATTTGCAGGCACTCCCCATGTTTCCTTCCTCCCAACCCCTGGCAACCACTAATCTGCTTCTTTGTCTATGTATTTGCCTATCCTGGGGCATTTCATATAAATGAACTCGTATGCTTTGTGACTGTTTGTGACTGGTGTCTTTCACTGAGCATTCTGCGTGCCTCCCTCCGTGTCATTACCCTGCTTAAAGAGAGTCAGTGACTCCCCATTGCTACAGGGTGAAGTGCAGACCCGTAATCAAGGCCCTTTGTAAGCTGGTGCCCGCCTCCCGTGACCATTCACCTCTGTACCAAATAGCCAACGCTTTAGCCACATCCATACTTTTAAAGACACTGTCTTCTTCCTGTTTCCTCTTCTCCCTCTGAGGGACTCCTGCTTATTCTGCAGGACTCAGCTTAAAATCTCACTCTTCTGTGATCCCTCCATCACCCTCAGAATCATTCTCCCTTCTAAACTCCCACTGCTTTTTGTTCATACTTTAAAAAACAAACAAAACACAGCACTTATCACTCAGTAATTCTTTGTTTTCATGTCTGGGCCCCCTGCTAGACTGAGCTTCTAGAGAAAAAGAAAATGCCTTATTCCTTCTTATTTTTCTACCTTCCTATCTCTTGCAACCATCACCTCTACCCAAATGAAGCTAGCAGTGTTTGGCACATAGTATGCGCTCAGGTGTGCTATACATACAAACAAGAGGAACAGAAGAGCCAGAGCCAGTGGATTTCATTGGAGAGACGTGACCCTGAAGAAGGACCCAGAAGGAAGTGAGGCTTGGGCAACCTGACGTAGTAGAGATTAGGTGGGAATGGCTGGGTCTGGGAGCTGCCTAATAGATGCTCGGAGGTGAGAAAAGGTGGGGAGGGGTTGTTCCCTCAGACAGCCTCTGTGGAGCACCTAGGTGGTCTCTGGCATGAGAGATGGAAGGGAAGGTCTGGCAAAGGGAGTGGCAGGGGTGGGAGCAGAATGGGGGAATGGCAGCAAAAGAGAGAGTGAGGGGTGCCTCCTAGCTAGAAAAGGGGGGTGGTGGGCACAAGAGAGGAAGGTGCTCCCCAAAGCAGGCAAGAGCCAGTGCCTAAAATACCCTGAAGGAAAGAGCCCAGCATGGGAGAAGGAAAGGACAGCATGAGGCTTAGGCTGGGGGATGAGCAGGAGCCCAGCTGCCCAGGGAGCTTTAAAAGGTTTATAAGGTTTATGACACCTTTATACCTGTGTCTGATGAAAACCTCCTCATCCTTCCAGGGTCACTTAAGGACATATGGACCTTTCCTGACCACCCCCGCCAGCAGGGGTGTCAGTGGTCCTACTGTCCTTGCCAGATGGAAACTACTAGAAGGCAAACGATAGATTCTTAAACCCTCTCCTTCCTCACCCAGCCCCATGGGGAAGAACTGAGGGACAGGGATGGATTTGGATCCCCTGCCACATACTAGCTTTGTGCCTTGGACTATCTGTTCGACCTCCGACCTCAGTTTCTCCTCCTATAAATATTGGCCAACTGTGTATAAAAGTGGGGTTATACCTACTCTGAGGGTTTTCATGAGGATTAAATGAGATAGGGCATACAAATGCTGTGAAAGGGCTGTGTGAGCATTTATTCTCAGGTGTACTATCAGCACAAATTAACTGCGTGAAGGAGCTAGAGGTCCAGGTCTCTGGTTTGAAAGAATGGCAAAGGTCCCTTCTCGTTTCTTGTCTTTTATGTCATTTCCAAGCGAGTAGAAACCTGACGGGGACAGTTCCATGCTGTTTATTTGAAATGTGCTTGAAAGCAATCAGTACTGTATTTCCTTGGGGGGGGGGGAACTTAGCCTCCATCCTTACTCCCAGTGTTCAGTATGTAGAGAAAAGATGCAGTGGTGCCCGGTTGTGGGGGGATCTCTCCCTCTTCCTGGGTTAGGCTGTTGGTGGGGTGCTGGAGGTGGGACCCAAGTGAGGCAGTCCGCCTTCCCCACAGGGAGTCACCAGAGCCACTGGCCCTCCCCACAGTGGCATCCAGTTCCCAAGGAGGGTGCCAAGTAGACCTTCTGCCCCTGCGAAAACAAAGTCATCTAATTGCCTTTTAATCTGTGGATGTCGGTCTGCTGGTGTTGGTGCTGAATTGTATGGGGAGATAATATCTTTCCCTTTGAGTGTAAAGTTATTTGATCTGTGTGTGTCAGACGAAAGCTTATGACCAAAGAAGGGAAAGGTAGGAGAGAGGAGCGAGGGCCTGGCTCCCAGCCAGCCTAGTGGAGGGGCACTGTGGAGAACTTCATTTCTCCCCCAAAACAATCATAAATAAAGGGGAACAAGTCTCTCTCTTGTCTGGGCTCAAGGCCATTGTTTTATGCAGGGCTTCCTCCTCACCTCTGCCACTCCCACCTCCCTTTCAAGCGCAGGGTGGGGAAGACAGCTTGTCTGTAGGGAGAGGGAGTGGGCTGCCAGCTGTCCCACCTGGAGATGGAGAGGGGGGAGGTGGGGAGGTCGGCTCCTGAGACCTGATGCACCACCACTACCCAACCCCGCCCTGCTTCTGGCCTTGGCTCTCTCTCCCCAGCCTTGCAGAGGCTGCTAAGATGTCCCAGATGATTGCAGCACCCTTTTAACTAGGCCCCTGCTCCCCACCTACAGTGTATTCTCAGTAGTTGTCAGCAGTCAGATGTGTTCCTCACCTGCTCACACTCTTCAGTGGCTTACGTCTCACTCAGAGAAGCCTGGGCCTCCATCATCTGGCCCCTGCATCTCCCATCCACCTACGCTGACCACACTTACCAGGCCCACTCCCACCTTACAGCCTTGGACCTTCTACTTCTTCTGCCTGTAATGCTCTTCTCCCAGACAGCCACATGGTTGGCTTTTGGTACTTGGCTCAAATGTCCCCTCTCTCAATGAGGCCTTCCTGGCCACCCTTGATCTAAAATTAAATAGTCCTCTGTACACACACACACACACACACACACACACACACACACCCTCCTTCAGTCCTGCTCACCACAGCCTGTTCCGTCCCTGACTGGCACACCCTAACAGTGCCCCGCTCCTTGCAGAGGTTACAGCATCTACAGAGTGCTCTCACCTTGTCCTCCTAGCAACCTCCAAGGTCAAGGTGGTTATCCCTGTTTTACATTTGAGGAACTTTCAGACAGGCTCAGGACTTGCTAGAGAATTCCACATGGGAGTAGCAGGCTCTTAGCCAGAGCTATCCACCTTTTCCATAGAAGCTCCACCTGGGCTGTAAGTGGAAAACTGTCCAAGCCCTGCCCCATCCTTGGGTCTGATACCCTGGCCCAGGGTGCATGCTGTCTTGTCGTGGGAGCAGCTCTCTACCCACAGCCAAAGGCCACCTTGGTCTTTATCCCTTTGGCACCAGGCATGTGTCCTGCTTATCTGGGTCCCCTCCCTCCCACCCTGGCATGCGCACAAGGACAGTTGATCTGTGCCTTTTTTCTGCATCTGTCCACCTAGCTGGAGAGAACCTCCTGGTAGTGCCAGGGCATTCTCAGTGCCTGCATGACCTGCCCTACTCCAAAGAGGAGAGTCAGACTGGCTCTGAGCCCTTAGTTATACATGGGGAGGTTGGAAGCTGGGAGGGCCCCGGGGGAACCTCTAACTATGCTCTGGGTGGCCCTCTGTCCCCAGAAGCCTTTCTCTCCCTGCTCTGGGCTCTCTGCATCTCAAGAAACGCTGGGGTAGTTCCCGGAAAGATCCAGAGGGAGGAGGGAGACAGCCCTGCCCTCAGGTGCATGTGCCAGAATGTGATGGCTACCAGGGAATACCAGCTGTGTGGCGCTGAGTGAGCCACCAGCGTGCTGCTTTTGCCCCAGATCCATGTCCCTTGATGCCTAAAGCAGGGTCCCCGAGATGCAAGCTGGTGGGGCTCACTGAGCATGCTTTCCTGCAAGAGCAGTGACTGGTCTTGGAGAAGAGGCATGAATGTAGTGGGCTGGACAGTCTGGAAGAGCCAAACACACATTTGATTAACCTGGCAATGAGCCACCTTGCATTGACATGATTGATCCTTTGGGGACCTCACTTGGAGCACTGAAGAGGGGAGTAACTCTAATAGTAATCCAGGGTAACGGGAATCAAGTGTGGGAGTCAGATAGGAAGCAGGTTTGCTGCTGTGAGCTAAGTGTGCTTTGGGGAAAGAGCCTCAGCCTCGGAGTGAGGAGTCCTGCCTCAGCCATTTGCTGGCCACTGTCTGTCCTCAATGTCCCATCTGTACAGCAAGAGGGTTGGATTAGTCGTTCTCATGCCATCTCTTCTGGCCCATCCTTGGCGTGCACTGGAGGTGTGCAGGACGGATGACTATGCTCCCCCCTTGGCCAGGTCCAGGGCACTCAGGGACCAAGAAGGGCACAAGAGAAATGGGGTGCTGCAACTTCCCAGGGTCCAGCTGGTCTCTGATTCTGAAGATGTCTGAGTGCCCTTGAAGTAAGTCTTCTTTGTCCTTTTGGCACCCAGCATGAGAGACACAGAGTGGAATCGGGGGGGAATCTCGTGGTTGGTACTGGCCCCGTCTATCCCTGCTCTGGAGCATTTCTCAAACCTGCCTGGTTCCCAGACTCTTTCCACTGGGGCCAGGGAAGCTTTGAGGTACCTTGGCCTCCCTGTCGTGCAGAGCATCAATGAAGTCTTAGCGATGGATCACCGTGTGCACGCCCGGCAAGGGTGCTGGGACCCAGCTTGAGCAGGCAGGTGCCCTCCATGTTCTCATGTAGCTTATTATGGTCTATTGGGGGACATTGACCAAGTTATTATGGGTATGGCAATGGCCAAAGGAGATGGCCTGGTGGGAACACACAGCAAGGGGGTTTAGCCTAGTCTAGGGAGACCTGAAGGGTGAGGGGCACTGGAGAGAGGGGAGTGGGAAGAAACGGGGAGAAGGCCCGTTTAATAGTTGAAGGGCCCTGCATCAACTAAAGGCGGCAGGTACCTTTAGGCGTTGAGAAGGCTTCGTGGTCAGCAGCACTACACGCTAACATTTACTGAGCTCTTCTGCTACCGGTCCCTGCTCTCAGTGCTTTGTTTAGAGACGTTTATTTAAGCTTCCCAACAACCTACAAGGAGTTTACTACTATTATTCCATATTTATAGGTACAGAAAGTCTAAAGTCATACAGCTACCAGTGACAGAACTGGGATTTGAACCCAGGAGCCCGGAGCCAGAGCCTCTCTGCTATACAGCTAGAGAGAATGTGGGTCTCCAGCAAATGCCTCTGATGGGGTAGGACCAGGAAGGGGACAAGTGGCCAGGCCATGCCTGACCCTGCCAAAATCAAAAGGGAAGAGGCGCTTTTTTCTAGCACTGGAGCTGGCGTGGCAGGACACCAACAGCCTCTTTCCCTAGCCCTGGACTGGCCTAGATGGCATTTGGTGGTGGCTGACCCTCTTTTGGGCTCTGTATCAAAAGGCATGGGGTAATGCACTTGCTCTTCTGCAAAAGGGATCAAGATTAAACAGCAGGAAGAATTTCCCAGCTGTCATGACTATACGCTACTAAACAGGCAGCCAATGGAGGTAGAGACCCTCCTGGAGAAGGTGAATGCCTTGGGTTGCTCAGAGTGGCTAAGAGGCAAATGGAGGCAGGCGAAGGTGTAGGATCGCCTTTCTGCTGGGTCTCGGCTTGAAGCTGAAGGTGAAATAATGTCAGATAGATCGAAGATGCTGTCCTGCAAAAAAAGAGACTACAATCCGTTCCCAAGCTGGTGCCACCCTCTTCCTGGGACCCCTGTCCTGCCCCAGCCCTGCCATCGGACTTCATTAAATTGCATTTTCCCAGAGCAGGGTAGGCTGGTGACAGAATGACTCAACACCAGCTTGCTACAGCTGTCACCCCCTGGAGCCAGCAGGCATAGAGGGAGATAATTGGGAGCTGTTTGACAGCTTAATGTCCGGGGTTGGCTTCCTGAAGCAGTGGCAGGGGCGGGGTGGATACAGGGTGGGGGGGTAGCCAGCGAGGAGGAGGCACGTTGATTTGGGCGACGCCTGTCTCACAGTGACCTACCATCGCCACTCTCTCCCTCCGTTTCCTTACAGCAGCTTGTTGGGTAGGAAAATAAAGCACAGGAAAGGAAATGAAATCTGGAGAATAAATTAGGCTCTCTCTTTATTAATTTGTCAGAACTAATTAACATCTCCCCCAGATTCATCTCCTCGCCAGATGCCCCCCACAAGCAGGAGGAACGAGGAGTCTGGGAGAAGGCAGACTTCGAACTTCGGTGTCCTGTTTTAGGGACTGCACACTGAGAGGGACCCACAAAGCCATCTTGTTCGCTTACTGGGGTGCCAAGTCCCATCATACCGTGTTTCCCCGAAAAATAAGACCCGCTGGACCATCAGCTCTAATGCGTCTTTGGAGCAAAATTAATATAAGACTCGGTCTTATTTTAATATAAGAAATATAATATAACATAACATAACATAACATAACATAACATAACATAACATAACATAGTACAATACCGGGTCTTATATTAGTTTTTGCTCCAAAAGACGTATTAGAGCTGAGGGTCCGGCTAGGTCTTATTTTCGGGGAAACACGGTAGATGACGCACCTTGGGGATGTAGCCCCAGAAAACCTCTAGCACCAAGTCTCAGCTACTTCACCTCTCTGAGCTTCCACCATTCCATCAGTGAAACCAAGCTAGTACCCCCCCGCCTCATCCAAGGTGTTGGGAGACTATGAAGCAGCAAGTACCTTCCTGGCGCAAAGGCAGCTCCTTGGGACTTCACTTTGGGAGATGGAACTTAAGTAAAACACTGGAAAGGTCTTCGAGTTCCTTCATACTCACAAGGTCATTTTGAATTGACCCTAACAATAATCTCAGGAGGTATTAAGAAGCTATCATTGGTATTCCCATTTCACAGATGGCAAAATGGAAGCAGAATGGTTAAGTACCTTACTGACACCACACAGGGAATAGCTGCAGAGGCAGGATCAGAACCCAGCTGGGCAAGTGCTCTGCTCCCTGGACTTGGCCTGTCCCTTCCACCCCATCCCTGGGCTCTGCAGAGACCTGACCCACTGCCAGAGTCTCGCTTACTAACAGATGCCTCACTTCCTGGGTGTGAGTTCAAGGTCTCCAGCCAAGGAGCCTCCCCTAGCTACTAAAGTTCAGGCGCTTCTGCAGGCCGCCCCTTGACTTGGGCAAGAGCCTGGATTCATTTGGTAAAGTTGATGCCCTCTCTTCTCCACGTGCCCTCCAGAACAGGGCCCGGCCTTGCCATTTCAGAGAACTGCTGGCTCTGAGAAACGCCTCTCCACAACAGGCACACAAGAAGCCCTTGAGAATCAGCCACACCTTATTTGTACGCCTTGGAGAGTTGAAAAACCCAGTATGCTCTCTATCCTGCTGTGTTGTGATAGCATTTCCGAGGGTCCATTTCTGCCACCTGCAGCTTCTGGACCCTGGGAACACGTGGATGCAAACACCCCCGACACCAGCAGCATCCCACTGAGGCCCAAGAACTTTGTGCCTTCTGCACCCGGAGCCTATTGGGGCTGGCTACAGATCAGTGATTCCCAGACTGGCTGAGCTGGAGAGAACCTGAAGGAAGCATTAACCGACCAGCTCCTGTATTTTAAATGAGGACACTGAGGCCTAGAAAGAGAAAGTCACATGCTCCACTGGCTTATGGATTAGAGCCTGCGTCTCCTGACTCCCAGTTCAGGCCCCTTTCATAAAGTAGGTGTTAGTGCTTGGTAAATAACATCATTACAACGAAACGGATTTGTCAGTCATGGACCCTCAGAGCCAAGAACAGTCTGAGAGGCTGGTGGCAGCCAGATAGTACAACGTCCTTGGGTGGGGGGTGGGGAGGAGTAGGACATATGCCCAGTGGGGTCAGACCACAGGCCCCAATCCAGGGGCAATGTCACTACCCCCAACCCTTCCAGGCTTCCTGGCAAAACTCTCAGGAGGGGCCTCACCCCTACAGGGGCATATGGTCCTGTTCCATGCCTTCATATTATGAAATGGTAGCAGCTAGGCACCTCTTCTCCAGCAACACAGTTCTCTTCTCACAGCTTGTCTCAGCTGATGCCTCCACAAACCTGCCAGTGCAGGAGTGGTGGTGATTGTAATTCCCACTCTTCAGATGGGGAATAGAGACGCAGACAGGCTCTGGGTTTTCTCACCTTCGTGGGCCTGAAAAGCAGTCTTCTCATTCTGGAGATCTTGGAGAGGAGGGGTGAGTGAACGGACAGGCCTGGGTTTTCATCCTGGTTCCACCACTGACTGACTTGCACAGTCCCCAGTACCGCTGAGCCAGTTTTCTCAGCTGTTTCCTACCACCTGCTCTGGAAGGTCATGCTGAGGACTTAGAAGCCAGGTGAGTTAGTGCCCATGGTCTTTCGAAAGGCCCTGTCCCTGGCTTTTACCACACTCCCTCGCACATTTGTGGGTGATGAGGGAGCAGGGAAGAGATGTTGGAATGGGGCCCTCCCAGCCATCCTTTGACTCCGGCCAGCCCCCAAGGCCAAGCCGAGCCTACCCGCCTGAGGTGCCAGAGTGCAGAGGTGTGGCAGGCAGCTGGGACTGGGACCCTCTGCTCTCCAGGACTCAGGGCTGGGCACTGACAGAGCTGGGTGTGGCCAGGCTGGGGTGCAGGGAGAGGGAGGAGCTGGCATAGTTGGTGTCTGCCTGTGGACATGAGAAAAAGAGTCCCAGAGTTCCTGTGAGGACACTCAGAACTTTCTTAGACTCTCAGAACTGGGCAAGGAGGTTGGGGGAAGCCCCTGAGCCCACATCAAACATCTGGCAGTCCCAAGCCTTCTGTTCTCTGCATCCTCAGGGCCCACAGTGTGATACACTTCTGTGCTGGCACCCACCCAGGAGGTCGGCTGGTGGAGACACAGGGCACTGCCTCTTACTCTCTGCAGGAAGCAGTGCTTTGTGGAGCTCTGCTGGGTTCCCAGCCTACCTCCCGTAGGACTCCAGGACCAGGCCAGACAGTGAGGGTGCTGATTTTGGAGGGAAAACAATCAAGCTATCTGAGACCTATTACAGATCTTTGAGGCTGCCCAGTTTTTGCAGGAGGGCACAGGGCAGCTTCTAGAATCCAGACAAATAGGAGTAGCCTTGGCCTTTGGGGAGGGCCTGGAGCCCACTTTGGGGTGCTGGAAAGGGACTCCTCCAGACTTAAGGGATGGTCTCAGCTTGTCCACAACCTCCAAGTACCTATATACCAGCTGCCACCTCCTGAGCAATTACTCTATGTCACACTAACCATGGCCATACTTTATTTTATTGAATCCTTATAGCCATTTTGTGGTAAAATACTAAGTCCATTTTACAGATGAGGAAACTGAGACTCACTGGGGCTTACTGACAGTGAGTGGAACTGCCCAGCCCAGGTCTGTCTGCCACCCAAGTCCCCTTTCTAGCCCTCCTGGTCTCTCCTTAAGAGGAGGCCCTGCCAGAGCTCCAGTTCTGGTACCTGATCCCACAGGGCGAAGCATACCATAGGACGGAGTGGTTTGCATTGCAAGCAAGAAGAATCGAGGACAGGCATCAGTAAGAACTTCTCTGTCAGTGAAGAGTGTAGAACATTTCAGCAGTTTCCCAGGGAAAATTGGCAAATATTCTGTAATACAAAGACCTTAAAAGAAAGGGAAGAGATTTATATGCTCATCTGGGTGAGTTGTTTGGGGAAAAACCTTGCTACCCCACCCCCTCCACCACCACCACCATACCATACCCCCACCCCTACCCTACCTTACCCCCCCCGCGTTTCCCCGAAAATAAGACCTAACCAGAAAATAAGCCCTAGCGTGATTTTTCAGGATGACATCCCCCTGAACATAAGCCCTATGCGTCTTTTGGAGCAAAAATTAATATAAGACCTTGTCTTATTTTTGGGGAAACACAGTAGAGGCAGTATTTGACAGCTGCTCTCTCTAACCTCTGGTTGGGCAGTTCAGAAGTTCAAGCCCCCCCACCTCTGGCTGGGCATGACCTGCCCTCTGCTGCTGCCCGCCTGGCCCAGAGGGTCAAGCACAGATATCACTTCTTGCCCAAGTCCACCTGGGAGCCCTTGCCAACTGGTGCCTGGGGCAGTGTGTCAGGCAAGACAAGGCCTGGGCCTGGACAGGTGGTGGTCCCAGCTACCTGTTCGGGCACCATGTGGCTCCATGGCAAGAGCTCAGCTACTCCAAAACCGCAGTCTTTGCTCCTTTCCCTTCTCTGCTCCCAGAACAGGGCTGGGAGGAGATCTGGACTGAGCAGGTCCCCGAGGACTTCAGCCTCTAATACACACCCTGTCCTCTGGGGAGATCCATCCTAGATACTTCAGCAAATCTGTGGAGAACCAGAGGTTCTAATTGAGCAGACCGAGAAACAGAAGATGGTCTCATTCTGAAAGTGAGTACAGTACACAGAAGCCAGAAGACTGCAGCTCAAATTCTGGACCCACTACTTTTTAGCAATGTAACTTGGCAAATTTCTCAACCACTGGACCTCAGTTCCCTCCTATGTAACATAGGAATATCAATACTTTCTCCACTGGATGGAAGTGAAATTGATATAGATCCTAAACGGGAGACACATCCCAGTGCCTGTTACATAGAAGGTGTTCAGTCAATATTGGCGGTAATAACTTGCTGCTAAAATTCTGGGAGGCAAGAGGCATAGATACTAGACAGGATTTATTTTTAGGGATGAGGATGCCTAAAAGGAAGGAGAGCTGAGCCTTGTAAGAATTTAGGGACTCACTCCATCTGTCTAATCACTTTGAAGATGAAAAGTTCTGTGAAATGCCAACCATTCTGATGGGACCAGGGCTGGAGCAAAGATGAAGGTACACAGCAGGGCAGATTGTATAAAAAAAAAATGCATATTTTAATTGCTTGAGTTCACATCTAAGAAAAAAAAAAGCATAACCTCTAGCCACCATCCACCATCCCACCCCCCTGCCTTCTCTGCCATGAGTCAAGAACCAGTCTTTCTTGGGTTCAAAGTGACTCACCACCCAAATCCCCAGCCTGACCTCCCCAGCCCCCACATCCACTGTGGCAGAAAGGGCCTTCACCTCAGCAGCATGGGCGCTGCCTCTCCAGACCAGCCTCCGACTGTGGTGGACAGCATCCAGAGTTGTCAGGGCTAATGGGAAGCGGGGAAATAAATGGCAGATGAAGGCGGCCCCTCCCCCACCCTGGCCTGCCAGGTCTCCTGTTGACTGTAGCTCATTGTCAAGGTGAAGTGGTGCTGCTATCTCAGTACTATCAGACCTTGGTGAGGTTCTGCCACAGACAACGGAGGCGAGATGCTGCTTCCCACCTTGCCTCTATCTGAAGCCAGCAGCCCTGCTTCCAGGACCTGTCTGGGCCTGTAACCGGGAGGCAGAGACTTTGGGCCAAAGACCTGCTGAGCCAACATTGCTTCATTCCCACCCTGGTTCCTGCCAGTCTCAGTCCCCATGTTCTCTGAGGTGGGACAGACCTCCCAGCCCCCTGCCTGCCCCTCTCTGACCTCCCCCTCGCTCCCCTGCCACCCAGCCCTGACTCACTGCCTCACTTCACACTCATGCTGTTCTCTGGGACATGTCAGGACAGGGTGCCTGGGTTCTGGTCCTGCAGGCCCTGGCTCTGCCTGCTCGCAGTGGGGGTGGGGCACATGGGAGGATTGCTCTGACCTGCTTCTTCAGGCTTCCCTCCCTCCCTCCTCCACCCTACGGGGTGGGGGGCGGGAGCGGGGTGGGGGGGGAGCGGGGGCTGAACTCCAAAGCACCTCCCAGTTGCACCCACAAGGGGCCCAGACTGGCTGGCTGTTGAGGCCAAGTGGGGGGCAGCGGGGGAGAGGGTTGATGTCCATATTCCCCTTGATCTAGGCCAGTCTGGGTCTCTGAGCACTAGGCATGGGATGCCAACCTGCCCTCCAAAGACTCCTAACCTGGAAGCCTTCACTCAGCCAGGACTGTTTCTATCCCACCTTCTTCCTCATCCTTATGAGACCAGGGAAGTAAAAGGTCATGAGACTCAGAGTCTCTTGTTGTATAACCTCAAGTAAGTCACCTCCCCCTTCTGGGCCTCAATTTCAACATCTAAAAAATGGACAGCACCTTCCTCTAGATCATTCCAGAAGCTAGCATCATGAGAGTAAATGGGCCTAGAAGATCAGAGTGATGAGATTAGCCCTGGCAGGCTGGACTGGATAGCAAAGATAGGGGGTCTGCCACCTCCCATTGGGAGCTAGGATTGGATGCATGTCCGCTTATGGGGCCTCTCAGCCTTTCTCTTATAGAGAATCCTCCCTGTTTACAAATAATCATGGCATTCTCCAGGAAGTCTGATCCTCCTTTGATCGTGAACTTCCTAAGAAGTCTTGATTAAAAGATCTCAGTGACCCGGAGAATTCGACAGACTCCCGTGTCCCTGAGTCTGTTCACTGTTTAGCCTGGCTCCCAATTCATTGAGCAAACATGAATTGAAGTCCTACCATGTGCTGGGTACTGGGGCTTCAGAGGTAATGTGTCTCCTGGCAGAGCCCACGACTGTGCAGGTGGGGAAAGCTGGTGCTGTGGAAACTTGAGCTCAGAGATGGTGGCAATAAGGGACTTGAATGTTCAATGCGGGTAGGAGTTTTTCCACAGGGACTGGTGTGGAGAGTGGGGACATGGAAGGGATGGAAGAAGCTGGGAATGTAGGCAGGTACAGATCATAAAGGCTGATAAGTAGCTTAGATTTACCCCAAGGCAGTGGAGAGCTGGGATTTGTGTGACAATATCTGATTTGTATTCTAATCACTTATCAGCAGTGTGGCTTGAGCAGACTGACCACTTCACCTATCTGAGCCTCAGTTTCCAAGCATTAACTGCAGGACCTCTTGGAGGATTTTTGTGGGAATGAAATGAGATCCAGTGCTAATAATACCTCTTAGATAGTAAGTACTCAATACAGCTTCGCTATTTTTACTGTTATCTGTGCCAGGGTTCCACATAAGGTGGGGGGGGCAGTTAAACTCCTCGTTGAGCTACAGTAAGGATCCGAAGATCAGGGGATCTGCAGTCTAGAAATTCAGAGGAAGGAAAATCAAATGGATATAATGTGATTGGGCCCTGGGAGGGAGCAGCTGGAAAGAGAAGAGTTCAGTGTGGGCACGCGCTGGGTAAGATGCCCGTTTGGCAGCTGGACATACGGATTTGGGGCCCTGAGCATGGAGGCATCATGGAGGCCATGGGGACACTGGGCCCACCCTACAGTGGACCAAATATCCACCCCCCAGCAGCTAGTCCTCTCTCACCCCTTCTCATCTCCTATTTCTTCCCCCAGTCTCCTCCCTCCCCGGAAGAGTACAAACCTAGAGGTCACCAGGAAGTTCAAGGGGACATGTCTTACCCGCCTTCACCCTCCTCCCCAACTCTTCAGGAGGAGGCTGGTAGAGGTGAGCCAAGCAGGACAGATACAGGACACACCTTAAGAGACACCTCCTCCATATGGGCCACAGGAGAAAGATCCGCAGTTAGTGGGATGTGGAGGTAGTACCCTGTTTCCCCGAAAATAAGACCGGGTCTTTTATTAATTTTTTTTCTTCTTTTTTTTTTATTAGTTTCAGGTGTACAAAACAACAACAGTTGGACATTCACACCCCTCACAAAGTGATAACCCACCCCCCAAGCTACTACCCCTCTGACATCTTATATAGCTGTTACAATACCATCGACTATCTTCTCTATGTTGTGCTCCTCATCCCATGACTATATATACTTATATATTTAGTTATAGTTCACGCTCAATATTATTCTATTTCAGCTCTTTGGGTGTATAGCGCATTGGTCAGGTATCTACACAGTCTATGTTTTTATTAATTTTTGCTCCAAAAGACGCATTAGGGCTTATGTCCAGGGGATGCCATCCTGAAACATCATGCTAGGGCTTATTTTCCGGTTAGGTCTTATTTTCGGGGAAACAGGGTAGCCTTCCACTACCCGCCTACTGCACTTTCTTTGTTCTCCTATCTGCCTCCTGCTTGATTACTTATTTACTTATCTACTGACCCAGAGACCAGGCCTTTGTACCCACAAGAGAAACCAGCACATTACTTTCTGTGGCCTGGTGTCTGACTGAGAACCTTCCCCAGGTGCTCTCATGTCCATTATTACATTACTGAGCCATCAACAGGCTAACGTCACACATTCCCACCCCCTGTTCTTCTAGGGCCCAGCTCTGGCACCTCCTCCTTCCCCATCCCCACCAACTTCTTGGCAGCCTTGGGTGAGTTGCTTTTCTCCGCACTTACTTTTCCTCACCTGTAAACAGGAGCTTAGGCCAGCTAAAGGATTCTCAGCCTATCCTTCCCACCCTAGGCTCTGCCTGGGTCTCACTCTGAGTTCTCTGTCCCTTGGACTTTCCTATTTATTTATACACAAAATTCACCTACAACATTTCAGTTTTCCAATAGAATCATCAATTACTCCAGTAATTAAACCCAGTTAGTAGTTATAGGGGCCTTTCTGAACGAGGAGCCGTTAGCCAGTGTGAAGATGCACGGGAACAAGACAGAAAAAAGCTCACCCTTTCCCAGCATTGAAAATGAAAGCAGGAGACAACGCTGCAAAGCGGAGGGCCCCAATTAAAAAGCTAGGGCCTCACTCATTAAGCTAATTTGAAATGCTATCCCAGCAACCTCTGGTGAGAAGCCCGCTGCTGGAGCTGCCTGTTCACCTTGGGGACTGAGCCAGCCCCAGAGAATCTCCTCAAGGCCTCCAGCTCCTGCTCAGTGAGCCAGGTAGAGTCTGCAGATTCTTCATTAGCACCTGCTCACCTGCTGCCCACTTCCTGGGCTTCAGGGCATCTAATAAACAAGCGTGGTTGGGGCTGGGCTGGTGGAAGGGGAGCCATGCATGCCAGGTGGGAGGAGCAGGACGGAAAATGAGAAGGAAAATAATGAGAACCTCGCATTTCTGGGGCCTCGGGAAAGGACAGAGTTTGCAGTCAGTCTTCTCTCTGGGCCTGAGGCTGAGGGGACTCCCTTCATGGGATGGTTGTGAAGATGAAGTGAGATTATATATGTAAATGCCTGACCATCACAGGTGCTTAGTCAATGGCAGCCCTCATTAGCTGGTCGCAGATTCCGGAAGTGCTTGGGCATATCTGGTCCTTCCAGCCCCACAGCCCCAGAGGCGATGGGGGAAGGTGTGACCACTAGCGTTTCATAGGCGGAGAGTCCCACAGACAGAAAGAGGAAGATCCATAGGCAGATTGGCAGAGTTTGGACTGCAAGTTAAGTTTCTTAACTCCTGGACCCAGAGGGAAAGGGAGCAAGGGCAGAAGGGAGGTTTTATGTGTTAGGAGTTCCCAGTAATATCCCCTTGGCCAGGGCTGCCCTAGGCCCAGCTGGGCAGGAGGAGGGTGTGGGGCTCAGCCTCGTCCAGAGCGAGGGTGACAGGCAGAGAGGTGATGGCATCTGCCCTCCTCACGAAGGAGCCTTCCCAGCGCCATCAGCATGGCTGCCGGCAAGCAAGGGGCCGTGCACACTGGACACCCTCAGCACGATTGTGGGGCTTGGTAGGTGTGTGCCCACCATTTGTCTCCGGAGGAAGGGGAGAGGGAGGCCGTGGGCAGCCAGCGTGGTAGTGAAGCGCACAGCCTCCAGAGCAAGACTGTCCCATGTTGAATCAGCTTCACAGGCGATGGGGGAAGGTGTGACCACTAGCGTTTCCTAGGTGGAGAGTCCCACAGACAGAGGAAGACCTAGGGCAGGTTACCTAGGGCAGGTTACTTGATCTATTTCCTTACCTCCGAGGTGGAGACAGTAATGCTATGAAGCTCCCACAGTTGTGAGGATTAACTGAATTAATGCATGTGAACATCCAGACCTGGGCCTAGCGCACATAACTGATACACATATGTTAACTATTCTTGCCATCCTTTAGAAGGGGCCAGCAGGGAATGTCATCATTTCTTACTTTCTCTCCAAGGAAGGGAGCGGAGCATGTGAAACCCCTAGTTTCTACAGCTAAGGGGATGGGCCCAGTCCTGGGGTGGTTGAAGGAGGCAGGCCACTCCCTTCCCAGACTTGGCAGAACTTGGGGATCTGCTCTTACACACACACACACACACACACACACACACTGCTGCCACCTACCACAGCTGAGCTTTCAGAGGCCACTCTGGGCAGTGTAGTGGTCAGGGCAGGGAGGGCATGGGAAGGGAAAGGGAGCGGAGGGGAGGCAAGGGAGGGAAGATGGTGGCCCCAGAGCCTGGGCTGCCTCCCTGCCGCTGGGCGCTGTGCCTTGCTGCCTACGTGCTCGCTGTCTCTGCAAGGCAGGACGAGAAGCAGGTCCTGGCATGCTGGGCCCCTACCCAGTGACTCCTGAAGCCCCAACAAGTCTGAGCTGGAAGCAGGGCTGGGTGAGGCTCCCGATAGATTCATGTTGGTAGGGAGGAGGGGTTGGGGAAGATGAAAAAGACCCCACACTGGAAACTCTGACACTGCCAGTGATAGGGGAAACTGGGAGACGGGGTGTAGGGCTGGGAAAGTGACTGGGACGTGGGGTTTTCACCACCTGCCTCTTAGGTCTCCTCAACCCACATGCCCCTGCCCAGCAGGGTGGGAAGAAAACAGGCTGTGACAATGGCAGGCACTTGCTCCTCTCAGCATTTTGCCAAGTAGAGTGTGATGATTTCAGTGCTGCTGAGAAAGGGAGGAGTAGAAGGGAGGTGGAGGAAGGGAAGATGGCATCTGGTGTTAGGAGCACAGTGAAGCCAGGCAGGAGGTGTCCCAAGAGACCCTGGAACCATGGAGGTCACTGTGTACAGTTGCCCTCACCCCAGCAAATAAGGTAGCTGATCTCAGCCCATTTTACAGGTGAATAGGTTGGGCCTCGAGAAGGTTGTGGGACTTGTGTGTGGGTTTAACCACTAGTAAGCGCTGAAGCTGAAATTAGCAGCAGGACAAACTAAAACATGTGCCCTCCCACCACCCCTTTCAGCCTCTTGGGTACTGGGGGAAAAGCCAGCCCAGAGAGGGCTTTCCAGGGATTGATGTGTCTGTCAGGCCCTGCCGTGAGCAGGAGAATATGGGACGCACAGAGCCCCTAGTCAGGCAGGACCCCCATACCCAGGGGTAGCCTTCAAGCTCAGCCAGCCTCTCCCTGCAACACCATGTCAGGACCCTTTGATGACCCAGGCTTCTCTGGCCACCCCAAGGGGGAGGGCTGTCAGGTAGAAAGAAAACTGTGAGCCATGACTGCCTTCCTTCTGGGGTGCCACCAAGCTGAGGCTGAGTTCAGACCTGGAGTGAATTGAGATTGGGACTGAAATGACAGCCACACGTAGAGTTTTAACCTGGTGGTTAAAACCTGGAAGAGGTTAGGATCATAACCCAGGTCTTGTTGGCTACGTTGGCACTGCCATTGAGAGTGGGCTGGGGCTAGCATTGGGGTTTACTCAGTGGTTAGGGAGGCTGCTTTTCAGGGTTAACACGGGGGTGTACAGTGAGTTGGGGATGCTACAGTAAGGCTGGTGTAATAGTATCAGAGAATTTGGGGAGTTTGTGGGGTCTAGCACCTGTTGCTTATATTTGGAGGAGAAATGTTCATTTTTCACGTGAGACTTAGACTGGACAGAAAATCGGGGTTGGGGGTGATAGCCAAGCCTGAGCAGGTTGAGTATGGGGGTGTGAAAAAGAGGTAGGTTCTGAGTGTAATGGAAGGGTCGTTAAAGGACTTTCCCTCCCTAAGTGCCACTCACCTCTGTCGCATCCTGTGATCCAGTCTACTCCAGGCTCCACTCACATGCTGCCTGGACATCAGCCTGACTTTCAGAGGCATCCAGAGGTCACTCCTCTGTGGGGTTTGGGTTCTCTCATCAGTCAAAGGACAATGAGGACTAAGGGTTTGCCTCCTCTCCTCCACTCCAGCAGGCCTAAGACCCTGATCTGCTGGAACCTGGGCGACCTGCCCTCCTGGCCCACCTCCAGCTTCCCTGCTGGAGAGACCCTTTGAGGAGGCTCCTGGGGCAATACCAGCTAAGGAAGGCCAATCAAAGAGATTGGCCAGTTCCCCGTTTCCTGCCACCACCTCCTGTGTGCTCGTTCGACCCTGCCCTTTAAAGAGGTTTAATGCTGCCTGGAGTGCATAAAGACTGCTTCCCTTCAACCTGAAGTCCAGGAGCAGAGCTCATAGGAAGGTGACAAGGAAGGGTTTTGGGGGATGGAGACAGTCCTGAACCAGGAGATGTGGAAAGGGAAGCTAAACTGCTGGAGTCTGGGACTAGGTTGTGGCAACTAAGACATTCCAGGAGGGGCTTCACCAACAAGGGGCTGTGCATCACTGCTCCCTCTCCCAGCACCTCTGAGTCCAGGACCAGAGGAGGCCCCTTCTGCTGGCCCCAGAGCACCTCATTGCACTGCCCCCTACAAAGTCTGCAGAAAGAGTCCCAGCAGCTAATCCCCGAGGCCTGGTTCAGCTTTTTGCATCATGTGTACAATGAGGAGTTCAGCAAAGACCTAGCCCTTCCAGCCCTGCCTGGGAATCTTGTGTTTAACCCAACCTTGGGCTGCAGTTTGACTACAGCACCACTCATTGAATCCAAACCAGTGAATCCCGTCCAGAAGTGAAACAGTACATCTGGTGCCTGCAGTAGGCACCTTCTCCTCCTTAAGATGCCTCAGAAGCAGGTAGAGGGGAGGAGATTGCCTTGGGCCCTAATCAGTGACCCCACCTCCCTGTTTAAGAGTTCAGGGTCACCACTGTGCTGTGGCCACAAAGCATCTTCATAGGGGTCACTGTATTTCAGTACTTGGGACTGGTAAGACCAAAGCCTTCCTGGAGAATGAGGTCAAAAGGCAGTCTCTGCCACCCCATCCCAGTACCCCTCCAGGGACCCTCAATACCACACTAGGAGTGCAAGTCGAGCGCTTAGTCCTGTTGCATTGTTGGATTGTGCGGACATGGTGTCCTGAGCTGTAGTCTCCTTCTCTTCATTGTTGGATCAGCAGCAGTGCCACAGCCCACACCCTGAAGCCCACATGGTCCCTCCCAGTCCAGCCCTAGAGTCCCTCCTGGCAGGAAGAATTCTGACCAGCAAGCCTTGCCTCAGAGGAGCCCCCAGAGGCAGAAGGTGCTGGGACAGAAGGCAAAGCTGCCAGCCCAGGTGGAGGAGATTGGGGCGTGGAAAGAGGTGCTAGGAGCAACAAATGCCAGTCCAGGGTGGGACAGGCACAAGGGCTGGTGCTGTAGGGTTCGAATGCCACAGGGAAGGGAGGTTGTGTGTGTGTGTGTGTGTGTGTGTGTATCTGGAACCTGCAGTCTGCCGCCTGTGTTAAAAGGAAAGACAGAAGAGAGCCAGACCTGGGGTGAGAAGAGCAAACAGCAAAACTTAATGACTTTAATATGAAGGAATTTGCCACTAATTAAGCACAAACACCCCACTAATGCAGGGAACACATGTTGTGGATTTCACTTAAGCAGGAACCAAATGAGGTGAAAATCCTTCCGAAATGATAACAGTTTACCAGGCAAAGGAAGACACTGCTGACCTCTTTCTGCTCTTAGAAACACAGCCCCTCATCTTCGCAGCTTCCTGCCTCCCTGTCCAAGAGTTCCAGCCACATTTCTATTGCGTGTCTCCATCTGTGTCTTTTCCCCCAGTTCCCCTTTCCCCATGCTCTTCATCCTCAGAGGACATGAATGCCACTCTATAACCCTCACAAACAGCAGTTGGGCCAAACTCGCCAGGGTTTTCAGTCCTCTCCACCTATCTTCTCCAAACAAGCACCTCACCACCCCTCCTCCTACAGAGCCGAGAGTAGGTGCTCCAGACAGGAAGGCCTGCACCCCAGCTCTTACCCACCTCTGCACCCTCTTCCCTTGCACTGTGGCCCCCAACCATGGGTCCCACTCCCCTCCTACATCTAGCTTGCTCGAGTCTGCCCTGCATTTCCATCATATAATGTAGCACCCCTGCCTGAGCTTCATACCCCTTACTCTTGGCCAGGGGTCTCAACTGGAGACACTTTTGCCCCCCAGGGAACATTTGGCAATGTCTAGAGATGTCTTCAGTTGTCACAACTGAGAGAGGGTGTGCTATTGGCAGGGAGTGGGCAGAGGCCAGCTACACATCCCACAATGCACAGGATAGCCCCACAGGAATTATCCAGCCCCAGATGTCAACAGTGCCGTTAGTTGAAGACCTCTGCTCTGGGAAAGTGGCCTTGGGACAGACACAGCAGGGACTTGCTCAAGATCACACGATGCATTAGTAGAGCTGAGATGGAGACCAGCTTACCTGATTCCTAGGCAGCATCTTTGCCCAAAACTATAAAAATAGCAATAATGCAGCCACTTGTGTAGCATAACTGTGCCAAGCACTGTGCTAACAGCTCATATGAATTATCTCATTTAATACTCATATCAACACTAGGATACAGTACTACAATTGTCCCCGTTTTATACTTGAGAAAACAGGCACAGAGAGGTTGATGCAGCTTGCTCAGTCCCCCAGCGAATAAGTAGCAGGTACAAGCCGAGGTCTATCTTAATCAAAGTCAGTGCTCATGGATCAATTACTTTATTCACCCCCACCATATTCCTCTTAACCCCTTCCCTGTCAGTTTCCCACCCAACCCTTTTCTGTTAGAATGACCTACCCTAAAGCAGGTACCATGTTCCCACCTGACTGCCTTCCCCTCTTGCACAGTCCCAGCCCCTGGCCATTGTGCAGGCAGCTGCCTGGAGCTAGATGGGGCATTGGCAGAGCTGGGCACTGAGGCGGTTCAATAGGCCCCTCCTGGTAAGAGGCAGATTGGAAGACCTCCGCATTCAAACAGGTGGTGAATATCAGCACAGAACCCACAGGGCTGAGGCAATGCATATGTCAATATTAGCTTTTAAAAGTTTTTCTAGGGAGGCCTAGGGAATTCTCCCTCTGCTTTCTCCGAAGCCCCCAGCCTTTCCCACGCCAACACAGGCCTTCTGAAGAGGCTGCTGCCTATACTTCCCAAAATGTGTCCTTAAAAATGCACCCTTGCTGAGGGGAATCCAGTCTTCCCTGTGTGTGTGTGTGTGTGTGTGTGTGTGTGTGTGTGTGAGAGAGAGAGAGAGAGAGAGAGAGAGAGAGAGAGAGAGAGAGAGAGAGAGGGAATTGTTTGCCGCAACTAGGGTGGACGACGTTGGCGTTGGCTGCAGAGATGGGACCTATCTGCATCCTGGCCTTAGAGCCAGGCTGTTCCAGGTCTTTGAGGCCTCAAAGGGCAGGCCAGGACAAACCCAGGCTGTGTTGGGAGGGTTGTGGAGCTCGGGGTCATGCAGGCTTTGCAGGGCTGACTTTGGGAGCAGAGCCTCAGGGCTACAGCTTGCTTGAGTGTGAAGAATATTTTTCACCTCATGGTCTGGAGTTAGGAAGTAGGTGGGAGTGGGCTGGGTATGAGGAACTGGGATGGAGGAGAGAGGAAAGTGATCAAGAATTGGCAAGTGGGAAGCCAGCAAAGGATATGGGTTGGGGTAGACAAGAGGTTAGGCAGACCTAACCCTTTTGTAGCTTCCTGGTGTAGCTTCCTGGTTTCAGTCAAGAAGGAAAAGATTCAGGCCCTGACCTGCTTCCCTTCCATGCAGATATGAGGCCTTACCTTCTATCTCTGTCCTCCTCCCCTACCTGCCCACACTGTGCTGTGTCCTCCTGTATAGGCCCACTCCTTGGCTAATGTGCAATTTCCAGGAAGCTGTAGTCGGACCTGAGAAACAACTAGCCCTGGCCCTGGACCCAAACTGGCTCATAGCCTTCTCCACCAACCACTTGGGGGCCCCCTTTTACTTACTATATGCCAGCACTGGGCAGAAGTCCTAGCTTTTCCCCTCAGTAGGGGAAATGCTGTGACAGAAATATGGAGCCCTCAGGGTGTCACTCATGGAGGGAAGGGGGAGGCTCCAGGAAACTCGAGTCAAGGAGGCTAAGGTTATTCCAGACCGATGAAGAGGACTGCCGCAGGTAACAGGGTGTGCGTTTTGGGGTTTTTTTGAACTTTTTTTGTCTTTTTCTTTTTCTTTTTTTTTCAGTTTCAGGCGTACAAAACAATAATAGTTAGACATTTACACCCCTCACAAAGTGATGACCCCCCCTGCCCAATCTACTACCCCTCTCACATCGTATACAGCTGTTACAATTCCATTGACTCTATACCCTATGCTCTACTCCACATCCCATGACTATATACTAAATTATAGTTGACATTCAGTATTATTCAGCTTTGGCTTCAGGTGTATACTGTAGTGGTCAGGCGTCCTGGAGAGCATTATGCTAAGTGAAATAATTCAGACGGAGAAAGACGAATACCATATGATCTCACTTATCTGTGGAATCTAAATAGAATAAATGAGCAAACTAATCAGAAACAGTCTCAGAAATATAGATAAAAAACTGAGGGTTGCTAGATGGGAGGGGTGGGGATGAGGGCGAAGGTGAGGGGATTAGACAGCACAGTTGGTAGCCACAAGATGCCACGGGGGTACGAAAGACAGTTTGGGGAATAT
Organism: Rhinolophus ferrumequinum; assembly: GCF_004115265.2. Taxonomy (NCBI): domain Eukaryota; kingdom Metazoa; phylum Chordata; class Mammalia; order Chiroptera; family Rhinolophidae; genus Rhinolophus; species Rhinolophus ferrumequinum. Next base: position 88,957,376 of record NC_046294.1, on the reverse strand, counting down.
AATCAATATTGTTGTAGAGATTTTGTAGGGTATCTGATGGACACTTGTCTCATTAGGGAGACCACTTCAGGGACAGGGTGTGTGTTTTTAACGGAGGGACTAGCATGGCAGGGAATTGATGGCATTATTCCATGTGGCAGGAGAGAGCAGGGAGAGGAGGTGGCTGGAGGCTGGGATACCCCAGATGAGGTCCAGAGCCCAAAAGGACTTTGGACAGATCCTGAGGGCTGCAGGAAGCCATGGAAGAATTTTAAATAGAGAATGATTTCTAGAGAGTGGGGAATGGGTTAGAGGAGGGGGCCTGGACGCAGGTATGTACACTCGGCATTATACTACGGTAGACTAGGTAAGAGATGACTGTGGCCTGCACCAGAGGCCAGGTGTGGGGAGCAGGAGGGGACGTGGTGGGAGGGATGAGGCGGTGGGTGCTAAGACTGAAAGGCAAGGGGTTGGGATTGACTTAACTGGGGTAGAGTCCCAGCCCAGGACTGTTGAGAAAAAAGGAAGTAAGACTCTGCTTGGAGGTAGGTGGGGGCTGAGCTGCTGGGATGGGCTTAGGAGTCCGGATTGGGGCCAGTGGAGATGGACAACAAAGAGGAATTCAAAAGCATTGAGGAGCGAGCACCAGCTGCACTTGATGATTGTGTGGCTTTGGAAGAGCCCTGTCACCCTAGCTCAGCCGTGTGCAGCCTGGTCTTTCTGGGCATCCCACTGAATCTGGGAGGTCTTCCTGGGCAGCATACGGAGGTAGAGCAGCCACTTGGTAGAGAAGTGTCTACCAAGAGGCTGATTCAGGGAAGGTGCAGAGCTGGGACAGAGAGAGAGCTGGACAATTGATGTCCAAAGTATCATCCTCCAGGATCAGGGGGTCCAACACTCTCATTTTACAGAAAAGGAAACTGAGTCGGGGGGAAGCTCCCCTACTTAAGGCCATACAGAAGAAAGTGACTGAGTATCAGGGACCAGAGCCCACCTCTCCCAATGTCCAGTAGATACCCTTCCTCCCCTCCACTTGGCCAGAGGGAAGATGGCAGGTTCAGGATGAGCAGCCCAGAGAGGACCAAGAGGCAGGGCCTGAGTCTAGTGATGGAAAGGGGCAGAGCTGAGAGGCTCCCTCTTCTGAGGTGCAAACTTAGAGTCGGGCTGCTCAGGACCAGCCCTGCCCTAGGCCTTGGACATGGGGTAGCCAGCATGAAACAAGCCTGTAGGAGAGAAGTCCAGGTGTCCCAGCTCTTGCTCCTCAGTGAGAAGGCAAATCCAGCCCCCTGATTCATCCCTGTCCCCCAACCTGTCCTGCCAGGTTTCAGAGAGAGATGGGACTTGCGAGAGTAGCCCCCACATCCACCCCCACCTTCGGGCTTCCGTGATGCCGGGAGCAGGGCTGACCCAGCCTGTCTGGAAGATGCTGGATTCGCACTCCGGCTATTTCTTGGGGCTTTTCCCAGCCTGCCGCACCCCTTCCTCTCCCACGCACTGCACTCACCCGCCTAAGGCACTGGGCGCCAGTCCCACAGCCCTTCATTAACTAGCTCCATGTAGGGATTGGGGTGGGAGGGGTATCAGCCACAGGAAAACATTGGCAGCTTCTGTGACCCCAAGTGAGGGACGGAGGCGCCTGAGTTTGGACAGTAGCAATTAGCCCCTGACTGTGGGATTACGGGATGTTATCATCTCTGCTGGCAAGGTGGATGTGGAAGGGATTCAAGGCCCCAGGAAACCTGGAGCCATCCAGCAGGCACTGCGCCCAGAAAGGATTCCCCAGGCCCCACTACTAGCAGGCAAAGGCCGTGCACTGCAGGAGGCAGGGGAAGCAATACCGCTGGGCTAACAACGGCCCTGGCACAGGGCAGGGACGCTCTGCCCAGACTCACCCCTCACGCCCCCTTGCCTTTCAGCCCCAGTGAGAGGTGGCTGGGGGTGCGGGACAAGAACTGGGTCAGCTGCTGCCTTTCTGTTTCCTCACTGAACCCTCTGACCTGGGTCACCTTGGACCCTGTCCTGGGTGCAGAAGGGAGGCTCGAGATGCAGCCTAGGCACTTTAGGAGCTCCCAGATAATGGGGAGATGTGCCTGGGGTGTAGAGATGAGACAGGACAAGTTCAAAGGACTTATGTAGGTGCTTGCTAGCAGAACAGTTGTGTCCAGGTGACACTGACTGGCATAACCTTCCCAGAGAAGAGGACTCTAGAAAGGGGAATCCCTCCTGATCTCACCCTTTTCCTCACTAGCCAGCATCTCCCACAGGTGGACCAGCCTTGGCCTCCAAAAGTGAGGAGCTAGCCAGCCCTGGGAGTTGACATTTTCAAAGAAGCTGCACTGGGAGGAGGGACCCGTATATTACCTTTAGGTCACTGTGCTGACTCAGCAGGGTTTCAACTGGAGGGCCCCACCCCCACCCCCCACCCCCCGCCAAAGGGTGAGTCATTCCCACTTAACTGGTTTCTCACCGGATGTCCTCTTCTTTTCTGTCAGTTTCCAGGGGGAGGGGTGTGTAGCATCCCAAAGGATTTTGGTTTCAGAGAGGCCCTTGTTGGGGAGCCCAGTGTCCCTCTCCCGATGTGCTCCCACTTTTCTCCAGGCCGGGCCTGCCACTTCTGCCCACACAACTGAGGACACTCAGGCAGTCTCAGGAAAGGAGTGGGGACAAAAGAAGAGATGGTCCATGCCAGAAATCCCCGAGTTTCCCTCCCCTGGGCCCTTCCTTCCACCCACCCACCCATGCAGGCACAACCCCGGCCTGCTTGACCAGGGAGAGGGGTCTGAGGTTTCAAAGGGCAGGAAGAGAAACTGCTCAAGGTGGGTACTGGGAGCAGAATGCCACTCCTCCGTACTCTGGACCACACCCTGCTGCGTGGGAACCCTGTGGCCCCCGCCTGGGATTAGCTCCACGGCAGGCAGGGCAGGCGGGCAGGGCCCTGGGGAGCAGGTTTGTCGGCCACAACTGAGGATCCTTTGTGTTTTGTTGCTGAGCTTGGGCTTTTGCAGGTCTGTGCCGTCTGGAGAGGCCCAACCCAATGCTTGCCTTGTTGGCTCAGCACTTCTGGGAAAGCATGAAGGCAGCCTGAACTGCCCAACCCAAGCTCTAGAGGGGAAACTGAGGCACTGCACACAGTCCCAGAGGCCTGGGTCCCAGACCCTGGAATCCCTAGAGTGGTCAGGGAGAATAAAGGCAGTGCTTAACAAAAAGACTCATTCTTTGATATCTACAGGATGCAAGAACCTCTCTACCAAGGGCACAGGTTCCCATGGATCTCTCCACCCTTCACTCCCCACCTCTCTGGCTCCTTCCTGCTCTGTACATAACAGCCTCTTATGGGTAACCCCCACATTTGCTTTCAAAAGTCCCTGTTTCTTATCCACCATCTGACACCCAGTTACTGGGATCCAGCTGGGGTTCCATCCCTGGCCCACAGGCATTGTAACTGGTATTCATGCCATTTCTCCAAAGGAGTGTTGGAGGCACTGAGATTACATTCCAGGAGGGATATCACCCAGAATGAGGCCCTGGGGAGTTAGATTGAGAAGCTGAGTCTATTTTTATGGCAGAGTGGGAAGAGCACTGGGCTGGGTGCTGCTGTTCTGTGTCCCTGAACAAGTGACCCAACCCATGCAGACTCTGGTCTCCTCTGTAAAATGATGGATTACATGGTCCATGGAGCTCCAATATGCTAGCATTTTCGTGGTCCCATTCCCAAATCTGGGATTGCTCCTGCAGGCAAGGAGAGAGAGTACCTTGTGTGGACCAGCCATGACTGCCTGAAGAACTGAAGAGAGTCGTCTCTAATCTCTGGACCCTACCAGTGTCGGCTGTGACATGGTCAACTCAACCCAAGGCCAAGCCTGCTCCTTCCCTCTCCCACAGGGCTTGCAATCTGTTGGGAGACAGGGGAACACACAACAGGAAGCACACTAGATACACATGCCAGAAAACAAAAAATAATGGGGTACAAGTTATATGTGGTTGGGGTATACATACAGATGTCAGCTAAGTAGGAAGACATGAGAGTCAGAAGGGCTTCCTGGAAAAGGGAGTCTAGGAGCACCCAGTACTCGGTAGGTGCTCAATAAATATATGTTGAATGAAGTTTCAGGAAGGGAAGCTTAATGCTTCATAGATGAGACATGATGATGATGATGACGATGATGATGGTGACAACGATGATAGTGGTGATGATAATTGTGGTGGTGATGACGGTGGTGATGGTAGTGTTGATGATGATGATGATGGTGACAACGATGATAGTGGTGATGATAATTGTGATGTGATGGCGGTGATGACAATGGTGATGGTAGTGATGATGATGATGATGATGATGGTGACAACGATGATAGTGGTGATGATAATTGTGATGGTGATGACGGTGGTGATGACAATGGTGGTGGTAGTGATGATGATGATGGTGACAACGATGATAGTGGTGATGATAATTGTGATGGTAATGACAATGGTGGTGGTAGTGATGATGATGATGATGATGGTGACAACGATGATAGTGGTGATGATAATTGTGGTGGTGATGACGGTGGTGATGGTAGTGTTGATGATGATGATGATGGTGACAACGATGATAGTGGTGATGATAATTGTGATGGTGATGGCGGTGATGACAATGGTGATGGTAGTGATGATGATGATGATGATGATGGTGACAACGATGATAGTGGTGATGATAATTGTGATGGTGATGACGGTGGTGATGACAATGGTGGTGGTAGTGATGATGATGATGATGGTGACAACGATGATAGTGGTGATGATAATTGTGATGGTGATGACGGTGCTGATGACAATGGTGATGGTAGTGATGATGATGATGATGGTGACAACGATGATAGTGGTGATGATAATTGTGATGGTGATGACGGTGCTGATGACAATGGTGATGGTAGTGATGATGATGATGATGATGATGGTGACAACGATGATAGTGGTGATGATAATTGTGATGGTAATGACAATGGTGGTGGTAGTGATGATGATGATGATGATGGTGACAACGATGATAGTGGTGATGATAATTGTGGTGGTGATGACGGTGGTGATGGTAGTGTTGATGATGATGATGGTGACAACGATGATAGTGGTGATGATAATTGTGATGGTGATGGCGGTGATGACAATGGTGATGGTAGTGATGATGATGATGATGATGATGGTGACAACGATGATAGTGGTGATGATAATTGTGATGGTGATGACGGTGGTGATGACAATGGTGGTGGTAGTGATGATGATGATGGTGACAACGATGATAGTGGTGATGATAATTGTGATGGTGATGACGGTGCTGATGACAATGGTGATGGTAGTGATGATGATGATGATGGTGACAACGATGATAGTGGTGATGATAATTGTGATGGTGATGACGGTGGTGATGACAATGGTGGTGATAGTGGTGATGATAATTGTGATGGTGATGACGGTGGTGATGACAATGGTGGTGATAGTGATGATGGTGATGATGATGGTGACAACGATGATAGTGGTGATGATAATTGTGATGGTGATGACGGTGGTGATGACGGTGGTGATGGTATTGATGATGATGATGATGGTGACAACGATGATGGTGATGATAATTGTGATGGTGATGACGGTGGTGATGACAATGGTGGTGGTAGTGATGATGATGATGATGATGATGGTGACAACGATGATAGTGGTGATGATAATTGTGATGGTGATGACGGTGGTGATGACAATGGTGGTGGTAGAGATGATGATGATGATGACAGCCACTAACATTTATTGAGCATATAATTTGTGCTAAATGCTGCTTCTCTAAGTTTCACATGTACTCACTCATTTAATCCTTATAACTATTTTATGGGGTATGTATTAATGTAATTCCCATTTTACAGACGTCCAACCTTAGTGCAAACTGAGGCACAGAGAGGTTAAGTCATTTACCCAAGGTTTAACAGCTCGAAAGTGGCAGAGGGAGAATGCAAACCCACACTGTTTGGGTCTTCACAACCTCACCATACTGCCTGAAGGGGATGGTGACGGAACAGCCCTTCAGAGGGTAGGAGTGCTTGGGCAGGGGAGACACAAGCATCATTTTTCAGGTTGTCAGGGCCAGAGTGACTGATGGAGAGGCTTGGACGACCATGGAGAGAAGCTGTATAATCTCTAAGGAGCCTCCCTCAGTCTCAGGCTTCCAGATGAGGCTGACGGCCCACCTTTCCCTGTACAGACGAGGGCCCTGTCCCTGGGTTCCTGCTCCCATCAGCCTTTTCTCTCCCTTTTCAGTGGCGAGCCCTGTTCCGCCATTGACTAGCATTCTGACCGTGCCTGTCAGGGTCACCAGGGGTCTGCCCCCACTCTCTGAAAGCCTCCCAATCTGCCCCCTGTAAAGAACTTGAGACGTTCTCCCTGACCCTGCATCCTCAGACCAAGACAGGCAGCCTTAAGCCAGAAGCTTGGGTTCTGAGTTTCTAAGCCTGGAGTGGGATAGGGGAAGAAAGGGAGGGTCTTCAGACCTTACCAGTCTTCCCAGCTGCTCTCAGTTCCAGAATTCTGGATCCCCAACCTTAGTGACGCCAAACCCCATACTCCAAGAGCTTCCTTATGCCTACCCTCAGGGCCACCTCCCCATGCCTGCCAACAGAGGACGGTGCGCACAGATGCTAACATCAAAATGAGTCTGGCTGCTCCTTTGAGTCCTCCCGCCCCACCTTGCCCACCCATCACTGGGGCAAAGGGGGCAAGGGCCAGGAGAACCCGCTTTGTATGTGGTGAGCAGGCTCACCAGGCAATTTCCACACTGACCCATGCCATGATGTTGCTTCTGAGAGAGCAACACCAGAGAGAAGGGAGCGGCTTCACCCTAAAATAGACGTGGGGGTGGGGAGGGCCACCTGTGCCTGGTGAACATGAATGGGTAAGAGCGATCTCTGGGGTACCTGAGCCCCTTTCAGTGCCCTCGCCACCCCACACCTGCTATCAGCGATCTCCTCTCCTGGTACTCACAGCTCTGAAGGGTGAGATTACTGCTGAAGATGCCACAAATGAATGTTAGTCTGTGCGCCAGGCACTGAACCCTGCCTGTCCCCGTACCTGTGGGGAGATGAGAGGAAATGGGTGGGCCTTGTTCCACAGCAGGCCCCACCGTGCCTTGACACCAATCCCAGGATGGCTTCTAGTGCCCACACCCTCTCCCACCTCCAAACGTGTGCCCATGTCCCAAGCCTTCCCAACTGGCTTTTCCTGTTCTTAGTTTTGTGTAGTGAAAGTTCTCCAAGTATACCCACAGTATCTCAGCTGCTCGGCAGGCTTGGTGAGTACAGGTTGAGGTCAGGGAGCACCCACTTATTCTGCTGGACGAGTCTAGGGCTTAACTGCTTGTCACCTGTCCAGTCAGCTCGAGTCCTGGGCTGTCTGACCCACTGACCTCACCATAGGACTATATCTGGGGTGGGGCCACAGCTGGGCTGGGCTCCAGTTCAGAGAATCGGACAGTTAGAGCCACTGAGATTAGGGAGTCCAGCCTGTGCCCTCATGGAGGAGGAAAATGGGGCTCAGAGGGGGAGTTCCTCGCTAAGATTCCCAGGCAAGCTCATGACAGAGTGGCTGGAACACAGCCCTCCTCGCTTCCTGATGGGTGCTCCTCCCTCAGACTCCCACCAGCCCACAGTGCATCTACTCAGGGACATGTCAGAACCCCCAGACCAGCAAAGGGGACCGCTGGAGGGGTGGGGTGTGCATACCCCAGGTGGGCCTTAAGGACTGTGTGGAGGTGAGTAGGTGTAGAGAAGGGGGCATCAGGGAAGGGCCTGGCTTGGAGAGTCCAAAGAGATATTTATTGAGCAAGCATTTCTTGAGTACCTACTGTGTGTCAAGTTCAAGGGATACCATAGTGATCTAGAGAGACCTAGTCCGTGCCCTCGAGGGGAGGAGTGGAGGGCAGCCTGCTTCGCTGAGGATGGGCTTTGGAGCTCTCAGAGGAGTGTCCTGCTCCCGTGTCTCCACCACCCAGAGGCAAGTGTGAGCCCCACGTTCCGACTCTTGAATCTCAGACTCCCTTGGGAAGCCATTTGAGCCATCTGTTTGCCTCTGGGTCAGTACAGAGCCTGGCATTGCTATTACTGATGGCGCTCCATAAATTGACTGAGTGAAGTAAGGATGCAGGGACATGATATGTACAAATAAATGCATGGCCAATGACAGAGCTCAGGAATGAGCTCAGGCTAGAGAGAGCTGAAGACACCCACTGGAGGAGATGGCTGCCCCAAGTTAAGGAGGCTGAGCCAAGTCCAGGATTAAGGAAGCTCAGACAAAACAAACATTCTAGAGGGGAGAAGACAACTGACAGGGAAACTAGAGGAAATTTATTCATTCAACTTCACTGATCCTCCTTCCTTTTAAATCTCCACTCTCACTGCTTCCATCTTGATTTGTAAATATTATAGTTTTAAAACTAATATTTACTAAACACCTATTGTGTGCCAGATGCTGGGCTGGGCACTGGGGTACAGTTATGTTACAGACACAGACCCTGGTCTGGATAGGTTCAGTCTGGTGGGGAGTCAGAGATGTGAACACCCACACTCCAAGTCAGAAAAGAGCTTGAATCTCAGTGGCTAGGTTAACACAGATGGGAAGATCGGGGAAGCTTCCAGGAGGGGGTGGCCTGAGTAGATTATCCACAGGTGGGGAAGGAGAAGGGCTTTCTAGGGAACTGCATGAGCAAGAGTCTGAAAGTGTTGCATAGAGAGGCTCTGTGCTCCTTGGGGGCTGGGACAGAATCACTCCTTGATAAAAATCCAAGAGCTGATAAATGGATTCAGCAAATGGTGGTTGAATAAATGGGAGGAGGGAGGGCGGGAGGGAAATACAGAAACATGGCATGTTCTGAGGAGGGGCCCAGTCGACTTGGTTGGACGGCGTGGTATATGGAGAGATGTAGACAAAAAGGCAGGGCCCAGATGCTGAGGACATCAAATGCCAAGTAAAGGCATTTAGACCTGATTATGAAGGCCACTGGGAGCCAAAGGAAGCTGAGCTTTGTGTAGCGCCTACTTCTTTCTGCCCCGCTGGCTAAGAGGGGCCAAGCCAGTGCACCTCAGGGCACGGGACTCAGCCATGAGGGAGAAGACAGTGGGGGTGGCCACAGTGACAGCCACTATGGGCCCTTGTGCTCCCCCGGCACTTCCTGCCTCCTGACACACTTTCACATCCATCATACCATTTGGTTCTCCTAGCAACGCTGTTAGGTAGAGACCACTGGATTATCTGCCCCATTTGTCAGAAGAGGGAACAGAGGCACAGGAAGGTAAAGCAGCTGGGTGGCTCCTTGGCTGGGGCTCTACTCAAAAAGCAGTGCATCTGGGCCAGCCCGGTGGCTCAGGTGGTTAGAGCTCCATGCTCCTAATTCCGAAGGCTGCCGGTTCGATTCCCACATGGGCCAGTGGGCTCTCAACCACAAGGTTGCCAGTTCAATTCCTCCCGCAAGGGATGGTGGGCTCCGCCCCCTGCAACTAAGATTGAACACGGCACCTTGAGCTGAGCTGCCGCTGAGCTCCTGGATGGCTCAGTTGGTTGGAGCGCGTCCTCTCAACCACAAGGTTGCCGGTGGGCTGTGCCCCCTGCAATTAGAAAACAGCAACTGGACCTGGAACTGAGCTGCGCCCTCCACAACTAAGACGGAAAGAACAACTTGAAGCTGAACGGCACCCTCCACAACTAAGATTGACAGGACAACAACTTGACTTGGAAAAAAGTCCTGGAAGTACACAGTTCCCCAATAAAAGTCCTGTTCCCCTTCCCCAATAAAATCTTAAAAAAAAAAAAAAAAAAAAAAAAAACTGTTAGATAGATTTAAAAAAAAAAAAAAAAAAGCAGTGCATCTAACTGTCCTCATCAAGAAGGAGGGTGTGGGTGTATATTAACTGCCATGGGGCAATCTGGGTGATACTGTGTCTCACCAGGTGAAGGGCAGCTCATGGAACAATATGTACAGTAAGGTTCTGATTTTGTTAAAAAAAAAAAAGAAAAATTAATTAATTAAACAGATGGTTATGTAGACACAGAGAAAAAAGTAAAAGGATATTTCCTAGAAAATTATCAGTGATATTTCTGAGTGGTGGGATCGCGGATTGTCATTTTTTTTTCAGTATTTTTCAGTATTGCTCAGTGCCTTTATAACAAGCAATTATTCTTTTTATAATCAGAATAAAAAGAATAATGACTGCTAGAAAAGACAAGACCTGTGAACTCACAGGGAGTTTGACCAGTTCACCAGGAGGGGGTTTGTGTCTGTCGCTGACTCCTCCCTGCTGTCTCCCTTGACCAGGTAACCACACACAGGTGGTCCAGGTGAACGACTCCATGTATGGTTTCATCGGCACAGATGTGGTGCTGCACTGCAGTTTCGCCAATCCACTGCCTGGTGTGAAGATCACCCAGGTCACGTGGCAGAAGGCCACCAATGGCTCCAAGCAAAATGTGGCCATCTACAACCCAGCCATGGGTGTCTCTGTGCTGATTCCCTACCGCGAGCGCGTGGAATTCCTTCGGCCCTCCTTCACTGATGGTACCATCCGCCTCTCCCGTCTGGAGCTGGAAGATGAGGGTGTCTACATCTGTGAGTTTGCCACCTTCCCTGCTGGCAATCGAGAGAGCCAGCTCAATCTCACTGTGATGGGTAAGCTGGCCCCACCTCTGCCTTCCTTCTGAGAGGCTTGTGGGCTGGGGACTTGAGCATCCTGGGTGTGTGCCTCAATGGCCCCAGACATTCTCCTTGGGTTGCCATGCTCCCAAAGCCCCAAGCATGGCACTCCCAATCCCTTCTAGCCAGGCTGTCTCGCAGTTCACTAAGGACTGGGGGCAGGCCTTAGCTGTAGACAGAGCTGAGGATCAGTATTCAGGTTGAAACCCCACTATGGGGTACTTTGTGGGTGGCCAGGAGGCAGGCAGAAGCATCAGACACCATGGTAAGGAAAAGGGCTGCTTGAGCTGTTTGCCTTGATCATGACAAGTCTCTAAGAAGGCCTGCACTTGACAAAAGGGGATACAAATAGTAGAGCAGGAAGGGCAGAGGTTAGACATGAAGACATCCCTGGAGAAATGCTGGAGTCGCTTTGGCTGAGAGGCAAGGATGGGCAGGGTGACCTGAAGCAAGGCCTGGCAGGTGCATACCCTCCTGGGCCTGTGCATCTTTGACCCGGTAGTAGACCTGGTCCTATGGCTCTCTCTGGTTCCCCACAGCCAAACCCACTAACTGGATAGAGGGCACCCAGGCAGTGCTTCGAGCCAAGAAGGGGCACGATGATAAGGTCCTGGTGGCAACCTGCACCTCTGCCAATGGGAAGCCACCCAGTGTGGTGTCCTGGGAAACACGACTGAAGGGTGAGGCGGAGTTCCAGGAGATCCGGAACCCCAATGGCACAGTGACTGTCATCAGCCGCTACCGCCTGGTGCCCAGCCGGGAAGCCCACCAGCAGTCCCTGGCCTGCATAGTCAACTACCACATGGACCGCTTCCGGGAAAGTATCACCGTCAGTGTGCAGTGTGAGTGGGGGAGGCGGTGGGCCTCCTGGGATGGGCACCACTGTCCCTTTCCACTGCTCCCACCCTTGCCAGTATTTCCTCCTCCTTTTCTTCCCATCTCTTGTCATTCTCCCCACTCCCTTTCTTTCCTCTATCCTTCTTCCTCCCCTCTTTTTCTTCCTTTTCCCTTTCTCTTTCTGGGGTTTCTTTGTCCTCCCCTCCTCTCTTCTCTTTACCTCCCATTACTCATCCTTTCTCTCATCCTTCCTTGTTCCCCTTGCTGCTTCTATGCTGAGAGTCCGTGATCTTCACCCTCCCTCTCTCCGCCCTCTTCTGGTTGTTTCCATGTCACTGCTACTTTCCATCTCTTCACTGCCTGAGGTTCCCTTGCCCCAAGTCCTGCTCTCCTGACCGCACCCTTTTCAAACATCAGACGAGCCCGAGGTGACCATCGAGGGGTTTGATGGGAATTGGTACCTGCAGCGGATGGATGTAAAGCTCACGTGCAAAGCTGACGCTAACCCCCCAGCCACTGAGTACCACTGGACCACGTAAGTGTCGTGGGGCTGGCTGCTTGCCTTGCAAGGTACCTTGCTGGTCACAGAGAGGCCCACTCACTCTACCTCCAGGAGGCTTAGGCAGGGAGTAAATTAGGGTGTAGCCTCAGGTTTCTCAGTGAAAAGGGGAGGGGCCACGAGAGACAATCCCCCCCCATACGCGCGCGCGCGCGCACACACACACACACACACACACACACCCATGTTTGACAGCATCAGGATTGGTGGGACAAACTATTCTGCCAGAGGGGTCTTCCCTTGTGATCTGCCTCCCTTCTTCTCCCTAATAATTTTGTCATTTTCCTTTGGTGATTCAGGCTGAGTCACTGCCACCCTAGCCCCCAGTATTTATTTTTATCAAGGTGTCCCCAAGGAAGCTGGTTTTCTAGAGCATTCCAAATCTTTCTTTGTTCCTGTTCCTTCTCTCCAGCAACCCCAGATTCTCAGGAGGAGGCAGCAGTCAGCCCGTGCTCATCTCCTGTGTCATCCCATTCTTGGCTGCAGGCCCTTGACGGGTCCTGATGGCTTGCGCCACAGTTCTTCCCAGAGAAGAACTGGATGGAACATGCAGAGAGAAGGGTGTAGCCAAGGGGAAGGTTGACACGGGTGGCCAGAAAACAGCTCTCCAGATTGGGTCTATACTCTTTTTTCCAGGAAGTGGAAGGCACTGGATACCCTAGCTATTACCCTTTACTTCCTAGAACCAAAAATGCTTCTGAACATATGAATAGGTAGGGCCTACTTGCCAGTTGCAGCTCTGAACCAAGGACCCACTAGGTCCCACAGAAAAATTGCTTTGTGGCATTGGGGATCAGGAGGAAGGATAAAGGTCCCCTTCATCCTGGAAGTCTGGAAACTTCCAGGACACTCCCAACATGTAAAGGCCTGTAACATACCCAACAAGAACATAAGATGGTGAAATGGAACACAATTCCTAAACATAGGGTCACATCTCATTACCTGAGCAGCTTGTTAAAATACAGATTCCCAGACTATGGCCCCAGTGGTCCAGCTTCAGTAGATCTGAGGTTAGAACTCAAACATCTGTATTGTTAACCAGCTACCCAGGAAACCAAGGACCAACGATCAGGAACCATGAGTATTATTAGGTTGGTGCAAAAGTAACTGAGGTTTTTGCAACTATTTTTAACCTTTTAAACCACAATTTGCACCAACCTAATAGAAAGAACGCTATGCCAGCAGTCCAAAGATCTGGCTAGAGCTCCAGTTCTGCCACTTACTAGCTGTGTTTCCTTGGACTTGAACCTCAGGTTCCTCATCTGTTAAGTGGGACCTGTATCTACCTATCCTGTCTGCATTTTGGTGCTATGATGATCAAATGTGAAATGTTGAATAATATAAAACTGCCAAATGCAAGAGATTATTATTGTACTATTTTCACTCCTTCCAAGACAGACCCTACCTATGAACTCAACAGAAGGGCTGGTGGGTTTGGAGCCAGGGGGGTGACACAGGGGCAGCCTCTTGGGGTTGCAGAATCATAATCCTCTCTGCCATGTCTCCCAATCCCTGCAGGCTGAATGGCTCTCTCCCCAAGGGCGTGGAGGCCCAGAACAGAACCCTCTTCTTCAGGGGGCCTATCAACTATAGCCTGGCAGGAACCTACATCTGCAAAGCCACCAACCCCATTGGCACCCGCTCAGGCCAGGTGGAGGTCAATATCACAGGTAGGAAGCTGCACCCTTCCCTACCTCTCCTCAACCACTGCTTGCTCCACTGCCAATGTCCCCCACCTTTTGGTTCTTTCATTGCAGGAAGCTTTTGTCTCCTCTTCCTGCTTCTCCTGTTGTCCTTTGAGCTCTGGCTATTGGTCTAGCTTTGACTTTCTCTTTCCTGTTTAAGGCTGTGTGTGAGATAGTCACAGTGATCCCCAATAGGGGAGGAAGTAAATGTTGTTTACAGCAGTGCTGTTGGTGGTGGAGGTGGGTTTGTAGGCGGAGCTCGTGTCTTCCAAGCTCTGCTCCTGCAGTTCAGGAAACCCGCATGGGCTGGAGGGCAAGGCTTGCCTCAGCAGAGATCCTGGAGGGAAAGCAAGGATATATAGCCCCAGCTAGGGTGGTTTTTGTGCCCTGCCACTGAATTGCTGTTTTCCCTGCATTTTTCTCTCTGTCAGTGCAGATGAGGAGGTTCAGCCACCTGACCTTTTAGGGCAAAGTGGGGGCCTGGACTCAGATGTCATGGAGGAGACTCCACATGGTACATGGACGGACCATGGGCTCCAATGCCAGGCGGGTGGGACTCTGGACAAGCCCTCATCTGTAAAGTGGAGCTAATACAAGATGCCTTGATGGGTTGTTGTCAGAATTATACATAATGTAGGCCAAGTACTTAGCATGGACCCATCTGCCAATAAATGGCCTATGCGCTATGATTATCTTGACCTCTGTCATTATTAATGAAAAGACAAAACAAATCAATAGAGGAGTAAACTGCCATCACAACTTCACAACTGGAAAGGGGAGTGTCTTTAAAATTGTACTAAGCTAGGTTCAGGGTGAGATAGTGACAGTCAGAACAGAAAGTGGTGTCATTCTGCTGCTCAGATGGACATGAAGTAACATCAGAGGATGCATGTCATGCATAGGAAGTAACCTCAGAAAGTTGGGTAAGGGTTACGGGGCTGCAGACGCAGGACTTGGGCAAACGCCGAGGACTCATTGGCTCTAGGCCTGTCTCAGGAAGGAGAGACCCCGTTTGTCGGTACATTCGAGGCACAACTGCAGAAAGAGCAGCAAGAAGCTGTCCGGGGGCCGCGCATACCTGTCCTCCGGGCATTTCTATCGGCCTGTCCCCCGCAGTGGGGTAGTGTCTAGCCACTTGTTACTTGCTCTTTTCTTCAACTCCCTGCCTTTGGCCTTCAGACTGCTTAAGGGAGAAGGATCGTCAGAGGTGGAGCCTGGAGAAAGTTGAGGCAGCCCCTTCCCCAGGCGAGGGTTTAAGGTTCCCAAAGGTTGGCAAGGAATAGAGGGCCCCAGAGACATACACTTCTCCCTCCTGGAGAAAGTTTGAGCAAAGCTCAGGAAGAGCCTCATAGGTGCCTGAGTTCTGCCCTGGGGCGGATGAGGGTTCGAGGAGTAGTCATAAGAGAGCACGAGCACCCCAAAGAGAGGCCTGGCATATGAGGGACCGTACCAACTTGGCTGGAGTGTGTCCACCTACTGGCTCTTCCTGGCTCTGTGGCCTTGAGCCAGTCCTTCAGCTCTGAGCCTCTGCGTCCCAGTCTGGACTATGGACATGATCATATTTGTCTCAGGCTTCTCACAATCACCCCAAATCCGTATCCCACAGACCAGCACACAGCGGGCACTCCCTACATGGGGGTACCTTCCCCCGATGCCACCATTGCATACTGTAGCCCCCTCCACCTCCCAGGTCCTCTGGGGAAACTGGTGATTAGAAAGTCAGGGGAGGAGGCCAAGAAACCAGAAGCAACATCCTCCAGTTGACCCTACGCCCCAGCATGAATGGAACGGCCGAAAGCCCTGCAGGCGTAAGGGGCTAAGCAGCACTGCCACCTCAGAGGCCAGGCTGGGACAGGAAGCTCGGGCCTCCCTTCTCCCAAAGCCAAGGAGGATGCAAGACAACTGTGAATGCAGGGCTGCTCACTGGGAAGTCACGCCAGGTCTAGGGGCGAGCAGGAAGGCAAGGGGCAACTTCCCAGGCCATGGCTACCGAGAAGAGAGGAAAGGAAGAAAGAGAGACCGGCTGTGGAGGTGGCTGTCTGCTTTGAGGGGATTGCTGCAGTGGTGCCCCCCACTCCATGGTGCTGGTGGGCAGGCCTAGGCGGCCTTGTGGGCAGGTAGGCCAGGGCCACCTAAGGCACACGGAATGCCCTCCTATGCTTCCTGGAGGACAAGGATGGTAACCAAAGACAGACGTGGGCCTTGCATAAGGCCCTGTTGTTGGCAGGCAGGAGGCATGGAAGCGTGACACTCACTGAATCGTTGATGGCCCGGGAGCTGTTTAGCTGGCCGTCCCGAGGGAAGGTCCCTCAGCCCCTTCAGGAGGACTCAGCCAAGTGGCCTGAGCTTTCTCAGAGCTGCCTGTTCTTGTGCTCACGGGCAATTTCCAAGCAGCAGTCAACCCCAGCAGCCTTTACTCCATATTGGCTAGTGCCTGTCACATTCTTTAGGGACCCACTCTGAGGGGCACAGCCAGGCCCTGACCTCTAAGCCTCACTGGTCTGGAGGGAATGCATAAGTAAGACAGATAAGTGGAAATTTAATTTTTCATTTGGGCCATCCGTTCAGGTAATAGGATGCATGTGGAGAAGGAAATGAAGAACAGCTGAGGCGGGGGCAGGAGAAGAAGGTGTACAACAGGGACAGTGACAGAGACACACAGGTGTGCAGAGCACGCATGTCCCAGGCCACTGTACCACTTGTACAAACCACTGTGGTACACTTGAGGTCCCGGATCCTGGAGGTGGTGGTATTTCAGTTGTTCCTACAAGGATAAGTAAGTGGGCAATGATGGAGGGTGGGTGTTCCCAGGCAGGGGAAGTATGGGAGGAAAATGGAAGGAGTGTGACCTTCTCACTGTTGGCCACAGGGAGCCCCTGAGGGGCTCTCAGCAGAGAAGCAGGATCCTGTGTTTCCCTGAAAATAAGACCGGACAGTCAGCTCTAATGCGTCTTCTGGAGCAAAAATTAATATAAGACCCGGTATTATATTATGTATTATATTGTATTATATTATATTATATTATTATTATATTATATTATACATCACATCACATCACCTCACATCATCACGTCACATCACATCAGAGACCCGGTCTTATATTATAAAATAAGACCGGGTCTTATATTAAGTTTTGCTCCAAAGGACGCATTACGGCTGATTGTCCGGCTAGGTCTTATTTTCATGGAAACATGGTAGCAAGGCAGGTTGGTTTAGACTGAGCGTTTGAGAAGCTTTGTGTGTGGCATCGGGGGCTAGTTAGGGGCTGTACAGTAAGGGTTTCCCTCATGGGACAAGAGGCCTGGGCTGTGGCCATGGGGATGAGATAGCAGAGGAAACAAATTCACCAGAATGTTCATAGGGTCTGGGGCCCTCCTACTGAGGAGCAATTTCAGTGATCTCCCCTCCCTTTTCCCTGTGGGGGTAATGCTGAAGGTGAGAGGGGTGCCCAGGCTATGGCTTTTACAAGACTAAAGAGGCCAAATTAGGCAGCAGTATCCCTGGGACTGGGGATGTCAGGAGGAGAGTGTCTAGGCCACCCTCAGAGAAGGGCAGGGAGGCTCTAGGGTGCAGGTGTCTGTCCTAATTCCCATTTCTGGTGAAGTCCCAGGCTCATCCATTGGGGATCGTCATTTGGGGGTAAAGGTAACAGGGTCTCCCCATTAGGCCTGGCGTTCTTCAGACCAAGGGCTGATGGGGCTTCAAGGCACATCTAGAAGGGAGGAGGGCTGTGAGCCTCCGAGTGTGCATGCTGGAGCATGAGTGTGTGTCTCTGAGCATGTAAACGTGCACCAGCAGGCAGGCGAGTGACTCTCTACGTGCTGAGTGTGCAAATGGGAGCCCATGGTTGTGCTGTGGGCAGATGTGCCTTTCTCTAGGCTGGCAAATGGTAGTGTGTGAAGAGTCTGAGAGGGCAGGTGCACCCACAGCCTGGGAGGGTTCGGTTCTCCTACAGCTTGACAAGGGCCTGTCCAATGGTCTGACAGATGCACAGCTGCTGCAGCTGCAGGAGAACGGCTTCCCAGAGTTTGACCTCAGTCCTTCCCACTTTCCCTGTGGCCCACCCCACTGCATGCTGGGAGGTGTAGTTCTCACAGCTTCCTAGCTCAATCTTCTGATGCCGGAGCACTTCCTGCCTGCCTGCACTGGTTTTAGAAGCAAGCCCAAATATTCTTCTTAACCCCAAGCCACCTCCAGATCCCAGATCCAGACTATAAACCCTAACTCTTTACCCTACCTCAAATCCATCCAAAGCCCCCGCAACAGTCCACCTACTTCAGTGAGGAAAGCAGGGCAGGAATGCAGAGCCCATACTGCCCCAGAGGGGAAGCTGCAATCCTTCAGGAACAGGGCTGAGCTGCCCCCATTGTCAGAGGAGGGGAGGGGTGTAGGCTGGACCCCTGCCAGCAAGCACAAGCTACCCTATTCCACTGCTTAGCTCTTCTCTCCCCTCCCAGCTGCAGCTCTTGAGACTCTGCTCCTGGCACAAAGACGAGCTACTGGCTGAATGTGACAGCTGGAAGGACAGAAGTGGGGGCGGGGGGTGCGTTCCACCCCAAGCAGCCCCTCTGCTTACGAATTAATCAGGTCCCTGTATCTGATCCTTTCTTTTGTACCCTCGCTTGGCATCTTCACTCTGAAGTCTGCAATGCTGGAAGGTCATCTTAGTCACTCTTCTGCCTCTACACAAGCCTGACCCTAAAGAAGCCAAACAACCTGGGTTCCTTTGGTCCCAAAATATCTCCAGGGTAGAGCAAACCTCCCTAGAACTAGGAAAAACAGTAAGTTAAACAGGAGGGCCTAGAAAAGAAAGAGGTCCAGTATCATCTGTCCCCAAGCCACCACTCCACTCCACTCCTCCTGTCCCTCCAATGAAATGAGGTCCCCAATGCATGCATTTATTTACGTGTCTCCTGAATATTTGCTCTGCCTAGAGCAAGGCTCACCTCTAAGGCATAGCCTTGCCTTTATAGAATTCATTTAACTAATTCTTGAACTCCAGCCATGTGCCAGGCAATCTAGGTACTTGGGGCTACACCAGTGAGCCAAAGTCCCTGTTCCTGTGGAGCTTACGTTTTAGCACAAGGGGAACAGACAAGCAGTAGATAAAATACATTTGAAAAATTGTGTAGTCATTTTGAAGGAGATATGGAAAAGAGAAGAAGAGGAGGGTAAGGGGGTCCCAAATTCTGTGGATGGGGGTTCATGAGCTGCAATTTTAAATAGGACAATCAGAGAAGACCTTGGTGAGAAGGGGACATTTGTGCAAAGCCCTGAAGGAGGTGAGGGAGTAACCATGGGACACCTGGGGGCAGAGCCTTCCAGAGTTGCAGAGCAGCCACTGCAAAGGCCCTGAGAATTCCTGGGGTGGAGAAGAGCAAGAGCTGAAGTTAGAGGTGGGGGGCAGAGGCACAGATCACATGGAGCGTTTAAGCTTCCCAGATTTAACGGGATTCTTTGTGGCTGTTGTGTTGAAAATAGTCTATAGAGGAAAAGAGTGGAATCAGGGAAGCCAGGTAGGCAGCTATTGCAATAATCCAGGTGAGAGATTTTGGTGGCTTAGGTCAGGGTGGTGGTGATGGAGATGGTGATAAGTGGTCAGGTTCTAGATTTACTTTGAATTTGAGTATACAGACTAGTTTGGGGCACCAGCCACTCTCGTGAAACATGTAATACTGTAAACTCTACCATACTGTGATTAGTGGGGTCCAAGAAATTCAATCTAGTCAAATAAAATGTAGGAGAGCTTCATTTTTCATTGAGTCTCTGCCATCACCGCAAGCGTGAAAGTAAATGTACTAGAACTTACATTGTATGCAATTGTAGCACACTAAATTGAGCCAATCCCAGTTGTTGTGAAGCTGCTATTCCCTCAAACCTCTCATCGTTCCTGCAGAAAAGAAGAACTTGGAGAACTGACTCCGGGTGGTGAACACACAATGTAATTTATGATGATGTAATACAGCATTGTACACCTGAAATCTATGTAATTTTACTAACAATTGTCACCCCAATAAATAAAAAAAGAAAAAGAAAAAGAAAAAGAAAAGAAGAACTTTAGCAATTTGAACACTGGCAGAAAGACTGGGGCCCATCATGGCTAATTTTCATGTATTGCAGGGTGTTTTATCATAGGCTGTACTGCGCCATGTCAGTATATGATTAATGGAATAGAATTAGCTACTGTTTATTCCAAAATGAGAGGTGCAGACCATTGGTATGTAAAAATTCTAAAGAGAAAGATAAGTGTGTGCTGGAGAAGAGAAGGCTACACAAAGAAGGGACTAAAGAACTAAAATAGGCAGATGGGGATGAGGAAAGGCAATCCTGGCAGGACGAACTGCATGAGCAAAGGTTTGCGTAAAGAATCAACTTGGACAGCAAGGACAGTGCATTAGCCAAAGCCAAGATCAAGTTGCATGATGGAAGCTTTGAAGACCAGACTGGCATGTCTAACAGGTAGTGTGGAAGTCACTGCTCGTCTTGAGAAAGGGAGTGGAAATTAAACCTGGATGAAGTAGCTAAAGGAGGGCAGAGACCAAATGAAGGTGAGAGATTCAGGAATCTACTACAACAGTAAAACCTGGCATAAAGTGATAAGATATTGAATAGGAAGAGTCAGCAAGATGATGATAGATTTGATGATAGATTTTGACCCAAGAGCTGAAGAAGGAAGAGTCAAAGATAAATGAGGTTCTAAATTGGAAGAGTAGACAAATGGTAATGGGAGTTGTCGTGTTGAATGGTGAGGGTTTGGAGGGAAGATGGTGAACCAGGTTAGGACAGATGGGTCTGAGATGGTGGAGAGAATTCCAAATGAAGATGTGCTAAAGGAGAGTTTTCAAAGCGTGTACCCAAATGCTAGTCCTAAAAATGGCCCTTGAGTCAAGAAGGGTGGGGGTCATGCTCCAAGAGGTTGGGAAATACTGTATCCTATTCCTCTTAAAGTTCACAGTGTGCATGAAAAGATGAAGGGCTCTGATGCTTTGCCTAAACTGATGTTTCCCAAAGTATTTAACCCCAGTTTTTGCTGACCCTTTGAGCCAGTGGTTTGAGGTTCCGTGAGCTACAGTTTGGGAAATATTATCTGAGAGGCCTTTGGAGATAAAGTCCCAGAGTTGGTGAGAGCTAGACACCTGACATGGTTTGAAGAGCCAGCAGGAGAAAGGTAACTCAAGACTCTGAGACCAGGTCTGTCACTAGGAAAGAAAGCAGAGAGTAAGGGCTGAAGTTCCAAGGAAGAGAGAGAAGGCCCAGCAATGCAGCCAGAGACTAAACTCTCGGGGAGGAAAGCCAAGGGTCAAGGAACCCATGTGATGGAAGGCAAGGGAAGCCTTTTCTAACTCCAGGCCACAGTGCTCCCTTTCCCCTGCACTCCTGAGGCACTTCTCTGCCAATGCCCTTGATGTCTGCATGCTGCTTTGTCTTTGTCTCTAAGAGTGCGATTTGGTTCCTCAGCTAGGCTATGAGTTTGTGTCTTGTGACTAGCAAAGTAGAAGCTCAATACACGTTTGCTGATTGGGTGGGTAGATGGATGGATGGATAGATGCATGGATGCAGCAGGTGAAGAGAGGAGAGAGCATTCCATTATGGGGTGAGAACTGAAAAGGTAGCAAGTACAGAAGAGGTCAGCTGCCTCTTTGGTCCCTTGTGGAGGCAGCTCCCACCTCATGCAGAGCAGGTGTGCAGCTCTTTTAAAGGCAGTAAACAGATGGGACCTGGTGTTCCATCTGAACCTTGAGGTTCCCAGACTATTCTGGAAGTAGGCAGTGAGAACAAATATTCAATATGTATTTATTGGGAAGCCACTCAAGGACCTGCACTGAGGACACAGTGGGGACAAGTGAGGAGCTGAGTCTTCAGTGGTTGAGCTTCTCTCTGCCAACTCCTGGATGTGGAGAGGCCAGTAACATCTGGGTGGGCCCAGCGCAGCCCACTGAACAAACCGCAGTCCCTTCTTTGGCCCCAGTGTTTTTCATTAGCCTTTCCAGCAGTTCAGGCTCTGGGAGAAGGGAATGTCTCATAGGAAGAGCAGGATTCCCATGGAATGAGTGAAGCTGAATCAGAGAGTGAGCTGGCAGAAATCAATCCCCAGAGGCCAGGCATTTGCCCAAATCAACCCTTTCCCTTGACCTGAAGAGAGGAGAGGTGAGAACAAGAGAGGTCAGCCTCCAGACTTGCCCTGGACCTGCCCTCCAACTCCTCCTGACCACAGCCAGCTATGGTCTTCAGTGCCACCCTGTGGTGGTGCTGGGAACCGCTTCCCTCAGCCTCTCCTTGGCCTGCCTTGGCCTCTGGCAGGGCCCTGTAAAGAAAGGGCAGGGGCAGCATTGCCCAGAGCAGAACCAGTCTGGCCTGGCCCCAGTGGCAAAGAAAGTCATTCACCCAGCCTTCGCTCTTTCCTACCTGCTTCCTTTCTCTTGTTTCCCACCTTCTTGTTTCCACTTTGTCCTCAGTGTGAACGTATCTGTATACACACCCATCACATCAGCACAAGCATATGGGCTCACCATGACAACAAGGGGTGTGTGCCCACATATGTGTCCTCGGTGTATAATCGTCATCTTTCCTACATACTCCTATGCTCTCAAGCCCCTTTCTGTACGGCCAGGCTCACGAGCATCATAGTCATGGCCCAGCCTGGCAGCACCCCTGGCCTCCACCTTGCCCTACAGGGCCAGACTGCAACCAAGAACCACAGCTCTGGTTTCTGGCACTCATGGGGCATCTATGGAGCCAGCACTTGGGAACCCGTCCTCTTCCCTGTACTCTAGGAGCAGATGAAATAAGGTAGGCACCCAGTGACCAGCAGGTGTCAGGCAGAGGGGTAGTGGTGATGTTTGTGCAGGCTTTACTTGAAACAGAACAAAAATTCCATCATTGGCTGATGGCCTTGGGCAAGTTATTTAACCTCTCCAAGACTAGTCTCCTTGGTGTTAACTGGAAACTAATAGTATACGTACTTCATAGGGTATTGTGACAGTGAATGCGTCCAGTGCACACTGGGGTCAAGGGTGGGCTGGCACCTGTGCTTCTCTGCCCTTCTAATAGGGGTGAGCTGGGCTGTCATCACTCCAAGGAAAAAGTCAGTGTGGAAGCTCTGAGCTACACCACTGTCTCTGCCTCTCTTCTCTCGCTCGAGCTACAAACACTGCTACACATTAGGCGTCTGGAGAGGTGTGCCAAGAGGCCCTGGAACTGTAGCTTTCACTCCCCTGCCTCCATGACTCCCTGCACTGAGCAGACACTGACACTGTCTCCTCCATCTCTTTTCCTCACCAGAATTCCCCTACACCCCATCTCCTCCTGAACATGGGCGGCGAGCCGGGCCAGTGCCCACGGCCATCATCGGGGGCGTGGCAGGGAGCATCCTGCTGGTGCTGATTGTGGTTGGCGGGATCGTGGTGGCCCTGCGCCGGCGCCGTCACACCTTCAAGGGTGACTACAGCACTAAGAAGCACGTATACGGCAACGGCTACAGCAAGGCGGGCATCCCCCAGCACCACCCGCCCATGGCCCAGAACCTACAGTACCCTGACGACTCAGATGATGAGAAGAAGCCTGGCCCACTGGGAGGGAGCAGCTACGAGGAAGAAGAGGAGGAGGAGGGCGGTGGAGGGGGTGAGCGCAAAGTGGGCGGCCCCCACCCCAAATACGATGAGGACACCAAGAGGCCCTACTTCACGGTGGATGAGGCAGAAGCCTGTCAGGACAGTTACGGGGACCGGACTCTGGGCTACCAGTATGACCCTGAGCAGCTGGACTTGGCCGAGAACATGGTTTCTCAGAACGACGGGTCTTTCATTTCCAAGAAGGAGTGGTACGTGTAGTCCCCTCTCCAGAGCCTCTGTCTGCTCCCCTTCTACCCAGACCCCACCCGCACGCCCCCCACCCTCCCCCTCCCACCCAGTCCTCCAGGAGCTCACAGAGACTCAGCCAGCTGCCCAAAGCCAGCCCTGCACTCCCAGGGAGCCCGGAAGCCCAGGGCAGATACACCCGAGTTTTGTTTTGATGTCCTCCCTGTCCCCAGTCCTCCCCATGGTGCTGTGTTCACTGTGGCTTTGGTGTTGCTGTACCTCTCCTCCCTGACCATAGCCACCTGCCCTCTCTGCAGGGAGCCCTAGTCGCGTCTCATGGGCATCCCTCCAGGGTTTGGGGACCATCCCTCCCCCACCCCCCAACACTGGAATTGATTTGTGTCCTCTCCATTGGGGGTGAGAGGATGAAGGGCCTCCAAGGGGAAAAGCCCCACCCACCCCCAGATGCTGCTCCTGTTTTCCCAGGAAGAGGGGACCCAGCACATCACCACTCACCATGGGCTGACACAGCCGGCAGTTTTGACCCCGATCTAGACAGCAGCTGCACCCAACAGGTAGGGGGTGTGTTGTGTCTTCCCCAGAGCACCCCGAGTTGTCTGACTTGTTAAGTGAATCAAGTTGAGGTCCCACTTGGGGCCATGGACTGTGTTTTCCTGGTGAGTTGGTTTTACATTTTTTTCCCTCATTGGCCTACAGAGAGTGAAGCTGGCCCAGCTCTGGCAGGACCCTCTTCTTTACCCCACTATGCTTCTGCTCCCCACAAAGTGGGGCTCCAGGTGGACTCTGGCCCACACTTCCCACATACCTCTACTGACACATACACATACTGACTCGCGCACACACACCACCCCGTCTGTCCCTGCGTACCCCCTGGGGTCACAGGCCTTACCCAGGCTGGACACTGCCCAAGGCCTGCACCGCTCTATTCCACTTCGTCCCCCTTCCCAGCTGACGATGGGGCAGCCCTCAGAAACTTCCAGGACAGCTGAGACTAGGCCCCCTGATACCTCTACCCTAGGATCTCAGACTGGCCCTAAACTACTTCTTACAGCATGGAAGTTTCTCAGATTTCTCCCTTATCTGTCAAGTGCAAGCAACTCTTGATTCTTTGGAGAAGTCAGGGCTGGGATCCCAGAAGGGACATGCCTCCAGGAGTTAGATCTAAGAAAGTACCAATGTGGAGGGCATGAGGAAGGAAGCCGTGTGGTAGAATCTCTGCAAATACAGTCGCGGACTGAAGGGTGCAGGCAGCACCTCGCCCATGAAGGCCAGAAGTGCAAGGGGTGTGTGGGATCCAGGGGTCCCAAGTCAGAAGCTCCTGCTCGTCACTATCCCTGGTCTCTATTCTAGATGAGGGGGGCCTTGGAGAAGCTTCCCCTTTGAGTTGTAGATGCCCCCTGAATGGGCCTTGGGCTCCTGTCAGTCACCCAACACTCGGCCTTCCCATCTCTACAATGGGGGAAGGCCCCTCCTAGCCCTCTCAGTTACCCCAGCTCAAAGTGCCTCAGTTCCTCCATCTACCCCCCACCCCCCTGCCGGCATTCTAGATGGGAAAGACCCTGGGATGGGAAAGGCAGGTTCATGCCTCCCCATTGGGATTCCAATGAACTCAGCCCAGGGTGTCAAGGGCTCTATATGATGGCAAGTGTTAGGGGGGAGGGGGGTGTGCAGACCACTCTGTGCCCCACGGGCACTCACCTGCCCTGCCATAGGCTTCCCAGGGGAGCTCTTAAGCCCCTGCCCTGTTCCTCCCTTCCCTGGTGCTGTTATTGGACCCCCAGCCAGCTCTCTGCCCTGGCCACCCTGAACCCTCCAGCTGGGCCACCCTCACCTGGCCCACACTACCCTAGTCCCAGCCCATGCCACCCAGTAGCCACGTAGCAGAAATCTGAAGCCATGCCAGCCCTGGGGCAGCTCTCCCCTCTTGGCATGGGGGGTACTGGATGGAATGGAGTTGTGGGAGAAAATTCTGGAGTCTTTGTAGCCATAGGGCAGAGGGGTTTGAAGGAGCTGGGCTGCTTCTCCCAGCAGTATTAGTGTCCCCCCCCAGGGCAGAGGCCCTTTTCCATGGTACATCACTGCCCCATTCCACCTCATGCCACTATGACACCTCTGTCTGGTCCTCTTGCCCCCAGGCAGGAGGAAATTCCAGAGACCTGCCTGATAGAATCGTTCTCTGTCCCCTAAAACCATAAGACTAAAAGGAATCCTACTCCTGTGTCTCCCTTACCCTGCACTGCCAGCCCCTATTCCTCACTTTATGATGGACTTAGGAGGCGCCCAGGCCCAACCAAAGCACTGAGTCCCCCTTAAGACACCTCCTCATACCACCCCCCCCCCCAAGTAAAGCACAAATTGTGGTGCCTGAGCCACGTGGTAGCTCCTGCCTTACCAGGAGCCCAGCAGCAGTATGTCCAGCAGGTTAGCTGCTACCCAACGCTGAGCATGGGCATGAGTCAGGGATTGGCACTTGGGCCTGGGAGATGTGGATTTCTGTACCCCAAGTTTGTGGAGAGGTGGGTACTTGGCCCACAGACACAGCCACCTGGCAAAGGGGAGGTTTGGCCTAGCAGACAGATGAGGATGTTTCCCTTCTCCATGACTCCAGACTGAGCTAAGCTTTTCCCCTTGCTGGAAATGAAATAAACTTGGTATTAATTGTGCCAAGACGTCCCCAATTGTCGTTCTGCCTTTTGTTGCCCTTCCTGGCCTTGCCCACCCCCTACTCCACCTATACCCATTTCCTTACGATTTTGATATTCTAATATGTAGAACCATCTGAGGCCCTTTTACTGGAAGGATCTGAAAAGCAACAGCACAGAGTCAGTGAACACAGCATGCAAGTGCAGCCACGTCAGGCCCAGTACATACAAGTACTCACATGGGGGCCACACACAGCTCCGACACACCCAAGCACAGGCACACACTCGCACACACGCACACACCGCAGAGGAATAGGCTGTCCTCCTGAAGCCTTTGAGGAAAGACGGTTTCCCAGTGCTCAGGCTGTAAGGGAGACACTCAGGAGCCCTGTTCCCAGGTCACGTGCCCCTTCCGCCAGCCCCCTCCCAGGTGCCCAAGTCACTGGTGCAATAACTTTTCTGCCATTCTCCAAGCAGAGGAACCAGGGATTGTTAGGAGGGTGTGGGCAGCTCATCTGGGACGAAGGGAGTATTCCCAGGCCTCCTAGAGGCCAGACAGTCTTCTGAAGTCTGACTGTCACCAGCCACCCTCTCCTAGTGAGCAGCAGGTGGGTCTCTCCCAGGCTCCACACACCCACAGGGGGACGTGCTCTGGGCATGGGTGCCCAGGAAGCAGACCCTGTGCCAGGGCCCAGATAGTGAGGGCTTCTGGGGCCTTGCTGCTGCTGCTGCCACCGCCCAGAGGAGCCCTAGCCCCACTGGTGCTGCTGCTCTTCCGACCCCTGCTGTGAGGGATGGTATTCTTGGCCAGAAAAAAATGGATCTTTTTTTTTTGTATAAATGGAAACAACATCCAGGAGAAGCTGCCACCCCTCCCCTCTGAGTGATGCACAAGCTTTGCTTCAGTTTCTTTGTCACTGTTTTCATCTTTGGTCCCAGGGATGGCCTAGCAGATTCTCCTGGTTCTGACCCAGGGGGTGTTTGCATCACCCTCTTTTACCTGTATTAAAAAACAAACAAACAAAAAAACTGATGGGTTGAAATATGTACTAAAGAAAAAAATGTACTTTTTTATAAATAAAGTGTTTAAAACAATGCTGGTTGCCTTACCTTGTGTCATTCCTCTCATCTCCCTGGAGTAGCTGTGCCCTTCCTTCTCCACAGCCATGGGGTTGGGGACAGGGCAAAGCTGGAGATGTGACCAGCACGGTAGTGAAAGGAAGGGAGCCTCCACCCCTGTGCACAGATTCTACTGTTCTGAAACAGTGACGCAGACCCGTGCAAAAGTCCCAAGGGAGAATGTGACGGTCCAGCCTGAGTTCTCACCCGCAGTTCACAGGTTACCATTGAACCAGTTTCCACACAAGCAGGAAGACTATGGACAGCAGCCTTGGGAGGGCTTGGCCTCCGCAGGCACAGGCAGGGAGCCCTTTCAGGGTACATGTCCTCAGAGGTTGGGGGCTAACAGTGGAGAGGAAGGGCCCTGTGCTGGCTGGAGTCCTCTGATCTCCTTAGTGTAGGCCCCTTCTGTCCCAGATATGCAGAGGTCCCACTCAGGCCCTCTCCAATTTTCCCATCTTACTTCACTCCCCCATTCCCTGCTGTCCTTCTTCCTGCCAAATCCCTTCCTGTGGCTATTTGGAGAAGAACACAAGCACTGTCATACTTGTTGTGTTAGATCCCTGGAGATAGGTAAGAGATGGGGAGCTTTATCCTTTCATCTTCTATTTTGAGGATACTGCCCGGCCCCATCCCCTGCAAGCTCTCTCTGAGACACAACCCATCTCTCCAGGGGGCTGGTTGGAGGAAAGTTCTCCTAGTTCCTTATTTACTGCTCTTCTTCTCACTCCTGTCTCCTCACTGCTGTATCTGCTTCTCATCTTCTGGGCTGCAATGCAGGACAAATCCATTCTGGGGTGGGAGTGGCAGGGGCTTCAATGACTGCCCCCTCCCAGTCACCCCCAGTAGTATCTCCTTTCATTGAAATCCATACCATACATCCCTGAAGAAAGGAAATAGAGATGCTGGAAGCCAAGGTGGCAGCTTAACATAAAGCACTGCACATCTGGGGAAGGCCATGTGCTCTCCACCTATGAATGGGGCACAATGGAGAACCTGGGACAGGTGGAATCGGGCATGGAGAAGCCAGCAGCTGTTGGCAGCTGGCTGGGCCCTTCACTGGATAGCCAACCCAGCACCCTAGACTGCTTAGATGTTGATGCACGTTGGTTAAGCGGTTACTTCCTCAGTTTTCCAGGCTGTCCATTTAAGTTAATTTTTAATTTGTGCAGGCAATAAATACTAATTACATTATTAATATATTGGAAGAGAGCAGTGGACAAAACATCTGAATTGGCATTTAACTAGAACATTCCAGCAAATTAGCTAAGACTTTCTCTGGCAGTGGAAGGAACACAAGCCTCTGGGCTTGAGAAACCAGATACAGCCCCTCTCCCCAGGATACCAGGACTCCAGGGTACACCTAGCTTCTAGTTGAGCTAGGCTTAGTAAAGCACTAGTTAGGCTCTTTTCACCCAAACCTCAACCCTTGCTCCCCATCCAACACTCAGCAGAGCAGAGGATCAAATGCTGGATGGCTTGGAGACAAAACCCACTTGAGTGGCTAAGGTCCCCTGTGGTGTGCCCACCATTGCCTTACCTTGGCTGTGGGCCCAGGACTAAGACAGCTGGGCAGCCAGAGCTCCTCTCTTTGGATACCATAAAGACCCCTCTCCCATCCTCCTTACCTTACTCCCTCTGGTTGCAGATGGTTAAGGGAATTTGATGAATTGAGGGATTCATTTATTCACTTATGCATTCATTCATTCGGTCACCCTGGGCCAGGCACTGTGTGACACTGTGATAGATAGTCCCACGTAGGGTTTCCAGGAAGGAATTCCCACCCGTTCTCAGGAATTATTTTTGCTTTCCCATTCCCGAATCCCGAGATATAATCTGTTTTCTGTTTGTCACGATGAATCGTTTCCACAAAGTGACGGCTGATACTATCAACCACCTGGGTTCAAGGAGCCAATTTTCCCGATTTCTCAACCAACTTTTCTCAGGATTCAGGAATAGGAAAGCAAAAAAAATTCCCGGGAACGGACAGGAATTTCTGCCTGGAAACCTTAGTCCCACACCACCCAGAGTCCCTGCTGTCAAAGAATTCCTCCCAAGAGTCTCAAAGTCCAAACATCCAGTGCCATGCTGGCCACAGGCTGAAGTAGAGCTGTGTGTAAAGCGTTACGGTAGCACAGAACGTGAATAGGAAGATCTTTTGTTTGGAAAGATCTGAGGGGCTTGATGGATGAGGTACATTTCCCCTGGGCTTTGAAGGATATATAGGAGTTCTCCAGACCAGAGGTGTGTTAAGAGTATTACAGGCCCACTTGAGAATTTAGCATCTTATATTAGTTGTTCTGAAAGAGATCATCCTAGTCCATCATGCTTATGCAGCACATGGCGATGGGAAACTAAGGTTTAGCAACCAGACCATCAGAAACCATGTTCTAGACTGGACATCATCAAAATGGCAGCGTGAGGTAAGCCTCTGTAAATCTCCCCTGGAATTTACAACTAATCGAACAACAATAACTCCACATAGGACTCCCTGCACAGCAGACAGGCCAGACGAAGAGGCCCACTACCCAATTCACCTAAAGGTGGGTGAATCGCGTGAGCCGGGGAGGAGGGAAGGGAGAAGTGCAGAGATGGAGCCGTGAGGGTACAGGACGCAGACCTGGCTCAGTGTTCCGAGCTCGCTGCTTCCCGGAACTACCACAGCTGTGGGAGAGGGAAGAACTAGGGCTCCGCTTATGGCCCACAGGGCTCAGGAGGCAGCATATAACACAGCTGAACCCAAGGCTCACGGCAGAGACCTCGGAGAAAAGACTGAGGGAAGAAGGCTGAAAACGGTGGTTTAAGCCCTCACTGCCCAGCAGGGAACGGAAGCCTTAGGCACTGAGACTAGCCGCCCCCTCCCTACCCTCCCAGAGCTCGCCCCGCCCCCACCTGCCTGGTGCTAGAAGCAGAACAGTAGCAGTGTCAGATCAAAAGAAACCAATATCTGCTGTTCTAAGAACTGTGGACAGCAGACACAGATTCGCACCCCAACTAGTTCCGGCAAAGGGGAGGGAGCTGTGGAAGCAGGACCGGCTGTGGTGGTGGTCACCGCCATTGCTCTGGGCCACCTCTCACAACTCACCCCGCCTCTGGCCCCACCTATCTGGGCGGATCCCTGCAGGAGTAAACAGAACTGCTGAAACATACGGGCTCTGAATCTGGTACAGGAAGAGCTTTGGAACTTCAAAAGCTCTCCGGATACCCACACGGACACTGCACCCTGTGACCCAGGAGAACTATTAGCAGAGGAGAAGCCCGTATCCCAGGGAATTCCCCCCTTGTGTGAGAAGCTGGAATAGTACAGAGAAAATATAACACTACCGTGTGAGAGAGAAAAAAAGGCTGCAGTCGGAGAGAAAATAAAACATTCTACCAAAAAGTACTGGAAAACAAAAGAAAGACCTCTTCCTATCAACCTATTGCAAAACCACTCCTGTAGACGTCTAGGAAGAGAAATAATAAATCAGTAATTGCCACGAATAACCAAGGCAACAAGACAGCTTAGAAAGAAAGTTAAAAGTCTCCAGAAAAGGAACTTAAAGATATGGAAATATGTGACTTAAATGACAGAGAATTCAAGATTCCAGTTCTGAAAAAACTCAACAAGATGCAAGAAAACACAGACAGGCAGTTTAATGAACTCAGAAACAAATCAAAGAACAACATGAGCATTTTACGAAAGAGATTGAAATTTTAAAAAATAACCAAATAGAATTTCTGGAGATTAAGAACTCAATAGAAGAAATGAAGAATGAAATAAGCAGCTTAGGTAGTAGAGCTGACCAGATGGAGGAAAGAATCAGTGACACCGAAGATAGAAACCTGGAAATTACACACATGGAAGAAGAAAGAGACTTCACACTTAAAAAAAAAAGAAAGAACTCTACAAGAACTTTCTGACTCCATCAGAAAGAACAATATAAGAATAATGGGCATACCAGAAGGAGAAGAAAGAGAGAAAGGAACAGAGAATATTCAAACAAATAATCGACTAGAACTTTCCAAACTTGTGGACAGAACTGGATCCTCGAATCCAAGAAGCAAATAGAACACCTAATTACCTCAATCCCAACAGGCCTTCTCCAAGGCACATTGTGTTGAAGCTGTCTAAAATCAACAAAAAAGAAAGAATCCTCAAGGCAGCCAGGGAAAAGAAGACGGTAACCTACAAAGGAAAGCCCATTAGATTATCATCAGATTTTTCAGCAAACTCTACAAGCCAGGCGCGAGTGGAACCAAATATTCAAACTATTGAAAGAGAGAAATTATGAGGCAAGAATAATATACCCAGCAAAGATATCCTTTAGATATGAAGGAGGAATAAAGACCTCTCCAGACATACAGAAGCTGAGGGAATTTTCTAATACACGACCTGCACTACAAGAAATACTAAAGGAGACTATTCGACCACCATCAACAGGGACAATTTCTGGCAACCAAAACATAAAAAGGGGGAGAGTAAAGGTCTGAAGCAGATATGGGAATGGAGAAAGTAAGCGTGCTGAAGTAAATGGAATACTCTAAATATCGAACTTTCTTTTACATAAACTTAAGGGTAACCATTCAAAAAAAATCCAGAACTGAAATATATACTGTAATAAAAGAAGAAACAGAGGGAAACATCATAGAATACCACCACACAGAAATAATAGACAACAACAAAAAGGCAAAGAAACAATGGAGACACAGCCTTACCAGAAAACTAAAGATAGAATGACAGGAAATTCTCACATATCAATAATCACCCCAAATGTAAATGGACTGAACTCACCAATAAAAAGACACAGAATAGCAGATTGGATCAAAAAACTAAACCCAACAATATGCTATCTCCAAGAGACACATCTCACCTACAAGAAAAGGCATAGACTCAAAGTGAAAGGGTGGAAATTGACACTCCAAGCAAATGGTATCCAGAGAAAATCAGGTGTAGCCATAATGATATCATATGAAACAGACTTCAGGGTGAAAAAGATAACAAGAGACAAAGATGGACATTTCATAATGGTAAAGGGGACTATACAACAAGAAGACATAACAGTCATCAATATTTATGCCCCCAATCAGGGAGCACCGAAATATACCAAGCAACTACTAACAGAACTAAAGGGAGAAATTGATCAAAACACAATTATACTAGGGGACTTAGATACATTATTGACAGCTATGGATAGATCATCCAAACAGAAAATAAATAACAAAATAGCAGCCCTAAATGACACATTACATGAAATAGACATAATTGACATACATAGAGCACTTCATCCTAAAACATCAGACTGTACATTCTTTTCTAGTGTACATGGAACATTCTCAATGATAGACCATATATTGGAACATAAAATCAGCTTCAGCAAATTTAAGAAGATTGAAATCATACTAAGCATATTCTCTGACCACAAGGCTTTGAAATTGGATATCAAGTGCAAAAAAAGAAAGCAGGAAAAAACACAAATACGTGGAGACTAAACAACATACTTTTAAAGAACGACTGGGTCAAAGAAGAAATTAGAGGAAAGATCAAAAGATACATAGAAACAAATGACAATGAAAATACATCCTACCAAAATTTTTGGGATGCAGCGAAAGCAGTTTTAAGAAGGAAATTTATATCAGTACAGGCGTATCTCAAGAAACAAGAAAAATCCCAATTAAGAACCTCATGTTACACCTTAAAGAACTAGAAAAAGAAGAACAAGTGAAAGCCAAGGTCAGCAGAAGAAAGGAAATAACAAAAATCAGAGCAGAACTAAATGAAATAGAGAACAAAAAGACAATAGAAAAAATTAATGTCACAAAGAGCTGGTTCTTTGAAAAGATTAACAAAATTGACAAACCCTTGGCTAGACTCACTAAGATAAAAAGAGAGAAGACACTAATTAACAAAATCAGAAATGAAAAAGGGGAAGTTATCACAGACACCACAGAAATACAAAGAATCATCCAAGAATACTATGAAGGACTATATGCCACCAAATTCAATAACCTGGAAGAAATGGACAAGTTCTTAGAAACATATAGCCTTCCAAAGCTGAACCATGAAGAACTGGAAAATCTAAACAGACCGATCACCAGTAACACAATTGAAGCAGTCATCCAAAACTTTCCCAAACGCAAAAGTCCGAGACCAGATGGCTTCACTAGTGAATTCTACCAAACCTTCAAAGAGGAACTAATACCAATCCTGCTCAAACTCTTCCAAAAAAATTGAAGAAGAGACAGTACTCCCTAACTCATTTTATGAGGCCAACATTACCCTGATACCAAAACCTTTTAAGGACAATACAAAAAAAGAAAACTATAGACCAATATCTCTGATGAATGCAGAAGCAAAAATCCTAAACAAAATTCTAGCAAATCGAATACAACAATGCATTAAAAAGATTATTCATCACGACCAATTGGGGTTCATCCCCGGGGCACAAGGATGGTTCAACATTCGCAAATCCATCAATGTGATACATCACATAAACAAAATAAAGGACAAAAATCATATGATTATATCAATTGATGCAGAAAAAGCATTTGACAAGATACAACATCCATTTATGATTAAAACACTTAATAAAATAGGTATAGAAGGAGAATACCTACATGTGATAAAGGCCATATATGACAAGCCCTCAGCTAATCTCATAATTAATGGTGAAAAACTGAAGCCCTTTGCTCTACGTTCAGGAATACGACAGGGCTGTCCCCTATCACCTCTGCTATTCAACATAGTGTTGGAAGTCCTTGCCAGAGCAATCAGGCAAGAGAAAGAAATAAAAGGCATCCACATTGGAATGAAGAAGTTAAATTATCACTCTTTGCAGATGACATGATGCTATATATAGAAAACCCTAAAGACTCCACCTAAAAGCTATTAGAAACAATCAACGAATACAGTAAAGTTACCGGCTACAAAATCAACGTACAAAAGTCCATTGCATTCCTATATACTAACAATGAAATCTCAGAAAAAGAAATACAAAAACAATTCCTTTTGCAATTGCAGCAAAAAGAATAAAATACCTAGGAATAAACTTAACCAAGGATGTAAAGGACCTATATGCTGAAAACTATAAGACATTTTTGAAAGAAATTGAAGAAGACACAAAAAAATGGAAAAACATTCCGTGCTCATGGATTGGAAGAATCAACAAAGTTAAAATAGCCATATTACCCAAAGCAATATACAGATTTAATGCAATCCCCATCAATATCCCAATGGCATTTTTCAAAGAAGTAGAACAAAAAATCATCAGGTTTGTTTGGAACCACAAAAGACCCCGAATAGCCAAAGCAATCTTAAGAAAAAAGAACAATACTGGAGGTATCAGACTCCCTGACTTTAGCTTGTACTACAGGGCTACAATAATCAAAAGAGCATGGTATTGGCAGTAAAACAGACACATAGACCAATGGAATAGAATTCAGAACTCAGAAATAAAACCACATAAATATGGACAGATAATTTTTGACAAAGAAGCTAAAAACATACAACGGAGGAAAGACAGCCTCTTCAATAAATGGTGCTGGGAGAATTGGCAAGCCATGTGCAAAAGAATGAAACTGGACTGCTATCTGTCACCATGTACCAAAATTAATTCAAAATGGATCAAAGATAAGCATAAAACCTGAAACAATAAACTGCATAGAAGAAAACATAGGTAATAAACTTATGGACCTTGGGTTCAAAGAGCATTTTATGAATTTGACTCCAAAGGCAATGGAAGTAAAAGCTGAAATAAACGAATGGGACTATATGAAACTTAAAAGCTTCTGCACAGCAAAAGAAACCATCGACAAAATAAAGAGGCAACCAACTGAATGGGAGATTTTTGCAAACAGTGCCTCTGATAAGGGGCTAATATCCAAAATATACAAGGAACTCATGCAACTCAACAACAAAAAAACAAACAACCCAGTTGAAAAATGGGCAGAGGACCTGAAGAGACATTTCTCCAAAGAGGACATAAAAATGGCAAATAGGAATATGAAAAAATGCTCAACGTCACTAACCATCAGAGAAATGCAAATAAAAACCACAATGAGATATCACCTCACCCCAGTCAGAATGGCTATCATCAACAAGACAAATAGTAACAAGTGTTGGAGAGGCTGTGGAGAAAAAGGAACCCTCATACACTGTTGGTGGGAATGCAGACTGGTGCAGCCGCTATGGAAGGCAGTGTGGAGGTTCCTCAAAATATTACGAATAGAATTACCATATGACCCAGCAATCCCTCTCCTGGGTATCTACCCAAAAAATCTGAAAACATCTACACATAAAGACACGTGTGCTCCAATGTTCATTGCACCTTTGTTTACGGTGGCCAAGACATGGAAACAATCAAAATGTCCTTCGATAGATGAATGGATAAAGAAGTTGTGGTATATATACACAATGGAATACTATTCGGCGGTAAGAAAAGATGATATAGGCACATTTGTGACAACATGGATGGATCTTGAGGGTAAAGGTGGTGGATGGCAGGAGATGAGGGCAAGGGGGTTTAAACATATGGTGATGGAAGGAGAACTGACTCTGGGTGGTGAACACACAATCGGATTTTTAGATGATGCAATACAGCATTGCACACTTGAAATCTATGTAATTTCACTAACAATTGTCACCCCAATAAATTTTTTTAATTAATTAATTAATAAAAAAGAGATTTCTTTCGACTATCACCTTTATCACTCATGTTGCTTAGAAACTTCCCAGGGTTTTAGGAGCTCTGAGCCAGGACGAAGACCAAATACATACTTTCTATTGTAAATCACAATATCACCTGTGGTATCTGTGATGGTTTTGAAGAGTGGAAGGCAGGTGGGTTGGGGGAAAAGAGGAGGAAAGGCCTCTGTGAAAGCTACAGGAGAGATCCTACTCCTGCAACCACCTTTACCCCATCCCCACAGCTAAACACTTCTGGGGAGCCATCCTTGGGGCCCACCTTGGTACTAAACTCTGTGGTCCCCAAACCCTATTTTTTCCCCTTGTTTACAGGCTTGATGGCCAAGCCAGGCCCATTTCCACTCCCCATCCCCACCATGAACTCCCAGAGGGGAAGCTGCAGGTGCTGCCCTCTCCTCTCCCTCCCCTCTCCCAGCCACTCCTTCCCCAGCACACATACACAGTCCATTGCCTGGAGCCTCATTGTCATGAGGGGTGGCCTGCGGGGCCTCTGGTCCTGCTCCCCATAAGAACACAGGATATGGTGAGGCCAAATAGGAACACCCACGAGCCATAGAGGCGGGAGTCATACCACTATATTCTTGCTGGCGGCATCCGCCTCTCTGCAATCCGCTCTTGCTAGCTCAGCCACCATCTTCTTGCTAGCCCCCCATTTTCTGCTAGCGTAGCCATGGCAGTTATATTAGTGGCCAATGGCTCACTGGTTACATCTGACAGCCAACTAGCCACAGCTGATGGCCATCCAATCACAGTTGATGGCCATTTACAACCTGAGCCAGTACCTTTCCAAGTGAGGCCGAGAGCCTGGAAACTGCTCTCTGGGACTCTGTCCCCACACTCCACCCCTCAGGGTCTCACCTCACAATCTACGTGACAAGCGTCTTCTGCAAGGGGCCCTGTGCAAGGAGTCTGGAGGTGAATGCAATATCCTGGACACAGCCTGGCTCTCTGGACACAGGCAGGGTTTCTCAGGGTACCACCAGTCCTTCTGGGCAGACTTCCTGGGCTTCTTAGGGTACCACCAGTCTCCCCGGGCTCAGCCAGGGTTTCACTGGGCACCACAAGTCTCTCAGGGCATTGCCACTCTCTCTGGCACAGCCAGACTTCCTGGGCTCAGCCAGGGTTCTCAGGACATTGCTACTCTCTCTGGGCCTCTCAGGGTACCGTGCTGGAACAACAGCGGCTCACAGTCAAGGTGCTTACATATTCTTGATGGCGGCCTGTCAAGGCACAAAAGCAAACATCCACCAGTTCCACCACATGGTGGTGTGTTCCCAAGCAAACAGTCAAGCGGTCCACTAAATTAGGGATGGAAGGCAATTCCCCATAGTCCATAGTCATTCGCCAGAGCTGTGAGTCTCACAATGTGTGCCCTCTCCGCAGGGCGAGGGCTCCAAGTCCTCCCCAACCTAGGGGAAGGGCCTCAGCAAGCACTTCCCAGCCCACAGGGCAGCAATGACCTTCGCTTTCCCTGGCCTATGCTGGTTGAAGAACTGTCCATGTCTTCCCACCCCTCCACAGGAGTCCAGCTCTCCGGCAGCTGCTCCTCCTGGTCTTCCTGAGACTAAGTGTTCATACGCACAAACTGCTCCACTGCCCTTTGGAGAGCTTTGGCCGGCACCATACCCTGCTTGCTGCACCATTTGTCACGCGGGGTGTCATGTGGGCTCTCTAGTCCTGCTCCCCACATAAGAACACAGGATATGGTGAGGCCAAAAAGGAACACCAACAGATAGGGGAGTCATACCACTATATTCTCGCTAGTGGCTGGGTTGGAAACACAGGAAGCAGGAGCCACACGATCCGCAACCCACCGTCCACTTGTCTCTGCCACTCTCTCTCTCTGCAATCCGCAATCCACACTTAGCCCTTGCCAGCCAACATCTGCTTGCTAACCCCCATTTGCTGCTAGCGTAGCCACGGCAGTTATATTAGTGGCCAATGGCTCAGCCGACGGCCAACCAGCCACAGCTGATGACCATCCAATCACAGTTGATGGCCATTTACTACCCGAGTGAGCACCTTTCCACGTGAGGCCAAGAGCCAGGAAACTGCACTCCTGGCTCTGTCCCCACACTCATCTAAACTGGTCCCACTGTCCCTATTGTATTCAAGCTCTTCTTGAGCTCTTCCTTAGGAAGAGCACAGCAATAGTCTTGCTTGGCTTGAGAACCAGCCTCACGGCATCGTCAACATACAGTACAGGCTCCACTGAACCAGAGAACTAAACCGTGGCAAACACCAGAATTACCTGGGGATTTAAAAAATCAGATGTCCAGGGCAATAGGGTCAGAGCCTCTGGGGTCGGGGCCCTGGACTGATATATTTTCAACAAGAGATTCTAATTGGCAGCCAGCTTCAGATCCCCTGATGTGGAGGCAGAGGCCATTCCAGGTGTCAATCATGAGAAAAAGGTGGGTACTGAGATAGAAAACTGGGATTGAAGGGTGGGCTGTTGGGTGATTTGGTGAGGTAATGCACAAAAGAACTTGGATGCCAAATCTGCTATTTATTATCATCATCAATCATCTTCATCATCACCATCATGGTCACCTCTGAGACTTGGGATTCTGGATGATTGTGACTGCAACGGAGGCCAGTACCTGAAGGCAAGCACAGAGCCAGGATGGGGTCATACTTCCATGCTAATATAGCTGGCCTTTTGATTTTAGAACATTCCTAGAAGCTTGCTCTCTGGCACCTGCCAGAAGGGAAAGTGGGATTCTGAGTTAAAAGTCTAGGCAGGCAGTCCTGCAGGCCCTCCACAAATGGAGATTCTTGCTCCCCAGTGTTACCACCTTGGAAGAAGTGAATGTGCTTTATGAAAGACAGTGACCATCCCCGTAGAGCCCTGTTAGTCAAATGAGAGAGGACCCTCAGAGAGGCAGAGGGGAAGATGGCAGGTGTAAGCTCTTTACTCTCTGCCCAAGGACTGGCCCAAGGTCCCCTAGAGAAAAGTGTCCTATGCCACAGGGAGCAAAGACCTTCTCGGGGATGACGGGGTCATACAGCACCAGGCTGGGTTCCATTCCTCAAACCCACTCCCCTGGGTGGCCAACTCCTTTCCATTTTACAGTGCTCCCAGGACCCTCAGCTCTGAGGGGCCTCCATGGGTAAGAAGTCAACAAGTAATAGAACCACACTGGCTGCCTTCCGCATTAGGCTGTGAGCCCCTTGAGGACTGGGATTGTGTCTTATTCATCACCAGCATTTAGCCCAGGGTGAGCACAGAGTGGATGCTCAACACAGGTTGAACCAAATCAAATTTATCCAAGTGAGAGTCAAGAGGCTTTGCAGGAGGTGTGGCCCAACCCCCACCCCCCCCAAGGCAGGGCTTTCCTCCAAGCATCCCAGCTGCCTGTGGTGGTGGACAGCTCACTACCTCTCCAGTTCAGCCCCACCACTATAGGGTAACTCCTCTATTCTGACAAAATTTCCCTCCTCTAATTTTCACCCATTGGTCTAAGAATTTCTCTGAAAAGCTACACAGTCTGGCCTTCCTAGGACAGTCCTTCAGCTTTTGGAGATAGTTACTCCTGAGCAAAGCTCTTTTTCATATGCTTATCTCTCTGCTCTAGTCATCACACCACACATCTGTTAGGAGCCTGCACTTGGGAGTCAGGTGCCTATGTTCAAGTCTTGGCTTAGTTGACCAGTAGCTATAGAAAAGCATTATCACAATTACCAGCACAGAGCAAACTCTCAAACCCACATCAAAAATCTCAGTTACCTGGGGACTTTGAGGGGTCATAATGTATCAGTAGAGGTTCAGTGATTGTACAAATGTACCACTCTGGTGTGGCATTTTGGTCGTAGGGGAAACTGCATTCATGGGGCAACGGGTATATGGGAAACATCTATATCTTGCATTTAATTTTGCTGTGAACCTAAAACTGCTTTAAAAAATGTATTTTTTTTTTAAATCCCAGTTACTCTAGCTATTCTGGGGAAAAACAAAACAAAACACATTACAGGCTCCGTCTCATTCCAGGGGCCAGGAATAAAATAGTGTTCCCTAGAACTGATCTGATTAGCGGGGATGGGAAGGAAGGTGGAGGGGTGGGGGTTCTCTTCCTGTCTTCCCTGAATATGGTCCACTTCCTCCTCACTGTGGGCACAGCCATCCCAGCTGACCTCATGGTACTGGCATGGAACATAAGGGGTTCAACCCGGAGGTTAAATTTCTGGGAGATAGATGGATGCAAGGATGAATGAATCTTCCTAATGTGTGCTACGTTAAAGCAGATCTCGCTCACCCTGTACTTGGGCTGTCTACTTTTCCCTTACATATGATTATTTTCATGTAGCTCCATTATACTTTCTTAGTTATCAAGGTCAGTGTTTCAGCGTGTTGTGGTTCTTTTAGATGCTGATTCTATTATCAGTTTAGTTCATAGAAGACATTTATTGAAAAGCCTGGTAAAAGAAAAAAGGCAGGGAGGGCTTTAGGGTCCAACTGACCTTGATTCAATCCCTGGTTCTTCCACTTATAAGCTGTGTAGACCTCAGGCAAATTGCTTGCCTTCCCTGAGCTTTCTTTCTCAATCCTAAACTGCTGGGATGAATAAAGATAGTTGTATATGTACTGGCGTAGAATACCCCTGGTCATTTGCATAATGCGAAAAAATTCACAAGACTCAGAAAAGTAGGAGAGCGAAGAAAGGTTTTATTAAAGCTAGGAAGCCAGTGGCAGTGTCTAGATAAGACAGGTGCTGTCATGCAGAATATCATGTGGGGTCTCAGCTCCCGCTCCCCACATAAGAACGCAGGCTATGGTGAGGCCAAAAATGAACACCCACGGAGCCATAGACAAGGGAGTCACAGCATTATATTCTCGCTGGCGGCTGGATTGGAGACACAGGAAGCAGGAGCCACATGATCCGCAACCTGCCGTCCGCTTCTCTGCCAAGCCATCTCATTTGCTAGCTGAAATCTGCTGTGCTAACTGCAATCCGACGTGCTAGCTTAGCCATGGCACTTATATCAGTGGCTAACGGCTAACCGGTAACAGCTGATGGCCAACTAGTCACAGCTGACGGCCATCTACTACCCGAGCCAGCACCTTTCCACGTGAGGCCAAGAGCCTGGAAACTGCTCTCTGGGATTCTGTCCCCACAGTTGCCCCGAGTAGTAAGGAGGGAAACACCAACGGGGGCAGGGGTGGGGTGGGCGGTTGCCAGGGGCAGAGTCTCAGAGTAGAAAACTTCACCTAACTTTAGGTTAGCTTTTTCTTATATAGGAAAGGCGGAGTAGGTTAGGCAGGTCTGAGGGCTGATCTGAGGGCTGACATCGTTTCCTGGGTTCTGGTCTGTTTTAAGATAATGTTCTCTGGACTCCGGACTCAGACTCATCCACTGCGGACTGGGACTTTATGTGTGACCAGTAAAAACTGCAAGGAAGTTGTAAATTGGATTCCAGTGTCTGGGCACCTGAGGATTAAGAAGTTGCTCTTTTCGGGTTAGGATTGTGTCAATTAACCAGGTGTGGGTAGCCTTGAGAAAGGGAACAAAACAGAGTCCTTAAGTTAATTAGTGAAGGGAGAAACAAAGAGGAAACAGCTGAATATCAGTATGGCTCAAACTGCAAACTAAGTCTAACTACAAGTGGCTAGATATCGAGCTACATGCTGAGTCAAACTGCAAAGCAGCTAGGTCTAATTACGTTATTGATTTACTGAATTTCACCCTTACAATATATAAAGTTATTTGTAAAGCAGATAATAGTGGCACTGTTATGCAGTGTGTCATGAGGGGTCTCAGCTCCCGCTCCCCACATAAGAAGCAGGATATGGTGAGGCCAAAAAGGAACACCAATGGAGCCATAGACAGGGGAGTCATACCACTATATTCTCGCTGGCGGCTGGGTTGGAGGCACAGGAAGCACGAGCCACACGATCTGCAACCTGCCATCCACTCCTCTCTGGCATCCACCCTCACTTGCTAGCTGCAATCCGCTCTTGCTAGCTCAGCCACCATCTTCTTGCTAGCCCCCATTTTCTGCTAGCGTAACCATGGCAGTTATATTAGTGGCCAATGGCTCACTGGTTACAGCTGACGGCCAACTAGCCACAGCTGATGGCCATCCAATCATAGTTGATGGCCATTTAGTACTCGAGTGAGTGAGCACCTTTCCATGTGAGGGAGAGAACCTGGAAAATGCACTCCTGGCTCTGTCCCCACAGGCACCTACCACAGAGGGCTGCTATAGGAATTAAAGGAGAATCATCCTTTTGTAAAATATTTAACACAATGCCTGGAACCCTGTGAGTGCTCAGTCAAGTTAAGCTAGGATACCCTATTTCCCCGAAAATAATGATACAGGAGAGTTAGCGTGTCCCTAGGTAGATGGGGAGGTCCCTGGTGGAATAAACAAAGACAGTCATATCCTAAAACTTCAGGTTTTGAAATCACTCCTTCGCTCCAGGACATAATGTAACAAGGTATCGTGCGGGAGACCCTGCTCGCTATGCCATGTGTCGTGCGAGGCGGCCTGCAGGGTCTCTGGTCCCGCTCCCCACATAAGAACGCAGAATATGGCTAGGCCAAAAAGGAACACCCACAGAGCCATAGGAAGGGGAGTCACACCACTGTAGTCTCACTGGAGGCTGGAGTCACACGACCTGCAACCTGCTGTCCGCTTCTCTACCTGCCACCCAACCGACAGACCAACCAACGCAGCCCCGGCAGTTATATCAGTGGCTAATTGGCTAACTGGTTACAGCTGATGGTCAATTAGCCACAGCTGCCAGCCATCTACTACCCGAGTCAGCACCTTTCCATGTGAGGCCGAGAGCCTGGAAACTGCTCTCCGGGACTCTGTCCCCACACAAGGCCTTGAGGTTAATCATAAAATTCCTTTTGGCCTGACAAATGGAGCAGATCTGACAGATAAAGAGTGGGTTACTTTGCTAATTCCTTTAGGATGGGCAAGCAGAACAAACCTGGTAGACGAATTTCATTAGAAGGCGCCAGTTCCCTTCTTCAAACAGGTTCCCTTCTTCAAACAGCTCCCCTTCCCCAAGCAGGCAAGGGAAGGTATAAAAGTAGGAGCTTTTGCCTCAGTCATGGGGCACCCCCATTGTGGACCCCTTTGGGAGCTGCAACCTCTTCTCCTGCCTCTAATAAACTACCCTTTTTAAAAATTTTTTTGCCTCTCCCTGATCCGTGTTTCCATTCTTCGGCTTCACGAGACACGATCCCGGCCAACATTCAGAAACTGCCAGCAGATCCAACATCACCTACATCAATAAGACCTAGCCGGACCATCAGCTCTAATGTGTCTTTTGGAGCACAAATTAATATAAGACCTGGTATTATATTATATTATATTATATTATATTACATTACATTACATTATATTAGACCTGGTCTTACAGTATATTAAAATAAGACCCGGTATTATATTAAATTATATTATATTATATTATATATTATAGACCCGGTCTTATATTATATTCAAATAAGACTGGGTCTTATATTAATTTTTGCTCCAAAAAATGCTGATGGTGTGGCTAGTTCTTATTTTCGGGGAAACATGGTACTATTATTTTCATCACTGTCTATCTGCTCTAAGCAGCAAACTACAGCAGCCAAACAGTACCTGTTTGGTACTAAACAGACATCAGGTATTAGGATACTTGCCAAGTCCCAAGTAGGGTCC
Organism: Rhinolophus ferrumequinum; assembly: GCF_004115265.2. Classification (NCBI taxonomy): domain Eukaryota; kingdom Metazoa; phylum Chordata; class Mammalia; order Chiroptera; family Rhinolophidae; genus Rhinolophus; species Rhinolophus ferrumequinum. The sequence goes on along the minus strand of NC_046294.1, from coordinate 88,913,702 downwards.
CAGCTCTGTGCCTTTCTGGCTACGTGGTGACCTCCATCCCCTTAGCTTCTGCCTCCCTGATTTGTATCAATCCGTGCTACAACCCACCAGCTGGTGGGAGGGATACAGGCGTGGAGCTGGGACATGTCCCTCAAGGGCGTGGCCCTGGTGGGAGTCCCTGCACTGGGCCAACCCCCCATCTTGGGGGACTGGGGCCATCTATGGGAACATGAGTCCATGTGTACTCCAGAGCAAAGACTTCCAGGTGGCCCAGCTTTGTCTGCAGAAATGCCCCAGGAGCTGCTGGAGGTGGAAAGCAAGCGCAGTTTCAATTTCCATCAGTTTTATTTAACCAGGATTATATATAAGGTTTTAGTCTTTGTTATTTTTAACTTAAAAAGTTTTTATTGGGCCGGCCCGGTGGCTCTAGTGGTTGGAGCACAGTGCTCCTAACGCAGAGGTCGCCATTTCAATTCCCACATGGGCCAGTGAGCTGCGCCCTCTACAGCTAAGATTGTGAACAACAGCTCTCCCTGGAGCTGGGCTGCTGTGAACAGCCGGAGCTCTCGGTGAGCTGCCCTGGGCTGCTGCGGGCTGTTGTATGGTGCCTTGGGCTATTGTGTGCTGCCATTGGTGGCCAGCATGAGTGGCCAGCAGCCAGCGTGAGTGGCTGGCAACCACTGTGGGCTGCTGTGTGGTGCCGTGGGCTACTGTGTGCTGCCATGTGTGGCCGGCAGCCAGCGTGAGTGGCCAGCGGCCAGCGTGAGTGGCCAACGGCCAGCGTGAGAGGCCGGCAGCCAGCATGAGAACTGCTATGAGCTGCTGTGAGCAGCCAACCAATGATCGGTGACCGACTGCTGTGGCCAGGGGGAGCGCAAGGCTCATAACACCAGCATGGGCCAGGGAGCTGTGTCCTACACAACTAGACTGAGAAACAACGGCTTGAACCAGAGTGGGCGGGGGGGGGGAGGAGTAAGGGGGGGGAGTTTTATTGAAGAATACAAAGAGTAAAGTGTGACCACCTCCAGCTCAAGGCACAAAGCTCACTCAAGCTCCCTCCCAGGCAATACCCCCATCTGGAACTTCACACAAATGAAATCATACAAAGTGTACACTTAATTCGTGTATCTGGCTTCTTTCACTCAATATGATGTCTGTGAGATGTAACCGTGTTGCATGTTTTTCCTTGCTGTGTAATATTCCATTGTTGAATATGCCACAATGTATTCCTCTATGCTGTCATCAATGAATATGTGCATGGTTTCCAGTTTGGCAAAATTATGAATGAAGTTGCTACATTCTTGTATGTAACTTTGGGATACATAACACCCATTTCTGTTTAGTATACACCCGAAAGTGGAATTAGAATTAGTAGCTGGAGTCAGTTTTTCAAAGAGGTGTTGCCAATTCATGCCTCCACCAGGACGGCAGGAGAGTTCTGGTTACCCCACTTCCTTGCTCATGCTTGGTATCCTCTGTCCTTTTAGTTTCAGCCATTCTGGCAAGGGCGGCATGATATCGCACAGTGGCATCTCATAATTGGCACTTCCCTGATGACTAAGGATGCCAAGCACTTTTTCACATAACTATCAGAGATCTGAGGTTTTGAAAGCATCTTAGATTTTTTTAAAAAAAGGAAGGAAGAAAAGAAAGGAAGCAAGGAAGGAACGAAGGAACGAAGGAAGGAAGGAACGAAGGAAGGAAGGAAGGACCCATTGTGATGCATTCCCTGGAGGAGGTCCAGCCATTTGGGGACTTCTGGGGACAGGTCCGTATTCTGGGTGCCCAGAAGGCAATGGGCAGGGGGGTTGGAGGGGCCAGGGGAAGAACAGGATGGTAGTGCCAGAGGAGGAGGGGGAATGGTGTGTGTTCTGGAGTCCCAGAGCAGCAGGAAGGAAGGGTCGGCAACCAGGAAACAGGAATTCTAACACAAAACACAGGGTAATGCCCTGTGGCTACAATGACATGCTGAAGTGTCACAATGACCACACTGGTGGGGTTAGCTGTAACACCTTTCTTTGCTCCCTAGATTGATCCCTAAGCCATGCAGATTTCCTGGGGTTTCGCAAGAAGAAGGGCACAGTACAGTGAGCCACAGCGAGATGGGGTTTCAGTGATGATTGTTAGTGGGTTGAAGGGTAAGGGCAGGTGGTCAGGGCTGGAGCTAACGTGGGAAACAGGTAACGTGCTGGAAACAGGCCCACACTGGAACTCAGAAGGCTGGGCTCTGCTTCTGCTCTGCCACTTCTCACCCAGTAACCTTGAGCAAGACCCTTCGCCTCTCTGATTCCATATGGACCTTCTGCATATGGAACAAAAAGCCTGGGAGATGGCAGCCGGGCTGCCTCCTGGGCTGCTCCTAGAGACAAAGCAGGATTGGGAGTCGGGCTTGTTGCAGCAGTGGGAGTGTTGTGTGAGGTGGGGAAACAGCCAGTCAGGCTGTTCTCACCCCCTCACTGGTGAGAACACCCCACACTGTCCTCCTTTGCAGAGAAGTGAAGGATATGCCCTGCCAACAGAGCAAAGATCCAAGCCCCCACATGAGCTGAGCAGAGAAGGGGTCCCCACTGGGAAAACCACAGTGGGAATGGACTCCCCATGTCTCTTCTTTTTTTTTTTTTTTTTTTTTTTTTTTAATTTATTGGGGTGACAATTGTCAGCAGAATCACATAGATTTCAGTTGCGCAATTCTGCATCACATCATCCATAAATCACACTGTGTGTTCACCACCCAGAGTCAGCTCCCCTTCCATCACCGTACATTTGATCCCCCTCACCCTCATCCCCCACCCCCCAACCCCCTTACGCTCTGGTAACCACCAAATTACGTTCTCCAGATTAATTTTCAAACCCCGTGGCAATCCTGTGGTCACCGACTGCCCTCCAATCCCCTCACCCTCCCCCCCGCCCCCCACTCCCCCCGCCCATCTAGCAACCCTCAGTTTTTCCTCATTGTCTCCCAAACAGTTTCTGATTAGATCATTCACTTATTCTTTTCTTTAGAATCCGCAAATAAGTGAGATCATATGGAACTTATCTTTCTCTGTCTGACTTATTTCACTTAACATAATGTTCTCTAGATCCATCCATGTTGTTGCAAATGGTAAGATTTCTTTCTTCCTTATGGCTGCATAATACTCCATTGTATAAATGTACCACAGTTTCTTAATCCAGTCATCTACCGATGGGCATTTTGGTTGTTTCCATGTCTTAGCTATTGTGTATAGTGCTGCAATAAACATAGGAGTGCATAGAGATTTTTGAATTGAAGTTCTGGATTTCTCCGGATAGATACCTAGGAGTGGAATTACTGGATCATAAGGTAGTTCCATTTTCAGAATTTTGAGATACCTCCATACTGTTTTCCATAGCGGCTGCACCAATCTGCAATCCCACCAACAGTGCACAAGCGTTCCCTTTTCTCCACATCCGCGCCAGCACTTGTTGTTTGTTGATTTATTGATGATAGCCATTCTGACTGGGGTGAGGTGGTATCTCATTGTGGTTTTTATTTGCATTTCTCTGATGGTTAGCGAGGTTGAGCATTTCTTCATATGTCTGTTTGCCATCTGTATGTCCTTTTCAGAAAAATGTCTCTTCAAGTCTTCTGCCCATTTTTTAATTGGATCGTTTGTTTTTTTGGAGTTGGGTTGAGTAAGTTTTCCATAGATTTGTGATATTAATCCCTTATCAGATATATCACTGGCAAATATCTTTTCCCATTCAGTAGGATCCCTTCTTGTTTTATTGATGGTTTCCTTTGCTGTGAAAAAACTTTTTAGTTTGATATAATCCCACATGTTTATTCTTTCTCTTAGTTCCCTCGCGCGAGGGTGTATATCAGTAAAAATCTTACTCCGGGTAATGTCTGAGAAGTTTCTTCCTATATTTTCTTCTAGGTATTTTATGGTTTCAGACCTTACATTTAAGTCTTTAAGCCATTTTGAATTTATTTTTGTATATGGTGTAAGGAGGTGGTCCAGCTTCATTTTTTTGCATGTGTCTGTCCAGGTTTCCCAGCACCATTTATTGAATAGACTGTCATTACTCCATCGTACATTCTTGCTTCCATTGTCGTAGATTAAATGGCCATATAGGCGTGGATTTATTTCTGGACTCTCTATTCTGTTCCATTGATCTATGTGTCTGTTTTTATGCCAGTACCATGCTGTTTTGATTACTGTAGCCTTGTAGTATAATTTGAAGTCAGGTATTGTTATACCTCCCACTTTGTTCTTATTTCTCAAGATTGCCTTTGCTATTCGGGGTCTTTTATGTTCCCATATAAATTTTAGGATTATATGTTCTATTTCTGTGAAAAACGACGTTGGCAGTTTGATAGGAATTGCATTGAATATGTATATTGCCTTAGGCAGTATGGACATTTTAACTATATTAATTCTTCCTATCCATGAACATGATATATGTTTCCATCTATTTATATCTTCCTTCATTCCTTTCATCAGTGTCTTATAATTTTCTGAGTATAGATCTTTTACTTCTTTGGTTAAATTTATTCCCAGGTATTTTATAGTCTTTGGAGCGATTGTAAATGGGATTGTTTTTTTAATTTCTCCTTCTGATGTTTTATTATTGGTATATACAAATGCAACTGATTTCTGAATATTAATTTTGTATCCTGCCACTTTACTAAATTCATCTATCAGCTCTAATAGCTTCTTGGTGGAGTCTTTAGGGTTCTCTATATATAGTATCATATCATCTGCATACAATGATATCTTTACTTCCTCCTTACCAATCTGGATGCCTTTTATTTCTTTTTCTTGTCTGATTGCTGTGGCAAGAACTTCCAGAACTATGTTGAATAGAAGCGGAGATAATGGGCATCCTTGCCTTGTTCCTGATCTTAGGGGGAATGGTTTTAGCTTTTCCCCATTGAGTATGATGTTAGCTGTGGGTTTGTCATATATGGCCTTTATTATGTTGAGATAAGATCCTTCTATTCCCACTTTCTTAAGGGTTTTTATCATAAATGGCTGTTGGATTTTATCAAATGCTTTTTCTGCATCTATTGATATGATCATGTGATTTTTATTTTTCATTTTGTTAATGTGGTGTATCACATTAATAGATTTGCGGATGTTGAACCACCCCTGCATACCAGAGATGAATCCCACTTGATCGTGGTGAATGATCTTTTTAATGTATTGCTGAATTCTGTTTGCTAATATTTTGTTGAGGATTTTTGCATCTATGTTCATTAAAGATATCGGCCTGTAGTTTTCTTTTTTTTGTGGTGTCTTTGTCTGATTTTGGGATCAGGGTGATAGTGGCTTCGTAAAAAGTGTTTGGGAGTCTTCCCTCCTTCTGGATTTTTTGGAAGAGCTTGAGGAGAATAGGTGATAATTCTTTTTTGAACGCTTTGTAAAATTCACCTGTAAAGCCATCTGGTCCAGGGCTTTTGTTTGTTGGGAGACTGTTGATTACTGATTCAATTTCCGTGGTGGTAATCAGTCTATTCAGGTTTTCTGTTTCTTCTTGAGTTAGCCTTGGAAGGTTGTACGCCTCTAGAAAATTGTCCATTTCTTCCGAATTGTCAAATTTGTTGGCATATAGTTGCTCATAGTAACTTCTTAAAACTCTTTGTATTTCTGCAGTGTCCGTTGTCACTTCTCCTCTTTCGTTTCTGATTTTATTAATTTGGGTCCTCTCTCTCTTTTTTTTAATGAGTCTGGCTAAAGGTTTGTCGATTTTGTTTATCTTCTCTAAGAACCAACTCTTGGATTCATTGATCTTTTGTATTGTTTTTCTGGTTTCTATTTCATTTATTTCTGCTCTGATCTTTATTATCTCCTTCCTTGTGTTCCCTTTGGGCTTATTTTGCTGTTCTTTTTCCAGATCCCTTAAATGTGAAGATAAACTGTTGATTAGTGATGTTTCTTGTTTCTTTAGGTAGGCCTGCAAAGCTATGAATTTCCCTCTTAGGACTGCTTTCGCGGCATCCCATAGATTTTGGGTCGTCGTGTTTTCATTTTCATTTATCTCGAAATATCTTTTGATTTCTTCCTTGATCTCCTGCTTGACCCATTCATTATTTAGTAATAAGTTATTCAGCCTCCATGAATTGGTGTGTCTTCCCGTTTTTTTCCTGTAGTTCATTTCTAATTTCATAGCATTGTGATCAGAGAAGACAATTGGTATGATTTCAATTTTCTTAAATTTATCAAGACTTGTTTTGTGGCCTAACATATGATCTATCTTGGAAAATGTTCCATGTGCGCTTGAGAAGAAGGTGTATTTTGCAGCATTGGGGTGAAATGTTCTGAAAATATCGATTAAATCCAAGTGGTCCAATGTATCATTTAAGGCTGTTGTTTCCATATTGATTTTCTGTCTGGAAGACCTGTCCCTTGTGGTCAGAGGTGTGTTGAAGTCCCCGACTATAATAGTGTTACTGTTGATCTCTGCCTTTATGTCAGTCAGTACCTGTTTTATATATTTAGGTGCTCCTATGTTGGGTGCATAGATGTTTACTAGGGTTATGTCCTCTTGTCGGATCGATCCCTTTATTATTATATAGTGCCCATCTTTATCTTTTAGTATGTTCTTCATTTTAAAGTCTATTTTGTCAGAAATAAGTATTGCAACTCCAGCTTTTTTCTCGTTTCCATTTGCATGAAATATCTTACTCCAACCCTTCACTTTCAGCCTGTGTGTGTCTTTTGTTCTGAGGTGAGTCTCTTGTATACAGCATATACAAGGGTCTTGCTGTCTTATCCAGTCAGCCACCCTATGTCTTTTGATTGGAGCATTTAATCCATTTACATTTAAAGTGATTATTGATAGGTACATAGATATTGCCATTTTTAAATTTGTAGTTAGGTTGTTTTGATCTTTCTTCTATTTACAGAAGACCTTTTAGTATTTCTTGCAATGCTGGCTTGGTGGTAATAAATTCCTTTAGCTTATTTTTTTCTGGAAAGCTCTTTATCTCTCCATCAACTTTAAATGATAGCCTTGCTGGATAAAGCAATCTAGGTTGTAGGCCTTTGTTTTCCATCACTTTAAGTATCTCCTGCCACTCCCTCCTGGCCTTCAATGTTTCTGTAGAAAAATCATTTGATAGTCTTATGGGAGTTCCCTTGTATGTAACCCTCTGTCTTTCTCTTGCTGCTTTTAGGATTCTCTCTTTGTCTTTAAGCTTTGCCATTTTAACTATAATGTGTCTTGGTGTGGACCTGTTTGGGTTAATCCTGGTTGGAACTCTCTGCACTTCCTGGACTTGTATGTTGGATTTCTTCATCAGGTTGGGGAAGTTTTCAGACATTATTACTTCAAATATGTTCTCAATCCCTTGCTTGCTCTCTTCACCTTCTGGTATTCCTATGATGCGCATGTTGTTGCGCTTGATGTTATCCCAGAGGTCTCTTAGGCCATCTTCATTGTTTTTTATTCTTTTTTCTTTTTGCTGTTCCGTTTGGGTGATCTCTGCTACCTTGTCTTCTAAGTCGCTGATTCGATCCTCTGCTTCATCTAGCCTGCTGGTAATTCCTTCAAGTGAGTTCTTAATTTCGGTAATTGTGTTCTTTAGTTCCAACTGGTTTTTCGTTATGATTTCTACATCATTCTTTATGTTTTCTCTAAGCTCGTTTGTTATGATTTCTACATCCTTCTTTATGTCTTCTCTAAGCTCCTTAAACATTCTTATCACCAGTGTTCTGAACTCTGTCTCTGAGAGGTTGGTTACGTCTGCTTCATTTGGTTCCAGTTGTGGAAGCTTCTTCTGTTCTTTTATTTGGGACGTGTATCTTTGTTTCCCCATTCTGGCTGACTGTGTTTATTTTGATATATTAGGTAGATCCCCTAGAGTTCTTAGTTCTTGCTAGGTTATCTTATGTAGTATGTGTCCTTTATATTTGACTCGCACCACGTCGTCCTCCTCTGCATGTGCTCCAAAGGTGAGTCTTGTGTTGTGTACACTGTCCCGTTCAAGAAGATCTTTAATTGCTTCCCGCTAATGAGCAGGTGGGGTCAACTCCTGGGCTGACCTGCCGTGAGACTTGGCTCTGCCCCCCGCAGGGCACTCTGCTGCGTGAGGGTTGACCACCCCAATGTGATTTGGCCTCTATGGGCTCCAAAGCCTGCCGAGAACCCCCTCTAGGTGTGTGACCTGCAGGTCAAACCCGGCTGCACTCCGATTTGGTCTGGAGTTGGCCCCCAGATATGCCGAGTCCCGTGCCACCCAAGCTGGGCCCCGGCAGGGAAGTCCCAGAACAAGGCAAATCACCAAGCACAGCAGCAACGACAACAGCAAAGAGGAAAAAAAAAAAAAAAAAAAAAAAAAAACAGCCGATAACTCCCGCTCGACACAGGCAAAGATATCAAAGATACAAGACAAAGCAAAACAAAACCAAGCAAAGCAAAACAAAGCAAAACAAAAAGCAGCGACCGTCTCGGCCTGAGCCCACCAAGCAATGACCAGGTTGTCCTCTGCTGTACCAAAGAGCCCCCTGCTTATTGCGCAGGCAGAGCCGGTCACCTGGTGCTCAGAGAGACTTTGGGACTGCAGACTTAAAAGCGTGGGCCTGAGGGGTCTGGATGATAGTCTCCACAAAGTCAGTGCAGCTTCTGCCCTTGTCCGCACGTATGCACACCGAGAGGAGCACCACCAATCCTTTGTCCAGAGCTCGTGAGTCCTAGGGCACTCCTTCAGTGTGTGTGTATGGGTGCGGGCGGGAGATTTCTGATCTGCTGACCGTGCCTCACAAGCTGGGCCCCGGCAGGGCAGTTTCAGAACAAAGCAAATCACCAAGCACAACAACAACAACAACAACAAAGAAAAATATCAAATACGTTCACATGCAAAACCACCTGATAACCCCACTCGACAGAGGCAAAGATATCAAAGATATAAAGACAAAGCAAAACAAGACAAAACAAAGCAATACAAAAAGCAGCGACAGTCTCGGCCTAAGCCCACCAAGCAATGTCCAGGTTGTTCTCTGCTGTACCAAGGAGCCCCCTGCTTATTGCGCAGGCAGAGCCGGTCACCTGGTGCCCAGAGAGACTTTGGGACTGCAGACTTAAAAGCGTGGGCCTGAGGGGTCTGGATGATAGTTTTTACAATATCAGCGCAGTTTCTGCCCTTGCCTGCACAAATGCACACTGAGAGTGGCACCACCAGATACGTGACCAAAACTCTTGAGTCTTAAGGCACCTCTTCAGTGTGTGTATGTGAGTGCGGGCAGGAGATTTCTGATCTGCTGAAAGCCCAGAGCTGCGCCTGCCTCACTGCTGATCTCCGGGTGTGTCTCGGCCGCTGCACCCACCCCACCCTAGGCAAGCCAGGAAGGGTGGGGGCTGGAGATGGAGGGGTCTTCACTCTCCCAGCCCAGCCGTGCGTCGCCCTCTTCCCGCAGGCCAGAAAAGGTGGTGGCTGGGGGTGGAGGCGTCTCTTCTCTCCTAGCGCAGCCAAAATCACGCACACTGCCCAGTCTGCCTGGGTCAGGGCTGCCCGTCAGGCTTCCCAAAGCGTGAGCCTTAGATACCACTCCTCGGTTCAGGGGCCGGTTTAAGTCTCTGGAAGGGCGGGGTAAGATTGGAAGAGCGGGGTGGGGGAGGGGCCTAGGTATGGAGACTGCGCCCCCCGACCGCCGCAGGGCGCGCCGCCTTCCCGGCTGGAGAAATCAGCCGTGGGACACAGGGAAAGAGCCCGCCTCCTGGTCTCTGCGCTCTCCGCTCCGCCTGGGCTCCTGTGCGCGCCCGGCACAGCGGGGCTGCACCGCGGTTTCCAGTCCCAGTCTCTGGAAGGGCGGGGTAGGATTGGGAGAGCAGGGCGGGGGGGAGGGGCCTAGGTATGGAGACTGCGCCCCCCGTCCGCCGCAGGGCGCGCCGCCTTCCCGGCTGGAGAAATCAGCCTCGGGGCGCAGGGAAAGAGCCTACCCCCGGTCTCTGCGCTCTCCGCTCCGCCTGGGATCCCGTGCTTGCCCGGCTCCGTGGTTTTCGGTTTTCGCCCCCGCCACCCCATGTCTCTTCTGACAGCCCACTTAAGGAGCGCTGTTATGGGGGGAGGTCAGACCTCCCAAAAAAGACTGTGACTGCTATCTATCTGCAGGATTTTCCTCTGGAGTTCACCCTAGGAAGATTTGGGGTATTGGTCAATGAAAAGTACAGGTCTCTTACATGCGGCTCTTTCAGGAGATATCCCAGGCCCACATGGGAACTGGGGTCCCTAGCTGGTTGGTCCTTGGAGCCCGCAGGGCTTCCCTGATTGAGAAGTGTGTAGAACACCTCTGGAAACTGTTAGAATGAGTTTTGTGTGAGCAAGAGTGGCTCCATATCGAATGAGCATGAGTAACTCCATTTTGGACATGCACAGAGAACTTAGCAGACAACACCCAGGGAGCTGCCCAGTTGCCTTGGTAATTGGGTGTAACCAGCTACACTCCAAAGGTCTGCTACTGAAGATAAGAGGACAGTGAGTGTTGCCGGCTGGCTGCCCTGGTAAGGTGACATCAGAAAGGCATTCAGAACTGCATAAGAACTGAGGACTTTTGCAGCTCAGAGAGCCAGTCTTGACTGAGAGGTGACCACGCTGTCACTCTGCTCTGAGAACCCTCCATTCTGCTCTGCTCCCGCTCAGACAGAACCTCAGCCGGACCGACCTCCCAGACCAGCCACCCTTCTTTGCTCCACCAGGATTCTGATTAACTTTAGGACTGGTTCATTACTCTGTTTTATCCAATTATTGTATTACTCTGTGTGCTTTACTGTTTAGTCATTGATGATTGATGCTTTAATGTTTGGTGTGTTGATGATTAATGTTTGAGTAAAGAGCACGTTGAAAGACATTTAAGATCTTGCGTGCTCTGCACTTCGCTCGTGCCACGGCTACCGCGGTGGCCTCAGTCAGTGCCAGGTAGATCCTGGGGCTCTGAGAGTCTCTCGGGGGTAAGTCCCCCTGACTTGCAGAAAGAGGCCGTAGCATGGACTGTGAGCCTAGAACTCGCTCTTGACAGGAAGGCTCACCCTCCAACATCTGCCTCCTCTTGTGTGTTTTCGGCCATCACCTCTCAGTGATCAGTTTCTGCCTTCCACCTCCTGCGCCCTATTTTTTTGCCCCTACAGCACAATACATGCAATTCCCAAGCAAGACATTTATTGTTTTAGAATTTCAGAACATTAGAACTTTAAAGATCATTTGCTCCACCCTCAAATGGGGAAACAGTCCCAAGAAGGCTAGCAGCAAGAATTCCTTACGTTTATACAATGTTTGGAAATTACAAACTGACCCAACATCTCTTAATAATAGCTAAGATTTACAATATCACACACTAAGTGCCAGGTACCGTTCAAAATATTATCATATTAAATCCTCACCTCAGTCCTGGGAGGTAAGAACTATTGTTACTAACATCCCAAGACACAGGGAAATGAGGAAATGAAGAGAGTTACCCAAAGTCACAGTTAGCTATTAGGGATTCAAACCCAGGCAGTCTTGCCTCAAAGGCCATGCCTCCAACCACTGTAATACCCTGCCCACTACTTGCAACCATAGGTGCCCTGAAGTGCAGAGCCATGTCCTGACAATAGGATAGGAATAGAGCCAGGAAAGGGGGCCATAGCAGCCTAACTGGTGTGGGCATCCTGCACCTGGGACAAGTTTCAGTACAAGCACAAAGCAGCAAGTGCCACCCCTGAGTTTGTGGGAAATATGTTTCATATCAGATGGAGTCATCAGGGCAGGCCGAGCCGGCTCACGAGAAAAGACTTCTTTGGAAGATGCTATCAGAGATGACTTTGTAAAATGGAAGTGACCTGGGAAAGTTGCAGAATACCCAGCACTGGGCAGGACCTCCATGGAAATGTTTGTGGCAGGAATCAACTAGACTAAGCCAGGGCTCCAGGGCTGCAGGAAGGAAACCTCAGTGCCCCAGGATCTTCACAGCCAGCTGAGAAAGTAAGCAGGAGGCAGATATTTCAAGCTCTATTTAGCTGATGATTAATCGGAGGCTCAGGGATGTTAAATGTCTTGCCCAAAGTCACACAGGTGGTAAGGAGAAGACGCATAACTTGGACCCAGGCCTTCTGACTCCAAGCCAAATGCTCTTTGGACTGTACTGAACCTCCCATTAAAAAGAAATAAAATGCCACCATGGCTCACATTTTCATAAAGGCTTATAACTTCAAATCTTGAAGCACAACCTAGACAAACACAAGCATTGATAGGTGGGCCCAGTTTTGAAGTCACTCATATCCAGGTTCAGACACCACATCTGCCTCTTATTAGCGTGGTGATTTGGGGCATAGAGTATAAAATGGAGACAACAACGCCTACTTCAAGGGCTGCAGTCAGGGGCAAGTGACATTTAATGTGCACAGGAAATTCCATCTCTACACTGCCTCCCCCAGCCCGACCTCCTGCAAATGCTCACCTCCCCACCCCCCGCAATAGACCTCTTTGGCATTTCTTCCAAGAAGGACCCAGAGTCCAGATGTCCCCATTTCTCTTCTTGAGATTGTTTTTCCTTCAAGTTGAGAGGGGTAAACAAATGAATCAAACCATCTCTCTGAGGCTTCCCATGGTGCTACCCATAGAATTTGCCAGAACTAAACCACCACTCCTCCTCACCTCCCTAAATATGTTCAGGCCCTGAAGTTCTCCAGATTTCTTGAGGTTTCCGCACCCCATTCCCCAGGGTATTGGAGCTCATCCCTGACTCACCTCAACACACCCCATCTTAGAACCAGAGCTCTTCCTGAGGGGGGTGGATTTGCTCCTTCCACCTTGTTAAGGCCCAGAGAAATATCACTGAATTCAATGGCATTTTAACACAAGCATTTCTATATCTAAATCCCCTCTCATTTCAATTACTCCAGACTGTGCTGAGGTTACTCTCAATATATGCTTGACTGGGGGGACTTTCTACAGGGAGAGGCCATGGTGTGGGGGGCCCGGGATGGCAGAGGACTCCCTGGCCCAGGAAGACAGATATGAACATCCATCACTACCAAAGAGATAGCTCCCCAGCTTTGGGCCTTGGCTTTAGGAATTCTAGCCTTTTCAGGTCCCCTCCCCTGCCTGGTCCCTCCTGAAAGCCCCCAAAGTCTGTCTTGATAACGTGTCCCTGTGAGAGGGTGATGCTTCCACTCAACCTGCTGAGGGCCCAGTAACTCCACAGTCACCTCTGGCCGCCTCCTAAGCACCCAGCAATTGTGGGCCAAATTGGCAGAGACAAGTTGGTAGGGATGGTCTCCCTACACCTGATTGAGTAAGAAAAAAATCAAGGTGCCCTGAAATTGGAGAAGCTCTGCCGCAGGGTCTCAGAATGTGACTCCCAGAAAGTGTAGTCACTACCTCTAGGTGACTCTTCTGCCTCAGTTTCCTCATCTGTAAATGAATGATGTTAATCCACACTATTTCCTAGGATTATATCAAAGGCTGAGACCCTTTGTCAACACGAAGTTCTGTGTCATTTAAAGGATCATCATTATGTAGTGACCTTTCAAGGTCATTCCCCATCAAGGACACCTCAAGGCCCTGCTAGAATACCTTCAATTACGGGAACCTCACTTTCTTACTGGGTAGCCCAAGCTTTCTCCCGGCAGTGCTGACTCAGAGATTTCTAGAGATTCTGATCCTGGATGATAGATTACGAGAAGAACTAGGTTCTCTGTGAACTTGGCCACTACTGTGTTTTCATATTTCATGTTATTCTTACTTGCCTAGTAGTGATGTTCCTTTTGAAAAATGCTAATTTTGTCCCAGATGAAATATAGTGATAAAACAGGGGGAATTGTAATGCTGGCACTAAATCTTCTATTTTGCGATTAGGATCTCTAATATAATTCAATTTAACAAATGTAATTTAGCTTGGGACTTTTTGAAAGCTTTCTTTTCTTTTTCTCCTTTCCAACAAAACTTAATGACTCTGTTTACTATACATTTATTATGCATACCAATTTTAATGTTTCTATTTACTTTGGCCATGCATACCTGCCCAGGTGACTTGGGAGACGGTTCCGCATCTGTATGGGATCCACTCCTGGCTCCAACTTAAATTTACATAACATGCAAATGTTGTGATAATCACTTTACTCACACCTTCCCCCACCCCAGTGGACAAAGCCGAACATAATAGAAGATTCCAAACTGCAGGATCAACTAGATCCTTAACCCAGGGAGGGATAGAGGGGAGGTTGGACTTTCCCAGTTGACTAAGAAGTAGCAGCCACAGAGAGGCCAGTAGAGAAGGCTTACGTGTGAAGTGGAGACTAGTTTGTAACTTCTGCATAATATCCCACCCTAATAAGGGGATCGGGCACTGTGGCATTACTAAAAAGCTACGGGCAAATACGAGGAACCCGAGGCAACATGGGAGTGGTAGAGTGCACGTGTAGCTTGTTGGGTTTCCCTCGATGCCTGTAAGGACAAGAGCTGAAGGTGTTACGGATACCAGGACCAGAAAGAACCCAAGCGGCACTCAGAGAGTTAGGAGAGTCAGCTTTATTACGTAGGTGGGCTCAGCGGGATCCTTCCCAAAAGACTGAGCCCCTAGCAAGGTTTTGAGCAGGTTTTTATGGGTTGGGCACTTCCTGGAGTTGGGGAAGGGGTAGGTGTCATCTGGTGATTGGCTCGGGGTGTGGTTTGGAGGGGGTTATGCGGAAGTGGGCTGGGGCTTAGGCTGGGGACCTCTCTCTTCGCTCGGGCCACCATTTTAAGTCAGTTCCACGTGGCAGGGAACCATTTTAGGTCAGTTTCTCCATCACCAGTTCGACTCTTCAACTCCTCCAAGGGATGGTGGGCTGCGCCCCCTGCAACTAAGATTGAACACGGCACCTTGAGCTGAGCTGCCTCCCAGATGGCTCAGTTGGTTGGAGCGCGTCCTCTCAACCACAAGGTTGCCGGTTCGACTCCCGCAAGGGATGGTGATGGTGGGCTGCACCCGCTGCAACTAGCAACGGCAACTGGACCTGGAGCTGAGCTGCGCCCTCCACAACTAAGACTGAAAGGACAACAACTTGACTTGGAAAAAGTCCTGGAAGTACATTCTGTTCCCCAATAAAGTCCTGTTCACCTTCTCCCCCAACAAAAAAAAAAAAAAATTGAAAAAATAAAATTTAATTAAAAAAAAGAAAAAAATAAAGAAAAAGTCCCAAACTAAATTACACTTGTTAAATCGAATATACCAGAGGTCCTAATCTCAAAATAGAAGATTTAGTGCCACCATTACAATCCCCTCTGTCTTATCATAATGTAGAAGAATGACTTGTCACTATGGGCAGTGACTTATCATGGCAAGAAGTTCAGGATGCTAACGGTGGGGCAGTGGCAGGGGAGTTAAGAACCCCTCAAAGCCACAGGCTGTTGAGAGGGGGACGGGAGGAGAAGAGCATGAGAGAGCTGTAAGTGCAGCCCCTCACCAGGCCGTCCCTCAAACCATGCAGAAGTCTTGGGGTATGTGGAGTGGGTAAGTCTTTCCTTGGGTACCCCAAGACTAGGAGAGAGTGGTGGGCCAACAAAATAGGAGCAGGTTGCTTAGAGGACCTGTTCTGAGATTTGGTGCAGTGTGTATGTTACGGCAGGAGAGGAGCTAATTCCTCCTCCCCCATCCCCCATTACTTACACCCAAACAGCAACAGACCATACTCTGTGGGTGCAGCCTTCTGTCCAACTCCCAGATGCCCAGGGATTTTCTCACCTGGCCTTGACCTCACCTCTTTCTGCTCCAGGTGTACAGCTGACATCCCCAAGCCACAGTGAGACAGAGTCTGGCTTGACTATTTTAATGCTGTTGTCACTCACACTGCCTTCATATCCCCAGCCTTGCATCCCAACCCCTGGAAGGCAGGCCACAGGTGTAAGAGCCCCTACCAGGCTAAAAGAGAGAGGAGTCTCCCGCAAAGCCACATAGACCCACTGGAATTCCCACCTCCAGGGGACAATTGAGGGTCTATCAGTGCAGGGAGTCTGCACAGTACCCAGCAGCTGAGAATGGGAAGGTGGCTGGAGAGACCTGGCTGAGACCTCAGGCAACACTTACCCTAAGTCAGTGAGGCTTGGTTTCTGAAGCAACAGTCTTGCTCAGTCCAGCTTTTCTTCTGAGTGCTGGACAGTGGCTCCAGGGACAGCAGTGGAGGGTGATGAAAGAGGATCCTACTGTGCTGGAAGAATCTGGAGCTATAACACATACCACTGGCCCCACCACCACCATCCAGGCAAAGGAACACTCCCCCCGCCCCCACGACTGTACTTTAATGTTAGAATACTAATACCAGTACTGATGTTAGAGTACTACCACTGCTGCTTCTATGATTTATAGAGGCCACTCTGTGCCAAGCATTCTACGTGTATTATCTCACTTATTTCTACCATTTCTCCATTTTACAGAGGAGAAAACTGGAGCTCAGAACAATTAAGCACACACTGCTTGAAAGTGGAGAATCTAGGCCATTATTTTTCTCCACTGTGTTGTGCGCCTGCTCAGATTTGTTCCTTCTTTCCCCCTTCAAAGCAGCCCTTTGTGAGGAGATGGGGAGGAAAGAGTTAGGAGCTGGCAGGGTGAGAGAAGAGGGTGCCCAGAAGGGGTGGGAGGGAGTGCCCAGCCCACAGTGCATATGACAGATAAATGGCTTCCCGGTATCTCCCAGTCCTCCCCACCTGGCTGGGCAATAGCCTTGCACGTCTCCCTCCCTCAGAAAGGGCTGGAGGTCAGGTCCCTGCTTGGCAGGGTCCCCAACAGGGAGACAGTCCCTCTCCCCTCAGGAATGCATGTGAAATCCCAGTAACTCCCTCCAGCTGGGCCTGACCTTGGAGGGGGCTGGAGAACAAACCCTTTGGTGGGCTTCTGGGAAAGTCAGTCTCAATCATGTTCTTTTTTCCTCCTACTGACAACTCAAGGTGTGAAGGGCTGGGTGGGAGGGGCTGGAAAGCCTGGGGACTTTGGGAAGAGCATTCCAGATGGTAGAACTGCTGTGTACAAAGTGGGAAGTGACTACCATCAACCTTCCCCAAAGACTGTTACAGTCACAGACACACACACACACACACACACACACACACACACACACACACACACACGGATGCCTTGACTCTTTGTCTTGAGGCCTGCGCAGGCCTAGACAAGTTGGGGTTTGTGGATCGTGACTAGCAAGGGTCTAGGGTAAGCTGAGGACAGGGATGAGACAGGCCAACAGGCAGGATTAGAGCAGGGGCCTCAGCCGCCACTGCCTAGGATTTGCCCAAGGAGCAGACATGTCCCTGCTCTACTGGAACCATGGACTAGGCACCAGCACTGTGCTAAGGGTGTTACCATGCAAAATGTCCAGCTGCTCACCTCACGGAAGCCAAAACTCGAGAGCTGCGGTTGGTGGAAAGAAAAGCAGGTTTTTTCCAAAATGCCAGCATTAAGGGAAGACAGTGGACTTCCTGTCACAAAGACTGCCTTCCTTCTCTTAATACCACCAAGAGGTTTTATAAGCACGTAAAGAGGGACAGAACAAAGGAAAAAGGAGAAGTTGGCCAGGTAGCTCCAGGAAAAAGTACTTCCCAGGGGCTGGTCTGCTTCAGAGTCGGAATTGGAATCGGATCCCATACGGATGCAAAAACCTCTCCTAAGTCACTGGGCCAGGCATAGGCCCGAGTAAACAGAACCACTGGAACTGCTATGGATAGTAAAGGTACAGTAAACAGAGTCATCAAGGTTTTGTGGGAGGAGAGGGAAGCAAAGGAAAAAAAACTTCAAAAAAGTCCCAAGCCAAACCACTGTGAAATCGAATTACAGAGAAGGTTTATATCTCAAATTAGAAGGTACAGGGTCACGGTTACAAGGGCTCTAACATGCAGTACCTCATTTACACCTGCCAACAGCCTTGGTGTCATTCCCGTTTTACAGATGAGGCCTAGAGGGTTTGAGTGACTTCCCCAAGATTATACAGCTCAGTGGAAAATTCAAGAGTGAGCTGGCCTGTCCTCCTCTGCAGACGAAGAGGCAGCAGAGAACATGAAAATGGATCCAGGTGGGATCCTCGTTGAGGTCACGCAGAGCTCCGCACTAAGGATCTTGGTGCCTGGGTTCTTATCTCACTCTATCATCATTGAAGTGTACGACTTTGAGCATTTCACTAAACTTCTCTGAGCTTCCAGTTACCCATGTGTCAACAGAGCAAAGGGGTGAGAGCATCAAATGAGGTCATTTAAGTAAAAGCACATGTGAGACAAAATTGATATTATTTAATATGGCCACAGGTGTAATTTGGCCCAGAGTGCTAGCTTAGGTGAAGAAGCCAGCCTTCCAGCAGAGGCAGAAGCACCAACATCATCACCATCATCATCAACATCTTTACCACCATCAATTTGCATTTGCCGAGTAACTAATAACAAAAATAGTAACCGTCTATTCATTTATCACATATTGAGTATGAGCCAGGCCCTGTGCTAAGTACTTTCCATAATTTACATATACTCCAAACAAATGAAATGAAGTCCAGGCAAGGGAGAAAAGAGGGCAGGCTGCAGAGCCCAGAGCCTCCAGCTTCCATCCACGAAGTCTGAAAAAGGTGATTGCAAAGTGACCTCTACCTGATTTCAGAACCAGAGCAAATTCTATGGCCAAAGAGAATTACACACTAATACTAATACCCCAGGACAGATACAAGGCTGAAGTGCAACTCAGCCCAGGGCAGAGGAATTGACCAGGAGCCCACATCAGGGAAGAGGCAGGGGGAGGATTCCAGCAGCTGCAGCTCCTAGGGTCAGGGCTCCTAGCCCTGCCACCCAAGGGAAAGGGAAGGCAGTAGTCTGCTCAAGTCTGAGTCATGCCGGCCAGGTACTCACTGGCTGGCTGCACCCAGCTGACGTAAAAGCTCTGAGACTCCTTCAGTTCCAGGGTCTGGGTGGGTTCCCCCACCACCCTGGGTCAGAGGAGATTGCCTGAAAAAGTCCCCTCCTGTATGGGGTGAGCTGAGGAGGAGAGGAGTACTGTCCAACTCCTGGGCAGGGGGAGAAGAGACTGCCACACCTGCGAGTGTGATGGTGCCATAGCCACCCTGCTGGGAGTCCTGGAAAGAAAGAAGTGAAATGAGAGAGGCGCAGAGATGAAGCGAGCTGGAGCGAGCCCTAGCACACAATCGTGGGAAGGGGTGTGGGCCTGGCCGGAGAGCACCTGCAGGTCCTTGGAGGGTATGATGGGAGCTTAGTCTTGATGCTGAGGCCGCAGTGCTAGGGGGACACCAGTGTTGGTCCCCAAGCAGAGTGTTGTGCCAGAGGCTCGTTGCCCTCAGTCCCCAGCTCCAGCCTCAGTGCTGCTCTGACCTGTGCACTCAGAAGCTCCCTATCACTGTGGATCAGGTCCTGGGTTCTCACAGCTGGCCTTAGAAATAATAGCAAGATTAAAACAGGCCTTGGGAGCCCTGTCTCCGTCTGGTACCTGGAGATGCAGGGTACCCAGTGACATGGCTGGACTCTGCCTTCAGACTTTTCAGAGAGAAGAGAGTTGGCCCAGAGCGTCCCAACTTAAGCCCTTGCTGCCTGCCTCTGGCCGACAGGAAGGAGCCACTCCTACACGCCTGGGCTAAAGAAATGGCCAGGTGGACTCTAATGCATGGGGTAGGCCCTGCGCAGTGAAATCAGCCCCTTTCCCAGCCAATCCTACCTCCAGGCATCAATGCCAAGTTCAGATACCCAGCCCCCTCTGAGCTCCTGGTCCCCCAGAAACACCTGTTCTGCTTGCGCCACAGGAGGCAAGCAGAGGGCAGACCAACCCAGGATGGTTTCATAGGCAGAAGGGTCAAGTGCTGCCCCAAGGAGTTCTGGAAAGAGGTAGCCGTGGGAGAGCCCCAGTCAGTCCAGCTCCTGAGAAAGCAGTGTCTCCGTCCCCAGGCAGGGCCACAGGAGAGAGGGTGTTCCCTTATCTATGAATAAAATCCAAACCTCTGAGCCAGGTCTGCCCCTACCTCTCACCACCCCAGATTCCTGCCCTGTCTGTCCCCCACATGTCCGCACTCCCCGTCTACCTCAACACTTGGAGTTCCCCTTACACACCCCACATTTTACACACATGTTCTCACCCCACATACAATGTTTTTCTCCCTTTATTTTCCTGGCAAACTCCTATCATGCTTTAAAAACCCTGCTCAGAAGGCCCCTCTTCTGTGAAGCTATGAACCTCCAGAGCTAATCACTCTCTTCTCTACACTCATCCTGGGACTTGGACAGACTTCTCTCAAGGCATGAGTCACAAAATAGGTACTTATTTGTGTACATGTCTAACTCCCCCATTAGTCAGGGGCAAGACCCCCAGCACCTGGCACACAGTAGGAGCTCAGGACATGTTTATTGAACTGAATGGGGGACAACGGGTAGGGCGAGTGAGCACGCTGTGAAGCAAGGTGTCTATGTTTGCTTTCCACCACCTCGCCAAGGCTGGGGTTCAGGACCACGGAGGTCTAGCAGATAGCGTGGGTGGGCGGGAAGAGCAGCCTGAGATTGTACCTAGGTGGTATCCGAAGTTCCTCCCACTCCCCACCATAAGGCCTCCGTGCAGCCAGTAGGTCTGGTTCCAGAAAGAGCTAAGGAGCCCCTGACTGTCTCGGACCTACAACCCCCACCCCCCGACAAGACTGGAACCCAGGTCTGTGTTTACCTCCTAACTGGGGATTTCACTTTCCCAGCCTGAGGGATAGGAAATCTAGGCATGTTGTTACCACGTGACAGGTGAGAACCCTGAGGCATAGGGGGTGTCACTGGCATGACCCCAGAGACAGGCAGGAGAGAGTTCTCCTGAGGCTCTCCTTGGGGCCTGAGCCAGGACGGAAGCAGGCTCTGCCTGGAGAGAGGAGCTCCTGGGACACAGAGACCAGGCCCTGCTGAGGGGAAAAGAGGGACTTCAGAAATTGACCTCGATCCAATTCCAGTTGTGGCGTCTCCGGCTGTGGGACTCTGGACAAGTGACTTGACTTTCTGAGCCTTCTCAGTAGAATAAGGCCAACATGACAAAGCTCAACGCAGCAGCCAGCCTGCCTCATAGGCGTTGCTCTCTGGAGGCCCCTCACTCCCACATACACTGGTTTCCAGCTCTCCCAGCCTTGGCCAGGCCCAGCTGGCTGCAGGTGACCAGTCATACCCTAAAGCCTGTGGCGCTGGGGCTGAGGGAGTAGATTCGTCCCGGTGAAACGAGAGAGCGTCTAGGGGCTCGATGCCAGAGCTACAGCTGGGGCCAGCACTGGGCCCCCTCCTCACAGCTGTCAAGGGGGAGGCTCAGAGACAAAGCAACCAGGGATGGCGTGGGGCATGGTAGGGATGTGTCTGGGAAGGGTGACGGGGGATGGTGACTCCGTGCCTTAAGAGGGACTAGGGTTACAGAGAAGACCCCACAGCCTGACCAAGGAATGTCATGTTCCAGTGCCCCACTCTGCCACTCACCGTCATGAACCTCTCAGGCTCTTTTCTTCTTGAGGTCCAGAGAGGCTGAGTGACTTGCCCTACTCCGCACAGAGCAAGCTGAGAGAGGCTATGTACCTCAGCTCCGCTTCCCGCCCATGGAGCTGACGCCCCTGGGACAATGGGTAGGCAGGTCCAGACAGAGGGGGGCTTAGACCATGGCCCTCTGCGTGTTTCAGCTTCTCAGTGCTGGACAGAGTTGGTTTCCCCGAGGATCCCCATCCAATCTCAGTTTCCATCTTCCCCTCTCTGATCCTTGCTCTCTGTCCAGAGCTGGGAGGGCAAAGCACCAATTAGTTCATTTGCTTGCTTAATTGGGTAGAGAGGGAAAGGAAATTAAACTCCTCAATAGGAATCTTCCCTGCAGAGCCAGAGATGGAATGAAGAGGTGGGGACCTCCATCTCTGAGCACTGCTCCACCTGTCCTGGGTTTCCATCCCCCACTCCCACCTCATGCCCCAGATCCCAAGATGAGAGCACAGTCTAGGATTATAGGGCCCTGGGGACCCAGAGTATAAGGTCTGCCTTACCCTAACTAGGACAGCCTCTCCCAAACTGGAGTGTGATAGGGAAGGGAGCTGCAGGGGAGGTGGAAGGGATTAGGGCTGGGCACCGCCTCAGGGTATGATTCTCTTATTTTTGCCCACTTCTCTGACTCCCTGAATTCTCTCTTGCTCTCCCTCTCCCTCTCTCTTTTTCCTTCTCTCCGTCTCCATCTCTACCTTGGTCTCTTGGCTCCAGAAAAGCCCATCCCCCAGGGGAGCCCAGGAAGTTTGGCCAAGTTGCTGAGGGGGCACCATGACTGTAGTCTTTACCTTTGCCGTGGCTCTTGCTGTCTTCATTCTGTATCACCTGTAGCAGAAGAGCCAGCTGGAGAGAGATAATGGCTGGTGAGTATCCGCAAGCCCGTCCATCGACCCACCAAAACTCCCCCTCCTTGCTCCCACTGCCCCACCCACAGGCTCTCTGCTGGCTTTCCTAACTTCCAAGGTCTTATTCCCTTCCCTGTGCCTCCTGTGAGGCCAGAGGGGCACTAATCCTTCTGTAAGAAGAATTAACCCTTAAGAGAGTTTGCTGTGTGCCAGGCACCCCCAAGTGTTTACACTGAGTTACTAAGGTTGTATTTCATCCTCTCAGCAACTTGGAAAAGTAGGTGTATGACTATAATTCCCAGTTTACAGATGAGGAAACTGAGGCACAGAGAGGTTAAATATGTTACACAAGTTGACCTTCTCACTGCTGCTGATAAGCCAGGACACAGGCCAGGGTAAGGTAAAGGGGGCACTAGCCTCTGGCACAAAGTTTCATGGGACGCTGAAAACCTAGGTCATCATGATAAATAATATTTTAAGAAAGGCAAGATTGGTATTACTGATTTTTCCTTTTGCTGCAGGCTCCAATATGGCTTTAATGGCACTATTACTGATCCTGTCTTGAAATGTTGGTATTTTGTTCACCGATTTTTGCATTGATTTTAATTTTTAAAAACTTGTATTAAATATTATTTATCATGATGACAGAGACTTTTGGTGTCCTCATAAGCTTTGCACCTGAGACTTCACTCCCCTCACCCTGGTGAGGGCCCTTGTTCATCCTACTGTCCTCCAGCCTAGGACACATGAGACTCAAATGATTCCTATACCCAGGCTGGAGGGAGGGACAGGCTGGGCTGGGCTGGGCTGGGCTGGGCTGGCGGTAGAGATACCTGGGAAGGCAGGAAGGGCACTCTTAGTCTCTATCCCACTGTGCTGAGTAACCACACCCCAAGCTCTGGCCACTTTGGAGGCCAACTGGGAGCAGAGCCCTGGGAGCTATCCCTGTGAGTGGGGCCCAGGGACCAGTAACTGGCAGGTTGCCTGACTGGGGCAGAGAACCAGACCCCCAATATGAGCCTCTTTCTGTTCCCTCAGGACTGCCCTGCCCCCTTCCCAGAAGCTGGAGCCTCTTCCCAACAGGCAGAGCCACCTTGTACCTGAGGACCTCCAGGTGGGCCTAATTCCCTGGAATGAGGGGAGAAGGGAATAAAAGTGGGGTATGGCCCCAGGAAGGGGCCCAAACTGAAGGCAGATCCCTTCTACCTACATGGACCCCTGAACAGTCTCCAGCATACCACTAGCCCAATAAGGCTCTCACCCTCCCTATGCAGGGCCCCAGAGAAACCTCTTCCTCCACCTCTCAGTGAATTCATTCATTAAAAGAAAATTCCCAAGCACATAGTAACTGCCTGACCCTGTGTCCTAGCAGGAGAGACCCCAGAGCTGAAGGCTCGGCTGTATTTGTGCCTCCTAGACAGCAGTGTGGCAAATGCCAGGATGGAGTGCATGGGAACCCAGGAGAGGAACCCCAATCAAACTGGGGGCATCAGAGAAGGCCACCTGGAGCAGAGGTGTGAAAGAGTCTGTGCAGCCACTCACTGGCTTCTCTTCCAGATTCTCCACCTAGAGCCAGGGACACAGCCACTGCAGCAGGAAGGGAACAGGAGCTGCAGAAGTTGCCCCTGCAGACCCCCTACTGTGATCTGGGCGCCTTCCCCTCCTACCACCCCTCGGTAAGGACCACTGAGTCTTGAGGACGGTGCCCAGTTTCACCCAGCTGCCTTAGAGGAGCCCGAGGAGGCAGGGCATGGAGGACATAGGGCGGCCCACCCCAGGTCAGGGAAGACCTTCCAAGTTACTCCACTGCAGGTTCCCTAGGAAAATCAGGTATGGGATGCTGAGAGACCAGGGCAGGAGAGTGGGGTTTCTGATGAGACAGAGCCGAAGTCTGATGCCCAGCTCTCTCTTCCCCCAAACCCTGTTCTCCATCTCTGTCCCCTGTCCCCCAGTCCCCAGTCCTCCCAACGACCACCAAAAAGCCAGCCACAGCCCCTCCTCCTGCCCTGACTCCCAGCTGCTCAGAGGGCCAGCATCCACTTGAATGGCTGCCACCTCTGCCCATAGCCCTTGCCTTTCAGCAGACTTGGCGGTAGGGGTGGTACCTATACAGTACCAGTCCAGAGACCCAGGGTAGACCACCTGGGCCCAAAGATAACACAGTCTCTCCTGGCAGTGGTGGAAGGACCAGGCTTTTGTCTCTACAGCACAGCCATCCTGCCTCTCAGCAGGAAGTGCCAAAGCGAACCCATATTGAGATGCGAAATCCTGCCCAGGGAGGCAGCATTCCTATCTCAGGGTGCCAAGGCCAGAGGGTCAAACCAGCCCCCGATTCTATGTGCAGGGCGTAAGAAGGCCATCAAACATTTGTTGTTCCTCAACCAACTTAGCGACTTGGAAGTGAACTGAAACACTGTGGACATGGGTTTCAGCCCCTTCCCATCTGAGGGTATGCCCCAACCCCCGTGGCCCAGGCTGCACCTCACTGCCCTGTCAGGTCCGACAAAAGGGGTCATAGTGGCAGTGCTGAGCATTCACTCTGTGCCAGGCACCTTGCTGAGACTTCAAACACTATTCTGCTTAATCCTCACAACAACCTATGAGATGATAAGTCCTGTCATTGCTCCCATTTTATAGATGAGGAAACTGAGGCTCAGGGGAGCTAAGAGTCTTGCCCCAAATCACCCAGCGAGTAATTGGGGAAAGCATCAATCAAATCCCTGGTTCTCTGGATCCCCAATTCAGATGCTGGACACAGCAGCCACTGATGACCAGACTTGCAGTGAGTTTATACCTGAAGACAGAGGCACCCAAGGAGCGTCAGGGTGGGCACTCGCAGATGCAGACGTCTCTTGTGCCTCAGGCTTCTTGTGCGCAGCAGAAAGTCCAGCTCCAGAACAGACAAGGCAGCCCTGAGAGCTTGGTTTTTGTGTCCTGAGTTGGGAGTTGGGTGTCACTTTGGGCCACAGAAGCCCAAGGCAGGGTGGACTGTCTGGAGAGCTTCATCTCACCCTCCCTTGCCTAAGGACAGTGAGTAAAAACATTATTCCTAGGCCTGAAAGTGGGTGAGGTATGAGGGAAAGAGAGCAGAGACCCTGATGTTTCTAAAAAGGAGAAAGTTATGACCATTCAGGATTCTCCCTCAGCTCAGCACCAAGCCAAGCATCAATATCCTTGTCAGAGCACCAGGGAAAGGAGAAGGGGGAGGAGAGGGGAAAAAAACAGAAATGGGGTGGGGAGGGGGGCTGAGACACAGAGGGAGAGGTAAGATGATGGAAGTTAGCAATTTGGAAAGTCGTGGAAGGCTCCAGCGTGATCCCCTGGAGTGGGCCCAGGTTCAGCATAAAAATCACTGTGATGTAACGGGACAGCTGCAGCTGGCCCTAATCCCCACTAATGACTTCTCAGTCCACTCTCTGACTGCTGCCCCCTAAGCCTGGCATGCACAGCCCTCGGTGGGGGGCGGGGGGGGGGCGGGACAGAAGAAACCAGGCCAAGCTTGGCAGCTCCAGCTCAAGCACAGCCCCCACCACCAGCTCAATCTCTCCCCACCTCCACACACGCCTCGCCGTCTCCTCTCACACAAGCCCCAGACCTCAGGACAGCCCACCGCCTCGGCGCCCAGCCCAGCACAATGCAGGCTCCTGCACACCTCCTCTCACACCAAGCCCAGCCCCCGGCACACAGCTCTGACCCTGTCCCCTTACTCACAGCCCTCTGTGCCCTGCCCCTGCTCGTATTGGATCGATGGAAACCCTGACTGAGCTTATGCATGCAAGAGACACGAGACCACTTGGGACAAAGAGGCCAGTGAGCCAACCTCTACTCGTGATGGGCAGGAAGGCCTAGGCGATGGGGACACTATATGTCCTGAAACTAGGGGCCATGTCATTGGGATATCAGACATGGTGTACATGAGAACCGCCTGCGGAGTGGCGTAACAGAGGTCAACTAGAGTCTTGGGGAGGCACTGGCGTTGTTACCAAGAGAAATGTAATTCTTTTTGGCTTGCAGAGCAATTGCTGGGTCAGGAGAGGATTTATCCCCAGCACTTGGGTTGGTTGGCAGTGCAGATTGTATACAAGTCACATTCTTGATGTTGTCATCAATTCTCCTTCCCAACAAGTAGTAAGAGGGATCCAGGCAGAGAGCATGCACTGTTCACCAAGGCAGGGCTCAGGAGGGCAGTGGAAAGGCTGCAGGGGACCTGAGGGGCCAGCGACTAGAAGCTAAAGCAAGCTCGGTGGGCCCCGCCTGGGTGGCCCAGGCCCTACGTTGTACACACACCCCAGGGCACTACCTCTGGCTCTGGCACAGCCCTCAGTTTCTGTCGAGTTTTCTGTGTTAGGAGTTCATTCAGGCAGGTACAATTTGAAGAGCTGGGTGGCTCTAGGCTGGATCTCAGGGAGGACTTCCAGAGAATCCAAAGCAGATGTCTAGAAGAGGTGGGAGGAGGAGGCATTGCCTTACCTTTAAGGAGAGGGGCTTCCATCTCTTCAGTCTTGTGAGGCCAGACAGCTCAGGCTAGCAGCAGAAGACTGAACACAATGACCTTTGGTGGGATGGAGTTTTGATGCTATTGTGTCAGTTCAAGTCTTCCTAGAAGGAGATGCCAAGATGGGATTAGACATGCAGAGTCATTGGGGGAACACCTGAGAAGGATCAAGGAGGGAGCAGGAGTAGGCAGGGAGAGCCTTTAGCCCTTGATGCAGGCCTGATACTTGGGAAAGCAGAAGGGGAGGGAAGGAGGATTCGGTAGGAAGAACCTCAGACTGTAGAGCAGTCTACAAAAGTTTTGGGCAGGCCACAGAGATGCCTCAAGCCACAGTTGCCATTAGAGGAGTCTTGCATCCCATAGGAGTGGGCCTGCACCCGTTCGGTCATTGTGGGAACAGCCTGGGGGAATGTGGTCTCAGTACAAGTGCTATGGGGGATCCCGAGGGCAGCAGTTCAGGCTGCAAGCAGCCATGCTGCCCAGAGCAGACCTGAGCCATGCATGTCCGTGGCTGCCAGTCCTCCCTGACAACACAGGGGTCTGCCCCTCCTTACGGGGTGAGCCAGTTTTTCCCAAGGAGTGTTGCTTCAGTAGGTCTTAGGGCCATGACTTGTATTCATCCTCTCCTTTTCGTATCCCCTCTAAATTCCCCTCGCTCAGCTATCACCTCAGCAGGTCTTAGTTGCTTACCTGGTGCTATGATCCAAATCTTCCTTCAGAAGGGATCCGAGCCCTGGATCATCATGCCCTTCTCAGGTCAGGACTACTGCATGTGCTCATTCACAGTTAAAGCAGAAGAGGCCCAAGTAGTCACCTAAGCCCTACACATCTCTCCCTACCTCATTGTGTGATGGTAGCCTGACCTCCTCCTGCTGTTGGCCCCTGAACACAAGGAGCCCAAATGCCCTAGCGGCAACCTGAGCTTGTAGTTCAATGGGGCACTCCACCCTGAAGATCCCAGAGTTGTGGGATGGGGGACACCAAATTTCCCCATTGGGTCATGGGGAGTGATGATGAGTGCGGCTATTCTTGTTTACATCCCTTGGTTCCTGGACCCATGCGTTCTTCCTGTTGGGGACACAGCACCATATAGTGGCCTTTCAGAGTATTGCCACCGAGCTGGCACTTCAGCTGGCATTTAGAAGACTGTTCCAGCAACTGCAATCATGGCTGCCATTTGATTAAGCCCATGGTAGTCAACAGTCGTTTTCTAGGACCCCTCTGGTTGCTGTAGGGGCTAGCCTGAAGACTTAAATGGAGACAAGACAGGGACCACCACCTTTGCATCCCTCAGGGCACTAATCTCTCACCAACTTCAAGTACGATATCACTTTTGATTTACTCCTTTGGCTGATGGGGCCACTTTCAGAGGTTTCCACTTGGCTCTTGTCCCACAGACCAGAGACCCAATGTGGTGTTAGCATGTCTGCACTTGTGACTGGGGAAATGCCATGCCCCCTAGCAGTGAATTTGCCCTGTTCTCTGGGGTCCTGAATCCTGTATCCTAAGAAAGTGCTCCCAAGTCAATGCATTCTTATTTATCTGGTCTTTGTTCTTGTCCCCTTGGTCAAGAACCCCCAAAATCCAACCCAGGAGAGCTCTCTTGGCTTCTGCTGGGACATGCTAGATAATTGCTGCCACTGCTTTCTCCTTGGGTAAAATCCCTCTTCCCTCATCAGGTCCAACTATCCCAAGCTGGATTATGCTGGGCTTTCTCCCTAATTATCAGCCTGGCAGCGAAACCAAGGTGGGGCAGCTCCTCAGGGGGATGCCTGATGCCCTTCAGGGAAGCTTCCGTGGTATCTTCCAGCATGGAATGGTGTTAGCCTTCATTGGGGGAAGGACAGGCCACCTCTGCTTGCTCCGAGGGACACATCTTCAGGGGCGTCTATCCATTTATCCTCACCTCACTTTCAGAGTTCCAGAGTTTCCAGCCAGAGCCCTTATCTTAGCACAACAAGCCTGGCTTGTCGAGCATTCCTGGAGCTCTGTGATTCTCAAATCCTATGTCTGCTCCTCCACTATGTCCCCTCTTCCACTGCAGGAAGAGACGGGGTCTATTTGTAAGCTACTCAAGAGCGTGACTGGCTCTCGCATGGAGCCTTTAGCTCTTGATGGCCCTCAGTTTCTTCTTATCCTTCTGTAAGTGCCAATGTAGCTAAAGAACAACCAGTCAACTCTGAAGGGTGTGGGGCTGCCCAGGGAGTCCTGGATGCTTTGCTTTCAGCCTGGATAGAATCAGCCTCAAAGATGGAAAGTGAGCAGTGAACTGAGACTCCTGCTTGGAGTTGGGGAAATGTTGGTGACAAGGGAGCCAGCACCTTGTAAGCCAGGCATGTTCCTGGCCCTGGGCACCAGCCTTGCTGCCCCTGTGGCATTGTCTCCTGCACAGCTCAAATGTCTGAAGGGACCTGAAAGAGTGGTCTCCTCCATTAGGATGTTCTCCTAGGTCACCACTGACAAAAGTTTCACCATTGGGACGCCATGTTGTGCTGGGAACTCTCCTTGCCCTACTTCCACTCAGGGCAGGGTCCTCACTACCAGACAGTGAGTGAGACAGGCCGAAAGTTCCATGTTACCTTTTGCCACCCATTTTCTCAGACTTCTCCTGGTATCACTGTGTCAGTTTGAGACCTCTACAGTGAGACAACAAGACAGATTTGATGTACAGGAGATTCACTGGGGAAACACCTATGAAGGGTAAAGGGGAGGGGACAGGAGAAGGCAGGGACAGGCCTCAGACACAGGTCTGGCCTGGGACAATGGAGAGGGGAAGGAAAGAGGAGCATGTGGGAAGAATCTCAGATGGCAGCTCTGAGAAAGCTTTGGCCGGGCCAGCAGGGAGTCGTCCAGCCAGAGTTGCCCATTCAAGGAACCCTGTCCCATTGGAATCCTGTCCCAGCTGTGCTCAGTCATTGGCGGGAACAGCCAGGGGAAGTATGGTCTCTGCAAATGTCATGGTGGATCCAGCCAGGCAGCAGCTGGGTTGTCAGTCAGCAGTGCTCCCCATGGCAGATCTGAGCAGTGCATTTCCAAGGCTACTACAGCTACAGACAAAACAGGGAGAATAGGAATCCTGGGGCACAAATGACCTTGGGATGGAAATGGTGATTGAGTTTGCTAAGGGGCCAACTTCTATCAGTTTCCTGAGCTTGTGCTGGGAGGTGTGTGCCTTCAGGGATGAAATGTGGCCAGAGCAAGGCTGGTGCCCAGGGCCAGGGACATGCCTGGCTTACAAGGTGCTGGCTCCCTTGTCACCAACATTTCCCCAACTCCAAGCAGGAGTCTCAGTTCACTGCTCACTTTCCATCTTTGAGGCAGATTCTATCCCGGCTGAAAGCAAAGCATCCAGGACTCCCTGGGCAGCCCCACACCCTAGGAACCTATGGAATAAACTGGAGAACTCTCCTCCACCCACAGGGATAGATGGGCGGGTGCTGGAGATGGCACCTTTCGCCACCACTCCCTAATCTCCCAGGCCTCCATGGAGGCAGAACCAAGGTTGCTTCAAATGGATGGTGCTCAGTTGAGCAGGGCCCACGAAGAGAAATTCTCTGGACACTGATGGTGTCTCGGCAGATAGCCTCATTGAGAACCCATCGAGTTTTGGCAGCCCTAGGAGAGCCCCGGCCTCCCGTCGACCTGAAGTACCTGTCCCTGGGCACCCTTATGATGACGGGAAGGACAGAGGTGGGGTTGATTCATCTTGCCACCATTGCTGTAAGAAACGAGGGCATAGCCAATGTCTTCATCCGCTGCCTCTTCACGATGGTCTTTATGACACCCCAGATTCCCTACTTGTGGAATCCAAGCTCCTCCTGCTTCTAGGAACCCTCAGGGACAAAGTGAGTCTGGGCTGCCTACAGGAGGCCTTTTCCTCTCAGCACCTTGTACTCACGCACTGCTCTGCCTGCCTTGAGCCCACCTTTGTGTCCCTCTGCCACCCTCATAGCTGGTGGCTTGGGAGCCAGACTGCCTGTCTGTGTAGCTCCCTAACCCTTCCTTCTTCCTCTAGACTCCTGTACCCCCAAAGGGCTCCCCCAGGCTCCTTCCTCTGGAAAACAGGTGTTTCCTTCGCCCTCACCTCAGGCAGGCTCTGGAAGCACAGGGCTGAGGAAGAAAAGGCGTCAGGGTGTGAGTTTCACTTCTGAGAAATCAGGAGCTAATTGCTCTAATTTTAGCACCGCCATGTGTCCCTGCCCGAGGTTACTAATGGGTACAAGATGGGCATTGCTGAAGGGCAGTGAAATCAGCACATTCAGCCTTCCTGCCACACAGGCTGCCCAGCTGAGGGGAAGACTGGGCGACAGCCTGGGTCACAGGGATCTGTCGCCCACTGTGCGAAGCCCTCCTCCCTGCCCCCAGCTGCCTGCCCTCCTGGCCCAGGAGAGTCATCTCTCCCTCCACCCTGGCTCTGTGGACAGTCCAACTGTCTGTCTGCCTAAACATCAACATTGAGCTGAGGCGGCAAAGCTTGTGAGGAAAGCTCCGGAGATAAGAGCTGCGAGGGCCTCAGAGGTCATTGAGCCACCCTGTCATTTTGTTGAAGGCCTGGAGAGGGAGAGGCACAGCCACGGTGAGTTATCAGTAGAGCAAAATCCCAGGAGTGGCAGCGCCTGCCCTCATAACCCTCTTATTCTAATAATTTCCAAATCAAACCCGTCTGAAGTACTACAGCACCACTGGAGAGCTTGGGTAGAAGTTGGAGGCGTGGGTTCTGATGATAGTAATAATTCATATAAGTTTTATTCCTCTGTTTTATAAATGAAACACTAGGCTCAGGTGGGTTGAATGATCTGACCAGCCACAGCAAGTGCGCAGCTAAAATTCAAAGCCAGGTCTTCCGACTCCAAGTTCCATTTTATGCTACCACTGCTCTTCCCTGTGAACTTCCCTGTGACCGTGGGCCCATCTCTTCCCCTCTCTGAGCCTGTCTCTTCCTTCTGCAAAATGAGAGGCTTGGCCCCAATAATCTTTTGGAGCCAAGTACAGTGGGCCAAGAGCAGTCCACACCCCGCCTCTGCACGCCCACTGCACGCCCGGAGCCTCCTCCCCACCCCCACAGTGGTCTACGGACACACAGCTCAGCAGAGCATATACAAGGCTTTGTGGCCAATTTTGTAAACACCTTTGCCAAATCCCCCTTTGCTGTGTTGACACTGACTGATTGCTTTTCTTGTTCTCTGTCTCTCCCTCCCTCCATCCCCCATGATCCTCCCTGGTTCCCTTTTCTCCCTCCTGCACCCACCTCACTCCCAAACTTCCCCTTCTCATCCTGGTGCCTGGCCCTGGGACACTTTGTCCTGATACTTACCTCCCATCTCTCCCTTTTGCCTCATTCCGAGGACTCTGGTCTAGAGGTCATTCGTGTCCATGATGCAGAGCTGGATACCTCAGCCCTGACAGTTGTGCCAGGGCGACAGACGACCTTGCCAGGGCCTGGAGAGGTTGAAGAATATGCCACCATCCAGTTGAGCCCACCCTAGCACATGACTCTTAGCTACTCAACCCTGCCTCTGGACTAGTTACATTCTGCCCACCACCCTTCCTAGTAGTGCATATGCCCAACAGCATGGAGGGCTGAAGACATGCATAGCTGGGGGCCTCAACAATGGAAAGGGTGGGATTGGTGGCATGGGGCCAGACACATGCAAGAGAAGGAACTTGGACTGAAGTCCAGAGATCTAGAACGTACAAGGTCTGACAATTAAGTTCACGAACTTGTTGCAACAATGTTGCTAACCTTTTTTTGACATCAGAGGGATTATTCATTACGAATTTGTACCAACTGGACAAACAGTTAACTAAGTTTACTATCTGGAAGTGCTGAAAAGGCTGCGTGAAAAAGTTAGACGACCTGAAATTTTCACCAACAATTCATGGTTGGCATCACGACAAGGCACACTCACAGGACACTGTCTGTGAGGGAGCTTTTAGCCAGTAAACAAATAGCTGTATTGGAACGCCCTCCCTACTCACCTGATCTGGTCCCCAATGACTTCTTTCTTTACCCAAAGATAAAGGAAATATTGAAAGGAAGACATTTTGATGACATTCAGGACATCAAGGGTAATATGATGACAGCTCTGATGGCCATTGCAGAAAAAGAGTTCCAAAATTGCTTTGAAGGGAGGACGCTGATGTTGGTGCACAGCTTCCCAAGGGGAGGACTTCAAAGGTGACAGTAGTGATATTCAGCAATGAGGTATATAGCATTTTTTTAGGATGAGTTTGCAAACTTAATTGTCAGACCTTATGGTCTCACTTCTGCCACCAATTTACTGTGTTACTTCGAGTGTATCATATTCCCTCTCAGAGCCTGTTTCCCCGCCTGTGAAACAAGGAGATTGGATCCAGTAATCTCTAGGGTTCCTTCCTGCTCCACCAATCCCTGTTTATCCTTCTATTGCTCCAATGGGCACGTAATTCTCCCAGAAGCTGCTTCACTCCCTACATCACAGATGGCCCCGTAATCCTCACCAGGCATCTGGGGGCTCCACTTCAGTTTCTAAGCATGGGGCTCCCATGGCCAAGGATGCACACCCACATTTCCTCTTGACCTCCCTTGGCTCAGCTGAACAGTTTAATTCAACCAACCTTTACTAAGCTCTGTGCAAAGGTCCCTCCCAAGGATCTCCAAGCAGAGTGGACAGTTCAGGGCCCCTGCACCCCTGGGCTTGAAAGAGAACTGCTGGGCTCTGCAGGAGGTTGTGAGCAGGGCTCCTGACAAGCTGGGTGCTGGAGTTCTGTGGTGACCACAGAGCAGAAAACCTGCATTTTGACTCAGGGAGATGGTGAGGTCAGAGAGGTTTCAGCAAACATGTGACCCTCCCTGAGGGATTAAAGGAAGCTGAAGACCCCTCAAATTGTGAAACTATAATCATAGAGCTGGAGACTCAGGTCAAATGGTTCACCCCTCTGGCTACAGATGAGGAAACCTGACCTCAAGGCCCTGTGCTTGAGCTGGTTTGGAGGATGAGCAGGATGGGAAAGGAGAGAGAAAGGGACAGGATAGAGAAGGTAGAGACATGGCAGTGCTGAGTGTGAGAAAAGTTCCACAAGGCCTGTGGGGGCTGGCATCCGGAGGAGGGTCTAGGAGGGACTCACTGGTGGACCCCGCAGGACGTTTCCCACTGACAGGGAGCCGGTTGGATCCTGGGACCTACAAAGGGCAGAACACTGTTTCCCCAGCATCCCACACTTGTTCTCCACCCCCGTTTTTCTCAGCAACCTCCTGTGCTCTCCCAACCACCTCTACCAACAGAAGTTCACTTAGCCTCCAACCCTCCATTAGATATGGGACAGTGAAGACCTGAAGAGACACAAGGTCCTCCCAGGGCCCCTGCATAGCCATCTGTAGAGAAGCTGGCATTGGAATCCATGATCTCCCTACTCCAACTTGTCCTCTAGCTCAGTGAGAAAGGGGTGCCACAGGCGTGAGGAAGGGGCGAGGTGCCAGGTGCGGGTGCCTGGCCTCACCAGCCGCAGTGACCAAGGGAAGCGTGCTCAGCTACTGCAAAGCCTTCTTGGGAGGTCTGGGCCCTGGGAAGGAGGGCATGAGGTTTGCAGTGAGGGAGACAGGCCAGGGGATGAGGTTAGGGGCACGGCAGAAAAAAGTGATTAACCCCATAAATTCTAACTTGGAAGCCCTCCCAGCCTGTCTGAAGTAGGGAGTTGGCACGAGTATAATCCTGGGCGCTCCTGGCAGCAACCCAGGATCGGGTGCGGCTCCGCTGCCTCCTTCAACAGCTTTCACTTGGCTCCTTCCCCGCCACCTCACCCAGCATTTCCACTGCCAGCAGAGGCCCTCTGTTTGGTCTGAAAGGTGCTAGGCCAGGGTGCCCAGGACAGGGATGAAGCTGCAAGGAGCTGGTAGCTTCTGGGGAACCTGGGCAGGGTGGGGATGGGAGTGCAAGCAAGGCACAGGGGTGGGAAAGGCCAGGGCTCTGAGCTAGGAGGGGGATTGGCAGGAGAGGTAGGAAGCGGCTGAGCTGCGGGCGGGGAAAACAAGCCACTGCCAGCTTCTGGCCCCTTCCCACCACATGCTCTCACTTGCCTGCTTGTGGTGGCCCCACAGGAGAAACTCGACGTCAGACAACAGGTGCACCGCCACTGGGAAGGTCCCGCCCCATCTCACGCCTGGGCCACAGAGCCCAGGAGAAGGTCCAGATGGGAGCTCCTCACCTCCCCGTCACCCCATCCTTTGGGTCATTTGATGCCTTCAATGAGGCCTTGGTCAGAAACTTGTTAGAATCTCCAGGCCATTAGATACCAACAGTCAGCCCTCAGCAGAACTAGCCAGAGAGAGGTGCCTCCCCTGGGAGGAGAGGGGGCATGGCAGGTGAGGGACAGGTGGGCTCCATAGCGCAGGCTCAGCCCACAGCCCAGATTCTTGGGCAAAAGAGGCGGAAGCTGGTGTCCCATGGCCTTGTCACGCGCACATACACTCAGCCCTTTTCCCCAGTCTCTTCTCCTGGGCCTGGCTAGCCCCTGTGTCTGCCCACAGGATTTCCTCCCTCCGCCCTCCCTCTTCCCCACCAGCCTCTCACTCTCCCTTTCACCAGCTGCCTCATTCACACATCTGTTTTTCTCTTCTTGTCTCTTCACCACCCCCTCCCCCCTTCTACACCCTCCCTTCTCTCTCCAATCCTGGCTTCTCCTGCCCTTTCATCTCCCCCTTCCTTGCACTCTTCCCACTGAAGTTGCCAGTTCAAGAGGCCCGGGACTTCAAAAGGAGATCAAAGCTGGGCTCCCCCATCAAAGACCAGGCTCTGCCAGGAGCAAACCCCCTCCCCTTAGACTTTAACTCTTCCTGACAGGCCAGAGTCCCACATCCCAGCACCCCAGGAAGCACATTCTCGGCCAGCCCTCCCCACCCCTCACCCTACCACACCCCACACACAAAGGCTGTTGTGCTTGGTGGAAAGCTGCCAGCACTTGGCAGTCAAAGAAGTAGCTGGAAACCTCATGCAGGCAGCCTCTTATTGGCTGTGTGACCTTGTGTAAGTCACTGAACCTTTCTGACCCACAGCTACATGTTTAAAAGGGACTATTACCTCCTACTTTACAGGATTGTTGAGTGGATTAAAGGAGAGAATACAGGTAAAATATCTAGTACCATGCCTGTCTTATAGTAGGTACTCAATACATTGTTACTGTCAATATTACTGCTGTTACGAGGTCCTTCAGGGATGGGAGTGTGTAGAGATGAGCGCAGAAGTGTCTGGGGAGTGAGACCTGCTGCTGCCCCACAGGCTAGGAGTTCTCGCATTCCATTTCTGGGCCCTGAATGAGCCACTCCACACAGAAGCTCCACCTGAACCCTGTTTTCTGGGCTGGACCTCACCAGGTTGTAGTGGCCCCTTGGAAGCCCCCATCGCCCCTACCAGACACCAGCTCTGTGTGTCCCCAGACCGGACTCTCCTGCCCAAGCGGCCACCTCTCTCTGAGCTTCTGGCCCAAGTCCTCAGCCCAGCCCCACACCCCTCAAGGGGATGATGGCGTCTGTATGGGGTGGAAGGTGGGGCTGAGGAACCTAAATTGCATTTATGAAACTTTTCTTGGCTTTGAACATCAGGGAACTTCAGGGACAATGTGACTTGAGTAAGTCCCTAAACTTCCTAAAGCTTGTTTTCTCATTTGTAAAATAAGGGGTTAGCTGCCTCAAATCCTCCTTTGGCAGCAGACTCTGCATACATTATAATTTTAAAGAACCAAGGAGGTAGAGCTCAAGGCTCTCTGAGGCCTCTCAGCACCCAAGATGAGAAATGAGCTTCAGTCTGCGCTGCTCCCACAACCAGCAACCGTGGACTCTCACCATCTCTCCATCTCTCTGGAGCCTCTGTGGTTCTATTTTACCAGGAAGTGACTGAGGTTCTGGGAGGTGAAGGGACCTGTCCCCAGGTAACACAGCCAGTCGTGGCAGGGCCACAAAGCTAGCCCAGGCCTGTCTCGGGCCCTCTTCCTTATGCCATCTGATGGGGATTCTTCTTTCCAGGCTATAAATGGGCATACGGGAGCTCAGAGCCAACTCCGCAGGCCAGCTCGGTGCTCCCGGCCTGCCTGGCAACCCATTACCCGCCCACCTCCTCTCCACTGCCCAGCACTGGTCCCTCCCTTGGATGTCTGCCCTCCTTCCTCTGCTGCCCTCCTTGACTCCCTAGTGTCCAGGCTCCAGATCACCTGTATCGACACACACGGTGAGAAAAGCAACCTGCTCTTACACAGCTTCCTGGCTCAGTAAGCCCTCCGACCCCAGGGTCCCCCAGGCATTGAGGGGCCAGTCCAGAGCTGTCCAGTAGGACTGTCTGCAATGACAGAAACAGTCTACATTTGTGCTCTCCAGTACATAGTCACTAGCCATGTATTGTTATGCCAATGTAATGTTATTTAATTTTCATTTTAATTTAAATAGACACATATGGCTAGAGATTGACAGAGGTATCACCAAAATGTCTGGCCTTTGCCCTTCTCGTCTGAAGGCCATTTAACATTGGATATTTTTGAAGTTAGACTGTGAAATATTTTGGGAGGTGAGGTGGACAAAAGTTTCTGTCCCCTGAATTCCCCACCCCAGGGCAGCCTCTTTGGTTGAGCCCCAGTAGCCATTGCCCAGATGTGGCACAGGACAGGGTGGGCCAGTGGAAGGTGGAGGGCTCCACTGAGAAGCAAATTGGCACCTTACCCAGCAAATCCCTGAGTGGTGGTATGCAGAGTAGGAGCTCTGCAAGGCTGAACTCCTCTCCAAGCCTCTGATTAGTCTTCCCTTCCCTTCTGAGGATAGTCTTTGCTCCTGGGACCCCTCACCATCTCAGCTGTTCTTCCTTCTCTCTAAACCTGGAGGAAGAGGGAGGCCCAGGTTCACCCCAGAAGGGACTTGGGAGCCCAGTGGCCTGAGTCCCATGTCCAAACTCATGGGAGGGGAGTTGTCATTCAGGCCCGGCTCCTCCACTCTTTAGGTGGAGAAATCTGGCCTCAGCTGTTTTAGAAGGCAGAGTGGCAGCAGTTGCCTTGACCCTCTAAGAAACGAGGGCTGGTGGGGAAATGGCTCCCCCTGCTGGTCATCCCAGAAAAACGTTCCCCAGCTGCCCCCAAAGTCAGTTCCCTCAGTGAAGCAGCTCTAGGACTTCAGGTGAGGGGTGGGAAAGAGGATGGAGTAACTGAGGTCACTGAGACATCGCAACCAGGGCTCAGAGACATGGGGAGCCAAGCGAAGGTCACTTCAGGATCCCAGGCGTGAACTCTTCATTACCACTTACACCCCTCCCCAGGGAGAACCCTCCTCATCTCCTCCTCCCTCTCCTCCTTTCCTCTGGATCTGTCCTCTGTTGCAAAGGAGAGATCAGTCACGGGCAGACCTGCGTCCAAACCCTACTCTGCCACTTACTTGTGTGTGACCTTGGGAGAGCAGGGTAACCTCCCTGAGTCTGCTAAGAGTGGAGGGAATAAGGACCACCTCCCGGCACTGTGGAGAGGCCAAATGGATGAGAGGAGATGGACTGCAATGCGCCCAGTGCAGAGTAGGCACGGTTATCACCACTTCTCTTCCTCTCCATCCTCTCTCTGAGGCTTCCAGACAGAGCTCCAGCCCTGACTTCCCCTCGGCCTCCCTGGCGCCCGCCATGAGACTGTTGCCTCTCCTCCTTTGCTGGGAGCTGACCATTGGGGTTGAAGAAGGTGGTAGAGCTGACCCCATGAGGTGGCTCCCGCACTTTCCAGCACCCCCAAATCACTTCCAAACTCATATACCAAGTTCCTCCTTCCCATTCCCCACTATCTTCAGCACTGTAGACAGATCCCTGGAAGAAATGACAAGTGAGGTGACTCTGCTTTTTCCTTAATTTCCCCACAAAACATTACTAACATAAAGCAGAAATTATAAGAGAATTTTACTGAAAGTTGGGGGTGGGGAAGAAGTGGGACTTTTCTAAGCCTAGAAGCAGCTCAAAACTGAAAAACCAGACCTCCTATTCTTGCAAGTTTCAGTTTTCGCTTCAGCCTCTGTCCTCCAGTCCCACTGCTGGACCCTCCCTCACATCTGAACCACTTTGATCCTCTCTTCCCATATTTCACTTTGAAGGTAAGGGCTGGCTAGAGAGCTTTATCTGTAAGTGACCAGAGGGTCATTTACAAAACAAAGATTGTTGTCTCTCTGTCAGCAATTAGCACTTTTCTCTAGAATGCAAAAGCATCTAGACACACACTTTTTTAAAAAATTAGCTTCAGGTGTACAAAACAATGCACTAGTTAGACATTTCTCATTTACAAAGTGATAATCCCCCTCCTCCAATCTACTACCCCTCTGACATCACATAGAAACACACTTGATGCACAACAATCTGTGACACAGTGACCACCATTTACAAAAGGGGAAACTGAGGCGTAGAGTGGTTAAGAAATTTGCCCAAAGTCACGGAGCTAGTAAATGGTGACATATGGATTTGAAGCAAGTCTGTCAACTCCAAAACCACCCTCCAAACCACCAACCATGACAGTAATCGTCAAAGAAGTGAGGCTTGAAGGAACCTTGAAAGAAGGGGACGTGCCAGACAGAAAGCAAAGGCAGGAGGCAGAGCCTGAGAGCAGCTGAGCTGATGAGGAAGGGACTGAGCAGAGACAAGACTGAAGGCAGGGGCCTGGGCGGGGGCTGGCACAGGGGAAGGCCTCCAAGCTGGGGTGGGGGCCGTGCAGAAGGAGGTCAGTGGGCAGATTGGGAAGCTATTAGGGGTGGAGACCTATTGGACAATTGTGTCAAATCAAACAGAAGGACTGAACTGGGAAAGTGAAAGAAAGGGAGGAGCCAAGAACCACATCCAGATTTCTCATGGGCAACTGGGGGGCATATTCGCTGAGACAGTGAGTACGGGGGAGGGGGTGGAAGGCAGAGAGGGAGTGTTCACAATGCGTTCAGATGTGCACTTGTGAGATGGAGGTGCTCTGAGGTACCCGGGCAGCGATGTTCTTTACTGCTCCACGTATGGGTTTGTTGCTCCCAAGAGAAGCCTGCACTGGACAAGTGCCATGGGCTTGTACATGGTAATTAAAGCTATGGGAAGGATGAGCTCACACAGGGAGAAGTTGTGGAGGGTGAGGTGGCAAAGACATTAGATAAAACCTGAGGAGCACCCCCAGGAAAGGGAGGG
This sequence comes from Rhinolophus ferrumequinum, assembly GCF_004115265.2. Taxonomy (NCBI): domain Eukaryota; kingdom Metazoa; phylum Chordata; class Mammalia; order Chiroptera; family Rhinolophidae; genus Rhinolophus; species Rhinolophus ferrumequinum. The sequence goes on along the minus strand of NC_046294.1, from coordinate 88,873,814 downwards.
TCCCTGGCAGAGGAAATCGAGAGAGGCCAGGCAAGAGGGAAGGGAGGAGGGTTCCATGGTAGGGAATACAACAGGAGGCAGTGGCCCACGTTGTCAAATGCTGTTCAAGTCAGAAATGTCCTAAGGATGTCCAGTGGATTGATTTAGAAATTGGATGTGGGGGTATATTGGTGGCTTCAAACTCTACTGGAGATTCTCCTCAGAGGAACAACAACTGGAAGCCAATATTTATTGGTTTGAAAAGTAAACAAGGGGCCGACCCAGTGGCTTAGGCAGTTGGAGCATCCTGCTCCTAACGCCTGAGGTTACTGTTTGGATTCCCACATGGACCAGTGAGCTGCGCCCTCTACAGCTAAGATTGTGAACAACAGCTCTCCCTGGAGCTGGGCTGCTGTGAGCCACTGGAGGTTGGCGTGAGCTGCGGTGGGCTGCTGCGTGCTGCCAGGAGTGGCCAGCGGCCAGTGTGAATGGCCAGTAGCCATCATGAGTGGCTGGCAGCTGGCGAGAGCTGTTGTGAGTGGCCAATCGACGACCGGTAACCGACTGCCTCAGGCGGGGGGAGCGCAAGACTCATAATACCAGCATGGGCCAGGGAGCTGTGTCCTACACAACTAGACTGAGAAAAAACGGCTTGAACCAGAGTGGGGGGCCTGGGAGGGAGCAAAAAGACAAGATGCTTTCTGAAGAGACAGGTGGGATGAGAGAGAGGGTTTTGTTTTAAGAGGGGAGAGAGTTACGCAGGTGTAATGATGATGGGAAGGAGCCCGACAGTGTGTGGAAGGGGTTTGGAGAAGGCAGAAGTGAAGACTCAGATGAAGACAGACCAGAGACATCTGTGGCTCGGGACAGAGAGCCCCACTAGCTTCTCCTATAGACAAGCTTCATCAAAAACATTTGAATCGATAGAAATCCATTAGAGATGTGGCCCTGAAAATGAACTATGTTCCCCGGAGTCACAGAAGGAGCGGAAATGGCTCCTGATGAAACATATTCGTCCCTTGTGAGGCCAGGCTGGAGTATGGGAGGCAGTGCTCAGGAAATATGATAGCAATCTGGGTACTTGTGGACCTTCCATGATCCCCAGCCCCCAATATAGGGGCCCAGCAAAGCTCTGTCTGCTCACTCTCCAGGAGGCTATTTGCATGGCTGTTGCACCACCCACTTGAGCTATCCCTGCCACTTCTGTCTTCCTCTGTCCTTTGGGGCTTACCTGCATGCCTACAACTTCTGCCTGAGTGCAATTTCCTGGTTCCTTGTCCCTTGATTCAATGCACATGTCCCAGAACCCTGGTGCCCAAAGAATCCAAGCTCTTTCTTGAGCCTGCCCTCCCCACAGCCACCTGGAAGATGTCTACAGACGTAACTCCTCCAACTGATGTAGATGATGTTGGATCTGCCGGCAGTTTCTGGGTGTGGGCTGGGATCATGTCTCGTGAGACCGAAGAATGGAAACACGGACCCAGGAGAGGCAAAGAGTTTTAAAAAGAGGATAGTTTATTAAAAGCAGAGAGTCAGAGCTCCCGAGCAGGAGGGGGTCCCGAAAGGGGGGTGCCCCATGACTGAGGCAAAAGCTCTTACTTTTATACCTTCCCTTGCCTGCTTGGGGAAGGGGAGCTGTTTGAAGAAGGGAACCTGTTTGAAGAAGGGAACTGGTGCCTTCTAATGAAATTCGTCTATCAGGTTTGTTCTGCTTGCCCATCCTAAAGGAATTAGCAAAGTAACCCACTCTTATCTATCAGATCTGCTCCATTTGTCAGGCCAACATGAATTTTATGATTAACCTCAAGGCCTTGTTACATTATGTCCTGGAGCGAAGGAGTGGTTTCAAAACCTGAAGTTTTAGGATATGGCTGTCTTTGTTTACTCCACCAGGGACCTCCCTGTCTACCTAGGGACATGCTAGCTAACCTGTATCACTCACAGCCTTCTCTCCATATCCCAGCCTTGGTTAGTTCCAGCAGCAATCCCATTTCCATACCACAAGTGGCCATTCATTTAATGAATTCTTATGGAGCACCCACATGTGCTCGCACTTGACTGATGCTGGAGATAATGATGGTGAACCAGCCAGGTCTGCCCCTGCCCTCCTGCAGCTTGCAGACTTTTTTACTCTAGTACTGTGCTGGACACTTAGCTTATTTTATCTTATTTATTCTTACAGCAACTCTATGAGATAGGTATTACCATCTCTATAAAAGAAGAAACTGGGGCCTAACACCATTAAACATCACAGAACTCATAGATCGTGTTATCATGCTTAAGGTATCATGCTCCACGCGCGAAAGCCAAAACTTGACGGTCAAGGTTGGTGGAAAGAAAAGCAGGTTTTATTCCAAAGTGCCAGTATTAAGGGAAGACAGTGGACTCCCTGTCACAAAGACCGCCTTCCTTCTCTTAATACTTCCAAAAGCTTTTATAGCACACAAGGAGGGGCAGAACAAAGGAAGGAGAAGTTGGCCAGGCAATTTCAGGAAAAGGCACTTCCTAGAGGCTGGTCTGCCTCTGGGTCAGGAGTGAATCCCTATAGATGCAAAAAAAACCTTCCCAAGTTAGCTGGCCAGGCGTGCACACTGGTCCAAAGTAAACAGAACCATTGGAATGTGTATGGACAGTAAATGTACAGTAAACAGTTGTCAAGGTTTGGTGGGAGGAGAGGAAAGCAAAGAAAGGAATAAAAAAACTTTCAGAAAGTCCCAAGCCAAACCACTGTCAAATCGAATTACATCAGAGGTTTAAATTTCAAAAATAGAAGTATCGGGTCACCGTTCAGTCCCAGAACGTTAATGTGCCACCCTCAGAGGCTCTCCTCCTCCACGCAGGGCTGACCCCGAGCCTCTCTGAGTTTGGGGTCTCCAAGTTCCCTTCTTTAGAGCGACTGCTTCTCCTCCCTCCACGACCTCCGTCTTTCCTTCTCTCCCTTCTCTCGCCCCTGGGGAGGACAGTTTGCGTCCAGAGACCCAGGTCTGAGGCCTGGCTCCCTGCTCACTAGCTGAGTAACCTTGCTCAGGCTGTGTATTTCACTGCTCAGAGCCCAGGTCCCCTCCTCTGTGAAATGAGGACGATCACCTGGGCCCTGCCCTCTCCTGAAGGCACTGACAGGATTAAATGAGGCTGGAGATGTGAAAGTCCTTTTGAAGACACTCACAAGCAAGGGGTTATTCTTATCAAAACTTTCCATGAGTAGAAGCCCTGGCGTCAGCAAGTTACACTGTGTTGCAATCACTGTGTTTCCTGTCCCAGCATGTTGACACTGACAGCCCTTCTCTAGCTGTGTCATGAAAGGGGTTTTCCTCTTCTAAAGGAATTTCAGGCGTCATCTAGCAGAGAGAAAAAGGAACCGGGGGCTTACACTTCTGAAATCACAGCAGAGAAGGGATAAGAACACTAACATGTACTGAGCATTTATTACATACCAAGCACTAAGCTAAGGTCTTCTACACAGCGCCTCATTTATTGCTCACAAAACCTTAAGACTAAAATACTATTTTTTACTTTCCAGATAAGAAAATTAATTTATCTGAAATTACACAACATTGAAGTGGTAGGTGTAGGACATGGACCTACGCCTGTCTAATTCCAAAACTCATGCGTTTCCCCACTAAGAAATACCCAGTTCTGCCTGAAATCCCTGCAGAAAGCCACCTCCCCCAACTGCAGCCTCAGTGGTGTCCCTGTAATAATCACTGACTTCCCTCCCACCTGCCTTGGCAGTGGAGAACCGGATCTTTGAAGGCATAGACTGTATTAAATTTCTCTTTGTATTCCCAACTACCAGTACAGTGCCTGGGCCACAGGAGTGATCAACAAACATTAGCCAAGTGATTGAATGGTCAAAGAACAATTTCTGTCTTATGGATAAAATCATGACTCTCATATATAAATATAAAATCAACCTGTTTCAAAAATCTTATTTAACTCGTTATTACTAGGGAACAAAGAAGATTCTGCAACTGAGTCAAGGATAACTCAAAGAACCTCAAATAGTCTGCTCAGGCTGTCATGACAAACTACCACAGACTGGGGGGCTTGAACAACAGAAATTTATTTCTCACAGTTTTGGAGCCTAAAGTCTAAAATCATGGTTGGTTTCTGCTGAGAGCTTTCTTTCTGGCTTGTACAGGGCCACCGTCTCACTGTGTTCTCCCGTGGCCTTTCCTTGGTGTGAGTGTGGGTGAGGGAATCCCTCCTCTGTCTCATATAACAACACTAATCCTCCCACCAGGTCAGAGCCCCACCCTATGACCTTGTTTAACCTTAACTACTGCCTTAGAGTCCTCATTTCTTTCTTTCTTTCTTTCTTTAATTTTTATTGGGGAATATTAAGGAACAGTGTGTTTTTCCAGGACCTATTATCTCCATGTCAAGTCGTTTTCAATCCAGTTGTGGAGGGCGCAGCTCAGCTCCAGGTCAAGTCGTTGTTTTCAATCTGTTGTTTTCAATCTAGTTGTAGAGGGTGCAACTCACTGGCCCGTGTGGGAATTGAACCGGCGACCTTGGTGTTATGAGCGCTGGGCTCCAACCACTGAGCCAACCGGTCTCCCAGAGTCCCCATTTCTTAATACAGACACACTGAGGGTTAGGGCTTCAACACATGAATTTGGAGGGAGGAGGACACAAACATTTAATCCAAAATAACAGGCAAATAAGGAATCCTGAAATGAATTTACAAATAGATTTAAAATGGGTATGATGGGGGAGAGCCCCCACTGTAGGAATGTTAAGTCTCCTTTTCCCCAGTTTCTTAGCTCCCTCGTCCCTGCTCTTAATCACTTTTTAAATCAGTTTCTTAATCTTAAACTAAAGACTGCTCCTAGCCTAAATCATAGAATGTCCATCACCCATGCTCCAAACAACTTCCTAGGAGCCTGGGACTTAAGTTTGTTGATAGCAATCATTATGGCCCAGCATTCTCTCCAGACCTAACTCCTGGGTAAACAATACCACCTGAAATAAAACGGTTACCAGAGAGTGGGGCCTTTCTCAGCAAGAAGTCCAGGCTTGGCTCTCACACTGGAGGTCGAACCCAGTCTGGGCAGAGTGGCCCAGCTTCCCACAACTGGAATTAAACCCCAGCCCTCCTGGTGAGAGACAGGAATCCCAGCTGCTACGTTACCGGAGGTTGGGCCCTTCCTGATGCGGTGTCCAGGTTCTCGGCATCTCGAGCAAAGAATTGAACAAGATACACTGGTAAAGGGGTAAGAGAGAAGTTAATTAGGAAAGATGGTATACTCCAAAGAATTAGGAGCAGGCCGAGCACAGAGAAGAGCGGCTCAAGGCTCAGGCCTCAAGGCGGCATTATTAGGAGAAAAAGTACATTCCAAAGGGTTTGGCAGGCGCCGAGCAAAAGTAAGGCTCAAAAGGGCTCAAAGTTCATTATTAGAAGGGAAAGTACACGCCAAAGGGTTTGGAGCGGGCCCCGAGCAAAGGCAAGGCTCAAGAGGCTCAAAGGGTTCAAGGGCTCAAGAGGCAGTGACTCACAGGAGCCTGGGGTTTTATCTTTTTTCTCTGGGATGGGCTGTTCCTCTTCAGGCCTGGGACCCCTTGATTGACACCTGCGATCGATGTGGGGCTCTTACCTCACCCTCGTAGACTGCGCATGTCCCTTCCCAGAGTTCAGTCTGTTATAATGATAGTAATGAACTTCTGGACACATGTATGGTATTACAATGATGGCATAATGAGGCTAGGGTTAGGGTGAGATGGAGGTCGCGTTAGCCCTCTGCTGCGCAGGACCAGTTTAATTTATGGTCTGTTAGTCTCCTCACAGTGGCTAATGGTTAGCGCAGATAAGGGAAGAATTTGGGAGGTCTCCAGGCGATGCTCCCCATAGATTGTGTTGGACATGCAGGAATGCAGAGACCCAATTACCTGTTTCTAACTGCCTGCCTTGTTTTCCCAAAGAGATGTGATCCCCATAAATCTCTGTGGGGAGTTGAGGGACAGGAGGTCTATTCTTCTGTATCTGCTTAAGCTGAGAAGGGGGGTAGAGCTGTCCCCACCTAATGGAGATTCACAAAACTCTCACCCTACCTGATCTTAAATAAAAGAGGGGTGTCATATCTGCCTTGGTCGGGGTGCACTGGAAGCCTTGCTGGGGCATAACTCATATCCTGACAGGCCCTAGATGAGGAGAGACAGATAGGTGTTAGTTAATAAATTAAAGCGCTGGCTCCAAAAATAGGACTTGAAACCCAATTATCTTGATTTCACCCAGGGGTTAGGTATGGACTGGCCTGGAGCAGTGTTAAAACCCATTTGGTCTCTGGGATGACGTTTATTTATCCAAGAGTTAGGTCTGGAATGGTCTGGGGGTATGTTGGGCTGCAATGATTATAGCCCACAGGCTTTTAAGTAGTTACCCTGTTTCCCCGAAAATAAGACCGGGTCTTATATTAAGCTTTGCTCCAAAGGACGCATTATGACTTATGTTCAGGGGACGTCATCCTGAAAAACCATGCTAGAGCTTATTTTCCGGTTAGGTCTTATTTTCGGGGAAACATGGGATTAGGTAGTGGTGAGAGACATTCTGTGTCTTAGGCTAAGAGCAATCTTTAGTTTAGGATTTAGAAACTGATTAGAAGAGTGATTATAACCAGAAGCTAAGGAGCTAAGAAACTAGGGAAAAGGAGACTTAAAATTTCTATAGTGAGGGAAGCTTAAAACTTTTATAGTGAGGGAGCGCTCCTGTATCAAAACTAAATGGACTTTAACATCCTCTCCAGGACATCCCAGACCTAACTTCTGGGTAAACAAAGCCACAACAATGCCACCCAAAATTAAGCTAAATGGACTTTGAGTCCTGTTCCTGGGCCAGCGCTTTTAATTTATTAACTAGAAACTGTCTTTCCTCATCTAGGGGCCATCGGGATACGAATAATGTCCCAGCAAGGCTTCCAGTGCACCTTGACCAAGACAGATCTGGGGATCACTTCCCCTCATTTAAAATCAGATAGGGCGAGAGTCCTGTGGATCCCCGGTAGGCAGGCAGGGACACCGGCCACATTCAGCTGGAAACAGGTACAAAAGAAGAGACCTCCCTGTCATGCAGGGACTCCCTGCACAAGAATGCAGAATATGGTGAGGCCAAAATGGAACAACCACTACCATATAGTGGTATAATAGAGGAGTCATACCACTATATTCTCCATGGCGGCTGGTCGAGACACAAAAGCAAACATCTGCCAGTACCCCAACGAGGGTTCTTCCTGCATCCCAGTCTCATTGGCGGCCAGGCGAGACACAGGAAGTAGGATCAACACGATCCATAATCCACAATCCGCTTGCTAACCGCATTGCTAGCCGCAATCTGTACTTGCTAACCACACTTGCTAATCGTGTCATCCGCAATCCGCAGTCCCCTTCTCTGCCAACCAACCAACCCCCTAGCATAGCCATGGCAGTTATATCAGTGGCTAATGGCTAACCGGTAACAGCTGGTGGCCACCAGCCACAGCAGATGGCCATCTAATAACCGAGCCAGCACCTTTCTAAGTGAGGCCAAGAGCCTGGAAACTGCTCTCCTGGCTCTGTCCCCACACCCCGTGCCCTTCAACTCCCCACAGAGATTTATGGGGACCATGCTTCTCAGGGGAAATGAGGCAGGCCATTAGAGATAGGAATGGGGTCCCCAAACATTCCTGCACGTTAGACATGGTCTACGGGGAGCACCGCCCAGAGACCTCCCCATACGACCAAATTCTTCCCTTATCTAACAATTAGACTGTCCCTCACACTTGCGCAGTAGAAGTCACAACCTTATTATACCATCATTATAATATCATACACATACCCAGAAGTTCATTAATATCTTTATAACAGATTGAATTCTGGGAAGGAACATGCGCAGTTGAGGTAATAGCCTCCTTTGTCAATCTCAGGTGTCAATCAAGTGATTGGAGAAGAAGAGCCCATTCTAGAGAAAAGAAACTGCCACGCTACCACTAGCCGGGGGCTCTTGAGCCATCCTTTGTGCTAGGACCCCGCTCCTACCTCTTTGGGGTATACTTTCACTTCTAATAAACTGCTCTTTCACCACTGTATTTCTGTGTATCATTCAATTCTTTGCTTGAGATGCCAAGAACCTGGACTCCGAACCAGAAGAGGCCTGCTCGCCGGTAGCATAACAGTTAGGATTGGGAGCTCTCACCACTGCGGCCCGGGGTTCGACTCCCAGGGTGGGAATCAAACCCAAGCACCCCTTAGAGAAGGGCCTGCTCTCCTGTAACAGGTCTGTCCACAGGTCAATAATCAATTGCATTCTACTGAACACAAGTAAGTTACATTTTTAAAGACAACAAACACTGGCATTAGTACCAGTTTTCTACAACTTCCAGAGCTGTAAAATAGGCAATAAGGACAATAAAGATTGAAAAAGAAACAAGACTATGCTAGTCAGGATACTGATCATCTTTTTGGCCCATTTCAGTCTTTTACAATATTTACTTATAGAATAAAGCAATGAATCAACGAAAGCAGTTGTCTGGGCTACCACAGGAAGGGTCTACTCCTCCAACCATCCCCTAATTCCATCCTTCTTGGATTGTACTTTTGCATACTTCTTTCATCACTCCACCAGACAGGGGTGGTTCCACAGCCTGGCTCCTAAGCCTTTCTACTCCCACCCACAGTGATACTAACACCCCAAACTCACGTTTATAGCTGCCTTTGTCCATTCTAGAAAAGGAGTTTGCATTACAATGTCCTAAAAGGAGGAGGGCCTCTCATGCTGAAGAGCCAATAGCAAGTGCACAAGTGGGGTGGGGAAAAGGGGACGCTGCATGCTCGAACCCGCTAGCCACTCACATTGGCATTGGCCCATGGAAGATCTCCTTAGCCCAGAAAAGACGGTGCATTATACAGCCTACAGGAAAGGGGCATCTTCAGGCTGCTGAGGACCCCAGGGCTCCTTTACCAACTGGGCACTGTTGCAAAGTTTCAGGTGTTGATAGAAACTGCACCTGACAGGGGAGTGAGCGTGTAAGAGGAAGCGGGCATGTGGAAGAGGTTCCCACAGGAAAATCAATAGAAAGCAACCCTGGGATGTCCAAATGCCACGTGCAGCTAGCTCATTGGGAAATTCAGCCTTGACTTCAGATCTGGAAATCCAAACTTTGGTCTTGAAAAACCATTTCTGATGTCTTTCTCTGCCTTGCTTTTATGAAGATCAAGTTCTACCTGCAAAACGGAGTTTGTGGTGCAGGTCTATGGTGCTTATCTCTGGAAGAACAGTCCATGCAAACTGGCCAAGATTTATATCAACTGTTGACAGCCTCACATCTCTAGCCTGGACTACAGCCTATAGACAGTTTGCCAGTGTCTTAGTCTATTTGGGCTGCTATAACAGAATACCATACACTAGGTGACTTAGAAGCAACAGAAATTTATTTCTCACAGTTCTGGAGGCTAGAAGTCTGAGATCAGGGTCAGATTCCAGTGAGACCCTCTTCCAGGTTGCAGACTTCTTATTGTATCCTCACAAGGTGGAAAGGAGAGTGAGAGAGCTCTCTGGGGTTCTTTTACTAACCCCATTCACGAGGGCTCCACCCTCATGACCTAATGACCACCCCAAAGTGATTCTAATACCATTACATTGGATGTTAGGATTTCAACATATGAATTTTAATTTAAGAGGTCAAACTTCCAGTCCCTTGCAGTTGGCCTCCAGTCTCACTCCTCCACCCATCCCATACAGATGCTGTAGTCGTATCTCTAGACATATTTGGCCACATCATTTTCCTGCCTAAAACTTTTTGATGGTTTCCAATAAGCTATAGGCTAAGTTCCATGATATACAAGGTGCTCCATAACCAGCCCTGTTCATCTGTCCAGCTTTGTCTCTTATCACACCTGCCCTACTACCACCACTTGATGTTCCAGCATCCCAACTCTTGGTAGTTCTCTGCACACACAGGCCGTTTCTCCATGCCTTTACTCATGCTATTTCTCCTACCAGGAATCCTCGTCTCATACATGCCCTTACCAACTCTTATCCCCCTGGGAGGCTTGGTTCAGATGTCCTCCTTCCTTCTTCTCCTACCCTCCCTCCCCTAGCATGAGCTCTTTGCTCCAACATGCCCTTCTCTCTACCTGTTAGTATGTCTGCTCCCCTTCCACCATGGGCTCCTTGAGAACAGGTATTGTTTCTCGTACTGGGGTGAATAGTGTCCCCCAGAACTTCAGGCCTACCCAGAACCTGTGAATGTGATCTTATTTGGAATAGGGTTTTTGCAGATGCAATTAGTTAAGATGAGGTCATATTGGAGTAGGAAGGGCTCTAAACCCAATATAACTAGTGTCCTTTTGAGAAAAGGAAAATTTGGAAACAAAGACACTCAAAAGAGAATACATGTGAAGAAGACAGAGACGGATTGGAGTTATAACTCTACAAACCAAGGAACACCCAGGATTGCCAGACACCATCAGAAGCTAGAAAGAACATGCTCTGGCCACAGGGTAGAAAACAGACTAGAAGCAGAGACATCCAGACAAGAGCCTCGGTGAGTGACTTGTACAAAGTAAGTGGCCATTGAGATGGAGAGAAAAGGTCAGATCCAAGAAGTATTTAGGATGGATGGAGCAGGTTGAAACCTATGTCATCATAACTGAAATGGGCAGAAACATGACTTTCTTTATCTCTCTATAATTGAACTTAACTTCGTTCTTGTAGTGGTTTTAAAAAATGTCCTCAGAATGTGACTGAAATTATACTACTTAACCTCTAAGGCTAGATTATAAAAGGATCTCTCCTGTCTCTCTCTGCCCCTCCAACCTGGCCATCCCCCCCCATTCTGTTCTCCCTCTCAATTGCTTGCTCTGAGCAAAGCCCACTGCCATGCCATGAGGACAGTCTGGCATCCCTGTGAAGAGCCCCACATGGGAAGGAATGAGCCCTCCCAACAGCAGCTACTACCAACTTGCCAGCCATCTGAGTGCACCACCTTGGAAGCCGACCCCGTGAAGTCCGCAGATAACTCCAGCGCTGAGCCTTGGGGTTTTCCATCTGTGACTGCAGTCATTACAGAGCACAGACAAGTTGTCTCTGCTGTGCCTTCATTGAATTCCTGACCCACGGAAACTGTGAGAGATAATAAAAGTTACTGCTGTTCTAAACCATTAACTTTTGAGGTAATTTGTTATGCAATGATAGATAACTAATACAGTTCTGAAGCCCTATTATGTTTTTATACAAATTTTTATTGGGGAATATTGGGGAACAGTGTGTTTCTCCAGGGCCCATCAGCTCCAAGTCGTCGTCCTTCAATCTAGTTGTGGAGGGCGCAGCTCAGCTCCAAGTCCAGTCGCTGTTTTTGATCTCAGTTGCAGGGGGCGCAACCCACCATCCCATGGTTCCATGGGGGAATTGAATTGGCAACCTTGTCGTTGAGAGCTCACAATCAAACCAACTGAGCCATCCAGCTGCCCTCCGGAAGCTCAGCAGCAGCTCGTTGTCTTCAACTGGCCCATGTGGGAATTGAACCAACAACCCTGTCATTCAGAGCTCAAGCTCTAACCAACTGAGCCATCAGGCTGCCCCTGAAGCCCTATTTCTATTGATAGCAGAGAACATGTAATCTTGCCACATAAAAGTAAGTGAATTGGGGACAGAGAAAAGGCCCAACTGCTCCTTCTAAACTCTGGCTCTATGCTTCTTTGTGTTTCCCAACTGCCCAGGAAGGAGTGCCTCCCTGTGTTATAGGGCAAGCACCCTCGGATCCTTTAACCATCCCTGTGGTTAACTTTTTTTCACTTCCATTTTCATTTAGTCATTTATTTCACAGTCAACCCTTGATCTCTAATATGTGCCAAGCATTTGCTAGATTCTAGAGATACAGAGAAAAACCCCACTACTTGTGGAGTGAACAATAAGGATCAACATACACAAATAATTAAAGTCTTGTATACCGTCTTTCCTGGAAAATAAGACCTAGTCAGACCATCAGCTCTAATGCATCTTTTGGAGCAAAAAGTAATATAAGACCCAGTCTTATTTTACTATAATATAAGACCGGGTCTTAATACAATATAATATATAATATGAGATGATATGATATGATATATGATATATGTGATATAATACCTGGTCTTATATTAATTTTTGCTCCAAAAGATGCATTAGAGTTGATTGTCTAGCTAGATCTTATTTTTGGGGAAACAGGGTATAAAGTGCAAAAATCAGAGTGCAAACAGGTTTAGTAGTGTGGAAGAGGGAGTGATTACCTCTCCCTGGAAGCCTTAGAACAGAGAACGTTGGATCTCCCCAGGCCAATAAAGTGTCAATAGATATTCCCCAAGAGAAGAACACACACAAGAACCTGGACTGAAGTAGCAGAAGTGCAAATAGAAGTAACAGGATTTATTCAAAGAGAGGGAGTCGTTATTACAAGGTTTAGCATTAGGCAATTTACATGAGCTCATCTGTAACCTGGGGACTCTATGACACCCCTTTCTGAGGTTGTTGAGTGTATTAAATGAAATAGATCAGAGAGTACCTAGCGCATAGTAAGCTACTGTGTAAGCACGATGTTAACTACTATTACTCATTAAGTCTTCAAACTAGTATTAGAAGAACTACATGAGAATAAGAGTTTAGGCATATAGATAGTGTTTTGCACATGGAGACAGGTCAATTCAATCAACACTTCAGCATCTACTACATCCCTAGACACTTTATGATTATCTTTTTAAATTTAGTTTTTCAACTACAGTTGACATACAATATTATATTAGTTTCAGGTATACAACATAGTGATTAATTAGACATTTATATATCTTACAGAAATTATCCTGATAAGTCTAGTACCCATCTGACCTTTGGTTAACTTTGAAAAATTCAAAAATCAGCCCAGTCTTTAAACTAAGCCTTTTTGGAATTTAAAGCTAAACTATTTCTCTCTTAAGTTCTAGATCTTGCCAATTAAAATCGTTTTGCTCATAGACTATTGTTTCTGTGGCAGCCTTGAGTTAAAAAAATCCATTCAACAACTCAATTGATTTCTTTGTTCTAGGCTGTAGCCACTCTCCCCAGAAGCATCGATGCCACTGACGCAGTGGGTGCAGCTATCCCACAATAGAACACATCGGTTTAATATTTCCAAAGCCTTATTCAGCTTCTTAGGAAACTGGCAGGATTTAGGAATGAGGCTTGGGGAATGAGGGATGAGAGAAGGCTTAGACCAAGGCCTTGATTTATACAAAGGTTCTGTTACTGAAACCAAGCAAGGGTATGCCCTCCCTATTTGCAACAAAGTCAAACACTGAACATAGAGGTTTGCAATGGAAAAATTAAAGCTGTTTTATTTGCTGGACACCAAGCAAGGAAAATAGGAAACTATTGTTTAAACCTAAACTTCCTGATGGCTTTTAATCAAGGGTTTTTAAAGGCAAAGGTTGAGGATTAGGAGTTAGGGGGAACAGGCTGAGTTGCAGCCATTTATGGTAAAATATGGTAAGGGGCTTCAGCACCAAATCCCCCTGCACAATGGACCCTTCACTTCTGAAGGTGTTCACTTCTGAACTTCTTCCAGTGTTCAAGTTCTGGTTATGTCTTGGTCCTTTGGTTCCTTGGGGGTGGGGGCAGCATTGGGATGGGAAGACTTGGTTCTGGGTGCAGCTGGAAATGAAAGTTCTCTCTTCTGCGCATGCTTCGGCTACATGACTTGCTGGCTTGGGTCTGTTGTCCCAGAAAGGTAACTCAGTATCTTGTTAGAAACAGGATAGGTCCATTTTGAGTTGGTTCTGCGGTTATAGTTTGTCCTTTAGGGGACTTTTTTGTTCCTACTAGGAAAAACTAAGACATCCTGCTAAGCTATTCCACTTGGTGGGAAATAGGATGGCATGTACGGGTATTTGCTGAGTCCCTGCTCTGCTCCAGGCTCTGTTCCCAGGGGTTCTCACAACGACTGGGGCCGTTCTGCTTCTGTTACTTTCACCTGATGCAACTCGGGGAGACCTCACCTGGGGGAAGAAGCTCTCAGGAGGTTAGAATGAGGTTATTGTGTGATTTGGAATTTAGAAAAGTGTGACTATACTTCTACCAGGATTCCTAGCTTTCGAAACGTGCCCTTTGGACAACTGATTCTATTAGTATATTCTATCTTTTTAAAAATACAGTTAAATTTGAAAACACCAGCCTGTGGCTGTGTTCAGAGAACCAAAGAAAGGATTTCATTTCAGCCTAAGCTGAAGTTAAAAGAGAGAAGCTGTCCCCGCCCCCGGCGGGGGGGTGGGGGGCTGGTCCCCAAGGGGATAGGAGACTGCAGGGAGGAGTCTTAGCTACAGGGGAGGCTCTGAGAGATTGAGAGAGGATGGGTTCCTGATTCCCCTGGTTTGCTGAGGGGTTCAGTTGTTATTTCCTCCCTGCCCTACGGGATCCAGAAAGCCCCCTCTTTAGCCTTTCAATATCTCTCCTGTCACTTGAGCAAGTCTGAGAGGCTTTTTTTCTGTTATTTGCAAGTCACCATCCTTGACTGGAAGAACTTCTTAGCCCAAAGGCATGATTCTAAGAGTGAGAATTCTTGTGGGCAAAGAGGGGAAAAAAACAAACAAAAAAGCTCATGATCCTTCCAGTCTTCCTCACAGCAAGCCACTTACCCCATGTTCATTCTGCAAATATCTATTAAGTACTTAACTCTGTGCCAGGCACTAGGGATGAAAATGAATACATAAAGACAGAGCTCCTACCCTGAGGAGCTCCTTTCTGATGCTGAAACAGATAGGTAAGTGGGCTGGGTGAGCCTTACAGGGGACATCAGCAAGAGCCCCAGTTCTGGAATTCCAAGGCACCAGCCAGGCCAGTTAAAATTTACCCCCCACCAATTAAAAGCATCTTCGGAGACAATGCTGCCTGTCATCCTCTTTATTTTTAATTGTAGGGCCTGGCCTAAAGTTGTCAAACCATTTATAATTAGAGCAGAACCCTGAGCAAGAGACCTGGATAGAGGAAGAAAAGAAGGGGTAGAGAAGATGTGGGCTCCCTGCCCAGCCCCCCGCTAGTGCTCTGGGCCTGGCCCCAGGCTCATCTGCCCCCTGCCGCCCCCCCCCCCCCCCCCCCGTTGTGACAGGCTGCTGCCTCACTACTGGGCTGGGTGGCTAGGGAAGCACTCACCCAGATCATAGTCAT
The DNA here is from genome assembly GCF_004115265.2 of Rhinolophus ferrumequinum. Classification (NCBI taxonomy): domain Eukaryota; kingdom Metazoa; phylum Chordata; class Mammalia; order Chiroptera; family Rhinolophidae; genus Rhinolophus; species Rhinolophus ferrumequinum. The sequence goes on along the minus strand of NC_046294.1, from coordinate 88,858,696 downwards.
TAGAAAATCACCCTGAGCGATGGGAAGACAGGCGGGTGGTGCCTCAGTGGCCTGGAAGGTGGAGGTGGTTACAGGGTGAGGCAGGACCAACTCAGGCTGAAGAGCAGAGCCTGGAGAAAATGCAGGGGGTCAGGCTTCTCCCTGCCCTCTCCTGGCAGGACGTGTCCATCTCACCCATAAAACAGCCCACAGTTGGCACAGCAAGAACTGGGTGAGTTCGGCAGTGAGAGGCAGCTGGCCTCAGTGCATGGGGCTCTAGACTAAAAAGGATGCTTTTTAATCTGGCCTCCAGGCACCAGCTTGGCTTTACTGTACCACAAATGTACAGCAGGGTCCACTCATGGCACTCTCCTGTAGGCCAATGGCCAGCGGCCAGAGAAGGGCTTGGGAGGGAAAGGGCTAAAGGAAACCTGTTCCCCAGACATGGAGCAGTCTGTAAACTTGATTTGGTGGGACCGGGGCTCCCACCTCTATCTTCTGCTCAGACCCTGAGGCCAGGGCTCCACCTCTTCCCTCTCCGGGGAAGCTTATGTGGCAAACAGAGAGGGTGGTCCAGGTAGTGGCCCAGACCCCTAAGGTCCCAGCACCCCCCCCCCCCCCCCCGTCTACTGGGCAAAAGGTGGGTATGGCGGAGAGGCCAAGCAGGCTGTGAGCTGCCCAGCACCATAGCCTCCATCTCACCAGGCAGGACCAGGGCTTCAATGCGCACCACCCCCTCCAGACACCCAACCCTACCTCTTCAAGGTGGGGACCAAGGGAATCAGGAACCAGCCAACCTCCTCTTTACATCTCTCATTCCAGCCTACAATAACCAGTGACTGTTACACTTGACTTAGCCCTGTGTTCTTGGAGAACAGCAAGGGTTCAGAGATCCCCCACGCTTTCGTGTTCAGGATAAGGCTCACTTCAGAGGCCATACTTCTCCATATGACTTATATCAGACTCCAAGATGACCCACGGCCCCCTTGTTTACCTATGACAAGGCCAGACACAGACCCTGCATGCAAATTTCTATTCTTTATTTCATAAATGATGACCCAAACCATTTATTCCCTCTGGCCAAACTGGACAAAATGCCCGCAAACTTGATCTGACCAAACCTTAATCAGGCTGCTTTCCCCTGAATTTGACCCACCTGCATACCGCCTAAACCAGCATCAGAAATCAGAACAACCCCTTGTTCATGACCCTTCCCAGGAAGCTGCTGACCTCGGGGAAAAACATTCCCTTTCAGACCACCTGCTCATCCCATTCCCCACACCTAATTTCTTCTAGCCCTGCTCATTTTTCTCTATTAGAACAAAAAAAAGTCTTTTCAGTCTGAACTTGGGGACACTAAAGTCCTCCCTGTTGCAACAGTTTCCTCTTCCTATTGCAACTGTCTTTTTGAATAAAGTCTCCTCATTTAAGCCTGATTTGTTCTTTGACACCAGCCCAGGAAGTTCCCCGATGAAACTGCCTCTCACAGGCACCCATCCCCAGGTGACGTACAGTCCTCAGCAGCTCTGCAGATAACCCAGTTAACAGTAATGGGTGGGAAGTGCCCCCTCTCTCTGCTCCTTGCTAGCTTCCAGACTTTCCCTGTCAAAGGCTTACTTTAGTAACAGAAGCACTCATACCTTGAATACTCATTGATTATGCACCAAGCTCTGCACTAAGTAGTTCACAGGCATTTTTTCAACACTATTATTTTCCCCATTCCTCAGATATGGAAATTCACACTGAGAGAACCTGGTAGCAAATAGGGTACAGGAGTGAGGACATAACGATTGTCCTCAGCCACAAGATGGCATCTTCATGGGTATACCACTGTCGTGCGGCAGACCCTGCTCACTGCACATTTGTCGTGCGGGGTGTCAGGCGGGGTCTCTGGTCCCGCTCCCCACATAAGAACGCAGGATGTGGTGAAGCCAAAAAGGAACACCCACGGAGCCATAGATAGGGGAGTCATACCACTATAGTCTCACTGGAGGCTGGATTCACAGGACGTGTGACCTGCTGTTCGCTTTTCTGCTGCCAACCCACCGACTGACCAATGATGCAGCTGGGGCAGTTACATCAGTGGCTAATTGGCTAACTGGTTACAGCTGATGGTGAATTACCACAGCCGACGGCCATCTACTACCCGAGCCAGACCCTTTCCACGTGAGGCCGAGAGCCTGGGAACTGCTCTCTGGGACTCTGTCCCCACACTCCACCTCTACAGGGTCTCGCCTCACAATCTACATGACAAGCGTCTTCTTTGAAGGTCCCTGTGCCTCATTAACCTACAGGCACCTATGGACGAACAGAAGCAGTAGTCTTCGGAACCAACAATGGCAAATCCCTTCCATCTGGGAGGATACATGCTAGCTTTTTGTCCTGGGAAAGGAGGGTCGCTGCCACTGGCACATTTCCCGGTTTGTAGTACCAGATCTTTATGGCAGTGTTTGGGGTCCCCTGCATAGTTTCAACATGTAACAGAACAGGGGACCCCATAATAGGCCATAATGAGAGCACATAGGTTCCCTGCAAAATCATCCCGGTACCAGGACCTCCGTATACTACAGTCACTTGTGGTGGCCACTCAGCCACCACCCCTGGCATCACTTGCAAATCATGAGTCAAACCGGCCCCCCATGGGGCTATCAGGCCCAACCATCGACAGTGGGGACTTTTGACCCACCAGGGCCAAGTCCATTGCTGCCGTTCCCCTGCTTTCAAGAATGTGGGTGCCGGCAGCAAAATGTTTCCATTTCTGCCATAGCCTGGCTTTAACAGAGTCTCACTTGTAACTGAATGGGAGCGGCCGTTCGATGTAGCAAAGTTTCTACTGGTACAGGCCCTCCCTTCCGTGGTCTCTCATTCAGGACTCTCAGGACATCCCATAGACACGAGGCCCAGTCACACATCGTGGGAGGGTGTTTTGACACCCGGAGGCCTTGCTTCAAAAGGCCGTTGTAGCGTTCAATCATGCCAGCTGCTTGTGGGTTATACGGGGTATGAAACAACCATGTACGTCCATCCTGGCAGCCCAGCGCTGCACTTATTGCCCCGTAAAATGGGTACCCCTGAAACTTTCAATGACTTGGGGGCACCCATAGAGGGTGCACAGTCATGTAAGAGTGACCACTGTATGCCGCTGATCCGCAGCCAGACGCGGCCAAGCAAACATCAACCCCGTAGCAGTGTCCACTGTTATAAACGCATATATCGCATTGTGGGCCATAGGCAGGGGTCCAATGTAATCTGCTTGCCAGCGAGTGAGGGGCATCCTCCCTCACGTAATCTGCTGTGTTGTACTGATAGCTGGGTGGTGTTCTGGGGCTTAATGCTGTGGCTCCCTACGTGGAAACACCAAAACTGGTTGGTAGGACACCGTCCACTGTGGGGTCAAGCCATGTGGCAGGACCTCTGGGACCTAGGGCAGAGAAAGGAGGTGACCCTAATGCATGTCACAGGTCACTCCCCCTTAGTGTCCCCAGGTAATGATGAAGCAGATGCCCTAGCACTAATCCGATGGTTAGAACGGGCTCCTGCCACTGACGTGGCCCATTGGCTGCATAGGAAATTGCAGCACGCCGGAAGCCGAATCAGGTCACACGTCGTGTGAATCCAACCTCCAGTGAGACTATAGTGGTATGACTCCCCTACCTATGGCTCTGTGGGTGTTCCTTTTTGGCTTCACCACATCCTGCATTCTTATGTGGGGAGCGGGACCAGAGACCCCGCCTGACACCCCGCACGACAAATGTGCAGCGAGCAGGGTCTGCCGCACGACAGTGGTATACCCATGAAGATGCCATCTTGTGGCTGAGGACAATCGTTATGTCCTCACTCCTGTACCCTATTTGCTACCAGGTTCTCTCAGTGTGAATTTCCATATCTGAGGAATGGGGACAATAATAGTGTTGAAAAAAATGCCTGTGAACTACTTAGTGCAGAGCTTGATGCATAATCAACAAGCATTCAAGGTATGAGTGCTTCTGTTACTAAAGTAAGCCTTTGACAGGGAAAGTCTGGAAGCTAGCAAGGAGCAGAGAGAGGGGGCAGTTCCCACCCATTACTGTTAACTGGGTTATCTGCAGAGTAGCCCACTGGCTACTCTGGCCCGTCCTAGTATCAAACCAAATGGTGTCTGTGTTGGGCTGCACACCAATAGCCGTCCAAACGGCTGCAGCTCCTCGGCTAGAACCATCGGTGAACCAGGCATCCTCAGGTACTGGGGGCTGTCCTTCTTTGTAGGGCGAGGACTCCAAGTCCTCCCCGCTAGGCAGAGCGCTTGGCTCAGCCTGGGCCACAAGCTCCAAGGCCCCAGGACCTGTTGTAGCTCTGTGCTCAAAGGGCTTGAACTAAGGGTGCTACGTTGTTCCAAGTAGGCACCCCACTTGGCGAGGGTGGTGGTCTGTGCTACCCCCGTTTTGGGTCCCTGGGTCCACGTACAGAACCACCCCTGGACATGATAGGTTGTTCGAACCAATACTCGTGCCGTTCCTGTGATGGCTTCTGTGGCCTCTAGGGCTGCGTACACAGCAGCCAGCTGTTTCTCTATTAGAGAATAGCGGACTTCCTGTCCTTTCCACAATTGGCACCAAAATCCCACTGGCAACCGGAGACGCTCCTGCCATTGCCGGAGGCCCCATCCGTACCCCTCTTCGGTTACGTGAACATCAAGTTCAAACGGGCGGCCGGGGTCTACTACTTGCAGAGCCTGTGCCTGCTGCACTGCCCATTTTGTGGCAACAAAGCCTTGCTCTATAGCCTCTGTCCAATCCCATGAGGCCCCCTTTTTTATCATGTTATACGAGGGCCTTGCCATTTGTGCAAAATGGGGTACAAACCTCCGCCAATACCCCAGCAGACCCAAATACGTCTGCAGTTGGGAGACCTTGGTCAGCCAGAAAAAGGCTTGTATATTGTCAATAATCACCTCAGGTATGACCTTTGTCTTACCCGACCTCACAACACCCAAAAACTTGACGGATAAGCCAGGGCCTTGGACCTTTTCCTCATTCACCACCCAGCCACGTGACTTCAGGTGATGGAGAAGAGAGGGAGCTGCTTGCTCTAAATCTGAAAGAGAATCAGATGTTAATAAAATATTATCAACATAATGAAACAAGGCCACAGAGGACGGGTGATCCCACTGTGCCAAATCGTGGGCTACGAGCCCGTGACAGGTAGTGGGGCTGTGCAAGTATCCTTGCGGAAGGCCTTGAAAAGTCCACTGCCGCCCGTCCCAAGTAAAAGCAAACTGCTCTTGGCACTCGGGTGAAATGTCAATGGAGAAAAAAGCATTGGCCAAGTCCACTACGTAGTGATACATTCCCAGGTGGATAGTCAGACAATCCATCAAATCGTGAATTGAAGGCACCACAGCGTGCAAAGGTGGCATCACCTTATTTAACTCCCTATAGACCACAGTCATTCACCAGGTCCCATCCGGCTTCTTGACAGGCCATACTGGGGAGTTAAAGGGACTGTGGGTTGGCCTCACAATATGCGCCTTCTCCAATTCCAATATTGTACCACCAGTCTCCTCCTGTCCTCCTGACAGGTGGTACTGTCGCACTGTAACCACGCGCCAGGGCTGTGGCAACATTTGAAGAGGGTGGTGAGCATGCCCGCGTGTCACCGCTTTCACCACCCGGATCCGGAGACGGAACTCTCCTACCGACGTCTGTAAGCTGAGGCCATGTAGCACGTCCACCCCTAGAATATACTCCAGAACAGGGGAGACATAAACCTTGTAGGTACGAGAGGGAAGCCTTCCTATACCCAGTGGTAAGGAAACGGCTTTCACAGTCACAGTCTTTCCCCCGTAGCCATCAATGCAGATTGCTGGTCCGGGGAACAGTTCTGGGTTCCCATAAATAAGACTGCAGTCTGCACCAGTGTCAACTAGGGCCAAAACCCTCTGCACATTAGAAGGGGACCAGTGTATAGACAGTTCCCCGTGGGGTCTCCGGTCCCTGCTCGTCCCCTCTGATCGGGTACCTTGGCCCCACCCCCTAATCAAGCTGAAAGGAGTCGGCTTCAAGCAGCTGCATGAAGTCCTGGAGGGACACGGGTCGCACTTTCTCAGACTTCTCCTTTAGGCTTCTCTGGAATTGCTGTTCTGGATGCAACTGTTTCCAAAGTTCCAACAAGAGTGCATTGGGTTGTCGGTCTATTTTCTCCCGATCGACCCCTGCTGCCAGGAGATCACTCCACATCTGTGCGCGTGTTAGTCTCTGAGGCCCGCGACCTCGCCCCTTTACTATTGATTTGGGCTTCCAGGTCTCAACTGCATGGACCTCCTGTCTTAACTTCCTTTGCCTTCGGCTTTCAACATCCCCTAGGGTGGCCATGGCAACGGTAACTTCATGGATCCACCGCCCCACATAGGTCGTAAGAATGGCAAGCAAGGATCCAAAAGCACTCACAGGTGCAGTGTCCAAAACCAGATCTCTCGTGCTGGTTGAAAAATGCTCGTCATCCGGCCCCCGCATATTAGGGTTGAGAATAGCATGCCTCATACCCATTTCACAGATGATTTGCGTAAGTTCCGTATATGACTGCCATTGACTCACAGTGTCTGGCAGCTCGCCAGCCTGTCCCCATACTGTGGGTACCGCAGCAGTGAGCCACTCCATTCGAGTGTGGTTGCCCTGGTCTTGGGCCAACCTATGGCAGTTCTGTAACCTTTGTCGCAGGGACGGATGCACTGTCACAAAGGCTAGCTTTTCCATCTCGCCTGGGGAGCAGAGAATGCTGTCTGCTCCCTCCTCCCATAAACGTAGTAGCCAAGCCGAGACTGGCTCTCCAGGGCGCTGTCGGCACCACCTCCCCAGCTCCTGCAACTCAGTGGGAGTGTAAGGGGTGTAGGTTGTGAACTCAGTCACAGCTGGGTTGCCTGCAGCAACGCCCCCAGGGCCCAAAGGTTGCTCACGTTTTACCCTTTGCTTCAAGATTGGCCAGGCTTGGGGGTTGAATGCATACATAGCATACCGGGAGTGCCAAAAAATGTATACAAGTGTACACTTTGGTCAACGTTGCTCAAGCAGTAGTTCGCCATAATCAGAAGTGTCTGGATGCTGATGGTAACCTTTTGAGCCCCTTTTGTAATTAAAGAAGTTAAATGTGGCTTGTATTCATCTTTTATTATTGGTATATATTGAGTATTGCAATTTAATAGTTTTTTACTTTCTTAAAATGTGTATATATATATATATATATATATATATATATATATATCCCTATTTTAAAAATGTCTTAATAAAAAAAAGTACTACTCTACCCCGTAGACTGGAAGGCATGGGGACTTCGATGTGGCCGAGTTGGGCTTCCAGGTCTGTAAGTAAGATGCTTGGATTTCACTCATTGATAAAATGACCTTGGACAATGCTTAATTTCAGTTTCCTCATTTGTATCTGCCCTAATTCATAGAGCTGTCACAGGACCAAACGAGAAAAGGAACCGAGTGCAGCACCTGGCAGAGGGTGTGAGCTCAGTATATCTCATTTGCACTTGTTTTTGTTGTTAACATCATCTTGAAGCCCAAGCTTTCTCCCCCATCTCAGCTACTGTGTTTCCCCGAAAATAAGACCGGGTCTTACATTAATTTTTGCTCCAAAAGATACATTAAGGCTCATGTTCAAGGGATGTCATCCTGAAAAATCATGCTAGGGCTTATTTTCCTGTTAGGTCTTATTTTCGGGGAAACTTGGTAGGCACTTTCTTCTCTTGTCACCTTACCCAAATTCTTTTTCTCTGCCTCTCTTGCTCCCTACCCCTGGGTTGCTCAGTCCCCTGGACCCTCTGCTCTTGTCCCTCCACACACCTTTTTCAGAGGCAACATCCACTCCTATCACCTAACAAGGTGGATTGTGGAAAGCTAAGGAATTTGGAGGCAAAAGACCAGAGTTTTGATCATGTGCCCATGGAGTAAGTCATTTGACCTCTCGAGAACCTCAGTTTCCCCATTGATAAAATGGGGAGGATGATGCCTGCCATCTCCATCTTGCAGGGCTGAAAAAGCTTGGTCTAAGCACTTTGAATCTATGAAGCCCAAGAAACATGTTAGTTGTGACAGCGGGATTTGCCCCATCATCTAGGAGTTCTCCTCTAAAAGTGAAGTTCCTCCTCTCCCAAACACCAGTAAGTCCTTTCTACCGCACACTTCTGAGACCCATCCCAGTTCCCTCCACCATACCTTTCCTTGTGTTCCTATTTCTCCTGATGACTCCATCCTCTCACACCCAAAGTCCTCATCACGTAGGCTTCTCCCTCCTTCTCTTTTCTCCCATCACCACGTTCTTTTCTTTCAACTTTCAAACATTCTTTGTTCCTTTCACTCCTTCCATTTCACTACCACAACTCCAGCCAACCAGTGATGTTCTGCAAAGTCACTAGCTGGTTTCCTGCCTCTGGCTTCTATGGCCCTGTGTCGTTCATAGCCAGGACACTTCACCTTCTTCAGGCTCACCAGAAGCAACATCCAATTTCCCTAGCCTCCCAGATCCCTGGCTTGGCTTTTAGCCTCCCCCTTAATTTGCACCTGTGAGCAAAGTACAGGTGGGCATTTCACCCAATCAGAGCAAAGAACATGCTAAACAAACCTACATCAGAACCTTCCTGGGCCTTTTTTCTGGCCATCCCCTCCTCCTGCTTTCCCGCCCCCCAGCCTGCAGAATCCCTAGCCTGGGGTTTTTCCTTTAAAACATTTTATTATGAAAGATCATAGACCTACAAAAACATATAACAATGTAACAAATTGCATGCACTCACTTTTTTTCGTTTTACATTTTTAATTTATCAATGTTATGCATGCACATAGTATAAAGAGCTACATAATTCAACCAGGTTTGATATTAAAAACAAAACACAACAGCAATCCCCTGTTTTCCACCCTCACCACCCCTGGTAAGGCAACCACTCCCTAGGGGCAACTACTTGCAATGCTTTTAGCTGATTTTTTTGCTATTTACCTCCACATCTCTTTAAAATGTGTTTATGTTGCTACTTCTTTGTTTTTCCAATTTTGACATTATCTATTGACCTTCCACAACATCAAGTGAGGATTTGGCTCTCTTCCCCTTCCTGTCACATCACACACACACACACACACACACACACACACACACACACACACACTTTTCAACACCCCCATCCTGACAAATTATACTGTGTTTTTTTTTCTTCTTCTTCCGCCTCCCTCCCTTCCACTCCACCTTCACTCTGGTTCAAGCCATTGTTTCTCAGTCTAGTTGTGCAGGACACAGCTCCCTGGCCCATGCTGGTGTTATGAGCCTTGCGCTCTCCCCGGCTGAGGCAGTAGGTCTCCTCAGTTGAGAACCTCAGTTTCCCCATTGATAAAATGGTCGGTCGCTCACAGCAGCTCATGGCAGCTCTCACAGGCTGCCGGCCTCTCACGATGGCTGCCGATCACTCACGCTGGCCACTGGCCACTCATGGCAGCACACAGCAGCCCATGGCAGCTCACGCCGACCTCTGGCTGCTCACGGCAGCCCAGCTCCAGGAAGAGCTGTTGTTCACAATCTTAGCTGTAGAGGTAGAAGGTGCAGCTTACTGGCCCATGTGGGACTTGAACTGGTGACCTCAGCATTAGAAGCATGGTGCTCCAACCATCTGAGCCACCGGCTGGCCCTATACTGTTATTTTTGTTCGATCAGTAGTTACATGATTCTGACTATAAAGATGCCATTCTGATGTCTGAGCCTTTGTAGAATCTTCTCTGTTCCCAGTGTTCTGGCATTTGGTGCACCTTTTCACTCTGGAAACTCAGTATCCTTCAAGCCTGGACCATCTCTTGAGTTAGGTTCTGACTTCTTCCTTTCTGTTTCCTGTTTCGGGAAATGCTTTGATTCACATAGAGGATCTCCTGGACTGTTCTTCAAATTTTCTTATCTTTCCTATTTTCTGTCTTTTTTTCTTCTTTGTTCTACTTTCTGAAAAATTTCCTGGACTTTATCTTCTACTGTTTCTAGTGATTGTTTTCATTTCCGCTATCATATTTTAATTTCCAAGAACTCTTTTTGTTGTTCTTTTTTATAGAATCCATTTCTTATTTCATGCAATTATATTCATTTATCTCTCTGAGGATATTAATGATAATTTTCCTGAAGTTTTCTTTTCCTGCATAGTACTTTTTTTTGCTAACTTGCTTCTTTTGTTGCTGAAGAAGCGGCGAGGACCGAGAGACTCAAGCGGCACGCAGAGATCAGGGAGAACACAGCTTTATGACGCCGGCGGGCTCAGCGGGATTGTTCCCAAAGACTGAGCCTTACTGGGGTCGGGGGCTTTGTTTTATAGGGTTAGGCCTCCGGGTTGGGGGGAAAATTTGACCTGGGTGCCGGGGAGGTCCGTCCCTAGCAGCTGTGATCGCTCAACAGTGTTTTGACGGGGAGGCTTCTAACTACGGTGCCCGCGGGAGACAGCTCCGATAAGATATAGGAGGAGGGGGATGGAGCGCCTAGCCGTGCCTGTAGGAAAAAACCATCCCGACATATTCCCCCATGTTGAGGATCGGAAGGGGAACCCTGAAGATCACCATCTAAACTGAGAGGGCCACAGCCCCGCAGGGCAAATACCCAGGCGGTGGTCAGACCGGAGACGACACCTTCGATGAAGCGGACAAAGGCAGCGAAGATGCATGGGCCGGTGGCAGCTAGGAGGAAAATGGAGAGCAAGGGAGGAGCCAGGAAGTCCAGGACTGAGAGCCAAACCCCCAGGAGGCGAGCTCCTCACGGAGGTTCTCTATGCGATCCTGGAGCTCACGGACCTTGGTGGCAACAAGCCCAGACTGGTTTATGTAGTAGCAACATTCTTCTTGGAGGAAGAGACAGGTCCCACCCTTTTCGGCGGTGAGCAGGTCTAGGGCTCGCCGGTTCAGGAGGGCGACAGCCGCCAGGCTGGAGAGTTGGGTCTGGAGTGACGTGAGTGAGTCTGCAACCCACTCCATGTCATTATTGATTTCTTGAGAAAGTTTGTAATAAAAGTCGATGGAAGTCCCAAGGCCGGAGGCACCGGCGGCAACCCCTGTAAAGATGCCAGCACCTATGAGGAAAGGGATGACAGCCGCCCGACGGGCACGATGAGAAGGGGAAATCCGAGACTGAAACTGTGAGTCAGTGTACGAGGAGGCGGAGGGGAATATAAAGGTGAGGGTGCAGCCAGTACCAGTGTCATTGGCACCTCGGCATCTGAAAAGTAAGCCACCTTCGTAGGAGAGGAAAATGCCAGGAGGAGTGCAGAAGGGTAAAGGTGCAGGAAAGCTCTGGCAGCGGGAGTCGGGAGCCTGTGCGAGGCCTGGGAGCAGATAACAGGCTAAGTTTGAGGCAGGAGCCAGGGGACGCCGACTGGGCCAGAGACAATGGAGGCTTTTAGCCACCAGGCAAGGTCCTGGGCATCCGGGAGTGTGGCCCTGCGGAGGGAAGTCAGGCCGAGGCCACGGCAGTGAGGCTGGGGCAGTGCAGCCTGAGCCATTGCAGCAATCCGGGCCACTGCAATGTCGCGGAGGGCAGTGTCCTGGACTCCACCGCCATCGGAGGACCCGGCTTGGGCTAAGAAGGTCCAGCAGACAGACCTTCGGGGGAAAAGATTGCAGGGGGACTGGGAGGTCCAAGGCTCTTGTTCGGGACTCCCGGAAGCAGGGACACTTCGAGGAGAGACCCAAGGGGGAAAAGGCAAGGGAGACCTAAGAGCCAGAGGGCTGCAGGCAGGCGAGCACGAGCAGAGGAGAAACCCATAACAGAAATCCGAACAGGAGGCGACCCCTCTGGGTGGGGGTCCAATCAGGCGGGGTCGCAGAGATGAGCAAAAGAGAGGCCAGAGGGTCAGCAGGCAGAGGGCGATAATGGTTAAGGGGGGTACAAATGAGAACTGCTATTCAGTCAGTCTTCTTAAACGTGGTCTTCAGTGACTCATTGGGCACTGGATGAGAAGTCCAGGCAGGCTGGTCCGACTCTGTTCGCTTGACTCAGGAGTGGTGAATCCACGGTGTGATTCTGGAGACCTTGAGAGCAGTGGGGGTGACAAGGATTACTGTGTGTGGGCCCGTCCATATTGGGCAGAGGGGTTCACGCTTCCAATCTTTTACCTAGACCCTGTCACCTGGAAGGTGGGGATGGGCAGGGGTTCCTAATGAGACAGGAGTTTTTTAGTAGGTATGAGTGCAGGCTCGTAAGGATCTTTCCTAGGGCAATAAGCTGACCTGGGAGTCACCTACTGCTCTGAGGCTGCCTGGGATGGATGCTAGCAACGGGGGAGGCCGCCATAGAGAATTTCAAATGGGGAGAAACCATCCTTTCGAGGAGTACACCGGGAGCGGAGGACAGCTAAGGGGAGTAGTAGATCCGTCCATCCCAGGGAGGTTTCTTGGCATAGCATAGACAATGTTTCTTTGAGGGTACGGTTCATGCGCTCTACTTTCCCTGAACTCTGAGGTTGGTAGGCTGTGTGAAGCTCCCAGGAGACATTGAGGGCCGAGGCCAGAGTCCGTAGTACATTTGAGACAAGGCTGGTCTGTTGTCGCTGTGAATGGTGAGGGGAAGCCCATACCGTGGGATGATTTCGCAGAGGGGAACTTTGGTGACTTCTCTGGCTTTTTCAGTTCAGGTGGGAAAGGCTTCTACCCAGCCCAAGAAGGTACAGACTAGGACAAGAAGGTATTTCGTCCCTCGGTGAGGGGTTATTTCTGTGACGTCTACCTCGAGATCCTCAAAAGGGGCGGATCCCGTTCGTTGGACCCCAGGTGGTAGGGTCCGTCCGGTCTTGGGATTGTGCTCAGCACAGGTAGCACCGCGCTCCGTGATGGAGCGGCATAAGGCTGTGAGTCTGGCTACATAGAAGTTTTTGGCCAGCAGCCCTTTAAGTCCAGTCTTCCCTAGGTGAGAAGTAGAGTGATGTTCTGAAATGATGCGGGGAGCGAGGGCGGCCGAGATAAACAAGCGGCCGTCACGCAGTATCCACCAACCCTGAGGATGCCGGGTGGCCCCCTCCTTCTGTGCCCAGCTGTCTTCTGCTGCGGTGTGGGTAGGGCTTGGCGAGGCTGGGGTGGTGGAAGCATTGATGGCTGCGTCTGTGTCCTGGGTGGCTGCCCTCGCGGCTTGATCGGCAAGGCGGTTGCCAGCAGGCAGCCCATCGTTCCTTTTCTGGTGCCCTTGGCAGTGGATGATAGCTAGGCGTTGGGGTGCCCAAACAGCTTCCAACAGCTGTAGGATTCTGCCTTTGTTTTGATGGGCTTTCCTTCAGACGTGAAGAGGCTACGTTCTTTGCAGATGGCCCCACGTATGTGTATGGTGGCAAAAGCATACTCGAAGTCTGTGTAAATATTGGCCTTTTTGTCTTTTTTTTATGGATAAATAGGCAAAAAGGTTTTCCGTATCGGGTAAGCCTAAAGCCGGGGCTCTTCCGAGCAAGTCTCTGAGTTTTACGAAGCTGTTTTCCTGTGTCTCTCCCTATTTCCTTTTCTCTCTCGCATTACCCAAACAAAATTCGTTTCTCTGTAGTTTGGGGACTGGGCAAGGCCCAGGCTGCACTCGCGAAGCACAGGGGGTAGCTGGGGCGGCCACCGGGGGTGTTCCCGGGTCCCCAAGCCGAGCTGGGGACGATCCTCCCAGTGGCTGCAGTCGGGCTGCGGTTTCCCCTAGGTTCGCAGCGCGGGAGCACACGGGAGTGCGTGGGGTGCGGCGGCAGCAGGGAGCCCCCGGGCTTCCTCAGAGGAGGCTGAGCAGGGAGCAGGGAGCAGGGACCCCAGAGCGCCCGGAGAACAGCGCCCTAGTCGCTGCTTTTAGGCTCTCGGGTTTCTCCCTCTACCCCAAGGCCTGCTGAGCTTCCACCCCAGAAACGTTCTCGGTGTTGAAAAGGCAAAAAGAAAGGGACAGAATTGCCCCGGGCGCACGCCCTGGGAGCCCTGTGCTCCCAACTTGCACCGTCCGTGCCTGCGTCTCGGGGAGTGCGCCCCTGCTCTGCGCTTCCCCTACACAGTGGATCGTGGCTCCCCGGAATGTTTTTCTGGCACTCAGACGTCTGTCTTCAAACATTCAGTGGAGTTTTCTTGTGTCCTCTTGGTGAATGGGCTTTGTCGGAGGGGCGTTAGGAGTTTCTTTCGGAGCCTGGATTACGAGAATCCTGCACTGTCCCTTTTTATTAGAGCAGAACCGTACCCAAGGTGGAAGGGTCCTGGCAATTTCCAACAAGGAGTCAATGCATAGAAACTGACCCGGGTGACCAGGATTGTCGGTCACCACAATATAAACACGTCGGACGACGGCCAGGTCTAGGGTTCCCTCTGCTGTCAACTGACGTTAAAAGTGGGCTATTCTAATTCACAGAGGCTTCTTAATTTTTCCTGGGGTCATGCGGACTCCATAATCTCTGCCAAAAACCCTTTCTAAAATTCTTTAACATGCAGTCTAGGACCGCAGGCTTCCTTTGCTTCCCTCCCATAGTGTACGATGTCGCAGACGGTGGGCAGGGGGGATTTACTCAGGTGCTGCCCTGCTCGCGTCCCTCGCGGGAACTTAGGAGCATCTTTGGCTACAGTGTACAGAACAATTTACAGAACAGGCCACTCCGTGGAGTGAATCACCGTTATGCCAAATGACGTTTCACGAGAATCAGGGTGAAGCATACTCAGGTTTCCATAGTCACGGCTATGGAAGCAAACAATCAGGCACACAATCAGTCACTCACACACCGGGTGGACACCCTCCCGGTGGGCGTCCCTGCCTGGGTAGGTTATAAGAACCTACCGGGAGGTGATCAGGCTCCCCTTCTGTCACATGGGACAGGACTGACTCGGACAATGGCCTCGAGGCTTACCTGGTCTGACGGGAGGATCCGGATGGTTGTCCCCGGTCCCTCTCAGCAGGTCCAGCTGGGGAGCTGCGGGCCGCGGCTACCCGGGGAAAGCCCGGTCTGGGGTCCACCAAAATCAGCGGGGCGCGCCTATACCCTTCTCGGCCTCCCGTCGCTCCACGGCCCACCTCTCGCCCCACACCAGTGGCACAAGGGGCCAGCGCGATTGGGTTTCCCGGTCAGGGAACCAAATGTTGCAGAAGAAGCGGCAAGGACCGAGAGACTCAAGCGGCACGCAGAGATCAGGGAGAACACAGCTTTATTACGCCGGCGGGCTAAGCGGAATTGTTCCCAAAGACTGAGCACTAACTGGGGTCGGGCGCTTTGTTTTATAGGGTTAGGCCTCCGGGTTGTGGGGGAAATCTGGCCGGGGTGCCAGGGAGGTCTGTCCCTAGCAGCTGTGATCGCTCAACATTGTTTTGACAGGGAGGCCTCGAACTACCATGCCCACCAGAGACATCTCCAATAAGGGGGATGGAGCTCTTAGCGGAGGGCCTGCAGGAAAAAAAAAAGTCCCGAAACTTTCTGTTTGTTTTGGTCGCTATCTTTCATGTTAGTGACTTTTCTCATATAAGTGGTCGTCTCATATAAGTGCGGTGGACAGAGCAAGTCTCACAACGCGTCAGCCTAGGAGGTAACCCCACCTACTCACAAGCAAAAAGCAATTAAAGATCTTCTTGAACAGGACAATATACACAACAAAAGTCACTCTGGACACCAGGTGACTGGTTCTGCCTGCGCAATAAGCAGGGTACTCTTTGGTACAGCAGAGGACAACCTGGACATTACTTGGTGGGCTTAAGCCAAGACTGGCTCTGCTTTTTGTTTTGCTTTGTTGTGTTTTGTTTTGCTTTATCTTTATATCTTTGATATCTTTACCTATGTTGAGTGAGGGTTATCGGGTGATTTTACATGTGAATGTATTTGATTTTTTTTCTTTGTTGTTGTTGTTGTTGTTGTTGTGCTTGGTGATTTGCTTTGTTCTGAAATTGCCCTACCAGGGCCCAGCTTAAGAGTCACAAGATACAACATATCCAGAGGCCAACTCCAGACCAAACCAGAGTACCACCGGGTTTGACTTACAAGTCACACACACAGAGGGAATTCTCTGCAGGCACTAGAGCCCATAGAGGCCAAACCACATTTAAGTGGTCAACCCTCACGCAGCAGAACGCCCTGCGGTGGGCAGAGCAAGTCTCACAACGCGTCAGCCTAGGAGGTAACCCCACCTACTCACAAGCAAAAAGCAATTAAAGATCTTCTTGAACAGGACAATATACACAACACAAGAGTCACCTTTGGAGCACACGCAGAGGAGAAGAACGAAGTAGTGCAAGTCAAATATAAAGGACACATACTACATAAGATAACCTAGCAAGAACTAAGAACTCTAGGGGATCTACCTAATACATCAAAGCAAACACAGAGAGTCAGCCAGAATGGGGAAACAAAAATACAGGTCCCAAATAAAAGAACAGAAGAAACCTCCACAACTGGAACCAAATAAAGCAGAGGTAACCAACCTTTCAGAGACAGAGTTCAGAACACAGGTAATAAGAATGTTTAAGGAGCTTAGAGAAGACATAAAGAAGGATGTAGAAATCATAACGAACAACCAGTTAGAACTAAAGAACACAATTACCGAAATTAAGAACTCACTTGAAGGAATTACCAGCAGGTTAGATGAAGCAGAGGATCGATCAGCAACTTAGAAGACAAGGTAGCAGAGATCACTCCAACAGAACAGAAATAAAAAAGAATAAAAAGCAATGAGGATGGCTTAAGAGACATCTGGGATAACATCAAGCGCAACAACATGCGCATCATAAGAATACCAGAAGGTGAAGAGAGGAAGCAAGGGATTGAGAACATATTTGAAGTAATAATGTCCGAAAACTTCCCCAACCTGATGAAGCAAACCAACACACAAGCCCAGGAAGTGCAGAGAGTTCCAACCAGGATAAACCCAAACAGGTCCACACCAAGACACATTATAGTTAAAATGGCAAAGCTTAAAGACAAAGAGAGAATCCTAAAAGCAGCAAGAGAAAGACAGAGGGTTACCTACAAGGGAACTCCCATAAGACTATCAAATGACTTTTCTACAGAAACATTGAAAACCAAGAGGAAGTGGCAGGAGATACTCAAAGTGATGGAAAACAAAGGCCTACAACCTAGATTGCTTTATCCAGCAAGGCTATCATTTAAAGTTGATGGAGAGATAAAGAGCTTTCCAGAAAAAAATAAGCTAAAGGAATTTATTACCACCAAGCCAGCATTGCAAAAAATACTAAAAGGACTTCTGTAAATAGAACAAAGATCAAAACAACCTAACTACAAATTTTAAAATGGCAATAACTATGTATCTATCAATAATCACTTTAAATGTAAACGGATTAAATGCTCCAATCAAGAGACATAGGGTGGCTGAGTGGATAAGAAAGCAAGACCCTTGTATATGCTGTATACAAGAGACTCACCTCAGAACAAAAGACACACACAGGCTGAAAGTGAAGGGTTGGAGTAAGATATTTCATGCAAATGGCATGAGAAAAAAGCTGGAGTTGCAATACTTATATCTGGCAAAATAGACTTTAAAATGAAGAACATATTAAAAGATAAAGATGGGCACTATATAATAATAAAGGGATCGATCTGACAAGAGGACATAACCCTAGTAAACATCTGTGCACCCAACATAGGAGCACCTAAATATATAAAACAGGTACTGACTGACATAAAGATAGAGATCAACAGTAACACTATCATAGTAGGGGACTTCAACACACCTCTGACAACAAGGGACAGGTCTTCCAGACAGAAAATCAATATGGAAACAACAGCCTTAAATGATACATTGGACCACTTGGATTTAATCGATATTTTCAGAGCATTTCATCCCAATGCTGCAAAATACACGTTTTTCTCAAACGCACATGGAACATTTTCCAAGACAGACCATATGTTAGGCCACAAAACAAGTCTTGATAAATTTAAGAAAATTGAAATCATACCAATTGTCTTCTCTGATCACAATGCTATGAAATTAGAAATGAACTACAGGAAAAGAACTGGAAGACACACCAATTCATGGAGGTTGAATAACTTATTACTAAATAATGAATGGGTCAAGCAGGAGATCAAGGAAGAAATCAAAAGATATCTCGAGACAAACGAAAATGAAAACACGACGACCCAAAATCTATGGGATGCCGCGAAAGCAGTCCTAAGAGGGAAATTCATAGCTTTGCAGGCCTACCTAAAGAAACAAGAAACATCACTAATCAACAGTTTATCGTCACACTTAAGCGATCTGGCAAAAGAACAGCAATATAAGCCCAAAGGGAGCAAAAGGAAGGAGATAATAAAGATCAGAGCAGAAATAAATGAAATAGAAACCAGAAAAACAATACAGAAGATCAATGAATCCAAGAGTTGGTTCTTAGAGAAGATAAACAAAATTGACAAACCTTTAGCCAGACTCATTTAAAAAAAGAGAGAGAGGACCCAAATTAATAAAATCAGAAATGAAAGGGGAGAAGTGACAACAGACACCGCAGAAATACAAAAAGTTTTAAGAAATTACTATGAGCAACTATATGCCAACAAATTTGACAATCTGGAAGGAATGGACAATTTTCTAGAGGCGTACAACCTTCCAAGGCTAATTCAAGAAGAAACAGAAAACCTGAATAGACTGATTACCACCAGGGAAATGGAATCAGTAATCAATAATTTCCCAACAAACAAAAGCCCTCGACCAGATGGCTTTACAGGTGAAGTTTACAAAACGTTCAAAAAAGAATTATCACCTATTCTCCTCAAGCTCTTCCAAAAAATCCAGAAGGAGGGAAGACTCCCAAACATTTTTGACGAAGCCACTATCACCCCGATCCCAAAATCACACAAAGACACCACAAAAAAAGAAAACTACAGGCCGATATCTCTAATGAACATAGATGCAAAAATCCTCAACAAAATATTAGCAAACGGAATTCAGCAATACATTAAAAAGATCATACACCATGATCAAGTGGGATTCATCCCTGGTATGCAAGGGTGGTTCAACATCCGCAAATCAATTAATGTGATACACCACATTAACAAAATGAAAAATAAAAATCACATGATCATATCAATAGATGCAGAAAAAGCATCTGATAAAATCCAACAGCCATTTATGATAAAAACCCTTAAGAAAGTGGGAATAGAGGGATCATATCTCAACATAATAAAGGCCATATATGACAAACCCACAGCTAACATCATACTCAACGGGGAAAAGCTAAAACCATTCCCCCTAAGATCAGGAACAAGGCAAGGTTGCCCACTATCTCCGCTTCTATTCAACATAGTGCTGGAAGTTCTAGCCACAGCAATCAGACAAGAAAAAGAAATAAAAGGCATCCAAATTGGTAAGGAGAAAGTAAAATTATCATTATATGCAGATGATATGATACTATATATAGAGAACCCTAAAGACTCCACCAAGGAGCTATTAGAGCTGATAGATGAATTTAGTAAAGTAGCAGGATACAAAATTAATATTCAGAAATCAGTTGCATTTATATATACCAATAATAAAACATCAGAAGGAGAAATTAAAAAAACAATCCCATTTACAATCGCTCCAAAGACTATAAAATACCTGGGAATAAATTTAACCAAAGAAGTAAAAGATCTGTACTCAGAAAATTATAAGACACTGAAGAAAGGAATGAAAGAAGATATAAATAGATGGAAACACATATCATGTTCATGGATAGGAAGAATTAATATAGTTAAAATGTCCATACTGCCTAAGGCAATATACATATTCAACGCAATTCCTATCAAACTACCAACGACGTTTTTCACAGAAATAGAACATATAATCCTAAAATTTATATGGGACCATAAAAGACCCCGTATAGCCTCAGCAATCTTGAGAAATAAGAACAAAGTGGGAGGTATAACAACACCTGACTTCAAATTATACTACAAGGCCACAGTAATCAAAACAGCATGGTACTGGCATAAAAACAGACACATAGATCAATGGAACAGAATAGAGAGTCCAGAAATAAATCCATGCCTATTTGGCCATTTCATCTACGACAATGCAAGCAAGAATGTACGATGGGGTAAAGACAGTCTATTCAATAAATGGTGCTGGGAAACCTGGACAGACACATGCAAAAAAATGAAGCTGGACCACCTCCTTACACCATATACAAAAATAAATTCAAAATGGCTTAAAGACTTAAATGTAAGATGTGAAACCATAAAATACCTGGAAGAAAATATAGGAAGAAACTTCATAGACATTACCCGGAGTAAGATTTTTACTGATATATCCCCTCGCGCAAGGGAAGTAAGAGAAAAAATAAACATGTGGGATTATATCAAACTAAAAAGGTTTTTCACAGCAAAGGAAACCATCAATAAAACAAAAAGGGATCCTACTGAATGGGAAAAGATATTTGCCAAAGATATATCTGATAAGGGATTAATATCACAAATCTATTAAAAAACTCACTCAACTCAACTCCAAAAAAACAAATGACCCAATTAGAAAATGGGCAGAGGACTTGAAGAGACATTTTTCTAAAACGGACATACAGATGGCAAACAGACATATGAAGAAATGCTCAACCTCACTAACCATCAGAGAAATGCAAATAAAAACCACAATGAGATACCACCTCACCCCAGTCAAAATGGCTATCATCAATAAATCAACAAACAAGTGCTGGCGCGGATGTGGAGAAAAGGGAACGCCTGTGCACTGTTGGTGGGATTGCAGATTGGTGCAGCCGCTATGGAAAACAGTATGGAGGTATCTCAAAAATCTGAAAATGGAACTACCCTATGATCCAGTAAATCCACTCCTAGGTATCTATCTGGAGAAATCCAAAACTCCAATTCAAAAATCTTTATGCACTCCTATGTTTATTGCAGCACTATACACAATAGCTAAGACATGGAAACAACCAAAATGCCCATCGGTAGATGACTGGATTAAGAAGCTGTGGTACATTTATACAATGGAGTACTACGCAGCCATAAAGAAAGAAATCTTACCATTTGCAACAACATGGATGGACCTAGAGAACATTATGTTAAGTGAAATAAGTCAGACAGAGAAAGATAAGTACCATATGATCTCACTTATTTGCGGAATCTAAAGAAAAGAATAAGTGAATGAACTAATCAGAAACAGTTTTGGAGACAAAGAGGAAAAACTGAGGGTTGCTAGATGGGTGGGGGGGTGGGGGTAAGGGGGAAGGTGAGGGGATTAGAAAACAATCAGTAACCACAAGATGGCCACGGGGTTTTGAAAATTAATCTGGGAACGTAATCAATAATGTTGTAAAGATTTTGTAGGGTGTCCGATGGACATGTGTCCCATTTGGGAGACCATCTCAGGGAAGATGTAGATGCCTTATCACTGCACTGTACACCTGAAGCTGAACAATAATGAATGCCAACTATAATATTTTATATATATATATATGTATATATAGGTATGTATACATTTACAAGAGGCAGAGTACAGCATTGGGAGTGGAGATAGTGGAAATGGGATGGCTCGGTGCGATGTCAGAGAGATAGTGGATGGGGGGGGGGTCCACAGTGTGAGGGATATAAATGATAAACGTCTAAGAAAAAAAAAACCTCATAGACAAGATAGACAATAGTTTAGTGGTTACCAGAGGGTAAGGGGGTTGGGGGGTGTGAGATGAGGGTAAGGGGGATCAAATATATGGTGATGGAAGGAGAACTGACTCTGGGTGGTGAACACACAATGGGATTTATAGATGATGTGATACAGAATTGTACACCTGAAATCTATGTAATTTTACTAACAATTGTCACCCCTTAATTAATTTAATTGTTAATTTAATTGTTTAATTTAATTGTTAATTACTAACAATTAAAATTTGTTAACAATTTTAATTTATTGTCACCAATAAATTAAAAAAACAAACAAACAAACAAATCTTAGTAGGTAAATGGGACTTGTTGACTGTAAGGTGACTGGCTGTTTACTTAGGGATAGGGTTTCCAGGCGGGAATTCCCGCCCGTTCTCAGGAATTTTTTTCACTTTCCCTTTCCCGAATCCCGAGATATAAACTGTTTTCTGTTCTCCACAATCAATCGTTTCCACAAAGTGATGGCCAATACTACCAACCACCTGGGTTCAAGGAGCCAATTTTCCCGATTTCCCGACCAACTTTTCTCGAGATTTGGGAACGGGAAAGCGAAAAATATTCCTGAGAACAGACGGGAATTCCCACCTGGAAACCCTACTTGGGGAACCTCTGGTGTCTGTATCTCTAAGTCTTTCCTCTTGAGCTGGCCAGATTCCCCGGAGAAAATCCTTCCAGTCTCCTGCCCAGAGAGTAAAGGCCTGGCTTGCCAGCATTCTGAGGAGAGGCATATGGTGGTCTCAGCATCCTATACATATGAATTCATTTCATCTCCTTCTCCAGCATAGTATCCATCCTCAACCTGGTATCCTTAATCCAGAGATCCTCTATTTTACCATTTCCAAGAACAAACCTCAGTTTTCTGCTGGCACAGGGAAGGGGCATTCTCTACCTGCACAGATTTGGGAAGGGGATCCAGGGATCTAAGTTCTCAATTTTTAACCAAGTCTCCTAATTTAGCTTGCTCCCTTACCTTATGTAGGGACAGAGCCAGGAGTGCAGTTTCCAGGCTCTCAGCCTCACATGGAAAGGTGCTGGCTCAGGTAGTAAATGGCCATCAACTGTGATTGGATGGCCATCAGCTGTGGCTAGTTGGCTGTCAGCTGTAACCAGTGAGACATTGGCCACTAATATAACTGCCGTGGCTACGCTAGTAGCAAATGGGGGCTAGCGAGAAGATGGTGGCTGAGCTAGCAAGAGCGGATTGCAGTTAGCAGGGCGGATTGCAGCTAGCAAGTGAGGTTGGTTGGCAGAGAGAAGTGGATGGCAAGCTGCAGATCGTGTGGCTCCTGCTTCCTGTGTCTCCAACACAGCTGCCAGCGAGACTATAGTGATATGATGCCCCTATCTATGGCTCCGTGGGTGTTCCTTTTTGGCCTCACCATGTCTTGCGTTCTTATGTGGGGAGCAGGACCAGAGACCCCACATGCTACCCTGCATGACACCTTACTTCCTCCAATATCTAGTGTCACCAGTGCCTGACACTCTGGAGGAGTTTGGTGTGAAAAGTGGATTTTCAGCTTTTCCATCTTTTGGTTCAGCCTTCAGCTTTTCTCAGTCTCCTAAATGCAATCATTCATTGCTTTCCAATTTCCAGAATTCTGCCGTTATTTTCTCCGCTCCCATTCCCTCCATCTGTGTGGGTTTCTGACTTTTAAAAAACCCCATTGTAGTTACTTTAGTAGGGTTTTAAAGAAACCCTTTAAAACATAATTGTGTGTGTTCAGTTCACCATCTTTACCTAGAGTCTCCATCTGCATTTCACCTTTGAACTGATGGCCTTATGCTTTTTTTTTTTATTATTATTGGGGAACAGTTTGTTTTTCCAGGGCCCATCAGCTCCAAGTCAAGTCGTTGTCCTTCAATCTAGTTGTGGAGGGCACAGCTCAGCTCCAAGTCCAGTCGCTGTTATCAATCTTAGTTGCAGGGTGTGCAGCCCACCATCCTATGCATGAATTGAACCAGCAACCTGGTTAAGAGCTCACGCTCTAACCAACTGAGCCATCCAGCCGCCCTTTATTTTTATTTTTTTTAACACTAAACACCTTTATTACATGAGCAAAGTAAGATAGGAGGGAGAAGGATTTATTTGCCTTTCTGGGCCTTGGTTTTCCTCAGATAGAACTCCAACTCTTTGCCCTCTAGCACACAGTCATTTGCTCATCCATGTTGGCTTGGTCTTGAACCAATGCATGCAAGAAGCCTGCCCCTCTAGAAGTACTGCTCTAGAAGACTGCTGATTTTGGCATTCTTTTTCCTTTCATCATGCTTATTCTGAATTTTCTTTGGACGTTTTTTGTTTAAAATCTTTTCCTCCTCAGGAATCCATTTGGCCCCCTTCTTGCGGTCCAGGGGCAGTGGAACTCATACCACTGTCAGTAGGATGTGCTGCCAATGAGCACGATGAAGTTCTTTACTAGGGCCTTGGTGTGGACCAGTTCATTGTTGGATCCACTGCAAGAAACAAATCCTTGCTTTGTGTGTACAACACTCAGAGATCCAGGAGAAGTTTCCCACGTCCAGTCTCAAGGCACGGTACTTCTTGTTATCTCCCTGCACGTGCTCGGACTGGGTGTATGAGGTGGAGGCCAATCTTAGTGTTGGCAGCAGAGTGTCCCAGCTCATATTTTCACTTCTTGTGCTACGGCTTTCTCTTGTCCCTGCTCTTGTGGTGCTTGTGCCAGTTGTCCCAAGAGATGTCCATGGCTCGGTGCCAACTGTAAAGAGCTGTTACCGGAGAGGGGGGCCCTTTTTGGGGAGATGTCCCGGCTTGGCTCTCACACCAAGGGTCGAACCCGGCAGAATTTTGCTAGGTTCTCACAACTGGGGTTCTAACTGGGCCTTGGGGTGGCAAACTGGGAAACAGCCGCTAACTTACCAAAGGATGGGTCCTCCCTGGCGTGGTGTCCAGGTTCTTGGCATCTTGAGCAAAGAATTGAATGAGGTGCAGGTGAAGTGGTGAAAGAGAAGTTTATTAGAAGAGATAGCACACTCCACAGAATTAGGAGTGGGCCAAGCACAAAGAAAAGTGGCTCAAGGCGGCATTATTAGGAGAAAAAGTACACACCAAAGGGTTTGGAGCGGGCCCCGAGCAAAGGCAAGTTTCAAGAGAGGGGCTCAAGGCTCAGTGCTCAAGAGGCAGTGGCTAACGCGAGCCTGGGGGTGTTCTCTTTTCTTCTCTGGGATGGGCTGTTCCTCTGCCAGCGCAGGACCCCTTGATTGACACCTGCGATTGATAATGGGCTCTTACCTCACCCTCTCAGACTGCGCATGTCCCTTCCCAGAGTTCAGTCTGTTATAATGATAGTAATGAACTTCTGGGCATACGTATGATATTATAATGATGGGATAATGAGGCCAGGGTGAGATGGAGGTCGTGGTGGCCTCTACCAGTGGTTACTGCTTAGGGCAGATAAGGGAAGAATTTGGGAGGTCTCCAGGCGATGCTCCCCATAGATTGTGCTGGACGTGCAGGAATGCAGAGACCCCATTACCTGTTTCTAACTGCCTGCCTTGTTTTCCCTGAGAGACGTGCTCCCCATAAATCTCTGTGGGGAGTCGAGGGACAGCAGGTCTATTCTTCTGTATCTGCTTAAGCTGAGAAGGGGGGTAGAGCTGTCTCTACCTAATGGGGATTCATGAAACTCTCGCCCTATCTGTCCTTAAATAAAGAAGATAGGGTTTCTTCTTCTTTAGTCGGGGTACACTGGAAGCCTTGCTGACAGCCCCTAAATGGGGAGAGACAGATGTTAGTTAAGAAATTAAAAGTGCTGGCTCCAGGGATGGGACTCAAAGCCCAATTATCTTAACTTTACCCAAGGGTTAGGTATGGACTGGCCTGGAGTACTGTTAAAACCCATTTGGACTCTGGGATGGTGTTTATTTTATCCAAGAGTTAGGTCTGGAGTGGTCTAGGGGTATGTTGGGCTACAATGATTATAGCCCACAGGCTTTTAAGTACTTATTAAGCAGGGGTGAGAGATATTCTGTGATTTAAGCTAGGAGCGATCTTCAGTTTAGGAATTAGAAACTGATTAGAAGAGTGATTAAGACCAGGGACGAAGGAGCTAAGAAATTAGGGAAAATGAGACTTAAAATTTCTATAGTGAGGGAGGCTTAAAACTTTTTTTTTTTAATTTACTGGGGTGACAATTGTTAGTAAAATTACATAGATTTCAGGTGTACAATTCTGTATCACATCATCTATAAATTACACTGTGTGTTCACCACCCAGAGTCAGTTCTCCTTCCATCACCATATATTTGATCCCCTTACCCTCATCTCCCACCCCCCAACCCCCTTACCCTCTGGTAACCACTAAATTACGTTCCCCAGATTAATTTTCAAACCCCGTGGCTATCTTGTGGTTACTGATTGTTTTCTAATCCCCTCACCTTCCCCCTTACCCCCACCCCCCGCCCATCTGGCAACCCTCAGTTTTTCCTCTTTGTCTCCAAAACTGTTTCTGATTAGTTCATTCACTTATTCTTTTCTTTAGATTCCACATATAAGTGAGATCATATGGTACTTTTATAGTGAGGGAGCTCTCCCCTAACAGAGCAATGGATTTATGCTTTTTACTGTCATTTTCTTGAGGTTTGGGGAGAATGTAAACTAGTATATGGTTTCAACTCGCCATCTTTAACTAAAACTAGTTTGCTCTTTATTGAACTTCTTTCTAGACATAAATGTCCATCTCCCTACTAACTGAGCTTCTTAAGAGATTCTTTGTTTTTCTTTTTCTTCCTTTCTTTTCCCTGAAAAAAAAAAGAAGAAAAAAAAAACAATAACCAGCAAAGAGCACAATGGCTAGACATGGTAGGAGCTTATAAAGATTTATGACTGGACCTGTGCTTTCATGCTATTTAATCTAACTTCTCAAGCCTTGACAAATGGGCATTCAACAAATAAATATTTACCAAATATTTACTCTTTGCCAGATAATATCCAAGCCCCCCAGGCATACCACAGAGATCAAACCTGACAGAGTTAAAATATCTCCAGTGCTATGAGCTCAGTACCTCCTAAAGCAGCCTATCTGTTGCCAAGGAGCTCCTGAAACCTGGTTATTTCCGCTCAGTGGTCCAAATTCCTCCTGGCAGAGCCTCTGTATTCATAAGACAGACCTCCACTTAAATAAAGATTACCTATGATCCTGTCTTCCTCATACTTTTTTCTTCAACCGCCCACATTCCGTTCTTTCAGCGGCTTCTCCTGTGGTGCAGTCACCAACCCTTAGCACCCTCCTCAATTCTCTCCCCATCACAGCCTCTCTGTGAGTAGGAAGGTGTGTTCATATATATATATACATACATATATATGTGTGTATATATATATGGTCTTTGTGCCTATGTTCCCAGCACCGAGCTTCAAAAACACTTCGAATTTTCTGAGTAAGAGGAGAATCTTTTGTTATTCATGACATGCCTCTTTGAACAACACCTGCGTTAATGCTAATGAGGTGACTCAAGGAAGATCCATAGTTCGGAATGAGGGCTGGGCCGGTCATCAGGAAAACCAAGTAATTAGAAGATTGGAACTTTTAGCCCCTAACCTTGACCTCCAAAGAGCAGAAAGGGGCTATGGATTGAGTTCAACCAAGTGGCCAACAATTTAATCAGTCATACCTACAGTATGTAATGAAACCACTACAAAAACTCTAAACAATGAGACTCCGAAAGCTTCCTGGTTGGTGAGCATATCAATGTACAGGCACTAAGAGGGAGGTACACTTTGACTCCATGGGACAGATGCTCTTCTGCTCAGGACTCTTCCAGACATTGCCCTAGATTCCTCTACATCTGGCTATTCATTTGTATTTTTTTATAATAAAATGATAATCATAAGTATAGCACTTTCAGTGAATTCTGTGAGTCATTCTAGAAAATTGTTGAACCTGAATATGGAGGGAGCTGTGGGGACCCCTGAATTTATAGCTGGCCAGGAAGAAGTGGGTGTCTTGGGGACACTCAGGACTTGCAGCTGACATCTGAAGTGGTGGCAGTCTTACGGGACTGAGTCCCCTAACCTGTGGATTCTGTGCTAACTCCAGGTAGTTAGTGTCAGAATTGTAGGACACCTTGTTGGTGTCGGATAACTGATGTTGGGAGATAGAAGATGAGCCTGCCGTGATGCCCAGCACCCTTTTGTCCCTCCCTCTCAGCCTCATGTGCTCCCTGACCAGGTGAAGAGGACACCATCTCCCCAAGGAGGTCCATTGTTTGATGGGAGGGCATGGGGAGAGAGGGGAGTAAACGGCTTCCTTCCTTCTACACTTGTGAGTATGGAAGTCTATGGTGCCTACTAGGTATTTCCCTGTTTGAAGAGCTATTTTATTATCTCAATTGGACTGTGAAACACTTCAGAGTTCTCTGACATCCTATTAAATGTCCAACTCAGGATGAGCACCCAGAGGATTCTCAAAAGCGTTGGGTGGCATGCGTTGGATTGGTCTGTATTAACTTGCCTTTGGAGAAGAAGTTCTCCTGCTCCAGCTTCCCTCCTTCTGCAGGCTCCCATGAAAGCTTTCGTGAGTGCTCAGAGGGTCCTCATCTGGCTGAGGTCCTATAGTTCCTGCCCCAAGTCTAAGTCTCCTGGTGGTTGGGGAGGGACCCCTATGAATCAGCATCACACTCCCAGGTTCTGTTAGTGTTTGGTATTGTTGATTTGCCCTTTACCGTGAGCAATGCACCTGTCTGGGTGGGTGGTGGCTTGATAAACCATGTACGCTCTGAGGTACAGTGACATAGCCGGGCTCTCCCTTCCTGCTACACAGGAGTGGGACGAGCAATAATGACTCACATCCACACACCACTCCATATACTACCACGTACTCTTCCGTACCAAAACTCACTTAACCCTCAAATGCAGTTTTTGTCTCACCATCATTCCTATTTTATAAATGGAAAAAAAAAATGAGGCTAAATGAAGTTAGGTGACGGTTACCAAATGAAAGGGACTCAGGTCTTCTGAGTGCACATTTCTTGAACTTCTGTCCCATCATGCTGTGATCCATCGGATGACAGAGGGGCTTGCAGTGGACGGGCAGAGAAGAATGCAGCCTAATCTTCTTTTGTCCCTCAAGCTATAGCTCCTCCTTCACCCAATCCAACTCACAGGCCTTTAATGTGCCTCTGTCAAGCACAGTTGTGGGTGAGAGGAAGGCAAGGGAGAGCCAGAAGCTAGAAAGCATGTGCACCCATTAACCCACAGTCCCCCCTGGAGGGATGGCATTGGCAACGGGCAGGTGGATCTGCTGGCATTGGGCTATAGCCACACCCTCTCTCCTTCCTCCAGCCCTTCCCTCAGCTCTGCCTCTGTAATTTGCTCTCCCAAATTGCCCCAACCAAGAGAGGCCACTTTTAGGCTGCTTCAAAAGAGGACCAAGAAGTGCCTTCCTCTGTTCCTTCTAGGCAAGGAGAGATGGAGTCAGCTGCACTGAGGAATCTCTGGGTTTAGCCCAAGCTTAGCCCTTGTGTGGAGCCCACCAACCTGGAGCAGGGGGAGGGAGAGGGAAGGGCCACTTGGATTACTGGCCCCACCTCCAGAGTCTCAATAGAGTCATCTCATCTGATGGCAGAGTAAGCGCTTCCTTACTGCTACTTTCAGGGTCCCTGAGACCAATGAACAAAGCTCAGAGTTAGATTTTAAAAGTCCTAGATTACTTATACATAAAACCTTCGGAAAATATGACCCAGGAATTTACACATGATATCACAGTAACTTATTTTCTAATGCAAGTTTAAATGACTGCTAGAGATAATTTGCTGAAAACATAGTGAGGGAGCAGAGAACATGATGACATTAAGCCCTGTTAAGGTCAAGAAAGGGTGTAGCATAGGAAGGAGAGCTAGAAATATTAAAGATTTTCCTGACATATCTTGTTGAAGTTTGCCTCAGCATCCAGGTCCCAACCTCTTTCTTGTGATATGTCAGAATGAGCTGGTTTCCCTGGCCAAACCTCAGGGATTAAATGCCACCAGTTCCTCCTGAGGGATCTTCAAAACCACAGAATAACCAGGCTGGATAGAAAAGACCCCCAGCCCCTGTGTGCTGCAGTTGAAGAGGCCAAGGCCAAGGGACTTGCCCAGGTCTCACAAGTGATTAGCAGAAATGCCAATATCTGACCCTAGTCCCACCCCTCACTCCCACTCCTAGAACTGCTGCTTCAGCAGTTGGCTTTTCAGGCACTGTTCCCTGAAGTTGAGCCCTGGCTTGGCTCAGGCGTGACCATGGACACCCCCACTATCTGTGTGTTAGGGGGCTGGCTGTCTGTGTGATCTCTAGATGGGCATGGAAGGCTGCCGGAGCCCAGTCCCTCCTCCCTCTTGGCTCCGGCTCCCAAGCTGGGTCCGGCTCTGGCCCTTGCTGCACCCTGGCAGCTGTCTGCCCCTGCCAGAGAAGGTGATTGCCATGTTGCAGCTCCTTTCCTTGTTTGGAAGATCTGGAGGCAGTTGAGGCTGGAGGGAAAGCAGGACTGGCAGGTTGTGAGCAGACTCTGCACTCTCAGGAAGACTGGCTGGCTGCTGGGAGCTGCGCTCAACCTCTGTACCCCAGGCTCTGAGCCTGCCCTCCAGGACTAGGGGCAGGTCTTCTCCTCCCAGCCCTACAGACCCTCCACTGCCGCCAGACCCCAGCAAAGGTCATCTGGCCATTCCTCTGCCTCTCAAACAAACCCACACTTCCAGCTACTGGCCCTCCCCCACAGGTAGCTCTTCCTGATGTCTAACTCAAATCTCTGGCTCTGGCACAACTCCTCATCTTTGAAGGAAGGAACATTATGCAGTCTTGCTGGTCCCTTTCTCCGAACTTGGAGGGGCCTTCTAAACATCAGTCACATTGGGATTTTTCTCTGCGCCAGACATGGCAATTTGTGAGGAGCACAGCTTGCTCTCCCACTGGATGCTAAGTGGGAGCCTAGGAGAGTGGTGTGTGGTGTTCTAAAGAGACACCCAAATTAAACATCCAATCTGCCATGTCCTATATCATTCAACATGATTCATCTTCTTTGGGCTCCCCACTAGGATGGCTCCTGAAGCCTGAAGACATAAAGACTTGGTCTTTAGTGGTGCTGTTTATCAGCCTCCTCTGCCAAGAAGAACAAATGGAAGCCCTGTGGTCTTCCTGCCCCACCCCCGCCCTCATACTATTGTCCTTCAAAGAGCCTGCTCCTGTGTTCCTTCTGGTCCACAGCCCACACAACTGCCGCCCAGGCTCCCAGCTGGAGAGGGATAAACGTTGGAGATTTGAGGAGGAGACATGGGCAGAAGGAAAGGTTTGGGGGTTTTTAAAGACCCCTTCCGTTGCTCAGGAAGCTCAGGAAGGAATGGAGCTCAGGAAGACGCCAACCACCTCCCACTGTCTGCCTCAATGAAAGCAGAGGCTCACTGGAGAATGTCCCCACCAGACCAGGAAGAAGAACTTGGCCCAGGTTTGGCAAGTTGAAGACATTTCCTAATGGAAAACCAAAGGTGACCACCTCAGAAGATAGAAGGAGAGGGGACAGAAAAGGAGACCCCAGGAGTCCAGGCTTCCAGTTCCCAAGGGCTATCCGAAATTGCTTGATGACTACTCCAACCATAATCACTCATAGCTCACCTCCCAAGTTCTATCTTTCCCAAAGTCTAAGGATTAGCCACTCAGGCTCTCTAGAGTTCATCCTGTCCATCCCCCCAGACCAACCTTCCCCAATAGGAGCAACAGAGAAGGGATGAGGAGGCGAGAGAGAAGAGGGAAGAAACATGGGGCTGGGGTTCCTCTGAGATCCTGGTTTGTGCCAAGGTAAAAGAAGGAGAAGATGCCGCATTGGATTCTGCACTCCCTCACTGGGAATGGTAGCAAAATCTTCACATCTTTGGCTCTATAGGTTTTATCCTAGCTTCTAGTCTCACTCAGCGCTGACACTAATTTTCTCTGTGAATCTAGAGAGCTACACATCCTCTTTTCCTCAGTACCCTGTTTCTAAATGGGGAGGTTGGATATAGATGTCTTAGGGTCCTTACAGATTCCTTTCTCTCTGATCTCCCTCTGGGCCCTTGCTTCCCATCTGGTCCAGCATGGAACATGGAGAAAGGGAGTCCTGGAAGTCAGTAAAATCTGGGCAGCCCCAGGTACAAATGCCCTGCCCCCTGTCCTTAGAAGTTCACTGATATTTCTAAGATTGAGAGACCTGACTTCTGCTAGGAAAACTGGTCCTAGAAGTTCAGCACATTCACTATCAGCCTCTCCTGAGTGGTAGGGCAAGGAGTTGGGGAGCACATTTTGATTCCAAGAGGGGTGGTGATTTGCCTAAGGCTGGAGGTGGTATAGTAGGCCCAGAGATGAGGCACCCTGTCTCCCAGGCTGGAGCTTTCCTCCAAAATGTTACAGAGTTCCCTGTAGGAATGAATGCCTCATACCCCAATCCTGAGCCGCTCCTGCTCCTTCAGTACTGCCAACAGGTCCTTCCAGTGGTAGCAGTTACCAGTCACCAGGCAGGCCCAGCTGAGTCAATGTTTGCTAGCTGGTTGTGAGAGGAATGATAAACAGGTCTGCATGGAGGGAGAGGTCCAACACAAAGCTATGCTAATTCTTCATAAGCTCTGCCTGCCACCTTTTATATATCAACCTGAAATGTAATTATCTTTGTAGCTGGCAGAGTAAGTCATCAGTATGTGTCAAAGGGATTTGCTCCTGTGTTTTATTATGTAATATATTAGCTATACAATTTTAAGATGTCATTACTTGGCTAATCACATGAAACATTTTCATGAGCAAACAGTGGAGCTGGTGGGAGCTGGGGCCAGAGACCTATGGCTAACTCCTTCTTGGAAATGCTGACAGAGGCTTCAAGAGGTCATTTTGTTCAACCCTCTGTCGCTAGGCTTAGAGAACTCTAGGCAGGCAGGGATTCTGCACAATCTGAGGTACTGTCAGAGGTAGGAGACGGGAAGCAGCCAGAGCTGGATGGGAGATTCCCAAGTGAGCCAGGGATTCTGATCCTACATACCTGTGCAACAGAAATGAGGGCTTTGGGCTTATGTCCACTACAGGACGTGCATAAGAATGTTCCAGTGGCTTTGATCCTAATAGTAGAAAGAGAAATCTTAAATATTGTGGGAGAGGAAAAACTTTTCCTCCACCCTTTTATATTCTGTAACCAAGATCAGTGAATTAAACTAATCTAAGCTGGATTAACAGAAGAAAAGGCATACAAATTTTATTGATGTTAGTATTTTGGGGGAACAGGACTTTTTAATTAATTAATTTATTTTTATTGGGAAATAGTGTGTACTTCCAGGACTTTTCCAAGTCAAGTTATTGTCCTTTCAATCTTAGTTGTGGAGGGCGCAGCTCAGCTCCCGGTCCAGTTGCCGTTATTAGTTGCAGGGGGGCAGCCCACCATCCCTTGCAGGAGTCGAGGAGTCGAACAGGCAACCTTGTGGTTGAGAGCCCACACTCCAACCAACTGAGCCATCTGGCCACCCGGGAGCCGAGCGGCAGCTCATTGACTTCATTCTAGTTGCAGAGGGCGCAGCTCACTGGCCAATGTGGGAATCGAACCGGAAACCCTGTTGCTCAGAGCTCACGCTCTAACCAACTGAGCTAACCAACCGCCCCTGATGTTAGTATTTTTATGTGCATGGGCCTTCACAGAAAAGAAGTGAAAACCCAAAGAGATGGTTAAATGAGGGGCTTACATTCCATTTTAACAAAGGGCAATAAATTTGGAGAAGTAACTAGACAAAGGAAATGGGGAGTTTGAGCTCCTAGGATAGTAAATAGTGGGAAGGTGACTAAGAAATGTATTTATCTTGTTGCTGCACCTAAAAGTGGTATGTGTTCAAACTCTTTTTTCTCTGGCTATGAGTTAGGTAGACAAAGGCAGTGTGGTGTACTAAAAATAGCACA
Source organism: Rhinolophus ferrumequinum (assembly GCF_004115265.2). Lineage (NCBI taxonomy): Eukaryota > Metazoa > Chordata > Mammalia > Chiroptera > Rhinolophidae > Rhinolophus > Rhinolophus ferrumequinum. The sequence continues at coordinate 88,825,273 of NC_046294.1, read as the reverse complement.
GGCTCTCCAATGAAACCCACTTGGTTTTGAATCCTAGCTCTACCTCTTTTCATTCTGTCATCTTGGACAGATCACTTAAACTCACTAAGCCTCAATTTTTACAACTGCAAAATGGAAATAATAATACCTTCTTTGCGGTTCTATTGTGAGAAGTAACGGAAAGCATGAGCAAGTTGGTGCCTAACATGTTCTTTCTTGCATCATTCATGAGATCATTTCATAAACATTTACTGAACTCCTGCATTATACCAGCCATTGGGCTAAACGCTGACACACACACGTTGCCATGGTCTATAGTGGACTACCTATGTTTTTGCCTGCTTGCATCCTATGGTCCAGCATTCTGAATTCCCTTTTGGGAACTGCCCCTCCCTCACTTGCAGATCAAATGGTTCAGCTATAACTGACCCTCCACCTCACCCCCCAGTTCACGATATTTCATCCCCCGAGCCAAAAAGATTGGTTCTGGGAAGGGCTTGTGGTCCAGATTGGTTCCATAGAGTCAGCTCTGGGATTTTTGCTGGCACTGTTGAGAAAGAGGTGTTTCTTTTCCACTGAGTATGATTACCTGATCAAATAGAGTGCTGGACCTGCTGAGGGATGTCTTTGCCACCTCACTGGGAGAGAGTGCCTAAAAATAATGACAACACAGACAGCTAAGAGATGAAAAGGGGAAAATTCCTAACAGCCTCATGTAAGCATCCAGATCCAGCCACACCAGGACTGAGTTGGGTTTCTGACACTTGCAAACAAAATAATCCTGATTAATATGCTGTTCTGAAAATGAGTAACATTCAGTAGTTTTACTATTAACCAGGCATTGGACCGAATGAGTTACAGGCACCATCTTTTTTAATCCTCACAATAATCTTATGAGGTAGGTGTAGTGGGTTGAATAAGTATCCCCCAAAAAACTTATGTCAACCTGGAACCTCACAATGTGATTTCTTTGGAAGTAGGGTTTTGCAGATGTAATTAGTTAAGGTGAAGTCTGGATCAGGGCAAGCCCTAAATTCAATCACTGATTTCTTTATAAGAAGAGGAGGTTAGGGGGTGGGGAGATGCAGCGAGAAAAACGTCAGGTGAAGACAGAGGCAGAGAGTAGAACAATGCAGCTACAAGCCAATGAGCACCAAGAATTGCTGGGAGCCGTCAGAATTAGGAAGAGGCAGGAGAGGAATTCTTCCCCAGCGCCTTCCCAGAGAGTGTGGTCTTGCCGATACCTTGATTTTAGCCTTCTAGCGTCCAGAGCTATGGGAGAAGAGATATCTGTTGAATTCAGTCACCCAGTCTGTGGTAATTTGTTACAGCAGCCCCAGGAAGCAAACACAGTAGATAATTATTATTATTGTTGAAAATGAGAAAACTCAGGCTAAAGAAGTTAAGTAACTTGCCTGAGATCTTGCAGCTAATTTAGCCAGAGGTAGTATTTAAGCCCAAGCAGACTCCAGAGCTGTCTCTCTTAATCATTAGATGCCACATAGCAGGCACATAGAAATGCTTTCCTTGCAGAGTGTCTTTCCTTCCAGAATCATCTTTAATTGTTCTTTGCATCCTCTGTGCCTAGCTTGGTGTCCGGCACTTAATAAGTGTTTAATAACCATTCGTAAGTTAAAATCATTGTGAGTCCTGCCGAGTAGGGCACTGAGAGTGCAAAGAAGGAGAAGACATAGCCCTTGATTTCCAAGGGTTACAGTCTAGATGGGCCATAGGAGGAACACATACTCAAGGCTGAGTGACAGCTTAAAAATAAGCCCTGGAGGAGCTCTGAGAAGGGAGAGCACTACAGACTGAGCCAAAAGGAGGCTTCACAAAACAGATTGACCTTGATTTGGGACCTAAAGAACTTAAGAAAGAAGTAGAAAAAGATTGACAAACAAGAACAATGGCATGCAGAAAGGCTTGGAGGAAAGATTTTGCATAATATATGTGGAGCAGAGTTCATCCAGGGAGAGGTGGGTAATGAGCTGGGAGGTGTCAGATGGGGCCAAATCATAGGAGCTTGTTGAGGGTCAGGCAGGAATTTGGGCAGGAACCGGTAACAGGTTCCTCTAGGCCAGGGGTGTCCAAACTGCGGCCCGCGGGCCACCTGCGGCCCATGATCCACTGTTAATTGGCCCACAGCAAATTCCAAAAATATATTTAGTTTACTTAAATAAACCAGGTGAGGCAATATGTACTTCACCTCGAGTGAGTGGCCCGGCTGTTTGTGTATTTTACCGCATACGGCCCTTGGTGAAAAACGTTGAAAAAAGTTTGGACACCCCTGCTAGGCTTTTGGCAGAGGCAGCAAAATGCGTCACTGCTAGAAACAGAGACTTGACGGCAGATACGTGCTCCCCACATTTCCCAGTCCCTTGCAGTTAGGCAGAGCCAGGCACCTGATTCTAGCCACTGGGTTATAGGTTTAAGTGTCACTTGCAGCTGAAGTACAGAAGAGCAGGCGTGACTTTCCCCAGTCCATCTTTACTCTTTGTGGCAAATGTGGCATGTGCCTCCACCAGATCTAAGCTGCTTGGATCGCCAGGGACAGCTGTCTTAGAGAGCCATGCAGATTTTAGTGAACAAGAAACAAATGTGTATACAGGCATACCTCAGAGATATTGTGGGTTCTGTTCCAGGCCATCGCCATAAAGCAAATATTGAAACAAAATGAGTCACAGGAATTTTTGCGTTTCCTAGTGCATGTAAAAGTTATGTTTAGAGTATACTGTAGTCTATTAAGTGTGCAATAGCATTATGTCTAAACAAAAAAAGTGTACATACCTTAATTTAAAAATACTTTATTGCTTAAAAATGCTAACCACCACCTGAGCCTTCAGTGAGTCATAATCTTTTTGCTGGTGAAAAGTCTTGTCTTGATGTTGATAAAAAACACAATATGTGAGAAGTATAATAAAGCAAAGTACAATAAAACAAAGTATGCCTGTATACTAAGCCATCAAGGTGAGGATCTTTTGTTACCAAGGCATAAGTCTAGCCTTTCCTGACTAATACAAGGTACTGAGAGACTAATAACAGGAGGTTGAGGTTATTCGGGTCATGAAGAGGTGGGGGGAGAGAGATATGTTTATACATATTAAAGGGGGGGTGGGTAAGGTGAGGTAAATGAAGGTATTAAAGGGGATAATGGATTTAGCAATGGGCCTGAGAGAGGCCAGATCCAGGCTAGAGTTAGGGTGGGAATGTAAGGAGGTGCTGGATCTGACAGCAGGTGAGCAATTTCGTTTTTGTGGGGCTGGTGAAAAAAAAAAAATCCCGAAGGAGTGTCAGAAAGCAGTGAGACGTGTGGGAGCAAATGAGCAGGTAAGCAACACACCCTTCTCCTCCAGGCCTTTCTCTGACGACACCCTGGTCTGTGGACCCACTCATGGCAGCAAGGACTGTTAGGCAATGTTCTCTTCCTGTCCCAAGATCAACAGCTGCAACCCCAAAGCCCTTCTTAGATGTGACTTCATTCTGTTACCAGAGCATCCATGAGAAGTTATTCTTATTTCTGAAGTTTACAGACAGATCAATGGGCTCAGAGGACTTGAAGCCACAGCCTGTCAGCACCATTCAGGGCTGGGTGGGCAGAAGATCACCAGGGCTTCTGACTACCTCCCAGCAGTCCTCTTCCACACAGTGCTGCAGCCACATCAAGGAAGTCCCCAGAAGCTGGAGACAGCCTGGGAATGGCAGAGAATCAAGGATGGAATTGTGACAGGTGTGGTGCCTTCTGTTGGGATTCGCCACTACTCTTTTTCAGAAGTTTCAAAAGCCCTGAGGCTGTCAGAAAACTCTTCTATCAAGTGACAGCCTGCATCATTCAATCATACAACGATCCAAACTGCAAAGCAAATATACTTAGTAAAACACTACATTTCTTGCCCCTTTGAATCAAGTCATGGCCCTATGACTAAGTTCTGGGCAATAAGAAATAAGCAGAAGTTTTTGGATGAGATTTCCAAGGAAGTTCCTTAAAAGGGTGATGAAAAATTGGTGCAGGCTCTTTTGCCCCACTCTCTTCCTCCTATTTCCTGCCTGGAACTCAGATTTGATGGCTGGAGCTTCCACAGGCATCTTAGACTATGAAGTCTAAGACCGCCACGTGTTAAGAAGGGTAAATCCAAAGTACACAAGAAGCCCAAGTCTCTGACACCCTAGCAGCCCTGAGACGCCCATCTCTGGACTTCTGTGTGAGAGGATAAACTGATTGAAGTAAGTATCTATAGTCAAGTCTCTTAGTAGCAGTCAGACATAATCCGACACTCGTGACGGTAGCTGCTGTAGCCTCTGCCCCAAGTTCTGCGTCTTTCACTATAGAATGACAGCAGTCAGAGTAAAGGCACCTGATAGCATTTTTAAATAAGAGAAAAATAATGGATTTTCAACAAATCATGGGATAATTTTTTTTTTTTAGTTTTTATTGGGGAACAGTGTATTTTTCCAGGACCCATCAGCTCCAAGTCAAGTTGTTGTTTTCAATCTAGTTGTTGAGGGCGCAGCTTACTGGCCCATGTGGGAATCGAACCGGTGACCTTGGTGTTGTGAGTAATGCACTCTAACCACAGAGCCAACCGGCCACCCCGAGATATTTTTTTTAAATAATAATCCTTTTTCATACACACCTAGTAGTCATGAAATAAAAGATTGATCATTTTAACTTCATCAAAATAAAAAAATTTTCTTTGTGGTGGAAATCACCTATATCTGTCAAGATAGGCTAGTTATGCTGCAGCAAGAAGAAAGCCAGAGGGGATTGGAGGGTAGTCGGTGACCACAGGATGGCCATGGGTTTGAAAATTAATCTGGGGAACGTAATTTTGTGGTTACCAGAGGGTAAGGGGGTTGGGGGGTGGGGGATGAGGGTGAGGGGGATCAAATGTATGGTGATGGAAGGGGAGCTGACTCTGGGTGGTGAACACACAGTGTGATTTATGGATGATGTGATACAGAATTGCACACCTGAAATCTATGTAATTTTACTAACAATTGTCACCCCAATAAATTAAAAAAATAAAATTAAAGTAAAAAAAAAAAAAAGAAGAAAGCCAGTCTTAGTGTCATAAAACAAGAAAGTATTATTTCCTGCTCACTCTACATGTTGTCTTGCAGATTGACTAGGGCCTCTACTCTTATTTTGTCACTATTGTCACCTTCACTTTGGGTTTCCCATCTAAAGGCAGAGCCATTATCTGCTGATGCCAGTTGCCATGACAGAGGAAAATAAAATGTGCAAAGCACTAGCAATTTAAGCTTCAGCCCAGAAGTGACAAACATGCTTCTGCTTACATTTAATTGGTCAAAGCAAGTCACATAGCTACCCCGATCAACAGGGTAGGGAATATAATACCTTTTCAGTGAGAGAAACTGGATATTCAGGAACAGTAACACATAAAAACTGTAAGGGTGAAATTCAGTAAATCAACGCGGTTAGACTTAGCTAGTTTGCAGTTTGACTCACCACGTAGCTTGCTATCTAGCCACCTGTAATTAAACTTAGTTTGCAATTTGATCCATCCTGATATTCAGCTGTTTTCTCTTTGTTTCTCCCTTCACTGATTAACTTAAGAATTCTGTTTTGTTCCCTTTCTCAAGGCTACCCATACCTCATTAATTAACAAAATCCTAATCTGAAAAGAGCAATTTCTTAATCCTCAGGCACCTGGACATCAGAATCCAATTTACAACTTCCTTTGCAGTTTTTACTGGTGACATATAAAATCCCAGCCCACAATGGCCAATTCCAAGTCTGGAGTCCAGGATAACGTTATCTTAAGGCAGACCAGACCACAGGAAGCAATGTCAGCCCTCAAGCCTGCCTGAATGACTCCCCCTTTCCTGTATAAGAAAAAGCTAACCTAAAGATCAATGCAGTTGTCCACTCTGAGACTCTGCCCTGGCAAACTCCTTTCTGCCAGTATTTCTCTTACCCCTCTGTCTTAGCAGCTGTCCACTCTGAGACTCTACCCCAGCACCCCTCCACCCTACCACTGTTTCTCTCTTTACTACCTGGCTGCCAACTGGCTCCCTAACTTTAATAAAACTTTCTTGCTCTCCCACTTTGTAGAGTCTCGTGAATGTGTTCACCATCTGTGAATGACCAGAGGTTAATTCCATGCCAGAATAAAAACAACAGGCTTAACCCATTGGGAACAGCTTTAGGCACTCACAGACAAAGGGCTATTTTCTCTGATAAATAAAACACACCGACAAATCATCAAGACAATGACCAGATCCAGCAGAAAAACAGGCAAAAGATATGCACAGACATTTTACAGAAGAGGGAATTAAAGATATTTTAATTTACTCATACAATAAGAAAATTGCAGATTAAAATTACATGGAGATACTATTTTTCATCCATTAAATTGGTGAGGATCTGGGCAAACAAGCACACTCATTCATTGCTCACAGATAATGAATTGATTTGACTTCTACCGAAGGCATTGTGTATTAAGGTTTAAAGTTCACAGAGTTTTTGATAAGGTTTTCCTACTTTTAGAAATATATCCTGTGGATAAGCTTACACATGAGGAAAATGATATTTGTTCAAGGCTTTTCATTGCCTTATTGTTTGTAATAAACAATTGGGGGGAAATCTAATGCCGTTTTTTTTTTTTTGAAGGGGAACAGGACTTTATTGGGGAACAGTGTGTACTTCCAGGACTTTTCCAAGTCAAGTTGTTGTCCTTTCAATCCTAGTTGTGGAGGGTGCCGTTCAGCTTCAAGTTGTTGTCCTTTCAGTCTTAGTTGTGGAGGGTGCAGCTCAGCTCCAGGTCCATTTGCCGTTGTTAGTTGCAGGGGGCACAGCCCACCATCCCTTGAGGGACTCGAGGAGTTGAACCGACAACCTTGTGGTTGAGAGCCTTCTGGCCCATGTGGGAATCGAACCGGCAGCCTTCGGAGTTAGGAGCACAGAGCTCCAACCTCCTGAGCCATCAGGTCGGCCCCTCTAATGCCTTTTAATAGGGAACTGATTAAATTATTTCCCTCCATCCAAGGGAATATTAAAATGTATAAAAAGAATGAAAAGTTTTTTTTGTAATGATATGGAACAATCTCTAAAATTTAATGTTAAATGAATAAAGGAAGGTGCTGAACAATGTGTAATGTATATCATTATTTGTATAAAAAAGAACACATATTCATAATTGTTTCTATATGCTAGAAACAACCCCCAAAATAAATTTAAAGTGGTAAATATTGGTTGCCTCTGAGGAGAGAATATGAATTCTCCTTCTGTATCTTGTGAAACAGTATGAGAATGTATTATCTAATCTAAAATCTAATGATAAAATTAAAAATTAAAAGAAAACAGAGCTGATGTAGCAATTCCAGTCCTAGAAAATACCCAAAAGAAATAAAAAGACACATCCACGCAAAAACTTGGCAAAAATATTCATAGAAGCATTATTCATAGCAGCCAGAAAGTGGAAACAACCCAAATGTCTGTCAACTGATGAAAGGATAAATAAACTGTGGTATATTCATACTCATATAGTGGATTATTATTCAGCCATGAAAAGAAATGAATTACTGATAGATGCTACAACATGGATGAAACTTGAAAAATATTATGCTAAATGAAAGAAGCTAGACACAAAAAGCAACACAGTATGTAATTCCATTTAAATGAAATGTTTAAAATAGGCGAATCAATAGAGACAAAAAGAGATTAGTGATTGCCTGGAGGGGGTAGACAGGTTCCAGGTAGAAAATGACTGCTAACAGGTATCATGTTTTTTAGTGATGAAAATATTCTAAAATTGATTGTGGTGATGTTTGCATAACTCTGTGAAATACTAAAAATCATTGAATTGCATTTTAAATGGGTGAATTGTATATTGTATGAGTTATATCTCAGTAACGCTGTTTTTTTAAAAACAAGAAGGCAAAGCAAAAGAAATGGCCCATGAGACAATCCCTGAGGACACATCTCACTATTTCTGCCATGATTCACTTGTCAGGCTTTGTTGAAATAGTTCATTCATAAGCTTTACAAGAAATTCAGGGCAGCTGTCAGCCTGGGTTCCCCCAAATGCAGAGCCTTTCATGCAGGTAGTTTCTTTTGGAAAAAGATCTCTGAGAAAAGCAGTGGTGGGGAGGGGACTGGGAAGAGTGAAACAGGGAAGGAGAAAGGCCAATCCAAGACTTCTTAATTGAGCTAATTACTGCTGGGGGAAACTGAGGCTCAGTCTTGCCGGGAACCCCTGTGAACCATGTAAAATGCACCAGGGAGCGGTGGGATGGCTCAAATGGCAAAGAAACCCTGAGCAGATAGCAAGTGAGTCTGTTTGCTTGTTGCGGAAAAGCAGCGAGGACCGAGAGACTCAAGCGGCACGCAGAGATCAGAGAGAACACAGCTTTATTACGCCGGCGGGCTCAGCGGGATTGTTCCCAAAGACTGAGCCTTACTGCCGTCGGGTGCTTTGTTTTATAGGGTTAGGCCTCCAGGTTGGGGGGAAAATCTGGCCCGGGTGCCAGGGAGGTCCGTCCCTAGCAGCTGTGCTCGCTCAACATTGTTTTGATGGGGAGGCCTCTAACTACGGGGCCCGCGGGAGACATCTCCGATAGGAGGGGGATGGAGCTCCTAGCCGTGCCTGCAGGAAAAAACGTCCCAACATGCTGTCTGGCCACATCTGCTGTGACCACCAGGAGGTGCAATAGTAGCAGGACCATGGCCAGAGAGCTGAGGATGAATGGGCAGTCTGCAAGCCCCCCTGGAACCTCTCAGCTTTCCTTAGTTTTCACTTGAAAGAGCTCTTCACATGACTCTCTAGCCTCAGCATGAAGTACCTCAACGTCATTTCCAACAGCCAAACCTATCCTCAAGTAACAAATACCTCCGCCTTTGTGGATTCTCAAAGGCTCTGAATGCACCAGATGTGATTTTGTGTTTTTTCTTTAATAGGAGGCATTCTAAGCTACATCTGGCACATGGAGAACCATCATGCTGTGGGTGCTGTTTAGGCTGGCAATGAGGAGTGATTGTAAAGCAAGGTGTCTGGTTGATGTAAACTAACTCTAATGGCAGGGCCCAAAGGATGTCTACAGGATACCCAGTCATGGTGGCACGGCAATAAGTGAGCTGCCTCAAAAGTGGGGTTTTTTCCACAGAACAAGAGTCATTTCAATGTAGAGGATAATGCAGGCAGAGTGGCCCCTCCCAATGTAAGAGGAAAGTGCAGGGGTCTCTCCTCAGAGAGCGAATACTAGGACCCACTAAGCCTCTCCCCAGCCAGTCCCTCCTCAGTGCATTCAGGGTTCATGGTGCTTTGCATTGTCTTAAAGGAAACCGGGAGCCTGACTACATCCACCTCACTGGGGTGACTGAAGAGTTGAGTGCTAGAGAATGGAGCCGATGTCCTTCTTCATGCAGCCACAGGTGCCAGTTTCATGTGCCCTCCAGCAGATGATAACCGGGATGGCTGCCCCACACCAATGCCACACGTATGGAAGGAAAGAGTGCCTTGTAAACCAAGGAACAAGTTCTTTATAAACCAAGCTGCCCCTGAAGCTCAGACCAAAGTCCAAGACAGAAGGGCCCTGGCCTAGGCCCCAGCCAACGTCACCACCCTGTGGGGAACCCATTAAAGAAAGAGTAGCTCCTTAGAGTGTTCAGACCAGCAAAACCTGTGGACCCACTATGCCTGAGCCCAAGGAACTGACACTGTCATCATCAGCTCACTCTCTTCACCTACCAGCCACCTCCTGGGTACAAGCGGGCCCCAGGAGTACTGGGTCCTTACCTCTAAAACCTAGAACCACCTTTTTCCCACCTATCTAATAATGTTCAACAACTCCAAGGGGTGGGGGCTTCTTTTCTCTAAAATCCTCAATAACAACCACTCTTCTTCTGGACTAATGGAGGAGGTGTTGTAAAGACAGAGGTAGAGATTAGGTGATGCTACCACAAGCCAAGAAGCACGTAGAGCCACCAAAAGCTGTAAGAAGCAAGGAAGGGTCCTCCCCTAGAACCTCCAGATGTAGCACAGCTCTGTCAGCACTTTGATTTCAGACCTCTGGCTTCCATTTCTGTGAGAGAATTTGTTTCTGTTGTTTTAAGCCACCCAGTGTGTTACGGCAATCCCAGGAAGCCATTACAGTTCCTTAAGAAACAACCCCTCCCCCCAGATAAAAAGTGCTGATACCTGTAAGCATGGCAAGATGGTGAGACAGGCACTGAGACAATTCCAAGCCTTGCTTCCCAAACTAGGGTTCACAAGTCCTTCAAAGTTCTAGTAAACACGGCCCAGCTTGCTGGAACGTAAATTGACTCAAAGATTCTGAGAAAGTAGTTTAACTGATAAGTAATTTAAAACAAAGGCGTGTATTATGGAGCAAAATGCCAAAGGTGTCTGAATTTTTTTCAGATAAGAAAGGAGTTTCAAGGAAAAGCTGTGGTGTTTGGGAGCTATGCCTTAGAATCCGTCACTCCTGCCTTGGGACGTCCACATTCACCCCTGTGGGAAGAGGGGTTCCCCAAAAGGAAAATCCAATGTGATGAGAGGTAATCCCTCAGACATCTCACAAGGAGGCTCAAATGCTGGAACCTCAGCCGCAAAGGCTCTCAGGGTGTGTCCTGAGGTGAGGTGGGACTGTGATCAGGCAGTATCATCTGCCTTCCCAGTCTGATGTCCAGCTCCCAAGCAGACCCCTCAACTCACTAGTGTCCACTCACCTAGTCTGTGTCAAAGTGGCCTGAGCGAGTCCTGGTTTGCCAAAGGATGCCTGAGGCACTAGCAAGGACACTGCCTGAGACTTCACCAGGAGCACTCCTTTCCGTGGTGGGTGGGGGTGGGAGACTGGCCAGAAGGAAATTGTTCCTTCCTAGGGTAGGTAGAGGAAACAAGTTCCTCTGGATTAGGAGAAGCAAGAGGAGGCCTCTCCCCAACACGGTGGCCTTGTGATGCAGGTGATGTTGGATCTGCTAGCAGTTTCTGAGTGTGGGCCGGGATCATGTCTCGTGAAGCCAAAGAATGGAAATACGGACCAGGGAGAGGCAAAATGTTTTTAAAAGAGGATAGTTTATTAGAGGCAGGAGAAGAGGTTGCAGCTCCCGAGGGGGTCCCAAATGGGGGGTGCCCCATGACTGAGGCAAAAGCTCCTACTTTCATACCTTCCCTTGCCTGCTTGGGGAAGGGGAGCTGTTTGAAGAAGGGAACCTGTTTGAAGAAGGGAACTGGCGCCTTCTAATGAAATTCGTCTACCAGGTTTGTTCCGCTTGGCCATCCTAAAGGAATTAGCAAAGTAACCCACTCTTTATCTGTCAGATCTGCTCCATTTGTCAGGCCAAAAGGAATTTTATGATTAACCTCAAGGCCTTGTTACATTATGTCCTGGAGCGAAGGAGTGGTTTCAAAACCTGAAGTTTTAGGATATGACTGTCTTTGTTTATTCCACCAGGGACCTCCCTGTCTACCTAGGGACACTTAGCTAACCTGTCTCATTAACATTTGAAGAGTGAGAGCCACTGGGTGTTTTATTGATGTTAATGTGATACAGGGTTAGTGACTCCCCAAATTTTTCTCTAAAAGAAAGCAAGTGAAGGCAGAATGGGTCTCCTCTTTCCCTCCCACCACTCAATTTAGGATTTGATTAAAAGTGTCTTCCCAGTGATGAAGGCAGAATTGAATTAGCAGCCTGCTGTTCCTGTGTCTGCAGTGAGCAGAAGGGAAGGCAAAGGGAGGGGTCACTCATCCTCTCTTCCCTGCCTCCTCGCCTTTCTTCCTGGGAGCTGGGAGTGCCCCAGCTCTCCAAAAGTCTCTCAGTACACCTGCCCCTCCCCCCCAGACCTGAGCTCCGGAAGCCCTTCGTGTCCCCACCCTATCTCTTTCCCTCATTCCCTGTCTTACTGCATAGGCCCTCCATGCCTCCCTGTCTCTCCGGTATAGGATCTTTAGATTATTTTTGGTTGTGAGAACTGATACCTGGGTAGGTGGGGACTAACTCTCCCGTACACACTGTAGGGCCTGTCTTTCCTGATCCAAACATTCCCTCCTTTGGCTATCAGATCAAAAATGAGGACAGAGAGGAAGGGTCTTGGAAGGCCTGGCAGCTTACATTTCTCCAGCCCCACCACAGAGGGAGAACCAGGTGCCACAGTGCCTTGTAGAGACAAGTGGGATCTGGGGTCAGCCAGGGGAATGTGAAGTCATCTAGCCCTTGGTGGCATGAGGTTAGTAGATCCAGGACTACAAACAGGCCCCAGGCAAACACAACTGTTTTCATGCCGAGAAACCTACAAGGCTTCCTTGTTGTTCTCCCTAGTATTTAAAGACTTCCTAGCTAGGCTCTTCCTCTCATCTTTCCTGCAGAATCCACAGGCCCCATCCTGTTCCGTCTTCCTACTGTTACGTCTCCTCAGCCCCTTACTTATCCCATGGCACTACCTTCACTTCCAGTGTGTCCTCCCACGTGGGCCACCGGTGCCCAGCTTCTCCATGGGCTGCACAGGCCAGTCTCCTCTGAGCACCAACTCCCCTCACCTCTTTTCTGGATCCCTTGGGAAGGACCATTCCAAACCTTTCCTAAAGGTCATACTCCAGGCCTGCTCAGGCTTTGCCATGATGAGCCCCCCTGGAGAGGTGTCTGTGTGTGCAGGTGGGTGAATGCAAGCCAGAGGTGTGTGTTTATGTGTGATGACTCGTGTACTTCAACACATGTATTTGGCCTCGGCTTTCTAGATACTGGAGATTAATCCCCAAAAGAAGGTTCCAGAATCCAGTCATGCTGTGCCTCAGCCCATTCTGTGCCATGTTGACAATGCTACAAGGAATTGAGTAGTAACCATTACCTGGCTGTGGGGACAGAGTCCCAGAGAGCAGTTTCCAGACTCTCAGCCTTGAGTGGGGAGGTCCTAGCTTGGGTGGTGAATGACCATCGACTGTGATTTGTTGGCCATCAGCTGTAACCGGTTAGCCAATTGGCTACTGATGTAACTGCCGGGACTGCGTTGATTGGTTGGTTGGTTGGCAGGCAGAGAAGTGAATGGCGGACTAGGGATCATGTGAATACTACTGTGTGTGTCTCGCCTGGCCGCCAGCGAGAATATAGTGAGTGGTATGATTCCCCTATCTGTGGCTCCGTGGGTGTTCCTTTTTCGCCTCACCATAGCCTGCGTTCTTATGTGGGGAGCGGGACCAGAGACCCCACATGACACCCTGCATGACACTGGCACTGAGCTTGGGGCTTTATATCTTCTATTTAATACTGTAACAACCAATGGGAAATGTACTATAATGATTCTCGTTTTTCAGATAAGAACTGAGCAGCTCTACCCAAGGTAACAGAAAGCAACTAGCCAACTTGGGAATTGCCCCAGGTCTGTCTGAGGCCACAGCTCATGGTCAAACCCCTGTGCTGTGGACAGGCTGGGCCCATGACTGGGGCAGAGGAGAGTACCCACAGGTGGTTCCCTACCAGTTCCTCCCCATCACCCCACAAAGTGTCCCCAGACTTGCCACCTTACAGGCCCCTGCGCCTCGGCCTCAGAGAGAGTCCCACCCATGGGGACTAGTTCCCAGGCACTGCACACTGTGGGCACCACACACTGTGACACCACAGCAAGCCAGGGAACTTAAAAAATGTATTTTTTTCTTTTTCTTTTTCTTTTTTTCTTTTCTTTTCTTTTTTTTTTTTTTTTTTTTACTTTTTGTTATGGAAAATTTCAGAAGCTGATATAATGAACCCAATGTATCCTCACCCAGCTTTAAAACACATCAACATTTTGCTAATTTCATTTCATCTATTGTCCCCGACACAAATTTCTTTTTTTATTTTTATATGTTTTTTTATTATCAATATTTTTTCCCAATTACATTTGACATTCAATATTATTTTATATTAGTTTTAGGTTTACAACAAATTTCTTTTTCTGAAGTGTTTGAAAGCAAATATCACACATTATTTATTTCACCTGTAAATTTTTCAGTATGTATCTCTAATAGACAAGGACTTCTTTACCTTTAACCTAATAACAATGCCATAAACACACATCACAAAATTAACAAGTTTCTCAATATTATCTAATACTCAGTTATGTTCAAATTTCCCCTGTTGCCTCACAAACAACTTTTTATAGTTGGTTTATTCCAATCAGGATGCAAACAAGCCCTATCCACTGCATTTGGCTGATGACTCACTACCTTCTTCAAGAAGGTCATCTGTAGTATAGGATGTCCCACATTCTGGATGACCGATTTCATTCTCATTGTGTGTTTAACATCCTCTTCAATCCCTGAGAAAGCGTCGCAAAAGTATAAAATAGATCACATAGCTCTCCTGCTTAAAACCCCTCTGTAACTTCCTGTGGCCCTGAAAACAAAATCCATAGCCCCTTCTTGGCCCACAAGGACCCACCATGCAATCTGGCTCCTGACATCCTGATTCCTCTCAGACGTCACCTCCTTCCTCTTCACCCCCTCCTGCTTCAATGTTTACTCCAGTCATCCGGGCTACCTTTCCTAACTTTGAAACCTCAGGGGGAAGGGGGTGGCATTGCAGACATGGTTCCTCCTCCCTGGAGCACTCCCACTCAGCTCCACTGCTGGGGCCACTAGCCAGATCTTTCTCATCTTTCCACCTGCCCTTTATGTCCCCTGCCTTTATGTCCCCTGCCCGGGGAGAGACCTGCTGTGTCCACACCACGTAAAGTAGATCCCCATCGCAGTGGCTCCCTGTCTCAGTCTCTTTTTTGTGTTCATTGCACTTCTCAGATTCTGTAGTTACTTTTGCTATGTTTGTTTCCTTGATTTTTAACTTTCTCCTCCCTCCTCCACCACCCAGAATGCAAGTTTCTGAGGGTAGGACTGAGTCTGGTGTTTCCGAGGCCTAGAACTGGGCTTGGAACATACATGTTTGATAGGATAAATGGAAGGGAGCGAGGAGAAAGCAGAGGTTTACTTTTCAAAAAGTTCACAGTCTGGTTGGAGAAGCAGGGTAATAATGAGAATGCAAGATCTTTTAATCAATTAATCAGTTAACACTTTTCCAGGCATGGAGGAGATATCTTTGATGTTAACAGTGCTCAATTAAAAGATAACGGGGTGCGTTCTCTAAGGATGGAAGTAGTCATGCAGGGCTTCTTGGGGAGGGAGTCCTGAGCTGAACTTCCACCAGTAAAAACCTCTCAGCTTTTCTTGGTGCCCCAGGGTTCCAAAGGAAGCCGGGGAGGCAGGCAGAGCCAATGTTATGATTCTCCCCTTTTGAGAGATAAGGAAGTTGAGACTCAGCTATTTGCCCAGGTCCCAGGGCTAGTAGGACACAGAACTGGGACTGGAGCCCATAGGTTATGACTCCTCTCTTGCCTGCTGGGCAGGCAGGCGCTGCGTGAGGGGGAAGTCAGAAGGAAGGGAGGGGGCGAGGATGACCTGGGCAAAGGCCAGAGAAGGGGCCCCTGGAGGCCAGAACTATAGACCCCGGGTGGGAGAGACTGTCAGTCAGCTCTGTCCCAGCAGATGGGGCATCTCAGGCCTGGACCCCTGTGCCTGTCGCTATGCTGCAGCCTCTGGAAGCTTCACACCCCAAACCTCAGGCTCCCTGATTTATGGCTTAGTTATTTTTAATTTAGACAAAAGATCTTAGTTGGCCCTTTATGGTCCCATTCAGTAGAGCTTTTTGTCTTTTTGCTAAAGCTATCTGTTTTTGCTGTTTTATTCTTTAGCTTTTTTTTTCTTTCTGGTCTTATTTATTACTTCTTTTTTCTTTTTGTATCTAAATGAAAACAGAGAGGCAATAGTATCACTAAGGTGAGGCCGAGGGGGAGGCTAATGAGACCTGGGACCCCAGAGTATGAGCCTTGGCCCCCAGTGTGGTCCCCCAGCAAAGACCAATTTCCTGTTTTAAAATGACCTGTTTCAGGAGCACAGGGATTCACAGGGCAAATAAACTTCACAGAAGGTAATATTAGCCCCTCCACAGACCAGAGGACTTACTGGAACAGGGCCTTTTAACAGGGCCTATTTCTGGGAGGGTAAGTGACATCTTGATTAATCCATTTTGACATGAAGATACTTGATGTGGCCTCTAAACCAGCTATTAAACCTTTAGCTTGCTCTCATTGTCAAGTTATGAGCAAAGTGGTCTGTTCACCCCATCCACAAACCCCACCCTAGTGCCAAATAACAGTAAAGAGTCTCCACAGCACACATGTCAGGGTAATAAGTAAGCGACAATCTGGTGTAGCTACATTAAAATGTCTGTCAAACCTGAGGCATTAAAATGTCCTTCTATTCTAATGTTTGGAGTTTTGTTGATTTAGATATATGGGCACCCTTTGAAAACATAGTGTAGTATATGTCTTAAAATGTGAATACATGGTTTTACGCTATCAATTCCATTCTGTCTCTTACATGTCTCCCCTCTGGATCGCTTGTGAGACCTTCCCAAATTGCGGAACATAGACACAGTTCATTACTTCTGATGGCTGCATGGGGTTTCATCAAATGCACACGCCACATTTGGTTTATGCATCCCCCAGTGAAGGACACCAGACCGGCTCAGATCCTGACCATCATGACGTGCACTTATCTCCTGTGGGCCTACAAGAGACTCTCTGAAGTCATACACCCAACAGTGAGTGCCAGTGACCAGGTGAAGGTGCAGACCCTCAGTACAAGATCGGCCAGACTTCTCTGCGTCACGGCTACACTTCCCACCAACAGGGACTGAGGCCTTTCTCTTTCCCACCTCCTGACTAGTAGTTGATATGATCCCAATATTCTAATTTTTGACAGTCTGAGGAGGTACCTTCTTTTTTTAATTTGTGTTAAAGCAACTCTTCATATAGTTATTACCGTATTTTGCCATATATAATGTGTTCCCATGTATAATGCACACCTACATTTGTGGACCAAACTTTCAGGGAAAAAGTCTTTCTTTTTAATTTTTTAATTCAAATTTTTATTTGTTTACATTTAGGTATTTGTTTTTGTATTATAAAGGAATTTTAGCATTTATTTTTTAACATATTATGGTACAATAAATTTTATGTAACAAATAATTACAAAACACAAGAACAGATACAAGCTACAAGAAATTTTATGTACCGGTAACAAATTTATGATACTTATGCATCATAGAAGGCCAAGAACTCTTCATCATTGAAAGTTCATCATAAGGGCCGGCCCAGTAGCTCAGGACTGCCGGTTCGATTTCCACATGGGCCAGTGAGCTCTCAACCACAAGGTTGCTGGTTGAACTCCTCCAGTCCCGCAAGGGATGGTGGGCTGCACCCCCTGCAACTAGCAACGGCAACTGGACCTGGAGCTGAGCTGCACCCTCCACAACTAAGACTGAAAGGACAACAACTTGACTTGGAAAAAAGTCCTGGAAGTACACACTTTTCCCCAGTAAAGTCCTATTCCTCTTCCCCAATAAAATCTTTAAAAAAAAAAAAAAAGGTGGCAATTCAAAAAAAAAAAAAGTTAATCATAAGTTCAACAAAAGTGATTATCATATTCCAGGCTATTATTTTGCGTACAGATATCATTATTGATTTCTATAGTTACACTTTTAACTCATAAGTATAAATAAAAGAATTAAAAATATTTATACTTATATAGATACGGAATCAGTACTACCCATGTGTAGTGCGCATTCTTATTTTTCCCTCAAAAATGTGGACAAAATAGTATGCATTATACACAGCAAAACACAGTAGTTCTTCAAATAGCCACTTTTGTGAATGACCTATTTATAGCCTCTTCCATTTTATCTATTAGATCCTTGTTTTTTTTGTATGGATTTGCAGTTCTTTGTATATGTTGGATATTAAACTTCTGTCAGCTTTAGACATCTAAAAATATCTACTCCCAGTCTGGTACCTCTCTGTTAATTTTGTTTCGACTGTTTTTTTTTTTTAATCAGAAATCTCTAATGCCGATGTATTCAAATCCATTTATTTTGTGCGTTATGGTTTGTATAGGTTTCTTACAAAATATTTTCAAAGAAATGCTCACTTTGAAGTTCTTAGTTATTTTTAACATATTTTTTTAATTTGTGTTTATAATTTTACTTTTCACATTTAGTTCTTTCCCTATTTGGATTTTTTAAACATAGTGTTAGGAATCTAACTCAATTTATTTCCAGAACAGTGAACCATTTTTTCCCAGTACCCTTTATTAAATAATTCTCTCACTGATTTGTGATGCTACCACTATCATATGCTGACTTCCTTTATAGTTTTATTTATTTAGACTTGTTGTTGTTTATTTAGTCTATTTACATATGTCTAAGCCTGTTCCTGGTCCCTTACTCTACTCCTTCAGCCTAGTTGTCTGTTCCTATGCCAATAACACACTGCTTTTATTATTATGCTTTTATTGCAATCAGTTTATTAGCAGAATAAATGTTGCTTCTTTGTTGCTTCTTTTTTAATTGGATTAGCTATTTGTGGATCAATTCTTCTGTATAAATTTTTTAAATCAGTTTGTTTAATTCCTCAATATTCCTACTGGAATTTAATTGAATGTAGAAATTAATCTGTGGCTAATAGACATCTTTCCAAGATGACATCATTCCAAACATGAATATAGTATTTCTTTTTATTTAGGTCTTTCATCTGGTGGGTTTAGTAAAGTTGAATGTTTTTTTCCTTTGTGTTCTTGGGCTTTTGTTGTTAATTCCTAGTGCTTTTGTGGTTTTGATTGCTATGATTACAGGCAGGTCTACTATTCTCTCCGGACTCCTGGAAGGAGCCTAGAAATGTGTCTGTGTTACTGTAAAATTGCAAAAATAGAGTATTTTAACCACACTTGGTAAAGACTGCTATCTCTTTCCATTCCAACCTCCCCCCACCCACCTCCTCTACTGTTGGGCAGCACTGAAGTGAATCACGGGTATTTTCCCGTGTATAATGAGCAATTTTTTGCCCAAATTTGTGAGGGAAAAATAATGATGTGCTTTATACCTGGGTAGCACTAATTCTGTATCTATATAAATGTTTTTAATTTTTTTATTTATGCTTATGAGTTAACAGTGCAATAATAAGTAAATACATAAATAAATACATAAATAAAACATAAATAAATACTAAAATCCCTTTATATGCAAAAACAGGTACCTAAATATAAACAAATAAAAATTTGAATTAAAAAATTAAAATGAGGGCTGGCCCAGTGGCTCAGATGGTGGAGTGCCATTTTCCTAATGCTAAGGTCACTGGTTGGATTCCCACATTGGCCAATGAACTGCGCCCTCTACAGCTAAGTTTGTGATCAACAGCTTTCTCTGGAGCTGTGCTGCCGTGAGCAGCCAGAGGTGGGAGTGGGCTGCTGTGGGCTGCCCAGGGCTACCATGCGCCGCCCTGAGTGGCCAGTGGCCAGCGTGAGCGGCTGGAAGCCAGCGAGAGCTGTCATGAGCTGCTGTGAGCGGCCCACTGACAACTGGCAACCGACTGCCTCAGCTGGGAGGAGCGCAAGACTCATAATACCAGCATGGGCGAGGGGAGCTGTGTCCTACAGAACTTGACTGAGAAACAAGGGCTTGAACTGGAGTGGGGCAGAGGAGGCAGAAGAAGGGGGTAAAAATTTAAATGAAAGTTTTTTTTCCCTGAAAGTTTGGGCCAAAATCGTGGGTGCACATTATACACGAGAGCATATTATACATGGCAAAATATGGTATTTTGGAGGTCCAGCTAAGGGGAATTTGAGTTGAGGATACATCAAATTTGGGATTAATGGGATGTATGAGGTGTGATGAAAAACTACCGTGAATGCTGCTGCCGAGTGCCATCCAACAGAAAGGCAGGGATCTTCAATGTGGGAAGCGGCGCGTCAAAACTTAGTAACAGTGTGTGACAAGTTTCAACTTGTTTGGTGCAGTCAGTCAGGTGTGAGCTACGGTTGAGAGAAGGTGTGTTTTAAAGTGTGCTGTAAATCATGGATCATGAACAGTGCATTAACATGAAATGGGCAAACAGTTTCATCTTCCATCATGACAATGCTCCATGTCACACATTGCTTCATGGAAATTTCTGTCAAATAAAAACATTACGGTGTGTCCTCATCCACTTGATTCACTGGATCTGGCACCGTGTGACTTCTGGCGCTTCCCCAAAGTCAAAATGACAATGAAAGGTAAACGTTTTGAATTGATTCAGGACATCAAGACAGCCACGACAGTGCAACTAAAGACGCTCATGAAAAGGAACTTCCAGAACTGCTTCAGAAAGTGGTAAGAACGATGGGATAAGTGTGTTTGAAGTGAGGGGGTGTATTTTGAAGGGGATTAATGGCAATGTGTCTTTTACTGTAATAATTTTTAAAATTTAAACATTCACCATATTTTTTGATCACTCCTTCTTCATGTGGTCACAGTAGCTTCCACATATAGTTAAATCATTGTTAGGCATCCTGGTACCAGAATGGCTTCCAGGAATTTACGGAATCACTCCACCCACCGTCTTGGCTCACCAGACATCTGGACATAAAGGTAAAGAGTTAGAGGAATGCAGGCAGTTAATTAATTTTTTAAAATATCATGTTGCTTTTCTGTTTGTGACATTCATTGTACTGTTCACTTTTCAAAAATTGCAAGTAGTTGTGATTTCTAATTTTAAATAAATATTTATTTTATACTTAATTTTGAATCCATAGTTTTATTTTATTTTGATTAAAGAGGGCTCCCCAAATTGCATAAACTTCTGCCCTTATAAACCTGAATTTGTCCTCTAGATATTGTCAATGGTATTAATGCTTTCTATACTCAAATATCTACGTTGATCTAGAATCCAGCAACCTTACTAAACTCTCTTATTAGTCCTAAAATTTTGTTAACTCTTTTGAGTTTTCTCATTAAATTATATCATCTGTAAATAGCAAATGTTTTATCTCTTTCTTTCCAGTAGTTATATTTTTAATTTCTTTTTCCTATCTCATTGCATTGGTCAAGACCTTCAGTATTGTGTTGAACAGTATGACAGTGATGGTGGACATTAATAGGAATACAGCAAAAGTTTTTTTCTTTAAGTATGATGTTTGCCAAAGGGTTTGGTTGATTAGTTTTTATCAAGTTATAAAACTTCCTATTTTCCTAAGAGTTTCTTATTTTGTTTTGGTTTGGTTTAGGTTTTTTTCAAGGAGGGTGCAGCTCACAGTGGCCCATGTGGGAATCAAACTGGTAACCTTGGTGTGATTAGCAGCACGTTCTAACCAACTGAGCTAACTGGCCACCCCCCTAAGACTTTTTAAAAAATCACTCATTGATGTTGAACTTTATCAGATGGTTTTTGCACCATTTAAACAGCTGTCATTTTTCTCCTTTATTTTTTTTTTTTAAATCAGGGGTCAGCAAAATACAGATGTAGCCAAATTGCATTATTGCTTCTTTTTCAAAAATAAAATTTAATTGGGACACAGCCACGTCCATTAATTTACATAT
This sequence comes from Rhinolophus ferrumequinum, assembly GCF_004115265.2. NCBI lineage: Eukaryota > Metazoa > Chordata > Mammalia > Chiroptera > Rhinolophidae > Rhinolophus > Rhinolophus ferrumequinum. The sequence continues at coordinate 88,803,907 of NC_046294.1, read as the reverse complement.
TGTCTAAGGCTGCTTTTAAACTACAATGGCAGAGTTGGGTAATTGGGACAGACACTGTATAGCCCATAAAGCCTAAAATATGTATCATTTTTATTATTTGTGTCGTTACCTTTGATATCCCTCATGTGCTGCTGTCCAATCCCATCTCTTCATGCCTCCCTCAGAGGTAGCAACCACTATCCTGAATTTTATTGTTAGTTGTCGTTCCTTTGCTTTTTTTAATTTCCCTTCTTAAAATGTACATACATTTTTTTAAGTTAGTTTTAGGTGTACAAAACAATGTAATAGTTAGACATTTACACCACTCACAAAGTGGTGTAAATCTACTTCCCCTCTGACATCATATATAGCTTTTACAATTCCATTGACTCTATTCCCTATGCTGTATTCCACATCCTGTGACTATATATATTTTAAATTATAGTTGACATTCATTGTTATTCAGCTTCAGCTTCAGGTGTACCATGCAGTGGTCAGGCATCTAACCATCCATGAAGTGGTCTCCCTAATAAGACAAGTGCCCATTTGAGACCCTACAAAATCTTTACAACATGATTGATTATATTCCCCAAACTGTCTTTCGTATCCCAGTGGCATCTTGTGGTTACCAACTGTGCTGTCTAATCCCCTCACCTTCTCCCTCATCCCCACCCCCTCCCATCTAGCAACCCTCAGATTTTCCTCTATATCTCTGAGACTGTTTCTGATTACTTTGCTCATTTATTCTATTCTTTAGATTCCACAAATAAGTGAGATCATATAGTATTTGTCTTTCTCCATCTCAATTCACTTAGCATAACGGTCTCTAGGTTTATCCATATCATTGCAAATAGTAAGATTTCATTCTTCATTATGGCTGAGTAATACTCCATTGTATAAATGTACCACAGTTTCTTAATCCAGTCGTCTACCGATGGGCATTTCAGTTGTTCTCACATCTTGGCTATTGAGTATAGTGCTGCAATAAACATAGGAGTGCATAAATTTTTTTCAATTAGAGTTTTGGAGTTCTCCAGATAGATACCTAGGAATGGAATTGCTGGGTCATAAGGTAGTTGCATTTTCAGATTTTTGAGATACCTCCATATTGATTTCCATAGTGGCTGCACAAATCTGCAATCCCACCAATAGTGCACAAGGGTTCCCTTTTCTCCACATCCTCGCCAGCACTTGTTGTTTGTTGATTTATTGATGATAGCCATTTTGACTGGGGTGAGGTGGTATCTCATTGTGGTTTTTATTTGCATTTCTCTAATGGTTAGTGAGGTCGAGCATTTTTTCATATGTCTGTTGGCCATCTCTATGTCCTCTTTAGAAAAATATCTCTTCATGTCCTCTGCCCATTTTTCAATTGTGTTCTTTGTGTTTTTTTGTGTGTTTTTGTTTGTTTGTTTGTTTTTAATTAAAGTTTATTGGGGTGACAGTTGTTACTAAAGTTACATAGATTTCAGGTGTATAATTCTGTATTACATCATCTATAAATCCCATTGTGTGTTCACCACCCAGAGTCAGTTCTCCTTCCATCACCATATATTTTATCCCCTTTACCCTCATCTACCTCCCCCCTTATCCTTTAGCAACCACTAAACTATTGTCTGTGTCTATGAGATTTTATTTCTCATTTGTTTGTCTTGTTCTTTTGTTATGCTGATACCACCATACCACATATCAGTGAAATCATATGGTTCTCCGCTTTTTCTCTCTTACTTATTTCACTTAGCATTATAATCTCAAGATCCATCCATGTTGTCACAAATGGTCCTATTTCATCTTTTCTTACCGCCGAATAGTATTCCATTGTGTATGTATACCACAGCTTCTTTATCCATTCATCTATTAAAGGACATTTGGTTGTTTCCATTCTTGACCACTGTAAATAAAGCTGTAATGAACATTGGAGCACACGTGTATTTATGGATAACTGTTTTCAGATTTTTTGGATAGATACCCTTGAGAGGGATTGCTGGGTCGTATGGTAATTCTATTCGTAGTTTTTTGAGAAACCTCCACACTGCCTTCAAGAGCAGCTGCACCAGTCTGCATTCCCACCAACAGTGTATGAGGGCTCCTTTTTCTCCACAGCCTCTCCAATATTTGTTACTATTTGCCTTGTTGATGATAGCCATTCTAACTGGGGTGAGGTGATATCTCATTGTGGTTTTTATTTGCATTTCTCTGATGATTAGTGATGTTGAGCATTTTTTCATATGTCTATTTGCCGTTTGTATGTCCTCTTTGGAGAAATGTCTCTTCAGGTCCTCTGCCCATTTTTCCATTGGGTTGTTTGTTTTTTTGTTGTTGAGTTGCATGAGTTCCTTGTATATTTTGGATATTAGCCCCTTATCGGAGGCACTGTTTGCAAAAATCTTCTCCCATTCAGTTGGTTGCCTCTTTATTTTGTCGATGGTTTCTTTTGCTGTGCAGAAGCTTTTAAGTTTCATATAGTCCCATTCACTTATTTTACCTTTTACTTCCCTCGCCTTTGGAGTCAAATTCATAAAAAGCTCTTTGAACCCAAGGTCCATAAGTTTAGTACCTATGTTTTCTTCTATGCAGTTTATTGTGTCAGGTCTTATGCTTAAGTCTTTAATCCATTTTGAATTAATTTTGGTACATGGTGACAGATAGCAGTCCAGTTTCATTCTTTGCATGTGGCTTTCCAATTCTGCCAGCACCATTTATTGAAGAGGCTGTCTTTTCTCCATTGTATGTTTTCTACATCTTTGTCAAAAATTATCTATTCATATTTATGTGGTTTTATTTCTGGGTTCTCAGTTCTATTCTATTGGTCTATGTGTCTGTTTTTCTGCCAGTACCATGCTGTTTTGATTATTGTTGCCCTTTAGTACAACAATACTCCAGGGCAACAATAATCAAAAGGGAGTGTGGTACCTCCAGCATTGTTCTTTTTTCTTAAAATTGCTTTGGCTATTCGGGGTCTTTTGTGGTTCAAACAAATCTGATGATTTTTTGTTCTATTTCTTTAAAAAATGCCATTGGGATTTTGATGGGGATCACATTAAATCTGTATATTGCTTTGGGTAACATGACCATTTTAACTATGTTGATTCTTCCAATCCATGAGCATGGAATGTCTCTCCATTTCTTTGTGTTTTCTTCAGTTTCTTTTAAAAATGTCTTATAGGCATTCACCTCCAGGCTCCTCGCACAGGGCCCCTCGTGGATGACGCTTGTCACATAGATTGTGAGGAGTCATTCATTTTTCCCTATTGTTTCTGGGCCACATGATCGCACCATCTGATGTACACAAGGCTGAGCAAGACCATCCTCTCTTTTGGGCCATTGACTGTCTGGCTCATATCCTCACAGCTGAGTAGCAGGGAAGTGGGAGTAGCTGCATAAGAAGATCTTTCAGGATCTGCAAGAGGGGATTAAAAACCACAAGAAAGCGGCAGGGTCCCGGCCGGCGGCGGCGGAAGCAGCAGCAGCGAAAACCGCGGTGGCACCCGCAGTTCCAGGAATGCACAGGATCCCAGGGCGGAACGGAGAGCACAGAGACCAGGAGGGCCCAGCTTAAGAGGCACAAGATACAACATATCCAGACCAAACCAGAGTACCACCGGGTTTGACCTACAAGTCACACACCCAGAGGGAATTCTCTGCAGGCACAAGAGCCCATAGAAGCCAAACCACATTTAGGTGGTCAACCCTCACACAGCAGAACGCCCTGCAGTGGGCAGAGCCAAGTCTCACAACGAGTCAGCCTAGGAGTTAACCACACCTACTCACAAGCAAAAAGCAATTAAAGATCTTCTTGAACAGGACAATATACACAACACAAGAGTCACCTTTGGAGCACACGCAGAGGAGAAGTACGAAGTAGTGCAAATCAAATATAAAGGACACATACTACATAAGATAACCTAGCAAGAACTAAGAACTCTAGGGGATCTACCTAATACATCAAAGCAAACACAGAGAGTCAGCCAGAATGGGGAAACAAAGATACACGTCCCAAATAAAAGAACAGAAGAAACCTCCACAACTGGAACCAAATGAAGCAGAGGTTACCAACCTTTCAGAGACAGAGTTCAGAACACTGGTGATAAGAATGTTTAAGGAGCTTAGAGAAGACATAAAGAAGGATGTAGAAATCATAACAAAAAACCAGTTAGAACTAAAGAACACAATTACCAAAATTAAGAACTCACTTGAAGGAATTACCAGCAGGTTAGATGAAGCAGAGGATCGAATCAGCGACTTAGAAGACAAGGTAGCAGAGATCACCCAAACAGAACAACAGAAAGAAAAAAGAATAAAAAGCAATGAGGATGGCTTAAGAGACCTCTGGGATAACATCAAGCGCAACAACATGCGCATCATAGGAATACCAGAAGGTGAAGAGAGGAAGCAAGGGATCGAGAACATATTTGAAGTAATAATGTCCGAAAACTTCCCCAACCTGATGAAGCAAACCAACATACAAGCCCAGGAAGTGCAGAGAGTTCCAACCAGGATAAACCCAAACAGGTCCACACCAAGACACATTATAGTTAAAATGGCAAAGCTTAAAGACAAAGAGAGAATCCTAAAAGCAGCAAGAGAAAGACAGAGGGTTACCTACAAGGGAACTCCCATAAGACTATCAAATGACTTTTCTACAGAAACATTGAAAACCAAGAGGAAGTGGCAGGAGATACTCAAAGTGATGGAAAACAAAGGCCTACAACCTAGATTGCTTTATCCAGCAAGGCTATCATTTAAAGTTGATGGAGAGATAAAGAGCTTTCCAGAAAAAAATAAGCTAAAGGAATTTATTACCACCAAGCCAGCATTGCAAGAAATAGTAAAAGGGCTTCTGTAAATAGAAGAAAGATCAAAACAATCTAACTACAAATTTTAAAATGGCAATAACTATGTATCTATCAATAATCACTTTAAATGTAAACGGATTAAATGCTCCAATCAAGAGACATAGGGTGGCTGAGTGGATAAGAAAGCAAGACCCTTGTATATGCTGTATACAAGAGACTCACCTCAGAACAAAAGACACACACAGGCTGAAAGTGAAGGGTTGGAGTAAGATATTTCATGCAAATGGCATGAGAAAAAAGCTGGAGTTGCAATACCTATATCTGACAAAATAGACTTTAAAATGAAGAACATATTAAAAGATAAAGATGGGCACTATATAATAATAAAGGGATCGAACCGACAAGAGGACATAACCCTAGTAAACATCTATGCACCCAACATAGGAGCACCTAAATATATAAAACAGGTACTGACTGACATAAAGACAGAGATCAACAGTAACACTATCATAGTAGGGGACTTCAACACACTTCTGACAACAAGGGACAGGTCTTCCAGACAGAAAATCAATATGGAAACAACAGCCTTAAATGATACATTGGACCACTTGGATTCAATCGATATTTTCAGAGCATTTCACCCCAATGCTGCAAAATACACGTTCTTCTCAAGCGCACATGGAACATTTTCCAAGATAGACCATATGTTAGGCCACAAAACAAGTCTTGATAAATTTAAGAAAATTGAAATCATACCAATTGTCTTCTCTGATCACAATGCTATGAAATTAGATATGAACTACAGGAAAAAAACTGGCAGACACACCAATTCATGGAGGCTGAATAACTTATTACTAAATAATGAATGGGTCAAGCAGGAGATGATTGAAGAAATCAAAAGATATCTCGAGACAAACGAAAATGAAAACACGACGACCCAAAATCTATGGGATGCCGCGAAAGCAGTCCTAAGAGGGAAATTCACACCTTTGCAGGCCTACCTAAAGAAACAAGAAACATCACTAATCAACAGTTTATCGTCACACTTAAGGGATCTGGAAAAAGAACAGCAAAATAAGCCCAAAGGGAGCAAAAGGAAGGAGATAATAAAGATCAGAGCAGAAATAAATGAAATAGAAACCAGAAAAACAATACAGAAGATCAATGAATCCAAGAGTTGGTTCTTAGAGAAGATAAACAAAATTGACAAACCTTTAGCCAGACTCATTAAAAAAAAGAGAGAGAGGACCCAAATTAATAAAATCAGAAATGAAAGGGGAGAAGTGACAACAGACACTGCAGAAATACAAGAAAATTTAAGAAAATACTATGAGCAACTATATGCCAACAAATTTGACAATCTGGAAGGAATGGACAATTTTCTAGACGCGTACAACCTTCCAACGCTAACTCAAGAAGAAACAGAAAACCTGAATAGACTGATTACCACCAGGGAAATTGAATCAGTAATCAACAATCTCCCAACAAACAAAAGCCCTGGACCAGATGGCTTTACAGGTGAAGTTTACAAAACGTTCAAAAAAGAATTATCACCTATTCTCCTCAAGCTCTTCCAAAAAATCCAGAAGGAGGGAAGACTCCCAAACATTTTTTATGAAGCCACTATCACCCCGATCCCAAAATCAGACAACGACACCACAAAAAAAGAAAACTACAGGCCGATATCTCTAATGAACATAGATGCAAAAATCCTCAACAAAATATTAGCGAACGGAATTCAGCAATACATTAAAAAGATCATACACCATGATCAAGTGGGATTCATCCCTCGTATGCAAGGGTGGTTCAACACCCGCAAATCAATTAATGTGATACACCACATTAACAAAATGAAAAATAAAACTCACATGATCATATCAATAGATGCAGAAAAAGCATTTGATAAAATCCAGCAGCCATTTATGATAAAAACCCTTAAGAAAGTGGGAATAGAGGGATCATATCTCAACATAATAAAGGCCATATATGACAAACCCACAGCTAACATCATACTCAATGGGGAAAAGCTAAAACCATTCCTCCTAAGATCAGGAACAAGGCAAGGTTGCCCACTTTCTCCACTTCTATTCAACATAGTGCTGGAAGTTCTAGCCACAGCAATCAGACAAAGAAAATGAAATAAAAGGCATCCAAATTGGTAAGGAGGAAGTAAAATTGACATTATATGCAGATGACCTGATACTATATATAGAGAACCCTAAAGACTCCATTAAAAAACTATTAGAGACACAGACAATAGTTTAGTGGTTACCAGAGGGTAAGGGGGGTGGGGGGTGGGAGATGAGGGTAAGGGGGATCAAATATATGGTGATGGAAGGAGAACTGACTCTGGGTGGTGAACACACAATGTAATTTATAGATGATGTGATACAGAATTGTGCACCTGAAATCTATGTAACTTTACTAACAATTGTCACCCCAATAAATTAAAAAAAAATGTCTTCAGACATTGCCGAATGTCCTCTGAGGGGCAAACTCATCCCCGACTGGAAGCACTAGAGTCAGAAGGAACAGGTAGATTGGAGAAAATGGAAAAGCCAAATGACTGGAGTTTCAATGAAATAAGTAAGATTTGGGGAATAAGCAAGAGAAAAAGCAGGGAGGATAAGAGGTCGTGTTCTGAGGTTAGACGTGAACATTAAATATTTCAGAGGTGTTGCTGACCCAAGTAATGAAAATGTCAAGAATGGACCATTGGTTTGCTAAGTGGAGTGAAGGTTGTTGGCACTAAGCAGGTAATTTGGGGAGAGAGAGAGGAAATAGCCTGTAGTTACGGAGCAAGTTGGAAAAGTAGCGGACAGAACAGCCCAAGAGTTCTGAAGTGAAACTAGAACTGAGACTTTTTGGATGTTTATTTCCTCACTCTGTCCACTGAGTGTTTCTCAGCTGCTTTTCTAACATGATCAGTTCCCTGAATTTGTCTCTTCCTCCTGTAGTGTTTTTTTAAAATCATGGAATTGATCCAGCTTGTTTTTATTAAGTGAGTAGGTTTTTTGTTTGTTTGTTTCTTTTGCTCTCTATTGTTTCATGTTTATTTTCAACCTAATTATATACATGTATAATGTTGACTGAGAAGTGATTACAGTGGGCTCTGAGCAGGACACAAACTTCTTGTAGTAGGTGCCTTTAAATGCTATTTCCTGTGTTTGATTAATTTATACTTTTAGTGGAACTTTCTCTTTTACCTTGTTTAATGAGCTTCGTTATTCATTATTCATCAAACAAAACAGACACAAACTCATAGATACGGAGAACAAACTGATAGTTGTCAGATGGGAGTGGGTTGGGGGGCTGGGTGAAAAAGGGGAAGTGATTAAGTACAAATTGGTTGTTACAAAGTAGTCATGCGGATGTAGAGTAACAGCACAGTAATATAGTCAATAATATGGTAATAACTATGCATGGTGTCATGTAGGTACTAGACTTATTGGGGGATCACTTCGTAAATTATAGAAATTTCTAACCACTCTGCTGTACACCTGAAACTAATATAATATTGCATGTCAACTGTAATTGAAAAATAAAAGAATTAAAAAACAACTATTAGAACTGATAAATGAATTTAGTAAAGTAGCAGGATACAAAATTAATATTCAGAAATCAGTTGCATCTGTATATACCAATAATAAAATATCAGAAGGAGAAATTAAGAAAACAATGCCTTTTACAATTGCTTCGAAGACTATAAAATACCTGGGAATAAATTTAACCAAAGAAGTAAAAGATCTGTACTCAGAAAATTATAAGACACTGAAGAGAGAAATTAAAGAAGATACAAATAGATGGAAACACACACCATGCTCATGGATAGGAAGAATTAATATCGTTAAAATGTCCATACTGCCTAAGGCAATATACAGATTCAACACAATTCCTATCAAACTACCAAGGACATTTTTCACAAAAATAGAACATATAATCCTAAAATTTATATGGAACCACAAAAACCCCAGATAGCCTCAACAATCTTGAGAAATAAGAAAGAAATAACAAAGTGGGAGGTATAATGATACCTGACATCAAATTATACTACAAGTCTACAGTAATGAAAACAGCATGGTACTGGCATAAAAACAGACACATAGATCAATGGAACAGAATAGAGAGCCCAGAAATAAATCAATGCCTATATAGTCATTTAATCTACGACAATGGAAGCTAGAACTTACTGGGGTGGGGTAAAGACAGTCTATTCAATAAATGGTGCTGGGAAACCTAGACAGACACATGCAAAAAAATGAAGCTGGACCACCTCCTTACACCATATACAAGAATAAATTCAAAATGGATTAAAGATTTAAATGTAAAATCTGAAGCCATAAAATTCTTAAAAGAAAATATAGAAGAAAGTTTACAGACATTACTCGGAGTAAGATTTTTACTGATTTTTATCTCCTCGGGCACTGGAAGTAAGAGAAAAAATAAACACGTGGAATTACATTAAACTAAAACGTTTTTTCACAGCAAAGGAATCCATCAATAAAACAAAAAAGGATCCTACTGAATGGGAGAAGATATTTGCCAATGATATATCCGATTAGGGGTTAGTATCCCAAATTTATAAAAAAACTCACTCAACTCCAAAAAAAGAAAAAAACCAATTAAAAAATGGGCAGAGGACATAAAGAGACATTTTTCTAAAAAGGACATACAGATGGCAAACAGACTTGTGAAAAAATGCTCAACCTCACTAATCATTAGAGAAATGCAAATAAAAACCACAATGAGATACCAACTCACCCCAGTCAAAATGGCTATCATCAATAAATCAACAAAAAACAAGTGCTGGCGAAGATGTGGAGAAAAGGGAACCCTCATGCACTGTTGGTGGGATTGCAGATTGGTGCAGCCACTATGGAAAACAGTATGGAGGTATCTCAAAAATCTGAAAATAGAGTTTTGGATTTCTCCGGATAGATACCTCGGAGTGGAATAGCTAGATCATAAGAAATCCAAAACTCTAATTGGAAATCCAAAACTCTATGCACCCCTATGTTTATTGCAGCACTATACACAATAGCCAAGACGTGGAAACAACTGAAATGCCCATCAGTAGATGACTGGATTAAGAAACTGTGGTACATTTATACAATGGATTATTACTCAGCCATAATGAAGAATGAAATCTTACCATTTGCAATGATATGGATAAACCTAGAGACCGTTATGCTAAGTGAATTGAGATGGAGAAGACAAATACCATATGATCTCACTTATACATGGAATCTAAAGAAAAGAAGAAATGAATGAACTGATTAGAAACAGTCTCAGAGACATAGAGGAAAAACAGTGTTGCTAGATGGGAGGGGGGTGGGGATAAGGGGGAAGGTGAGGGGATTAGAAAGCACAGTCGGTAACCACAAGATGGCCACAGGGATACGAAAGTCAATTTGGGGAATGTAATCAATAATGTTGTAAAGATTTTGTAGGGTATCCGATAGACACATGTCCCATTTGGGAAACCACCTCAGGGAAGATGTAGATGCCTGATCACTGCACTGTACACCTGAAGCTGAAGGTGAACAATAATGAATGTCAACTACAATTTTATATAGATAGATAGATATAGATAGATAGATAGATAGATAGATAGATAGATAGATAGATAGATAGATAGATACAAGAAGTGGAGTACAGCGTTAGGAATAGAGACAGTGGAAATGTAATGGCTCTGTGCGATGTCAGAGGGATAGTGGATGGGGGGAAGGGGGTTGTCACTGTGTGAGGGATATAAATGATAAATGTTTACTAGCTATTACTTTGTTTTGTGCACCTGAAACTAATAATAAAAAAAGTTAAAAAAAAAAAAAAAAGAAAGAAAAGGGAAGAAAAAGAAATAAAATATTAAAATAAAAAAACATTGCCAGTCTTGTCTTAAGTCCACCAAGGTATCTCCAGGATGTCCTCTGCTGAAGAAAATCTCCTCTGCAACTTGTGGAGGCAGAGCCAGCCACTTGGCGCCCAGAGTGACCCTGGCAATGCAGTTCTAGGTTGGGCGGGAGGTGCTATGAGGTGTGGTTGGTAGTTTTTACAATGAGTCAGTGCTGTTTCTGCTCTTGCCTGTGTGAACACACTCTGAGAACACCGCAGCGAGCTGGGAGATGGACTTCTTCTCTGTGGCAGGTTGCATGGGTCTTAGAGCACTTCTGTTGGAGGTTGTGGAGGGATTTTTGCATGTATGTTCAATATCCACAAATCAAATAACATGATACCCCACATAAACAAAGTAAAAAATAAAAATCTTATGATTGTATAAATAGATGCATAAAAAGCATTTGACAAAAATCCAGCATCCATCTAGGACAAAAACTCTCAGAAATGTGGGCATAAAGGGAACATACCTCAGCATAACAAAGGCCATATACGACAAAACCACAGCTAATACCATACTCTACAGGAGAAAGCTAAAAGTGTTCTCCTTAACAGGTACACAACAAGGATGCCAAGTGTTTTTCAACATAGTCCTAGCCACAGCAATCAAACAAGAAAAAGAAATAAAAGGCATCCAAATGAAGAAGTAAAACTGTCATTATTTGCAGGTGACATGATACTATATAGAGAGAACCCCCCAAATTCCACCAAAAACTATTAGAACTGATAAATGAATGTATTAAAGTAGCAGGATACAAAATGGATATTCAGAAATCCATTGCATTTTATACACCAATAATGAACAGTCAGAAAGAGAAATTAAGAAAACAATGCAATTTACAATTGAATCAAAAAATAAATAAAATACCCAGGAATAAATTTAACTAAGGAAGCAAAAGACCTATACTTGAAAAACAATAAGACAGTGGGGGGAAAAATTGAGGAACCTAAAAATAAGTGAGAGCATATACCATGTTCATGAATAGGAAGAACTGACATCATTAAAATGTCCACCTTACCCAAAGCAATGTAGAGAGTCAGTACAATCCCTATCAAAATACCAATGGCAGGGAACTGACTCTGGGTGGTGAACACACACTGTGATATATACGGATGATGTATTACAGAATTGTACACTTGAAACCTACGTAATATTATTAACCAATGTCACCCCAGTAAATTTTAATAAAATAAAAAATTTTTTTAAAGTTCAATTTCCAGGAAAAGAAAATGCCAATTGCATTTTTCACAGTACTAGAACAACTAATTCTAAAATTTATATGGAACCACAAAAGACCCTGAATAGTCACAGTAATCTCAAGAAAGAACAAAATATTGGAGTTATCATGCTACCTGATATCAGACTATACTACAAAGCTATAGTAATCAAAATAGCATGGTACTGGCATAAAAACTGACACATAGATCAATGGAACAGAATAGAGGGCCCAGAAATAAACCCACACCTATACAGTCAATTAATATTTGACAAAGGAGACAAAATAGGGTAAAGATAGTCTAGTCAATAAATGGTGTTGGGGGCGCCGTCCTGATGGCTCAGGTGGTTGGAGTGCCGTGCTCCTAACACCCGAGGTCGCAGGTTCGATTCCCACATGGGCCAGTGAGCTGCACCTTCTACAGCTAAGATTGGGAACAACAGCTCTCCCTGGAGCCGGACTGCGGTGAGTAGCCGGAGGTCATGTGAGCTGCCATGAGCTGCCCTGGGCTGCCGTGGGCTGCCGTGGGCTGCGGCGGGCTGCCATGCGCTGCCAGGAGTGGCTGGCAGCCAGCGTGAGTGGCCAGAGGCCAGCGTGGGCTGCTGTGAGCAGCCAACCAACAACTGGCGACCGACTGCCTCAGCTGGGTGGAGGCAAGGCTCATAATACCAGCATGGGCCAGGGAGCTGTGTCCTACACAACTACACTGAGAACCAACGCTTCTCAGTGGGGAGCTGGGGGTAGGAGGAAGAGGGGGAAAATAAATAAATAAATAAATAAATAAATAAATAAATAAATAAATAGTGTTGGGAAAACTAAACAGATACATGCAAAAATATGAAAGTGGATCATCTTCTTATGTCATACATAAGAATTAACTCAAAATGGATTAAAGGCTTAATGTAAGACCTGAAACCATAAAACTCCTAGGAGAAAACATAGGCAGTAAACTTTCTGACATTGCTCTTAGTAATATTTTTTCTGATCTATCTCCTTGGGCAAGGAAAACAAAAAAAATAAACAAGTGGGACTACATCAAACTAAAAAGATTTTGCACAGCAAAGGAAACCACCAACAAAACGAAAAGATAACCTACTGAATAGTTTAAGATACTCATCAATGATATATCTGATAAGGGATTAATATCCAAAATTTACAAAGTACTCATACAACTCAACACCCAAAAAACAAACAACACCCCCAAAAAAACCAAAAAAATCCAATTTAAAAATGGGCAGAGGACCTGAACACGCATTTCTCCAAAGATGACAAACAGATGGCCAATAGACATATGAAAAGATGATCAATGTCACTAATTATCAGAGAAATGCAAATTAAAACTATGATGAAATATCACCTCACACCTGTCAGAATGGCTATCATCAATTTATCATCAAACAAGTACTGGCGAGAATGTGGAGAAAAGGGAATGCTCGTGCACTGTTTGTGGGGTTGCAAATTGGTGCAGCCACTATGGAAAACAGTATGGAGGTTCCTCAAAAAATTAAAAATAGAACTAAAATATGACCCAGCAATTTCACTTCTGGGTATTATCCAAAGAAATCCAAAACACTAATTTGAAAAGTTATATTCAACCCTATGTTCATTGCAGCACAGTTTACAATACCCAGATATCGAAGCAACCCAAGTGCCTGTCAATAGACAAATAAATAAAGAAGGAGTGGTACATATACAAATATACCTGGACTATTACTTGGCCATAAAAAATGAAATCTTACCATTTTTGACAACATGGATGGACCTAGAGGGTACTATGCTAAGTGAAATAAGTCAGATTGAGAAAGACAAATACCATGTGATCTCACTTATATGCGGAATATAAAGAACAAAATGAACAAACAAAACAGAAACAGACTCATAGATACAGAGAACAAACTGGGAAGCTGGGTAAAAAAAGGTGAAGAAATTAAGACATACAAATTTATAGTTACAAAATAGTCATGGGGATGTAAAGTACAGCATAGAGAATATAGTCAATAATATTGCAACAACTAGGTATAATGCCAGGTGACTAGACTAATCAGGGGGATCACTGCATAAATTATCTATATGTCTAACCTCTATGCTATTCACCTGAAACTAATATAAAATAATATTGAAGTCAACTGTAACTGAAAAAAATTTTAAACCACAAATATATATAATATATATGTATATATTTGTTCTAATATTATTTTTATATTTTAAAATCTTAGTTGTATACCTATTTAATTCTGCATTTTGGTTATTTGATAGCTTCTCTTTCATTTTCATGATGTTTATTTTATGAGTCTTTTCAAAGAAATTTTGGAGTTTAGTCATTTATATTTTTCTTGCTGTTCTTGATTTATTCTTCATTTCATCCATTTCTGCTCTAATCTTTAGTACTTCCTTTTTGTTTGGGGGATTTTCTCTACTTTTTTTCTCTCTAGATTTGAATACATAGCTCATTTGTTTTCAGCATTTCTTGCTTTCTGATAGATATATTTAAAGCTATAAATTTTCCTCTTGGTACTGCTTTAGTTATAGTGCATAAATTCTGACATGCAGAGCTTTCTTTTACATTCGATTCTAAGAAATTAATAATTTTCCTTCAAGTTTTTTCTTTAATCCAAAGTCTATTTAGTAGTATGTTTTTATTTTTCAGACATGTGGGATGTTTGAGTTATTCTTTTGGTCTCTTCCCACTTCTTGTCTCTCCTGACTGCTATCATGTTGACATTATCTGGATTTTAGTTCCCGATTGTGAATGTATTCATCACTTATTCAAGCAAAGATAAAATTTAATAATTCTTTTCACTCTTATTTTTCTTATCTTATGTCCTCATGGAATCACTTTTTTATTCTAGAAAACATTCTGCATACATCTTTATGTCTGAGGATATTTTTATTTTGTCCTCACATTTAAATAAATATTTAGCTATATATAAAATTCTAGGTTCAACACAATGTAATTTATAGATGATGTGATACAGAATTGTACACCTGAAATCTATGTAATTTTACTAACAATTGTCACCTCAATAAATTTAAAAAAAAAATTTGGGTTCAAAGTTTTTTGCCAGCCGCTTCTAGCTATCACTTGATTGTCATCCCATTGTCACTCTGATTCTCCTTATCTGTAGATGATCTGCTTTTTCTCCATGGACTCTTTCTCTCTGTCTGGAACGCTCTCAGATTTCTCCCTAACGTGCCTATGTGTGAGCTTTTCCTTCTCTATGTTGTTCAGTACTCTCTTAGTCCTTTCTGTTTGAAGGCTTACATGTCCCATTAATTCTGGGGAAAGTTGTCACTGTTTCTTCCAAGATTTTCTTTTTACTTTCTGTTTACTCTTTTACCTTCTCCAGAGACTCATGATAGACACCTATTTGTGCTTGTTTTCCTATCCTTCGTGTCTCTTAATTTTCTCATCATCTTTCTTCCTATCTGAATTGGAGAAACTCAGTTTTCCCTCCAGTGTTTCTTCTTTATGTCACACATCTACCTCACTCACAACACTTCTGACACCAGATGTATGGATTTTCCCACCAGCAAGCAATCCTCTGTGACACCACCTGAGTGTCTTACAATATAATTCAATTCTGACACTACCTGTAGGTGGTGTCAGATCCTACAGGTTAAGGGCTCAGTCCCGTGAAACTGCCCTCCACTTCAAATGCTGATCACAAGTAATAGGTCCCTAGGTTGCTCACAACTTCTGTCCTATTTGGCTACAAACTGCGGTTCCCTCGCCTGCCTCCCCAGTTTCAATTAACTTGCTAGAGTGGCTCACGGAATTCAGGGAAACACATACTTACATTTACCAGTTTATTAAAGAATATGATAAAGGACACAAATGAACAGTCAGATGAAGATATACACAAGGTGAGGTCTGGGAGGGTCCCGAGCACAGGAACTTCCGTCCCCCTGGATTTGGGGGTGCATCACCCTTCCAGTACATGGATGTGTCACCAACCTGGAAGCTCTCTGACCCCCATACTATTGGACTTTTTATGGAAACTTACTCATGTAGACATAATCGGTGAACTGCATTTCTAGCCCCTCTCCCCTCTCTAGAAAATGGGGTTGGACCTGAAAGTTCCAAGTTTCTCATCATGGCTTGGTCTTTCTGGTGACCAGCCCCATCCAGGAGCCATCCAGGAGCCCACTCAGAGTTGCTTCATTAGGACAAAGCACGTGACTATCACCTAGGAAATTACAAGGGATCTAGTACCTTAGTGTCAGAAATAAGACCAAATGTTGGAAAAAAAAAATGCTCCTGATGTATATTTCTCACACTATCCCTGGAAGAGATCCTAAACCCTTTTTTTATCCTCTTATGCTCCACAGCGTTGGATTTAGTTAAAACGAATGTTCCTCAGAGCCAAGTCTCCCTTCCAGCTGGTCCCTCTGCTACTGCAGCTGAGGAAGTCAGGAAGGTGGGGAAAGTCCATTTCCAGGACCCCAGTTCCCAGGGCCATTCAGTCATTCACTCACTCAGAACATTTGTTCCTTTTCTACTCTGTGCCCAGCTCTGTCCTGGGTCCTGAAGGCATTCGGTCCTCCAACACGCTCATCACTCTCCTCCTTGCTTACCATGCTTCAGTCACTCGGGACTTCTCCTAGCACCGTGAAGAAGCCAAGTGTGCTCCCCTTGCAGTGCTCTTCTACTTGCTGGTCTCTGCACCTGAAATGCCCTTCTCTTCTACCTTCCCAGTCCCTGCCAATGTTTGCATTGCTGACTTTTTCTCATCATTCAAGTCTCGATTCAAATGTTACCTCCTCAAAGAGACCATCCCTGACCACTCTATCTAAAGGCAGCCCTGTGGTCACTCTATTTTATGCTGTTTAATTTCTTTATATGTAGCATTTACCACTACTGGAAATTAGTCAGGATAGACCAGGCTAAGCTGCAGTAACAAACAGGAGGGAACTACTAGTACTAGGAGAGTCACAGTTAATGATTACTCAGGGTTTATCATGTGCCAGGTATTTTGCTTAGCATTTTATATGTATTACCTTATTTAATTTACACAACAACCATATAATGTAGGTATTATTGTTATCCTTATTTACAGGTAAGAAACTAAAGGAGCTTAAGTGGCATAGCTAGAATGTGGTGGAATCAGGATTTGAATCTAGGTCTGTGTGACTCCAGAGTCCCCATGTTCTCAAAAAGTATGAAATGGAATGAAGGAGGAAGTGCTCATCCTTCTCTCTGCCTGTCTCCTTCTTGATAAAGCTCAACTTTCTCAGTGCATCTGGACATTGGCCCAGAAGAATGAGGGGATCTGGAGCTTGGAGGCATGCAAGGTGCCCCTCAGGATGCCAGTGAACAGCATGCCCCCTGAAAGGGAGTTGAGGCTGGGGCTTTTCTCTCTGCCATTCCCCGTTTCCCTCCCTCCTACAGCACGGGGTAGGGACAGGGACTCCATTAGGAACCTAGGGAGAAATTTCAAGCCCATCACTATCGACGGCTCCTTCTGTCTACGATCTTGTGCAGGATTAATTTCATCCTCTCCCCAATTCTGCAAACTCAATACACACGAGGCAAATCACCCCCACACCTGAGTCCACTGGTCCCTCTAGTGCTACAGCTACAAGGGGACCTGGTTCCTGGGTACTGCCAGCTAAGGCATGATGACCAGAGCTTACCCCAACTCTCCTAGTTTGTTTCTACCTGCTTTCTCTGGGCTGGGAGCTTCTGGGTTTTCAGAGCTTTTCCTGCTCCTGTCCCCCGTGCCCCTTCAGACAGGGAAGGCCAGCACCCTATCCCGGAGTTAGAGTGTGGGTTAGGGAGTGCTGGGCTGGAGGGAAGCAGAGGAGCACTGAGTTCCTTCCCCACCACACTTGGCTCTGAAAAGAGGAAGAGAGGAGAGAGGAGAGAAGTAGTTCCCAGTCATCTCCCTCCCCACAGCGCTGGAGTGTCCTGGTCAGGAGAAGCTTGGGTAGCACAACACGACAATAACCCTCAATGGGCCTCACCACTGGAGCAGATTTTATAGTCTGCACAGGGCTGCCCCCCCTTTTCTCCTGTCTCATTACCATGACAGCTCTTTGAAGTAAGCAGGGAAGGGACTGTTCATTCCCATTGTGTCGATGAGGAAACTGAGGCTCAGCAAGACAAAGTTACATAGCAAAGGCTACACTGTGATCTTAAATTGGTGGTCTAGCCAGAACTGTCCTCTACTACCTCACATTAATGTACGTGTGTTTGCATGGGTGTGCGTGCACAGATGTGCATTCACATGGGGGCATGCATTCAGCGTTTAAATATCCATTGTGCAAGCCTTCCTGACGAGAAGTCAGTGTGAGGGCTGCCTGCAAGGGGAGCTGTCTCCTTAGGCTAGTCCCCCATGTCTGCAGACTCTGTTTCCCCAAAGTTCCGTCCTCCCCCATTGTCTGTTGACCGCATCCTCATCCAGTACTCTCCCTGCCCCCTGGCCAGCCGCCTGCTCCAGCAGGGGTTCTCCTCCTCAGCTGAGCCTCCCCCCCCCAACAGCGTTTGTTCATGTGCCAGCAGAGCTCTGTGGGCACTGTGTGACCACCCAGCTCCACAGAGCCGGGCCCACTCATGCTGCAATGTGCTGGGCCTCTGCATGCTGCTCCACCCTGTCTTCCTTCCCTCATCGCAAATAGTAAGGAGTTCACCTTGGATCTGACCCGCATCTCTACTGAGAAAAGCACTCTTTTCCATATAAATGTAACTGGATGCCTCCCCTGAGCTCTCATCTTCCTGCTAGCCCAGGACAGCCTTTCCCTTGTCAGGGAGAACCAGGGTCCTTCCATTCTACCTGTAGGTCATGTTTTCAGGAAGCCCCCTTGAGTTCTTACCTCCCTGTTTCACCAGAAGCATAATCCACAGGCCAGAGCAATAAGCAGGAGGCCAGGGCCTCCTTGCTTGCTGTCGATTTTCCATCTAGGCTTATCTGTGCCTTCACACGGTGTTCTCTTGCCTGAGGAGCTGGGGGCTGTGTGACAACTAGGTTAAACTAATGCTGCCTCCTTCCCATCTCCTCAGTTCCCTGTCTTCTTGCTGAGGACAGCTGAGTGTCTCCCAGCTTCCACAGAACATGTTGGGATATAGTCTGTCACCTGTCCTTATTTGACTAATGTCTTCCTCAAAATGCCTGGGGCCATCTCTCCACATAGAGAGTTAGAGAAAGAGGATAAGTCTCCCCATTTCCCCTTTGCTGCTGGAACAGCTCACTCTGGGAGGGCATCTGGGATGGGACGGGCAGGACTACAGAAAGCAATGTGGGGAGATGGTATAGGGAGACGTCAGGGAGACAGACCTTGTGAAAACAAAAGGGGAACAGTGCGAAACCTCATCCAACAATCACTGGGAATCATTCTGACATGACTCCAGGAAAATAAATCCTTTCAAACCCACAGATCCAGGGCATTCTCTCCAGGGACTGAGAGTGGGCAGAGCAGGCCACATACTGTCCCTGTGGCTGGCAGAGGCACTTACCACAGAGGTGGTGAGGCTTAATTATGATTCATAGAGCTGCATTATGAAGATGGTTTAAAGCCACTTAATTAGTGCAGAAATATACCGCCACAATTTTCTTGAAACATGACCTAATTAACCTATGAAAAAGCCAGGCCCACTGCTCAGGAATGCTAAAGACAATAATAGTCTATCAATATATCTAGTCTGCTCTCTGGCACAGTTTTGGGGGTACACAGGGATGGAAGGGGCTAACAGAGGAGAATAAGGTTTGTCCTAGAGGGTGATGATGTTTAAAATGTGTGAAGTGGCAGGGTAAGGAGGGTGGGGGTGGGAGATGAGGGTAAGGGGGATGAAATATATGGTGATGGAAGGAGAACTGACTCCAGGTGGTGAACACACAATAGGATTTATAGATGATGCAATACAGAATTGTACACCTGAAATCTATGTAATTTTACTAACAATTGTCACCCCAATAAATTAAAAAAAAATTTTAAAAAATGTGTGCAGTGGCAAGGAAATGAGAAGGAGAATTATATTTACTGAGCATCTATTACGAACCAAGCATTGTTTTAGTCCATTTCTTATTTAATTCTCAAAATAATCCTTTAAGATAAATATTAAAGTTCAGAGAGGTTCATTAACTAACCCGAGGTCACACAGCCAGGAAATAGCTGAACTGGAATTCATTCTCTAGTCAGGTTGCTCCAAAGACCATGCTCTTCTCGTTATTCCTCATTGCCTCTGTCAGGCACAAAGGACTCAGAGAAATGAAAGAAATAAATAGTTCCTTTCAACTCTAAGAAGGTGCCTCTTTCTTTGACGTTTTAGAAATTGGAATCATTCAAGCTTCCTAGAGGCAAGTTCAAGCTCCCAAGTGTGTTGTGCAGGTTGTATTCTGCACAACCCTAAGAGGTCCCGTTCACACAAGGTACAGTGGGAATGATTGCCCCTAGACAGAACAGTGTACTGACTGCACGACCATTCACAGCAATCCTGGGAGACTGCCCTATGTGACTTCCCACCCAAGTCACCAGACCCAACCCTGGCTTTGAGCCTAGATGTTGGCCCAAAGCCAGAGAAGCCACGTCCAACATAGCACTTAGAGAAGCGGATTTGAACCCAGTCCTCCTTTGGGAAGACCCCGGTGCCCAGGGACACTCAGATGCTAAGACAAAAGTCCAGTGCCCTACAGGGGGGAGCGGCCAAGAGCCAGACTTCCACCCCCAGAGCCTGTCTGGCCAGCAGGTTGCGGAATATTCCAACAACATCCTCATTCTTCCCCGATCAAAGGAGCTGGAATTGAACCTGCTGTAATCATTCTCGCCTGGGAGTTTGCTTAAAATTCCCCTAATTATGGGAGAGCAGAAAATTGCTATGCCTCAGACAGAATAGAGAAATCGAAGGCACCCTGCTCCGAGCTGCTTGGGGGAGACAAGCCAGGATGGGAACAGAAAGGCTGGGAGAGGCTGGGTTTACGTGTGTGTGGGGGGGGAACTATGGATGGCAGTGATAGGATGATAGGAGGGGAGCAATGCTCAGGTGTGCGCGAGGGAGCGGGAGAGCAAGGGAAGGCGCCAGCTGCACGGAGGCTCATGGTGGCTGGCTCTGGTGGGGCATACTACCTCCCCTACCAGAGAGAAGGGTGCGGGGTGAGGAGGGAGGGCGTGTGGAAAAGAAATAGCGGGAAATGCACTTTCCCATAGCAAAAGCTGGCTTTTTAGAGAGGCTGGGGGAACCCCTATCTCTGACTTAGTTAAGAAAATAATGCTAAGCAAAACCAGACAGAAAAAGCAGAGAACCATATGATTTCACTGATATAAACCAGAAACAACAAAAGAACAAGACAAACAAATGAGAAACAAAAACTCAGACGCAGACAATAGTTTAGTGATTACCAGAGGGTAAGGGGGGTGGGGGGTGGGAGATGAGGGTAAGGGGGATCAAATATATGGTGATGGAAGGAGAACTGACTCTAACATTCAATGGGATTTATAGATGATGTAATGCAGAATTGTACACCTGAAATCTATGTAATTTCACTAACAATTGTCACCCCAATAAATTAAAAAAAAGAAAGAAAGAAAGAAAATAGGCTCTGGACTGGCTCCTGCCAAGAGAGTGGAAGGGAAAAAGCAAATGGATAAGTCCAGGAGCTAGCTGGCAGGGCAGGCCGCCTCCAGGCACCCTCTCTGGGCTCTGCCTGTTGCAGGCAGGTTCAGGGGTCTGGAGGGAGAAGGTGAGACAGGATCCCTGCCCTTGCTGAGTCGCAGTCTGACGGGGGAGACTGATTTAACATCCCAACCACAAATAGGATCAAAGAAACCCTACATGCCGGTGCCCAACACAACAGGGCCCTGAACTAAAGGAAGAGGACTAAAATGTCCTGAACTGGGTGGAGTCAGGAGAAGGCTTGCTGGGGTGGCAAGTGCTAAGCAGGAGAAGATGGGTGGAGGGAGAAAGATGGAAGAAGGGAGGGGGAGATTCAAAGGAACCCCGCAAAGTTCAAAGAGCTTACGGTTATCATTTCTTGGTGGATGGAAACAAAGCCCAGGAAGGTGGAGTCACTCATCTCAGGTCATACATCTCATGGCTGAGCTGAAGCTCCAGTTCAGGTTTCAGACCCACCTGTGAATTACACCCCCATGGAGCGGGAGGGTGGGGCTCAGGGCTGGCCAAAAGGTGGAATGCTAGAAAGAAAATGGAACTCACTGACCCATCAATGCTGACTCTAAGGGGCAAGGAATATTGTAAAGTGCTCCTTCCCTATTCATGAGTTCCCCAGGCTCTTCACCCACAAAGCTTGGGGAAAGTGGGTGCTTCTTGACACTCTCACCCTTTCCGAAGGGGTTCTCAGTTCCTCACACTGGTGCCTGCATGGGCACAGTTTTGGCCCTCTGTGGCCCAGCTACTGCAACTATTGTGCCCGTCCCAGTTATAGTGTGGTAGTATCAGCTGAGACTCAGAGGTTACAAGTTACAGAAACTCACTCAAACTAGCATTTAAATTAAAAGGGAAGTTTACTTCCTGCCTGCCTGCCATTTCACTCTTCACTTCTCCTTGCACAACAGAGTAGACCTCAGAACTCAAGATGGCCACCAACGGTTCCCAAACCTACATGGTGTAAACCAAGAACGTCCCTAATTCCAACACCCCAAAGATAGAGTTCTGATTAATCCAGCTTGACTCAGGTGCCTGTTCTAGTACAATCACCTCAGTCCAGGGGGTTGGGTCACACTGAACAAATGGCTGCCATGTGCCCACTACTGTGTGTGAGCAGGAAGTTTCTGGGGTCATGGTGAGTCGGACAGTCACTCCACAAGTGTCCATCACAGCAGTGAAAATATGCTGGGGTGGGGGGTATGCAGTGGATGCGCCTGGAGGTAGAGATCGGGATTTACCTGTCTCAGCAAATGATCTCAAGGTACTCAAAGCTGAGTGGTGAGTCATTTCGTGTGTCATGTACTACAGCTCAGGTGGCCAGCTGTGGCCAAGGCAAATCCTCAAGTGGGAAACGAGAACTGCGTGCAGAGGGACTCGGCCTGGCCCCGAACAGCAGGAGTTCTGATGTGCAGCAGCAGGCCCGTCTTCGAGGGTTGGAGCCTGGCACGGGGCCTGCTGAGAAGGCAGGCCAGCCTCTTGGGCTCCAGGGTGGTCATCTGAGACTGGAAAACTTGTTCTTTAGAAACGTGCCTATTTTCATGCTGTATTTTCTGTAATTACTTCCCTTTGTTCTCCTTTAGTATTTATGGAAGTCTTCTGTGAAAACGCCCACAGATGCCAGTGATGCTGAGAGGAACCAGCAAAGGGGTTGGGACACATCCTCTGGAGCCTCGGATTGGTGGTGGCAGGAACCTGGCCAGGAGGACTGGGGCAGGGAGACAGAATTGCAGTTAGGAGGCTCATCCTCCCCGGCCTCTTTCTGAGCTCTTTCTCAAGGGCAGGGCTGCCTGTTTGAACAAAGTCTATTGTTCTGAACTAGACTGGGCAAGCCAGCAGAGCTGCCCGTTTACTGTGTGCCCCGTCCTCGGGCAGCCAAAGCTACCCACAGGCCAGTCATGGACAGGAAGTCCTGAGGAAGCTGCTCCTTGGTCCCCTAGATGCTGAGGCAGGGTAGAGGATCCCCACAGGTGCTAGCCCAAAAGAGGGGGCCCTGCCTTGGAACCCAGGGAATGGGAACTCGGGCACCTGAGGTAAGTTCTCCCTTGATCCAGGTCTTCACTGGGTTTCAAGTCTTCCTCCAAGATTACCCTCCCCAGCCTGGACATATTGCTGGGCCCTACTTTAAAAATTCCACACAGTCATCGGAGCCAAGTCAGGAGGAGGCAGGGGAAACCTCAGTTTCTCCCTGGCTTCAGGGGCCTGTTCTGCTGTAAGGAGATGGGTGTTAGAGATCAGAGATACCTCTGTGGTTTCTAGGGGGACATAGAAAGGTAGAAAGGACCAGCAATAGAGTCACGGAGGATTTCACCCTTTGGTATTAAATTATTTGTAAGCAAACTATCAGTATTGCATCACTGGAAAGACATAGCCCTGCCCCGCCCCTTGCCCCCCACCCCCCCGCCTTCATTGGCCATTCCTGACCAGATGGAGTTGCCCTGGGTGGCTGAGCAGCCCCCAGGAGCAATGTGTCCTAGGCAGAGAACCAGCAATGATATGGGACATTAGGTGTTAATGACTTTGCCAAGCAAGAGAATTGCAATTAAGGATGCATGGGTCCCTCTGGGGGCTGTCAGACAAGGATCCAGAACAAAGGTCAGGACTTTGGGACTTAATAAAAGCAGCTGGAGGGAAGCAGGAAGCGTGAGGCAGAGGGGAGTCAGGACAGGGCTGTGGGTGTGCAGCCTCCATGCTCTCAGAAAGTCTATCATCATCAACAACAACTACATGATAATAATAACACCTGCTATAGATTCAGTGCTCCACATGCCCCTGCTAGAAAGTGGGGAGTGCAATTATCTCCATTTTACAGATAAGATAAATTGAGGATTGGAGGTCAAGTAAATTGTCTGGAGCACGCAGAGATAAAATTCAGGCCCAGCTTCATCCAGCACCAAAGCCAGGACTCACAGCCACCCTTCTACAGTGCCCTCTTCTGACAACTCCCCGACTGGGCTCACCTGACACCCAGGGCCACAGGCAGTGCTGCCCTAGCTTAGGCCTGGAGGTTGTAAGTGCAGGGAGTCCTGGAGCACGGAGAGGTCATCCAGACTCCCTGGCAACCACACTGCAGACACAACCTCCCCACTCTGGTGTGGAGGAGGAACAACATCTGGCGTGGTGACATGTGGAGGCCATTTCAGGGGAGGTGGTAGACCAGAAAGTAGGAGGCAAGGAGGGACACATACATCACCTCGTAGCCCATGTGTCAGCTCCCACGCACCTCACTCAAACCTCCCACCTTGAGGAAACCCCACTCCTGATCCTCCAGCCTTGGCTTTGTGCAGTGACATCATTGTCACTAATAAGCTCTTCCTTATCTATACCAAGCATGCCAGAAGGAGGGAGCACCTGCACCACTCTCCCAGCCCTGCTCATGTGCACACACCCACCATGTCCCGGAGTGATCCTGAAGGTCAGGTGATAGGTAGGAAGCAGCCCATGAAAAACTGTGTCCTTTTAAGGAGCTGATCCTATTGCACCCAAAATGGAGGAAGGGTAGAGGGGATAAGATGAGATGACAAATGAGATGCTCAGATGCCCCAAACCAAACAGAGTTCCTCATGGTAGCAATCAATACTAATTTGGAGATCTGGGAGCAGCTGAAAGAGGGCTGAGGGCCTGAGAGATTGAGTCATCCAGTCTTGGTTCAAACCTGCTCCCCCGAACTGGGCTTTGAATCTGTCCTGGAAACAATCTTAGCACAAACTGCCCATTTGGGGTTCTGTTCCATCTGGTTGGAGCCCAAGGAGATGAAGGGTAATCGAGTTGTGAGGCTGCCCGCACTGGTGTCACTGGTTTGCTGGAAAGAACCTGGGTGCCTGGAGCCTGCAGGACTCACTTCTGACAGCAGAGCCCTGTCCAAGAGTTGACTAGAACCCTGAGAGAAGGGGAGAACTTGTGGATTCGGAAAGAGAAAACAAGAAGTGAGGGAATTCATGATGACGCCCAGCTTTGCCTAGAATGCCTATCCCTTTATTCCCACCAGCCCAAACCTTATCCATCCTTCAAAACCCAGCAGAAATACCACCTCTTTTGTGAAGCCTATACTGACCTCCAAATGAAGTTTTTTCTCTCTCTCAGTACTTTATCTACCCTGATCTCATGAACCTTGTCACTTTCTTCTTTGCACTGGGCCAACATGCTTAGAGTCAGGTCTTACTCATTATCCCATGGCAAGAGCTCCATAACTCCTTTTGGATAAATGGAGACTGATGGAGAGGAGGGTTCACTATGGAGCTGGACAGGATCACAGGACATAAGAGGGGTTCAGGAATCACCAACTGAAATGAGACTCAGAAAATCTTTTGCTTGCTACCTGAAATCCAGATCGCATCTGGGGAACCAATAGAAAGGAGGCCTGGTTCTCTAGAGTCCTTGGGAACTCAGAATGTAATGCTCTCACAGGAGGAGCAAGTGCTGGCTGGCTACTGGGAGAATAAGCTTTAAGGGCAAAAAAAAGTCCCCCACCTTCCATGTGCTTTTGGTAGCGGCAGCAGCAGAAATAAAATCATTTATTTGTTTCACAATATTTTTAACCTCAGATACTCTATTTTCATCTGTGTACATGTAGTTATTACAATATTATTGACCATATTCCTTACCCTATACCCTACATCACCATGACTACTTCATAACAACCAATTTGTACTTCTTAATCCCTTCCCCTTTTCACCTACCCTTAATCTCCCTTCCATCTGGCAACCATAAGAATGTTCTTTGTATCTATGAATTTATTTCTGTTTCTTTTTTTTTTTTATTTTGTTCTTTAGAGTCCACTCATAAGTGAAATCATATGACATTTGTCTTTCTCTGACTTACTACATTCGGCACAATACCCTCTAGGTCCATCCATGTTGTTGCAGATGGCAAGACTTCATTCTTTTTCTACAGCTAAGTAATATTCCATTGTACATATGTACCACCTCTTCTTTATCCATTCATCCATTCAGGGACACCCAGGTTACCTTGGTTTAGGTAAATAATGCTACAATGAACATATGGATGCACATGTCCACTCAAAATAGCATTTTTTGAGTTTCTTTGGATAAATACCCAGAAGTGGGGTAACTAGGTCCTTCTTTATTTCTTGTTATAGTCTTTGTTTTAAAGTCTATTTTGTCTGGTATAAGTAGGGCTACTCCAGCTTTTTGTTGTTTGTTTCCAGTTTCATGAAATATCTTTTTTCATCCCTTTACTTTCAATCTGTGTGTGTCTTTGAATCTGAAGTGAGTATCCGGTAGGCAGCATAGGTAAGGGTCTTGTTTTCTTATCCATTCATCTCCTTATCCTTTGATTGGAGCATTTAATCCATTTACATTGAAAGTAATTGTTGATAGGTACGTAGTTTTTGCCATTTTATTATTCATATATATATTTTTTTCGCCTTAAAGAAGTCCCTCTAAGTTTCCTTATAATACTGGTTTGGTGGTGATGAACTCCTACAGCTTTTCTTGCCTGGGAAGCTCTTTATCTGTCCTCTGATTTTAAATGATAGCTTTGCTGAGTAGGCTAATCTTGGTTGTACGAGGTGTGATTAAAAAAAAAATACAGTGAATGTTTAAATTTAAAAAAAATTTATTCCAGTAAAAGACGCATTGCCATTAACCCCCCTTAAAATACTCCCCCTCCCTTCGAACACACTTATCCCACCATTCTTGCTACTTTCTGAAGCAGTTCTGGAAGTCCTCTTTCATGAGTGCCTTTAGTAGCACTGTCGTGGCTGCCTCGATGTCCTGAATCAATTCAAAACATTTACCTTTCACGGTCATTTTGACTTTGGGGAAGAGCCAGAAGTCACACGGTGCCAGATCCGGTGAATCAGGTTAATGAGGACACACCATAATATTTGTATTTGACAGAAATTGCTGTACCAGAAGCGATGTGTGATATGTATGTATGTATGTATGTATGTATGTATGTATGTGTGTATGTATAGTGCCGGGTGGGTACTAGCCTAGTCAGGGGGATCACTTCTTGAATTATACAAATGTCTAACCACTATGCTGTACACCTGAAATTAACACAAAATAATATTGAATGTTAACTGTAATTAAAAATTAAAAGGTGGGGGGGAAGGTGAAGGGGAATAAGAGGTCCAAATTTCCAGGAATAAAACAAATAAGTCATGGGGATGTAACGTACAGCATAAGGAATATAGTCAATAACATTGTGATAGCTGGTACAGTGTCAGGTGGTTACTGGACTTATGGTGGTCACTTCTTTCGGTATATAAATGTTGAACAGCTATGGTGTACACCTAAAACTGATATAATGTTGTATGTTAGTGACATTTTTTAATTAAAAAATCTTAAATAAACAAATAAATAGTGCTGGACTTTGTTCTGGCTCTCAGTTACTATCACCTTAATCCTTTTAAGGCTTGCTTTGAAGCTCTGTTAAAATGGATCCAAGGCAGCCTTTGGTCTAGAGTATAGTAACATCTTTCTGAGGACTCTATCCAGTGCACCATGTACTACAAGCTCTCTCTACTCTTGCTGGTGGGAATCTGAACTATTCCTAGCCCTGTAGGAGCTCCAGGAATTGTTCAGTCTTCTGCTTTCTGGCAGTTCTTTCCTTTTGGTGTTTCACCACAGTTATACCTAGATCAATGTTCAGCCAAAGTTTCAAGGACCCTTCTGCAGAGTTCCAGAACTCTTTATGTGCAGCTTCCTCTTCTCCAGTATTCTTCCTCTCAAATTCTAGTCTCCTCAGCCTCAATATGTGTCTTCTCAACCCATCCCAGGCTCTGTTTGGCCTGGAAACTCTCTCCAGGCAGTAAACTGATGCAACAGTGGGGTTGTTTCCATTATTGCAGGGCCCGCCATCCTGTGCTACCTGCTACCCACTGGCTGAAAGTACTTGCTTCATATATGCATATGTTGCCCAGTTTTCAGTTGTTTTCAGCAGGTGGGCAATTACTATAGCAGCTCATCTTTCATGGACAGAAGGGGAAGCTTCCTGTTTGATAACTATTTATGGGGGAGATCTATGGGATTTCCAGGTGTGCCAGTCCCTGCTCTAGGTGCTGGGGATAAAGCACTGAACTAAATGGACAAAATCTCTGCTCTGATGGAGCTATTATTCCAGTGTGTGGAGGGCACACAATAAATAATAATAGCAAACATAAATAACTATGTGTCATGTGAGAAAGTGGACATGCTATGGGGAAAATAGAGCAGGGAGATAGAGAAGCTGGGGAGAGAATGAGAGCTGGGAAACGAGCAGTATTTTAAATAGGGTGCTCAGGGAACGCCTCACTGAGAAGGTAAACTGAGCACAGTCCTGGAGGAAGTGAAGGATTGAGCAGCAGATGCAAGGCCCTGACTTAGGAGTAGGCCTGATTTGCTCAGAAAACAGCAAGGAGACCAGAGTAGCTAGGAGCTGCATGTTAGAAAGAGAGAGGGTCAGGGAGATAAAGGGGCAGGGGCCAGGCTGTGAGGAGCCTTGTAGGCCACAGGATAGCAGTTACTGTGATCATCGAGATAAGAGAAGATAGGAGTTTGGACCTGGGTGGTGGCCACAGAGGTGGTGAGAAGTGAATTCAGAAGATTCTGGCTGTTCCATTGAAGGACTGAGAAAGAGAGGATTAAGGGTGACTCCTACGGTTTTTGTCCCCAGCAGCTGATGGATGGGGTTGCCCTTGATCACTAGAGGGAAGGTGGCAAGCAAGCCAACAGATCTGTGGACTGGGGCAGGGGGTGGGGGGAATCAGTTTGATTGTGGGCATGTTAGTTTGGAGGTGTCTACTAGACATCCAAATGGAAATATCTAGTAGGCAGTTGGACATGAGTTGGGAATTCAGTGGAGAGATCCAAGACAGTATGAAAGGAATGAAACTGGGGAAGGGACTCACTGATGAGGTCTTGCCTAGTGATGCCCAAAGGTCACCAGAGAGCACCTTGATGACACTACAGAATCCCCTCGGCCTCCACAGAAGGGGACAGGAGCTAGCAAACCAGGAAGGGTCCTTCAGAGGCCAGCTCGTCCCTCCTCTTATTCCAAGAAAGTTGGCCCAAACCACTAAGGGCTGTCAGATTGGATCACTGCACTGTAAGACCTCCAAGGAAAAGCTGCCTCAGTGACCTGCCCCCCAGGGCCTATCATCTGTTACTTCACAGGCTCTTTGGTTCTCATTCATGACTCTGGACAATGATATTTGCTTCCCTGGCTCTGGGATGGCCCACCTCTGTACCCCGCAGTTGACACTGAGTCTCCCTTAACACTGCCTTGCCCCTCTGACCAGGACACTTGTTGACTATGCTTCCCCAACAATCCCTGGTGCAGCTCTGGTTTCTGACTCCCCTCACACTGTCTCACAGTGGTGTGTGACTCAGGGGGATATTTCTCCCATTCCCTATAAAGAAAAAGTCCAATAGCCCTAGAATCTGAAAGTCCTTCCAGGTATCTAGCCTCCATCCTCACTGCTTTTGTCTTATGTCCTTTTTTCTAATGCTCTCCACCTGGACCAAATGGGGCCTCTGATCGCCCTTTCATTTCTTCCTCTCTACCCTGTTTCTTCCCCTTATCAGTGCTCTCCTCTTCTTTGTCCTTCTGTTTCTCCCATACTTTCTTCGCTCCCGCCCTGAGTGCCCTCTCCCCTGCTCTCGCCTCATTCAATCATTCGCCTCACAGTTAGTTTGGGGGAGTGTACATGAAACTCTTGCTGACTCTGGTGAAGTTCCTTTTCTGTCTTCAACCTGGGGAGGCCAGAAATTAACTCGATGTCCCCAGAATCTCCCAGTGCTCCCCCTCAGACACCTCCAGGCCCTCCCCACATTGTCATGCCGCTGCGCCCTGCTATCCTCACGCCATCCTGACCTCCCCAAGGAGACCAGTCCCTCAGGAGACAAGCGCCTTCTCCTCCACAGTGACTGCCCTCCTGTTCCCCCGCCTCACACATTTCATACGTGCACACGCACATACACAGGTGCACACATGCACACACGTGCACGCTGCTCCTTAAGTGATGGTGAGGGCAGTCGCCAAGTGATCCATAGTTGCCTTTTCTTCTGCTGCTACGGTAAAATATGGACAGCAGGAACCACAGGAGAAATGAGGCATGAAAATTAATCTGCTTTACAATCCTCATGAATATTTAAAAGCCGATGAATATGTAACTACATTTCTTTTCTCCTCCATTAGTGTCTGCTTTTGAGTTACTCTGCAGCTCTCTTTGGTTCCTTTGGGGGCTGGTTGGCTAGACTGATTTTTAAATTGGTTTTACAGGTGCCCATGGCTCTTGGGTTCCCTCCACCTCCAATCCTGAGAAGAGGACTTGTCCACTTAAAATTCCCCAGGAAGGCCTGGCAAAGAGAGAATGAAATAGAAGAAACCGCCTTCTACTCTTACACTGCAGGAGCCCAGAGAGAAGGGCTGAGAGAAGACACATTGCAGTGAGACTCACAGAGTAGATAGACCTTTTTAAGGATAAACCACCTCCTTCTGTGAGCCTCACTTTCTCCTTAAAGACCCTCACTCCCTAGTCATTATGGGTCTTTCAGGTCCTAGTCCAGGGTGGCCTTGAGAAACCAAGAAATTAGGCAGCAAAATGTTACTTTCTTCCTACTGAGAGGAATCCAGTATTGAGCTAACTCTCTGATCCTTTACAGCCATCTCTTGGCCCGTTGAACCAGTCACTCCATCTAGAGCCACCCTCTGGAGCATCCGGGTCACTTCCCCACCACTCCCACCACTCCCTCTTCCCTACACTCCTCTTTGGCTACTCTGGGAACCTGCTTCCCATCCTCTCCAACCATCTGAACTGGGCTGGGGGAGGGAAGCCTGCTCACCCACCTACCCACAGCCATCAATCACCCCAGAGCAGAGCAGAAGGAGCAGCAGGGCATCATGCCAGAGCAGCAACATTTTTCCTGGAGCCTGAGGCAGAATTCAGCACTGAACTGGTATCCTGTAGCGGGAAGGCTGGGTCCTGGCTGGGCAGGAAGGCGCCATGGGGTGGGCCAATGAGCTGTGGGAGTTATCCATGCTGCCAAGTTCCAGAACACAGCCCAGCCTGGCCTCAGGGCTGGGGTCAGAATGTGTGGAAGGTCCTAAAGCCCCACAGCCATCCAGAGAATTCTGGATTCCACAGCCAGCACCTGGAATTCCAAGTGAGAACAGGATAGTGCTAAATCCCAGGGTATTCACCCCCACGCCTGTTGTCAGTCTCTCCAACCAATCCTCATTCTACACAAAACCTTGCAAAGCATTTCATACTCTGTTTGGATTTTATTTCTTCCCTTCTAATGATTCTCAGGGGCTCCTTAATTTCTAGCTTATCAAATTCACATCTGACCTAGTACCCTAACCATCAGCGATACCGGCCCCTTCTCACCTAAGCCCCCCACCGAGAGGCCCAGCCACGCTGATATGCTCACCACCCAATCCTTTTACCCCTTTGCCTCAGGCCCTCCATTTTGCCTCTGGTGTCCCCGTCCTTTTGTTCCCTCAAGATTCTGCTTAGAACTGTTTCCTTTGGGAAGCCTTCCCTGGTTTACCCCGTCTCTACTAAATGATTCTGTCATCATTTCTGGGCTCTCATTTTTTTGGTGCATAATCTGCAAGGTGCTCATTGGCATTTCCTTCACGTGTGCGATGCATGGAAAGGGCTACTTGTCACGCAGCGTCTTTTAAACCAGATAGGTGCACACAGATAGAAACCAGTGTCATAGCCTCCGAGACCAGCACAGCAGCAGAATCGTGTCTGTGTGGAAACACTCACATGCTCATCTCACTTGCCTTCAGATCAGCCTCACTCCATCTCTGGTGAATGACCTGTCCTGCTGCAGGAGCGTCGGGGACCAGGGACTCTATCCCCTTTCAACCCCTCCTTTCATCCCCCATGCTGGGACCACACACAGGGTCTCTGGAGTGCCACAGGGCTAAGGACTTGGCTGTAACAGAGGGGTTGCCCAACTCGGAGACAGAGAAGTCCTAAGCAGCCTGTCAGGAAACCAGTGTCTGGTCCTGGCTCTGCCATCTTGACCAAGCTGCTTATGCATCCCAGGTTCTTCAGCATCCAAATAGGGATAAAGATCTGTCTCTACATCAAAGGATCATGGTGAAAATGCTCTGAAAAGTATTAGGTATCTCTGCTACTACAATAATAAACGGTAAATTTTTATAATAATTATTGCCATACGTGTGTGACATCTCCCAGATCCCTCCCTTTGGAGGGGTCCTCTGGCCGAGCCCCTTCTTGCTGTCCTTCCCCTGGCCCAGGGGGGCACAGGGAGGCCCAGCTGGATGAGTGCCCCTTGGGATCAGCAGCTCGTTGTGCAGGCTGGGTTTGCCAAGGAGCAGCACCACCTTCAGCTCCCTGGCGCCTCTGTCTGGCTCCCCAGCTGTCTCGGCAGCAGGAACAACAGTGTACCTTGTCAGACACGCCCTGCGTCTCCACCAAACAAGCTTTAAGCATAATTACCCACTGGAGAAGTGTGTAGGCCCCACCCTTATCATAGAGCTGCTGTCCCCTCTGGATTGTCACTGCTACACCGCAGAAGGCTGAGCTGCCTTAGACCAAAGAAACAGAAGCAGTTCTCTAGCTAAGCAGGGTTGGGGAGAGTCAGGTCTTAGAGGGGAGCCCCCAGGCCCTGGCTGTGAGTAGGTGAGAGGCCTCCAGAGGAAGCCTGGAGGGAAGGAATTCCACAGGCTCAAGCAAATGCTGAATCTGGCTTCTTTCCTTCCTTTCATCACCCTACAAATTAGCCCCCAACTGCCCATCTTTAGGCTCCCTGGAGATGCACCCACCCTAGGATCCCCAACCCCTGCCTGTGGCTCCTCTGCGCAGGCCTGGGGGGCCCCTTGTTGGCCTTGTCCTACCCCACTGCCATACTGCCCCCAGGGGTTGAGGTGTCATCTATGACTCAGGTGTGCTACCAGCAGCAACCCAGGCATGTGGCAACACATGGAGGGGCAGACAGGCTGTTAGGTGGGACCCACTCCCCAGAACCAGGTGCAGGGCAGAGCAAGAGAGTTGTCACTTCCTACCTCCCTCCCCTTCCAACCACATGCCTTCCCCAGGGAAACTACTCCCAAATAACCCTTTGGGAAAATGTGTTCCTGTCCCCCGCGCCCCCTACACACACACATAAACACACATCTCCCCAGACTGTTCCGTGATTGCTTTACACCACAAACATCATTTTGCCTACCTTCTGGGGACTCTATCCACAAGGAAAATGACCCAATCTTCTGGGTCCAGCAGAAGATTACATGCCTTCTTCATGTACCTGTCTCTAGACAGTAACTATTTCTAGAAAGAGGTGGGGAAACTGAGCCCTGGGCTGGGCACTGTACTCCCCCAACTCAGGGGGAGGAGGGCATAGGTCAGAGGGTGAGAGAGAAGCAGAGGGTTTGGGGTCCTTGGGATGCAGTCCCTCCCGCTGAGCTGTCACGGCAGCAGGGGCACCTGAGATGACCACTGTTTGTCCCAGGGGTTTCACCCTGTGGGAGCAGAGGCTCTGAAGAAGGCTGGTTCTGGTTTTCCTCTTGCTGTGTGTGTGGAATAACCTTCAGGGGAGAACCAAGTCCACCCCCATTCTCCTGCCCCACACACCTCCTCAATTCCTACCTTCTGCCAGGCTGAGCCCAAGGCAGAGCCTGCAGGGCCATGCTGTCCTCTGCTGATCCCGGTGTGGCTTCTTCCAAACAGTCCAAGCCTGTGCTGGAACTCCAGTTCCCTGCCCTCAGGGATACCCTGCCTGGTGCCATATCAGGGCTTCTAAGGAATTATACTCCAAATCTAACCCCAGACTGACACTCAAGCCAGATACTTCTCTCCAGGATTCTAGGACATCCACACCAAGGGCTGTGTCCCTCCCCTTGACTCCTGAATCCTGACTCTTATTCCAGCCCCTTCCCCACTACAGTTCAGCTCCTACAGGAGTGACAGCTCTATGGGTAGGATGCATTGAGACAAAAGGGACTGTGATTAACCAGCTGTCAATATCTCTTAAAGGCCTATTTTCTCAAAAGCTGGCAGGTCCCTCCAGTTCCTCTTTCCTCCCTGAGCCAAGCAGAGATCCCCAGGGCAGCTCTAGCTTCCCTCTTTCTCTCTCCTACCCTTTCTGCTCCAGCTATATCAGCCAGATGGATTATGTCTTATTTCTCTTAGATTTGGCTGCAGGAACCAAACAGCATTTAAGGCCACTGATTGTTCAAAAGGCCAAGTGTATAATGTACCAGAAAATTAGTTTGGAGTGCTCAGCAGGAGAGCAGCTCAGCTCTGGCCTCAGATTTACTCTGCTGTGGAGGGCTTGGAGGTGGGGTAGGCATGGGGGCCAGGGTCCCTTTCGGTGTTGCCAGGAAGTTCTAGGAGGCCATCCTCTCCTCATAGCCACACTGGGGCCTTCTTACCAGCTAGTTTACCCAGGTGAGCTGCATTACAGCAGTACCCTTTCTTCATTTCAGCCCTTCCCACTCATTTTCCCCAACACACACACACAGTACACTCACATTACACACACAGTATTTTTTTTAATGCCTACATATATGCATGCAGATGAGACTGCCCCATACTCACTGACAGGGGCATGTCACACACACTCACCTATGTACATGGGAGTCTAGATAAAAGGTTTTTCCTTTGCCTGAACAATCTGGTGCTGAGAAGAGTGTCTGACACAAAATTGGTGACATTTATTGGCTCAGTCAAAATTGCTTTTGGCTAAATGGTCGCAGAACCATGGACAGCTCCTGTCCCTCTGTTCTCTCTCTGCAATCAGTGAGTTCACCTGACGAAAAACAGCTCCCGCTCACAGCCAAATAGAGTCACTAATAAGTTGGTAATCATAGTAATGGCTTTCATTTTTGAGCACCTATTCTGCACCAGTCACAAGCCAATTATTTTTATGAATTATCTCTTTGGTCCTCACAACCTCCCAAGATGTATTATAGTTATTATTATTCCCA
Organism: Rhinolophus ferrumequinum; assembly: GCF_004115265.2. Classification (NCBI taxonomy): domain Eukaryota; kingdom Metazoa; phylum Chordata; class Mammalia; order Chiroptera; family Rhinolophidae; genus Rhinolophus; species Rhinolophus ferrumequinum. Next base: position 88,768,514 of record NC_046294.1, on the reverse strand, counting down.
CTCTACAGATGACAAAACTGAAGCTCATAAAGCTCAAAGTTTTCACTGAGCTTGTCTAAAATAACAGGGGCAAGGGCACCTAACTCCAGGGGCTCCTATTGAATTGTACCTACTTCATATGACAACCCAACTTCACCAGATGGGTTCTCCCTGAAAGCAGAGAAGAAAAGATTGACATGTACCAACCCACAGCAGCAATTCCTCAGTGTCAGCCCATCACACATTTCCCATCTCTACCACAACCATCCCCAGCTGAACTGATGGAGACAGGAATGTGTTCTGATTGGTTCATCAAAAAGTGAGTGAGTATTCCTGAAACCTGAAAATCAAGGTCTAACAGAGCCAAAGTCATGGAAATCTTGCAAAGGGGACACTAGAGAGGCTCAAAGGAGTGTGTGGAATTGAGATAATGTCAACAGAGAATGGGATGTTACACAGACTCACCAGATTTAAAGAAAGGAGTATAATCAGAACATTGCCAGAAGCAACTGTCCAGCTCCCGCCTCTTCCCGCCCTGGGGCCAGTGAAAATATTGAAAAAAGTAAAAGATTCAGTTGTTGAAAGAAGGGGATGATTAACAATGAGAATGATGTCTGAAAAGTTCAGCTAAGGCAAAGAAACAGAGTCCTATAAGAAAACAGGAAATTGTTTTGTAAAAGGTTGACACTCTTTTGTCTTCCAGATAAAGTCAGAATAGGCAACACCTTTGGCAGGAATGTGTTAAATGATAAACCATTGATGACCCAGCTGACAGGAGATCAGAGAGCCAACATACCTTCCAGGGGAACTACAACTCCCCAGACTTAAAAAGTGGCTCAAAATCATGAGGAAAGATCATGAGGTCACTTGGTTTTGAGCATCAGTGCTCACCTGCCCCATTCCTTCTCCCCCATCAAATAACAAATCAAACCTCATTTCATATGTCAAGATTCTGAAACATTTGAGGTATCTTCTGTACAGCACAAAAGGTGGGACCTGTGGAATAATGAGTGTCTATACTACAGTTCACTGAGAAATGTATTAAAAGATTTTTGACCCAAAGCAGAATCGCCTATTTTATTTATTTTTTTTTTTATTTTTTTAATTAAAGTTTATTGGGGTGACAATTGTTAGTAAAGTTACATAGATTTCAGGTGTACAATTCTGTATCACATCATCTATAAATCCCATTGTGTGTTCACCACCCAGAGTCAGTTCTCCTTCCATCACCATACATTTGATCCCCCTTTACCCTCATCTCCCACCCTCCTCCCCCCTTACCCTCTGGGAACCACTAAACTATTGTCTGTGTCAGAATCGCCTATTTTAGTGCCTCACCTTATTCTCCAGACTTGAATCCAAATGACTTTGGGCTATTTCCAAAGATACAGTTCACCCTAAAAAGATAAATGTTCACCATATGCCTTAGACTTCTAAAGGAAAGTTCCAAAGGTGCTTTGAAAATGTGACATGATTGGACTACCTATCAGACTTTCCGAGTGGACTACATTGAAGAGAACAACCTGCACTTGTATATAAAAGACTTGACGTGTGAGGAAAAAAACTTGGTCTAGATTTTTTCTTGTCATATCAGCAGGTAGCTACTAGCAGTGAATTGGAGTCCTTTCTTATGTTAATTGATCATTACCGTTAGCCCTAACTGGGTGAGAAGACAAGGATGGTTTGGTGAAGTGGGTGTTGACTTCTACTTGGAGTCAGGAGACCTAGGTTCGATTCTGGCTCTTCCTTGGACTACCTGTGTGACCAAGGACCTGCACCACTTTGAGCCTCAGTTGTTTTCATTTACAAAACTGTACCAGTAATTCCCACTTCTTGGGATTGTGATGCTGGCTAAATGAGAGTGCAATTAATACATGTTAGTTTAATACATATGAGTTGATTCTTTTGTGGGAAGGGATGAGGCAACCACAGGTCCTGGATAAAGGCCTGGGAGTCGTCCCGAGGCCTAGAGAGAACAAGGGTGAAGATGGACATTGAGGAGATAAAGAAAAAAGGCACGAATGTAGGGTGGGGTGTGGGGGCAGATGGGCATGAACCTAAGAGACAAACTAACCCTCCATAAATACTTTGTCTGGGGTTGGGTCTTACCACAGGGATCAGGAAGGAGGAAAGGTTTCACCACCTGTCAAAATTAATCTGGGACCTGAACTCAGCTGGAAAAAGAAAGCAAAGTGTTCGCAGAAAGAAAGATCTTCATTATCCTAGTAAAGAGTTCGAATTGGCTTACGTTACAGCAAACAGAGGCAGTTAGATAAGAGGAAGAACTTTCAGATGCATTAAATCCTTAAACAGGCTGCTGAAAGAGGCTCTAGAAGTCTGACAGCAATTATCCAGAGATAGGGGACTGAATGAGATGACTAGTGACGTACCAGTTCTTCCATCTCTGAAACTCAATACATCCAGGTCTCTCTTAAGAGCAGTTCTCCAGCATTGGGAGGGACCTCTGCAAAGCCCCAGGAAAACCAGTATGGAAATTTAGTGGTGAGCAGCTATGCTAATGAGTGTGAAGAATAACAGTGGCTTCTTAATGAAGCCCTTAATGAAGACTCATTTCAGGTTTTATTAACGTAGAGGAAAAGCAAACACTCTCTCCCCAGCTTTCAGAGAACAGACAGAATAAAGAGCAGCCCCAAACATGATTCTGATCCTATTTCCTGGATCCTGTTTGGGATACCATAATAGGTTCTGGAAAGTGGGGTAGGAAGGACAGGCTCAGAGCCCTGAAACCTTTCTTTATGCTTTGGACAATCTATTTGGACATCCAGATCCCACATTCTTGGCAGAGATTTCCAGCTGGGATCAGCCCTGCAATTTATGAACAAGCTGCAAATAAGAACACAAAGGAGGCCCATACCCAATATGGTGGTGGTGATTTTAACAAAGAGACACATTCCATTAAATAGTTAATTGGAATACAATCCCACCAAATCTCTTCCACAATAAGAGACTAAAACACACAGCTCTCTAGGATTTATCCAATGTTGTTCACTTATTACCACGTGTATGCATATAGTTATCGTTGGCTTTAAATGCAGCAAAAGGGATTCAGGTTAGACCTAGAAATTCAAAACTTTAAAACAAATGAGAAACAAGAACTCATAGACACAGACAATAGTTTAGTGGTTACCAGAGGGTAAGGGGGGTGGGGGGTAAGAGATGAGGGTAAGGGGGATCAAATATATGGTGATGGAAGGAGAACTGACTCCGGGTGGTGAACACACAATGGGATTTATAGATGATGTACTACAGAATTGTACACCTGAAATCTATGTAATTTTACTAACAATTGTCACCCCAATAAATTAAAAAAAAAACTTATAGAAGGCCTTGGAGATCATCTAATCGAAGCCCCTGTTTTACGAGGAAACTGAGGCCCAAATAAATTCGAAACTTATTTAAAAATCAAACGGCCAGTTATGGCTCAGCCAAAATCCAGGACATTCATGTCACCAGCCTTTGCCCTTCTGGCTTTCCTTGCTCAGAGCTGCATAACCTGGCCAACTGGCCATCCTTGGGCCTGGGCTGGCAGGAGCAAGATGGTATCTGGGGGGTGGGGGCTGGTGCATGTCTGGGCTGGGATTTTGAGTTGTCTCTAAAGCCCAAATACTAGCCCAGGATGCAGCTCAGGGATTGCCTTTTGCTCATTTAGATGTTCAAAACCTCTTTGTTGATGAAATAGGAGATCCCTACTTTGTAGGTTATTGACACCCTAAACTCAAATGGGAAACCTCAACAGAGGGATGAAAATCATCCCCAAATAGCCCCACTGTTATGCCAGCCCTACCTGCAACCCCTTTGCCAATAGCTAATACACAACTACTGCAGTCATAAGATGAATGGCCCGAGAGTCTATGAAGTAAGGGGAGGGAGCACTTTTTTCCCATTAGCCTGAAGTCTCCAGGATGGGGACTGTCTCTGCTGAGTGCTCCTAGAGACCAGGACAGAGAGGAGGCAGTCCCTGCCTGGAAGGACCCAGCCTGATGGGGAACAGCCCACCACAGCCCATCACATGCACGCAAGGATAACAGTGCAGTTGCTGAGTGCTGTGTGCCCGGCATCATACGAGGTGCCTAACCCAAGTTACTTCTCATTTAATTCTCAGAACATCACTATAAAGTAGGTTTTATTTTGTCTCTTTTGCCAGAAAAGAAGAATGAGACACAAATGGAATAAGACACAAATGGCTTAAGTCAATTGCCCAAGGTCACACAGCAAGAAATGGGTGGAACCAGGAGATGAAACCCAGCTCTACTTCCAGTCACACACAAGGACCTGTAGCAAACTGAACACCTCACTGCCTGATGGACAAGAGGACACTGAGCATTTTGAAAGTCATTGCAGGGAGAAAATTGTGGAAGGTCTCCCAGACAACGTTCCCTGGGACTTTTGCGAAAAGTGAGGGGTAGCTGGGAGAACCTCATTAATAGGTGGCAGACCTATCAGAAAAGAAGCTGACATTTATTGAGCAACTGCTATGTGTGTTGGGCTCTATGCCATGTGCCTCACTATACAATCTCATCAAATTCTCACAACAATTTTCTGAGATCAGCATTTGGAGCTTAAATAGATTCAGGTTCAGAGAGGACAAGTGACTTTCCCAGGGTCACACAGCTAGCAAATGATAGATTTGGGATCTGAGCCTAGACCTGTATGGTTCCAGTAGGAGAGGACAAAACCAATGACTTGACCAGAGGGCACAATAGGTGCTGGGGAGTAGATACAAAATAGAGGCAACCTATGGGGACATCTTTCCTAGATAAGAGAAGCTTATTTTAAGCATCTTGGTTCTGAAAAGGCTGGAGAAGGGGCCAGGTATGCCTTGACCCATAGGCATTTTTCTGTGCTGGATCCATCCCTCCTCCCCCAGGAGGATCCATGAAGACGGCAAAGGAACACATTGATAAGATGCCATTTATATGCAAGGGGGTACGGGGGATCAAATATATGGTGATGGAAGGAGAACTGACTCCGGGTGGTGAACACACAATGGGATTTATAGATGATGTAATACACAATTGTACACCTGAAATCTATGTAACTTTACTAACAATTGTCACCCCAATAAATTAAATTAATAAATAAATAAATATGCAAGGGGACTGCACAGCTTTTAAGCACCACCATGGCCACTTTAATCTGTTTTTCCAGAGAGGTTTACGCCCCGTTGCTCACATGACCGCAGCACGGCACTGCTGGCCAGAGACTACTGTCAGCTGCTCGTGAGGCCTCACAGGTCAGCTGCAGTCGACAACAGGGGCTTTCAAGGCAGACAGAACAAAGTTCAAACCTGGTTTCGCCAGCTCGAAATCTGTTTCCTCATCTCTTAAGCAGAATTAACCCTGTTTGCTGCCTAATGTTGTCATAGCATTAAAGAGCTTGTCACCAGCAGGTCTCCAAGGCCTTCATTGTTCCCTTCTCCAAACCGAATCACCCCTTCTCCACACCAGCCATTTCACCTTCAAATGGGGAAGAGTTTGTATCACCTGGGGCTCTACTCTGTGTCCAGATCAACCAGTCCTTGGCTGAGAGGAGAGAAGCTGGAGAGAGTTTCATCTCGGGGAGGAGCCAGAGGAGGGTGATCTGGGAAGAGTGGGAAGTAGGGAGGCAGCCCAGCAGATCCTGGAGGCAGAGGGACCCCAGGGCCCCTGAGACTAAGTAGGTCCATACCAGGAATCGGATCCCCTCTGCATCAGGGGAAACTGGGAAGAGCCTCCTTCTTCACTGGACCCTTGGTGGGGAAACTGAGGCACAAGGGTAAATAAGAAGCTTCCCTTCTTCAGGGGTCTAAAAGGAATCAGTGACCAAGGATTAAAGTGCCCAAGCTCCATCCACACATGCAAGTTCTCAGTGTGCTTTGAAGGAACACTATGCCATGGCGATGCCATCAAGCCCAGGCAGCAGCTCTGCCTCCTGAGCCCAGCACTTCCCAAGAGATAAAGCCCATCCTCCTCCTCTGAAGCCACTCTGGCCTCTGCAGGCCCCAGACCCTGAGCTTTCTCACTTCTGAGTCTTTTTTCACAGTGGTCCCTTCTCAATGTCACCTTCTCTCTTCCTCACCACCTACCTACATCTCCCCAGCTTTTGAGGGTCACCTCCTCTGTGAACCTAGGTACTCTAGTAGGACAGTTCTTCTCACTCCTCCCACCTCCTATGGATCTTTGTGTCTCCCCCATTTCTGCTCTGAGCACACAAAGCCTGTGTGAAAGGAGTTTTTCTCCCCCATTCCCCAGAGCCTTGAATGGCAGGGCTGGGACTAGTTCTCCCTGTGTCCTCAGCACTCAGCCCAGAGCCTGGCCAATCACAGGTGCCTGGGCTGAAGAAGCCCTGTTCTTTCTTTTTTCTCCCCTTCTTCCTGGGTGTTAGAGATTGGGTCTACAGAAGCTGTAAAGATGGCTGACCCAGGTCGAACTTGAGTGATGCCCTTGGCTGGGAAGTGAGAGACTGGCCCAAAGACTGTTCCTGTGATAAGAGGAAGATTTCTTTGCCCTTTACCTCTCAATTGTATGCTTTTAAAGGGACGTCACCTTCTTATTAGCTCCCTCCTTCTTCCTGCCAATTTTAAGACAACATCTACCTCCTCTGGAGCTCCCTCTCTGGGCAAGCCCACCTGTCCCCACTCCCCTCCCACTCCCACTCCAGCCCTGTAGCAAGGATCGTAATTAGGCCTTTCCTCAGGACGGCTCCCCGTCCATGCAGTTGGACTGCCCATCCAGCAGGGGATAATTTATGGAAATGGGTAAAGGTGCTTTAAATTATTCAATTTAAATGTAAATAGGGGGGATGGTTTCTCTGAATAAATTGTCTTATTTATGTTCATCCAACTCCCCTCCCAGGGAAATATGGGACAGTTTGGAGCTGTCTGGAGCACAGAACACTTCACTTCTCTTTAAGGAACATGGGACCTGCCCATGCCCCTGGGTGTAGTGATTTGGAGACAAACGTCCCTCACAGCTGCGGTCCTAGCTGGGGTCAAGGACATGCCAAGTGCTCAGGAGGTAAGGTTTCACCCCACCCCACTCTGGGAGAACTGGGGCCAGGCCTAGGCATGCATGTAGGCAGAAAGCAACTCCTCCATCTCTGTTGGGGAGTGACAATGGGGCAGGGGGTTCTGCCCTTCTCCCCTTCTACCCAAGGTCGCCTTCTAACTGAGTCCCCAGCAGTGGGGAGCTTTGCCCTGATAAAGTCCTTCAGGCTGTGAGATGCTGGCTGTGGGCCATGTATTCTAAAAGCATTGCTATCCGAAACAGTTTTCCCTAGACACAGGGCTGCCCTGAAAGGAGAGACCTTCCTTGATACACCTCAGGCACTGTCATATGCACCAATAGGTAAGGAGAGAGGTTATTCTTTGGCCCCCTCAGCACCACACAGATGCCAGCACAGCCACCTCTTGGGATTGGGCCACCATTACACATGAGCAACTAGTGATCGATATATCTATTAGGGGGTTCTCAGGGGCAAAGAACAGAACATTCAACAGCTAAAGTGGCTCAGATCATACAGAATTTACTAGCACTGGAAATCTGGAGGTAGGATAGAATTCAGGTATAGATCTGGTGTTATCTGGAAGTCCTGTTTCCCGGTGATTCTTTTTTGTATATTGCCACCCTCAGACTAGAGAACAAGATGGCTGGGGCAGTTAAGATACTTAGATCCACTTATAATAACATTCAGAGAAAACCAGAAGACAGCAACTCTCAGAGACTCTTGCAGAAGTATAAAGAAAGCTTCCCCCACCCTCAGAAAAACTCTCCTTACATCCCATTGGCCCCATCTTGACCAATTACTGGCAAGGGGTACCCTCAAACCAATCAGGTCGTCCATGAGCTGGGGGTGGGCCAGCTTCTCCCTTAGGCACACACTAACACAGGGTCCTGTAAGGGAGGAGTAAGCGGGGGCTGGGTGCTGGGTAGACAGTATCCACTGGAGTAACGGTTGAGTAAATGTGTAGAGATTGTTGAAATCAATACGTTTTAATCGTTAACCCTGTTTATTTCAGCCATCCCTGTTTGAACTGGGTCAATTCCTTTCTGCCTGATTCTAAGAACCAGACAATTGCCCATCCCTGAAAGACCAATGCCCCAGATCAAAGACTAGTTGGCAAGATGATCCAACACAAATCGCTGTCCAGATGGCTTAACTCTTTCCTAGGATATCCATAAGTGAAAGGACAGCTTGTCCAAACCCCAAGATCAGCCTCACCCCCTTGCTATCATTTCATTTTCTCATTTTTCTTTTTTTTTTTTAAGTTTATTGCGGTGAAAATTGCTAGTAAAATCACGTAGATTTCACAATTCTGTACAATTCTGTATTACATGATCTATAAATCCCATTGGGTGTTCACCACCCAGAGTCAGTTCCCCTTCCATCACCATATATTTGATCCCCCTTACCCTCATCTCCCACCTCCCACCCCCTTACCCTCTGGTAACCACTAAACTATTGTCTGTGTCTATGAGTTTTTGTTCTCATTTGTTTGTCTTGTTCTTTTGTTGTTTCTGCTTTATATACCACATATCAGTGAAATCATATGGTTCTCTGCTTTTTCTGTCTGACTTATTTCGCTTAGCATTATATTCTCAAGATCCATCCATGTTGTCACAAATGTTCCTATTTCATCTTTTCTTACTGCCGAATCGCAGTCCATTGTGTATATATACCACAACTTCTTTATCCATTCATCTATCAAAGGACATTTTGGTTGTTTCCATGTTTTGGCCACCGTAAACAAAGCTGCAATGAACATTGGAGCACATGTGTCTCTATGTATAAATGTTTTCAGATTTTTTGGGTAGATACCCAGGAGAGGGATTGCTGGGTAATATGGTAATTCTATTCATAATTTTTTGAGGAACCTCCACACTGCCTTCCATAGCGGCTGCACCAGTGTATGAGGGTTCCTTTTTCTCCACGGTCTCTTCAGCTCTTGAATCTATTTGTCTTGTTGATGGTAGCCATTCTGACTGGAGTGAGGTGATATCTCATTGCGGTTTTTATTTGCATTTCTCTGATGATTAGTGATGTTGAGCATTTTTTCATATGTCTATTTGCTATTTGTATGTCCTCTTTGGAGAAATGCCTCTTCAGGTCCTCTGCCCATTTTTCAATTGGGTTGTTTGTTTTCTTTGGTGTTGAGTTGCATGAGTTCCTTGTATATTTTGGATATTAGCCCTTTATCAGAGGCACTGTTTGCAAAAATCTCCCATTCAGTTGGTTGCCTCTTTATTTTGTCGATGGTTTCTTTTGCTGTGCAGAAGCTTTTAAGTTTCATATAGTCTCATTCGTTTATTTTAGCTTTTACTTCCCTTGTCTTTGGAGTCAAATTCATAAAATGCTCTTTGAACCCAAAGTCCATAAGTTTAGTACCTCTGTTTTCTTCTATGCAGTTTATTGTGTCAGGTCTTATGCTTAAGTCTTTGATCCATTTTGAATTAATTTTGGTACATGGTGACAGATAGCAGTCCAGTTTCATTCTTTTGCACATGGCTATGCAATTCTCCCAGCACCATTTATTGAAGAGGCTGTCTTTTCTCCATTGTATGTTTTTTGCATCTTTGTCAAAAATTATCTGTCCATATTTATGTGGTTTTATTTCTGAGTTCTCAATTCTATTCCATTGCTCTATGTGTCTGTTTTTCTGCCAATACCATGCTATTTTGATTATTGTTGCTCTATAGTACAAGCTAAAGTCAGGGAGTGTGATACCACCAGTATTGTTCTTTTTTCTTAAGATTGCTTTGGCTATTCAGGGTATTTTGTGGTTCCAAACAAATCTGATGATTTTAAGTTCTACTTCTTTAAAAAATACCATTGGGATTTTGATGGGGAATGCATTAAATCTGTATATTGCTTTGGGTAATATGGCCATTTTAACTATGTTGATTCTTCCAATCCATGAGCACCGAATGTCTTTCCACTTCTTTGTGTCTTCTTCAATTTCTTTTTAAAAAGTCTTGTAGTTTTCAGCATATAGGTCTGTCACATCCTTGGTTAAATTTATTCCTAGGTATTTTATTCTTTTTGCTGCGATTGCAAAAGGAATTGTTTTTTGTATTTCTTTTTCTGAGATTTCATTGTTAGTATATAGGAATGCAATGGACTTTTGTACGTTGATTTTGTAGCCAGCAACTTTACTGTAGTCATTGATTGTTTCTAATAGGTTTTTGGTGGAGTCTTTAGGGTTTTGTATATAGAGCATCATGTCTTCTGCAAAGAGTGACAATTTAACTTCTTCATTCCCAATTTGGATGCCTTTTATTTCTTTCTCTTGCCTGATTGCTCTGGCAAGGACTTCCAACACTATGTTGAAAAGCAGAGGTGATAGGGGACAGCCCTGTCATGTTCCTGTACATAGAGCACAGGGATTCAGTTTTTCACCATTAATTATGAGATTAGCTGAGGGCTTGTCATATATGGCCTTTATTATGTGAAGGTATTTTCCTTCTATACCTATTTTATTAAGTGTTTTAATCATAAATGGATGTTGTATCTTGTCAAATGCTTTTTCTGCATCAATTCATATAATCATATGATTTTTGTCCTTTATTTTGTTTATGTGATGTGTCACATTGATGGATTTGCGGATGTTGAACCATCCTTGTGCCCCAGGGATGAACCCCACTGGTCGTGATGAATGATATTTTTAATGCATTGTAGCATTCGATTTGGGAGAATTTTATTTAGGATACTTGAATCTGTATTCATCAGAGATGAATTTTGTTTTCATCCGTAGTTTTCTTTTTTTGTGTTGTTCTTACCAGGTTTTGGAATCAGGGTAATGTTGGCCTCATAAAATGAGTTGGGGAGTGCTTTCTCTTTTTCAAATTTTTAGAAGAGTTTTAGCAGGATTGGTATTAGATCCTCTTTGAAAGTTTGGTAGAATTCACTACTGAAGCCATCTGGTCCTGGACTTTTGCTTTTGGGAAGGTTTTGCATGACTGATTCATTTTTGTTACTGGTGATCGGTCTGTTTAGATTTTCCAGTTCTTCATGGTTCAGCCTAGGAAGGCTATATGTTTCTAAGAACTTGTCCATTTCTTCTAGGTTATTGAATTTGGTGGCATATAGTCCTTCATAGTATTCTTGGATGATCCTTTGTATTTCTGCGGCATCTGTGATAACGTCCCCTTTTTCATTTCTGATTTTGTTAGTTAGTGTCTTCTCTCTTTTTATCTTAGTGAGTCTAGCCAAGGGTTTGTCAATTTGGTTAATCTTTTCAAAGAACCAGCTCTTTGTCACATTAATTTTTTCTATTGTCTTTTTGTTCTCTATTTCATTTAGTTCTGCTCTGATTTTTGTTATTTCTTTTCTTCTGCTGACCTTGGGTTTCATTTGTTTTTCTTTTTCTAGTTCTTTAAGGTGTAATATGAGGTTATTTATTTGGGATTTTTCTTGTTTCTTGAGATAGGCCTGTAATGATATAAATTTCCCTCTTAAAACTGCTTTTGCTGCATTCCAAAAATTTTGGTAGGATGTATTTTCATTGTCATTTGTTTCTATGTATCTTTTGATCTCTCCTCTAATTTCTTCTTTGACCTGGTCGTTCTTTAAAAGTATGTTGTTTAATCTCCACGTATTTGTGTTTTTTCCTGCTCTCCTTTTGCAGTTGATATCCAATTTCAAAGCCTTGTGATCAGAGAATATGCTTGGTATGATTTCAATCTTCTTAAATTTGCTGAGGTTAGTTTTATGTCCCAATATATGGTCTATCCTTGAGAATGTGCCGTGTACACTAGAAAAAAATGCATAGTCTGATATTTTAGGATGAAGTGCTCTATATATGTCAATTATGTCCATTTCATCTAATGTGTCATTTAGGGCTGCTATTTCGTTATTTATTTTCTGTTTGGTTGATCTATCCATAGCTGTCAATGATGTATTTAAGTCCCCTAGTATAATTGTGTTTTGGTCAATTTCTCCCTTTAGTTCTGTTAGTAGTTGCTTGGTATATTTCGGTGCTCCCTGATTGGGGGCATAAATATTGATGACTGTTATGTCTTCTTGTTGTATAGTCCCCTTTACCATTATGAAATGTCCATCTTTATCTCTTATCTTTTTCACCCTGAAGTCTGTTTCATCTGATATCATTATGGCAACACCTGATTTTCTCTGGATACCATTTGCTTGGAGTGTCAATTTTCACCCTTTCACTTTGAGTCTATGCTTGTCCTTGTAGCTGAGATGTGTCTCTTGGAGATAGCATATGATTGGGTTTAGTTTTTTTATCCAATCTGCTACTCTGTGCCTTTTTATTGGTGAGTTCAGTCCATTTCCATTTAGGGTGATTATTGATATGTGAGGATTTCCTGTCATTCTATCTTAAGTTTTCTGGTAAGGCTGTGTCTCCATTGTTTCTTTGCCTTTTTGTTGTTGTCTATTATTTCTGTGTGGTGGCATTCTATGATGTTTCCCTCTGTTTCTTCTTTCATTACAGTATATATTTCAGTTCTGGATTTGTTTTTTGAGTGGTTACCTTTAAGTTTATGTACAAGAAAGTTTGATATTTAGAGTATTCCATTTTCTTCAGCATGCCTACTTTCTCCATTCCCATATTCCGGTTCAGGCCTTTACTCTCCCCTTTTTATGTTTTGGTTGCCACAAATTGTTCCTGTTGATGGTGGTAGAATAGACTCTTTTAGTATTTCTTGTAGTGCAGGTCGTGTATTAGAAAATTCCCTCAGCTTCTGTATGTCTGGAAAGGTCTTTATTCCTCCTTCATATCTAAAGGATATCTTTGCTGGGTATATTATTCTTGGCTCATAATTTCTCTCTTTCAATAGTTTGAATATTTGGTTCCACTTCCTCCTGGCTTGTAGAGTTTCTGCTGAAAAATCTGATGATAATCTAATGGGCTTTCCTTTGTAGGTTACCGTCTTCTTTTCCCTGGCTGCCTTGAGGATTCTTTCTTTCTCATTGTTTTTAGAAAGCTTCAATACAATGTGCCTTGGAGAAGGCCTGTTGGGATTGAGGTAATTAGGTGTTCTATTTGCTACTTGGATTCGAGGATCCAGTTCTGTCCATAAGTTTGTGAAGTTCTCTTTGATAATTTGTTTGAATATATTCTCAGTTCCCTTCTCTCTTTCTTCTCCTTCTGGTATGCCCATTATTCTTATATTGCTCTTTCTGATGGAGTCAGAAAGTTCTTGTAGAGTTCTTTCATTTCTTTTAAGTCTCAAGTCTCTTGTTTCTTCCATCCGTGTCATTTCCAGGTTTCTATCTTTGATGTCGCTGCTTCTTTCCTCCATCTGGTCAACTCTATTACCTAAGCTGGCTATTTCATTCTTAATTTCTTCTGTTGAGTTCTTAATCTCCAGAAATTCTATTTGGTTCTTTTTTAAAATTTCAATCTCTTTCGTAAAATGTTCATGTTGTTCTTTGATTGTGTTTCTGAGTTCATTAAACTGCCTGTCTGTGTTTTCTTGCATCTCGTTGAGTTTTTTTCAGAACTGCAATCTTCAATTCTCTGTCATTTAAGTCACATAATTCCATATCTTTAAGTTTCTTTTCTGGAGACTTTTCACTTTCTTTCTGAGCTGTCTTGTTGCCTTGGTTATTCGTGGCAATTACTCATTTATTATTTCTCTTCCTAGACATCTACAGGAGTGGCTTCTGCAACAGGTTGATAGGAAGAGGTCTTTCTTTGTTTTCCAGTACTTGTTGGTAAAATGTTTTATTTTCTCTCCGACTGCAGCCTTTTTTTCTCTCTCACACAGTAGTGCTATGTTTTCTCTGCATTATTCCAGCTTCTCACACAATGGGGGGATTCCCTGGGAGACAGGCTTCTCCTCTGTTAATAGTTCACCTGTGTCACAGGGAGCAGTGTCCACGTGGGTATGCGGAGAGCTTTTGAAGTTCCAAAGCTCTTCCTGCACGAGATTCAGAGCCCGTATGTTTCAGCAGTTCTGTTTACTCCTGCAGGGATCCACCCAGATAGGTGGGGCCAGAGGCAGGGTGAGTTGTGCGAGGTGGCCCAGAGCAATGGCGGCAACCACCACTACAGCTGGTCTTTCTTCCACAGCTCCCTCCCCTTTGCCGGAACTAGTTGGGCTGCCAATCTGTGTCTGAGGTCCACAGTTCTCAGTACAGCAAATATTCTGTTCTTTTGATCTGACACTGCTACTGTTCTGCTTTTAGCACCGGGCAGGTGGGGGCGGGGTGAGTTCTGGGAGGGTAAGGAGGGGGCGGATAGTCTCAGTGCCTAAGGCTTCTGTTCTCTGCTTGGCAGTGAGGGCTTAAACCACCATTTTCAGCCTTCTTCCCTCAGTCTTTTCTCCGAGGTCTCTGCCGTGAGCATTGGGTTCAGCCATGTTGTATGCTGTCCCCTCAGCCCTGTGGGCCATAAATGGAGCCTTAGCAGTCCGACTTCTTCCCTCTCCCACAGCTGCGGTAGTTCCGGGATGCAGTGAGCTTGCAGTACTGAGCTATGTCTGCATCCCGCACCCACGCGGCTCCGTCTCTGCACTTCTCCCTTCCCTCCTACCCCACTCGCGCGATTCACCCACCTTTAGGTGAATTTGGTAGTGGGCCTCTTCGTCTTGCCTCTCTGCTGTGCAGGGAGTCCTTTGTGGAGTTATAGTTGTTCCATTTGTTGTAAATTCTAGGGTAGATTTACAGAGGCTTACCTCATGCTGCCATTTTGATCCCTTTCTGTCATTTATTCATTCATCCTACAAGTACATCAGGACTGTCTACCATGTTCCAGGCACAAGTTAGAGGCTAGAGATTCACTGGCATGAAAACATAAAAAAGGCACATTTCCTGTTCTTGTGGACTTACTGTCATAGCAATGAACTTTATCATGTTTGTTTCAATTGGTTTTGCTGCCCACAAACATCTTTGCCAAGTTTGAGAGTTTCCAGCCTCATGAGTCACATACCAAAGTAGAAACCAGAAACTTAGTTACCCAGCCTCCTTTGCAACTACAACACAGACATGTGACTCAGACATCACCAATCAGATTTACTCATAAGAGACTTTGCTCTTGAAGGGAGAAATTTGAGTAAGGGGGCAATGCCCAGAATCCATGGTGCTGACAAGGGTGGAAATGGAGGTGTCCAACTTTGGGGTAGAAGTGAAAGCAGGAATAAGTTGTTCAAAAAGTGCAATCAATGGGGAGAGGCTGCAGCAGTAGCTGGTCTGGTGGGACAACAGCAGTGGCTACAGTGTCCCTATCAGTCTAGTTCTGTGGTGCGGTAGGGCATTGTGCCTAGAAGCTTAGCCTTCAGTCTGGTTTTCTAGAACAAACATAGGGTTAGATGAGACATGCAGTATTCTTCTAATAGATTCCTTTTCTGCTTAATCAGTCACTTTTATTGAATATGGCCATGAACCCCAACTGATGCAGAAGCATTCTCCATCCCTGGTGAGTTATTCATTAAGAAGACCCAGTCCAGGTGTCCCCTTTTCTGCATTTCTCCAAGCACTTTGCTCATCCTCTTCCAGTAGTCTTAATAGAGGCATGAGCCCCTGTGTGAGTCTCCACTACCCCCCAATCCACATATACATGCACACACACAGACATACACACACACCTGAGCTCCTTAGGATCTGGGACCACCCCTTTTTCATCATTATATCCTCAAGTCTAGCTTAGAAACTGGATCAGAATAGGTCTCACTAAGCCTTTGATGTTGTGTAATCATTGCCACTGACTTCATTATTGACCTCAAAAAGCCCACCAGTGTCCAAATCTGGACTGGGTAGCATACATAGACAACGGCCCATATCTTGTCCTTAGCTTCTCCAGAATCAGCAACCAGGTTCACATCCATAGGCTCCAGGCACTCTCATCCCCACCAGAATGTCCCCTAAAATACAACAGGACTACACTCTGACCCCTGCCCAATTCCCTAATCACCCTTTACAGCTTTGCACTTTCTCCTTTCATCCAGCTGGTTCCTCTCAGTCTTGGCCCCACCCCCTACACTCACACCCCTGCATCCCTGGGAAGATGTCCATTCTTGGACATAGAGATGACATCTCAAAGATCCCCTAGAGAGACATGCTCATATGAGTTATGTTGCCCACCCAAGGGTGTCTTCATCCTGGCCAGCCCTGCACACATACACCTACTCCATCCCCTCTGCAGGAAGAGACGGAGGAAATGGACAAGCTTTCTGGAATCGGTTTCATGCCCTTAGGCACGATAAACAACCAAGCACAGAACTGCACCCATGGAGGGAGCTAATGGCCTTGGATATCTGAGCAATGCATTACTCCCTGAAAAGGAATGCCTGGCTTAAGATGCTGTCTCCACACCTACCTTTTCCCATATACTGCTCCACTTGGAGCAGACTCACACAAGCTCCCACTGCACCTTCCTGGGCATGGAGAAGACCTGCACTTTCCCCTTCCCCCGGCAGCATATAGCCTCTCATCAGCTAAGGGCCTGTGGAGACCCAAGGCAGAAAGCACTTTGCCCATTAACTCAGCCAGGAGCGCAGGAGTGCTACACCTCAGATGGAGCCAGGTCACTAGATGCAAACCCCAGCCCACTTCTCACTATCTGTGTGACCTTGAACAAGTGACCTAAACAGTACAAACCTCACAAGGTTCTCCCAAGGATTAAATGACATACTGTTAGCAAAGGGCTTAGCAAGGTGCCTGACACATAGTAAGTCCTCAATAATTTTAGATATTTTTATTATTATGGACTGCTTGTAGCCAGGAAGTTCTTGGTTTCTCTAATGTGAATCATACCCAGTGCCTTTTAAGGCCATTCCAGCTTCTCCTATTCCTAGTGGGCATGGAACTCAGCAATCCTCACTGTGATGTTGTAGGGAAAGTAATGATGCTGGAAGCCAAAGAGCTAAGTTCACACCCATCTCAAGTCTGCTAGCCATGATTCCCTTTATATGCAATCAGTAGAAGACAGATTCTAAATACATGATTACTGGCTGTGTGGACAGAGGGACATCATGCTGCTTATCTGCCACAGGACACAGCACCGTTGTTTGTACAGTAAGAAAAGTACTGCCCCAAAAGTCATTGTGAGGATGAAATCAAATGCAGTAACATCTAAGACAGTGCCTGGGAAGGCAGGTGATCAGGGATGATAGTTGAATCTGGATCTGCTCAAATGTGCAGAGCATTCCCTGAGTCTCCTCCACCTGAAAACAAGTAACGACCCCATTTCTACAACCTTCCCCACTTCATGTCTAACTCAGCAAATTCTGCCATGTTTCTTCAGCCCAAGGAGCACTCATTTAATGGTGAGAAACCAATGTCACATTCTACCAGAAGTGAGTAAAATCCCTGCAGCTCTCCACAGTAAAGCTGATGTCCAGGAGAGGACTAGTGACTCTAGCAGCTGACGTTTGACATGTGCAGTACACTTTGCAGTTAACAAATGCGTTCTCGTTTAGTACTTTACTAAATATATTCACAGCCCAGTTTTTGCCAAAAGGAAAACTAGCTCAGAATGGGGAATCACCTTCCACAAAATGGTAGAGAAGGATGTGAACTCACATTGTAACCAGTCTCTTTCTACTGCATCAGGCACTCTGCCCCCTGCCAACACATCCTCCTGCATCAGCTTAGCAGGTCCTTATAGATCTTCTAGCTCAATATCTGACATCATGCCTGGAACAGAGTAGGTTCCCAATAATTCATCATTTATTCTAATAATCAAATTTAATCCATCTACTTCATTTCACTATTCGGGGAACTGAAACATAAAGGGAAGTAGTGAGTAGCCTGAGGTCACGCAGCTGGAAGATGTTGCACTCAACCCGTGTCAGAACTGTTAATAAAAAAACCCGCATGACCATATGGTCAAGGCCCTGCCTAGTCCTTCCCTGGTGATTAAAGCCAAGTTCTCCCACTCAGACCTTGGAAGAGGGGAGACAAGAGGCTTCAAAAGATATAATAGATTGACTGCAAAATGCCCCAAAATCCTCCCTTACTTACATCCATACCCTTTGCAATGTGACTTTGCAGCTTATCCCAACAAGAAGTAGAGCCTGCGAGTATTTCCCCTGAAGTCGAATCTGGGCTGCCTTGTGACTTCCTTTGACCAGTAGAATTCAATGGGAGTGACAGTGTTCCAATGCTAGGCCTCAAGAAACCTGTGGCATTCCGTGCTCTCTTAGAAACCTACTAGCACCATGTGAGCAAGCCTGGGCTAGCCTGCCGAAGGATGGGAGACATGTCAAGAAGAACCCAGTTGTCCCAACTAAGACCTCCCTAAACCTGCCTATGGGCAGCTACCCCCAAAAAATGAGAAGTCATTCTAGATCAACAGAGGTGCCTCCTCAACCTACAGCCAACCACAAGTACATAAGTGATCCCAGCGAAGACCAAAAGAACCACCCAGATAACCCATCGACTCACAAGAAATAATAAATCTAATTGTTTTAAGTCACTGAGTTTTGGGTTGGTTTGTTACAAAGCACTAACTGATACTTTGGGCCTTCCCAAAAGACCCCAAGTCATAGCCACGGAAAAGTTGAGGCTTGTACTCCTGCAGGCCCTTGAAAGAGCAGGACCCTTTTCTGCAAAGAGCCTGATTGAGCTTCCACCTGCTCTGTCCAGCAACTAGGCTGTGGCCCAGCCCAGGACAAGTGAGGTCAGTTCTAGCTTCAACCCTTCCCTTTCCACCCTCCTTGGAACCTGTAATACCTACCCCATGGCAGTATCCAGGAGGGGTAAAGACCGCACTGCTCCGTACGGGGAGGGCTGCAATGAGAGTTGAGGACATCCACAGCCTAGGAAGAGCTCACCTTGGAGACAAATCCTCAGGGTGAGACCTCCATGGTGGAGAAGCATCCAGGGCCAGACTTTCCCCCACCCACCCACCCAGGGGGAGCAATCAGCCCTGGAGTAGGCCAGGTCGCTTGACATTTCAAGGGAGTCATTATGAGACACTTAATTCCTAATCAGGGCTCAAGTGTCTCTGAGGGCCCCTCAGCTGCCTTTCCATTCTAGGGAGCATTAATGGGAGGAGGGGAGGTATCAAACCCACCCAGGTCTGAGCAAAGGCCCTCATGAACTACCCCTTTGACTCCAGTCCCTTCCTTTCTTCCTGAGGCCCCCAGGGGCAAGCTACCACAAGCTCCTTGGTCCTCAGACAGGCCGGAGCACAGGGAGGCTCAAAGTGATGCCTACAGGACTGCTGGGTCAGAACTCTGATTTCTGCTGAGCCCAAGAAGGGCTTTGTCTCCAAGGCTCATGGCTCTGGGGGTGCTGAGTCCCTGCCCCGGGCAGCTACCTCCTCCTTCAGACAGTCTGTCAGGACCAAGGCCAGGCTTCTTCCCTGGCATACCAGAACTCCCTCTCTGCAGCTAGATAGCCCCACTGCCGTCTTGGGAAGAGCTATGGCTCAGGAGTGTGAAGGCCTGGACTCTCCCCACTCTACAGAAGGATCTCGGGCAAGCCACCTAACCTTTCCTGCTCTGAAAAGAGGGCAGTGATCCCTGCCCTGTGTCTTTCTTTAGGAAGCTATTGCGAGAATCTTGTTCTTTAATATATGGGAAAGCACTAGATAAACTGTAAAATAAGGGCTGAGTACAACTGGATCACAATATAGGCAAGCTCAGGTAAACCAGTTGCAGGCGTGATGGTGTGTGTGTGTGTGTGTGTGTGTGTGTGTGTGTGTGTGTGTGTCTCATTGCATGCTTCAACACTCCAATACTAATATTTCATTGTTTGGGATTATCTGTGGGCTTTCACCATCTATGTCTCTATTTAGGTAGTGAATCAACTGTATTGATGTTTCATAGCCTGAATGCAGAGGAAGAGTTCTGAGGTAACAAAAGAAAAGGAGTAAAAAGCCTTGAAGTGAGGTTTGACAGTCTAGAGAGAGCATGTGCATGTGTGTGTACACACACACACACCTGTGTTCCCTAGGAACCTAACGACACAAATAACTGAATGCAAAAAATAGAGAAAGAGGCAGGTGGAGAGTCATAGAAAATGGGCCCTGAGAGTAATCAATCCAGAAGGATTCCTGGAGAAGGAGGTAGATTCTGAGCTAGATTTTGGTAGGAAGGTTGGGCAGGCAGGCAACAGAAAAAAATGGCTTTGAGAGGAGGACAGAAATGGAATTTTAACAGAATACAATTTTAAGTATTCTGTTATCAAATAATGATAATTATACTTCACCCTTGTAGAAGTATTGAGGATTTACAAAGCTTTTCCACATGTATTTTCTCATTTGAGTCTCATTACAGTTCCTTGAACGAGACAAGTCAATTTTTATTATCCCCATTTTATAGATGAGGCTCAGAGAAGAGAAGAGGTTTTCTCAGTGTCTCCAAGTTCACAGGCAGTGGAGCTGGTAGAAGCACCCAGGGCTCCTGACTCCTACCTAGCCAATGCTCTTTCCACGGGTCTCTCTATAATCCCACCCCACTTCTATGTCTGGTTAAGTCTGTAAGCTTCTTGGGGGCAGGTACCATGTCTAGGTAATAGACTCTGGGCAGTCCTTGGAAAATTAGTCAATGCCGGGGAGTGGTGGCTTTGGAGTCAGACAAAATTGAGGTCAAATCCAAGTTCTGCCATTTACCTTGACTTTGGCTTGTTAGTTCCTCTATGAGTCTCAGTTTATGAAGAATAAATTATTATGAGGGTTAGAAGAAAGAACGTCTTTGAAGCACTTAGGACCATACCTGACACATACCGTGTTTCCCCGAAAATAAGACCTGATCCAATCAGCTCTAATGCATCTTTTGGAGCAAAACTTAATATAAGACTGGGTCTTATTTTACTATAATATACGACTAGGTGTTTATAATATAATATATTTAATAAAATATAATATAATATAATAATATAATATATAATTAATATAATATAATATTTAATATACTATAATATAACACTGCTCCAGAAGATGCATTAGAGCTGATTGTCCGGCTAGGTCTTATATACAGTAGTATTTGCTCAATTCATGGTAGCTACTGTCATTAATCTTTTGGTAATTGTTCATTGTTCTATAATTCTATATTTGTTCTATAGTTCATTGTTCTATAGTTCATTGAACTATAATCAATCTTATAGTTCATTGTTGCTAATCAAGAAGACTTTTTTGGCCACGTTGTTTACTTTTGAAAATATCCTGCTTCATATCTGTTTTTTATTGAGGTAACATTGGTTTATAACATTATGTAAGTTTCAGGTGTGCAACGTCATAAATTGACATTTAAATGTGCTAAATCACGCTCACACCAAAAGCCTAGTTTCCATCCATCATTATATAATTGACCCCCTTTACCCATTTCACTCTCCCTCCACCCCTTCCCCAGCCCCGTAACAATCAATCTGTTGTCTGTATCTGAGTTTGTTTTTTATTTCTTTTTATAGTCCACACATGAGTGAAATCATACAGCATTTGTTTTTTCCATCTGACTTATTTAACTAAGCATAATACCCTTGAGGTCCATCCATGTTGTCCCAGATGGTGGGATTTCCCCTTCTGTTGGCTGAGTAGTATTCTGTTACATATCTGTACCACATGTTGTTAATCCATTCATCCACTGACGGACACTTAGGTTCTTCCCATATCATGGCTGTTACAAATAATGCTGCAATGAACACAGGGGTGCATATGTCTTTTTGAATTGGTATTTCTGCATTCTTCGGATAAATACCCAGAAGTGGAATATGGCAGTTCTATTCCTAATTTGTTGAGGAATCTCCATACTGATTTCCACAGTGGCTGCACCAATTTACAATCCTACCAACAGTGCATGATGATTCCCTTTCCTCCACATCCTCACCAACACTTGTTATTTCTTGTCTTATTGATAATAGCCATTCTTATAGGTGCGAGGTGATATCTCGTTGTGGTTTTGATTTGCACTTCTCTGATACCTTTTCATGTACCTGTTGGCCATGTGTATGTAAGAAGACTTTCTTAGCCATTTTTCACCAGTTTCTCCCTTCTAGGATAGATGGGTCATTCAAACCCACACCATTCATTACCGTTCAAACAGACCATTCATTACTGTTAGGAGAAATGGTCCCCAGTGAGCACAAGCAATACAGTTCTTCCTCCATCCACCTGGGCCCAGAAGTCCAGTCCAGGTCCCACACCCTGGAGGGGCCCTTGGAATGCTCTTGCACCAATCGGTGTCAGGCCTGACGCCACAGCCATCTGTTGAAACCCATTTCAGTCGCCAGAGTGCTCATTTCTATTATAACTCCATTTGCCAAGAAAGCAGAAAGGTAATTATGAATCCTAGTCTTAAATCACTCTGAAGCTGAATTATTAAAAGGAAGAATTAAAAATAATAAGGCTTTTTCATTACACTTCATAACAGGGAAATTAAAGCTGTAAGAATGTGTTTTTTCCCTCAAATTTAAGTGTTCCTTTTGGAGATTACAGGGGGGTTGAAATGATTCTGTGCGTGCCTAGCTCCCGCTTTTATGGAGGGGGAGGAAGAAAGCCTTGTAACATTCAAAAGGAGATAGAGAGAAGAAGGGATTTAACATGAAGAAATACAATTGAGTACAATTTTTCCCGCACAATTACACCATTGAGTGATACAGCAGGAAGAGGTTAGGCTGCTGCTAATGTCAGATGCTGGCTGGTGAAATGGCCAGGGGTCCCACCAGCTGTAGGGTCAAACGAACCATGCCGGGACATGATCTCCAAGTACTGTGAAGCAGGGACTGTTTCAGCACCAAGCTCCCTGCACCCTCTTTTCTTCCAGGGAGACAAGATAAGGGATCTGGTTCATTTCACAGAGCAGAAAATCCAAGGTACCAAGAGGGTACCAACAGCTGCAGCCTGGGACTTGGGACCAAAATGAGAGGGACACAGAGAGGAACTTCCCAGGTAGTTGTCAGATGTGGAAGAGAAAAACATGGGGTGACCTTCCCTCCCTCAGCATTCCTGCTCATTCGAACCCCCACGCCGCCAAGGCTGAGTGTGAGAAACAGAAGTGTCTAGAGTTAGGAGAGAGACAGGAGGATTCGGGAAGTCCTTGGTTCTAAGAGCCAAATCTCAGGGAGCCCCTGATGGATGGGACCAAAGAGCCTCTGCCTTTCCCAGTCCCGGCCAGTCAGGGGATGCAGACCAGACTTCTGTGAGTCAGGTGAGAAACAGGTGTGAACTTCTCCTCTCCTGGGGGGGTGGGCGGGGAACGAGAGAAGAGCAGACCTGGAGGGGAAGCATCCGGGGAAGCTTCCGGAAGGAAGGGAGCAGGGGAGAGACGCTAGAGTTTGCGGGCAGACAGAGAGGCAGCAGAGCAAGGAGTACTCAGTTCTTCCAGCTCTGGTTCTGCACAGCTGGAGACCACTGTTCCTTCTACCTGCCTGGGGCCGTGTGAGGACAGAACAAGAATCAGAACGGCATCAACACGTGAGCATCATTGGCAGCAGCTGGGTAGTCGCAAATCAGACTCAGGGGAGGGTGTTGAGAGCAGGCCAGTCCCATCCAGATGTGTTCCAACAGCTGGCCTGTTCTCTCTGTGAGGACGCCAAGCTGAAACAACTCTGTCCTGTGTCCCTTCCACCCACAGAGACAACGCTGCACCTGGCAGAGGGTGGGGCTCCCCTGTTGGAGTCGGGCCCTAGAGCCATTCAGCTGCCTGTCCCCCTCCCCCAAGTGGTAATGAATTGCAGGGAACTGCCACTGAGAGGTGCCAGAACAATTTCTATTAAACATAATTTCCTAATATAAAGGTTACAAGGGAGCCCAGTGGAGCAACTCAGGATTCAATGCTTACTCCAATCTGCTCTGAGGAAGGGAGCTCATGGCCTGGTCCTTGGTTCCACATGGCTGGAGGGCAGGGCCCTGGGACTGGGTAAAATCCTAAGCAGCTTTCAAGGCATCTCTCTCAAGATCGTGCATGTGCCCATTATTGAGAGGTCACAGGGTGCCACGCACTGTGCTAAGTGTTTTCCATGTATCATATCCTTACAACATCCCTGCAAAATTGAAATTATGTCCCCATTCAAGATGAGCAAATGGAGACTCTGAAAGGTCCTGTGACTTGACCAACGTCACATCTTCAGATATTAGGAAGTAAAGGCAGGATTCAAACCCAGGTCTCTCTGATTGTACTGCCATCATCCCTTCCCACCTCCCAGGGCCCTGTCCTACACCACTGCTACAAATTCATTTGGAAGGACAAATGGAGCCCTAGAAATGGGGATGAGCAGGAGTAGGCCAAAAGTGCAGCAGAGTCAGCTCAGCTCCAGGAATCCATCTTCCACGCAGTCTCTGACCGATGATTTGGATAACTGTAAGTGAGGAAACCATGGATTCCCAACAGTTCTGTGTCTCCTCAGAGGCTGGTGTGGTGCCCGGCTGAGCCATAGGGGTATGTTTGTCCATGCAGCCAACTCAGGGTTACTGAGAGCTCTTGGAGTCTGTGTCTTGGACTCAGAGAACAGTTGGCACAGACCCCGTGCAGACCCCCACCCCGTGGTTCCAGAAATTGTCCCCAAGCCAATCTTGTCTCTGAGCAGGGACCCTGCCCCCTTTCGTCTCCCATCACCATAGATCTCAGATTATGGCGCCTGTGGAGCCAAAACTAAGAACAAGGAGGAGCCTTCTTAGAAGGTTCAGAGATTCCTCCCAATCCCCTCAATTATAAGCTCGGTAGAAATGGCCTTGGTCCTGCTGGTGGGAGTTTGGGGATGGGGATGGAGCAAGAAGTAGATAAACAGGGTATGGATCTGAGACCAAATAGTAATGAGCCCTATTTTCCTGCAACTCAGAGGCTCCTGACACCACCAAAGCCCAAGTATGGGCAGTTTCAGGAACAGTGGGGCTTTGTTCTGCCAGAAGCTTCTGCAGGTGTGGAAACACCTCTTTGGAGGGGTAAGAATGTTCCAGAGGTGCCCTTGGGGACAGAGGCAGGCCCTTAGAGGCTGCGGCTGAAAATTCTCCAGGAATCACACCAACACTCCCACATCCTGAGGGAGAAGGGAGTTGAGCTACAGGAGGGGCCCAGATCACAGATTCCCCTCCTCTCCTCCTTACCCACCCCTCAGCTCCCCTGCTCCTCCCTTCTCTGTCCTTCCACCACAGCAACGAGCCCTAGGCTCTGCACCCCACCACTAGCAGGGTACATCTCCCCATTCCTCATTAGTGTAGATGAAGCTGTCACAGACTGCCATGGACCTGCCTTCCCAGGACCTTCAAAGCAGGAGAACAGCATGAAATATGCAGCTGCCTTCCACTGGCTCCCACCCCTCCTTGGTTCCCTCCCTCTAATTGCTTGGAACACATTAAACTTGGATGTGGAAGCTCAGGCTGAAGACATCCAACACTTAGGTTCTCCAAAAACAATGGAGGCTGCTTCTGCCTCTAGGGAAGAAAAGCTCACTTCCTGGGTGTCTAAAGTGCCACCCCTCCAAACTACACACACACCCCTTTTGCTGAAAACATCAGTGGGTCTCAAAGCGTGGTCCCTGCACCAGCAGCATCAGCATCACCTGAAAACTTGTTAAAAAGGCACAATTTCAGGCCCTACCCCAGATTTACTGAATCAGAAACTGGGGGGTGGAGTCCAGAAATTTAGGGTTTAGCAAGCCCACCAACAAATTCTGATTCATGATCAAGTTTGAGAACTGTTGAACTAAAGACCCCAGTCAACCTGATAAAGCTCCACTGGACACCCAGGGCTGTGCTAAGGCTGGCAGGGAAGAAAGATACCTCCTGCCCTGCATGGGTTGGCAGACTGTGACTGACCTGAGGGGAGATAATCAAGCAGCAGCTGCAAGACCAGCCTGAGAATCCTGGGAAGTGCAGAGGGGAGCGCTGGATGCTGCAAGGAATGGATGCTCCTCGGAGGAGAGGAATTAAACTAAATTGGGGTCAAAAAAACTAAATTGGGGCCAAATGCAAATCAAATCCACAGTGAGATATCACCTCACACCCTTTAGGATGGCTACTATTAAGAAAAAGTAAATAACAAGTGTTGGGAAGGATGTGGAAAAATTGGAACGCTTGTGCACTGTTGGTAAGAATGTGAAGTGATGCAACCACTATAGAAAATGGTCTCTCTAAAAATTAAAAATAGAATCATCACAGGACCCAGCAATTCCACTTCTGTGTATATATATATCCAAAGGAATTGAAAGCAAGGTCTTCAGGTGATATTTGTACACCCACGTTCATAGCAGTACTATTCATAATAGCCAAGAAGTGGAGGCATCCCAAGTGTCCATTGACAGATAAATGGATAAACAAAATGTGGTCTATTGTCATACAATGGAATATTATTCGGCCTTACAAAGAAAGAAAATTCTGACACATGCTAAAACATAGATGAACCTTAAGGACATTATGCTAAGTGAAATAAGTCAGTTACAAAAAGATAAATACTATATGATTCCATTTATATGAGGTTCCTAGAGTAGTGAAATTCACAGAAACAGAAAGTAGAAGGGTGGCTGCCATTCCACTCCACTGGGGGGAGTGGAAAATGGGCGTTGTTGTTTACTGGGGACAAAGTTTCAGATTTGCAAGATGGAAAGCTCTGGAGATCTGTTGCACAACAATGATTTTAATTAATACTACTAAACCGTACATTTAAAAATGGTTAAGTTGACAATTTTATGTTATATGCATTTTACCATAAACAAATTTTTTTTTTAATAATCAGGGCCAAAATTTGGGCAGGAAAGAGGACAATGATTCCAGCAAGTCTCATGTGTGCAATGCATCAGTTTGCCAAGTGCTGTCACATACCACATCTTGCTGGAAGAGGAAAAGAGTAGGAGTAATATCCCATTTTAAAGGGAGACGAGCCAGAGAGGTCTCCCCAGGCAAGTCTCAACACTGTAAGTGGAGAGCTGAGTCTGGGACTCAGCTCCTGACCCCATTTCAGGCCCTTTCTTCTCATAGTGAAGAGCCCCCCAGGCCCAGAAGCTACAGGAGGGCCAGATCTCAAGGGGCTGAGGCTGCTGTTGGAGAGCCCAGGGATGGGGCTGGAGAGGAAGGGTGAGGCCAGAGTGCATGCCCCAGTGTCACAGCCGCTGCGCTGCACAACCATTAACAGCACTCAATTTAGTTTCAGGAGTACCCCAATTTGGAAGAGACATTTTAAACTCACCTCAACTGTAGTGCCCAGAAGGTCAAGGAGTAGAATTGGGTGAAATCTGGCAAGAAAGAGGAGGCAGCCAGCTTCTTAGGGAGGTGGGTCCTCACGGGATCTCAGAAGGTCCCTCTGGCTGTGAGCAGAAGACCCAAAGGATGGAGGAGGGAGGTGATGAAGGCTGTGACCTGGGGCCAGGTGTGGCCTGGACCAGGGCGGTTGCTGGAGAGAGAGAAGAAGAGGGCATGGGAAGAGTGAAGAGTCAGCAGATTAAGACACATGGGCCTTACGATGGACCCCCAGGAATGTCATGTGCCTTTTCCTGGCCGCCATTCTCCATCATTGCCCTTCTCCAACTCACCCCCTGCATTCTCCATGTAGAAGACAAGAGCAGACCCTCAGGAGGAATCAGCCAAGGGGTTCTCTTCTCCCTCTGAGCTTTCCCCAGACCCCGGCCTAGGGCCAAGGCAAAGCCCAGACCAGCCTACGGAGGCCATCCCATCCAATCCACCCCATCTCAGCCTTGGCCAACCTCTTTTCTTCAGCTCCGGCCTCTATCCCCAACTCACCCCTCCCAACCCTGAGCACTTGCAGCTAGAAAATCCCCATGCCCTCAACTCTTCAGTCCTCCCCAAACCCTCTCCTTTCTAACCCTCCCCAGCTTTGAGGACTTGTAGCCAGAAGACCTGTACTTGACTCCCAGCTTTTCCACCTAGTATCTTTGCGATCTGAGGCAAGTCATTTCACCTCTCTGAACCTCAGCATCGTTGGCTTCAAAATGGGATTACACCCCCTATTCAGAGAGTGCTGTGGGGCTTCAACGGGTTGAGCACATGGGGGGGTGGGAACTCTCAATGGTAGTATCTATTTTGTCTGATACGTCCTGTGCTGCTCAACGCTCCTCAGCATTTATGTACAAACTCGTCATTTGCTTCACCTCTATGGAAGTTTCCTCCATGGAGAATAACACTCTCCCCCACCCCACCCACACCGGTGTGCACCATGGATCCAAGGATCAGAGAAACATCAGTCAGAGATCATGGCAGATGGAAAACGATGGGTGGAATCCAAACTACTCCCTGACCCCTCATCCTTTGCCTTCAAAAAATGAAAATGGTGTCTTCTCTAAGGATGCTCCTCCTGGGGGAATGTCATCAATGCTGATATTGACATGAGTTTGTCAATCCCTGGGGTCCTCCATCTGACAGTGAGGGTGATGGGGGCAATGGCCAAGTTCCTTGAGAGCAGGGGAAGTAAGACACACCTCCCTAAGCCCAGTACCTGACACAAATGCATGACCATGTTTATAAAGAAGGAGAGAAAACAAGGGAGAGAGGAGCCAGTCTTTACCTAACCCCGAGTCTTTAGGGCTCAGGTTCAATATGAGATTAGGGTGAGAGATGAAGTGCCAAGTAATACTAGGACTGAGGTTAGAAATGAGGGTGGTGGTTAAGATCCATACTAAGGGGCGGATGAGGGCTAGGACTGGACTTCAGGTTTGTATTGGGCTCAAGCGAGGCTTCTGGGTAGAGTTCTGCTTAAAGTGATCTCTAGGATATAGGCTATACTAGGGACTAGTTTATCGTTAGCACAAAGTCTCAAGCTAAAATTCCTCTTAGGTTTGTTTGCTCTGTTGAAAGTTAGGTATGCTGAAAGGTCTGGGACTTGAAGCAGGCGTTAGTGCTGTGGGCTTGGGCAGTGGCTCTGCAGGTGACAGGCCTGGCAGACAACTGCCTGGAGGGGAGCAGCTGAGGCCAGCCAGGCAGTGCTAGACAAGGTCTGAGGCCAGCGCTGTGGACAGCTTCAAGGAAAGTGCATTGGTAAGCAAAGAAGGCTCTGACATGTTCCTAGCTAGGTGCTTTCCTCCACCACCCTCTTCCATGACATTACAGCCCTGAGTTATTCACCGAAGACTGACCTCTGAGAAGATCAAGACAGTACCATACCCTCCCGGGAGTTTGAGTCTCTCATCTTAGGGTCTTTGATTTCCTTCAGAATCATTCTCATCTTGGACTCTACATGCCCTGGGCCTAGAATCAAGATTCTGAATCAGAAATCTCTGGTTTGGGGCCTTTATAAGATGATCGTTTTCCTAAATAGTTTTTCAAATTCCACTCTTGACTGCCGGATTCACTCTACTTTGTATGACATAACTCTTATTCCTCTGATCCCTCTTCCCCATGGGGAAATCAGGGAGATCCCCAAGCCTGTTCCTCTCATCCCCCTGCTTTCATCTTCCCCTCATCTCCTGAGCCCTGAGGGGTAGGATGGGACACAGGTGAGGGTCTCAGATTGGTACACAGGTGAGAGCACACAGTGGAAAGTCACACAAAAGCGAGCAGTGCATGAGGGTCCGGATTTCTACACATCTCTGGCCAGAGTGAGAGCTCTTCTTCCCCTCTATATCACTAGATACCTCCACCACAAGAAGAGTAGACACAGAGCAGGTACCTGCTGAAGGACGCCAGATGCTGCATATTCAGCCCCAGGCTCTGGGAGGTCAGAGAGAAGACTTTTGCAGTGTTCACCTCAGATTGCCAATCCAGCCCCACAGAGTGGGGTAGAAGGTCACCAACATGCATTAAGCACCTACTATGTGCCAGACTTTACCTACATTATCTCACTGCATCATCAAACCAACCCAATGTGGGTTAGTAGGTGTGATCATCCCATTTCTACAGAAGAAGAGACTGAGGCTCACTAGCAAATAGCAAACCTGGGATTTCAACCTAGGTCTGTCTGACCCTAAGTCTGTTGGCCCAAAGCCCATACTTCTTCCACCACAACATGAGCTCTGGTTGTTAAAAGAGGCCTTAAAATCAACTTGGCAGGACCTCTTTGCCTTTGTATCAGATGACATCATCAGGTCACTCAGTCTGGCCTTGATTGCCACAGGCACATCCTGTGGTGGTACTGCCTGTGCTGATCCCCTTCCATGGCCCAGAAGTTCCTGTGAGCTGCCTCCTAGTGGACAGTGGCTTCATGTGACGGCCAGGCAATTAAGCACGTGGCTTCTTCCGATCCTTTCTCCCCACCGCTTCCAGAGCATCTCCAGGGGACAGACGTTCATGTGTTATAGGTACAGCCTGAAATTACCCCTTAAAAGAGGAGGTGGAAACCTCCTGAGCCCCTAAATGTAACCCTGGGGATCTATCCAACCCGCCCCTTGGAGGTCACTGGGGCCGGGGGTAAAGGTGAGCCTGGAGAACAGGAAGGCACCAATCCGGGAGCAGAGCCTGGCGCCCCTCCTGTCCCTCTGTAGTAACTAACAGGCCTCTGTTCCTATCCCTGATCTCATCTGGCAGAGCCTTAATCTTCCTCTTCCCTGTAAATGAGCCGCCTTCTCATTCGGGCCTTAAGAACCCCTATTATAAACATGTAAATGGAACTCAATGAGGGAGAAATATTTGACTGCACCAATTTCCTTTGTCCCGCTGCCAGCTTTGGGCGGTACACGCCTGTGGTTTCACTGCTCAGCAGCCCCCCTCCATCATGCTGCCCCCACCACCCTGTCACACTGCTCCATCTTCTCTTATCGGAATTTAATTACCTTCGCTGGCAAATGTTGGGAGAACCTCTCTCCATCAATTGACTCTGAAGTCAGATTTTTATTCCAAGATAGTTAACGGCACTTGGAGCAGGTGGACCTGGAGCACAGGGAAACCTTTAACAATGGGGTTAGGAAGGGTCATCAAGGTCATTCCCCTGCCTCTGGGCAGGTCAATATTTCAGCCAGCCCAGACGGATGGAAGTCTCTCTTTCAAGTCTATAGAGAGGCTGATTCCTGAGACTCCTGCTGGTCTAGACTAGAAGTTCCTCCCAATGTCTGCCTAAGGTTGGTGAGCCTTTAACTTTTTTTCCTTTCAATTTAGTTTTTGATGAAAAAGGAAGAGCCCCATTACATAGAAAGCCTATCCACTGCCTGAGAAAAAATCTGATGATATGATCAACATCTCTCAGGGCCATGATGGCTCTTCTTGTCACAGGCAAGATGGAGGCTCGCTCCCTATGGGCCCAATGCAACTGCATGTGAAGGCTTCCCCAAGCATGCTGAGTCCTTCATACAGAAGTCTTCATGTGCCTGAGTCCTCCTGAGATGTTTGTCTCTACCTGCCTTCCTTCTGAAGCCATTTCCAAATCTTAATCTCCATTCTTTTCATTCTTCAAAACCCAGATCACTTCCCCTCCTCCACAAAGCTGTCCTAGACCATTAGGCCATAGCAATCTCTCCTACCACTAACCAGAAGACACCATGTGCTTGTCCATTTAAAGGTGTCACTGGTGTGACAGGTCCCTATTGACCCTTAGCTGGTCATATGCATAAGTTGCATATGTCTCCCAGTCTGGGTAAATTACTCCAAAGTGTCTCTCCTTCAGGGTGGAGACTGTGTCCTCACAGCACCTGGAATTAGGTAACACCAAGAAAACTAGGTTGCCGGGTTGGCAGGTAGGTGCGTGGATGGGTCCATATATTGGTTACTTGGTAGGGGGCTGGGGTGGGTAGGTGGAAAGTACGCTTGTTGGTTGACTAGTTGACTGGTGGATGGGCTGATATATCCATTAGGGAGTTTTGGGGTTGGTGGGGTGGTGAGAGAATGGGTGTGCCAGTTATGACTTTACTGCCTTCAGCTTCACATCTACTCTTCATTGCCTGGTCTGTGACCATGGCTGGACTCTATAAACGTTTCTCCTTTACCAGCTGGCTCTCTGTTAAGCTTTAGTAGGAAGGGCTGAAATACTGTAGGAAGAAAGGGCTTCCCTTCCAGGCCCCTGCATTGAGGCTCCCACAGCATATAGCTTCCTCCAGCACCCCAGAAGGCAGCTCCCCAGGAAGTTCAACCAGCATGGCACCTCACCAAATTCCTCTGTTGTCCAGTGGGCGTCACTATACCTGCTCTTAACAAGGTCATGAAATCAGCACTGGTGTGTGTATGCCAGAAGGCTCTTATAGATTTGTTCCTTCCTTTGATGCTTTGCCTCAGCCTCAGAAGCAGTGGCCACTCCCCATATCTGCTCGTCCTGTGTTTCTTTAGAGTAGGTAGGCAACACAGTTAGGAGGTAATCCTTAGTAAGTCATCACCTGTTTTGTTAACATCTTTATAACTAACCTTTCCTGTTAATATGTGTAGTTTATATCTCCTGATTGGACAGTGGGGAAATGGGTGGATCGGTGAGTTGGTTGATAGGCTACTTAGTGGGGTGGCAGGATGGTAGAAGAATCGGTTGTGGACTGGTTGGTTGGCAGATTAGCTGGTTGGTAGTTACTTAGAAGGTTGGTGGTTTTGTAGTGTGGCACGGTATAGAGTAATATGTTGGTTTGTGGTTGGTGGGCTGTTTAATGGGGTGATGGCCTGATTGGTAGGTTGGTGGACTTAGTGGTTTATATGTTAGTTGGAGGGTTGGTTGATAGATTGGTACTTTAGGACATGGGGTTAGCATCATATCAGAGGGAAGAACAAGCCCCAAGGAGGCCCCTATAGTGATACTCAGTTTCCATTTCTGCTCTACCCAAAGGTGCCCAGGAGGCCCTCCGCCAAGCTGGAATCCTCACAGCCATGCCATGGCTGCTGGAATACTTCTCAAAACAGAAGTAGCAGGTTGAGGAGGAGGCTTCTGGGGAACGTGGTGAATGGCCCTAGAGGACAAAAAGCACAGGAACCCTGAGGCATTAAGGCTGAGCTAGGTTTCTTTACCCCCCCCACCCCCCGCCAGGCACCAGTTGCTCCTGCAGGCTCTGACCAAGTCCCCAAGGTACCACCTGATTCAGAGGGCCTTCCAGAAAAGAGATCAGAATTCATTGTCCTTCAGGATAGATTTGGTGCCTCTGCCCCATGAAATATCCTGAGACGCTGAACCCACCACAGGGACCTCCTTTAGTTGCGGGGCCACCCTCTTAACTCAGCCAGGTTTGGAATTCTCCCCCAGCTCGTTCTACCCCCCCTCTACCACTCAGGATTCCCAGCCTCTTCCTCTGTCTGGTCAACCCCTGCCATCCTCACTCCTCAGTGCTCCCTCTGCCACACCAATCCCCTCACTGCTCCTCCTCTGGCCTGTCCTTGAGGCTGGGCTGAAACACAGCAAGACCTTGGTCCCCGTCCCCACTGCCCCCACTGTCCACCAAGTACCCCCAGGTTTCCACCCTAATGCCTTTTAGCTGGCCTGGCCCACACCACAGCCAGAGCCACCAAGAAAGTTCCAAATTGCATCTTTTAAAAATCAGAAAAAGGGATTTCAGAAGGAAATTGCTTCCCCCTCAGTCCAGATGGGCTATTTTTACTTGTCTTTTCCCCTTCACAAGCTCAGTAAAAAAGTAGGTTACATCTAAGTTTTTCCCTGGGTTGGGCCCAGTCTCTATCCCTCCTGAGGCCTGGTGAGAGGCAGGCACCGGCTTTAATCCTGCAGACAGCTTTATTCCAGGGCTCCTCAAGCCCAGGGGCCGGGCACTGGAGGCTGCAAGGGGCAATGGGGGGCTCGTAGCTTCCGAGAGCAGGGCTGGGTTAAGCCGAAGCTGTGAAGTGGGGGTTCACTTGTCTCCTGATGCCCCCCCCCCGCCCCACATGTAGGAACTCGCACTCGCTCACACACTACCACCATCTCTGCCAGTCCCTTCCCAGGCCTTCCCCTTTCCCTACCCTGCGGGCCCACTCCTTCCAGGCCTCAGATCAGGGGCAAATCACCTAAGTACCCTCATCATGCCATGAGCAATGGCCACCTGTGCCAGGCCTCCGAGTGCCACTCCCTGGAGAGAGGACTGGCCTGAGCCAGAAGGCCCAAGTTCCCCAGGAAGTCCTGCTCAGAAAGTCACTTCCCCTTTCTGAGCCTCAGTCTCCTCACGTGGAAGGGGTGTGATAAGCCCTGCACTGCCAGCTCAGAGGTGAGGCCAGCATCCAATGAGATGATGCATGCATGGCAAGCACCTGGTAAAGCGACAGCCTCATAGTTTTTGAGCACTCATGCCATTCCAAACACCATGCTGAGTGTCTTAAATACCTGGTCTCATTTTATCTTCACAAAAGCCCTACAGGTGGGTCTGTTGTTATCTCATCTAAAGGGAAGCAATCAAGGCCCAGAGGGGGCTAGAGAACTGTCCAAGTTCACACAGCAGACAAGGTGTGGAGCCCGGCTTCATGTCCGTGTTCTTAACCCTCACACTTTGTTGGCAGGTACTATGCTATTTCTTTAGCAGAGCCTTTGGAAGAACTTTCATCCAAAGAAATAAGTAATTTTAATAAAAACCTCTTTTAAAAATACAAAGAAATAAGTCAAGGAGGGCTTTCAGACTATGGAGGAGATATAGGAATGGGACGAACCTTCTAGAACTCCTCAAATGATAATAAAAGTGGCTAACACTTACTGAGTACTGACTATATGTAGGCACTCTGCTGAATTCTTTATTGTACAACTCATTTAATTTTATGACAACACTATGAGATAGGTACTATTATCTCCAATGTGCAGAAGGAAAAACTGAGGCACAGAGAAGTTACTTAACTTGTTCAAAGGCACATAATCAGTTAGCTGTTACACATTACAGCCTCAGCAATGGACCCAGAAAGTTGTTTCCCGTACTGCAGGCTCCTCTTTTTAAACCAGGTAGGATGTAGGGGTGAAGCACATGGAGTAAAGGGGAACTAAAGGTCAGAGCGAAACCCCAGACCCAGGACGCACAGCGAGGATAGGGTACTTCTGCCTCTGGCTTTCAGGCCAAAGTGCCCTTCTGTCTTGGCCATACCCCTCCCCCGACAGTCTGGTTAGTGGCTCAAGGATGCAGTGCTGAGAGGGAGGATGTCGTTCAAGGTAGAGAGACGTGGGCAACCCTGGGACATGTGACTGTTGGCCAGCACCGGTACCTGGTTCCTTCCACTCCACCCCAGCCCGAGCCTCTCAGTCTCCTCCTTGAGTGTTCCCTGACCTGGCCCTCTGTGACAATTGCCCCGGCCTCCCCTACTCCCATCTATCCCTTTTCCTGGCACTGAACTTCAGATTCAGTGGTCACCCCAGCCACTGTGATAGTAACAGGGGCCAAGGGCAGGAGGGTCCGTGACTTCACCTGGGAATGAGGTGTGAAGTCCAAGGCTGGCTAGGCGACACTGAGAAAGGGGGAACTTATCAGGAGATGGCAGGCTGGTGACAAAAGTATATCTGGGCCAAATAATTGCTAGGCTGTGGCTGAGCAAATCACATTGACTCTTAAAGAGAAGCCTGTCACGCTGAGTGGCAGCAAGAGACCATCCCCCCAAGCAAGAGGTCTGTCACCTTCAGCTTCCTCTTTCTGGGGAGTCCTCCATCTCTGCTTGGCGCCCTCTCTCCAGCCCCCCACCCACTCTTGTATGCAGTAATCTATTCACATCATGCTGCCAAAAGATTGTGAGATAGTGCGAGAGTGCGCATAGTACTTTAAGATTAAACATGTAACCGAATTATTGCATCAAAGCAAGAGTGGCAGGGCCTCATCTTCAGTCATGTGAGTGGGAAAGCAGGTCCACAAGCAACAGAAGGAAACAGGTGGCAGAGACACAGAAAGAGATGAGGCGCCAGAGATAGTGACCAAGAGAGATTCTGGACAGAGACCAAGAGAAAGCCTGGGTCCTCAGCATTTCCAAGAGCCCTGGGCCAGTCTACCAAACACCCCACATTCTTCTCATGAACTTCACTTTTCTGTTAAAAACAATCAAGACACGGGGAGAAGAAAAGGAAAATTTTGAGATTAGAGAGGCAGTTTCAGTACTCAGAAAACTTGACAAAATTAGCTCTGGGCATGGGGAGAGCTAAAGCTGAAAGGAAAACAGTGACAAGACCCTCAGGATCCATGAGATAAATACTCAGCACTAGAGAGCAGCAGTGTTGGTCTGTTTTGTGTAAGACAGTCTCCACAGCACCTGAGATGGTGCGTGGCAAATAGCAGGTGCTCAATAAGTATATTGAATAAATGAATGTTTCAACATCAGTTTCTCAACACAGGCTAAGGTTTTCCTGGCACTTAGGCTTGAGAAAAAATGTATCATCCATGGGCTGTCCTAAATGGGCCATGGAGTAATGTGGTGGGGAATTCATTCACTCATTCACCCCACAATATTACTGAGCCCCTCCCAGTAAGCATTGCTCTAGGATGAATCAACGAACAACATATAAAAATTCCTGCCCTCAGGGAGGTTTCATTGTGTGGGCAGGAGACAAACAGTATACAGTAAACATGGACAACTGAGTGACTGGTGATACTTGCTAAGGAGGACAATTAAAAGTACAGGGTTGAGGGATGGGATCAGGTCACATTTTAGCAGAGACTTGAAAGAAGTAAAAGAGAGAGACAGGGGGACACTGGGGGACAGAAAAGGCACAGCGGCCCTTGGTGGAGCCTGCTAGGGTGGCTGGCACATGTGAGCCCGCCGAGCAGCTGCAGCCCGGTGGGGCTCGTGGCCAGAGGGGTCATGGCTACTATCCTGAGCACAGACTGCAGGGGACACGGGAGGGAGCAAGAGACGAGGCAGAAGCATGGACGGAGCATAGACAGGGAGACAGTGGAAGTGGTCAGACTCCAGGTGTCTTTGGGAGTTTAGCAGCAGGAGGTCCTGACGGATCAGGGGTGGGTGTGAGGCAGGGAGGTGAGCGGGCCACCTCACAGGCTCTCATGGAACGCTCACACCACACACAAGGGGAAGTTCGCTTGGCTGCCTCTCTGCGTTCCCTCAGCACCAGCCAGGAACGGAGCAACTCCCCTAGACTGGAGTTCACTCAGCAGGCGTCCTCGACCACAGGCCCACAGAGAGAAAGGGCAGCCACCAAGCTGGGCAAAGACGCACAGCCTGTCCAAAGGCCATCTGAATGTCACTGCTTCCATCCCGGCTACACACTCTACCAACCAGACTGTGAGTTCCTCCAGAGAAGGACTGCAGCGTATTCCTGTGTGACCCAGCACCCACCCAGTGCTGCCACACACACACACACAATCATATCACCCTTGATTTTGTGTTTCAGGGGTTCATGCCCCCTCCAGGAGGCCCTCCACAAACCCAGGTTGAGAGCCCTGGACTGGCTCCTGGTTAGGGCTCCTCCAGATCCAAAGTTCAGCCCCCAAGGCTCCGAGCACCTACGTGGAAGCCTGGAGATCCTGGAAGGCAAGGTGAGGAGGAGGACTAGGCGCAGGGAGGAACGTTGCACCTGTGCTCCTGAATGCTGGTATCACTTCATTCCTTCAACGAGTCATTCATTCAACTGCTGAGGTACAGGAAATGGAAAAAAATGAATAAGTAACCCTGGTCTAGAAGGGGAAGAAAAATGAGCGCTTACTATGACCAAATCCATGCCAGGCACTGCACAATCTTCATTTCCCATCCAGACAACAACCCAGCAAATACAGTGACAAGACAGGCTGTTCCAGCTACAGAATCACCCCACCCCAGGGCATATCTCCCTTATCCCTCAGAATTCTGATCCCATACCCTCCCTGCAGTCTTGGCCCTCTGCTTCCTCTGCCTTTCCAACTCACTTACCCAGAAAGGCTTCTGGTTTGGCCCCGGTTCTGCCAACAATAACACAGGCGGACAGGCCACAGGTGAAGAAACTGAAGAAGGCAGCATGAACATCTGTGATGACGCCCTGAGCTAGGTCAGCATGCCCAGCCTTCTAGGTCCTAGAGCCGGTGGGAAGCAGGAAGGAGGGAGCAGGAAGCTGGCAGGTGAAGTAAGGATGAAATATTGATGCTCGCGTCCTGGTAAAGTGGAGAACGCCATTGTCCATGAATAAAAGATGGGTCGGAAGAGCAGGCGGGGCAGCAGATTAATTAATCTAAGTGAGTGTTCTGCCTTCTGCCGTAAAGGCGGGGCAGTGGGGTACACAGACTCACCTCCGAGCTGCTGCCCCAGCTTGCGAACCCAGAGGGGCCAGTACAGGACCTCTATGCCAGGCAGGCGGCCGAGCAAAGCAAGGATGTAGGCAGAACAGCAGCTCCAAGCTGAGACTGGCAGGGAGAAAGAAGGCAGAGGCCGTCCTGGGCCTCTGTGTCCCATGCCTGCAGGACCCACATGAGATGTCAGCTTCCCTGGCAGATGGTAATGCAGAGGCCAGACACTCAGAGAACGAGCTTTGCTAGGTACAGTGTCTCTAAAGTTGGTGGGGGGGAGAGGTATATCGGGGCTCCTGGGTTCTTTCCTGCTGCCTCAATTTCTTCCTCAGGGAAACTGCAAGAACCTGGATAAGGGAGAGGAAAGGTGGGAAGAAGGTCGGGGCATCCGATCTAAGATTGGGCATAGAAAGTTGGGCACAGGCTGACATCGCTCTGAGGCATGTTGGCAGGGATGGAGGACCACAAGTTCTGAGACACAGGGAAGGGTTGGATGGTGCTATAGCTATTGCTGCCCTCAGAAACGTTAGCCCCAGTGTCCTGATGGCTTCTTGCTGTGTTTAACATGGAAAATGTGTTGGGGGAGGGGAGAGGCCCATAGATTTCTTGGACATGGTGGTGGAGGTCTCACCAGGAGACAGCGCTCATGACCTCTACTTTTATTTATCATTCACTATCGGTAGCATTTTCACAGGCTCTTGATAGTTTCATGTTTCTTGAAGTCACGTTAGGACTTTGAGGGAAGAATGCAATGCCTCCTCATTGTGCTCGCACACCCAGGGCACTGCACAGTGGCCTCAGCTCCAACATCTGAAGTGTCCTGATGAACGCCTCCGCAGGAAGGAGCTCCCCATCCTGAGGGTGGCTCCTTCCCCTCACCTCCAAATAGCTTTTGCAGTGCACCCTTTGCACAGGACATCTCCCTGCTCTGTTCCGTGTTTGCAGACAGCAGTACCATCCTTGGAACCATTCCCTGGGCAAGCGCCAGGTCCAACTTCAGGTGGCCTCAGCTGATGCTGGCCGTAGCCCCAGGTGAGCAGCAGGACTCCTCCAGCCTGTTCCCCTTTTCCAGCCTGATCCAGTCAAGAGCAGCTTCTGGACACTGATCCCAGATCCAGACTTGGCCTCTAGCTGCTCCTTCCCCGAGCTCACCGTGGCCTCCCCAGACCACACAGCTCACTGCACCTCTGCACCAGACTCACAGCATTTCCCGTCTGTCCCACTCACTGGGCAATTCATGATGAGCAGCCTGCTGACGTCTCTTGTACTCTGTCTCATATTTGTTATTTAACTTTTTTTCTAGTAGGTTTAGTACTGTCTCTTCCATTAATTCTTAGCTC
Organism: Rhinolophus ferrumequinum; assembly: GCF_004115265.2. Lineage (NCBI taxonomy): Eukaryota > Metazoa > Chordata > Mammalia > Chiroptera > Rhinolophidae > Rhinolophus > Rhinolophus ferrumequinum. The sequence continues at coordinate 88,729,347 of NC_046294.1, read as the reverse complement.
CTTGAATGCCAGAGCAAAGCCATTTTGGTCCCTGTTGTGCCCTAAAGCCCTACACAGCCCTGGGCACGTGGAAGGTACATTGCATAGATGTTAGAATAAAGGAATGGACAACGAATGGCCCAGCGAGCAGCCCTTTCTCCTGGTCTGATCTCGGTGCCCAGCCAGTCCTCACACTACCTGTCTTCAAGATGGGAACTAGCACTTACTGAGGGCACCTGTCTGCTCCAATCAAGAACTAGACAGGTGTTTTATAAGCACATAACCTTCCCCACAATGAGGTGGACATGTCTCTCCCACTGGAAAGATGACAAAACTGAGGCTCAGAACTTGGCCAAGGTCACCCAGCTGGCAAGTGGCAGAGCCAGGATTGGGCCTGGTCTGAGCCCAGGTCCTTGTTCGTGTCTCCGCATGCTGATAGTGAGAAGCAACACGAACACAGAGCTGAGGGGCCTTCACTTTCCTCACCTCCTGAGGAGGGAAAGATGGGCTCTCCTGGTTGCTGAGAACAGTCAGAGATGGACATAGGCCAAGGGCTTGAGGCTGCCCCAGGACTGCAGAATAGGTCCTATGGCTGAGAGCAGAGAGGAGGTGAGCGAGGAAGTCCCACCCCTCTCCCAGGGCTCTCCCTGGGAGTCCCCAGGATCTAGCCAAATCCATTCACCTGCCAAAGGCTGGCTGCCTAACTCCAGACACCTCATCACCTGGGCCTGGATCTGGGGTGGCAGGCAGGGTTGGTGACCCTCATCAACCCAGAAATAATCATAGATTCTCTGGAATCCTTCAAGAAGATGAGAAATGGGCACAAGACTGACCTAGGAGGCATATACATTGTCAAACCCCCATTTCAGCATTTTACCTCTGAAACAGGGACATCTATGGGAGTAGATTTCTGAGAAAAGTGGCTGAGAAGCCAGAAGTCTGCCATTTCTGTGGTCACAGGGCCATCTGTTGGCCATACCTGGCATAGCATGTAGGGGCTGTTAGGCCTCAGAAAGAACTTCCAGATTACTGGCATCAGCAGATATTTACTCAGCTCCTACTGTGTGACAGGCATTATTTTAACAGTAGTGAACAAAACAGACTAAAATCCCTGCCCGTATGGGCTTACATTCTAGTGGGGAAAACAAAAACAAACAAGTCAAAGGTAAAATAGACAGTACGCTAAAGGGGTAAGCCCTAGGAAAACAAATCAGAAAGCTGCAATTTCAGATGGAGTGGTCAGGTATGATCTCACAGAGGGGTGGCATTTGAGTCAAGTCTGGAAAGAAATGAGGAAGAGAGCCTGTAGATTTCTGGGCAGGAACATTCCCGAGGGAACAGCAAGTGCACAGGCCAAGCCGTGCCTGCTGTGTCTGAGGAACCAAAAAGGGCCAGTGAGATTAAGTGGAGGGATGCAAGAGTGGTAGGAGCTTGGAGGCCATTGCAAGGGCTTTGACTCTGAGAAATGGGGCTTCATTTCAGGGTGCTGAGCAGAGGAATGGCGTAACCCAGCTTGCGTTTCGAAAGGATCTCTCCGGGGGGCATGGGGGGAGCTGGATGGCTCATTTGGTTGGGGCGCGAGCTCTGAGTGATGGAGTTGCTGGTTCGATTCCCACATGGGCCAGTGGGCTGCACCTTCCACAACTAGATTGAAGACAACAAGCTGCTGCTGAGCTTCTGGAAGGGTTGACCGGATGGCTCGGTTAGAGTGCAAGCTTTCAATGACAGGGTTGCCGGTTCAATTCTCGCATGGGATGGTGGGTTGTGCCTGTGGGGACAGAGCCCCAAAAAGCAGTTTCCAGGCTCTCGGCCTCACATAGAAAGGTGCTGGCTCAGGTAGTAAATGGCCGTCGACTGTGATCAAATGGCCAGCAGCTGTGGCTAGTTGGCCGTCAGCTGTAACTAGTGAGCCATTGGGCACTAATATAACTGCCGTGGCTATGCTAGCAAGAAAGATGGGGGCTAACAAGAAGGTGGTGGCTGAGTCTGCAAGCGGCACAGTGAGGGGTGAGAATTGTGTGGCTCCTGGTTCCTGTTTCTCCAACCCAGCCGCCAGCGAAAGTATAGAGATATGACTCCCCTACCTATGGCTCCGTGGGTGTTCCTTTTTGGCCTAGCCATATCCTGCGTTCTTATGTGGGGAGTGGAACCAGAGACCCCGCCTGACACCCCGCACGACACTTGGCGTAGTCGGCAGGATCCCCTGCACTACAGTGCCCCCTGCAACTAAAGATTGAAAACGGATACTGGACTTGGAGCTGAACTGCGCCCTCCACAACTAGATTGAACGATAACTACTTGGAGCTGATGAGCCCTGGAGAAACACACTGTCCCCCAATATTCCCCAATAAAATTTATTTAAAAATAAAATAAAAGGATCTCTCCCGGCACTGTGTTGAAAATAGACAGTGAGGGTCAATAGAAATACGGACACAGGTTAGGAAGCCACTGCAACCTCCAAGCAAGAGATGGTGGTTGCTTGGCCCAGGGGTAGCTGAGGTGGTGGGTGAGGAAATGTGGCAGGATTTGCTGGAGTATGACGGGAAGGGAAGAGTTAAGACTGACCCCAAGGTTTTAGTCTAAACTACAGAAAGAAGGATGGTGCCCTTACTAAGATGTGGGATTGGCAGGCTTGATGAGACGAACTGGATGCTTCATTTGGGACTTGTCGGGTCAGAGTTGACTATTCGGTGTCCAGGGGGAAGTTGGGTAAATGAGTCTGAAGCTCAGGGCAGAAGTCCTGCCTGAAGCTGCTGGAATCTGGGTGTTGTCAGCACTTGGGTGACATTTAAAGTCCTGAGACTGCATAAGATCCAAAAGGGTAGAAAGAAAAGTGAAGGGACCAAGGACTGAGCCCCAAAGACCTCGACTTATCAAGGTCAGGAAGATGCTATGGAAAAGCACAGGGGAATGTGGAGGAGGAGGCAGGAAAGGACAGGGAATCAGGAGGCTGGTGTCCTGGAGCCCAAGTCACAAAAAAGGAGGGAGTGAGCAACCAGGTCAAAAGCCACTGATGCTCCAGTCAGGGCTGAGAAAGGGCTACTGGATTCAGCAATGCAGAGGCGCCGGCAACTTTTAGAAGAACAGTTTTGGGGACAAGGTAGTGACAAAAGCCTGATAGAAGTAGGAACAAGCAAGAATAAAAGGAGAAGTATTAGAGACAAGTTGAGACAATTCTTTCGTGGACTTTTATTGTAAAAGGAAGGAGAGAGATGGGATGGTAGCTGGAGAGGAAGTGGGGTTAAAAGAGGTTTGGGGTTTTTTAAGGTGGAAAAAAATAAGAATCTGCTTGTATGCTAATGGGGGTGATTGGGTAGAAAGAAAAAAACTTGTTAAAGGAGAGGTAGGGGAGAGTCAGGAAAGCACTTGTCCCTGAGCAGGGGAGAACAATGAGATAGCACTTCACACCCACTAGTGTGGCTAGCATCAAAAAGATAGTAACAAGTGTTGGGGGTGATGTGGAGAAATCAGAACCCTCATACACGGCTGGTGGGATGAAAAATGGTGTACCCACTTTGGAAAACAGTTTGGCAATTCCTCAAGAAGTTCAACAGGGAGTTACCATATGCCCAGCAATTCCACTCCTAGGTATACCCAAGAGAAATAAAGACATATGGCCACAAAAAGGGGTACACAAATGTTCATGGCAACATTGTTCATAGTAGCCAGAAAGACTAAACCCAAATGTCCATCAGCTAATAAGTGGGTAATCAAAATGCAGTCTCTCCACACTGTGGAATATTATTCAGTCATAAAAAAGAGTGAAGTCCTGGTACACACTACAACACAAGGAATCCTGACACTGTGCTCAGTGAAAGGAGCCAGACACCAAAGGCCACATACTGTGTGATTCCATTTACATGAAATGTCCAGAAAAGACTAGACTTTTCCATACAGGACGTAGATTAGTGGTTGGCAGAGTCTGGGGAGAGGAGAATGGGGAGTGACTGCTAAAGGCACAGAGTTTCATTTGGGGTGATGGAAATGTTCTGGAATCAGGTAATGGTGATGGTTGTACTACTCTATGGCTATGTTAAAAACTGCTGAATTTTACACTTTAAAATGGTGAATTGTATGCTTTGTGAATTATATCGTAATGATGGTTTGTTTTAAAGATCTGGTTGTGCAGAATACGGGGCTGCTTTGGCCCCAGGAAAGAGGAAGAAGACAGGCAATGATGCAGGTGGGCAGTTGGGTGTGGTGGTTGGTGACTGTGGACATTCTCTCCTGGTGGCTTCTGTGTTCTCAGTGAGACAGGAAGTGAGGTCATCAGCTGAGAGGGAGGCTCCAGGAAGAGTGAAGGTACAAAATTGCTGTCTAGAAGAGAAAGAGAAAATGAATGAACTAGGGACATTTAGTAGGATTGTGCAGGGGGGCTGAGGCCCGTGTGGGGAAGGCAGAAGAGCAGTAAGAGTGCTAAGGGGTCCCACACCATGTGGCCCCAACAGTCTTGAGAGTGTGGGGACTTGGGTCATGGGAACTGTGCTCCCCACACAACAGGGGCTCTCCTGGTCCCTGAACGTGCAGGTATACACGTGGCGGCTTGCATGAGCAAACCCTAAAGATGCCCACGGGCTAGCCTTCACAGTTGTAAACGCATATTCACTTTCACTCTGCCGTTCATCTTGGCAAATTTAGCCTCAGAAACACTGCATGTGGACACAAGATGTATGTATGAACCAGGATGTTTGCAGCAGCATTGTTAGTAATAGAAAAGATTGGCAGCCACCAAACGTCCATTGCTGGGGAGAAGGTGAGATCTCCCCATGTTATGGAAGGCGGTAAAGACAGTGGAGGAGCCCATGTGTGACATGAAAGGGTTTCTGAGACACACTGTTAGGTAGAAAAAGTCAGGTTGCAGAACAATGAGCATAATATTATGTAATTTTCTTTCTTTTTTAAAAAACAAAAATAGTATTTATGTTGCATATTTAGGTTATTAAAATACACGAAAGGTCTAGAAGGGATGCAATTTAGATTGTTAATGGTGTTTAATCTTAAGGAGTAGATTAAGATTTGCAAAAGGGGTTGAGGGGGTTAAAAGGATCTAATGAGTTTCAGGGGGGACTTTCATTGTTTATTTGATGTTTCTATGTTTTTTGAACTTGTAACAGAGCAGGCCGAGTCCTGGTTGGCTTTTTCTTGGCCTAACCCTCCCCACCTCTGGGCAGGGGAGAGCAAGGACACCTCCCGCCTCCAGCCTCTCCTTCTCCTCCTCTCACACAGCTGTTCCTGCCCTCACATTTCCCGGAGGAAGGTATCTAATCAATGCACTAAAATCAAAGATACCAAAGGCGGGGAGGCAGCTGCCATAATGATAATAGCGAGCACTAATGTAGCACCTACTGTGTACCAGGCACTATTCTAGACACTTCATATATGCACTCGAAACAACCTTATGGGTCCCATATTATTACTATTTTTACTTCATAGCAGATTTTAAAAACATAAGCAAACAAAGAGGAGGCACAAAAGATTAAGTCCCTTGCCCAGCTGACCTGAAAAAGCTGCCACCACAGCCTGGCTGGCCTCACCCACTTCATTCTCCCCACAGTTCGGAGTCCTGTGATGCAGTCACATGCCCTCCAGGCCAAGACTATGGCTTCCTCAACCCAGAACCCCAGCACCTGTACACACTTGGCACACACTTGGTGCACAGGGAGTGTTCAACATGCATTTGTTGAATTAATTGCTTTGTCCCCCCACTTCCCCACACATAGTGTCCCTCGGGCTGTGCTTTGCTTTCTGGGCCTTGGATTCCTCATCCATACAATGCAGGGTGCACTAGATGCCTTCTGACAACCACTTCAGGACCGGCATTGAGGTATGGTAAGAGAAGCCAAAGCTTATCCCACTAGGGCGACACTCAAAGAGTGAGAAACAAGGGCCAGGGCAGGAAGGCAGGAGAACTTACCTGATGTCTTTCCTCCAGGGCATTCACACCAGCTGGAAATTCGAGTTTCACCCACCCACAGGCATAGACTGGTTCTTCATCTGACATTCCAATGGACAAGGCTCAAAGCTCCTCTGGGGAACAATTTTCCACACACTGCTGCCTGGGCTCCCCAAGGGACACCCCTTTCCAGCTGGATGTCTCGGGGAACCAAGGAAGCTGTTTTTGTCCCCCAAGTCGAAAGACTTGTCACCCAGGCAACTGCCACAGGTGGAGGAGCGGGCACAGCCACGTAGGTGGCCCATGGTGGCACCATGTGGCATGGCTGAGCAGGTGAGCCTGTCAGTGACTCACAGACACAGGGGAGGCTGGGGGGAGGCCTGGAGCAGTGTCTCCCCATCTCCATGTGCTGCCCCAGCCAGAGGGAGCCCTCCTACAGTCTTTGTTACCCAGCCTAGAACATGCCAGGGCAGCCTGGGGGACAAAGATCAAGTGGGAGGAGGAGGGGAGAGGTAAGGCAGGCACTTTTACACATGGATTCACATGGTCTCACAAGGTAATGGCATCCCTGTTCTTCACATGAGGAAACTAAGGCCAAGAGAGGCCAGTGACAGGGCCTAGATTGCCGGTTGGGAGCAGGTCCCAAGCCCATGCCTCTCTACCATGTTCCATCACCTCTGGGTGAGACAAGGATCCTGCGCTAGGACTCAAATGGACCCCCACCCCATCCAATCCCACCCCTGGGCTTCCAGCCTCACCTTCAGAGCCAACTCTCAGGTCTGTGATTCAAGGAGCCCTGAGCTAGACTCCACCAGCGGGGTTCACAGTCAGCTCCTGAGCTTTCCCCCTTGCAAGGCACCTCCACCCCCTGCACAGTCCCTCTTCACTTATAACTCTTCCATTCACTTCTTAACAGAGCCTCGCAATGAGGTGAGCGTCTAGTCCCATCACCCAGGGTCCCCTAGGCAGACAATGGCAGGCCTCAGCCTTCAAAAGAACGTCCAGGTGACCCACTAAACAAAAAGGGCCTGGGCCACTTGTCCTCCAATGTACCCAAGGTCACCCTCTGAGTACTTCCCTTTCCCTTCCCTGGGATGTATTTAGGAGCTCTCTGTGTGAGTGCCAGGGCCCTGATCTCTAGCAAAACGCTGGGGAGGGCCACGGTCCCTGGGAGAACTCCAGCTGCCAGCAGACCCGTGACCAACATGAGAACCTCAGGGCGGTTATCCCTCCTGCCACCCCATACCACACAGCCATGCTGAGACATACCGAGTCCCCCACAGAGGGTTTGGGCAACACGTACCCCCGGCCTCCCTCTACCCCACCCCTCGTCCTCCCAGTCCTGGGCTGCCCGTCTCCATCCCTTGGGCTGCCAAATCAGAGAACCCCACAGACAGATGACAAGCAGGCAGCCCTTCTCCCACCACCTCTTCCAGACCTGACAGAGAGTTTCTAGGAACTTCTGGGGCCTCTGGCACAAAGATGCTGAGAAACCAGGGGGAGGGAAGAGCAGGTCAGGAATAAACAGAACAAATGGGGAAGAGGAGAGGGTGTTACCTGACCCATGTGTGCCACCTATGTCTTCCCCACCTCCCACTGTCCCTGGCACATTGCTGCTTCCCTATCTATGCACGTGAAAGCTCCCACCTACCCCACCCATCCCTAAACGCTACCCAAATTCCAAGGCCAGGTTCAGCTCTGCTCCCTTGGAGCTCTGTTCCCCCTGCAGGTTGGCAAGGCCTCCTCTAACTCCCTCAGCATCCCTGGGGCTGTTAGCCGGCTCTTCACTCTGGAGGTGGGTCAGATGTGGCTGCAAATCCCCACCCGTCCTGTCTCCTGGACACCAGTTCCAAGCTGCTCAGACAAAATCACAGATTATCCAGGTAGCACTGGGAGTAATTAAAGGGATTGGTGTGTGTGTATGTGTGTTTCTGTATATGTGAGTATGTCTTTTTTTTTTCCATCTTATCAGTATTTTATGGGTATTTCATAGAAAACTTATTTGCATATTATTTTTACTGAAATGTCTTCCAATTTGACAAGTCAAAATAACATTTCATTGTTTTAACTTACACTTTTTACATTTATATTAAAGTTAAGTTTTTTGTATTTTTTTTAATTTATTGGGGTGACAATTGTTAGTAAAATTACATAGATTTCACATGTACAATTCTGTATCACATCATCTATAAATCCCATTGTGTGTTCATCACCCGGAGTCAGTTCTCCTTCCATCACCATATATTTGATCCCCCTTACCCTCATCTCCCACTCCCCACCCACCTTACCCTCTGGTAACCACTAAATTACGTTCCCCAGATTAATTTTCAAAACCCCGTGTATGTGAGTATGTCTTTGAATGTACAAATGAATGTGTGTTTGTGAGACTGAGAGTGTGTATATTTGTGTAAACGTGAGCATGTGCACACCCGTGTATGTTGGGGGGCCCTGACCACCTGACTGTCTTCCCTCTTGCCTAGGGGTGGGCAAGTCCCTTTCCCCTCAGAGCAGCCCAAGCAAGGCAGGACTGTTGCCTGGAGACTTCTGAGGTACTAAGTGGAGAAGAGCACACAGGGACAGAACAGAGGCCATCACTGAGCTCCTGTTCCTGCACGGACAGATTCCTGCTCTGACCCCGACCTCCATGACTGTCCAAGCCCAGCTGCTGAGGTAAGAGATTGGGGTGGGGAGGGGGTCTTCCTAGGCCTGTCTCAACTCCCTTCTGCCCTGAGCTGGGCTGGACTCTAGCCTTGAAGCTGCCCCACCCACTCCCAGGGCCCTCACTCCTGTCTCAGGGCTCAGGTCTGCAGAGGGAGTCCAGCAGCTATCCCCAAGGCCTGGACCCAGCCACCCCTTCCAACATTTGTCTGCAGCCACCTTGGCTGCTTCCACCCGACGGCACAGCCCAGTGCCCTCCCCAAAACATGAGGCTCTAAGTCTGCCCTTCAGTCCATCACATTACCTGCCAGAACCCCAACTCTTATAGCCCCAAATCCCCAGATAGCCACCAACAAGTTCAAGTTTTCTAACTCAGGATCACCAAAGTCCCTCTGTTCACTTGCAGAACCTGAAGCAGAACAACATCTCCACAGACCAACGCGAGAGCTCCCCTGGCCAGCCAAGGCACCCACCACCATCCACTCACCCATGCATCCATCCATCCATCCACCCACCCATGCATCCATCCATCCATCCATGCATCCATCCATCCATCCATCCACCCATGCATCCATCCATCCATCCACCCATGCATCCATCCATCCATCCACCCACCCATGCATCCATCCATCCATCCATCCATGCATCCATCCATCCATCCATCCACCCATGCATCCATCCATCCACCCACCCATGCATCCATCCATCCATCCATCCATCCATCCATCCATGCATCCATCCATCCATCCATCCACCCATGCATCCATCCATCCATCCATCCATGCATCCATCCATCCATCCATCCACCCATGCATCCATCCATCCATCCACCCATGCATCCATCCATCCATCCATCCATGCATCCATCCATCCATCCATCCACCCATGCATCCATCCATCCATCCATCCATCCATGCATCCATCCATCCATCCATCCACCCATGCATCCATCCATCCATCCATCCATGCATCCATCCATCCATCCATCCACCCATGCATCCATCCATCCATCCACCCATGCATCCATCCATCCATCCATCCATGCATCCATCCATCCATCCATCCACCCATGCATCCATCCATCCATCCATCCATGCATCCATCCATCCATCCATCCATGCATCCATCCATCCATCCATCCACCCATGCATCCATCCATCCATCCATCCATGCATCCATCCATCCATCCATCCACCCATGCATCCATCCATCCATCCACCCATGCATCCATCCATCCATCCATCCATGCATCCATCCATCCATCCATCCACCCATGCATCCATCCATCCATCCATCCACCCATGCATCCATCCATCCATCCATCCATCCACCCATGCATCCATCCATCCATCCATCCATGCATCCATCCATCCATCCATCCACCCATGCATCCATCCATCCATCCACCCATGCATCCATCCATCCATCCATCCATGCATCCATCCATCCATCCATCCACCCATGCATCCATCCATCCATCCATCCACCCATGCATCCATCCATCCATCCATCCACCCATGCATCCATCCATCCATCCATCCATGCATCCATCCATCCATCCATCCATCCATGCATCCATCCATCCATCCATCCACCCATGCATCCATCCATCCATCCATCCATCCATGCATCCATCCATCCATCCATCCACCCATGCATCCATCCATCCATCCACCCATGCATCCATCCATCCATCCATCCAACAAACATGTATTACCCAACAGGGGCTCATCATGGTTCTAGTCTCTTTTTGAGAATGGGAAATAATCTGAGGAAAAGAATGGTTTCCAAAGATCGTTCCAAGACAGTGCTGACCAACAGATCTTTCTGTCATGATGCTAATGTCCTACATCTGCTCTCCAACACGGTCAGCCGCCACTAGCCATACATGGACACTGAGCATTTTTGAAATGTGGTTAGTGTGATGGAGGAAGTGAATTTAGTTTAATTTTACTTAGTTTAAATGTAAATGTGGTTACCAGAGGGTAAGAGGGTTGGGGGGTGGGGGATGAGGGTGAGGGGGATCAAATGTATGGTGATGGAAGGGGAGCTGACTCTGGGTGGTGAACACACAGTGTGATTTATGGATGATGTGATACAGAATTGCACACCTGAAATCTATGTAATTTTACTAACAATTGTCACCCCAATAAATTAAAAAAATAAAAAAAATTAAAAAAAAAAAGAAAAAGAAATGTAACTGGTCACATGTGACTAATGGCTTCCATATTGGACAGCACAGCCCTAAAAGCTATGGAAGCAGAAAGGGAAAGGGAAGCATCGAGGAGGAGGCAACATTTGGTGGGGCCAGGTGGGACTCCAGAATTTTCTCTTTACAAGTGTTAACTGAGACCAGAAAGGGCCAGACACTGATGATACAGCAATAGACACACAAGCGGAGGATGTGAAACCAGGTAATGATAACGAAGCAGAAGTTGCTGCTCTGGCACAGAAGGGGGCTCGGGGGGGGGGGGGGGTCCCATCTCAGACATTGTAAATCAGGGAACACTTCCTAGAAAGTGGTTTCTAAGGTGAGGCCTCAGGAGGAAGACTATTCCAAGAAGGAGAAACAGTTTGTGCAAAGGCTCTGAGGCAACAGAAAGCCTGGTGAAAACTGAGGAGAGCAGGAAAGCCCTGCACACAGCAGCAGCCCAAACAGCCCCACAGCGCAGCTCCGTGCCGGTGGCCACCAGGCGTTCAGTCTTCTTCCTAAACACCCACCGGAAGTGCCCAGCTCCAGCCAGCCCCATGAACACGTTTTAGAAAATCTTTTGTCACAGTTCTCAGCCCAGCTGAGGCCCTCTGACCTCCTGCATCCTCTGAGGTCACTGCTGGATGGGGCCTGAGCCCTCAGCCCTCCAGAAGTTCCTGCCTCATCATGGAAAAAGATGAAAAGCCCAGTCTTTCCCAAGAATCAGTCCAATCAGTCCAATGTGGGGGGGAGGGTAGCCATGACCCCAGCTCCAGGACACAGGGACAATGGAGGGGGGCAGGCAATGAGTCAGAGACAGAAAAAGATGCAGAAACAGAAACCCCGGCAGAGAGTGAGGTTGAGACTGATGGCAAGAGAGACAGGAGATGCTGATCACAGATACAAGCCAGCAGGACAGATACACACCGGGCAGCAGCAGCCAACATACGCCACATACAGCTGGAACAGACTGCCACGCTGCCAAAGACAGCCAAGGACTAGACAGTCTTTTGGCTACTGGAGAGGCAGCCTACGGGACCTCACCAGAGATGGGGTGCCCAAGCACAGCTATAAGAACTGGGGAACATCTACGGACTGCATTTGCAGAGCAGGTCACGAGGGGGCGGTGTTGTTCTAGCCACTCCATCCCTGCCCCTAAAGGTCAGGACTCCAGCTTCCCAAAGATGATCAAAGTTAGACTCCATCCATTCATCAGAGGCGGCAGACATGCCCCAGCCTCACTGAAAGGTGTAAAAGCTTGGATGTAGGGACCCAGAGCATCCACACCCTAACCTGGAGACCCTTCACCCTTCGTTCATCATCCCAGCAGCTCCTCACACCTAGCCTTCCTTTCACACCCTCCCTCCCCGACACCTGCCTGGGAAGCCCAGAGCACTAAATGGTAGGGTCTGGGAATGGTTGCCAATTTCCTTCTCTTTCCAATAAATGGCATGAGCACGTGCTAGGTTTGAGGACTGCCCTCAGCTCCTGCCAGAAGGCCTGGTCACCTCCTTGACATCTTACCTTGTGGGCTCTTGGATTCAAAGCCTCCTTCACAGAGGTTATGGCTTAGCAGAAGCCTGCAGGGCTGAAAACACAAATGCAACCTTGGGCTGCATTCACAGAATGTAATATCTGGTTAGGAACGCAGTCAGCAGCAATAAAATCTAAGTCTCTGGTGACATCTTCTGAAGAGCTGTTAATAAACCAACATGACCAAGGAGGAAGGCCACTGTGGAAGCATGTAATACATACAAGGTACATCGATGAATACCAATACTGTGTCAAACACTTTAGATACTTCATCGTACCTAATCCTTACAGCAGCTCATATTGTTATACCCACTTTACAGATGAGAAAACTCAGAGACGCTCCTCCTCTAATGACGCTCCTGTAAGTGTGGGTGTTTCTCAGAGCTCCATTTTGGGCCTCTTCTCTTCTTCCTTTATACATACTTCCTGAGTGGCCACATCCACTCCCAGGGCCTAGCCTTTATTCTATTCAAATTAAGTCCTATGCCTAGATCTTTCTCCTGGGTACTAGATCAGTTTATCTACCTGCCTTCTCCTGATCTTCCCTTGGATAGCTTCAGGCACCTAACGTCCTACATGCCCACTGCTGACACCTGACCTCCATATAGGGAGTGAGCACTGCACACACCCAGCACACCTTAACCAGCCTCAACCACTCTCAACCCAGTTGACCTCCAGTCAAATCTGCCCCCACTCTCAAGTCCAAGAACTGCTCATCAAGATGTCCCTCATTCCCTGGGCAATGTCCCGGTCATCCATCACCTTCACCCTTGTCACAAACTCCAAGCTGTGCCTCTCGCTTCCTCTATGTCTACCCAGTAAGCCCCATACTGGAGTGCTCCCTGACCAACTCCTGGCCATAGTGGGGGATGGCAGACAGGGTGGCAGAAGTGTTCCAGGCAAGGGGATGAATTCAGGGACTGCATGAAGCCAGAAGGCTGGGTGCAGAGCACCCAGGGAAGGGAGGGTCCTGGATGTCATATAGGGGTTTGCTTTTTTTTTTCCTGACAGCAATGGGAAGCCATCCATAGTTTTTAGCAGGAGAGGTGTGATCGGGGAAGTAGATTTGGGGAAGTCAGGGTGGGATAGAGCAGTGCCAAAGAAGAGAGCATCTGCTATGGGAGCTCCAGGGAAGAGTGTCTAGGTGAGAAGTGAGGGGGTGTGGACAGGAGGGGACAGCATGGAGAAGAGGAGTGACTGGATCTGTGAGACCCTGAGAAGGAAGAAAGGATAGGGCTTGGTCATAGATAGAATGTGGAGAGAGAAAAAGAGGAGGTCCCAGGGGTGATTCCTGGGTGCATGGTTACTGAGATGAGGGAAGGCTAGCAGAGAAACAGGTTGGGGAAGAAAATCAGGAATTGGGATTTGGGCACACGGAGTATTGGATCCCTGTGAACTATCCCAGGGGAAATGTCAGACAGACAGGTGGCTTCATGGGATATCTGGAATGCTCAAGTCTTGACTGGCTCACACTTGACTGGAGCCCTGGGAACAGAAGACAGTGCTAGGCAGTATGTGGGCAGGGCTCCGGGCTGGAACCAAGTCTGGAGGAACCACAGAGTTCATGGCTCAGCAGACATGACCAGACTGACATAGGAGACTAAGAAGTAGCCCAGAGAGGTATGTGTCCTGCGTGCTGAGAAAAGAGGATGCTCCAAGAGGAAGGAAATAGTAGGTCATTACCAAACCGCTAAGAGTTGTAGAAAGGACTAGAGGAGATATTTGGTTTGGTGACATGGAGGCCATGGGTCATCTTGGCAAGACTGGTTTTGTAGAATTGTGAAAGAATGGCACAAGGTAAGCGTGGATCTCAGAGCATAGCGAGATGAAGAAATGGAGGCAGTCAATGAAGACCACATTTTCAAGAAGCTTGTCTGTGAAGTGGAAGATGGCAGAGAGAAGATTCAAAAAATATTTTTAAGATAGAGGAAGTCTGTAGATGTTTACATACTTTTGGGAAGAAGCCAGGAGAAGGGGACAAAGTGAAGATAACAGGCAAGAAAAGTGGCCATCAATAATCCAAGTTCCTGATGGCGGAAGGTGGAGCAGAGGTGGGCAGAAGGGTCCTCAGGGAGGGGTAGGTACAAGGTAAGAGGGCTCCATATGGAAACTTCCAGTAGGTGGTGGCCCCACTGAGATGAACTCAGTTGATGAGGGGGAAGAGTTGGAAGTTTGAAAAAGTCACCATAGCGACACACAGCAGGCCTTGTATGCAGGTTTTGCCCCCCCAGGTGACAGCCATGATGTGATGGCGAATAAGAATGAGCCCACTACTCAAAGGCACAATTTCCTCCAGCAGCTTACAGGGCCCAGTGCAGGACAGAGGGCAGCTGGGTCTGCAGGGCTGCCTACCCCGGCCCCATGTGGGGGGAATTCTCCTACTGGTTCTGTTTAGTCTACCTTCCTCAGGGGTGAGGGGTCAAAAGACAAAGTTTGTTCTCTTGCAACCAGCCCCACGTGGGGCATCCAAGTCCCCTGTCTCACTGGCCAGTACGAAATATCCAGAGGAGGAGTTAAGGCCCTCAGGGGAGCGGTCCATGCTGGAGTACTGCTGAGTACTGCTGAGTAGCCCTCACCTTCAGAGTCTTCCCTGCTCCTGCTCCTCCTGCTCCCCGCTCCTGTCTGTGGTCCTGTTCAGAGTCCAGCCCTGAGAGTGAGGAGGGTAGGGATTTGGGAACACAAGTGGGAAAGAGGGAGGGAAATGCACATATTGACAACAGCAGGCACAGAGAGCAACCACACTGGTTGTTGGGGAAGATTCTGCCCCAAGTCCTCCTAGGGTGGGGGTTTGGCTCAGCAGGAGCAAAGTGATAAGGTTAGCAAGAGAATGATAGAAATGACACAATCTAAGCAGACTAGAAAGGAGAATGAACATAGGAGAGTACTGAAGAGAAAACGGAAGTCCCAATGACATTTTTAAAAACTTTTGTCATGCAAGTAGTTGAATATGCAAGCTGACTGGACAATCACGTACACTGTAGTACAGAAAGGGAGGGAAAGGGAGGGAGGGCAGGGCTGGCTGAGCCCTGGGCAGGAATGGAGGCCATTCCCACTGGAGATCCTGGATACTCTCCATTAGGGTTTCCAGGCTGGAATTCCCACCTGTTCTCAGGATTTTTTTCGCTGTCCTGTTCCCGAATCCCGAGATATAAACTGTTTTCTGTTCTCCACGATGAATCCTTTCCACAAAGTGACGGCCGATACTACCAACCACCTGGGTTCAAGGAGCCGATTTTCCCGATTTCCCGACCAACTTTTCTCCGGATTCGGAAATGGCACGGAAAAGCGGGCGGGCGGGGGGAAGAGGGGAATCCCGAGAATGGGTGGCAATTCCCACCCGGAAACCCTAGCGATAAGTAGGAAAAATATCTAAGAGACACGTTGTGAGTAGTATGTTTATTTCCCATTGTGGGTATTATTGGGTTCAAGGAGTCGATTTTCCCGATTTCCCGGACAACTTTTCTTGGGATTCAGGAATAGGAAAGTGAAAAAAATTCCTGAGACCGGGCGGAAATCCTGCCTGGAAACCCTACTCTCTATTTCCCCAGGCAGCTCACAGAAGTAGAAGAGAAAGGGAGCAGCAGGAGGAAGGCAAAGCAGGCTGATGAGAGGGGCCCAGGAGACAGTGCTCCCTATGGTTCAGGGTCTAGAAGCCTGAGTTAGGAAATAGGGCCGGATGGACTGTGAGCTGGGAGCAGTCTATTCTGGGCCCCGCTGTGGACACAGGAGAGAGGCTGAGACTGGTCTGGAGTTTTTCCAGGTGGGGCTGGGTCCCTGACCCAGCAGGTATCAGAGTCAAGAGGGAGAGGGGACAGCGGGAGTTATGGGCTTCACATGAGGAAACCTCGCAAGTGGGCCCTGGGGGTGAGGGCCTCCAGGACACTCCATATCGAATCCCGTGGGTGTGGTGTGTACATTTTCTGCAGGAAATGTTTTCCCAAGCAATTGAAAGGCATGAATGGTCTCAGAAAGGTTAGGAGCTGCTGGCTGAATGATATTTAGACACCATGTCGAAGGGCAGCATCCTAGGGCTTATGGGAAGGGTGTGGGCTCACTTTCCTGGAACATCTCCCAAGGCACGAGGGAAAGTGCAACCAAGAAGGGGTGAAGCAGTTTCCCAGCTCAGTCCCTCTTCCTCGTCACTAAGCACCTCCCGTTAAAGTTCCCCAGTCCAGAACTATTTGTGAGCCCTACTATGTGCCTGATACCAGGCTGGGTGCTAGGAACACACAGCTGAGTCAGAACAGCCCTTTTCCTTGAGTTGTTTATTGCCCTGCAGGGTCAGTATTTCCATCTTCTCACCTGGCACCAACCAACCAGGTAAGGCACAGGGTAGGTGCTCTGGGCCTTTGCACATGCTGTGCCCTCTCTCCTGGGACACCATTCTCTTCCTCACACCCATCCTCATACAATCCCTTCCATATAATGCCTTCTTACCTCCCCTCCTCCAGGAGTAACAGAAGTTTGTATGTCACTCCATCTGGGAAGACTTCCTTGAACACCCAGGGTTATGAGCAGCACCATACTCACCTCCCCAGCACACAGCTCACGTTCTGAAGGTGTGGTGCCGTCAGTGCTTGAAGGTATGGCCTCCAGAGTCAGAGTCCAAAGATGGCCTTCAAATCCTGGTCCCTTCACTGACGAGCTGACGGATCCTGTATAACTTAATTGACTTCTCTAAGTCTCAGTTTTCCTATCTACAAATGGGAAGAGGGGGGTTGTTTCTGTTTTGTTTTTCAATTTTTTCCAGCTTGATTGACATATAGTTGGCATACAACATTGTGTAAGTTTAAGGTATTGACGTGATACATTTATATATTACAAAATAATTACCACCATAACATTAGCTAACACACTTCTTTCCTGTTACATAATTACCATTTCTTTTTTGTGGTGAAAACATTTAAGATTGACTCTCTTAGCAACATTCAAGTATGTAATATAGTTATTATTATATTCAAGTATGTAATATAGTTATTATTAACTATAATCACCTGTACTCAAAACTTGTTAATTTTTTATTACTGAGATATAATTGACATAAAACATTATGTTAGTTTTAGGTGTACAACATAATGATTCGATATTTGTGAAATAGTCACCGCAATTAGTCTAGTTAACATGCATCACCACACATAGTTCCCAAATTTTTATTATTGTGATGAGAACTTTTAAGATCTACTCTCTTAGCAACTTTCAAATAAACAATACATTATTGTTAACTATAGTCACCATGCTGTACATTACATCCCCAGGAAAATGGAGGTTTTAACTGTACCTACTTCATAAGATTATTTTGAAAATCAAATAAGAAATTCCACATAGAGCAACGTAGCACAGTGCCTGGCAGAGAGTTCAAATAAGCACTTAGCAGCTATTATGATACTTTCCTATAGAACGCATTACGTTAAGCAGCAACGTTTCAGGGCTGGCCCGTCTATCTGGTTTACCAATACAAATCTTAGCAAAGACCCAGCCACATAGTCAGTGCTCAACACAAAGCTGTTGAATGAATGAGTACATTAACCCCTTAACTGAAACCACATAAAACCCTCTACATCTTCACTATTTCTGGCCCAGACTCCTGGTGCTACAAACTGAGGGGCCACGTGGTAGGAGAGGGTCGTGAGGAGAACAGTGAGAGGGAGGCCTGGCTGGAAGTTGGAGAGAACCACCCAAAGTGCCACCCAAGGGGCAGCCTGTCAACAGCCAGCATTGTCTTGTTAGGAACTCAGGCCTCAGGTAGGGCACCTGCCCAGCCAGAGGAAGAATGTCACTTCAAGGAAGCACATTCTCCCCCTCTAACACCACAATCCTCCCCATTCTGGGTGTACCTGGGTGTTTGCCATGCCTGAGGGAGAGCTCTGGGTCTTCCTCCTTGCTTAGCTTGTTGGGAGGCAGGGTGTCCAGAAGTTTCCCTTCCAAGAACAAGAGAAGGAACAGGATGTGGAGAGGCCGGAAGGAACTGAACATAAAGGTGGAAGAAATGAGAGGCGGTTTCTCAAGTTAGAATTTAGGCCCTGGGGACTCCCAGCGTCTAGTCGAAGAGGCTGTGGAGTCCGGTGGCTCTGAGCTCTAATTGCAGGTCTTTCCCCAAATTTCTGTGTGACCTTAGGCAAGTTACTTACCTTCTCTCAATCCTAGCTTCTACTTCTGTAAAATGGAAACAGTGATATTGCACTAGTGACAGCTATCATTGCTTGTCCTGTTCACTGACCCTCGCCAAGTTAAAGGGCAGTGCCACGTTTGCTCCAAGTGACTACATGCCCTGGGTGGGGTCTCCCTTTTTCCCAGAACTCTGAACTAATAAGTACAGCAGGAAATGGCAGTTGCTCGGGGGTTAAGAGGGAAGGTCACATGATGTTAGGGCTGACGCTGCCACTATGAGCTTCACTCCATTAGGACTGACAGGAAAGCAGAAATCTAAGTGGGCCAAGCAGGCTGGCTGGCAGAGAGGGGAATAAATGGCAGAGAGAAGCAGAGACAGCAGAAAGACCGCTGCTACAGACGCCTTGATGCCTCTGGGTACCCCAGTACCCCAATCACTGGGTAGCCCAGCAACAAACACCCTTCACCCTGAGGTCAGAAAAGCCATAACTGGAACCTGTTTCCAGCTCACAAGGTTGTCTTGAAAAGAAAGTTTTAGCCCCAGCACAAGTGCAAGAAACCTCAGGAAGGCCCCTCCATGGTGCACCACAGCACACAAGCTTATTAGGCCCCCTGGGGCGCCCACATGGTGCAGGGCACAGCTGTACTTGCTGAGCAACTCCTCCTCCTCCTCTCAGCGCCACCCCAGCCAGTCCTGCGCACCTGCAGATGCCCCAGTAGTGGCCAATTAAGGTCAGGTCAATGGAGACATACCCAGAAGGCTCGCACAGTCAGGGCTGGGTGGGGGCAGGAGCCACAGAGGAGCCCCAGTGAGGTGCAGTTTAGGATCATTCTGGTTAAGAACACAGCTCTGGAGCCAGAATGCCTAGGTCTGACACTCAAAGTGACCTTGGGAAAGTCACCTAACCTGGGGATAACACTAACCTGGGGATAACACTAGAATCTATTTCCTAGGGTTGAGGGAAAGGTAGAAAGAGGTCACGAGGGGCCAAAGTCAGGAGGACATGCAAGCCATGGAGCAGACAGCCTATGAACTTCACAGTGGGTACCTGGAAGAGAAGCAGCCAGATGCAGACCCTGGGTTTCACTAGAGGGGAAGAAATTGAGGCAGGACTGGTGCTGAGACCAGGGTCCCTCCAGCCACTGTCCTCCTGTCTCAGGAGCCGCAGCCTTAGGTCCACTCTGGGATCCCCACAAGCATCATCTTCCTAACTCTGCCGACAGCCTCACAGCCCACCCACCCTTCACCCCTCATTTTGACCTTAAGCTCCTTCTCATCATCCATACTTCAAGCTCTTGCTCAAATGTCAAGAGCCTAGTTATCCTCTTCACCTAGGCCCCTCTGTTATTCTCTGTCTCAGACTCTAATAACATTCATCATAAACTGAATTCCAGGAAAACCTTGCAACAACACTCATTCAGACGTCACACATCTGGGGGCTTTCTCCTGTCCCCCAGCAACAGTGCCAATGTTCTTGTACAAGAAGTACTCAAACTCATGTCTTTAGGGGCAGGGATGGGATGTCCAGGAAGTGACAACCTTGTGACCATTTGGGACTTTCTCATTTCAGTGTAAGCACAGTTATGCATAACGTAAATTGCACTACATTTACTTTTTATGACAGAAAAATAATTCATTTTTTAATTCAATGTTTTCCTTATTTCAACTTGCAAAATTTTCCCCCCTTCTTCAGCCTCCTCCCACCCCCCACTCCTGTTCAAGCCGTTGTTTCTCAGTCTAGCTGTGTAGGACACAGCCTCCAGGCCCATGCTGGTGTTATGAGCCTTGCGCTCCCCCGGCTGAGGCAGTTGGTCGCCTGTCATCAGTTGGCCACTCACAGCAGCTCATGGCAGCTCTCGCCGGCTGCCGGCCACTCATGGTGGCACATGGCAGCACACGGCAGCTGGCGGCAGGCAAAATTTTTAATAAATGAAGTCTGCAAACTAAAAATGTATTAATTTCACTATACAGGTGTATGACTTTTTACTTTTAAAATCATTTAACATGACTTGAAATTACTTTAGAAAATTCTGGATTGGGTTGCCTAGCTGAGAGCAGTGCCACAGCTCAGAATTTTTATAGGCATAACAAAGGTACTTACCACATTTTCAAAATTATTTTATACAGAACTTCTTTTAGGAGAGTGAACTTGAATATCTTGTTCCTCTTTTTCCTGCTGACACTAAGAAACCGTATTCCCAGACCCAATTTTTTATTAGGATTTTTTTAGAGCAGCTTTAGGTTCACAGCGATACTGAGCAGAAGGTGCGGTTTCCCATACTCCCCTCGCCCCGAATATGCATGGCCTCCCCCACTATCAACATCCCCCACCAGATATTCACTTGCCATTAACCTCACAGGAACATGATCTCTCATTTTCTAATTGGATTATTTGGAACTCACTTAGCACAAGATGATGGGGATTGAATCTTAACGTACTTAACTTGACACTCGGATTTATCTGCCTCACAACAGTGGGATGTAAGTTTCCTGAGGGAGAAGGCCAGGCTGGGCTGCTCAGTGCTGAATCCTCAGTAACCTGCACAATGCTTCCCAAGAGTGGGAGCTTAACTTGAGGAATGAGACCCTCACAAAAACAAGGACAAAGCCATGAATCAGTACGCCTAACCAGGTGGCCCGCTACTGCCACCACATCACTTATCCTCGGTGGAAGAGGAGACCCAGAGGACAGAAGACAACCACTAAACAACTGGATCCTCAGCAGTCCCCACCCCAGCCTTCTCCTGTGATCACAGGCTTCCAAGAAGCCTAAAGGGGAAGATCACCCCCTTGTTCTAGAACAGGCATCTCTCAGTCCCCTCTCAGCCCCTGAGGGAGCTGGCTCCACAGCTCAGCTTCATGGAGGGCTGGGAGATGGGCCAGACTTCCTCTGCCCTGCCTCCTCATCATGATTTATGGAGAGGGCAACCCCAGGAAGGAAGCCTCAACCAAGGACCAGCTAAGAAACTTTTTTTAAAAATTTGTTATTTAAAAGCATAAATAAGACCGTCTTCTACCTTGTCAATAAATGATTTTTCTTGCAAAAAAACAGAAACAAAAGCATAATAAATTAATGAGTTAAGTTCCATTCAGATGGCTTGGGTTTTTTTCTCCATCACATTTGTATCTTAATTTCAGAGGTGTGTCTCTGGTGGGGTCCCAAATAAATAGATGTTTGGTGGGGCCTCCATTAAATAAATTGTCTGGTTTCTGAACAACTTGAGAAATAAATAAAAAGACTGAAAAAGAAGAAGATGAAGATGTAACAATGGGGACCTTGTCCTTATGGAGGGCCTCATGACTTTATGCTGCTGCCAGAGAGAACACCCCAATGTCCAGGAAAACAGCTGAAGGAGGGTCACACATCCAGTTTCCTGCTACTATGTGTGTTTCTCTCTTATACGGGTTTATCTGATGTTATCTGAAGAAGTTGTCCTTTGGAGTCTCCAATGTAAAGCTATGTCCCAGGACAGGAGAAGTAGAGATCCCTGTGGAGAAAGTGGAGAAAGATGATCCCTGTCCCAAGGGTCACATAGAGTCTTCTTCCATTCCATGCTCCTAGAGGTGGAGGCAGGTGTACTGTCCCCTCCAAGTCCTCCACTGTTGGGAAGATCCTTCCGTCTTCCCTGCCTGCCCAACTCCACGCTGCTTAAAGAACAAGTCTGCAGTCATCCAAACATGGTCGAAATTAATCTGTTCTACTCCTGGCAGCTCTCTCACTGTGGAATGAGTGTGTGCCAACAAGGTTACATATGGAATGGAAATTGGATTTTCCACTTCCACTAGGCAAGCAAAGATGTGTTTCACTCCAAGAAAGGAGGGCAGAGGAGCAGGGTCTGGGAGTGGGAAAAGAAGGAAACGAGGCTACATGAAGATCTCACTACCCCCAGGATGTGGTTTTAATTCCATCTTTCCCCCAGTTTAAGAGCTCCAAATTAAATATACAAGATGTAATTACAACATGGAGACCCTGGGTCAGTCTCCAGAGACTGTCACAGGGAAAAGCAACAACAAAATCAAGGAAAGAAAGAGCAGACTCTCAACGCCAATTTGAACAAAGTGGCAACCACCTCCAGTCTGCACCGCAGGGGCTCTGGCCAGCTCCTGACCAGCTCCCATGGCAGCCACAGCCTTGAGTGCTCTGGGAGGGCTCTCCAGCCCACAGACTCACCTCAAGCCCTCTCAGGCCGAGGACCCTCAGAAGTGACCAGATCTGACCATCCATATGTCTTACACCATCGTTCAAATGCAAGGGTTTCCTGTGCTGTCACCTCCACACCTTCGTTCCTGATTTCCTTCCTCAACCTAATCCATAATGCCCTTTATCCCACGTTTGATTCTTTCCCCTCCTCCAAGGTTCAGCTGAAGTCTCCCCTCCTTCAGAGACAATCAAGACTTTCAGGGTGGCCACCACTAATTCCTTGCCAACCCCACACACGCAGTCTTCTGCATCCTTCCCTCCTCTCCTTCTCCCCTTCCCAACATCTAAGGCTTCTCAGATCAGTGGCTCCTTCTCAGCACAGAACCTGACATCACTCCATTCAAGAAAAGATCACCTTCTCCCAAGACCCTGAATCTTCTCAACATCCTGCCCGGTTGCATTTGTTGAGGGCACTTTGTGTGGACTCCTCAGTTTATTCCAGTCTGTTATTCCACCTGCTGTCAGGAAGTGCACCATGACCTTCTGGTGACCTAATCCAGTGACCTTGCAGTCTCCTTCTCCCTGCTGTCTCTGCAGTATGCAATGCTAGTAATTGTCATACCACCCTTGACTTTCATGATGGGCTTCTCCTGGTTTTCCTCCTGCATCTCTCAACATTCCTTTTCTGACCTCTTTTCAGACTCTTGTCCTCAGCCAGGCCCTCAAATATGTTGTTCTCCAGAATTATGGAGAACTCTTTCTCTTCTCGTGCCACCCCTGTCCCAGGTGCACCTTGAAGCTACACCCTGCCCCCATCATCCGTCCCTGCTGAGGACGCCCCTGAGCTGCGTCCATTGATTGATGTCCATTAATGCCCGATGCACTAGTTCTCCTCCCGCCATAGCCTCCCGTCCTTTATCCACTGCCCCACCCCATACCTTTTTTCAGACATGTTAAGACAGCCTCCCACCAGCTTGTGCCCAGAGGTCCTCCCCCACCCACCCTCCACCTGTCGCCACAGTCACATAGCTAAGGAATGCAAGGGACATTATTTTACTGACATCTTAGGTGCCAGGCACTACACCAAGAGGTTTCTCATATGCCGGCCCACTTAATTTTCCAACGACTCTGTATGTTAGACATTGTTACACTCATTTTCACTTATAAGAAAACTGAGGCTCAGAGAGGGTGAGCAACCTGCCCAACTCTTTTTTTTTTTTTTTTTTTTTTTTTTTAGATTTTTTTATTGGGGAAGGGGAACAGGACTTTATTGGGGAACAGTGTGTACTTCCAGGCCTGTTTTCCAAGTCAAGTTGTTGTCCTTTCAATCTTAGTTGTGGAGGGTGCCGTTCAGCTTCAAGTTGTTGTTCTTTCAGTCTTAGTTGTGGAGGGCTCAGCTCAGCTCCAGGTCCAGTTGCCGTTGCTAGTTGCAGGGGGCGCAGCCCACCATCCCTTGCGGGAGTTGAATCGGCAACCTTGTGGTTGAGAGGACGCACTCCAACCAACTGAGCCATTCGGGAGCTCAGCGGCAGCTCAGCTCAAGGTGCCGTGTTCAATCTCAGTTGCAGGGGGCGGAGCCCACCATCCCTTGTGGGACTCCAGGCATCGAACTGGCAACCTTGTGGTTGAGAGCCCGCTGGCCCATGTGGGAATCGAACCGGCTGCCTTCGGAGTTAGAAGCACAGAGCTCCAACCGCCTGAGCCACCGGGCCAGCCCCCCTGCCCAACTCTTAATGCCACTAGGGACAGAGTCGCCTTTGGAGTCTGGGTCTGCCTCACTCCAGTGCCTCCTCAGCCTCATTCATTTCCTACCTGATTCCCCAAATGCACATCTGATCACAATAGTCCATTACCTTTTCATCGTGCTCCAGGAAAAACCCGAACTCCTTAGCATGGCATCCATGGTCCTCCCCAAGCTGCCTTAGCCCACCTATTTCATCCAGATGGGATGGTCCAGCTTGCCTCCATCAGCTGAGATGGCTCTTGCCCCATGTTTCTACACATTCAGCCTTCTCTTCCTGGAATATCCTTCTCACCTCTCTATCCAGTGAACACTTCATTTCTTAAGACCAGCTGAGAACTGCCTTCCTTGGGAGGCCCCCCATCTTCCCAGGTGGGGGGCTATCTCTTTGGAGCTCCCAGGATACCCTGTGCATGCTGGGTGCTGGCATTCACCGCATTGCCTTGCAATCACTTGTTTAATCTTTGAAATGTCACTTTTAGCTTTGTAACCTGAGGGCCCAACACAGGTCCTGTGTACAGCAAGAAGGGCTCAGGAAAAGCAGAAAGATCGAATGAGCACCTAAGCCAGATCTGCTCAATGTGTGGTCTCCAAACCAGGAGTAGCAGAAGAGAGCTCCACCCCACTCACTCTTAGAGTCAGACTCTCTGGGGGTGGGTACTGGGACTTGGTACATTAAAGACGCTCCCCAAGGGAGTCTCACACACAGTGAAACTTGAGAATCTCTGATCTAGACCAGCACTTGGCCCTGATCCTCACCAGCCCAGCCTCACAAAATCAGATACTGAGCTACTATCTCCTTATACGCAACCAGGACAGTATTTCCCAAACTTTTTCCTATCAGGACACACATATAAAATAATATTTTAGGGTGCTCTGGAGTAAACAGACGAAGCTGCTCAGAGCTGGAGTTGAGAGGCGATCCTGAGCTACCCTGGACTCCACCCAGCTGAGATGAGCAGTATTTCTGCATACCTGGAGCCCACTCCTGACACCCTGCTGAGGAAGCTAACAGCAGCAGGCACAAGCAGCCAGGCACAGTTGCCCAGCCTTCACAGGGATGCTGGTGCTGACAAGCTTTGATGAAGCCCCAGTGAGTGACGATGGCCTTGTGGTCATCAGCAGTGTGGACCTCCACAGCTTAAGACCATTCCCACCACAAGAAACTAACCTAGGGTCTCCTGGCCTTGGGAACTGCAGATGGAGGAAAGAAACGGTGAGAGCTCTGAGTATCCCCTGCTGGGCTCTAGACTGTACTATCCAAAGAAACCCCTGGGGTTCCTCCCTCCAACCCCACCCTGCACTGCCCTTCCAGGAGGTAGGATAGGTAGCCAGAGATGATCTGTCAGCAGGGATGCTGAGCTTTCCCCTGCCAGAGACAGGCTGCTACAGTGACTTGATGTACTTCCAAAAGCTCCTCATTCAATTAGTCACTTAATGGAATAAATGGAGGAAGGGGCTGGCAAATCAACTAGGTACTTGCATTGCTGTGAACCCTAAAAGTCACCCTTCAAAGCACCCTATTTGCCAGGTAGAACATATTCTCCATATTCTCTATGGGCCCCAAACCCATCTGCTGACCTTTCTGGAGGGACTAAGAAGTGTACAAAACTTGCCTTTACAATATATTAAAGAGGAACTGCAAGCTGGAAGACTCCTTAAATCATTGAGTCTTTTTTTTTTTAATTAAATTTATTGGAGTTACAATGGCTAACAAAACTACATAGGTTTGAAGTGTATGATTCTATAATACTTCATCTCTATATTACAGTGTGTTCACCACCCAAAGTCAGTTCTCTTTACATCACTATATACCTATTTGACCCGCTTTACCCTCTTTTACCATCCCCCTTCCGCCTTACCCTCTGGTAACTAAACTGTTGTCTGTGTCTAAGAATTTTTGTTTCTTTGTTTGTCTTGTTCCTTTGTTGCTTTCAGTTTTACATCCCATATATATGTGAAGTCATATGGTTCTCAACTTTCTCTGTCTGACTTATTTCACTTAGCATTATAACCTCAAGATCCATCCATGTTGTCGCAAATGGCAGTATTTCATCTTTTCTTACCGCTGAATAGTATTCCATTGTGTATATATACCACAACTTCTTTATCCAATCATCTATGGAAGAACACTTTGGTTTTTCCATGGCTTGGCCACTGAACACATATATCTTTATGACTAAATGTTTTCAGAATTTTTAAGTAGATACTCAGCAGAGGGATTGCTGGGTCATATGGTAATTCTATTCTTAATTTTTTGAGGAACCTCCACACTGCCTTCCATAGAGGCTGCACCAGTCTGCATTCCCACCAACAGTGTATGAGGGTTCCTTTTTCTCCACAGCCTCTCCAACACTTGTTACTATTTGTCTTGTTGATGGTAGCCCTTCTGACTGGGGTGAGGTGATATCTCATGGTGGTTTTTATTTGCATTTCTCTGATGATTGAGTCTTTACATTAGGAGCTGATGCCTTGCCTGTTCCTATGAATGCTTAACTCCTGATTGAGAGATGCTTCCGGGGCAGTAACAAAAAAAGCTATGATGATGTACCATAGAAAAAAATCATCTTTCCCCCTGAGGTTTAAGAAGTTAGATGGAGAATTTGTATTCTATGAAGCAGCTTGGGAACACTGAGTAAAGGGGCCATTAACTGAATGAAGGGCCTACCACCGCATGACACATAAATTGACATTGAACAATTTGTATACAAATGGTTACAGGGATGGACGGATGGACGGATGGATGGATGGATGGGAAGTAGCTTCCATTTTTGAGAGTTCTTTCCTTCGGCACTATCCCTACAAGTGTGAAATCACTGTGTATACCTTTTTGGATAGCTCTCCCCAACATTTTAGCACAGACACAGATTGGTTCAGCCAAATGGAGACCAGGCAGCATGTTAAGGGACATGAAAGGAAGAAAGAGTACAGAGAGGGCCTCCAAAGTATATGAAAAGGAAGAGAGCCTGTTGCCAGCTTATCCCAGTTCTGCATGTATCTATTAATCTAACATTTCGTTTCGTTTTGTTTTTCAGCCTCAGCTAGAAGTGCTACCACCTTTCCCCCTTTGCTAGGGGACACCAGAGACTGACTAAGCCAGAAGAACATTAAGACTTAGTCAGAGGAAGCAAACTGGCCCTCAGACATATTTTGTTTGGCCTCTATAGCCACTTAAAATTTTGGATTGGATATTAATATGTAAAAATCATATTTTATAGAAACATACAGATTTTTTTGTTTTCCTTGGGAAAGAAAAGAAAACAGAAGATCTGGCGATATTGTCCTGACACTTTCTCCTAGTGACAGTGGGCTGGCATGGGGAATAATAGGCTGCCTGTATCAGGCAGAAGTACTTTCTCCAGTTTGTCCCAGTTCCCACTTCCCTCCTTGCCCTACTATCTACTCTGCCCATTTCACTCATTTACCAGTTTGTTACCCAAAGTGTGTGAGCTCTGCACAAACCCTCACTCTGTAGATGAGAAAACTAAAGCCTACAGGGCAAATGATTTCATTAAGTTCACACAACAAGCTGTTGGCAGAGCTAGGACAGGAACTCTAGTAAATTACTGGTTTGTTTGTCAGTGTTTAGCATAAGGTGGGTCTTTTCAATACTATTGAATAAATGAATGTGTGAATTAATCGTCCATTTTTTTCTAACTAAGTTTGAAGTTTGCCCTATCTGTGCTATTCCAGCTCTACCTTTCAGGTCGACTCAAAGCACCCTCCCCAGGAGCTATCCTGGGCTTGATCTTCCTGGACCAGAACTTTCTGCCAATCTCTATGGAGTTGATGGCCATTCCCTGCTCCCAGAGGTAAGGAGTGAGGGGAGAGGCCGATTGGCTTGAGCCAATCTGTGGACCACAGGAAATCCCTTCCCCTTGGCCAGTGATGGGCACTTGTCCATTCAAAGGCAGTGTGAGTCAGGAGCAAGTAGTCACTTGGTCCTCTAGGAAAGAGAGTCCCTGGAAGCTGCTGACCACCATTTGGTTTGGGGAACATGATGAGTATGCTTATTTAAGAATGAAGCCAACACTGAATAAGAGGCACTGAGTAAGGGAAAGAGAAACTGGGTCCCTATTAAGTAGGGCTCTGGGTAGAGCCTCACTTGAAGTTGACATAATCCCTGGATCTTCAGTTAAGGGGGCCAACCTACATTCTCTATCTTGCTGAAGCCAAGTGGGACAGGTTTTCTGTCATTAGCAACATAAAGAGAGCTCCTAGGGACTGGGGCACTTCTGTGAAACAGTCTCTTCTAAGGAATGGAGGGTGTATGAATCTGAACTCTCTGGGTTGCAAGTGATGTACCCAACCGCCATCCTACTGAGCATTCTCTCAGCAAACATGCATTGGTCTCCTGCTCTGCGCTAGGTGCTGAGGTTGCAAACATAACTAAGACATACAGCACTTACCAGGCAGTGAATAACAGATTTCCTTCTGGAAAGGTGGGTAAGATTCAGCAGGAGAGGATGTCTTCATAAGCCATTGAAAGGAGCTTAGCCTAGTCAAAAGGGTAACCTTTTGTGCGGGAATTAAAACAAACAAACAAAGTTTTTTCCAATATAAAAATAAAACATTTGTTTAAAATTAGAAAACACTAAAAAACATAAATATTTTAAATCACCCATAGGCCTGCAAATCAGAGTAATCATTTTAGCATTTTTGTTTGTTTCCTTCCAGTCTTTTTTCCTTTGCATATATTTTTTACAATTTTATTTTAGTGTGGCAAGAACACTTCACATGAGACCTATCTTCTTAACAAATTTTTAAGTGTACAAGCATAAACTGGGACTGTCCCAGGAAAATTGGGATATATAGTTCCCTATTTCTAATCCCCAATATAAAATTCTCTGATAAAAGCTACACTTGAAGATTTAGCTTAGGTTTGAAGTTAAGATGTGTCCCCTGCCCTCTACCCCAAATCTAATACAGTATTGTTGACTACTGGCAAATTTTTGTGCAGATCTGTAGAACTTATTCATCTTGGATAAGTGAAACTTTATGCCCATTACTTAGTAACTCCCCATTTCCTACCCCCAGCTCGGGCAGCCACCATTCTCCTCTCTGTTTCTATGAGTTTGACTATTTTATATACCTCATATAAGTGGAACCTTACAGTATTTGTCCTTCTGTGACTAGCTTATTTCACTTAGTACAATGTCCTCAAGGTTCACCCATGTTGTCTCATATTGCAGAATTTCTTCTTTTTATAGCTGAACAGTATTCCATTATATATATACACACACACACACATATATATATGTATATGTATATATAAAATATATATATAATTATATATATAATCTTATATTCATATATATTATATATAATCTATATTATATATATATATATATATATAATTACATTTTCTTTATTCATTCATGTCAGTGGACACTTAGGTTGTTTCCACATCTTCGCTATTGTGAATAATGCTGCAATGAACATGTGAGCGCTAATATCTCTTCAAGATCCTGATTTCAATTCTTTTGGATAAATACTCAGAAGTGGAATGGCTGGATCGTAAGGTAGCTCTATTTTTAATTTAGGGGGGAACCATATATTGTTTTCCATAGCAGCTGCACTATTCTGCATTCCCACTAATAGTGTACAAGGGTTCCAATTTCTCTACATCCTTGCATAGTTTTTATTTTTGGGATTGTTTAAAAATTGTGATCCTCTTCCTCTCAACCTGTGGTGCCTGAGGTGGAGGCCTGTTTTCTGAGGACAGCTTTTGCAAGGTGCTGGGAGAACAGGCTTAAACAGTGGCACACACATGCAGAAGGTGGAAGGGAGAACAGGCCACACACTGGGTGGTGTTGAACTTCACAGGTTTCCGTCATTTTCCATGGAAATCAGGCTCTGGCTTCTCTTTCTCTAAGTGGGCCAATGAAAGATAAAACCCTGCCCTCTTGCTCCTCTGTAGCAAGCATGACTCCTGAAATTTGATGATATTGTCCACGTTTTATTAGAAACTGGACCATTGAAGCAGGTGTAGCATGCCCCTTGACTACTCCCTATGTCCTCTTTCACTTCTTAAGTTCTGAGAGGAAGACACTCTGGAAACATCGCCACTCCCTATGCTTCATCCATACATGTGAGGTAGGCCTGCAGGTTTCATCCACGTGGCCGACTCATGGAGAGACACTCTGAGTCTGATCTTTTGACCTATTAGCGCTCCACAGCATACAGCTCCCAAAGGTTTAGATTTGGGGTAGAGGGCAGGGGACACATCTTAACTTCAGACCTAAGCTAAATCTTCAAATTTAGCTTTTATCAGAGAATTTGATATTGGAGATTAGAAATAGGGAACTATACATCCCAATTTTCCTGGGACAGTCCCAGTTTACGCTTGTTCTTCTGGCATAGTTATTAATAGTGTCCCCTTTCATTCTCAAATATTTCCCAAATGGGACAGTAAGTTATACGGTGCTTGTGCAGATTAAGAAAATATGCACATATGTCAGGGACTGGGGTAAAATTTTTTTTCTTTTTTTTGTTTGTTTGTTTGTTTTTTAATTAAAGTTTATTGGGGTGACAATTATTAGTAAAGTTACATAGATTTCAGGTGTACAATTCTGTATTACATCATTTATAAATCCCATTGTGTGTTCACCACACAGAGTCAGTTCTCCTTCCATCACCATATATTTCATCCCTCTTACCCTCATCTCCCACCCCCCACACCCCTTACCCTCTGGTAACCACTAAACCATTGCCTGTGTCTATGAGTTTTGTTTCTCATTTGTTTGTCTTGTTCTTTTGTTGTTTTTGGTTTATATACCACATATCAGTGAAATCATATGGTTCTCTGCTTTTTCTGTCTGACTTATTTCGTTTAGCATTATACTCTCAAGATCCATCCATGTCGTCACAAATGTTCCTATATCATCTTTTCTTACCGCCGAATAATATTTCATTGTGTATATATACCACAACTTCTTTATCCATTCATCTATCGAAGGACATTTTGGTTGTTTCCATGTCTTGGCCACCGTACACAAATCTGCAATGAACATTGGAGCACACGTGTATTTATGTGTAGATGTTTTCAGATTTTTGGGTAGATACCCAGGAGAGGGATTGCTGGGTTATATGGTAATTCTATTCTTAAATTTTTGAGGAACCTCCACACTGCCTTCCATAATGGCTGCACCAGTCTGCATTCCCACCAACAGTGTATGAGGGTTCCTTTTTCTCCACAGCCTCTCCAACACTTGTTACTATTTGTCTTGTTGATGATAGCCATTCTGACTGGGGTGAGGTGATATCTCATTGTGGTTTTTATTTGCATTTCTCTGATGATTAGTGATGTTGAGCATTTTTTCATGTCTATTTGCCATTTGTATGTCCTCTTTGGAGAAATGTCTCTTCAGGTCCTCTGACCATTTTTCAATTGGGTTGTTTGTTTTTTTGTTGTTGAATTTCATGAGTTCCTTGTATATTTTGGAAATTAGCCCCTTATCGGAGGCACTGTTTGCAAAAATCTTCTCTCATTCAGTTGGTTTTCTCTTTATTTTGTCGATGGTTTCTTTTGCTGTGCAGAAGCTTTTAAGTTTGATATAGGCCCATTCATTTATTTTAGCTTTTACTTCCCTTGCCTTTGGAGTCAAATTCATAAAATGCTCTTTGAACCCAAGGTTGATAAGTTTAGTACCTCTGTTTTCTTCTATGCAGTTTATAGTTTCAGGTCTTATACTCGAGTCTTTGATCCATTTTGAATTAATTTTGGTACATGGTGACAGATAGCAGTCCAGTTTCATTCTTTTGCACATGGCTTTCCAATTCTCCCAGCACCATTTATTCAAAAGGCTGTCTTATCACCATTGTATATTTTTTGCTTCTCTGTCAAAAATTATCTGTCCATATTTATGAGGCTTTATTCCTGGGTTCTCAGTTCTATTGCATTGGTCAATGTGTCTGTTTTTCTGCCAATACCATGCTGTTTTGATTATTGTTGCCCTGTAGTACAAGCTAAAGTCAGGGAGTGTGGTACCTCCAGCATTACTCTTTTTTCTTAAGATTGCTTTGGCTATTCGGGGTCTTTTGTGGTTCCAAACAAATCTGATGATTTTTTGTTCCATTTCTTTAAAAAATGCCATTGGGATTTTGATGGGGATTGCATTAAATCTGTATATTGCTTTGGGTAATATGGCCATTTTAACTATGTTGATTCTTCCAATCCATGAGCACGGAATGTCTTTCCATTTCTTTGTGTCTTCTTCAATTTCTTTTAAAAATGTCTTATAGTTTTCAGCATATAGGTCTTTCACATCTGTGTCTTCACTCACACTTTATTAGTGTCTTCACTCTTTTTATCTTAGTGAGCCTAGCACAGGGTTTGTGGTTAAGTTTATTCCTAGGTATTTTATTCTTTTTGCTGCAATTGCAAAAGGAATTGTTGTTTTTATTTCTCTTTCTGAGATTTCATTGTTAGTATATAGGAATGCAATGGACTTTTGTACGTTGATTTTGTAGCCAGCAACATTACTGTATTCGTTGATTGTTTCTAATAGCTTTTTGGTGGAGTCTTTAGGGTTTTCTATATATAGCATCATGTCATCTGCAAAGAGTGACAATTTAACTTCTTCATTCCCAATTTGGATGCCTTTTATTTCTTTCTCTTGCCTGATTGCTCTGGGGACGACTTCCAACACTATGTTGAAAAGCAGAGGTGATAAAGGACAGCCCTGTCGTGTTCTTGAACGTAGAGGAAAGGACTTCACTTTTCACCGTTAATTATGAGATTAGCTGAGGGCTTGTCATATATGGCCTTTATTATGTGAAGGTATTTTCCTTCTATACCTATTTTATTAAGTGTTTTAATCATAAATGGATGTTGTATCTTGTCAAATGCTGTTTCTGCACCAATTGATATAATCAGATGATTTTTGTCCTTTATTTTGTCTATGTGATGAATTTACGTATGTTGAACATCCTTGTGCCCCTGGGATGAACCCCACTTGGTCGTGATGAATAATCTTTTTAATGCTTTGTTGCATTCGATTTGCTAGAATTTTGTTTAGGACTTTTGCCTCTGTATTCATCAGAGATATTGGTCTGTAGTTCCCTTTTTTGTGTTGCCCTTACCAGGTTTTGGTATCAGGATAATGTTGGGCTCATAAAATGATTAGGGAGTACTGTCTCTTCTTCAATTTTTTTTGGAAAAGTTTGAGCAGGTTGGTATTAGATCCTCTTTGAAGATTTGGTAGAATTCACTAGTGAAGCCATCTGGTCTCGGACTTTTGCTTTTGGGAAGTTTTGGATAACTCATTCAATTTCATTACTGGTGAGCAGTCTGTTTAGATTTTCCAATTCTTCATGTTTCAGCCTAGGAAGGCTATATGTTTCTAAGAACTTGTCCATTTCTTCTGGGTTATTGAATTTGGTGACTTATAGTCCTTTAGAGTATTCTTGAATGATCCTTTGTATTTCTGTGGCGTCCGTGATAACTTCCCCTTTTTCATGTCTGATTTTGTTTATTAGTGTCTTCACTCTTTTTATCTTAGTGAGCCTAGCACAGGGTTTGTCAATTTTGTTAATCTTTTCAAAGAACC
The DNA here is from genome assembly GCF_004115265.2 of Rhinolophus ferrumequinum. Lineage (NCBI taxonomy): Eukaryota > Metazoa > Chordata > Mammalia > Chiroptera > Rhinolophidae > Rhinolophus > Rhinolophus ferrumequinum. Next base: position 88,695,551 of record NC_046294.1, on the reverse strand, counting down.
AGCTCTTTGTCACATTAATTTTTTCTATTGTCTCTTTGTTCTCTATTTCATTTAGTTCTGCTCTGATTTTTATTTTCTCCCTTCTTCTGCTGACATTGGGTTTCATTTGTTCTTCTTTTTCTAGTTCTTTAAGGCGTAACGTGAGGTTATTTATTTGGGATTTTTCTTGTTTCTTGAGATAGGCCTGTAATGATATAAATTTCCCTCGTAAAACTGCTTTTGCTGCATCCCAAAAATTTTGGTAGGATGTATTTTCATTGTCATTTGTTTCTATGTATCTTTTGATCTCTCCTGTAATTTCTTCTTTGACCCAGTCGTTCTTTAAAAGTATGTTGTTTAATCTCCGTGTATTTGTGCTTTTTCCTGCCTTCTTTTTGCAGTTGATATCCAATTTCAAAGCCTTGTGATCAGAGAATATGCTTGGTCTGATTTCAATCTTCTTAAATTTGCTGAGGCTGATTTTATGTCCCAATATATGGTCTATCCTTGAGAATGTTCCATGTACACTAGAAAAGAATGTATAGTCTGATGTTTTAGGATGAAGTGCTCTATATATGTCAATTATGTCCATTTCATCTAATGTGTCATTTAGGGCTGTTATTTCGTTATTTATTTTCTGTTTGGATGATCTATGCATAGCTGTCAGTGATGTATTTAGGTCCCCTAGTATAATTGTGTTTTGGTCAATTTCTCCCTTTAGTTCTGTTAGTAGTTGCTTGGTATATTTCGGTGCTCCCTGATTGGGGGCATAAATATTGATGACTGTTATGTCTTCTTGTTGTATAGTCCCCTTTACCGTTATGAAATGTCCATCTTTGTCTCTTGTTATCTTTTTCACCCTGAAGTCTGTTTCATCTGATATCATTATGGCTACACCGGATTTTCTCTGGGTACCATTTGCTTGGAGTGTCAATTTCCACCCTTTCACTTTGAGTCTATGCTTGTCCTTGTAGCTGAGATGTGTCTCTTGGAGACAGCATATGGTTGGGTTTAGTTTTTTGATCCAATCTGCCACTCTGTGCCTTTTTATTGGTGAGTTCAGTCCATTTACATTTAAGGTGATTATTGATATGTGAGGATTTCCTGTCATTCTATCTTTAGTTTTCTGTAAGGCTGCGTCTCCATTGTTTCTTTGCCTTTTTGTTGCTGTCTATTATTTCTGTATGGTGGCATTCTATGATGTTTCCCTCTGTTTCTTCTTTTATTACAGTATATATTTCAGTTCTGGATTTTTCTTGAGTGGTTACCCTTAAGTTTATGTAAAAGAAATTTTGATATTTAGAGTATTCCATTTTCTTCAGCACGCTTACTTTCTCCATTCCCATATTCCGGTTCAGGCCTTTACTCTCCCCCTTTTTATGTTTTGGTTGGCACAAATTGTCCCTGTTGATGTTGGTCGAATAGCCTCCTTTAGTATTTCTTGTAGTGCAGGTCGTGTATTAGGAAATTCCCTCAGCTTCTGTATGTCTGGGAAGGTCTTTATTCCTCCTTCATATCTAAAGGATAACTTTGCTGTATACATTATTCTTGGCTCATAATTTCTCTCTTTCCATAGTTTGAATATTTGGTTCCACTCCCTCCTGGCTTGTAGAGTTTCTGCTGAAAAATCTGATGATAATCTAATGGGCTTTCCTTTGTAGGTTACCGTCTTCTTTTCCCTGGCTGCCTTGAGGATTTTTTCTTTCTCGTTGATTTTAGACAGCTTCAGTACAATGTGCCTTGGAGAAGGCCTGTTGGGATTGAGGTAATTAGGTGTTCTATTTGCTTCTTGGATTCGAGGATCCAGTTCTGTCCACAAGTTTGGGAAGTTCTCATCAACAATTTGTTTGAATATATTCTCTGTTCCCTTCTCTCTTTCTTCTCCTTCTAGTATGCCCATTATTCTTATATTGCTCTTTCTGATGGAACCCTCATGCACTGTTGGTGGGAATGCAGACTGGTGCAACCATTATGGAAGGCAGTGTGGAGGTTCCTCAAAAAATTAGGAATAGAATTACCATATGATCCAGTAATCCCTCTCCTGGGTATCTATCCAAAAAATCTGAAAATATTTATACGTAAAGACAAGTGTGCCCCAATATTCATTACAGCTTTATTTACGGTGACCAAGACATGGAAACAATCAAAATGTCCTTCGATAGATGAATGGATAAAGAAGTTGTGGTATATATACATAATGGAATACTATTCAGCAGTAAGAAAAGATGAAATAGGACCATTTGTCACAACATGGGTGGATCTTGAGATTATAATCCTAAGCGAAGTAAGTCAGACAGAAATTGCAGAGAACCATATGATTTCACTGATATGTGGTATATAAACCAAAAACAACAAAAGAACAAGACAAACAAATGAGAAACAAAACTCACAGATACAGACAATAGTTTAGTGGTTACCTTAGGGTAAGGGGTGGGGGGAGTGGTAGAAGAGGGTAAAGGGGATCAAATATATGGTGATGGAAGGAGAACTGACTCTGGGTGGTGAACACACAATGGGATTTATAGATGATGTAATACAGAATTGACATCTGAAATCTATGTAACTTTACTAACAATTGTCACCCCAACAAACTTTAATTTAAAGAAAACGAAAAGAAAAATCAACTTTAAGCTTTGTGGAGTCTATTATGTCATTGTTTTCTATTTCACTATTCCTATTTCTGATCATATTGTTACTATGTCCTTCCTTCTACTTTCTTTGGGCCCATTTTGTTGTACTTTTCCTAACCACTCACTTTGGGTATTTCACATGTTAATGTTCACCAGCCTTTTTTCTTTGCTAATATAAAAATGTAAGATTATAAATTTCCCTTGAAATATTTTTTGCTACATTTTACAAGTTTTTGTATGTAATATTTCCATTATCATTCAGTTTTAAGTACTTTTAAAATTATGCCCTAGTTTTTGTTTGTTTTAAAAACTTTTATTTATTTAAGTGTGTTTTTCCAAGACCCATCAGCACCAAGTCAAGTAGTTGTTTCAATCTAGTTGTGGAGGGCGCAGCTCACAGTGGCCCATGTGGGGATCGAACCGGTAGCCTTGTTGTTAAGAACACCACGCTCTCACCAACTGATCTAACTGGCTGCCTATGTCCTAGTTTTTTCTTGATTCATGAGACACTTAGAAATTTTTTCAAATATATAGAAAATGATCTAAATTGTCCTGTTTTAATAATGTTCTAATTGAATTGTTTTGTGAACAGAGACTCTGTCTACTATAATGCTTATACTTTGAAATATATAGAGAAATTTTATGATTAATTTTTATGAATGTTCTATGTATGCTTGGAAAAAAAAACAATATGTGCTTTCAAAATTGTTGACTGCCAGATTTTATATAGGTCCATTAGAACAAACTTGTTCATTGTGTATTTCAATTCATCATATCATTGCTGATATATTTTTGTCTACTTGACTTATTAATAATCAAGACAGATGTATCGAAATCTTCCACTATGACAGATGATTTGTTCATTTTTTCTTATTTTATTATTAATAATGGATGTAACTTGAATATCTCTTTGAATATAGCCTGTCATTCATTCTTTCTCTTCTGTCCTTTAGATTTTAATTAGACATATATTAGGCCATCTCATTCTATCATCCCTGTCTCTTCATTTCTCATATTTTCCATCTTCTTTTCTCTCTTTGCTGCATTCTGGGTAATTTCTTTAAGTGTATCTTTCTGTTCACTACGTCTCTCTTCAACTGTATTTTAGAACTGTGCTTTTTCAACCTATTCATTGTTTTCATTTCAACAATTACATTTTTCATTTAAAGGTGATCCATCTTTTTTTGAGGTGACATTCATATAACATAAAATTAATAATTTTAAAGTGAATAATTCAGTGGCATTTAGTACATTCACAATGTCGTACAACCATCCCATTTGGTTTTGTGTGTTGTTTTACAAATCTGTTTGCTCCTGATAGCTTCTTATTGTATGCTTCTCTTTGTACTTGCATCTCTTTAAGCATTGCATTTTTATACATTTAAGTTCTTTAAACATTTCCTATGTCACGATTCTGTATTTAATATCTGACATGCCATCATCTGCAGTTTCTAGAATCTGCTTTTCACTGTTGTCCATTATTTCTGCTGTCCCAGGCACAGTGACTTGCCTTCTCATGGGTTTGGACACCTTTATGCAGGAGCTAATTGTTTGACCTTAATCTGTCTTAATCTGTCTCTTAATCTGTGAGGGTCCTTTGAGCCTAATTTGAGAAAGCTTTCTTCCAGAGAGGTTTTGCCTCTAGTACTCCGCTTACCACAAGGCACCTCCAATCAAGACCACCGCAGCCCCGATTGAGTTTGGCTCGGAAAAGAAATCCAGGCTCTGCATCTCTATCTCACTTTTCCAAGTGGCAGTAAACATGTGACAGTGTTGTTATGTAATCAGACCTCAGGGCTCCTCATCCATCCCTGCCTGCTGATACAGGCTAGCTCCCACCACCCTGACTCCCCTTTGCCCTATCCCAGCTCTCTGCTCTTGGACACCTCACCCACCCTTTGGAGAGTAGGGAGCTCCTTCTCCAACTTTTAGCCATCAATCTCAGTTGCCAGCTACCACAGGTGGGCCCCCAGGTACTCTAGGAACCAGATCATGATTGTTTGGTTGGTTGGTTAGTTGGTGTTGGTGGTGGATCCCTGAAGACTTCCCCTTTTGTGAGAATGGTGAAGGTTCAATGATTATGTCTGATCTGGGGTTAAGTTATGGTGCAGCAGGAGAGTCTCTCAGAGCCCCCTGGTAGTCACGATCCTGGCCCACTCCAGCATTTACCCATAACTAAGCTGATATTTTTATCTCCACCCTGTGTTTCTCTGTCTCAATTGGTTGTGAATTCAGGCATGAAAATGGATATTATTTATTGGGCCCCCCTAAATGCCAAAAGGACACAGCAGGGATGAACTAGAAAACACAGCAGGACATTGTGTGAGCATGGACTGCCTTCTCCAAGCTTGTATTCTCTAAAGTAAAACTGGTAAATCCTACCTGGGCTGTATACTCCCAGGATTGTTGTAGAATTACATGAGAAGATAGATGGGAAAGACCTTTGAAACCTGAAAAGAACTCAACAAATTTACAGGATTGTTAGTACTGCTAGTATCATTGTTACTACTAAAGTTAACCATAATAACCAGCACAGGGTTTTCAGGAACCAGCTGTAAGCACAGAAAAGATGGAAGATCAAAGTCTTCACAATGCTTTTGGGTTTCTTGCTTTGGCAATAGTGTAGAGATACAAAGACAGCCAGTTGCTCAAGTGCAATTATTTTATTTTATTTCACACATGTTACAGCAACAATCCCAAATAAATAAAGCTCTTGAGCTATAATCCCCAAGGAATTGATTAATGAGCTTTTTTTGAGTCCAAAGTGCCCTCTTCTTTCGTCATCCCTTGATTAGATATACCCCACTGTTTGAGTTCACTCCCTCACAGGAAAAAAAGGTAGAATTTGCAATTTAGTTCCACTGAATGGGGGAAAGTCAGTATTTTTTTTATTAGTTTCAGGTGCACAAAACAATGTAATAGTTAGACATTTATCATTTATATCCCTCACACAGTGACACCCCCCCACCCCATCCACTACCCCTCTGACATTGCACACAGCCATTACATTTCCACTGTCTCTATTCCTAATGCTGTACTCCGCTTCTTGTAACTGTATATATATATATATATAAAATTGTAGTTGACATTCATTATTGTTCAGTTTCAGCTTCAGGTGTACAGTGCAGTGATCAGGCATCTACATCATCCCTGAGGTGGTCTCCCTAATGAAACAAGTGACCATCGGATACCCTACAAAAAATTTATGCACTCCTATGTTTATTGCAGCACTATACGCAATAGCCAAGACATGGAAACAACCGAAATGCCCATCGGTAGATGACTGGATTAAGAAACTGTGGTACATTTATACAATGGAGTATTATGCAGCCATAAAGAAGAAAGAAATCTTACCATTTGCAACAACATGGATGGACCTAGAGAACATTATGTTAAGTGAAATAAGTCAGACAGAGAAAGACAAATACCATATGATCTCACTTATGTGTGGAATCTAAAGAAAAGAATAAGTGAATGAACTAATCAGAAACAGTCTCAGAGACATAGAGGAAAAACTGAGGGTTGCTAGATGGGAGGGGGGCTGGGGATAAGGAGGAAGGTGAAGGGATTAGAAAGCACATTCAGTAACCACAAGAAAACCAATATTTTTTGACAATTTTTACTGCAACTTATAGTAAAATACACAATTTATACAGCAACTCAGTACAAATAGTCATACACACACACACACACACACACACACACACCAATTTTAACAAAGCAACCACTACTTTAGTACATATAAGCTGCTTTCATATTTTCAATTCTAATCTATCCTGTACTATTATAGTCTATTTTATTTTTTAAATTATGTCACAACCTACTAGATTGATTTGCAGCTTGAAAAAACATGGGGAAGTAACAAAGGAGGTATGTGTGCCTGCCTCCCTCAAGATTCTGAAGAGGTGGGCATCTCTCTATATTGGTCAGATAAAGTACAGTTTAACCTAAAGGCAAGGGATGAGCAGGATGAGGTTTCCTGACGCCTCTTCTCTGAGGCAATGCCTGCCTGTCTTACTCTCATTCTTCCTTCAAAAAAATGTGTACTGAGCATCTACTCTTTGCCAGGCACAGTGCTAGATGCTGGGAATACAAAGATAAGTGAGACTGCGGAACAATTCCCCAGAAGGAACAGACACCCCTTTGGCTGACCAAAGGCTTAATGATTAGCCCAATGGGTTAATAAAAGAAACCCAGGAAATGTGAGGGGTCAGGCCTCTTCCCCATGCTGATGCTTCTCCCATGTGAAAGGTACCACACCAGTACCCTCCTCTCCCTACCACACACTCCACCCCAACAGAGAGGGAAAAATGTGTCTGACTGGTGATTTTGGAAGGAAACTTGGCATGTGTGACCCTGATATTTCCTCTTCTCTTTCTCTTCAAATCAAACTGCCTTTGCAATGTGCATCTCTCACTCTGTCCTCCATGCTTCAAGTTTTACAAAGGATCTTTCCCAACACTGCCTGGGACTAGTTGGGTAAATTATCTTATTGTGGAGTGTAGTGTTATGAAACCCGGCATAAGAAGTGGCACTCTCTTGGGAGGTGAGGGGATAAATTGATGTTATTTAAGTATACAAATTGGCAAAGAATAGTAAACAAGCCATAGAGCACAGTGTAGTTCACATAGACAACAACATTGTACTGTAATTACATAATGTGATAAATATTACTACAACAGCAATCATATTACAATATACAAATGTATCAAAGTAACACACTTCACACCTTAAATTTATATGCTATATGTCAAATTTATTCAATTGTTTAAAAAATCGCTATTTCCAACAACAGCTCTTTCATATCACGATAGTTCATCTCCATCTGCCTGACACTCTGTCTTCATTTTCATTGTTCCAGGATTTGGACAAGGAAGGGGGTACCATTTAGAGCGCCTCCTTGCACACCCCAACATCTCCCATGAGTGAATCTCAGCCCTTCCCAATGTATGTCCCTATCCTCTCTTTACAACTCTCCCAGTATTTTGCTTCATGAAACCCAGGAACCAAATTTGCAGACACCACCACTATAGAGAGCAGATAGGGGAGAAGATCCTTTGAAAAAGACACTTGTGTCTTTAGTGAACAGAGAAGAAAGAGGCTACGACACATTCTAAGAGAAAATCCAGTCCTCATCACATCCTTAAAGCCAGCATAGATCCAATCACATTACCCTTGCTTAAAACCTTCCAATGTCTCAAAACAAAACTTCTTCCCTCAACTAGGATAGCTAGTCCTCTCTTCTCCTTTAAGGTAATCCTAAGTGTCCCCTTCTCTGTAATAATTTCTTTTACTGTCCTGGGCCAGGGCAAATAGGCTCTGGAAGCATATTTAACTGGTTTCTGTCACAATGCTTGTAATCCAGGTATTGGCTGAAATACTTCAATCTTTGAGAGTCAATGAAAAATTTTTTAAAAATTTTATTGGGGGAGGGGAACAGGACTTTATTGGGGAACAGTGTGTACTTCCAGGACTTTTCCAAGTCAAGTTGTTGTCCTTTCAATCTTAGTTGTGGAGGGTGCAGCTCAGCTCCAGGTCCAGTTGCCATTGTTAGTTGCAAGAGGCGCAGCCCACCATCCCTGCGGGAGTTGAGGAGTCGAACCGGCAATCTGGAGGTTGCCGGTTGAGAGCCCGCACTCCAACCAACTGCGCCATCTGGCCACCCGGGAGCTGAGCGGCAGCTCATTGACTTCATTCTAGTTGCAGAGGGCACAGCTCACTGGCCCATGCAGGAATCGAACCGGCAGCCCCATTGCCGAGAGCTCGCGCTCTAACCAACTGAGCCACCCGTCCACCCCAAGATCAATGAAATTGGCTAAAACCCCATTCCCACTTCCATGCAGTCTCTGGAATTCTAAAGGGACTATGCAACTAATGGTTTCTCTAGTCACCTCTGCTTCAGTCCTACTTTGCTTAATTTGCTCAATAAACAAGTGCATCCTCTTTTCATAAGGCTGCCCCGTTCTGCACTAAAATGGCCCAGATGTGGAATACACACACACATACACACACACACACACACACACACACATACACACACACGGAGGGAGAGAGGCCTTTACATATTTAGTAGATTTGACTAAAGGTTTGTAGAAGAGAGTTACATTACAGACCTAAATGATTTGAAATTAAATATTAGGCATCCTATTCTAAGAATTCTATCAATTCATTTTCCACCGATTACTTGACCCTCTTTTTTACCCTCCGTGGTGTCCAATTCCTACACATTTCTTAGAGATTCATTTAGATATCACTCTCCATTCTCAGAGTCCTGCCAGTCCTCCCAGGTCCTTACCTTCCACCCCCACATGGCTCACCAAGAAACTTTTCTAAATGGACATAGTTTCTTCCAAAGAGCAATTCCAGTGTAGATTGTAATAATTTTCACTTCATTGTATATTGTCATGTTGTATTATAACTGCTTAATTTTTTAGTATTGTTCTCTAGAAATGTTAAGCATCTGAGAGCACCTTGAGGGCAAGATCTGCACAGATCGTACTGTTCTTCATAGTAAGAATATATTCTTCTTAGTATTCTTCATGGCAAATAATTTTTGATAATATTAGTTTATGATATCCTCCTTGCCATTTCTCCTTTTCCCTTTCTTCCATTCAACTAGATCAATAATTCCTGTTCTTCTCTGCTTCTGGGAGGGCAGAGACTGTTGGTTGTCCCCCAAAGGTCATTAACTTCTTATTCTTATAGTATCTGAACCCCCAAATCCTAGCTGGGCACATAGACTACATTTAGCAGCTTATTTTGTGATTAGATGTGGCCATGTGACCAAATTCAGTCCATTAATGTATGAGCAGAAGTGATGTCCACACTTTCCAGATCTTGCCTTTAAAAGGAAGGGGACATTCCGTTCCCTTCTCCTTATTCTCATTCCTACTGGCCAGATGTGGACCCAGGGACATGATGGGAAGCTCTCTGGAATCAGAAAGGTAAGAACAACATCCCAGGAATAACTGAGCACAAAGTCAGAAATGTGACCCCCGACCCCATGTCAGCCTTAATGCCCACATTCAGACTGGTTCATGAGACAAAAATTAACTTCCAACTTGTTTAAGCCACTGTATTTTGAGTTCCTTTGTTATAGCAGCCAAACACTAATCCTAACTGTATTCTTTTGCTAGGGCTGCCATAACAAAATGCTACAGACTAAGTGGCTTAAGCAATAGAAATTTGTTTTCTCACAGTTCTGGAGGCTGGAAGTCTAAGCTCAAGGTGTCAGTAGGGCTGGTTTCTTCTAAAGACTTCCTCTTAGACGTGTAGATGGTTGTCTTCTTCTGGTATTTTCATGTGTGTTTTTTTTGGGTGCATGTCTATGTCCAAATCTCTTCTTATGAGGACACCAGTCATACTGCACTAGGGCCCATCCTGAAGACTTCATTTTCACTTAATTACCTCTTTAAGGCCCTTATTTCCAAATACTGTTACATTCTGACACACTAGGGGTTAGGACTTCAACACAAGAATTTTGTTTGAAGTGTCACAATTCAGCCCATATCACTAACTAGTACACTTTTCCCCTGGCTTCTGTTTTCCTCTGAGTGAATATGCTAGGTATCCTTGAGGGAGAAGAGAAATGCTCGGAAGCATGGAAGAAGAAAGTATTTGGACTAAAAAGAGATTCCTCTGAGCCAGAGAGACAAAGGGAAGGTATTGCCAGCAGTGGAGACCGTGTCCTGCTCCCTGGTAGCTCCCCAGTAGATGACGAGGAACAGGATTCCTGTACGCTGAGCCCCAAAGGGCCAGGCAGAGAAGGCCTGAGGGAGCCTCAGTAACACAAAGGGCAAACAAATGGCTGCCACTGGGCATAAACTCCCTGGTGCCTCAGTTCCATGAGTGACCTGGAACCCTTGCACTACATTGGGTCAGGAGGCTCCAAGATGACGAAGATGCATTTTTCCCACCAACCCAGCAGAAACAGGGCTTGGAGTCTAAATTAACTTATCTTAGAGAAAATGAAGACATACATTATTTTTGTATATCTGAATTAATTAAAATCAGTGCATTTGTATCCACTGGTGCCTAACAGAGAATCCAATGGAGAACAGCATGTTTGAGAGATCAATGGAGAAAAGTGAAATGGGAACAAACGAAGAAATGCCTATGCCACCCCCTCCTCCATTTTTAGCTTTGCTCAATCTTCCCAACTAAATGTAATGTTTCCTGCTTCTCAGCTTCATCCGGCATTTATCTTATCATGCATACATCGCTTTTCCTGGGCATGGTTGTGCTCTTGCCTTAAAATCCCCAAGGAGGATGAGCAACTCAAGGTTAAGAACCACACCTACTCACCCTCCGTCCTGCACCCCCATGGCACCACAGGCAGGAACTCAATTCATTCCTTTTTAATGGAATGAAATAGGCACTGGGTCAAGACACAAAAACAAGAACATAATCTTTCAGGATGGAGGCAGGGGAAGTCACTTGCGGAAAGATTCCTGAAAAAGGAAGGCCGGGCTGGCTCCAGGAAGAGGGGAAAGGCATGCTCTGGAGCAATGTGTGCAGGAGGGATGGGGAGGCACAAGAGCCAGGCAGTGCCCCCAGCCCTCTCAGGAGCTGGCTCCAGGCCTTCAGAGGAGCCCGTCACAGTGCTGTCCTCTTCCTGATCAGGATTTATTCAACTGCAGCTATGTCTGATTTTTTTCTCTCTGAGGACCCAGCGTGTGGAAGGACCTGAAGTGCAGCCTCCAGATATCGGCTGGAGCTACACTGGATGCTCCTATTGAGGTAGGCAGATCAGATACTAGCCCATTTCACAGAGGATGACACTGATGATAACAGACCTTGCCCACGGTCACACAGAGCCAAGAGAAAAGAGGGAAATAGGACCTCCCTAGAGGAAAGAAAGCATTTGTCCTCTGGTCTGAGGGGGACATGGGTTTCAGTGACTTAACCCCCACCCTCCCAACCTCTACCCCCTGACCCAGTTTCCTGAGGACATGCAAAGTGCTGGATAAGGAAATCTGACCCAGCTGGAAAGAAGCAGCTGGATGAAACGAGAAAGTCATGCAGGAGCCAGACCTCCAGGTTCTCGTCCCTCCTCCGGCATGCTCCAGAGCCAGGAAGCAAGCCTAGACCATCTGTGCCTCCATGCCCTCGTCTCTTCAAGCAGGACAATATCTCAGCTGTGTTTCTGCTTCTCATTGTATCTTCATATGGCAGAGAGAACAGAGGGGAAGCAAGCTCTCTTGTCTCTTCTTACAAGAACACCACAAGAAGAGAGCTCCATGCTCATGACCTAGTTACCACCAAAAGGCCCCACTTCCTAATACCGTAACATTGGGGATAGATTTCAACTTATGAATGGGGGGAGCATAAATATTCAGACCACAGCATTCCACCACTGGCCCTCCAAAATTCATGTCCTTCTCCAATGCAAAATACATTCATTTCATCCCAATAAACCCAAAAGTCTTAACTCACCCCAGCATCAACTCTAAAGTCTCAAGTCTCATCTAAATATCATCTAAATCAGGTATGGGTGAGACTGAGGCAAAGGTTGAATCATCGTGAGGCAAATTCTTTCTAGCTCTGAACCTGTGAACCCAAGCAAGTTATGTGTTTCCAAAATACAACGATGGGACAGGCACAGGACAGAATTCCCACTCCAAAAGGGAAACCTAGGAAAGAAGGAAGAGGTGACAGATCTCAAGCAAGTCCACATCCCAACAGGGAAAACTCCATAAGATCCTAAAACTCAAGAACAATCCTCTATGGCTGGATTCTCTGCCTTCCAAACCCACTGGGTGGCAAGGCCACCCCCATGGCTTGGTGGGGTGCCACCTCTGCCAAGTGGGGGTTATACCCTCAATGCTCCAGTGTGCTGTTGTGTGCCCTATTGCAATGTAGGCAGTGGCCCTGATGATCTCTAAATCACCTTCGGAATCCTTCTTTCCTTTTCTTGAAGGATAGCATACAGTCCCGGTTGATAGTGTTTATGCTGGTATGAGCCCATGTCTATTCCTGGCTTCTGTTGATATGGTGGATTAAATCCATGGTTCAAACATTTGCACTAATCTCCTTATCAAATGATCCGTCCACCACACCATAGTGTTCTCTTTCAAACATGCTTTCTCTTTTTTTGTAATATGGGCCAGCTGAGACTTTTCTAAATCTTCAAGTTTTGGTTCCTTTTTGTTTAACAATCCCAGACTCATCTTCAATTCATTTTTCTCTTCTTGCATTTTAGTATAAGCAGTCAGAAAGAACCAAGCCACCCCCTTAACACTTTGCTTAGAAATGTCCTCAATTAAATATCTAGTTTCATTGCTTATAAGTTCTACCTTCCACAAAGCACTAGCATGCAAACACAATTCAACCAAGTTCATTTATAACAAGGATCCCTTTTCTCCATAGTCCAATAACATGTTCCTCATTTCCATCTGAGATCTCATCGAATGGTCTTTACCATCCAGATTTCTACCAACATTCTGGCCATGGTTATACATGGTACTCTCTATGGAGATGGAAGCTTTCTCTGCAGCTCTCTTTTCTTTCTGAGCCCTCATCCAAATCACCTTTTTTTTTTAAAAGCAAACATTTTTGGGGGGAGGGGAGGGGAACAGGACTTTATTGGGGAACAGTGTGTACTTCCAGGACTTTTTCCAAGTCAAGTTGTTGTCCTTTCAGTCTTAGTTGTGGAGGGTGCAGCTCAGCTCCAGGTCCAGTTGCCTGGATGGGGGCACAGCCCACCATCCCTTGCTGGAGTCAAACCGGCAACCTTGTGGTTGAGAGCCCGCACTCCAACCAACTGAGCCATCTGGCACCGGCCCATGTGGGAATTGAACCGGCAGCCTTTGGCGTTAGGAGCACGGAGCTCCAACCGCCTGAGCCACCAGGCCAGCCCCAAATCACCTTTTAAAGTCCCTGCAGCATTTTCTAGCATGCACTTCAAAACTCTTCCAGCCTCTACCCCATTATCCACTTCCAAAGTCAATTTCACATTTTTAGTTATTTGTTATAATAGCACCAACTTCTGGGGAGAGCCATCTGCTTTACTCAGTCCACCAATTCAAATGTCAATGTCTTTTGGAAACAACCTCACAGACATACCCAGAAGTAATGTTTAACTAGCTATCTGAACATTCCAGTGGCCCAATCAAATTGACACATAAAATTAACTATCACACACCCCATTCCAGGCCCTCACCCTTTAAATAAAAGAGCAATATAGCTGGGTAGAAAGAAGTATAAATCATAAATAACTGACTAGAATATACTCCTGAGAACAGTTGTATCTGCCTTTATGTTTTTATAACACTGCTCTAAAAACAAAGTGATAAAAGTTGTTTTGGGGTGAGAGTCCTGCCCAGAACAGGATGCACCAAGGAAGGCTTTGCTGTGAACAAGACATTTGACCTGAACCTAATGATCTGTAGGATTTCACCAGGCAGAAGAGGAGGAGAAAGACAAGCCCTTTGGAAAGAGAGTGATGAAGGCATAATGCAAGGAAGAACGTGATGGCAAGACGACAGTGTGGCTGGAACACAGCATGTCCTGCCGGGAGGAAGGAGCAGGGTGGGAGATGAGGCCAGAAAGGTGCATAAGCCTAATTGTGGAGGGCCCAACCCATAAAGGAGTTTGGATTTTTATTCAAAAGACTAGGGGGGGGGTCTCAGCATTTTTTAAGAATCCTCTTTATTTTACTTGAATAGATTTTATTTTTTAGAGCAGTTTTATGTTCACAGCAAAATTGAGCAGATGGAACAGAGATTTCCCATATACTCCCAGGCCACAAACACACACACAAAACAGCCTCCCCCATTATCAACATCCTGCACCAGAGTGGTACATTTATTACAACTGTGAAAGGATTTCAATCTAAAATAGAACCAGGGGATATGAAAAGGAGCATCTCACGCATGCTCCCTCAGAAAAATGGAACTTAAGAACTGAGAGACTGATTTCCCATAAATGCCTGATTTATACAAGATCAAGAATGATCTCCTGACCAATGAACATCCTCCAAAAATCCCTTCCCATCCTCAAGCCAATGAACTTACTGCTTGGACTCTGGCTGGACTTCTCCCTCTTTGTGCTCTTTGCCCATGAATACAGACCACCCCAAAACTCAAAGGACTCACCTCGTAGCTTGCTACAGTGTACATTTCCCAAAGTGCAATTCCTCTGCTATCCCTCAATAAACTTAAATTTCTGATAATTTGAGCTTACCTCGGTTACCTCCTTCTGTAGGATGACACAATATATGAACCTACACTGACACATCACTATCACCCACAGTCCACAGTTTACATCAGGGTTCACTCTTGATGTTGTCCATTCTATGGGTTTGGACAAATGTCTGATGACATGCACCCACCACTGTAGTGTCATACAGAACAGTCTCACTGCCCTAAAAATCCTCTGCGCTCTGCCTATCCATCCTTCCCTCCCTTCAACCCCTGGAAGCCTCTAATATTTTTGCTGTCTCCATAGTTTTGTCTTTTTCAGAATGTCTTATAGTTGAAATTACACAGTATGTAGCCTTTTCAGATTGGCTTCTTTCACTTAGTCATATGCATTTGTTTCCTCCATGTCTTTTCATGGCTTGATACTCAACCCTTTTTATTACTGAATAATATTCTATTGTCCTTTTTTAATGTCAAAATAGTCTATTTCCCTGACATAACAATCACATTTGTAGAATCCACAGATTGAAATGTGTAATGACAAAAACCATAATGAATGCAGCAATGCTTTGTGTGTATTATCAGCTATAATTACCTCGACATAAATTATTCACGTCCCGTATTTTTCATGCTAAATAAAGATCAAAATGGCAGTGTTTGATGCATGCATGAATTCGCAGGTCCTAGGGTCTGGTAAGATAAAGTTGGAGTTGTTGTCGGTATTGGACAGCTTTCTAAGGATCATTAGTATTGCACAGGACTAGGGAGATTTGCATTTGAAAAACATCACTGTAGGGGCGGCCGGTTAGCTCAGTTGGTTAGAGAACGGTACTCTTCACAATAAGGTTGCCAGTTCGATCCCCACATGGGCCACTGTGAGATGCGCCCTCCACAACTACATTGAAACAACTACTACTTGACTTGGAGCTGATGGGTCCTGGAAAAAAACACTTAAAAAAAAAAATCACTCTAGCTAGTTGCATCCTAGGATAGATGTCAGGATTATCTTCCAACATGCCCTACGACACCTTTCCAAACAAGACTGTAGCTACTACACATGGTAGGTGCTATTGCACCAAATTCACAGAGAATCCATTAAAAATTCTCATCCACACATTCAACCAAAAACCTTATGTGAGGGGCCGGCCCAGTGGCTCAGGCGGTTGGAGCTCCATGCTCCTAACTCGAAAGGCTGCCAGTTCAATTCCCACATGGGCCAGTGGGCTCTCAACCACAAGGTTGCCGGTTCAACTCCTCGAGTCCTGCAAGGGATGGTGGGCTCTGCCCCCTGCAATTAAGATTGAACACGACACCTTGAGCTGAGCTGCCTCCCGGATGGCTCAGTTGGTTGGAGCACGGGCTCTCAACCACAAGGTTGCCAGTTCAATTCCTCGACTCCCCCGAGGGAAGGTGGGCAGCGCTCCCTGCAACTAAAAATTGAACATGGCACTTTGAGCTGAGCTGCCGCTGACCTCCCGGAGGGCTCAGTTTGTTGGCATGCGTCCTCTCAACCACAAGGTTGCTGGTTCAACTCCCACAAGGGATGGTGGGCTGTGCCCCCTGCAACTAGAAAATGGCAACTGGACCTGGAGCTGAGCTGCGCTCTCCACAACTAAGACTGAAGAGACAACAACTTGAAGCTGAACAGCACCCTCCACAACTAAGATTGAGGACAACAACTTGACTTGGAAAAAAGTCCTGGAAGTACACACTGTTACCCAATAAAGTCCTGTTCCCCTTTCCCAATAAAATCTTTAAAAAAAAACCTTATGTGAGTTATGCTTCCAATCAAAAACTTGTTATAGAAAGCAACAGTAAACAATTGTCACCCCCAATAAACTTTAATTACAAAAAAGAAAAAAAGAAAGCAACAGTAAGGAGTCTAAAATCCAAATTTGGTTTCAGATTCAAAGAGCTAAACACACACTCCAGAGAAGACCTCAGAATCTGCAGAGGCCTCAGAATCAAACAAAGGCCATAGACAAGATCACCCTGAAGAGACAATTCAAGGTGGAGAAGCAAGCTGGTATTACACCAGCTATAACCTTCTCCCAATTACATACCCTCATCAAGGTATTTAAGAATAACCCTTAACTCTGGGATTCATTTTGGAGGATGACTTGCTCAAAAAATTGTGGTTCTAGAGCAAAGAGTCCAAATTTGTTTTCAAAATTGAAGATCTAGACTCCCTGTCCAGATAAAAAGAAAACCTGATGAGGCCTTAGCACAAAGATAAGACCAGGGACATGATCTTTGAAATGAGAAGGTTCAAGGTACAGAAACTACACAAAGTGTCACCAACCTTACCAATGGCCATCTGATTTCTCTGGAGCCAGGAGTAGGGCATAAAAGCAAGTCTGGTGTATCTAACATTGTCAGTCTGGGCCCCAATCGTCTTTCTACCTTCCTGGGTGTTCACCCTCCCCCTGAGATTACAAGCTGGGCCTTCTGGAGATGGCCGGGGTACATCAGGAGCCAGACAAGCAGAAGTACTGCAAGAGGTAACTCATGGCACTATTGACCTAGCCTGACTCCACAGAGTTCAGCAGAACTCAAGGACAGTGCAAACATAATTCATAAACACCATTTTGCAATCATCACAATAATCACTGATTCACACAAAATTCTTCGGTGGACGTTAAAACTTTTAGGGGAATGTTTGATGAGTAACAAGATATATATTGCCTCAAAGAATCTTCCCAAAGATGACTGATTAATTACAAAAGAAAAAATGATAATTTTGCAGGACAGAAACATGGCAGACTCCACCTTAACCAAGTGATCAAAATTCACTTCACCAGTAAAGGCACAAACTAACATGAGATGCCTCCTGATCTGATGGACGCAGAGGAACACAACATCACTTCCTAAAGTGCATACACTAGATCTAATTATGAAGAAACACCAGACAAACCCAAACTGAGTGACACTTTACAAAGTCATAGCCCTGTACTCTTAAAAAATGGACTGAATAATGGCAACAGGGATAGAGAGAAAGTAACCTAATTCAGGAAATAATCAGAAAGCAAATTAAATGAAGTGTTCTCTTCTGTATGTAACATGTGCTACCATCTCTGTTGACTGGAAAGGTACACAATCAGAGACTTGTGTATGTCTAAAACTTCTCTCCTCGAATGCTCAATAAACTGGTAACATTGGTTAGCTCTGGGGAAGGGAGTGGAGAATTGGATTGGGAAAGCAATGCTTTTCACCTTAATTTTTTCATCTTATTTGAATTTTTTAAATCATTTAAATGTGCTATATATTTAAAGATTTTTTTAACTTAACCTAAAAATACGGCTCTCAAACATAATGTTAAAAAGAAAAAATATAAGACAAAAAGTACATATTATTTATTTATATTTACATAAATTATAAAATGGCAAAATTAATCCATGTAATAAAGGAGCTTAAGAGACTCACATTTCCTGATTTCAATCCTATACAAAGCTACAGTAATCAAAACAGTGTGGTACTGGCATAAGGACAGCCATACAGACCAATAGAATAGAATTGAGAGCCCAGAAATAAACTGATACATCTATGGCCAATTGATTTTCAACAAGGGTGCCAAGACTATTCAATGGGGAAAAATATTTTCTTCACCATACGGTGCTGGGACAGCTGGCCATCCATCGAGAAGCAAAAGAATGAAGTTAGACCCCTATGTCACACCATATTCAATAATTAACTCAAAATGTATCAACAACATAAATGTAAGGGCTAAAACTATAAAATTTTTAGAAGAATACATTAAAGTAAATCTTCATGAATCTTTGTTTGGCAATGGATTCTTAGATGATATCAAAAGCACATGCAACTAAAGAAAAATTAGGTAAACTGGAATTTATCAAAATTAAAAACGTCTGTACATCATGAAGAAAGTGAAAAGACAACATTTTTCACTATTTTGCAAGTCCTATATCTTTAAAATGTCTAGTATCCAAAATACATAAAGAACTCTTACAACTCAAAAACAAAAAGACAAACAACTCAATTTAAAAATGAGCAAAAGACCTGAATAGACAGATCTCCAAATAAGATTTACAAATGTTCCATAAGCACATAAAAAGATCCTCAACATCACTAGTCTTTAGTGAAATGCAAATTAAAACCACAACAATATACCACATCATACCCACCAGGATGGCTCTAATTAAAAAACAGAAAATAAAGGTTAGCAAGGACATGAAGAAACTGGAATCCTTGTACATTGTGGATAAGAATGTAAAAAGGTGCAGCCTCTGTGGAAAACAGTTTGGCATTCCTCAAAAAGTTAAATATAAAATTATCATATGACCTAGCAATTCTACTCCTAGATATATACCCAAAAGATCTGAAAAACAAGTATTCAAACAAATACTTATACTTAGATGTTCATAACAGCACTATTCACAATAGCCAAAAAGTAGAAACAACTCAAATATCTATCAATGGATGAATGAATACAATGGAATATTATGCACCCGTAAAAAGGAATAAAGTGCTGATACATGCTACAACATGGATAAACCTTGAAAACATGCTAAGTGAAAGAAGGCAGAAACAAAAGGCCACATATCATTCCATTTATATGAAATATCCAGAATAGGTAAATCCCTAGAGATAGAAAGCAAATTGGTGGTTGCCAGGTAAGGAACAGGAAGTGGCGGCTTAATGGGTACAAAATTTCCCTTTGGAGAGATGAAAATGTTTTGGAATTGATAGAGGTGGTGGTTGTACAGCATTGTGAGTGTAAAAACACCATTGACTTATGCACTTTAAATGGTTAATGTTATGTTGTATGAATTTTTTTAAAAAAGAGAAAAAATGACTGGGAAAAAAGGTCAGGCTAGGGATTAGTCTCACCTTGATGTAGGAGTAGTGCCTGAAAGTGGCACAAGGGTAGCTTCTGGGAGGCTGGTCAATTTGGTTTCTTGGGCTAGGTTCTGGTTGCACTTTTGTGTGATTTTGTAAAGATTCAAAAAGCTATGTCCAGTAAATCCTCATTTAACGTCTTCGATAGATTCTTGGGTACTGTGACTTTAAGTGAAACAACGTAAAACAATTTTACCATAGGCTAATTGATATAAACAAGAGTTAAGTTCCTAAGGCATATTTCTGGTCACAAAAACATCACCAAACTTCTAAACAAAGATCCAAAACACTTCTAATATTAAACATTGAAATAAATGTGAGCTATACATACATTAAGAAAGATGAATAAAAACAAGTAAGATAATGGTTTTCCAACCATTATTACAGTTCAGGATCCCAGGTGACAGGAGTCTGACCCAGCAGCTCAGGGGCAAGGCAGAAACCTACCCTGGACAGGACGCCCTTCCATCACAGGGAAACTCACACCCATACCCCACACTCACTTAGGCTGGGACAATTTAGTTACTCCAGTTCACCTAACAAGCACATCTTTGGGATGTTGGAGGAAACCAGAGTCCCCAGAGAAAGCTCATTCAGACATGGGAAGAATGTGCAAATTCCACAGAGACAGTGTCCCCAGCTGGGAATCAATTTTTTTTCCTCATCATTTCAACAAAATGATGTTGATTTAAGGGACATTATTTGAGGATCTGCTATACTGGTGATGTGTGCTATGTCCTCTATGTATTTTATACTCCAATAAAAAGTTTTGTTCTGTACTTTTAAAAAAGGAGTATCTTTTTTGTAGCATTTAAGATAGTGACACCAGCTTTCATCTGGTGATAAGGCCAGGATGAGTGTGATATAAGAAGAGAAGTGGATCATGCAAGTGCACAGACAAATCCTGTCTTTGTTTCAAAGATTTATATTTTGTTCATCATGGCTTTTCTGCATTCATTTAGTTTTTGAAATATTGCCATTCAAGTATTATTTATCTTAGTTACTGAGTTTTTTGGCATCCTTTCAAATGTTGCACCCCTGATGAGTGTCTCACTCACCCTCATCCTGGCTCTAAATTTCAACACAGCACCATTAGGCAACCCAAAAAAATGCAGTCTGAATCGCAAGGGAGAGCCTGCCCTCATCTTCTTCTCACTGGTTCCAACCTCAGAGCACTCAGAAACACAAATACGTGGGGCACTTTCTGTGAGAGTAAGAGGCTTCCTGAAGTACCTACCTTAGCTTCAACTAGCACAAACAAGATCCCTGCCCTTTTCCCTGCTTCCTGTCCCCTATAGCATCCCAGCCCCTGAGTGAGGCTGAATTGCTCAGTAGACGAGGACCCATGGTCCCAAGTGAACCAATAAGGAGCTGGATAAAAGGTGGAAGCCAGAGTTTGTAATGGTGAAATCTCAGGAGAACCCTTATAAATGGGTAATCCTTAGCAACATTCATTTCTGGAAGGGTTGTTTTCTCTTTTGTTTTCTGAGTGGGCAAAGGTAAGTGCAGGCGTGTTGAGTGTGCATTTAAGGAGTTACGATGGAGGGTTCAGCATTATTTCTACAGTACTCATTCTCTTTTGTACTCCTGGGAGATTAGTTTATAAAATCAGATCCTTCCATAATGAAGGAAATATTAAGAGTGTGTCACTTTCCCTTGATGAAATAGGAACTTTTTAAATAAATAGATTTTTATGAAGCAATATATATTTTTAATGTATCAAAGTAGAGATTTCTCTAAAGAATGTGGTAATTTTTAATATTTAATAATTTAGTATATCCTATCTAGTTAATAAAGGTACATTCTATAAAGAGAAAAATTTTTATCCACAATATTATAACAGACATAAAACCTATAAAATTTATATATCTACATCTGTATGAACATATAGTGATACATATATCATACTTTATTTTAAAATGAGGCAGACTTCCAGTCAAGATGGCAGAGTAGGTACTCACTGTGCTTGACTACTCTCATAACCACATCAAAATTACAACTAAATTATAGAACAACCATCATTGAGAACCACCTGAAAACTAGCTGAACAGAATTCCTATAACTAAGGATATAAAGAAGAAGCCACATCAAGACTAGTAGCAGGGATGTTTGTAGATGCTGAGCAGGCTGGTCCCAAACCCATGGTGTGGCAATTAAGAATCAGGAGAAATATCTTGGCTGTGGCGGTCTCCTGAGGAATGAAGGATCCCAGCCCCCACACCAGACTCATCAGCCTAGGCAAAGGTGTCGGGAAGTCCCCATAATATCTAGCTGTGAAAATTAGTGAGGCTTGTGTCTGAGAAAGACAATGGGTTGCTAGAAATGTAGGTGCTGCAGGTCTTAAAGGTCACATGCACAGACATACTCGCTCACAAATTCACCCCCTCAGAGATCAGTGTGGGGGCAGCAGCTCAAAAAGTGCCAGGGACATATGGCGAGGAACTAAACTGACTAGCTTCAGAGCTAGAACTGAAGGGCTCAGGAAAGCTCTCCCCAGAACAGAGATGCTGGCAGGTGTTCCTTTGTGGTGCCCTTCCCCCACCCAGCTTACAGATGAAGGCAGGAGCCAAATTTGAATGCTCCATTAATCTGACTAACACCATTAATCCCCACTATGGTGATTCATGAGACCCCACCACACCCAAATCACAAGCTCAGCCTGCACCTCTTCCAGCAGCTTTTGCCCACAAATGCCCTGCCTCAGCTCATGCAGTGGACTTTGCTAAAAATCAAAGTCCTCAAACCCCAAACAAGCAGCAGCTGGCCTCAGCATGCCCTGCACCACTTGCTAAGTAGCCCAAAGCGAGACACTATTAGCACCATCCCCAGTTTGCAGCCTAGCCTCTCCCAGGTGCCTCTAAGCCCAGCACAGGCAGCTAACAACCATAGACCACTTTGTAACTACTACCAGGTGGCCCCAGGAAGGGCATAGGCAGCAGCTGACCTGAATTTGCACCAGCACCCAAGCACCCACAACAAATGACAAACACAAAGGGTAGACTTGGCAGGCACCAGGGACATGCTAAAGCAAATCGCCTTCCATGGAGTCAGCCCCACACACACAACAGTCCCTTCACTTAGTTATGGCCAGTACTCACAGCCAGTAAGACTGGGGGTCAATCCCAACCACTAACATGCCAACAGTAATCAAGGCTTACACACAACTACACAAGGGACACCTCTGGAGCACCCAGCTCAGGTGACCAAGGAGACTGTGCCACTGGGCCTATAGGACACCTACTACATAAGCCCACTCTATCAAGACTGGGACGTGTAGCAGATCTACCTAATACATAGGAAAAAAAAAAAAAAACACACAGAGAGGCAGCCAAAATGAGGACACAAAGAAACATGTCTCAAATAACAGGACAAAACTCCAAAAGAAGAACTAAACAAAATGGAAGCAAGCAATCTACCAGATACAGAGTTCAAAACACTGCTTATAAGGATGCTCAATGAACTTAGGAGAAAAATAGATGAACTTATTGAGAATTTGCACAAAGAGATAGAAACCATAAAAAAAAGAACCAGCCAGGAATGAAGAATACAGTAACTAAAATGAATAGATTACATGGAATCAGTAACAGATTATGTAAAGCAGAGGATCAAATCAGCGATCTGGAAGACAAGGTAGAGGAAAACACCCAATTGGAACAGGAAAAAAAATTTTTGTTTTTATTTTTTTTTTTTTAAAGATTTTATTGGGGAAGGGGAACAGGACTTTATTGGGGAACAGTGTGTACTTCCGGGACTTTTCCAAGTCAAGTTGTCCTTTCAATCTTAGTTGTGGAGGGCGCAGCTCAGCTCCAGGTCGGGTTGCTGTTGTTAGTTGCAGGGGGCGCAGCCCACCATTCCTTGCGGGGGTCGAGGAGTCCAACCGGCAACCTTGTGATTGAGAGCCCACGCTCCAACCAACTGAGCCATCTAAGCACCTGAGAGCTGAGCAAGCAGCTCATTGACTTCATTCTAGTTGCAAAGGGCGCAGTTCGCTGGCCCATGTGGGAATCAAACCAGCAGCCCTGTTGCCCAGACCTTGTGCTCTAACCAACTGAGCCACTGGTCTGCCCCCCAAAAAAAATGTTTTTAATGAGGATAGTTTAAGGGACCTCTGGGACAATATCAAGCGTAACGACATTCGCATCATAGGAGTACCAGAAGGAGAAGAGAGACAGCAAGGGATTGAAAAACAATTTGAAGAAAAAATAACTGAAAACTTCCCTAACCTGGTGAAGGAAATAGACATACAAGCCCAGGGAGTACAGTGAGTCCCAAACAAGATGAACCCAAAGAGGCCCACACCAAGACCCATTATAATTAAAATGCCAAAGCTTAAAGACAAAGAGAGAACCTTAAAAGCAGCAAGAAAAGGCCCTTAGTTACCTACAAGAAAGCTCCCATTAGACTGTCAGCTGATTTCTCAACAGAAACTTTGCAGGCCAGAAGGATCATCATGAAATATTCAAAGTGATGAAAGAAAAGACCTACAACCAAGATTACTCTACTCAGCAAGACTATCATTTAGAATCAGACAGATAAAGAGTTTTCCAAGCAACATAAAGCTAAAGGAGTTCATCATCACGAAATCAGTATTTTTGGAAATGGTAAAGGAACTTCTTTAAGAAGAAAAAAAATTAAAAATATGAATAAGAAAATATAACAAAGAAAAGATTCTCACTGACAAAGACAAATACATAATAAAAGCAGTGGATCAACCAACTATAAAGCCAGTACAAAGGGTAAAAGGCAAAAGTAGAAAGATGTGGAATTACAATAATAAATTAAGGGATACACACAAATGCACACACACAAGAAGTAAAAAATAATGACGAAAACATAAACATGGAAAGAGTGAGTGAAAATGGTAGTGATTTTAGAATGTGTTCCAACTTAAGTTCAATCAATTTAAAACAGGCTGCTATAAACATCGTTTGGTGTTTTGAAGCACATGGTAACCACAAACTAAAAATCTACAAGAAATACACAAAAAATAAAGAGAAAGAAATCCAAACACAACATTATAGTAAGTCACCAACATACAAGAGACAAGAGCAAAATTATAAGGAGCAAAGAAGAACTACAAAACAATAAAATGGCAATAACTACATACCTATTGATAACTATATAAATGATCTAAATGCTCCAATCAAAAGACACAGGGTGGCTGAATGCAGAAGAAAACAAGACCCATACGTATGCTGCCTACAAGATGCCACTTCAGATCAAAAGGCACATGCAGACTAAAGATAAGGATGGAAAGAGATATTTAATTGTAAATGGAAATAAAGAAAAAGCTAGGGCAGCAATATTTATATGAGACAAAAGAGACTTTATTATAGACTTTATTTTTTAAAAATATTTTCTCCCTTTCTTCCGCCTCCCCCCACACACAAACACACACACACTCCGGTTCAATCCATTGTTTCTCAGTCTAGTTGTGTAGGACACAGCTCCCTGGCCCATGCTCGTATTATGAGGCTTGCACTCCCCCAGCTGAGGCAGTTGGTGGCCAGTCGTCAGTTGGTCGTTCACAGAACCTCACAGCAGCTCTCGCAGGCTGCCGGCTGCTCACGATGGCTGCTGGCCACTCACGCTGGCCACCGGCCACTCATGGCAGCACACAGCAGCCCAGGGCAGCTCACGCTGGCTGCCAGCCACTCACGCTGGCTGTTGGCCACTCACGCAGGCCACCGGCCGCTCACAGCGGCACTCAGTAGCCTACAGCAGCTCACACCAACTCATGTCAACCTCCAGCTGCTCAAGGCAGCCTAGCTCCAGGGAGAGCTGTTGTTCACAATCTTAGCTGCAGAGGGCGCAGCTCACTGGCCCATGTGGGAATCAAACCGGTAACCTCGGTTTGGAGCATGGCACTCCAACCACCTGAGCCACTGGGCCAGCCCCTAAAAATATTTTTATTTTTCAACTACAATCGACATATATTAGTTTCAAGTATACAATATAGTGATTAGACATTTATATAATTTATGAAGTGATAACCTCAATAAATCTAATACCAATCAGACACCACAAAAACATAGTTATAACAATATTATGACTATATTCCTTATGCTATACTTTACATTCCCATGACTATTTTGTAACTACCAATTTGTACTTCTTAATCCCTTCACTTTTTTCACCCATACCCCCAAGCTCCCTCCCATCTGGCAACCATCAAAATGTTCTCTGCATGAGTCTGTTTCTGTTTTGTTTGTTGGTTTGTTTGTTTTTATGTTAGTTTCCACATATATAGCATTTGCTATATAGCATTAGCATTTGCCTTTCTTTGTGTGACTTACTCCACTAAGCACAATATCCTCTAGGTCCATCCATGTTCTTGCAGATGGCAAGATTTCATTCTTTTTTACGGCTGAGTAATACTCCCATATATATTAGGTTGGTGCACAAGTAATTGCGGTTTAAAAGGTTAAAAATAACTGCAAAAACCACAGTTACTTTTGCACCAACCTAATATATATATATATATATATATAACCTTTTCTTTATCCATTCATCCTGTGATGGACAAACAGTTTCCCTCTACATCTTGGCTATTGTGAATAATGTTTCAAAAAACATATGGAAGCACATCTCCCTTCAAAGTAGTGTTTTGGATTTCTTCAGATAAATACCCAGAAGTGGGATTACTGGGTCATTCTTTGTCTCTTGTTATAGCCTTTGTTTTAAAGTCTAATATGTCTGGTATAAGTATTGCTGCTTCAGCTTTTTTTGTTTTGTTTTGTGTCCATTTTTATGAAATATCTTTTTCCATCCCTTTACTTTCAATAAGTATGTCTTTCAAACTAAAGTGGGACTTTTGTAGGAAGCATATGTAAGGGTTTGTTCTCTTATCCATTCAGCCACCCTATCTTTTGATTGGGTAACATTTACATTTAAAGTAATTGTTATTACATAAAGTAATTGGGTTACATTTACATTTAAAGTAATTGTTGATAGATATTAGTTATTGGTATTTTATTATTTATATTTTTTATCTTTTTTTTTTTCCTGATCTTAAAGAAATCCCTCTAACCTTCCTTGTAATATTGGTTTGGTGGTGGTGAATTCCTCTAGTTTTTAGTCTGAGAAGCTCTTTATTTGTCTTTCGGTTCTAAATAATAGCTTTGCTGGGTAGTGTCCCCTTGGTTGTAGGTCTTTGATTTTCATCACTTTGACTATTTCCTGCCAATCCCTCTGGACTGCAAAGTTTCTGTTGAGAAATCAGCTAGCAGTCTCACGGGAGCTCCCTTGTAGGTAACTAACTTCCTTTCTCTTATTGCTTTCAAGGTTCTCTCTTCAGACAAAATAGACTTTACAACAAAGGCTATAACAAGAAACAAAGGACAATTCATAATGATAAAGGGATCAATCTAACAACAGGATATAACTCTTGTAAACATTTACTCACCCAATGTAGGAGCACCTACATATATAAAGCAAATGTTGATGGACATAAAGGGAGAAATTGACAGTAGTACAGTAAGTGTAGGGGACTTTAACACCTCATTGATATCAATGAATAGATGATCCAGACAGAAAATCAATACGGAAATAATCTAAATGATACATTAAACCTGATGGATTGAATTGATATTTTTAGAGCATTTCACTCAAAAGCAACAGAATATACATTCTTTTCAAATGCACTTGAAATATTTTCCAGGATACACTACATGCTAGGCCACAAAATAAGTCTAAATAAATTTAAGAAGACTGAAATCATATCACGCATCTTCTCTAATCCCAATGATATGAAACTACATATCAATCACAAGAAGAAACTGAACATACAAAGACCTGGAGACTAAATAACATGCTATTAAACAATGAATGGATTAACAACAAGATCAAGCAAAAATCAGAGGATACCTTGAAACAAATGACAATGAAAACACAATGACCCAATCTATGGGATACAGCCAAAGCAGTTATAAGAGGGAATTCATAGCAATATAGACCTACCTCAAAAAAAAAAAAAAAGTCTGAAATAAACAATCTAACCTTACACTTAAAGGAATTAGAAAAAGAACAGTAAAGAAAGCCCAAACTGAGTAGAAGAGAGGAAATAGTAAAGATCAGAGTAGACATAAACAAAATAGGGTCTAAAAAAAAATACAAAAGATCAATGAAACCAAGACCTAGTTGTTTGAAAAGATAAACAAAATTAATAAATCTTTCACCAGATACAGGAATAAAATAACAGACAGGGCTCAAATAAATAAAATCAGAAATGAAAGTGTAGAAGTGACAACTGACACAACAGAAATATAAAAGATTATAAGGAAATTCTACAAACAATTATATGCCAACAAATTGAGCACTCTGGAAGAAATGGATAAATTCCTAGAAACATACAATCTTCCAAGATTGAATTAAGAAGAAACAGAACATATGAACAGACCAATAACTACTAACAAAATCAAAACAGTAATCAAAAACTCCCAACAAACAAAAGTCCTGGACCAGATGGCTTCACGGGTGAATTTTTCCAAATATTCAAAAAAGAATTAATACCTATCCTTCTCAAATTATTCCAAAAAAGTCAAGAGGATAAAAGGTTCCCGAGCTCATTTTATGAAGCCAGCATTTCCCGGATTCCAAAACCAAACAGAAATATAAAATTTTAAAAAATAAAATTATAAGCCAATATCTGATGAACACAGATGCAAAAATCCTCTCAAAAAAATATCAGCAAACTGAATTTAGCAATACATTAAAAAGTTCGTACACCACGATCAAGTTGGTTTACTCCTGGTATGCAAGGTTGGTTCGATATCCACAAATCAAATAACATGATACACCACAAACAAAATGAAGCACAGAAACCATATGATCATATCAATAGATGCAGGAAAAGCATATGACAAAATCCAGGATATATTTATGGTTAAAAAAAAAAAAAACTCTCAGCAAAATGGGAATAGAGGGAACATACATCAACATAATAAAGGCCATATATGACAAAACCACAGCTAACAATACTCAACAGTGAAAAGCTAAAAGCATTTTCTTTAAGATCAGGACCAAGACAAGGATGTCCAGTTTTACCACTTTTATTCAACATAGTATTGAAAGTTCTAGCCACAGCAATCAGACAAGAAAAAGAAATAAAAGGCATCCAAATTGGAAAGGAAAACTGTCATTATTTGCAGGTGACATGATACTATATAGAGAAAACCCTAAAGAGTCCACAAAAACACTATTAGAACTAATAATAAATTCAGAAAAGTGGCAGGATACAAAATTAACAGTAAGATGTTGGTTGCATTTTTATACACCAAAAACAAATTATCAGAAAGAGAAATAAGAAAACAACTCCAATTACAATTTCATCAAAAAATAAAATACCTAGGAATAAATTTAACTCAGGAGTTAAAACACCTGTACTCAGAAAATTGTAACACATTGAAGAAAGAAACTGAAGAAGATACAAATAAATGGAAGCATATAACACGATCATGGATAGGAAGAATTAACATCACTAAACATCAATATGCCCCAATTAAGAAAGGAAGGAAGGAAGGAAGGGAGGGAGGGAGGGAGGGAGGGAGGGAGGGAGAGAGAGAGAGAGAGAGAGAGAGAGAGAGAGAGAGAGAGAGAGAGAAGAAAGAAAGAAAGAAAGGAAGGAAGGAAGGAAGGAAGGAAGGAAGGAAGGAAGGAAGGAAGGAAGGAAGGAAGAAAGGAAGAAAGAAAGAAAAAGAAAAGAAAAGAAAATTATGGCGATAACTTGGATAGGGCTTGGGCTAGCTCTCCTTTAAATAGGAGAGTCAGGGAGCCATTTCTGGGGAGGCCTTATTTTCAGCCAACATCTACAGGGTCCACATTACCCTAAGCCATCTATAGATTTAATGGAATCCCTACCAAATATCAATGGCATTTTTCACAGAACTAGAACAAATAATCCTAAAATTTATATGAGGCCACAGAAGACCCCAAATAGCCAAAGCAATATTGGGAACAAAGAAGAAAGTTGGAAGTATCATGCTACCTGATACAAATTGTACTACAAGGCTATAGTACTCAAAACAGCATGGTACTGGCATAAAAACCAGACACAGATTAATGGAACAAAACAGAAAGCCCAGAAATAAATCCATGCCTATATTCTCAACTAATGTAATACAAAGGAGGCAAGAATATACAATAAAGACAGTCTCTTCAATAGTGTTGGGAAAACTGGACAGACACATATAATGAATAAAATACATGTACATATAATCAATATAAATGAAACTAGACCACTTTATTACACCATATACAAGAATAAAGTCAAAATGGATAAATGACTTAAATGCAAGACCTGAAACCATAAAACTTCTAGAAGAAAACATAGGCAGTAAACTCTTTTACATAGCTCTTAGCAGTATTTTTTTTTTTTTGGATATGTCTCCCCAGACAAAGAAAACAAAAGAAAAAAATAAACCAATGGGACTACATCCAACTAAAAAGTTTTTACACAAAGGAAACCATCAACAAAATAAAAAGAAAATCTACTGAATGGAAGAAGATAGTCTCCAATGATACATTTGATAAGAGGTTAATAGCCAAAATAATAAGGAACTTGTACAACTTAACAACAAAAAACAAACAATCTGATTTAAAAATGGGGAAAGGACCTGAACAGACATTTCTCCAGAGGACACACAGATGGCCAATAGACATATATGAAAAGATACTCAACATAACTAATCATCAGGGAAATGCAAATAAAAAAACATAATGAGATATCACCTCACACCTGTCAGAATGGCTATCACCAATAAATCAACAAACAACAAAGTATTGGTGAGGATGTGGAGAAAAGGAAACCCTCATGTACTGTTGGTAGGATTGCAAATCAGTGCAGCCACTATTGAAAACAGTTATGGAGGTTCTTCAAAAAATTAAAAATAGAACTAAAATATGACCCAGCAATCCCACTAATTTGAAAAGATATACTCGTATGCATCCTATGTTCATTGCAGCATTATTTACGATAGCCAAGATATGGAAGCAACCTAAGTGTCCATCAATAAATGATTGGATAAAGAAAGTGTGGTGCAGATATACAGTGGAATATTACTCAGCCATAAAAAAGAATGAAATCTTACCGCATGCAACAACATGAATGGACCTGGAAGGTATTATGCTAAGTGAAATAAGTCAACCAGAGAAAGACAAATACCATACAATTTTACTTATATGTGGAATCTAAGGAACAAAATTAATGAACAAACAAAACAGAAAGAAACTCATAGATATAGAGAACATTTTTATGGTTACCTGATGGGAGGAGGTTTGGGGGCATGGGTGAGAAAGGAGAAAGGTTTAAGATGTACAAATTGCCAGTTATGAAAACCGTCATGGGAATGTAAAGTACAGCATAAGAATACAGTCAATAATATTGTAATAACTATGTAGGGTGTCAAATGGGTGCTAGACTTACTGGAGTAATCACTTCGTAAGTTATATAAATGTATAATCACTCTGTTGTACGCCTGAAACTAATATAATATTATACATCAACTGTAATTGAACTTTTTAAATTATAAAAACAAAAAAATTTAAATAATAATATGATGGGACCAAGTTCTAGAACAATGCAGTGCAATAGAAATTTCTGCAATGATGAAAATGTTTTATATCTTCACTGTCCAACATGGTAGCCATTAGCTACAACTGGCTATTGAGCACTTAAAATGTAGCTAATGTGACTGACGAACTCTATTTCTAATTTTATTTTATTTTAATTAGTTTAAATTTAAATGCACTTAGGAAAAAAGAACACCCATCAACATTGTCCACCTTTCTTTCCTGCCAGCAATCAGCAGAAATGCCTCTACCATAAAGAAAATGTTTCAGATTTTTTTTCTCTTTTCTCCATCTGAGTGAATTTCCCCTCATTTTGGAGTAGCCTGACCCAGAGCAACTGCAAGATGCTTCATTTGCATGCTGCAATTCTATTGGCTGAAGCCAGCTGGCAAGGGATGTTGGCTAATTGTCAGCCTCTTCAGAAAGCATTGGGAATATTATGAGCTTGTAAATCAGGAGGCAGCAGCTTGCTTACAAAGCAGTTTTACCGGAGATGGACTCTGACTCTGGAAAGTTGAAGGGGAGATGGTCTCAGCAACTGTGAGATTTCTCCCTCAAATTTTTTCCCTAAAAGCCAATAAAAATAAAAAAAATGCTAACTCTGCTCACATTCCACAGGGATGAGTCTTGTTTATCCCTAGGCACAGCTACACCTGCCAAAAATTTGCTGATTCATTTTCCCTTTACTGCAGGACTCAGGAGGCTGTTTAGTCAGGACTCAGAGTTGTTCTCTCCTCTTAGACAGCTTATGCTGGCCCCCCTGACTTTGTACAGACTGGGAAGAGCTGAGCTCAGCCAAGCCAAAACCTTCAGTTTGAGGCTAGAAGCCAAAGCAGCCCCATAGCCCATGCCATCGAGCATCTTTGCCTGGTATGGCTTCCCAGCAGACAGGCAGGAGCAAAATCTTGCCAGAAGGCAGGTCCTAGCATTAATGAGAGGCACTAGCCCGCTCTCAGCTACCCTGAGAGAAGCTAGCAACCTACATCCCCACCTCCAGCCATACTTAAGAGAAAAGGGAGCCCATCTTATAAGCAGCCCCTTACTTCTCAGCGCTCACATCCTCAGCCTCCTCTCTTTACTCACTCCCCAACCTGTGTCTATATGAACCAGCTCTTTTATTTTCTGTATTCTCATGCCTTGATGTCTGGGGTGACTGCCTTGCCCAGGGCTAGCCAATTCCTAGAGTAAAACACTCACCCACAAGTGCACCTTTCAAATGCAAACCAATGAATCTATCTTAACCAATCTAATTAACCAATCTGATTTGAGGGTGCCACACCCTCAAGCATCTTCTTTCTCAGGCTGTCACCCTCCAGGCCATTAGCCACCTGCCCTTATCATCCCAGGGCCAGATACTGCCAACTGGAGACAATCCCTGTGCTCCAGAGCCCACTGAAATTATTCAAACTAGCCAATCCGAAATCTGTTTATCTTGCCTCATCCATTTCTTCCCACAGAAACCATAATAAAGGCTCTTGCCCACAACTTCCCCCTCTCCCTCTGCCTCTTAACTGACCCTGGTGCTTCCCAGTGTGTGCCGTCCCTATAGGTGGTGTGACCCTCCTCTTGGGATCTGTGACTATAACAAACTGTCTTTTCAATGGCAGTCATCTTCTGAGCTGTTGGCCTTGCCATACCTAAATAATAAAACCTATATTTTTAAACAATGACTTCAGGCTTCAGCTCCCACTCGCTTCTAAAACTGTCCTCACCAGGTGACCTCCTTGTTGTTAAATCTAATGAATACATTTCAGTCTGTGCTTGACACCACTGACCACTCCGTCACTGAAACTTGCCTGTTTCCGTGGTGCGGCTCTCTCCTGGTTCGACTATCCCTCTGGCACTTCTCACGTTCCCTTGCTGTTGCTGCTGCTCCACTAAATATCAGTGCTCCTTCAGGTCCTGTTCTGGGTTCTCTTTTCTTCTAGGTCTGCAATGCTCCCTGTGTGCTCATTACGACCTATTTGCCAACACCTACCAGATATCTACCCTCCGTTCAGACCTTGCTCCTCAGCCCCAAGCTGGACCTCTCCATGTGCATGTCCCACAGGTACCTCAGGCTCAACGTGGCCAACAATGAACTCATGACCTTTTGCCCCAAAGCCACCTCCTCTCTTCTCATCCTTCAGAGCAGATCAGAAACCTGGGAGTTCTAGTGATATCTCACCAAAACATCCAGGAAGTGCCTAAGTACTGTGAATTATCTGACAGGGGTCTCCCTCATCCGTCCCATCTCCTCCATCTCCACTGCTCCTGCCCCATTTCAGGCCCTCATCTCCCTCAACTGAACTGCCGAGACTCCCAGTTGTTCTACATCCACTCCTATGCATCCTTCCAATCCCACACCGTTGCCTCAGTTTCCACTCATCTCTCCAAAATGCAAGTCGCATCACACTTCTCCCTGCTTTAGAGCCTTCCATGGCTCCCCACTGCTTACTGGATAAAGTCTAAACTCTTTAGCTTTATAAATTTGGTCTCTTGTGATCTGGCTCCTTCTCTCTCTACAACCACGTCTCAGGCCCCATCCCTCCTCCCACTCCATGTTCGAACCATGGAACTTCAGAATCTGCAGTTCCCCAGGCACACTTCACGCCTCCACACCTTTGCTTCTGAGACTGCCTTTGTTGTAAATGCCTTTCTTCTTCTTTCCAGAAAAGTAACCACTGCTTTCTTTCAAACCATCCTTGGACTTCCCTCTTTTTTTGCTTCATGGGCAGCACCTACAATACTTGATTGCTTTTAATTCTTACGTTCATCCAAAACTATTTATTGATTAGATGAAATGGACATAATCGACATATATAGAGCACTTCATCCTAAAACATCAGACTATACATTCTTTTCTAGTGTACATGGAACATTCTCAAGGATAGACCATATATTGGGACATAAAATCAGCCTCAGCAAATTTAAGAAGATTGAAATCAGACCAAGCATATTCTCTGATCACAAGGCTTTGAAATTGGATATCAACTGCAAAAAGAAAGCAGGAAAAAACACAAATACACGGAGATTAAACAACATACTTTTAAAGAACGACTGGGTCAAAGAAGAAATTACAGGAGAGATCAAGAGATACATAGAAACAAATGACAATGAAAATACATCCTACCAAAATTTTTGGGATGCAGCAAAAGCAGTTTTAAGAGGGAAATTTATATCATTACAGGCCTATCTCAAGAAACAAGAAAAAACCCAAATAAATAACCTCATGTTGCACCTTAAAGAACTAGAAAAAGAAGAACAAGTGAAACCCAAGGTCAGCAGAAGAAAGGAAATAACAAAAATCAGAGCAGACCTAAATGAAATAGAAAACAAAAAGGCAATAGAAAAAATTAATGTGACAAAGAGCTGGTTCTTTGAAAAGATTAACAAAATTGACAAACCCTTGGCTAGACTCACTAAGATAAAAAGAGAGAAGACACTAATTAACAAAATCAGAAATGAAAATGGGGAAGTTATCACGGACACCACAGAAATACAAAGGATCATCCAAGAATACTCTGAAGGACTATATGCCACCAAATTCAATAACCTAGAAGAAATGGACAAGTTCTTAGAAACATATAGCCTTCCAAGGCTGAACCGTGAAGAACTGGAAAATCTAAACAGACCTATCACCAGTAACGAAATTTAATCAGTCATCCAAAACCTTCCCAAAAGCAAAAGTCCGGGACCAGATGGCTTCACTAGTGAATTCTACCAAACCTTCAAAGAGGATTTAATGCCAATCCTGCTCAAACTCTTCCAAAAAATTGAAGAAGAGACAGTACTCCCTAGCTCATTTTATGAGGCCAACATTACCCTGATACCAAAACCTGGTAAGGACAACACAAAAAAAGAAAACTACAGACCAATATCTCTGATGAATACAGATGCAAAAATCCTAAACAAAATTCTAGCAAATGGAATACAACAATGCATTAAAAAGATTATTCATCATGACCAAGTGGAGTTCATCCCCGGGGAACAAGGATGGTTCAACATCCCCAAATCCATCAATGTGACACATCACATAAACAAAATAAAGGACAAAAATCATATGATTATATCAATTGATGCAGAAAAAGCATTTGACAAGATACAACATCCATTTATGATTAAAACACTTAATAAAATAGGTATAGAAGAAAAATACCTTAACATAATAAAGGCCTTATATGACAAGCCCTCAGCTAATCTCATAATTAATGGTGAAAAACTGAAGCCCTTTGCTCTACGTTCAGGAACACAACAGGGCTGCACTCTATCACCTTTGCTTTTCAACATAGTGTTGGAAGTCCTTGCCAGAGCAATCAGGCAAGAGAAAGAAATAAAAGGCATCCAAATTGGGAATGAAGAAGTTATATTATCACTCTTTGCAGATGACATGATGCTATATATAGAAAACCCTAAAGACTCCACCAAAAAGCTATTAGAAACAATCAACGAATACAGTAAAGTTGCTGGCTACAAAATCAACGAACAAAAGTCCATTGCATTCCTATATACTAACAATGAAATCTCAGAAAAAGAAATACAAAAAACAATTCCTTTTGCAACTGCAGCAAAAAGAATAAAATACCTAGGAATAAACTTAACCAAGGATGTGAAAGACCTATATGCTGAAAACTATGAGACATTTTTAAAAGAAATTGAAGAAGACACAAAGAAATGGAAAGACATTCCGTGCTCATGGATTGGAAGAATCAACATAGTTAAAATGGCCATATTACCCAAAGCAATATACAGATTTAATGCAATCCCCATCAAAATCCCAATGGCGGCCTCCCTGAGACCCTTAGCTTCCCGCCGGTCGCCCACCCCGGTGGAGGCTGGAGAAACAGACCTTTTCGCTGCGGGCCACCTCGAAGCCCTACTACTGGCCCCGCCCCGCCTGTGGGCCCGCCTCCGGCTCCGCCCCGGCTTGGAGTGCAAGCTATGAAATAAACGAGGAACGTGACCTGAAGTAGGGAGGCCAGAGAGCAGGCAAGACACGACAAGAACTTGAACCCGTGCTTGGGAAGCTGGCATGAAAAGAGACATTCAACAGACACTTCTAAGGCATCAACTCCAGACCTAAAAACGTCCAGATACAGCACTATCCAATAGAACTTTCTGCAGTGATGGAAATAGTCTACATCTGCACTGTCCAGTATGGCAAGCACTAGCCCCGTGGGACTGTTAAGCACTTGAAATGTAGATAATGTGACCGAGGAACCGAAGTTTTAATTTCATTTCATTTTAATTAATTTACATTTACATAGCCACATGTGCCTAGTGGCTATCATCTTGGATAGTGTGGGTCCAGAGGAAGGAGAGGAACTGCTTTTCTTTAAGTCTCGTCTTAAGAATGGGGAAATTTTTCCTAGAAGTTCCCCAGCAGATTTTCCCTTTTGTCTTATTGGTCAAAAGTGGGTCATGTGAGATGACGTCATAGGAATGGCGGCAGCGGGGCGCACTTTCTGAGTTCTCCTCCGGATTTTATTACAAACGGGACCTATAACCCATCAAAGAACTCTTCGCTCATCACACAGAACAGCTAAGAGACTCGTGGAAGGATTACTTGAAGGTGCGCTAATTGGGCGAGCAGGGGAAGGAAGGAAGGGAGCAGAGTGAAAACGCGCAGGCCCGCGGCGGGGTCCCGGCCGGCGGCGACGGTGGTGGCGGCGGCAGCGGCGGTGGCAGCGAAAACTGCGGTGGCACCCGCAGTTCCAGGCACGCACGGGATCCCAGGGCGGAACGGAGAGCAGAGACCAGGAGGGCCCAGCTTAAGAGGCACAAGATTCAACATATCCAGAGGCCAACTCCAGACCAAACCAGAGTACTACTGGGTTTGACCTACAGGTCACACACCCAGAGGGAATTCTCTGCAGGCACTAGAGCCCATAGAAGCCAAACCACATTTAAGTGTTCAACCCTCACGCAGCAGAATGCCCTGCGGTGGGCAGAGCCAAGTCTCATACTGAGTCAGCCTAGGAGTTAACCCCACCTACTCACAAGCAAAAAGCAATTAAAGATCTTCTTGAACAGGACAATATACACAACACAAGAGTCACCTTTGGAGCACACGCAGAGGAGAAGTACGAAGTAGTGCAAGTCAAATATAAAGGACACATACTACATAAGATAACCTAGCAAGAACTAAGAACTCTAGGGGATCTACCTAATACATCAAAGCAAACACAGAGAGTCAGCCAGAATGGGGAAACAAAGATACACGTCCCAAATAAAAGAACAGAAGAAACCTCCACAACTGGAACCAAATGAAACAGAGGTAACCAACCTTTCAGCGACAGAGTTCAGAACACTGGTGATAAGAATGTTTAAGAGAAGACATAAAGAAGGATGTAGAAATCATAACGAACAACCAGTTAGAACTAAAGAACACAATTACCGAAATTAAGAACTCACTTGAAGGAATTAACAGCAGATTAGATGAAGCAGAGGATCGAATCAGCAACTTAGAAGACAAGGTAGCAGAGATCACCCAAACGGAACAACAGAAAAAGAATAAAAAACAATGAGGATGGCTTAAGAGACCTCTGGGATAACATCAAGCGCAACAACATGCGCATCATAGGAATACCAGAAGGTGAAGAGAGGAAGCAAGGGATTGAGAACATATTTGAAGTAATAATGTCCGAAAACTTCTCCAACCTGATGAAGCAAACCAACATACAAGCCCAGGAAGTGCAGAGTTCCAACCAGGATAAACCCAAACAGGTCCACACCAAGACACATTATAGTTAAAATGGCAAAGCTTAAAGACAAAGAGAGAATCCTAAAAGCAGCAAGAGAAAGACAGAGGGTTACATACAAGGGAACTCCCATAAGACTATCAAATGACTTTTCTACAGAAACATTGAAGGCCAGGAGGGAGCGGCAGGAGATACTCAAAGTGATGGAAAACAAAGGCCTACAACCTAGATTGCTTTATCCAGCAAGGCTATCATTTAAAGTTGATGGAGAGATAAAGAGCTTTCCAGAAAAATATAAGCTAAAGGAATTTATTACCACCAAGCCAGCATTGCAAGAAATACTAAAAGGACTTCTGTAAATAGAAGAAAGATCAAAACAACCTAACTACAAATTTAAAAATGGCAATAACTATGTACCTATCAATAATCACTTTAAATGTAAACGGATTAAATGCTCCAATCAAGAGACATAGGGTGGCTGACTGGATAAGAAAGCAAGACCCTTGTATATGCTGTATATCAGAGACTCACCTCAGAACAAAAGACACACACAGGCTGAAAGTGAAGGGTTGGAGTAAGATATTTCATGCAAATGGAAATGAGAAAAAAGCTGGAGTTGCAATACTTATATCTGACAAAATAGACTTTAAAATGAAGAACATATTAAAAGATAAAGATGGGCACTATATAATAATAAAGGGATCGATCCGACAAGAGAACATAACCCTAGTAAACATCTATGCACCCAACATAGGAGCACCTAAATATATAAAACAGGTACTGACTGACATAAAGACAGAGATCAACAGTAACACTATCATAGTAGGGGACTTCAACACACCTCTGACAACAAGGGACAGGTCTTCCAGACAGAAAATCAATATGGAAACAACAGCCTTAAATGATACATTGGGCCACTTGGATTTAATCGATATTTTCAGAACATTTCACCCCAATGCTGCAAAATACACGTTTTTCGCAAGCGCACATGGAACATTTTCCAAGACAGACCATATGTTAGGCCACAAAACAAGTCTTGATAAATTTAAGAAAACTGACATCATACCAATTGTCTTCTCTGATCACAATGCTATGAAATTAGAAATGAACTACAGGAAAAAACTGGAAGACACACCAATTCATGGAGGCTGAATAACTTATTACTAAATAATGAATGGGTCAAGCAGGAGATCAAGGAAGAAATCAAAAGATATCTCAAGACAAACGAAAATGAAAACACGACGACCCAAAATCTATGGGATACCGCAAAAGCAGTCCTAAGAGGGAAATTCACAGCTTTGCAGGCCTACCTAAAGAAACAAGAAACATCACTAATCAACAGTTTATCTTCACACTTAAGGGATCTGGAAAAAGAACAGCAAAATAAGCCCAAAAGGAGCACAAGGAAGGAGATTATAAAGATCAGAGCAGAAATAAAAGAAATAGAAACCAGAAAAACAATATAAAAGATCAATGAATCCAAGAGTTGGTTCTTAGAGAAGATAAACAAAATTGACAAACCTTTAGCCAGACTCATTTAAAAAAAGAGAGAGAGGACCCAAATTAATAAAATCAGAAATGAAAGAGGAGAAGTGACAACGGACACCGCAGAAATACAAAAAGCTTTAAGAAATTACTATGAGCAACTATATGCCAACAAATTTGACAATCTGGAAGAAATGGACAATTTTCTAGAGGCGTACAACCTTCCAAGGCTAACTCAAGAAGAAACAGAAAACCTGAATAGACTGATTACCACCAGGGAAATGGAATCAGTAATCAACAATCTCCCAACAAACAAAAGCCCTGGACCAGATGGCTTTACAGGTGAATTTTACAAAACGTTCAAAAAAGAATTATCACCTATTCTCCTCAAGCTCTCCCAAAAAATCCAGAAGGAGGGAAGACTCCCAAACACTTTTTACGAAGCCACTATCACCCTGATCCCAAAATCAGACAAAGACACCACAAAAAAAGAAAACTACAGGCCGATATCTCTAATGAACATAGATGCAAAAATCCTCAACAAAATATTAGCAAGCAGAATTCAGCAATACATTAAAAAGATCATACACGATGATCAAGTGGGATTCATCCCTGGTATGCAAGGGTGGTTCAACATCCGCAAATCAATTAATGTGATACACCACATTAACAAAATGAAAAATAAAAATCACGTGATCATATCAATAGATGCAGAAAAAGCATTTGATAAAATCCAACAGCCATTTATGATAAAAACCCTTAAGAAAGTGGGAATAGAGGGATCATATCTCAACATAATAAAGGCCATATATGACAAACCCACAGCTAACATCATTCTCAATGGGGAAAAGCTAAAACCATTCCCCCTAGATCAGGAACAAGGCAAGGTTGCCCACTATCTCCGCTTCTATTCAACACAGTGCTGGAAGTTCTAGCCACAGCAATCAGACAAGAAAAAGAAATAAAAGGCATCCAAATTGGTAAGGAGGAAGTAAAATTATCATTATATGCAGATGATATGATACTATATATAGAGAACCCTAAAGACTCCACCAAGAAGCTATTAGAGCTGATAGATGAATTTAGTAAAGTAGCAGGATACAAAATTAATTTTCAGAAATCAGTTGCATTTGTATATACCAATAATAAAACGTGAGAAGGAAAAATTAAAAAAACAATCCCATTTACAATTGCTCCAAAGACTATAAAATACCTGGGAATAAATTTAACCAAAGAAGTAAAAGATCTGTACTCAGAAAATTATAAGACACTGAAGAAAGGAATGAAAGAAGATATAAATAGATGGAAACACATATCATGTTCATGGATAGGAAGAATTAATATAGTTAAAATGTCCATACTGCCTAAGGCAATATACATATTCAATGCAATTCCTATCAAACTACCAACGACGTTTTTCACAGAAATAGAACATATAATCCTAAAATTTATATGGGACCATAAAAGACCCCGTATAGCCGCAGCAATCTTGAGAAATAAGAACAAAGTGGGAAGTATAATAATACCTGACTTCAAATTATACTACAAGGCCACAGTAATCAAAACAGCATGGTACTGGCATAAAAACAGACACATAGATCAATGGAACAGAATAGAGAGTCATGAAATAAATCCACGTCTATATGGCCATTTAATCTACGACAATGGAAGCAAGAATGTACGATGGGGTAAAGACAGTCTATTCAATAAATGGTGCTGGGAAACCTGGACAGACACATGCAA
The DNA here is from genome assembly GCF_004115265.2 of Rhinolophus ferrumequinum. Classification (NCBI taxonomy): domain Eukaryota; kingdom Metazoa; phylum Chordata; class Mammalia; order Chiroptera; family Rhinolophidae; genus Rhinolophus; species Rhinolophus ferrumequinum. Next base: position 88,654,469 of record NC_046294.1, on the reverse strand, counting down.
AAAAATGAAGCTGGACCACCTCCTTACACCATATACAAAAATAAATTCAAAATGGCTTAAAGACTTAAATGTAAGATCTGAAACCATAAAATACCTAGAAGAAAATATAGGAAGAAACTTCACAGACATTACCTGGAGTAAGCTTTTTACTGATATATCCCCTCGCACGAGGGAAGTAAGAGAAAAAATAAACATGTGGGATTATATCAAACTAAAAGGTTTTTTTCACAGCAAAGGAAACCATCAATAAAACAAAAAGGGATCCTACTGAATGGGAAAAGATATTTGCCAATGATAAGGGATTAATATCACAAATCTATAAAAAAAACTCACTCAACTCAACTCCAAAAAAACAAACGACCCAATTAAAAAATGGGCAGAGGACTTGAAGAGACATTTTTCTAAAAAGGACATACAGATGGCAAACAGACATATGAAGAAATGCTCAATCTCACTAACCATCAGAAAAATGCAAATAAAAACCACAATGAGATACCACCTCACCCCAGTCAAAATGGCTATCATCAATAAATCAACAAACAACAAGTGCTGGCGCGGATGTGGAGAAAAGGGAATGCTTGTGCACTGTAGGTGGGATTGCAGATTGGTGCAGCCACTATGGAAAACAGTATGGAGGTATCTCAAAAATCTGAAAATGGAACTACCTTATGATCCACTAATTCCACTCCTAGGTATCTATCCGGAGAAATCCAAAACTCTAATTCAAAAATCTTTATGCACTCCTATGTTTATTGCAGCACTATACACAATAGCCAAGACATGGAAACAACCAAAATGCCCATCGGTAGATGACTGGATTAAGAAAATGTGGTACGTTTATACAATAGAGTATTACGCAGCCATAAAGAAGAAAGAAATCTTACCATTTGCAACAACATGGATGGACCTAGAGAACATTATGTTAAGTGAAATAAGTCAGACAGAGAAAGATAAGTACCATATGATCTCACTTATATGCGGAATCTAAAGAAAAGAATAAGTGAATGAACTAATCAGAAACAGTTTTGGAGACAAAGAGGAAAAACTGAGGGTTGCTAGATGGGCGGGGGCGGGGGCGGTGGGGGTAAGGAGGAAGGTGAGGGGATTAGAAAACAGTCAGTAACCACAAGATGGCCACGGGGTTTCGAAAATTAATCTGGGGAACGTAATTTAGTGGTTACCAGAGAATAAGGGGGTTGGGGGGTGGGAGATGAGGGTAAGGGGGATCAAATATATGGTGATGGAAGGAGAACTGACTCTGGGTGGTGAACACACAATGTAATTTATAGATGATGTGATACAGAATTGTACACCTGAAATCTATGTAACTTTACTAACAATTGTCACCCCAATAAATTAAAAAAAAAAATCCCAATGGCATTTTTTAAAGGAAAAGAACAAAAAATCATCAGATTTGTTTGGAACCACAGAAAACCCCAAATAGCCAAAGCAATCTTAAGAAAAAAGAGCAATGCTGGATGTATCACACTCCCTGACTTTAGCTTGTACTATAGGGCAACAATAATCAAAACAGCATGGTATTGGCAGAAAAACACATAGAGCAATCGAATAGAATTGAGAACCCAGAAATAAAACCACATAAATATGGACAGGTAATTTTTGACAAAGAAGCAAAAAACATACAATGGAGGAAAGACAGCCTCTTCAATAAAAGGTGCTGGCAGAATTGGAAAACCACGTGCCAAAGAATGAAACTGGACTGCTAGTTGTCACCATGTACCAAAATTAATTCAAAATGGATCAAAGACTTAAGCATAAGACCTGACACAATAAACTGCATAGAAGAAAACACAGGTCCTAAACTTATGGACCTTGGGTTCAAAGAGCATTTTATGAATTTGACCCCAAAGGCAAGGGAAGTAAAAGCTAAAATAAACGAATGGGACTATATGAAACTTAAAAGCTTCTGCACAGCAAAAGAAACCGTCGACAAAATAAAGAGGCAACCAACTGAATGGGAGAAGATTTTTGCAAACAGTGCCTCTGATGAGGGGCTAATATCCAAAATATACAAGGAACTCATGAAAATCAACAACAAAAAAACAAACAACCCAATTGAAAAATGGGCATAGGACCTGAAGAGACATTTCTCCAAAGAGGACATTCAAGGGGCAAATAGACATATGAAAAAATGCTCAACATCACTAATCATCAGAGAAATGCAAATAAAAACCACCATGAGATATCACCTCACCCCAGTCAGAATGGCTATCATCAACAAGACAAATAGTAACAAGTGTTGGAGAGGCTGTGGAGAAAAAGGAACCCTCATGCACTGTTGGTGGAAATGCAGACTAGTGCAGCCGCTATGGAAGGTAGTGTGGAGGTTCCTCAAAAAATGACGAATAGAATTACCATATGACCCAGCAATCCCTCTCCTGGGTATCTACCCAAAAAATCTGAAAACATCTACACATAAGACACATGTGCTCCAATGTTCATTGCAGCTTTGTTTACGGTAGCCAAGACATGGAAACAATCAAAATGTCCTTCGATAGATGAATGGATAAAGAAGTTGTGGTATATATATACAATGGAATATTATTCGGCGGTAAGAAAAGATGATATAGGAACATTTGTGACAACATGGATGGATCTTGAGAGTATAATGCTAAGCGAAACAAGTCAGACAGAAAAAGCAGAGAACCATATGATTTCACTGATATGTGGTATATAAACCAAAAACAACAAAAGAACAAGACAAACAAATGAGAAACAAGAACTCATAGACACAGACAATAGTTTAGAGGTTACCAGAGGGTAAGGGGGGTGGGGAGTGGGAGATGAGGGTAAGGAGGATCAAATATATGGTGATGGAAGGAGAACTGACTCTGGGTGGTGAACACACAATGAGATTTATAGATGATGTAATACAGAATTGTACACCTGAAATCTATGTAATTTTACTAATAATTGTCACCCCAATAAATTTAAAAAAACCAAAAACTATTTATTGAGAATCTACTTTGTGCCAGGAGCAGAAGGCCCCAGAGATACAACAGTAAACAAGACAAACATGGACCCTAACCTCAAGGAAGTGTCCATCGTACCACCTGCTCCTCCACTGTACCGCCTTCCAACTCCTCCGCTCTGCTCTGAATATTACAAGAGTAAAGAACCAGCTGGGCAGGAGAGGGTCCATGTTGCTCTCTGTTCATTCCCCATGCTGCCTCCAGGGTTATCTTTCTGAAGAATACATGTATCTGACCATTTCAGTGTGAACCTTTGCTGACTTCCCATTACCCAGTCGAAACAGAAAAGGGTTTCCTCCACTGGCTCTTCCCCATTTATCCAGTGTCCCCTCTTAATATTCACTACCTCGAGCAACCCCAAACCACCTATATTCTCTCACATCCATTTTGCTTTGCTTTTTCTCTATGTCTTTGTTCATGCCGTCTCCTCTACCTTAAATGCCCTTCTTTCTGTTCACCTGGTTTATTATCTATTGTGTAACAAACCACTCAGACTACTAACTGAAGGCAACAACAATTCTGTGAGTCAGCAGTTTGGTCACTGATCAGCTGGGAAGGCTCATCTGTGCTCCATAGGAAGTTGGCTCATCCATGCACTTGTGGTGAGCTGACAGGTGGACTAGGGACTGGATGATCCTAAAGGGGTACTCAGCGTCTGGCAACTGGGTGGGCTGTCAGCTACAGCACTTCAGTTCAGGTGTCTGCACGTGGCTAGCTTGGGTTTCCTCACATGGCAGCTACGTTCTCCGAAGCAAGCCCTAATGGGCAAGCACTTATGAAGTGTCTGCCTGCATCACATTTGCTGAAGTCCCCTGGCGAAAGCACATCATGTAGCTGAGCCCAGAACCAATGCGGCAGAAGTCTGACTCACTGGAGGGCCATTAACACAGCCATCTACCCCCGCCTGCCCCTTACGCCTGGGGCACAGCATTCCCACATGCTACCTACCCTTCCCAAAACACCCACAGCAGTATCCAATCATGACACCAGGCTCAAAATCCATGACCTCATAGTGTGCAGCACGTCCAGCTGTGGCTGCATCTCCTGGGGTACAACCCTCAGGTGTTGCTCTTCTTCATCCAGAGACCTGTGAACTAATAAGACTAGATACCTGCCCCCCACGTGCCCAGCATACATGGTGAAACAGGCACAGCAAAACCTCAATAGATGCTCCCATGGTCGGGGGGGCATTAGGAGGCACGTTGCAATCACTGATGCAAAGCAATTCTGAAATCTGACTGGAGGTCTCAGGACCTCTGCTCTGGAGGCAGGGAGTGTTGCTTAAATAGAGGCCAGTTCTCCCTGGCTTCTAGTTATCCCCTCTGGGCTCTTACTTCTGCCCTCTGAGAGGATTTTCTTTTCCATAAGAAAAGGCCTGTGTGAATATTAGCCAGCTTTTTGCCCATAGAAAGTTGGGCTGACCCCTTCCCCACCTCCCTCTCCACCCCCACCCCAGGCCTCTTTTCATTTTTAACTGTTTTAGTTCCTTTTAGCCCAAACTGAGAGTTTTTGCCAATACAATACTCCTTAAAACTTTTGGGGCTTTCTGTGTTATTGGGTTTTCTTCATGCACCAAAAGCCACACAAATAATTAATTTCAAGAAAATGCTACTTGGGCTATGGCACAACATCCTTATATTCTTAGAAACCTAGGCACCATCTTAAATCGCCCTGGGGTCTTAACAAAGATTCTACAATCATACCCTTAATTGAATCTTTACCTTTAGACCAGTTCTTACTTTGAGAATCCGTTGCCTGCTGGAGAGATGGGAAATGAGTACGCGTTTTTTCTTCCAGTCCAGAAAACTGGACAGATCCTTATTTAGCTCATCCCTCTCTGAAAATACCTATGCCAGCTAGAAGCACCCAAATGGCATTTCCAACATTCCATTTCTAGATTTCTTCAGCAAAATACACAAATTCATTAGGCACATTTTCTATCTCCTAAGTTACCACAGCAACATTTTCACCAATGTTTCGCCACTGTGTAACAGAATCACCCTTGATCCAGCTTCCAAGCAGTTGCCTTACTACTTTTCCATCCTCTCCCAACAGTTCATTCACTGTTCCTCCAGCCTGCACAACAGTCTCTCTGCTTTTTATTCAAGTCTTCACCCACCACCCAGTTTCAAGGCCAATGCCACATGTTTAGGTTTTTAAGACAGCACCACACTCCTAGGTAGTACCATACCAATTTATGTATCAGGTATCTACCGTTACATAACAAATCACCTAAAACAACAGCTTAAAACAACCACTGTTTTATTAAATTCATGGACTCTATGGGTCAGGATTTAACACTTGTCTCTGTCCCATTAATATCTTGGGCCAGCATGAAAACTGGAACAGCTAGAAGAGACAACTCAAAGAGCTTGGGACTAGGATGATCTGGAAGCTTCTTTATTTACATGTCTGAAGCCTGGGCTGAAATGACTATGAAGGCTAATTTCGTCTGGGACTGTCTACCGAAGTACCTACACAAGGGCTCTCTACGTGACTAGTGCTTCCTTACAGCATGGCAGCCTCGGGGTAGTCGGGCATCTTACAGGATGGCTCTAAGAGTGAGTGTTCCAGCAAACAAAGTAAAAGCTATATGGCCTTTTAAGACTTAAATTCGAGTCTTCTATCATCACTTCTGCCATACTCTATTGGTGAAAGTATTGAGATTCAAGAAGACATAGACTTCATTTCTTGATGGAAGAATATCAAAAAATTTTATACAGGTTTTAGGACTACCATAGTAAGCTTACCTGGGATAGTTCATTTCTGTTCTATGTGGCGTCAGGTATGATTACACATGCTTTTGTGACCATGTGGCAGGTGAAGTTAGGACTAGCTGATCTCAAATGGTAGTTTATATAAATTGAGGCTCCTCAGTTCATGTGGCTCAAACTTCCTCACATGGCAACTGAATTCCAAAAAGGCAAGTCCCAATGTACAAACACTTATCAAGCTATGTCACTAATAAACTGTTATTGATTTCATCTGTTCAGCGTCGGATGTCATGTGTTTAGCCATCTCTAAAACCCTAGAATGGGAAACCCCACTCATCAACAAAGTGAAGAGGAGGCAGTCGGAACAAAGTGGCAACCTGACAGCTATGTTCAGAGTATCCCACATTGTCCTTGTTTTTCTTATTTCACCATGGACCAGTGAAATTAGTCTAGCAGGAGTCTGAAGACCCACCCTGGGAGCAATGGGGAGCACGGTATGTCGGGTCAAGAAATCTGTAATCTAGATTGGTGCAGCCACTATAGAAAACAGTATGGAGGTATCTCAAAAATCTGAAAATGGAACTACTTTATGATCCAGCAATTCCACTCCTAGGTATCTATCCGGAGAAATCCAAAACTCCAATTCAAAAATCTTTATGCACTCCTATGTTTATTGCAGCACTATACACAATAGCTAAGACATGGAAACAACCAAAATGCCCATCGGTAGATGACTGGATTAAGAAACTGTGGTACATTTATACAATGGAGTACTACGCAGCCATAAAGAAGAAAGAAATCCTATCATTTGCAACAACATGGATGGACCTAGAGAACATTATGTTAAGTGAAATAAGTCAGACAGAGAAAGATAAGTACCATATGATCTCACTTATATGCGAATCTAAAGAAAAGAATAAGTGAATGAACTAATCAGAAACAGTTTTGGAGATAAAGAGGAAAAACTGAGGGTTGCTAGATGGGCGGGGGGTGGGGGTAAGGGGGAAGGTGAGGGGATTAGAAAACAATCAGTAACCACAAGATGGCCACGGGGTTTTGAAAATTAATCTGGGAACGTAATCAATAATGTTGTAAAGATTTTGTAGGTTATCCGATAGACACGTGTCCCATTTGGGAGACCATCTCAGGGAAGATGTAGATGACTGATCACTGCACTGTACACCTGAAGCTGAACAATAATGAATGCCAACTATAATATTATATATATATATATATATATATATATATATATGTATATATAGGTATGTATACATTTACAATAGGCAGAGTACAGCATTGGGAGTGGAGATAGTGGAAATGGGATGGCTCGGTGCGATGTCAGAGAGATAGTGGATGGGGGGCAGGGGGTCCACAGTGTGAGGGATAGAAATGATAAACGTCTAAGTAAAACAAACAAACAAACAAACAAGCAAGCAAACAAAAAAACTTATAGATACAGACAATAGTTTAGTGGTTACCAGAAGGTAAGGGGGGTGGGGGGTGGGAGATGAGGGTAAGGGGGATCAAATATATGGTGATGGAAGGAGAACTGACTCTGGGTGGTGAACACACAATGTAATTTATAGATGATGTGATACAGAATTGTACACCTGAAATCTATGTAATTTTATTAACAATTGTCACCCCAATAAATTAAAAAAAAAGAAAAAGAAAAGAAGTCTGCAATCTAGCTAATGCTGGCTGTGCTCCAAAGTATTTGTCAGGCCTTTGACAAATCATTAGCCATCTTAAGCCTCTGTTTCCAGCTCTAAAATGATGGGATGGATTATGCCACCTCTGTGATTCTATAAAGACAATCTGATGAAATCCGTGAATAAGAAGAGTGAATAGGTAGTATGCCCTTAGTCATCCTACAGGAATGTGCATTTTTAGAGGAGTTTTTATCTCATGTGTCTCAATTAGAGATGGTGGGAGAAGAAAGATCTAAGGGACCAAAAGGGTAGCCTGTCAGAAAATCTTGCCTTGGGTAGATACCTCTAAACTCTTCTTGTTTTCAGCATTTTGATTCTGTCCCAGTAGTAAATGGGAGTTTTTAAATCTCCTTCCCTTCACCACCCTGTGTTCCTGGATCATCTCATTTGAGCTATTATCTCCATCCAGCCGGAGACCTTGCTTTAGCAGATACACAATTGCCTCTGGAGTCCATATTCCCCTCCCTTCCTGAAATAAAGCGTTTGGGGACCCAGAAAGTAGGCCAGGTTCTCATAACCTTATCAAAATAGCACAGCTAGGCCTTCCACCCAGTAACACTCAGAGACTGGGCTGTGGAGTGGAAACAGAGCATACCAGCCAGAGTCCGGATATCTTCTGTAACTAGGGGGCCTCTCAATATCCCCCCACTCCAAAAAAAAAAAAAAGGAACTGTCTCCAGTGCATGAGAGAGAGAGAGAGAGAGAGAGAGAGAGAGAGAGAGAGAGAGAGAGAGAGAGGAAGGTTAGGCCCTAAGCTAAAGCAACTGTGTTCTGATAGGAAAGATCCCTGGACTTAGAATCAGAAAGCTGTTCAGCAGGAAAAAAAAATACTACATGGAAAAACAGGGAGGAGGCTAGAGTGTCTGGAATGCAGCAGGAAGATGAATAGGAAATATGAGGCAGTGGTAGAAGTCAGCAGCCACAGGCCAGGACATTCAAGGCCTTAAAAATTACCCTCCAGACAATGAGAAGCCCAGTTTCCTGATGTGTGAAGAGGATGGTCTTACCAGACCAGTGTGCTCAGTCCCCAGACTCTGGGGAGCTATAAAAAGTGCAGATTCAGACAGCTCTACTGCTATACTAGGGAGAGATCCCAGGTGGGCAGGGGCAGCTGCATTTTCTTCAAGTGCCCCCAAAGCTTCTGTCGTTTATCAGAGTGAATGACCCTTGGAGTTGACCACACATGAGACTCATTCCAGCTAGAAAGTTCCATCACTCTAAGTGCTGGGAGGCCATCTAACCTCCAAGGGTGGGAGAGGGAAGTGAATCTCCCACTTGTTAGCCCAGGGATGGCTTCCAACAGTGCCATTACACTAATGGAAACAGAAGCGAAGGTGCCAGGGCTGACTTCTATGAAGAAATAGGAGAATGGGCAGGCAGACTGCAGAGAGGCAGGGCCAGCCCACAGGATGTCCTGACCAGAATTCACAAAGCAGCCATGAGAATACACATCAATTGTTCAAAAAAGTTCACCTCACCTGTGGAAGGGAGAGACAAGTCATCAGCACTGGCTGTAAAAAGAAAAAGACCCAAGAGCTTCTGCTGACAGCAAATTGATGGAGCTAGGACAGGTGCCACCAGGGAGTAAAAGTTTGGTCTCCTTTCTAGTACGTCCCATATCCCCTGTCCCACAGTTCCACAATTTCCCCTCCCACTAGGCTGGGGTGCAGCTGTGGTATGGCTCAGCACTGAGGACTTGGAGTTCTACAGCCCAGGTGGACTGGCCAGCTCTCCCACTTACTACCCATGAAATGTGAGTGAGATGGGATGAACCAGCAGACTGTTTGGGGGAGGGGGCCAATGTGGGCACGGATGCAGTATGCCCCGCACAGTGTTACAGTGTTTGGTTGACAGCAGCACTCCTTTTCTTGTCTGAAGACCAAGCACATAGAATACTCAGAGACCTGGGCAGGTGTTGGGGGGTGGGGGGAGTTCTACAAATTGAGAAGAACCTTCTAGCTGTTTGCTCCAGGAGGTGCTGGCCCAGGAACTAAGAGAGGCTGAGTGCCCCAAAGCAGAAAGCCCCTAAAGGGCTGGGTGTTCTAGGATGGAGAAGGGGGTGGAGCAAGGCTGGGGACGGAAAAAAACCCGGCGCAGTGCCTGCCTTGCTTTCCTGAAGGGCTGCTCCAATGTGGAAAAGCAGCCCACCATCTTCCTTTGGAGAAAGCCCGGAAAATACCAATTCCAAAACCTGTCACTGGAGCCTACAGAGGTGAGCTCCAGCTGAAAAGGAAACGAGGAGGCGAGCATACTGTCCAAGGAAACCGGTTACTGGCCTCCATCCTCCACTCCTCATCCCTTGGTTTTCCCACAGGCTTCGGAACCCTAGGCCAGAAGAAAGGGTTAAAGCCTTAAAAGGGAAGCAATCATTGCGGGACTCTGGGAGGCGGCCCCTGTGCTGCCCCACCCGAATCCCCGGGGTCCCTGGCCAGAGCTGTCAGCCACAGTGTGAGATGCCCCTTCTGCGGCATACTGCCACTCTCCCACACCAATACCCGGCCGCCGCCTCCTCCTTCTGCCACCCTTTCTCGCTCCCCCTCAGCCTCTGATTGGTCGAGCCCCCTGCTCCTCCTCTCCCACCCCTAGTGAAAACTGCGGGCGCTGGGCAAGTTGCAGCAACTGGAGGCGGCGGTGCGTTTCGAGGAGACTGCAGCAGCGAGGACCGGAGCCCAGGTTGGAGCCGGAGTCAGGGCGGGATCGGGGCGCAGGGATAGGTTTCAGGAGCCCCTGAAAGCCCTCCTTATCCGAGGCCTCGAAAAACGGTCCGAGGATGCCCTGGGAAGGAGTCGCGCAGTGCTTGGGGTGGGGTCTGGAGCCGGCAGGGTCGGGAGCCAGACGCAACCGCTGCGGGCCCGCGGCTGCATCGCACCCTGCCTTTCAGCGGGGGATTCCGCCCGCTGCGGGGGAGGTAGATTGCCTGGAGCTGGGGCGCTGGAAGAGAACCGGGAGGAAGGGCGCCAAGGGTTCCACTCTCCACCCAGAAGTCCCCAAATCCAGCTGGCAAAAGGCAGAGGACGGGAGCGTTGAAATTGGGGGTAGAGAACAGAGGACGGCAAGCTGGAGGGAATCTCTGCCTTGTGACCGATCTCGCGGCGGGCTGGGTGCGGGGCATCCGAGGAACGGGAAACCGCAGTGCCGCGGGCGGGGACTAGGGGGAAGGCGGGCAGGTAGGGGAGGGGAGAACTGGAAAACGAGAGAGGGGGAAGGGGTACCTCAATTGGGAAAGGAGAAGCTTGGAATACGGAAAAGGAGCAAGGGTGGGGCTAGTCGAACTGGGGCTGTAGAGGGAGGGAGCGCAGAGCTTCTCTGGGTTCTGGCTTGACAAGATCCTAAGGCAGAGGAAATGAAAACAGGCTGTACCTCCCCCCCCCCCCCCGCTGTCTAACCTTCGCTTCGGCTCCACATCCCCCTCCAGCCCCAGCCTCATTTCCCTTTCTTGTTCTAGCCGCGGTTTCCACTCCTAGATCCAAGCTCGCTCCCCTCCTCGGTAACTCCGTGTCCGACAGTCAAAACCAGAGGCCGACCTCCTTTCTTTTCCGACAACACCTCCGAGTCCCTCTAGGCAGGAGTGGCAGGGGGTATTAATGGTAGCCGCAGACGCCGCGGGACCCCAGCCTCGCCCAGCCACAGGACGGAGCTCAGGGAAACCTGGACACCGCGAGCGGCGTGCTCTGCGCACCCGGGCTCACGCACCAGGGCAGGGCCTGGCGTACACTCGCCCGCGCGCGCGCGCGCCACTCCTGTGGCCTCTCCCTGCCGAGCACCGCGGCAGACAGGCTAAGATATCTGCTCCCAGTCACCTCGCCAGGATGTTGGTCCAGCCTCGCCTGCAAAATAAAGACAGGGCAGAGAGCCTAGGCAGTGAGGCTACTGAAGCCAGACTGGAAAACTGCAGGATCAGGAATCCTGCCCAGAGAGCTGGGCATTCGGAAACCTCTTGGTTTCTATGCAATGAGACAACATATGCAATAGGAGAGCACTGTCACTTTCCCTCACACACATCTGGGAACATCCATTGCACGTGCCAAGGACAGTCCGATCTTGGAGCACCTTAGCCACACACACCCGACATCATCCCTAAACACAGTCACTAAGAGAAGGGAAATTAATGTGTGGATCAACTACTATGGAGCATAGTGCCAGATGTTTGTCATTTTTTTCTTAATGACATCACAACCCCTGTAGGTATCTAAAGCTCAGATTCATTCATTCATTCATTATCTTTTGAGCATCTGTTATGTGCCAGGAACTGTTTGGACACTGGGAATTTTCTTCTGAACAAGAAATAGAAGTCCCTGGATGGGCAGTTTTTGTTTAATGAGTAGAGAGTTTTAGGATTACAAGATAATACTAGAGATTGGTTGCACAACAATGGAGATGAACTTAACACTACTGAACTGTACACTTAAAAATGGTTAAGATGGCACATTTTGTGTTACGTGTATTTTACAACAATTACAAGATAGGAAGCTCCTGCGTTCCTGAAGAGACAAGGAAATGGGAAAGTTAACGTCACTCGAAGTTACCCAGCTAGTGTTCAGGACAAGACACACACCGTCACAGGGTGTGTTCTCCCTCCCCCTCTTGCTTTCCCTGAGGGGATATGAACATGTGGCAATGTCCCACTCACTGAGAAGCAGGGAGGGGAGAGGGTTACAGAGAAACAGAGAAGGGCTGGGATGCGCGCTGCAGCCATTCCAGCCTGTGTCCCAGGGGCCCCCAGCCCTCGGCAGGAAGTGTGGGCACACCTGCCTCCTCTCTTGGCTGACTCCTACCCTGTCCCCAGCCCAGGTCCAGAACTGAGCTCTCAGCACCATGAACCCCGCCATCGGCATCACTCTCCTGCTAACAGGTACTGGGCAGGGGTAGGGCTGGGATCCAAACACCGTGGCTTCCTTCCCTTCAAAGAAGGCAGCTCCTTCCTCATGTCCTCAGAGGTAGCGGCAACTAAGGGTGAGGGGGCTGTTTTTCACCACTACGTCAGCTGAGCAACCTAGTTGATCTTCTGACTGTCTGAGGTGGTTTTTGGAAACACATTTCACTAAGCCTACCCCATACTGAGGTGGAATCTCTGAATGGGAACCAGGAACCTGCATCAACTCCCCCAGGTCTCCTGCCCTGGGACACACTGGTGGGACCCAGGACTAGAGGAGATGAGGGAAGGAGGCTGGAGTCTACAGCAGGGAAATTGGAGTGGCCCTCAGGGACTTCTGTGGTGGGGAGAGGTGCTCAGAGAGCAGATCCTTGTGCCTTCCCTAGCCAGGCCCTTCTCCACTATTAACGTGGGTGGGAGGCCCCTGCTCTACAAGTCCTCCCAACTCAGAGGGGGCACTGCTGTTGCCAGTCTTGCAGGTGGCCAGTGGGCAGAAGGTGATCAGCCTGACAGCCTGCCTGGTGGACCAGAGTCTTCGTCTGGACTGCCGCCATGAGAATACCACCGCCAGCTTGTCTACCCAATACGAGTTCAGCCTGACCCGTGATTCAAAAAAGCACGTGCTCATTAGCACCGTGGGGGTGCCTGAGCACACATACCGCTCGCGAACCAACTTCACCAACAAATACAACATGAAGGTCCTCTACTTATCTGGCTTCACCACCAAGGACGAGGGGCTGTACACATGCGAACTCCGCCCCTCTAGCCAGCAACCCAGCTTCAGCAAGAATGTCACTGTGCTCAGAGGTGAGGCAAACCCCCAGCAAGGCCGGTGAGCTGAGAACAGGCTCACCTAAGACAGGAACGGGCTGCCTAAGATAGCAGGCATTTCCCTTGGTTAGGCCAGAGAGGAGAGGGGCTCCATAACCTCTTTCCCCTTCCCCCAACTGCTGTCTGTGTACTGAGGAATAACTGCCTTCAGTGTGAACAGGGGAAGGGCTAAGGGGACAGCCAGGCAGAATGGTGTAGCAGAGGCTTCCACCATGATTGCAGGCAAATCACTTGGCATCCCCAATCCTCCTTCTCCACACCTGGAAAACAGGGTTGTCACCAGCTACCTCACCCAGTTTTCTTATGAGGATGCTTAGTAAAGATTTGGTGTTTGGTCAAGGGCTCAGGAACGAGCAAATGGGAAAGATGGTTGGTTCTCTTAGACCAGATTGGCTCTGGTTCCAGCTAAGACATCATGGCTCCAGCCTCCCCAAGGGAAATGTGCCCTTGTTCTGGGCCTGTAGCTTCCTGAGTCCTGGTCCCTCTTCATTCCCGCCCTACCCCTCTTCCCCATTCTCTCTCCACAGACAAGCTGGTCAAGTGTGGGGGCATAAGCCTGCTGGCCCAGAACACCTCGTGGCTGCTGCTGCCCCTGCTCTCCCTGCCCCTTCTGCAGGGCATGGATTTCATCTCCCTGTAACTGGTTGGGCCCACAGAGGACACAGGAAGCCACCAGGCCCAGTCCAGAGAGCCTACTTCTGAGTTGCCTCACCCCCACCCCCATCCCTCACACGCCGAGAGGAGGGGGAAATGGGGAACACACCCCTCATAAGGCACCCCAGTGCTGCATGCCATTATATTCCCACCTCACATCCTCTCCACACACCACTGGCTCTTTGTTCCTCTTTGTTCCAGGGCTGCTTCTGTCTAGTTTATTTAGGGAGTATCCTTCCTTTTCTTTGGAGATTTGTGAAAAGGGAAGCCAGGGTTGGGGACGTGTATGAAGAGTGAGGGCATGAGAGGGGTTGTAGGATGGAGGAGTACCAGTCACTGGGGGGGTCACCCTTACCCACCAGAATCAGAGGCCTGGGAGAGACCTCGATGAGGAGGGAATGCGGTGTATTTGGGCCTAGCATATCCCTCAGCAGGCAGGGAGGCACCTGAAGACCCTGGATATGAGGGCACTGCCAAGCATTTGTGGTCCATCACGTGAAAAGAGAACTGAGCATCTCCAGGAGCACTCTGCCACAGCCAAGAAGCTGTCTTCTTACCACTGCAGAAGTCCCCTAGGGGCCTTGGCCCTTGGTCATGGTCCAGAGGAAATGCAGATTCTGCCTGGGGAGCACTGCTAATGGAGGGTTGGAGAGGGGGTTAGAAGGGAGGGTCCATCATCCTTCCCCACCTGAGGAAGCTAAAAATGGGAGCCTACTGTCACTGCCTCAACCAGCAGTTGAGAAGGTGGCAGGGGAGGAAAAGCCCCCTCCCAAGCTGTCCCAAGCTCCTAAGAGCTTCTGGAACTCTGACCTGGAGGCAGTAAGGCAGGCCAGGGGGAGCCCCAGAGCTATGCAGTCTGGCCCAAGTTTCTCCAGGAGGCTCTCCCTTCCCTCTCCAGGCAGTGTCAGCCCCAGCCGAGCCTCAGGCAGGCCCCCGCGCCACAGGCCTGCCTTCTCAGGGACCTCTGGGGGGCCTGAGGTGGGCCATGGAGTGAGACCTATGAGTGGGACACACCTTGAGAGATGGCTTTTCCCGATACCCAGCTCTCCATTCGGCAGCTCTGCCCTGTCCTGTGACCATGCATAGTGCCACCACAGCTAATGGCATCTCGTTGAGGAAAAAACCTGGACAATAAAACCAAGCCTCTGGAATCTGTCCTGGCTCTGCTTTGCTCCTCTGCCTGTCCGCAGGCCTGCCCCCCTCCCTGGATGCATATAGTCCCCTCCATGCATCCAGGAGGTCCGGCCCTGCCACCTCTTCTCTCCTTCTTTCCTGCTTTCATCAGCCCTTCCTCTCCTCCCAGCCCCCAGGGGTGGACCACTGCATGCTGGGTTTCTCAGAACGACTCCAACAGTAACAGATTTGCCCAAATAAATGAATGTTCCATCTCTGTTGACTCACCTGGTAGAAATGACAGACTCAGCTGCCAATGTGTGGACTGAGCCACATACCCCTGGCTCCAGAATATGCTAACAAGTCCTAAGGTGTGGAGTCCGCTTTTACTTAGAGCTGGTTGTTCTCGGAAATGCCCCCTCAAGTTATGTCTGCTATAGAGAAGAGCAAGTGTTGGGGCAGGGAGGGGTCACAGTGGAAGCAACCCACATCACCAAGGTGCAAGGACGGCATCTCTTCCAAAATCCAACATAAAGGACTGGGGGTGGGGAGAGAGCACTGAGGCCCAGCCCTGTCTCCCTCCCGTAAAAGGCATTGGGACTGAACACCATCAGGGCTCATCCCGGCAATGGCAGCTGAAACAGGATTATAGTGTGGTTCTGGGTTCCAGTTGCTGGCAGAGCAAGGCAGCCCCCAGACAGCCTTCCCTGCATTTCCAGGGAATTTGGGGGAGGAGGGTGGTGAGGAGGCTGACTCATTTGATATTTAGTGCTGGGTAAGATGATTCTGAGCATTTGCTTAAAGGCCCAGTATCTAACTTCATGTCACCAGTTTCCACTCCTCCTGAAAGCTCCCAGCAATGCCTGTGCCATGCCAGTGGCCCCTGTATTGACCATGCCCAAAGAGGGCAAGGGAGGCCCACAGGAGCGGAGGGAGCTGCCAGTGTCACCCACCATGACACGCACCTATCCCTCTGTGCGCTGACAGTCCCTCAGCCTGGTGCAGCCAACATAGGGTCTCCAGAAGTAGAGACGCCCATGGACACAGGCCCTCTTGTTCTGCCCAGCTTTGGGCCTCAAGTACCATGCAAAGAAAATGAAAAGAGCCTTTTTGGGTGCAGGGAGTTCCAATGCTATCCTCAAGGTAGTAAGAGGTAAAGCTGGAAGGTCTTTCTGGAAGGAACTGGGAAGTCAAGTGTGAAACCTCAACTGTGAGAATACTGTGAGACCCTGGCACCTATGCAATTCCTCATATGTGCTCTTTGTCACACCCTGCCACCATCCCTGAAGAGTTGAGTGGCCACACTCTATAAGGGTCTTGAGGAGACAGTACTGTCCTCTGCAGCCACCTTAGGGGAGGTCAGCAGTGGGTTAGCTTAACTAACCATCAGAGAAGCCATCAGAGGACCAGGGACTATAGGAATGCAGGAAAGGAGAAAGGAACAGGCCTGGGCCTGAGAAGAGGCCCTACAACTTAACGTCAGACCCATCAAGCCTCAGAACATAACCCAACCCAAAAAGACTACTGTGGGCAAGGGGTGCTGTGGCTTTCAGAGTCAGGCACAACAGCCACCAGTTCCTCTTTGATCAAGGTGGGAGGTCTTGTGGAGGCTGTGGGACTTCTGCAGTGACTTGGCTAATTATACAAAGGGTTGGGGCCAGTCCTGGTTCCTGCACACTTGCCCCAGACCTCTAACCTATCAATCTACTCCCCACTCCTCCATCCCTCTCCAATGTCCCCTCAGCCATCTCAGTCCCCACCTTAGGGCCGGTAATTCTTGCTCAATAGCAACAGAAGCTCTTCTCTCTCCACACCATCTCTGATCAGACTGTCCACCACGTGCAGGGGGCACAGTGGGAGGGTCTCACCAACATCGAGGGACTCCCTCAGGAAGGGAAAGGGGATCACCGTGAGAAGACCCTGGGACTTTCACCGACCAACCAATAAACCTACCTGTGACATGCATCCTCCAGCCTCTTCAACATGACGACCTGTGTTTGCACTTTTCATGTTGTGAAGGGCATATCTGTCTTTACATGTGAAAGAAGCAAATCCCAGATTAAGAATAAATCATTTCCCATTGACCATTGAGGAAATGTTGGAGCTAGAGTCCTTCAGAGTCCTGGCAAAGCATGAGGGTCATCAGCTCTCTTCCACTCAAATCAGGAGGGCTTTGTACAAAGGTGAGATTGCCTTCCTGCCCTGGGCTCTCAGTCATTGAATATCTACCCCTCAGGGAGGATCATGCCTGTGAAGACTGCCTGACGAAGGGAAGACCTGGGAGCAGGTGACAGTATGAAAGTGGCCATGGTGTAGAGGGAGGGCAGCATAGGATCAATGGGAGAGTTCCTTGGAGGCCAAATTTGGCTCTCCCCTGGGAAGGAGCCTCTGACTGCTGGAGCTGCCCAGCAGCAGAGGCAGGATGTGCCTGGCACTGGCATGGTCAGTGGAGGCCAGTTGCCCAGTCTGCAGGAAAAGTTTCCTGAATTCAGTGACCTGACTCACTTTACCCTTCAGTGCCTTCGTTCTCTAATTTTAAAATAAGACGGTTGCTCTGGAATCATTTATTTGTACAACAAACATTAAGCACCTGGCTATGCTGAGAAGTAAAAGATGCAGTGCCTGGCTGAAGGAATCTACAGTCTAGTAAGACGGGAGGAATTGATTTCAGTACAGTAATCACTGCTGTGAGGCAGGGAAGCTGTCACAGACATTGCTGGAGGTTCCCCAATATTCATTCTCCTCTTTCTCAGCAACAGACCCACAAATTAGAATGTGTGGTCCAGAACAAAGACAAGATTTCCCAGCTTCCTTGCAGCAAGATGAACATATGAGATGAGACAATTAAGTTTGTAAACTCATCCTAGAAAAAGTGCTGTGTACCTCATTGCTGAATATCACTACGGTCACCTTCAAAATACTCCCCTTGGGAAGCTATGCACTGACACCAAGAACTTGGTCCACCCTTTAAAGCAATTTTGGAACTCTTTCTGAAATGGCCTTCAGGGCTGCCGTCAAATTACCCTTGATGTCCTGAATGTCATCAAAATGTCTTCCTTTCAATATTTCCTTTATCTTCAGGTAACAAAAGAAGTCATTGGGGGCCAGATCAGGTGAGTAGGAAGGGTGTTCCAATACAGTTATTTGTTTACTGGCTAAAAACTCCCTCACAGACAATGTCGTGTGAGCTGGTGCATTGTCGTGATTCAAGAGCCATGAATCATTGGCGAAAACTTCAAGTCATCTAGCTTTTTCACGCAGTCTTTTCAGCACTTCCAAATAGTAAACTTGGTTAACTGTTTGTCCAGTTGGTACAGATTCATAATGAATAATCCCTCTGATAGCAAAATAGGTTAGCAATATCATCGCAACAAGTTCGCGAACTTAATTGTCACAGCTCGTATGTAGCTAAGTTCTGTCCAATGGGACATACGCACAAAATAATGTGTGTAATTTCTACAAAGTGCTTTAAAGGGACAATGCATGCCTTTCTCCCCCTTTCACTTTCTTACTGGCTGGAATGTGGAGTTGATAGCTGGAAATGGAGCACCATTTTGGACGATGAGATAGAAGCCATGTGTTACAAATGACAAAGCACAAAATAGCAGCCCGGATTCCTAGTGATAGTAGAGCTATCAGAGAAGCCATGGAATACCATGTTTGAGGTACTATTATTCAGAGTTTTCTGCACTCACAGCTCAACCTAAATATACCTTTAAAAGAAGCTATTATGAGTGATGTCATAAAAATGGCAGCGTGAGGTGAGCCTGTGGAAATCTCCCCTGGAATTTACAACAAATTGAACAACTATACCTCCACAAAGGACTCCCTGCACAGCAGACAGGCAAGACGCAGGGTCTCAGTACTGAAATCACCTAAAAGTGGGCACATTGTGCGAGTGGAGGAGGAGGGAAGAGAGAAATATGGGGACGGAGCCGGCAGGCGTAGGACGCAGACCTGGCTCAGTGCTCCGAGCTCGCTGCATCCCGGAGCTACCGCAGCTGCGGGAGAGGGAAGAACTCGGTCTGCTAGGGCTCCGCTTATGGCCCACAGGGCTGAGGGGACAGCACGTAACACGGCTGAACCCAACGCTCACGGCAGAGACCTCGGAGAAAAGACTGAGGGAAGAAGGCTGAAAACAGTGGTTTAAGCCCTCACTGCCCAGCAGAGAACGGAAGCCGTAGGCACTGAGACTAGCCACCCCCTCCTTACCCTCCCAGAGCTCGCCCCGCCCCCTCCTGCCCGGTGCTAGAAGCGGAACAGTAGCAGTGTCAGATCAAAAGAACAGAATATTTGCTGTTCTGAGAAATGTGGTCCGCAGACACAGATTCACAGCCCAACTAGTTCCGGCAAAGGGGAGGGAGCTGTGGAAGCAGGACCGCCTGTGGTGGTGGTCGCCACCATTGCTCTGGGCCACCTCTCACAACTCACCCCGCCCCTGGCCCCACCTATCTGGGCAGATCCCTGCAAGAGTAACAGAACTGCTGAAACACACGGACTCTGAATCTGGTGCAGGAAGAGCTTTGGAACTTCAAAACCTCTCCGCATCCCCACACGGTCGCAGAGCCCAATGACCCAGGCGAACTGCTAACAGAGGAGAAGCCTGCCTTCCAGGGAATCCCCCCATTGCGTGAGAAGCTGGAATAATGCAGAGAAAACATAACACTACAGTATGAGAGAGAAAAAGGCTGCAGTCGGACAGAAAATAAAACATTCTACCAACACGTAATGGAAAACAAAAGACCTCTTCCTATCAACCTGTTGCAGAACCCACTCCTGTAGATGTCCAGGAAGAGAAATAATAAATCTGAAATTGCCATGAATAACCAAGGCAACGAGACAGCTCAGAAAGAAAGTGAAGTCTCCAGAAAATGAACTTAAAGATATGGAAATATGTGACTTAAATGACAGAGAATTGAAGATTGCAGTTCTGAAAAAACTCAACGAGATGCAAGAAAACACAGACAGGCAGTTTAATGAACTCAGAAACACAATCAAAGAACAACATGAACATTTTACCAAAGAGATTGAAATTTTAAAAAAGAACCAAATAGAATTTCTGGAGTTAAGAACTCCAGTTGTGTCGGGCACAGCTCAGCTCCAGGTCCAGTTGCCGTTGCTAGTTGCAGGGGGCACAGCCCACCCTCCCTTGCGGGAGTTGAACCGGCAACCTTGTGGTTGACAGGATGCACTCCAACCAACTGAGCCATCCGGGAGCTCATTAGAAGAAATGAATGAAATAGCCAGCTTAGGTAGTAGAGTTGACCAGATGGAGGAAAGAATCAGTGACATCGAAGATAGAAACCTGGAAATGACACGGATGGAAGAAGAAAGAGACTTGAGACTTAAAAGAAATGAAAGAACTCTGCGAGAACTTTTCTTTTTCTTCTCACTGCATCAGAAGGAGCAATATAAGAATAATGGACATACCAGAAGGGGAAGAAAGGGAGAAGGGAACAGAGAGTATATTCAAACAAATAGTCGATGAAAACTTCCCAAACTTGTAGAAAGAACTGAATCCTTGAATCCAAGAAGGAAATAGAACACCTAGTTACCTTAACCACAACACGCCTTCTCCAAGGCATATTGTATTTAAGCTGTCAAAAATCAACGACAAAGAAAGAATCTTCAAGGCAGCCAGGGAAAAGAAGACGGTAACCTACAAAGGAAAGCCCATTAGATTATCAGCAGATTTTTCAGCAGAAACTCTACAAGGCAGGAGGGAGTGGAACCAAATATTCAAACTATTGAAAGAGAGAATTATGAGCCAAGAATAATATACCCAGCAGAGATATCCTTTAGCTATGAAGGAGGCATAAAGACCTTTCCAGACATACAGATGCTGAGGGAATTTTCTAATACACAACGTGCATTACAAGGAATACTAAAGGAGGCTATTCGACCACCATCAACAGAGACAATTTGTGGCAACCAAAACATAAAAAGTGGGAAGAGTAGGGGCCGGCCCGGTGGCTCAGGCGTTTAGAGCTCCATGCTCCTAACTCCGAAGGCTGCCAGTTCGATTCCCACATGGGTCAGTGGGCTCTCAACCACAAGGTTGCCAGTTCAATTCCTCAAGTCCCGCAAGGGATGGTGGGCTCCGCCCCCTACAACTAAGATTGAACACGGCACATTGAGCTGAGCTGCCTCCCGGATGGCTCAGTTGGTTGGAGCGCGGGCTCTCAGCCACAAGGTTGCCAGTTCCATTCCTCGACTCCCTCAAGGGATGATGGGCTCCGCCCCCTGCAACTAAGATTGAACACGGTACCGTGAGCTGAGCTGCCGCTGAGCTCCCGGATGGCTCAGTTGGTTGGAGTGCATCCTCTCAACCACAAGGTTGTCGGTTCAACTCCCGCAAGGGATAGTGGGCTGTGCCCCCTGCAACTAGCAACGGCAACTGGACCTGGAGCTGAGCTGCGCCCAACACAACTAAGACTGAAAGGACAACAACTTGAAGCTGAACGGCACCCTCCACAACTAAGATTGAAACTGGATATCAACTTGACTTTGAAACTGGATATCAACTTGACTTGGAAAACAGGCCTGGAAGTACACACTGTTCCCCAATAAAGTCCTGTTCCCCTTCCCCAAAAAAAAATCTTTAAAAAAAAAAAAAAAAAAAGAAGAAGGGGGAGAGTAAAGGCCTGAACCGGAACATGGAAATGGAGAAAGTAAGCATGCTGAAGAAAATGGAATACTCTAAATATCAAACTGTCTTTTACATAAACTTAAGGGTAACCACTCAAAAAAAAAAAAATTCAAACTGAAATATATACTGTAATAAAAGAAGAAACAGAGGGAAAAATCATAGAATACCACCACACAGAAATACTAGACAACAACAAAAAGGCAAAGAAACAATGGAGACACAGTTTTACCAGAAAACTAAAGGTAGAATGATAGGAAATCCTCACATATCAATAATCACCCTAAATGTAAATGGACTGAAACCCCAGTAAAAAGTCACAGAGTAGCAGATTGGATCAAAAAACTAAACCCAACCATACGCTGTCTCCAACAGACACATCTCAGCTACAAGGACAAGCACAGACTCAAAGTGAAAGGCTGGAAGTTGACACTCCAAGCAAATGGTATCCAGAGAAAATCAGGTGTAGCCATAATGATATCTGATGAAACAGACTTCAGGGTGAAAGAGGTAACAAGAGACAAAGATGGACATTTCATAATGGTAAAGGGGACTATACAACAAGAAGACATAACAGTCATCAATATCTATGCCCCCAATCAGGGAGCACCACAATATACCAAGCAACTACTAACAGAACTAAAGGGAGAAATTGACCAAAACACAGTAATAGCAGGGGAGCTAAATACATCCTTGACAGCTATGGATAGATCAACCAAACAGAAAATAAATAACGAAATAGCAGCCCTAAATGACACATTAGATGAAATGGACATAATTGACATATATAGAGCACTTCATCCTAAAACATCAGACTATGCACTTTTTTCTAGTGCACATGGAACATTCTCAAGGATAGACCATATATTGGGACATAAAATCAGCCTCAGCAAATTTAAGAAGATTGAAATCAGACCAAGCATATTCTCTGATCACAAGGCTTTGAAACTGGATATCAACTGCAAAAAGAAGGCAGGAAAAAACACAAATACACGGAGATTAAACAACATACTTTTAAAGAACGACTGGGTCAAAGGAGAAATTAGAGGAGAGATCAAAAGATACATAGAAACAAATGACAATGAAAATACATCCTACCACAATTTTTGGGATGCAGCAAAAGCAGTTTTAAGAGGGAAATTTATATCATTACAGGCCTATCTCAAGAAACAAGAAAAATCCCAAATAACCTCATGTTACACCTTAAAGAACTAGAAAAAGAAGAACAAGTGAAACCCAAGGTCAGCAGAAGAAAGGAAATAACAAAAATCAAAGCAGACCTAAATGAAATAGAGAACAAAAAGACAATAGAAAAAATCAATGTGACAAAGAGCTGGTTCTTTGAAAAGATTAACAAAATTGACAAACCCTTGGCTAGACTCACTATGATAAAAAGAGAGAAGACACTAATTAACAAAATCAGAAATGAAAATGGGGAAGTTATCACGGACACCACAGAAATACAAAGGATCATCCAAGAATACTCTGAAGGACTATAAGTCACCAAATTCAATAACCTAGAAGAAATGGACAAGTTCTTAGAAACATATAGTTAGAAACATATAGCCTTCCAAGGCTGAACCATGAAGAACTGGAAAATCTAAACAGACCGATCACCAGTAACGAAATTGAATCAGTCATCCAAAACCTTCCCAAAAGCAAAAGTCCGAGACCAGATGGCTTCACTAGTGAATTCTACCAAACCTTCAAAGAGGATCTAATACCAATCCTGCTCAAACTCTTCCAAAAAATTGAAGAAGAGACAGTACTCCCTAGCTCATTTTATGAGGCCAACATTACCCTGATACCAAAACCTGGTAAGGACAACACAAAAAAAGAAAGCTACAGACCAATATCTCTGATGAATACAGATGCAAAAATCCTAAACAAAATTCTAGCAAATGGAATACAACAATGCATTAAAAAGATTATTCATCACGACCAAGTGGGGTTCATCCCCGGGGAACAAGGATGGTTCAACATCCCCAAATCCATCAATGTGATACATCACATAAACAAAAAAAAGGACAAAAATCATATGATTATATCAATTGATGCAGAAAAAGCATTTGACAAGATACAACATCCATTTATGATTAAAACACTTAATAAAATTGGTATAGAAGGAAAATACCTTAACATAATAAAGGCCTTATATGACAAGCCCTCAGCTAATCTCATAATTAATGGTGAAAAACTGAAGGCCTTTGCTCTACGTTCAGGAACACCACAGGGCTGTCCCCTATCACCTCTGCTTTTCAACATAGTGTTGGAAGTCCTCCCCAGAGCAATCAGGCAAGAGAAAGAAATAAAAGGCATCCACATTGGGAATGAAGAAGTTATATTATCACTCTTTGCAGATGACATGATGCTATATATAGAAAACCCCAAAGACTCCACCAAAAAGCTATTAGAAACAATCAACGAATACAATAATGTTGCCGGCTACAAAATCAACGTACAAAAGTCCATTGCATTCCTATATACTAACAATGAAATCTCAGAAAAAGAAATAAAAACAATTCCTTTTGCAATTGCAGCAAAAAGAATAAAATACCTAGGAATAAACTTAACCAAGGATGTGAAAGACTTATATGCTGAAAACTATGAGACATTTTTAAAAGAAATTGAAGAAGACACAAAGAAATGGAAAGACATTCCGTGCTCATGGATTGGAAGAATCAATATAGTTAAAATGGCCATGTTACCCAAAGCAATATACAGATTTAATGCAATCCCCATCAAAATCCCAATGGCATTTTTTAAAGAAATGGAACAAAAAATCATCAGATTTGTTTGGAATCACAAAAGACCCCGAATAGCCAAAGCAATCTTAAGAAAAAAGAGTAATGCTGGAGGTACCACACTCCCTGACTTTAGCTTGTACTACAGGGCAACAATAATCAAAACAGCATGGTATTGGCAGAAAAACAGACACATTGACCAATGCAATAGAACTGAGAACTCAGAAATAAAGCCACATAAATATGGACAGATAATTTTTGACAGAGAAGCAAAAAATATACAATGGTGATAAGACAGCCTTTTGAATAAATGGTGCTGGGAGAATTGGAAAGCCATGTGCAAAAGAATGAAACTGGACTGCTATCTGTCACCATGTACCAAAATTAATTCAAAATGGATCAAAGACTCGAGTATAAGACCTGAAACTATAAACTGTATAGAAGAAAACAGAGGTACTAAACTTATCAACCTTGGGTTCAAAGAGCATTTTATGAATTTGACTCCAAAGGCAAGGGAAGTAAAAGCTAAAATAAATGAATGGGCCTATATCAAACTTAAAAGCTTCTGCACAGCTAAAGAAACCATCGACAAAATAAAGAGAAAACCAACTGAATGAGAGAAGATTTTTGCAAACAGTGCCTCCGATAAGGGGCTAATATCCAAAATATACAAGGAACTCATGCAACTCAACAACAAAAAAAACAAACAACCCAATTGAAAAATGGGCAGAGGAACTGAAGAGACATTTCTCCAAAGAGGACATACAAATGGCAAATAGACATATGAAAAAATGCTCAACATCACTAATCATCAGAGAAATGCAAATAAAAACCACAATGAGATATCACCTCACACCAGTCAGAATGGCTATCATCAACTAGACAAATAGTAACAAGTGTTGGAAAGGCTGTGGAGAAAAAGGAACTTTCACACACTGTCGGAGGGAATACAGATTGGTGCAACCGCTATTGAAGGCAGTGTGGAGGTTCCTCAAAAAATTAGGAATAGAATTACCATACGACCCAGCAATCCCTCTCCTGGGTATCTACCCAAAAAATCTGAAAACATTTATACATAAAGACAAGTGTTCTCCAATGTTCATTGAAGCTTTATTTACAGTGGCCAAGGCATGGAAACAACCAAAATGTCCTTCGATAGATGAATGGATAAAGAAGTTGTGGTATATATACACAATGGAATACTATTCGGTGGTAAGAAAAGATGAAATTGGACCATTTGTGACAACATGGATGGATCTTGAGATTATAATACTAAGCAAAATAAGTCAGACAGAAAAAGCAGAGAACCATATGACTTCATGGTTATGTGTATATAAACCAAAAACAACAAAAGAACAAGACAAACAAATGAGAAACAAAACTCATAGACACAGACAATGGTTTAGTGGTTACCAGAGGGTAAGGGGGTTGGGGGGTGGGAGATGTGGGTACGGGGGATCAAATATATGGTGATGGAAGGAGAACTGACTCTGGGTGGTGAACACACAATGGGATTTATAGATGATGTAATACAGAATTGTACACCTGAAATCTATGTAACTTTATTAACAATTGTCACCCCAATAAACTTTAATTTAAAAAAAAAGCTATTATTTAACACTATTGAATTGTACACTTAGAAATGGTTAAGATGGTAAATTTTATGTGTTTTTCACCACAATAATGAAAGAAAGAAGCCAAAAGTCAAATTCATAGAAACAGAAAGTAGAATGGTGGTTGCCAGCGGGTAAGGGAATGGGGAGTTATTATTAAATGGATACATTAAATGGGTGTTGCAAGATGAAAAGAGTTCTGGAGATTGACGGTGGTGATGGTGTACACAATGTACTTTAATGCCACTGAACAGTACACTCAGAGATGGTAAGTTTTCTGTTATGTGTATTTTACCACAGTTTTTGTGTTTGTTTGTTTTTGTTTTTAAGGGGAAGCAGACAACGCACAAGGGAACTTTTTGGAGTGCTTACATGAGTGCCTACATTGGTCAAAACTCATCAACTGTACACCTTAAATGGGTGAATTTCGTCAAATGTAAATTTTATCTGAAGTGCTATGGAAATATGTATGTAGGGCCCCTTGCCAGGCGTAAGGGCTTTCCAGAGGAGAATTATGAGTAGGAGTTAGCATAAAACGTAGGCTCTACTATTTTGTAAGCTGATATATTGAATCTGAAATGCCCATTAGACAGCCAAATGGAAGTATCAAGAAGACAGCTGGGGGGCAGCCGGTTGGCTGAATTGGTTAGAGCAAAGGTTGCCAAGGTTGCCGGTTTGATTCCCACATGGGCCAGTGAGCTGCACCCTCCACAAATAGATTGAAAATTGCTACTTGACTTGGAGCTGATGGGTCGTGGAAAAACACACTGTTCCCCAATATTTGCCAATAGAAATATATTTTTAAAAAATAAAAGAAACTTTAAAAAAAAGCAGAAGAAGAAGAAGAAGAACATAGCTGGATATTGAGTCCTGAGCACAGGTGAGAGGTCGGGGTTAGAGATAAAATTTGGTAGCCATCAGTATTTGGGTGGTAAATATTGGCCATGGGACAAACAAGATCATACAGGGAGACGTTACAGAGAAATAATTGAGCCCAGGCCTCGAATCTGAGGTGGTCCAATATTCAGAGTTTTGGGGAAGCAAAGGGGATTAAAGAGCAGCCAGCAAGGAAAGAGGAAAGCCAGGGGTCTATGGAGCCAGAGGAAGGAAAGTTTTGAAAAGAGTGATCAACTAGGTCAACTGCTATTAAAATGTCTAGTAAGATAAGGACCAAATTGTTGTGACTATGGTGGTTAGTCTCTAAAGATGGCCCCCTAAATAAACTATGCCTCTTTGTGATCCTACCCCTTTGAATCTGGCATGGCTCTGTGTCTAGCTTATGACCAATAACAAATGGTAGAAGTCACGATGCATGACTTTCAAGGCCAGATCATAAGAAGCCTTATAGCTTCCCCCTTGTTCTTCAGGAATGCTCACTCCTGGAACACAGCCTCTTAGAATGGCAGCTGAGAGCTGCCATTCTGGGAGCCCAAGTCACACTGTGACCATGTGTAGGCACTCCAGTCATCAGTCCCAGCTAAGCTCTCAGACAACAGTCACTATCAGTCACTGCCCACCGTACCAGGGCACCATCGTGGACGTCCACCTCAGTCGAGCCTTCCGATGACTCCAAGCCCAGTTGCTGCTGACTGCAACCTCCTGAGAAAGAAACCCCAGCTGAACCCATCAACCACAGGAGCATAAGATGCATATTAATAAGTTGTTTAAAGCCACTACATTTTGGAGTAGTCTGTGATGCAGCAATAGAATAGTAACTTTAATAAAGAGCCATTTGATGGAGTAGCTGTAACAGAAGCCAAATTGGAGCTGGTGAGTGAGAGTGAATGGGAGAGTACATACTTCTTTTTCAGGAAGTTTAGCAGTGACTGGTGTGGGAGGTGGGTTTAAGGAGTGTGTGCTTATTTTTCAGATGGGAGATACCAGAACATGGTTGTATGCTGGTGGTGATTATTCCTGGAGTCAGGGAAAGATTGATGAAGAAGAGGGAGAAAAGCATGAAGAAGCTGAGTCTTTGGGGAGTCAAAAAGGGAGGGATCTAGAGATAAGAATAAAGTCAAAGAAGATAAGTATGGGAGTGGAGAGGTTTGTGAACCTGAAGATGGAAAGTTCAGGTGTTTCTACACAAGTAGCAAAGTCATCAGCTGAATGAGAGGGTGAGGAGATGGAGGGAAGATGGGAGAGGTTTGAAAAAAGTAGATAATCTAAACTAGTCATATCAAAAAGTGGGAGTGGTGGGCCGGCCCGGTGGCTCAGGCGGTTAGAGCTCCATGCTCGTAACTCAAAAGGCTGCCGGTTCGATTCCCACATGGGCCAGTGGGCTCACAACCACAAGGTTGCCGGTTCAATTCCTCGAGTCCCGCAAGGGATGGTGGGCAGCGCAGCGCCCCCTGCAACTAAAATTGAACGCAGCACCTTGAGCTGAGCTGCCAGCTCCCGGGTGGCTCAGTTGGTTGGAGCGCAGGCTCTCAACCACAAGGTTGCCAGTTCGACTCCCACAAGGGATGGTGGGCAGCGCCCCCTGCAACTAGCAACGGCAACTGGACCTGGAGCTGAGCTGCGCCCTCCACAACTAAGACTGAAAGGACAACAACTTGAAGCTGAACAGCACCCTCCACAACTAGGATTGAAAGGACAACAACTTGACTTGGAAAAAACAGTCCTGGAAGTACACACTGTTCCCCAATAAAGTCCTGTTCCCCTTCCCCAATAAAATCTATAAAAAAAAAAAAAACGTGGGAGTGGTAGCCAAATTCTAAAAATAGCCTCCCAAACACCCCCTAATCCCTGGAATCTGTGAATGACATGAGATGTCACCCCCAGGCTTGGGTTATGTTATCTGGCACAGTTGATCTTAAAAGAGGGAGATTATCCAGGCAGGCCTAATCTAATCACATGAACCCTTACAAGCAGAGAACTTTCTCCAGCTAGCAACAGAAGAGGAAGACAGAGTGGAAGACAGAAAGCTTGAAAGCACAAGGGTGATTCCACATGCCACTGCTACCCACGTGACAAGGAATGTGGGCAGCCACTAGGAGCAGAGAGCAGACCCCAGGCTGGCAGCCAGCAAAAAAACAGGGACCTCATACCTACGGCCATAAGGAACTGTTGGATTCTGCCAACAACCTAAATAAACTTAGAAGTGGATTCTTGCCCTAAGCCTCCAGACAAGAGCCAGCCTGGACAGCATCTTGATTTTTGGCCTTGCGAGACCCTGACTGGAGAACAGCTGATCCCAACAGGACTTCTAACCTATGGACTGTGAGATAATAAAATGGGTGTTATTTTGAGCCGCTAAGTTTCTGGGCATGTGTTACACAGTAACAGAAAACTAATATGGTGGGAAAATAAACGTACCAGGGAAACAGCAGAAATGTTGCGTGTGTCCCATTGGAGGTCTGTGGCCGTGAACATAAACTGGACCAAATTGGGTGAGTTTCTCCAGTATCCTTCACCTGCATGGGTACAGGCACAGGGAAGTAGAGAAGATGGCCTCAGTGAGGGTCCAGGTTTTCCTAGGCAAGAGCAGCAGAGGGAATCAGGGGCAAAGGAATTGAGGAAGTTAGAAAAGGGGTAATTAAAATGATGCATTTTAGAGTCTAAACTGGTAAAAGAGGTGAAGATGTCAGAGGTGGACAGATTACACCTAGTGAGAAAGTGGAGGTAAAGAGGTCCAAAAGGTAACATGCCAGAGGGTTGGAAGGATCGTCCTGGCTATTGAAATCATCAAGAATGATAATGGGTGGAAAGGAAGACACTGAGCCAGGAGTCATTACAGGGTGAGACAAAGTGACTTGGAGCTAGCAGACAACTGCAACAAGGAAGGGGGTGGGGGGATATAACCAGATGCCAGGAGATTCAGCAGGGGTGCTTGAAGGATGGAGGAAGAAAGCAAAGACACTTACACCGTCTGTTATGGGTTGAATTGAAGCACCCCAAAGAGATACATTCAAGTCCTAAGTCCTGCTACCTATGAATATAACCTTAGTTGGAAACAGGGTCTTAGCAGATGAATCAAGTTAAGACGAAATCATACTACATTAAGGTAGTCCTTAATCCAAAAACTGAGACAAGGGAAATTTGGACACAGAGAAAAAGGAGACACTGAGAGAAGATGGCCATGTGAAGGAGACAGAGATTGGAGTGATGTTTGCACAAGCCAAGGAACATCTGGGGCTACCAGAAGCTGGAAGAGGCCAGGAAGGATCCTCCCCTTCCCCTAGGGCCTTCAGAGGGAGTATGGCTCTGCTGACACCTTCATTTGGAACTTCTGGCCTCCAGGGATGTAAGAAAAAAAATTCTGTTGTTTTAAGCCACCCAAGTCATGGAAATTTGTTCCAGCAGCCCTAGGAAACCAAAACCCCACCTCCTGTTCCTGTGGTGTGTAAAAATAAAAATAAAAGCAGACTCTGCTTAAAGGGGCTTCAGGGGAAATGGTTTCCTCAGGGGACAGTGAGTTTGAGTTTCATTTGAGGCAGGAGCTCAAGAGAACCTTAGCGGAAGAGGCTGAGCGTGCCCACCCCAGAGCAGTGTTGGGACCCAAGAGAACCACTTTGGGGCGGGGAGGAGAGTTGGCTCAGGCAAAGACACATGGTGATCATGGATTAGCTAGACTCTCTAGACTTCTGGGGACTGCGATGGACAGGGAGGACCAGCACGACATAGTCACAGATGGGACAGTGGATAATCACTTTACACTATAGTCCTGATGCTCGATCCAATCACCTGGGCTCCTGGTGCGCTCAGCTGTGGAGGGGCCCGCTCTTGGGCAGCCTAAGCCCTGGCACAGTCAGGACACTGCCCCTCCTGCTGTATCTTGCTGTAAGGCCTTCTGGGCATCTCCACCCTTCACACAGGGTGACAGACTCCTGGAGCCTATGTCTCTGATGACGACAGCCATCATCACAGCTCTGGGCCCAGGCGTCAGGGTTTCACAGCTTTACAGTATCCTGCCATCTAGGCCTGAGCTGTTCAGTATGGTAGCCACTAGCCACATGTGGCTATTTTGAGTTAAACTTAAATAAATTTCTTTTAAATAAATTAAAATTTCAGTTCCTCAGTCATACCAGCCACATTCAAGTGCTCACATGACTAGTGGCTGATAAACTGGACAGAGCAGAAATCATTTCCATTCTCTCAAAAAGTTCTATTAGGCAGAGCTGGGTTAGACCATGAACAAGAACCATGGTTGTTTGAACCACTGTCCTTATAAAGCAGAGCTGCTGAACAGCAGCAGCTAAGCTTACGGAGAGGCACACGAGGGCCCTATGTGTACTCCTCTCAGCCCTGCTCACTGAGGCGAGGTAAGTGCTCCTGCAGCTCCAGCAATGTTCTGAGGTTACCACCACCTCAGAGCCCAGAATACAGTGTCATGAGGCCGAGAGAGGGGCAAGTCTCCTTACCGGTAGCCTAAGGCCCACCACCCCCATTCTTTATTTCCTGCCTCAGCACATCTGACAATGACAATCCACTTCCTGCAGAAGAACACAGAAACATCCCCATCCACAAGGTTGTCACGTGCCTCTAACCAACAAACCACTCACATACTCATGACACATGCCCACGTAGCGCATTCAAAAATGTCCATCTTAGCCAGCTACGTGAGACATAAATAAGCCTGCAGGACATCTACAGCCCACCCAGTTCCCCTTACCTTCTGTCACCTCCTGTCCTTGTTAGTCCCCTTTGTCTTGAGCTTCAGCTCCTATAAAGCTTGAGTGCTCTGCATAGAGCGCTCAAAACTCAGGGCAAAGAAATGCCTTTCTCCCCATTGCCTTCTAAAAAGCAAGAAGGCGAGAAAATAATTCCCATTCCACCAGATTTAACATTCCTCTCAGCTCATTGGTGAATACTTGCTTTACATTTAGGAAACTACAAGCCCTTTTTAGTGATTACCCCCCAAAAAAAGAATCTATCAGCCCCAAGGAGAACTGAAGTCTCTCCCTCTCTGGCAACTGAAAACTGCTTGCAACTTTCAAATGACAATTTTTCCTGCTTTTCTTTACCAAGGTGTCAAAAATCATAGGATCCAATCTCAGACTCCCCAAAGCTGGCTTGAAAACTATGATGGGACCCGTGGGGCCACAGCAGCTGGAAATCCTAAAGCCATGAAGGCATTGGGTGTTTGCAGAAGGAACTTAGCATGAGGAGAAGCCCTACCTATTTATCATCTGCATCAAAACAAATTAGATGTACCACTCTCTTGTTTAAATCCTAAAAAGAGGTGAAATCACCCAACGGTAATAAGTGGAAATGACAATATGCACATTATTGGTAACTTAAGATCGAGTACATTGTGTCAACTGTAATCGAAAAATTAAAAGGGGGTGGGAAGGGGAAGGGGAGTAAGAGGTTCAAATTTCCAGATATAAAATAAATAAGTCAGGGGGATGTAATGCACAGCATAGGGAAGATAGTCAATAATATTGTGGTAGCTGGTACGGTGTCAGATGGCTGCTGACTTTTCATGGTGATCTCTTCCTTAGCTATATAAATATTGAACAACCACGGTATGTACCTAAAATATAATATTGTATATTAGCAATATTTTAATAAAAATAAGTGAAAGAGATCTGCAAATTGCTATTGATATTTCCTTCATTGTGCTAAATTTTAGTGTTTGATCTTAGTGAAGATAAAAAAATTATCAGGCATTTCAAAGGTCACTCTGTCTTCCTAATCTTATGTTTTATCAAGAGTCTTCAACTGCAAAACTTCCTACTGTTTCAGCAACTTGACTCTCAGGGTTCGGAAAAGAATATTGCCAAACCAGGAGAAATATAAGAGAATAGAACTCCAAAAAAGACAGAAGCAATGGAGATGGAGAGAAAGGGAACTCAGAGGAACAAAAGAGACAGAATCGGGGCGGCCGGATGGCTCAGTTGATTACAGCGTGAGCTCTGAACAACGGGGTTGCCAGTTCGATTCCCACACGGGCCGGTGAGCTGCGCCCTCCACAACTAGACTGAAGACAACGAGCTGCTGCTGAGCTGTCAGTGGGGCGGCCGGATGGCCTAGTTGGTCACAGCACGAGCTCTCACAACAAGGCTGCCAGTTCAACAAGGTTGCTAAGATTGAAAACGGCGACTGGACTTGGAGCTGAGCTGCGCCCTGCACAACTAGATGGAAGGACAACAACTTGGAGCTGATGGGCCCTGGAGAAACACATTGTTCCCCAATATTCTCCAATAAAATTTATTTTTTAAAAAAGAGACAGGATCCATAAGATACAGTACCTCCTAGATGTACAGAATACGGTGAGATTAAATCTTTAAATATGGTTTTGGTTTGCTTCCCTTTTGCCCCCTAGACCCACTTTAAGCGACCAGGTTTTTGTGCCCATGCCACAGAGAGAGTATATGACAGTGAACACCAGGGGGAAAATGGGAAAGCACATCTAGTGTTTGAATTTCAACTGCCTCGGCCCTTAATAAAACAGAAAAGATTTGCAGCCTGGACAAAAGATGTGGGGAAAAGATCTTGGGTAAAGCCAAGCCTGCCATTGGCGTTACCAACAGCACCATCAGCACACAAGAGCCAGAGGGAAAACAATAAGAGCATAGAGGTTGGTAGGTTCTGTCTTCAGGGAACTGAGTGTAGAGAGACAGCAAAACCCCAAGTAGGTTTTCACTACCTGATAGCTGTGGGGCCCTGCTCCTCCATCCTAGGTAGAGCCTCAGGAAGGAGACAAGGCCCTAGAAGGAGAAAATAACTGCACAGTGTAGCCTATTTTGGAGGCAGCTAGAACTGTGGGCAGCATCACACTTTCTCATGCTACTACTAGGACAAAAACAGCAGAATGAGCACGTTTCCAAGAGTGGCCTAGAGGTAGCAGAATGACACCAAACCTAAAGAAACTGTGCAAGAAGGAATCAGGCAGCAGACATCTCCGTGGACACTTGCGTGGGCATTTAATAGCAAAGGCTGCTTCCTCCGGTGCTTTGGCAAATATACAGAGGGTGCCCAAAAAATGTATACACATTTTAAGAAAGGAAAAAACTGTATTAAAATTGTTATAATCAACATATACCGATAACCAAAGATGAATACAAGTCGTGTGTATTCATTTTTTGGCACCCCTGGTATATAAGATAATCCCTAAGGA
Organism: Rhinolophus ferrumequinum; assembly: GCF_004115265.2. NCBI lineage: Eukaryota > Metazoa > Chordata > Mammalia > Chiroptera > Rhinolophidae > Rhinolophus > Rhinolophus ferrumequinum. Next base: position 88,620,514 of record NC_046294.1, on the reverse strand, counting down.
GGGGCGATCCCATCAACTGACTGAAGCTAAGTGTCCAGACTCTAGAAGAATAGAGGCTGGCAGCAAACAGAAATAGAAGTATATTACAGAAAAACAAGGTTATGTTTCTTGCATATCTGAGTTTGTAGACTAAGATAATACCTCCATTCCCAGACAAGCAAAAGCTAAAATTTATCACCACCAAACCAGTATTACCAGACATGTTAAAGGGACTTCTTTAAGAATGAGGGAAAAAAGATCATAAATATAAATAATAAAATGGAAACAACTACATACCTATCAATAATCACTTTAAATATAAATAAGCATTTAGCTGATGGATGAGTAGTGGATCAGAGTTATGTACTCAGTATATGCCAGGCATTGCTGTAAGTTTTTCATGCATATTATTAACTCATTTAATCCTCAAATCAACTCTACCAGGTAGATACTACTATTCACCCCATTTTTTTAACATACGAAGAAACACATATAAATGTTCCAGGCCTCACAGCTAGGAACCAAAGGAATCAGATAATATCTTAGGAAATCTACAGTCTGCACATACCGTAGTCCCCCCTTATCTACCGGGGATACATTCCAAGAGTGGATGCCTGAACCCACGGATAGTAGCGAACCCTACATACGAGGTCTGACAATTAGATTCGCGAACTTGCCACATTGGCAGCACTGTACAAACAGCTGGGTAAGGTATATCAGTGTCTTACAGGTGTGTTCGTGTCGATGTGTGGTGGAGTCTTGCTGAGTGGTGTTCGTTATTGTTGTTGCGTGTTTTTGTGAGCCATCGCGAGAATATCTGAGCTTGAATTAGAGGAACGAACAAACATTAAATTTCTTGTTAAACTTGGCAAGAGTGGAAGTGAAATCAGGGATATGTTAGTCCAAGTTTATGGGGATAACGCCATGAAGAAAACGGCAGTGTACAAATGAATTAAACGTTTTTCTGAGGGGAGAGAATACATCACTGATGAAGAGAGGTCAGGGCGGCCAGTAATAAGCATGACTGATGAAAACATTACAAAAGTTCGTCGAATTGTGCGTCAAAATCATTGGCTGACTGTGAGAAGCATAGCAGACCAAGTAAACATCGATAGAGAAAGGTAGGAAAACCTTAACTGAAAATCTTGGCATGAGAAAGATGTGTGCAAAAATGGTCCCGAAAGAGCTCACTGATAAACAAAAGCAAAGGAGAGTCGAAGTTAACCAAGACCTCTCAGACAGGCAAGACAATGTTTTGGACCATGTTATCACTGGTGATGAAACATGGGTGTACCAATACGACCATGAAACAAAGCATCAAAGTGCACAATGGAAGTCAGCCAATTCCCCACGACCAAATAAGTTCCGTCAGTCCAAATCAAGAGTCAAAACGATGTTGCTAACGCTTTTTTGATATCAAAGGGATTATTCATTATGAATTTGTACCAACTGGAGAAACAGTTAACCAAGTTTACTATTTGGAAGTGCTGAAAAGGCTGCATGAAAAAGTTAGATGAAAATGACATGAACTTTTCACTAATTCAGGGCTCTTGCATCACGACAATGCACCAGCTCACGCGACACTGTTTTGTCTGTGAGGGCGTTTTTAGCCAGTAAATAAATGACTCTATTGGAACACCGTCCCTACTCACCTGATCTGGCCCCCAGTGACTTCTTTCTTTACCCGAAGATAAAGGAAATATTGAAAGGAAGACATTTTAATGACATTCAGGACCTCAAGGGTAATACGACAACAGCTTTTATGGCCTTTCCAGGAAAAGAGTTCCAAAATTGCTTTGAAGGGTGGACTAGGTGCTGGTATTGGTGCATAGCTTCCCAAGGGGAGTACTTTGATGGTGACTGTAATGATATTCAATAATGAGGTATGCAGTATTTTGTAGGATGAGTTCGCAAACCTAATTGTCAGGCCTCGTACACTATGTTTTTCCCCTATACCTACCTATGATAAAGTTAATTTATAAGTTAGGCACAGTAAGCGATCAACAAGTAATAATTATAACAATTGACTCTAATAAAAGTTATGTGAATGGCCATAGGGCCCATTATTAAGTAAAATAAGGGTTACTTGAATACAAGCTCCGTGGTACTGCGACAGTTGATCTGATAACTGAAATGGCTGCTAAGTGACTAACAAGCACATAGCGTATATAACGCGGATACATTGGACAAAGAAACGATTCACATTCGGGGCCGGATGGAGTGGGATGGCACGAGATTTCATCATACCACTCAGAACAGTGGGCAATGTAATACTTATGAATTATTTATTTCTGGAATTTTCCATTTAATATTTTCGGACCACGGTTGACCGTGGGTAACTGAAACCACAGAAAGTGAAACTGCAGATAAAGTGGACTACTGTGTAACAATCACTGTGCTATAAGCTACACTAGCAATAAAGAGGATAAAGGAACACTAGAGGAAAAGGAGAATGAGAAGGAGCTGTCAAGAGGAATACCAGAAAAGCACTGTATTATAAAACCTAAAGGAGGAAAGAACTTTAAAGAGGAAATAGTTGGAGGAGGGCAATTAACTGATTATAACTAAAAAGGCCTCCTGGAGTTAGCAAGTAGGAGATCACAATGACTGGGTAAGAAGAGTTTCCTGATGTCTGAGAGGTAGAAGGTATGAGGATGCTGCACAGACAGGGAGGTGGGGAAACACAGCCTGCACAACTCTTGCAAGAGAACTGTGAAGAGGAAAGAGCAAGAACCGAAGCTATAGATTTTTATTTTGCAAAGAGGAAGAATTTGGAGACTATTATATGTCAAAGGGAATGTCAGTAGAAAATGAAAGTTTTAAAGCTACAAGACTGAACCTGTGACAGACAGTGACTGTGAACATGAGAACAAATGCTGAAGAGAGACAGTTCAATACATGATTTCTAATGGCCCTTGAGGATGCCTGACAACCCTACTATATTTCCACAATCCATTCTCTCTCCCATTTGCCAGCACAGTGGTTCTCAAAGGGCTGTTCCCAGGCCAGCTGTTCCACCATCACTTGGAAACTTGTTAGAAATGCAAGTTCTGAGGCCTACTCCAGATCTCCAGAATCTGAAATTCTGGGTGGGGCCTTAACAGACTCTGTAGGTAATTCTGATACCCAATCAAGTTTGAGAACCACTACCCTAGGTGGCTGGTTTACAACTCCTCCTCTCTCTCTAAATTTCCAACACTTCCTCCTTTATCCTTGATTCACTCTCAGCTAACCTTGCTTCCTAACTCACTGAGAGAAAAGAGACCACCAGGAGAGAATCTCCACTAGCTTCTACCACATCCATTCACCTCCCTGCAAATATTTTGCCTTCTCTCTTCTTCCTTTGGATGAATTCTCTGTGCCCCTAACCAAGCCAGGCCCTCACTCTGTACTAGATCCCATCCCTTCCTACCTCATCAAGGACATTGCTCCAGCTACTCTCCTCTCTCTCCAGCATTATCAAATCTCACTCTCTATTGGCTCCTTCTCATCAGCTATACAAACATATAGCTATTTCTGCCATTTAAGAAATATTTTTGACCTCATTTCTTTTAGCACCCACCCAATCTCTACTTCCTTTACCACAAAACTCTAGAATTCTCTACACAGTACTGTATCAATCCTTCTCCTCCCATTCTATCTGGAACCCACCCACAATCGAGATTTCACTCCCACACACACCAAAACTATTCTTGTCAAAGTCACCAACAACCTTCTAAATCAATTCTCAGACTCTTCTTATTTTACCTACATGCAGCATTTGACAAAATTTCTATTTCTTTCTTCCTTGGTAAGTTTCCTTTTCTTGGTTTCCAGCATATCACCATCTCCTAGATTTGTTTTTTCCCTATGTCACTGGCCATTCCTAAGTTTCTTTGCTGGTTCCTACTCATTTCTAAAGTCATTTAATGTTGAAGAACTCCAGGATTCAGTCCTTGCACATCTTTCTATTTATACTTGCTCCCTTGGTGATCTCTTCTAAGCTCATGGTCTTAAATAACATCCATATGCTGATGACTCTCAATTTTATATCTCTGACCCAGACTTAGCCAAACTTGTACATCCAACCGCTTTCTTGACATCTTGATGTGCCTGATAGACATCTCAAACTTAATATGTATTAAACCAAGCTCGTGACCTCCCACCACCCCAAAACCTGCTCCTTCCACAGCCTACACCTTCTCAACGTTTAGGCGAAAAATCCCTCCCTTTCTCTCACAGTAGACCTTGTTGGCAGGATATTCAAAATACATTCAGAATCCAACCACTACTCACCACCTCTCACTACACTAACCCAAGCCACTATCAGCTCTCATGGATGATTGCAGGAACCTCCTAAATGGTCTCCTGCTTCTTCTCTGCCTCTCTTCAGATCTGTTCTCCATTCAGCAGCTAAAAGGATTCTGTTAAAAAAAAAAAAAAAAAGTCAGATCCATGTCCCTCCTCTGCTCAAAATCAACGGCTCCCATCTCAGAGTAAAAGCCAAACTCATCAAATTGGCCTTAGAGCCAATTTGAAGTCCCTCCCTTTTTTCTTTGACCCCATCTCCACTCTCTCGCTCTCTCTTTAATCCAGCAACACTGACCTGGTTCTTCCACAAAAGTGGCAAATATGCTCCCACCTCAGGACCTTTGCATTTACTGTTCCCTCTGCCTAGAGCATCATCCCCCAAGATATCAAGATGGCTCATTCCTTCACCTCCTTCAGGTCACTGAAATGTCACCTTCTCATTGAGGCCATCTCTGACCATACTTTACACACTCCATATCCCCCTTCCTGATTTATTTGCCTCCATAGCTATTACTGTCATCTAACATACTATATATCCTACTTATTTGATTATTGTCCTTCTGCCTCTACTAGAATGTAAGCCACTTGAAGGCAAGGATTTTGCCTGTTTTGTTCAATGTTGTATCCCCAAAACCTAGAAGAGCACCTGGCTCGTTCAATAGCCATATGTGGAATGTGACCAGATAAGGGCCCTAAGGAAACAAAGGGTTGAGACCCAGAAGGGATTTGTCTTGAACAAGAAGAGACACACCACATTTTACCTTAAGTAGAGGTAAGAATGGATTCATATATGTTTGTAGGCAGAAATTTAAGTATTTGTCTCCTGATTGCCTATAATTTCTCTGCAAAATAGAAAACACGGAAGGACTTAAGGAGAATAGTAATGGACAGAAATAATAGCAGTGGAGAATGGGAGAAGGAGCTAAGCAGGAGCCAAGGCCTGAGCTCTCCTACAGATAGAGTAGAACCACTCCGAAGCAGCTGGACTTTCTCCTGGAGTGGGGGTGGTGCGCGTTGTACTGGCTTTATTTTTCTAGGATTGATGATCCAGGTGAAATTGAAAACCTGGATTTGCCTTGACACCAATCTACCTGGCTGTGTGTTTTTATTCACCTTCATGGGTAAAGGAGGGAAAGTTTACAAATAAAGAATGGGAATGTCAAAAATTCAAGTTCTGTCTCAGCTTTTTCTTAAAAGACCAAAGAGAATCCCTTCCACTGACTCAGTGCCTCCGTTTGTTTACCCACTGAAGAAGTCATCCCGATCGATGGTCTCCTGTTAGTAAAATGAGGAGTGTCTTTAAGAGTAGAGAAAAAGAAGAGGCTAAAGAGTAGGCTTTCTCCCGGCCCCTCCCTAAAAACTGAAAATTGATATATATGCCAGGTGGCTCAAATTCTGGGCCTTCTCCCCACAACTTTCCCAGTACCTTCCAGCTGCCCCCTGGTGTGACATTCCATTCCACTTCTTTTTGTGCTCATCCCCCTCAAAACTCGCAAGCTTTTCCTCCACGTGGTTCTCCATTTATCTTGCCAGGGAGACCCCTATGAGGGCGGGGCTCTAATGACGCCATAATGGGAACAAGCCAATAGCCGTGACGCTTCTCAGTGACGCAAACGTGGGGTGCGGTTTTGCCTGCCCGGGCGCAATGAGGCGGCTGCCCGCTGGGTGGCACCGATTTCCCGGGGAGGTCCTTTCTGGGCCCCCGGCGGAGGTGGAGGAGAGGCCAGCAAGAGCCAAGGCCAGGGAGCCCTCAGCGTCAGCTGCTCACTGCGCCGCGCCAGTACCAGCCGGGACTCACCCGCAGCTCCATGCTTGTGCCCGGCTCGACTCGTCCATCGTGTGAGAAGAAGCAGGTACATGCCACTTGTCGGAGGCTGGGGAGGAAGGATGCAGAGGTCAGTGCCGTTTGAGACTCAGAAAGTGAGGTGTCAACGACAGCCTAGGCAGAATGGCTACTAGAAATGTAGGGCGAGTGCCAGCTACTGGGAGGAGCTCCAGCTGCGGGTGCCAGTTGTGGGGGGGGGGTGTCGCGGGGGGGGGGGGGAACCTGCCAACTGACAGCCCAGGGTGCCAGGAAGAGCCATCTGTGTGCTGGTCAGTGTGTTCTAAGGAAATGCTGCTTCGGCAGGTCCAGGTCTCTGCCGTGAGGTATGTGGCCTGAGAGTGCCTCCTGGACAATGACAGTCCCTTCCTCAGGTGTGCATGCAGTTCACATACTCCCTGGTGGGGAGGGCTGCCGCTGCTCAGTTTGCCAAAGGAGGTGGGGGAGGGAGAGGGCAACAGTTAAGTAGAAAGGGAAGATTTTCCACCAAATCCAAACCAGAAAGAGGCATCTTTGAAAAATCTCAACAATCCCAAACCAGATGCAGGTGCCGTGCTCCAAGGCAAATAACTTTAGCCAAGCCAAGTCATGGCCATCCCATTCTAGCTGTTCTCTGAGGAGAGAACATCGACTTCCCGACCTGGCTGCTTCTAGAATGGGACTAAGTTGGAGACTGTAGTGATGCTCACCTCCCCAAGCAAGGGTATGAGAAGGTTCCCCAAGTTGGACCCTATAAAGTGGAGGAAAGGAAAGCTGGTTAGGCTGGGGCTTGGGGCATCCCCTACTCCTTTGATGCTGTAGATGCATGCCAACCTGGAATCATCATGAGGACTGGAATGAGGGCCGGGGACAAGGGCATCCTCTGAAGTGCATCATCAGGACCCAAGCTGAGTCAGTAGTCTCTGCTGAAACAGGGTGGAGGCACCGCCTGGGGACTCCCAGTCCGCAGAGAGCACCATCGAGAAACAGACTGGGAGCCAACAAGAGCACCAAAGCCCAAGAGGTTAAGAATCCAGCTCCTTCCTCCTATGACCCTGACCAGCCCAGTTCTGTGGCCTTGGAATCCTGAGCACTCCTACAGGTAGAGTGGAGCCACCCCAGAGCAGCTGGGCTTTCTCCTGGTAGCCTGGGAGAAGCCGCATTTGCTATATTTTTCCAGGCAAAGGGGAAAGGAGCCCAAATGGGCTTGGCCCTTCTTGGCTGAGTGGGGTGGACAGCTGGGAATATAGCAAACCTCATTTGCCCTTGCCAGTTATGGGACATGGACAAGCTCAGAAAAGCCTGGGGCTGTTCTCTGTCATTGGAACAGGGCACTCGGAGGGGTAATGCCCCACATCCTCTGAACCAGAGGTTTTCTCTCTGGTTTACTTGGGAGATGCTACTACAAATACTACCACTAAGTATGATAAGTGGAAGTATTCAGTATAATTATCATTTATTGTACTCCTAGTATGCGCGAGGAAATTTACAAATATTATTTTATCTAATACAACTGAGGTGTAGCATTATTATTGACTATTACTCCAGTTTTAAAGATTATATAACTAAGATTCAGACAGCTTAAGTGATTTGCCCACTGTTTCAGAGTCAATAAAAGAGAAAGAACTGGAATACAAGCCCAGGCCTAGAAGTCTATTATAAAAGAGTTTGGACTGAAAACCTGAGAGCTTGTCCCTCCTGCCTCCCACTGTCTGTGCGCCCTTGAGCAAGCTGCTGGCCATCTCAAGGTCTTCTGCATCTCAAAACTGAAGGAACTGGATTAGCACTGTGGCCTCTTCCTCTTCTCTAATTCTGTGACTGACACCTCCTTCTCCATATTTTTGCCTCAATTCCAGCCCCATCCCTCTGCCCTCTTTCCAGTTGTTTCCCCTTGAATCCCTCTTTTGTTCCATGTCAGAATGACCCCCTTCAAAGAGTCCTCTTGGATTTCCTTGCCTGGCATGCTGGCCCATCAGGGCAGACCCTCGAGAGAGGGCCTGTCACTGCCCCTTTAATTCTCCCCGGGTTTGGAATGCAAGTGAGTTGAGCTAGCCATCCCTCTGAGGTCAGATAAGATACTATATATATATCAGAGTCAGTAACCTGAGCTCCAGATTACCCAGCCCAGAGTCAGACTCCAGTCTCCCAGCTCTCTACTGCGCTCCTGGCCCTGCTGGGGAAGGAGAAGCCCCCAGATCCTGTCCATTGCCCCCGGACACAGGTCAGTAGCTGCCCCTTCAGTATCTGAGCTCTGCAGATCCGCTGAACAGATTGTCTACTGGGGGAACATTTAAGAGGTCGCCCCACTGGGCTTGGTGGGTGCTGTGGGCAAGACCAAAGGCTAGAGGCTGACGACAAAGCCACTCTCCCCTGGGGAGGGGACACCAGGAGAGTGCCTGGACAGAGGTGGCTAGAAAAGGGTATTTAAGGATTCCAGTACTGCTTGAGGCTGGGGGGAGGGGCATTTCATTGTCTTTTCTTGGAAGTTTAGGATGCCTACCCCCTCCCAACCCCAAATCAGGAAGTGCCCAATAGGGACACTATCCTAGGCCCACCCACTTTTTTTCCACCAATCAGAATTCTTGTTCTAATCTTTAATCTCTTTATTTTATCTCTTCTGCCCCTCTCCCAGCCCTTGGGCAACTAGTGGGAGTCAAGAGACAGAAATGGACCCAAATTTCCTTGGATGACCCCCTGCCAAGGCATGCAAGACAATCAGGCACTAAACTGGTGGGTTACTGGGTGCCAGCCCCTGAGAGACAGAGCTGCTAGTGACAGGCTGGAGGGGAGGGGACAGGTTGAGGCTCCTGGGGGCCTGAGAGAATTAGACAGAGCTCCTGGATTATGTGAGCACAAATATCCCCGTTCCCCTTCTCCATTCTACCTGCATCCTCCACACCTGCTAGACTATCCCTTGACCCAGGAGTTGACGCATGTGCCCAGACAGTGGGCAACTAAGGGCAACTAAGAGTGAAGGTTGGAGAGTGTAGATGAAGGGAGACAGGGCCCCTCTCTCAGCCCACTTTGTCCTTCAGGTCAGCACATGAGCAGTGCCTTTTATTCCTTCATTGTTAGCAAGTAGCTGTGGGAAACTCTGACATCAGCACTGTGAAGGTTCCCAAGCACCTGGCAGAACTGGCTGGTTCTCCCCACTCACCTGTCCTGAACACCTGGGCAGGAGGGAAGAGACTGAACCCTGTTGAGGTTCAGAGGTTCATGCCTCTGAAACCCACCTAGGGGCTTTCTATTCTACCCAGGCAATGACAAAGACACAGAAGTTGGCATGCCTTTACCCCAGATAACAGAGCAGATCTGGGCAGAGAGGAGCCAGGAAGCCTGCTGGGATGTGGGGTATTACCCATCCCCTACCCTGAAGGCCAGGAGTGCCTGAGATTCCTAGGGAGCGAGTTCCTCCCCTGGTTGGGCAGGTTAGGGAGCCTTTCACATGAGCAATAGGAAATGACAGTGGCTGATTGCAAGGGGGATGGCTGCCCCAGGGGGATAAGGTTCATTTTAACCCCTGACTCACCTAGCTTAGGTACCCAGGCTAGGTGTGTCAGGGGTTAAAATGGTATGCAAAGCTGCAGCAAGGGTACGAGGCTGGGGGCCTTGTCCATAACCAGGCCTTGAGCCAAGGGCCCTGGCTGGGGCTAGACACTAGTGCCAGGGGACACGTAAGAGCTTGGCACCACAGGTGAAATGGAGGCCTCCTGGACCATCTCTAGGCTGATCAGTATTGTTCTGGGGCTCAGGTTGCACCTGGCTTCACTTTCATTCCCCTGCAGTGGAAACGCAGAAGGGCTGCTTGGGCGGGAGTCTACCTGCCATGCTGTTGCCTAGACAGTGATGCCTATATGCCCCCACCCTACACCACATTTCCCCCACTCTGTGCCAGCTCAGGGAGAGGTCAGGGTAGTGTAAAGTAGGGGGCTTGGCTTCAGGGTGGCTGTTAGAGGACAGAACACAGCTCTGTCACTGTTCCCAGGGTGACCTTGAGAAATCCACATCACTTCCACAAATTCTAGTTTCCTTATCTGCAAATGGGCATAATAATAGCACCGACTGCTTACAGCAATTGCAAGGATTAAATGAGTTAATCACAGTGTCCCAGAAGTCTTAGTGCAATTTAAAGCTTTAATAACTTCAGAAACATCATACTAAATGCTTCATTTGAATATTTCCTTATTTAAATTCTTGTCTAATTTTTATATTGTGAATAAAAAATATTTTTAATTTCAATTAATGTAAAAAAATTAAACCTTCAAATGATGTTTATAAGTTTGAGGCATTTATTCTTCCAAAAGAATTAAAGCTTAAAACTGCACTAAGACTTTGGAGATACTCTGTATGAAGTCCAGAGGTGTTCAATGCCTGCTGGCCAGGGTGATAGCACTCGTTCACAGGTCCTACCAGGAAGCTGGACACTCTGTGCAGAGTAATGCTGCTGCCCCTCCCAAGAAGAGGTAACTGGGCAGAGTAAGGGGGAACTCTGGCAGAGCAGGGAAGAGTGGAGGCACCTCTGTGAAGATGGCGCGGAGGAGGGCCTTGGCAAGGGGACGGCAGCCCGTGTTGTCCAAGGTGGCGGGCACCTGGGGACTTGCCTCCTAAAGCCACATGCCTGTACTTGCCCATTCTGGGTAAAGAGTGAAAGGAGCCAGGCAGCAGGGGCCCCACACTGGGCAGGGAGGGGGAGGGGAAAGAGGGATCCCAGCCAATGGGCTTGCCTCCCACAGCCCCATAAAAGGGCCATTCAGTTCAGACTGTTCCTATGGCAACCAGGAGACTCCCAGCCATGTGAGAGACTGTCCTGTCCTTGTGTTGTGCAGCACGGCTAAGGCCAGGGCCCTGGCCCGCTCTCCCACGCCAGGTGCATTCTGCAGCCTCCAGGGTCAGCCCTGCCAGGTAATGCTAAGGAGTGCCAACCCAAACTGTCTGCTCACCTGGAAGGTACCGGCCCTTTTCTCCAGAGTGCAGCTGGAGGGTTGGGGGAGGTGATAAGCATGCTCCAGGCCTCAGCCCCAATGGGGATCCTCTCCTCAGACAGGGAACTGTAAGCCAGAGGTCAGTGCTGAGAGGCAGCTACCAAGGGGCTGTTCCTGGTAGCATGACACCCCCTGCCCAGGGCTGCTTCAGGGAGAGGTCTGTCAGTTAGTTGCCTGTCAGATTGGAACAGTCAGGAAAGCAGGGATTTAGGAGCCCCACTGTGATTCTGTGGACTAAAAGGTGGCTCTACCTCCAGCCTTCAACCTTTCCCAGTGCTACCCTGTTTCCCTGAAAATAAGACCCAGCCGGACAAAAGACGCATTAGAGCTGATTGTCTGGCTAGGTCTTATTTTCAGGGAAACACGGTACATCGCAGCTGTCCCACCGCTTCCTGTCCCTGTCCAGGCTGTACCTTGTATGGCCCCAGCACTTCTGCATCATCAGTGGTGCCAGAAGAGGTCATGAGCCTGGGGCACTGCCTGCAGAGTACCAATTCCCTGGGAGCTTTAGTGTGGGGGAGGGATGAGAGAGCCTGGGGAGGAGTCATGAGCTCATGCCCTGGGGGGAGGGGATCGTATCTGATTGGCTGCCCAGTGTCCCAGAGCCCAGCTCCTGAGACCCGGAGACTCTTAAGAGTTTGAATTATTAATGGAATTCTCATTAATAGTGAAACAGAGCAGGACTAGTCCCATCCCCAGCCCCCTGTGCCTCTGTCTCTTCCCCTGGCCTCCCTTAGCCTTCACGTTCTTCCATCTCTGCACCCCAGAAAGTTAAGAAAATGGGAGGAAAGCTTGTGGTTCCCCCCAATGTTGAATGACGTCTTCCTACAGTTCCTTTTCCTAGAAAGAGGTGAAAGTTGTACTGGAGGTGGAAACACAGTGAGCAGGGGAGTGTACAAGAAAGTAGGGGGTCCCCGGGCCAGGTAGGAAAAAAGTAGACAATAAATGTGGATGAGGTTTTTCTGATGCCAGACTGGACTGAAAACTGCTGGAGGTCACTGGCAGGTCTTAGCAGTTCTGTTCTGGGACCTACATGAAAGTCGCCACCAGTTGATCATCTACCCTTGCACCGATCCTAAGCCTCGCAGGTACTGAGTTTCTAGAGCTCTCTGCCAAGCCCTCATTATCTAGGGCTTGGCACCAGCTCCTCTCTTCCCTAATAGGCTGGTCTCCCAGTGTGGGGTAAATTATGGGCTGCCCAAGCCACTGACTGCTAAACAGCTAGATTGTGGCCACTGCCTGCTCACCAGTCCATCTCACAAAGGGCTGCGGAGAGAGCCTTGGTGCTCAGGGCTGAGGTCAGAGGCTTCCAAGGCCAGGAGATGGCCAGCCCTGACATTATTATAGGCCTGCAAGGGAGGAGCCAGGCAGGCTGCCTGGCAGGGGCTGGGGGAAGAGATAATAACTACTGTTATTGTTGAGGGCTTTCACATGTTATCTCATTTATTCCTCACAACAACCCTGTGATAATGATTATACTCACTGCATAGGTGAGGAAATTGGGGCTCAAAGTGGTTAAATGGCTAGGGCAAAATCAACCAGCTAGTCAGTCACAGGGAGAGTCAAAAGCAGCCCCTGCACAGACTACTCTGAGAGTCATGGATGGCTTTGCTACCCACCACCACCGCCCCAACCTCCCAAGGGCCCCTGATAGCCTTCAGGAAAGACTTCTGATCCTACTTGCTACTCTCTCCAAAGCACCTTTGCCGTCCAGCTCCCTTGTAGATAAAAAAAAGCTTGCATGTTTAGGGTGACGCAGGGGCTCTGGGGGTCCCCAAGTAAGCCTAAATTTGATGGGCAGGGATGAATCAAGGTAAAATGGAAAGAGCGCTGGGCTGGAAATCTGAAAGACCTGAATTCCAACCCCGGCTCTGCTAGTGTGTAACCTTGGGCAAATCAGCATCGTTCTTCCCATCTGTACAATGGAGAAGTTAAAATGGATGACCCTTTAGGGCCCTCAAAACTCCTTAGTTCAGAGATTCTGTGTTCCATCACCAGACCCACCCCAGCTGTAAGGACTGGGGGTGAATACAGGAAGTGCTGCCTGCAGTGCAGAATTTTAACCTCTAGGGGGCCCCCTTTGCACAAGTTATTATCATCATGGAAAGCTAGGGATGGAGGTTGGTAGGGGAACTACTGGAAGGCCACAGCACCCTAACTCCACTTGAAGACTTAACTCAATGAAGAGGGTGGGTTCTGCCACATGAGAATTCCCTCACCACAGCAGTGACCATGTCCATGGAAGAACTCTGGGTTGGAGTCTAGAGATCAAGGTCAAGCCCCCCTCTCTGCCACATGCTCACTCACCACTGCGTCTCCCCAGGCCCTATTATTTCCGCTCAATATCCTCCTTTTCCTCACCAGGAATCTGACCAAATGATCCTCAGGTCATTCCAGCTCAGACAGTTTATGATTCCAAAAAGACTTCTGCTCGTCCCATAAGTCAAAAGGGAGGGAAATGGTTTTAACTCTTGAACTATCCAGTGTTCTCAGTGCAGAGGGTGAGGGCTTTGGCACCCCTTCAACTTGGGAGTTTCTGCAGAAGCTGAGGAGAAGAAGCTGATGGGATCTGGATTGGGATACTATGTGTAGCTTGGAAGGCTGCAAAGGGAGGGCAGCCCCTGCTTGCACGGTTGGATCATTGAGGAGAGCACTCAGAGGCCCGGAGGTGCTGAGACTGATTGCCCTTTGTGGTTTATAAAAGCCAGTAATCTCTGTGCTTTCACTGAGATGTGAATGCATGCATGGGTGAGTGCAGAGCTGTGTGCATGTGTGTGTACACACATGCATAAGCGTGTTTCTCAGTGGCAGGCCAGCCTCTTGTGGAAATGGACTGTGTGGTCCCTGGTTGAGATCTAAGGTTCTGGCCAACTGGGGATGGACAGCAGGTACAGTGGGAGCCTGACACCTGGCAGGGCCCTCTGACAACTGCTTTCCTTGTCTTTCAGCCCATGAGGCTCCCAGTCCCCAGTGAGTGCAGCCCTGAAGGATGTCCCAGCTCTCCTCCACTCTGAAGCGCTACACAGAATCGGCCCGCTACACAGATGCCCCTTATGCCAAATCAGGCTATGGCACCTACACTCCCTCGTCCTATGGGGCCAACCTGGCTGCCTCCTTCCTGGAGAAAGAGAAGTTTGGTTTCAAGCCAGGCCCCCCAACCAGCTTCCTCACCCGTCCCCGTACTTATGGCCCTTCCTCCATCCTGGACTATGACAGAGGCCGCCCCCTGCTGAGACCAGACATCATCGGGGGTGGAAAGCGGGCAGAGAGCCAGACTCGGGGCACTGAGCGGCCTTCAGGGAGTGGACTCAGCGGGGGCAGTGGATTCCCTTATGGAGTAACCAACAACTCCCTCAACTACCTGCCCATGAATGCCCGCGACCAGGGGGTAACCCTGACCCAGAAGAAGTCAAACAGTCAATTAGACCTGGCCAGAGATTTCTCCAGCCTGCGGACCTCAGATAGCTACCGGATAGACCCTGGGAACCTGGGCCGTAGCCCCATGCTCGCCCGCACGCGCAAGGAGCTGTGTGCCCTGCAGGGGCTCTATCAGGCAGCCAGCCGCTCCGAGTACCTGGCCGACTACCTGGAGAACTATGGTCGCAAGGGCAGTACACCTCAGGTGCCCATCCAGGCCCCTTCCTCACGAGTCCCTGAAGTCCTCAGCCCCACCTACCGACCCAGTGGCCGTTACACTCTGTGGGAGAAGGGTAAAGGCCAGGCCCCTGGGCCCAGCCGCTCCAGCTCCCCAGGGCGAGACACCATGGTGAGTTTGCCCCTTGGGGACCCTGTGATGGGCTGGGGAGGCAGCCACTGATGTAGAAGAGCCAGGGTGATGGAAGGACTCCCAACTCGACTGATGATCAAAAGCAGAGGTTTTCCTCCCAAGCCCCACGGTGGCTGCTCCTGCAGCCCTAGTTGGGACAAGACAGGGAAGTCACCTAGGCACGTCTGGTGCCCTCATGGCTCAATGCCCTCCTCAGAGACTTTCCCACTCTCCCCAGGAAACCCACTTCAGGACCTGTGCATTCGACGATGGTCCAGCAGTCCTCCCGGAAATACTCAGCTACCCCCATATACACTGCGATTCTTACCCGCTATTTTTTCATCCAACATGCAAGGGTCCCACGCAGGCACTACCGCATCCTGGACTGGATGCTGAGGCCCCTAGACCACCAGTGTTCCCTGTGGTAAGAGAGGCCTCTGTGCTCTGGTTGCATCTCTCCTCCTACTCAGGCTTTCACCTTCCAGCCTGGAGACCCAGCTTAACATTCGGACCCAGTCATTCGGGAAGAGGTTCTCTCTTCTGATTGACACTGGCTGGCTCAGGACCAGGGTGCCTGGACAGCAGTCCTTACCATGCGTCCTTGGAGAAAGTGGTGGAGAATTTTTGTCCAGGGCTTTAGATGATCCAATACCTCTATTTTCCAGTCCTGCCTGGGCTAGAATGAAGAGGCTCCACTGGAGACAGCAAAAGCTGGCATGGTCTCATTCATACCTAATCCATGAACACACCTTTTTGGGGGCATAGACTACATTCTGCCTTTTCTGTAGTTATTAGTGACCCATGAGGTGGCGAGCACTCAGAGGATGAGAAAGAAATCATATCTCTAGCTCCCTGACCATGTGCTTAGAGCAGCACAGAACTCGGCTGACCCATTGATTGCATGTATGGATAATGAGTGTGTGGATGGATGGATGGATGGATGGATGGATGGATGGATGGATGGATGGTGGGTGAATGGATGGACAGATGGATAGGCAAGCAGATGGGTAGGAGAGTTAAGTGTTGTATCTTCATAACCTTATGGACCCTTCCCCTACTCCTAGGGCATGTGCCTTTTTGAAACAATAGCTGCGTCACAGCAAGAAATGCTGCTAAGGGGGGCTTGTCCAGATAAATGGAGCAGGGTTGCAGGATGGGCGGGGCTTTGGGTCATAGACCTTGAAGCTTGGCATAACTAAAGGTCTTGAAAGAACAACTTTGGTAACATTACCTAGAGAGTGAGTCTTGGCCTTGGTGGGCCATCTGTGAAGTGCCATGGGAGATACAAAAGCTGGTGTCTTCCAGGACGTTCAGACCCTGACAAGGTAGGGTCTTGGCTACATTGGAGGACTAGTGTAGAAGAGTGGGAAACAACAGAGCTGGCCTGGAAATAGATATGTGCTCTCAGAGGAATACGTGCTTAGGTTGGAGCATGAATTCACTTGGGCATGTTCGGTGTTGCTCATCTCGGAGGCAATTAGAAAGTGGCTCTCAGTGGAGGGGCTTAGGTCCTAGAGGTTTCTGAGGGGCTTCCCCACTTTGCTCAGGAGAGAAGGGCTCTTAATGGGATGCAGTGTTCCTCAAAGTGGGATTGGCAGACTTCCTGCTTCAGAATCACCTGCAGGGCTTAACAATTCAGGAACCTGGGCCCCACCCAGATCCCCTAAATCAAACTCTCTAGGGATAGCCTGAAAATCTGCCGTTGTCACAGGCTTTTCATAGAATCTTTAAGCATGCTGAGGCTTGAAAACCTCCTCTCCACAGATAAAGTGCAGATCCACCCCCAGTCCCAGTCATGAGATAGCAGGGTCTCCTGCTTTCCTGGGGTTCATACTCCATTGGGATTCTGCCTCCTCTCCACAGGCATGCCTCCCTGGAATCTGCTGCCCTCCACCTAATCTAAAGTGGACACCTGGGCCCCAAGCCCACCCCCAGGGCCAGGGTGAGGGGAGTTTTGAGAGACAACTTCAGGGGAATAGCAGATTACCCTAGGGCACTTTGCCACCCTAACATCCCTCCTTCCCTTCCAGAAACAATACACAACACACTTAAGTAATGCTAATAATACCAATAACGCCCTACAATTGAGTTAGTGTTCCACTCTGAGCTCATGCTCAAAAAAGATATTGCCAACAGGGAAAGGCCCCTAAAAAAGGGTCATCCTAAAAAAGAGTTCCCATTTCATAGATTAAAAGGGTCAGTGGTGTAAGACAAGACCTTGATCTGACCTCGGCCCCTCTCATCCTCACTTCCCGGAGCCTCTTGCTGAGGTGAGAACAACCCTGCTCATGGAGCCTGGACCACTTCTTTCTAAAACCGGGTCCAGCTTCTCTTCATATCTGCATTTGGGGATCTTACCTTCTCTTTTATTCACTTATGGTGCTCAGTTACTACCGTGTTTCCCCAAAAATAAGAACTAGCCGAACAATCAGCTCTACTGCATCTTTTGGAACAAAAGTTAATATAAGACCCGGTCTTATTTTACTATAAGACCGGGTATAATATAATATAATATAATATAATATAATATAATATAATATAATATAATATAATATAATATTATATATAATGTAATTAATATAATCTAATATAATATAAAATACCGGGTATAATATAATATAATACCGGGTCTTATATTAATTTTTGCTCCAAAAGACGCATTAGATCTGATTGTCCGGCTAGGTCTTATTTTCGGGGAAACACGGTAGCCGTGTAACCTCATAGAAGTTCCTTAATTTCTGAACCTGTTTCCTCTGTAAAACAAGAGTGATCAGAGTTCCCATTTCATAGATTATCGTAAGGAATTAAAAGTTGCATGTGAAAGGGCCTGGTATGTAGTAGGTGCTCAATGAATGTTCGTCCTCCTTGCACCTTTCCAGGTGCTTTGGGAGGCAAGAGATGTATGAGCCTGGTTCCTGCCCTTGGTGCATTCACAATTCACTTGGGGAAATAAGGTCTTAAAATAGTTGCCATAGGAGAGAGCCCTCAGTGTTTTGAAATGTCATATGTGGTGGGAAAGGGAGAGGTCTTCTGCAGCTGGGATGGGCTGCTGTGACCGCTGGAAGGAACAGTTTGTCTCTTTAACCTTGAACAACTCTCATCTGAGCTGTTTCCTCATCCATAAAAGGGAATGGTCATGCCTGCCCTGCCCACCTCACAGGGATGTCATAAAGCTCAAAGCAAATAATGGATGTGGAAGAATTTGAAGCCAGGACAGTGCTATGGAAAAGTTTGTGTAAACTTAAGGGGGAAAAGATATTAGATTGGTGCAAAAGTAATTACGGTTTAAAAGCTTAAAAATAATTGCAAAGACTGCAATTACTTTTGCACCAACCTAATAGAAGAGGGTCTTTTAGCAGTTGTCTAGAGTGGGGAGGGGAGCAGCCTTGGGAGGAACAAAGGAGAATGTGCATCCTGTGGCAGGATCCAGCCTGATCTGACTCCTCTGGGGCCCCTGGGGCAGCTGACTTGAACTACAGTTGGCATTCGTAAAGGGAGGTCAAAAACAGGCCCCACTGAAGGCATAGAACAGTTCTAACCAGACTCATTCCCCTCATTAGCAATAACAGCCAACATGAACTTAGAATATCACAGGCTCAGCTGAGCACAATAAAGAACTGGTGAAGCAGGGGACATGAATTCTGAACAACCCCCCATGCTTGCATAAGCACCAACAAAATGCTAGTTCATGGGAGGGTACAGCTCAGCCTAGGATAGACGGCTGTCCCAGACTCTACCTTCTGTTTAAAAGGCAGACTGAGTAGAGAAGAAGGGTGTGATGGTTCACAACTGGTATTTTTTTTTCAAATCTTTCACTACCTCCAGTGGGGACTCCAAGGCAGATGGGTTGGCCTGCAGAGAACCAAAAGCCCAAGCACCCAAGCTGGTCATGTCCCCCCTCCGCCCCACATCTCCTGTTCCCTGGGCCTATGGAAGGACAAGCTGTTCCCACTGAGCCCTGCCAGGGCTGCGCTTTAACCCCTACAATCCATCCTAATCCTCCTCCACTCCACCCCTTCCCGCTGTTCCCTCCCCAGCCCTGGCATTCTGCCTGCCAGCCTCAGCCCTGCCTTCTCCTTGCCCTGCCCAGGCCACCCTCTCCTCTCCCCAAGCAGAGATGGGGGTTGGCCCGAGCCCTTCAGAGCACAGTCACCAGGCCAGGCACCTGCTGCTCAGATGCAGAGCCAGGGACTGAAGCTCAGAGCCTGGCCCAGCCTATTCTCCCCATGGAGTCTCTTCCACACCCTTGCCCTCTGCTCTGGGACCTGTTGCTAGGAGCAAAAGGTCTGGGAACCTAAAGTACCTGGATCCATTTGCCCCTGGGGTGGCTGCTGACTCATCTCTTAAAGCCTTGGGTTCCAGCTGTTCAGTGACAGGGAGATTATATAAGCTGAAGTCATGTGAGTTTTCTCTTGGGTGGGACTTTGGACTTGACTGCTGCCATGCAGTGGCGAGGTGTGTGTGTATGTGTCAGGAGGGCGGGGCGGGGGGGGGGGCTCCAAAGGGAACAAGCTAAGGATGGCTGCTGGGCTGCCCAAGAGCTTCTGGGTGAGAAATGTGACCTTCTTCTTTCGTCCCTTGCCTTCTCACTGTTTTCTCAGCCACACTGAACAGCATCCCTGCTGTCTTGTTTATCCAGCTTGGCTGCCTAGGACCCTGGGGCCTGTCCTCACCCACTCAGCCACGCTGAGAAGGCTGAACTTCCTGAGGACTTGAATTTGTGTTGACAGCATGGGAAGGTCACTCAGAGGAGACCTTAAGCCCCAGAGGGGTCTCATAGCCAGGATCAGTACCAGCTGCTGAGAAAGAAAGGGCAGTCAGTTTGTGATTTGTGGTTAGAGTCAGCAAGACACCGATGTCTCTGTCCCTTAAAGACGGGCTGTGGGCTGTGACCTGGCTGGTGGCCTTGGTGCTACCTTACCCAGGCTCAGTTTCTCAATCAGTGCCCAGTACCATCCTCCCTGCCTCCTCCTCCACACCCACTCCAGGATGTCTTCATGAGTTAATGCGGTGCTAGGGTGAGGCTCAGCAATGCATAAGTTAATGCAAGCCCGGCAAAATATTCCCTGCCCCTGGGAGACCAGCTCCACTGACCATTGGCTGTAGAAATGAACATCATGTTCAGGGCCCAAAGCTGCACACGTGGCCCCTTGTACCCTCTCATGTAAAACTGGCACCCTGCACAGAGGTTTAAGCGAGAGAAGGAAGTGTGTGGGCCTCTGGAATCCAGCTGGTTCAGGCCAGATTGCCCTGAGGCTCAAAGGAGTACAGAGCTTATGGCCTCCTGGGGTAAGAGTGATGCAGGGAAACAGAGCTTCCCACTGGCCCTCCCTCCTAGGGCCCTTGTGGGCTGAAAGCCCAGCCACCAACAAGGACTCTGAACCCCTACCAGTTCAACCAGTCAATCAGGCCACCAGTCTGTCCGTTTGCGGTGGTAATAGCAGCTGCCTGCTGGAGCAGGGCCACTGGCTTGAGACATTTGCCTGGGTCTGAGCAGTGTTTCCAAGCCCTGGACCAAGCTGCCCACTAAGATCTGACAAAGCAGGACACTCTCAGTCCTGCCCTCACAGAGTTAACTCTACCCATGCCAGGAAGGATTTGCGGTGGAGACAATTACTTATCCTACAGGAGAGGCAGGCCAAGCACGGGCTCTGAGAAATGGCAGTCTCAGGCTACAAAAATGAACCCTGCTCAGATTAGGTCAGTGTGTTTGAGTCAGAAAGTCACAAAACCAAAGCCAGATTCAGATCCCAAGAGACTATACTCCTCCCTCAGTATCCTCTGGTGTTTGGTTTCAAGACACCTCAGATACCAAAGTCCACGATGCTCAATTCCCGTATATAAAATGGTGTAGTATGGGCACTTAACCTATACTTATATATGTAGGCTGTGCCTACACATCGGGGATGCCTACATTGCATTTCATTCACGTGGATTCGGCATAGTGCTTGGCATGTGGCAAATTCAAGTTTTGCTTTTTGGAACTTTGGGGGATTTTATTTTTTTTCCGAATATTTTCAATTTGAGGTTGGTTGAATCGGTAGATGTGAAACCCACAGATATGGGAGGCCAACTGTATATCCTTTACCCATCCCCCTTCATGAAATAGCACTGAGGAGAAGAGGTCTCATGGGGGCTTGGCTAACTGAGAAATCAGCCACAAGTCTTTGCTGGTTGTGTCCTGCAGCTGTCAGACCTGCCTGACAAGATGACCCTGTGTGAATTGCTGCCCCTCCCCTCAGACTTCTCAAAGAGCTCCCGTGCAGGAGCTTTCCCCACCTGGGCCTCCCAGGAAAGCGGGGGAGAGCATGCTGGCAGAATGCCATGACGTCCTGGGGTGGGAGTACTTATATGGCTGGCCTAAGTCATAGGGAGATAGACCAAATGTTCCAGTGGGTGAGCCAGTCCTGCAGTACCCTAATTCAATATGCAAACCCAGACTCATCCCACCTTTTGAGGCTCAGTGGTACTTCCAGGTTGCCCAGCAGGGCCTGGCCTGGCCCCCGTTAGAGATGAAATCAACACCATTTATTAAGAACCCACCAAGAGAATCCACAACCCTGCCTTTGAGGAGGTTTCAGTGTGATGGCACAATCAACACATGATCTAAAACCATTTACAGAAGCATTAGAGCCACTTATGAAACAAAGATAAATATATGAAGTTAAATTAATACAGTATAAACAGAATGCTAACAGACTGAGGGTATGCAGTAATGGGGTGTTTAAAGCTGGGTGGCCTTCATTAGAAAAGGTTTTGTGGAAAACAGGAGCTTTGAGCAGAATTTATAAGGAGGTAATTGGCAGACTAGGAAGGGCATTCTAAAACCTCCTAGTAGTTGTTAAAAGCATGGTCTTGCTGTAGGATAGATCTGGGTTCAAAGCCCCACACTGTCATTTATTAGCTTTGCAGTCCTGGCAAGTCATTTGAACTCTCTCGAGACTTAAGGTTCTTCATCTATAAAACAGAGGTAATAGTTATTACGTCATTGTGTTATTATGGAAGTGAACTGGGATAACACGCATATATCTAAAGCACTTAGCCAGTGCCTGGCATTTAGTAAGTACTTAATCAGTGGCAGTTTTGTTTTTTAAGTGAGAGAAGGCAAGTGCTGAAGCAGAGAAATAAGAGCAGGTTGGTTGGCAACAGGGATCAGAAAAAAGAGAGGGTGGTGACAATGGAAGGAGCCTGTGGACAGACAGCCTCATAGACAGGGCTACCTGAGGCTTCTGGACTGGATGCAAGAGTCAGGTGCCCTAGGTGTTTCAGGGCAGAAGAGTGAGGTGATCAAATGCAAGCATTGCTGCAGACAATATAGGACTGTGGTTAGGAAGAAGGGTATGTGCAGAAAAAGGCTGTTGGTTCTGTCCAGGGGCCCGGTTTGATCACTGCTAATGGACAGTGACTGTGGAGGTCACCCCTCCTAACATCAGCACCCGTTTTTGTCACCAAGTAGAAGGTCCTGCAGCTCCTGCCTCCTGCCCACGCCTCCCACCACTGCTGGAACACATGGGGGCAACCCTCTATACTCCCCTCTGATTAGTGTAAAATTTGTGGGTGGCCTAGGGTACAGCCATACATATGTGCTTTACACATCCCCCATGTGGCTGTGGTCATGGGCGCAGTGCAGTGCACATGTGGGGATGAGCACGCCAAGAGGAACAGAAGGAGGCCACCGATGAGTAACAGCACACACTGCTACCTCTCAGAGTATTTTTAAATGCTAAAAATACTGGCTGAAAATAGCAAGCTCCAAACAGGATACTTTCTCTAGGCAGATTCTGTGTGGGTCCCTGATAGGTGAGGCAGGTGGAACACCAAATAAACTACAAAGACCTCTGCTCTTCAAGCACTGCTACCTGTAGGATCAGTGTACCCTCACCCCCACACCAACTGAGCACCATTTCACCACCATTGTATCACTTTACCCCCACCTCCCAAAAAAACATCAAAATTTGAGATTCTGTGAGAGATGGAGTTGGGTAATTGGGTAGAAGAGGCCAGAAAAAGTTCTTACTTGGGGCCAAAATGGGCAGTGACCTATTGGACCTTATAAAATATGGGCATTGCCTCTCTTAATAATGGGCCAAACTAGGGCTGAAGGGAAAAGGGGCGCTCAGTCCGGAAGCCTTGGAAATCTATCTCCTTAACCTGTCCTTAACCTGGGCTCACCGACCCTCACGGACTGTGGATGCTGCGCTCCAAGAGGACCTGAGATCCCGACCCCTGCCCGCCCCACCCCACCCCAATGCTGTACAAAAGTTTGTGTGTAAGTGCATTTTTCCCCGGAGAGACTACAGAGCTTTCATCGGGTTCTCAAAATGATCTGCAACCTCACAAAAGTTAAGGAATTGAATATTGCCTTAGGGGAAGCTCACCCGGCTGACACTTTGTCTTGGGGACTTGTCCTCTGCGGGCCTCAAAGACAGTTTCTCCTGAGTCCCACCCCGAGACCGATCCGGGGCTGCGCGCTCCCGTCCCGCCCTCCCCCGGACTTGCAGGTCTCTGCGCCGGGCGTGCCCGGCCGGGTCCGTGGGCTGGGGGCTGCCCCAGCGGGCCCGCCGGACACCGGGAGGCGCGTGGGCCGGCGGCGCTGCGGCCGCCCTGGCGCCTGAGGGTGGGGCGGAGAAAGGGGCGGGGCTGGCTCCGCCCAGGCTCTGACGTCGCGGGGCCCGAGGCGCCCGCGGGGCTGCCAGTCCGGGCCGGCACCAGAGACCGGTGCGGGGGCTGTTGGCGGAGCGCGCCGAGGAGGTTGAGGCGGAGGAGCGCGCGGTTGGCCGGCCGTAGCGGTTACCGCCGGGCGCGGTGGACAGTGTCCTGTGGCGACCTCGCTGGCCTTGGCGTCCCGGCTGTGGGTCCGCGCGGCACACCCCCGCGCCCCTCTAGCCAACGTTAGGCTTGGGGCCGAGCCAGCCGCCCACCCCTCAGCATGCGCACCTCATACACCGTGACCCTGCCTGAGGAGCCTCCCACCTCCCCCTTTCCCGCCCTCGCCAAGGAGCTCCGGCCGCGCTCTCCTCTCTCCCCTTCCTTGCTGCTGTCCACCTTCGTGGGGCTCCTGCTCAACAAAGCCAAGGTACGCGGGGCCCTTTTCTGGGACCCCCACGCAGAGGGCCTGGGGTTCCGCTGACTCCCCGGACGCTCCCCTCCCCCTAGGCCGCCGCGCGCCCTTAGCCGGGGACGATTCTTCCCCGCCCCCACCCCTTCTATCCCAGGGTCTCCCGGCAGGGAATGCCCCCGCCCCAGGTGACCTCACGCTTACTCGCAGCCCCCTCCCCTTGTTGAGGTCCTGGCCCCAGAGTCCTCCTCCCCTTCCCGGTAACCCCTACACCAGGTGGCTTTTAGCTCTTAATTCCTGGGTCCTATCAGGACAGGTGCAGAAAAGCGTAACCTTGACTAGTGCTCGTCGTGTTCGGGAACCGGCAGCACGCTGGACTCTGAGGGAGCGACCCCTCTAAGGCCAAAACCCAGCAAGAAAGGGAGATCAGAAAGGGGCAGCCTTCCCCCACCGCCAACTGATCCCAAAGGGGGTGCTCCAAAAGCGTTGGTAATGGGGGTCCTTTGACCCTGTGAAGGACAGAGGAGTTGCAGACAGGTAAAAGGAAGGGCAACTTCCCTTTCCCTACCAGCCCTCCCCAGTTCTGCTAAGTGGGCGCTGGATGCCCCAAATGAAGTAGCCACCCCAGAGTAATGCAGGAGCTAAAGGTTGGGCACTGCCCACTTGGGGGAGAAGGGGCCAGAGCTTGACAGGTCTTATGTAACAGTCACCAGCTCCCGTGTTGGCAGTGCGTGCAACTGCCCGGTGCCAGGGCCACACCGGGCTCTTTGGCTGCAGCCAGGACTCATGGCTGATCCTCATGGCACAGGTGAAGTAAACAGGAAAGCCGTTTACTGGGGTCTTGAGTGTGAAGACACAAACATCAATCAGCCTTTTTTATATGGCCCACCTACCAAGATGTTTCCTGTGCATTAACCCAGAGTGGGCTGCCCTCCTTCACCGGAAGGTGAATGCTGTCTGTTTACTGTGAAGGTGGCATCCACTTTCTGCAACTACTGTTACAACTAAGTCAAAATTAGGTTTGCTGATGGCTAATTTTAAGGCAGTTCCTGATCCAAAGTTTCTCAATTCTTTGCACACGAGTTCTAGCATACCAGCTGGAGTCATTTCCTTCTCTGCTGGTGAGGGACTGGCTGTGCAGGGTCTCTCCCAACTTCTCCAGTTCTAGCCTCTGCCTGTCAACCCTGAGGTAGGATTGTTTTCGCCTTAAGAAAGGTCATTCCTGGGACATTTTGTTCCTTTCTGGAATGGAAAGTGCTGACTTTCCCTGGAGCTCCTGATTTCCTATTCATGGCAGAAGAATATCTGGGTAGGCATAGAGCAGCGCTGCTCTCCTCTTGGCTCCCACCCCCTGACTCCTGTTATCCCAACCACCTTCTCCATGAGTGCTTAGAAATTGGCATGTGGTTCTGAGCGCAGGAAATTTTAAACAAAGGCAGACACCCCACACACGAAAAAAAACTAAGGGTCTTAGCAGTGCCTCAAAGGAGTTTCCCCCATCTCCCCGCCTACCAGGCCGTTAGTAGGGTTAGATCCTCAAGAATAGTAACTGTGGATGATGACAGGTTCTTCCTGACCCTCACTCTGCTGGGTCAGAATTAAAGTGTCAACACCACAGAATGCCTCAGTAGAAAGACACCTCCAGTTTCCCATTTCCCCACCCTCGCTGGTGCTCAGTGACTACTTTCTCAGCTGAGGGCCCACTGTAGTGGACACTGACATGGTCACGAGTGGTAGAACGCTTGGCTTGTACAGCCTGGTCAGACAGATGTTGTTTGAGGCACAGAGGGTAAGAACTAATGAAGTGTTGCCAAATATAGGTGTAAGAGCGGGTATTCTGTTGTGGGTAGGTAGGCTTTAACGTTTAGCTCTGAATGTGCAACACAGAGACTTCTGCAATGCTTTTGTTGGGCCCCAGAGGAATCCTTCTCCAGGTCTACCTGAAAATGCTGATAAGGTCTTTGTCCAGGAAATGCTCTCTGTTGTGGCCCTCTTACTGCAACATCAGGCCTTAGACTGTCAGAAAGGTAAGGTTCAAATTTTCTGTTTGGGGCCCTATACTACTAGCCCTGGCAGAATTCTTCAAGGATGCTTACCACTTGCTGCCAACAGGCGTTTCTCTCTAGCTGCAGGTGGAAACCAGGTCTCTCTTCTGCGCATATTTCCTTCCCTACCTGTAAGTGTTAGACTTGATAGCCGGCAAGGAGGGATCTGCTTACTTGTGTGATTGGCAAGGCAATTCCTGAAAAAAGCCCTCCTTCAGCCTGCCTCTCCTCTCCCCACTACCTTGAGCTGACAACCTCATGGGCTTGGGCTTGGAGCTGCTGACAGCCGCAGAGGCTGTCAGCACACAGCATAAGTAATTTTAGCTGAGTTATTTCAGGCTCTTGTTCTGATCAGGGTTGAGCTGGCCCCACGCATGCCCCAACCAGGATTGCTCTAGAGTTGCCTGCTCCCAGCCCCCTCCCTGAGAGAGAGGGTGGCAGGCTCATCTGTAGAGGGCTTCTTTAACCCTTTGAGCCTGAAGGTTTCTGACTCCTTGGAGGTAGGGCCAGGATTAGCCATTGACCTGGACAAACCATGAACAGAGTCCTCGACCTAGTACCAGTTCTTGCTCCAACCCCCTCACCAGCCTCCACAGTAGGGAGAAGAGCAAGAGTGACACCTTCAACCAGGTGCTTACCTCTGCTGGCCACAGTCTGCCATCACAAGGATTCCAAGCCAATGGCCAGTGAGAATGTTGAAACCTGAGCCAGGGAGGGAGGATTCTCCCAGGCTTCAATCAGCCCTCAGGAGCTGAGCTCAGCTGGAAAGAATTCCACCTGTCTCTGGCAATTCATAATGGCAGGCTGACTTGAGTTTTTCCCAGCTGAAGATCTAAACTCAGCTAAGATGTTTTGTCATTGAACTTTTCAAGATCTTTGAAGTGCCTATTGTAACAGCTGCTTTACATATTGGACATCGAGGGGTACAAATATAGGTCATTGAGATAGTGCCTGGATTTGGGACCTGAAATTGCTTGTAGCCAGGGATCAACTGTGTTCCCAAATGTATGAATTCCTAGTCTCCAGTGTGGCAGAGAATGCAGAGTAACGTGAAGATGGGGGGAAATATATAGTCTATAAAAGAAAGTAAAGCCCTGTTTTAATTACTGTGTGTTGAAAATGACTCAATCCTCTTTCCTACAAAGTATATAGACTAAAGGTTAAGAGAGCACAGTACTTGTGGCCTGATGCTTATGGTTCCAATGGGCAGAGAATTGCATGAGCGAGCTTAGCACAGGCCAGCCTGTTTGCCTTCAGCCTCACATGCCCTGTGTTCTTTGCTTGCAGAATTCTAAGAGCGCCCAGGGTCTGGCTGGTCTTAGAAACCTTGGGAATACGGTGAGTTCTTCCCAGCCTATTTCTTTCCTGGGGCCACCCCCTACTATGCCGACTGGGACAATATAACCAGTGTCCCCTCCTGGTTCCAGCTGATTCTAGGCCATTTGGCATCTGTCTGCCCTTCCTGGCTGGTGTTCTACAGAATTGCTGGGCTCTGCCTCATCCCTGTCCCCAGCAGGAAGCACTACTAGAGGGGAGTTGGCCTTTTAACTGTCAGCCTAGCTACTTTCCTGGATCTTTCTCCTTAAGGACATCCATTCACTTCCCACCCACTTCTGTCCAGCTCACCCACACCCTTTTATACAACTCTGTAGTAAATAACCAATTATGTCACCTGGGCCAGCAGTAGGAATTTGCCTCACTGACACGGAGAGGAACTTGAGGCTGTGGGAGGATTCATTTCTCGGGTAGACAAACCTGAGGGACTTTGGCACTACTGTGTTTCCCCAAAAATAAGACCTAGCTGGACAATCAGCTCTGATGCGTCTTTTGGAGCAAAAAGTAATATAAGACCCGGTCTTATTTTACTATGAGACCAGGTCTCATATAATATAATGTAATGTAACATAATATAATATATAATATAACATAATATAATATGACATGACATAATATAATATAACATAATATAATATAATACAATATAATATAATACTGGATCTTATATTTTTGCTCCAAAAGACGCATTAGAGCTGATTGTCTGGCTAGGTCTTACTTTCGGGGAAACAGGGTAAGTAGAGATGCCAGACATTGTCTGTCTTCCCGCACTGATTGTCTGGATCATCCTTTGCAGTGCTTCATGAACTCCATTCTGCAGTGCCTGAGCAACACCCGGGAGCTGAGAGATTATTGCCTGCAAAGGCTCTATATGAGGGACCTCAGCCACAGTAGCAGTACACACACAGCCCTCATGGAAGGTGAGGAACCCATCCATGGACACAGTTCTGCTTCCCCCGTGGACACTTTTTCCACTCTACTGTTGCTACGTACCAGTAGTTGTGTTTTATATGTCTCTCTCCTGTTTTTCTTTCTTTGGCTACTTTTTTTGGGATTCTAGTTTCAGAGTTACTTACAGAAAATGTCTCACCTGTTCTCCACACCCCCTCTCTACCCTCTCCTTTTAATAGAGTTTGCAAAACTAATCCAGACCATATGGACTTCATCTCCCAATGATGTGGTGAGCCCATCTGAATTCAAGACCCAGATCCAGAGATACGCACCGCGCTTTGTCGGCTATAAGTAAGGGCCTTTGCAGACGTGTCCTCCTCGGGGGTGGGTGGGGGAGGTGGCAGCAACAGCAGTGTCTTGGGACTAGAGGGATTGCTCGCTCTCTTTTCTTTGGGTTTAGTCAGCAGGATGCTCAAGAGTTTCTTCGCTTTCTTCTGGATGGGCTCCACAACGAGGTGAACCGAGTAACAGTGAGGCCCAAGTCCAACCCTGAGAACCTTGATCATCTTCCGTAAGTAAGAGGAGAAAGTTGTGGGAAGCAAAACTTTACGAATTTAAGTTTTTTACCTACTTCTTTAGGGGTAATGATATGAGGAGGATTTTATTAAAAATTAAGGATTTAGATTGATAGACCCTTAAACTTAAACATGGTTTGAGCTCTGACCCAATTGTCTTCCTCTCTCTGATTCCTAGTGATGATGAGAAAGGGCGACAGATGTGGAGGAAATACCTAGAACAGGAAGACAGTCGGATTGGGGGTAAGTGCATGAATGGGAAAGAATGCCTGCTTTTTCTGTCAAGTGCTTTTGCCTGAGCAGAGCATGAAAAGCCCTAAGAATCTTTCTCCCAGGCAACCCTCTTTCCGCCCAGTATCCAACAAACTGAGGCAGGAGCAATGAGAAAGGAGACGTGTAGAAGAGCATGTGCTCACTTCCTTGTGTTTAAGCATTGTATGTCCATCTCTTCCCCAGATCTCTTTGTGGGGCAGCTAAAGAGCTCCCTGACGTGTACTGATTGTGGTTACTGTTCTACAGTCTTTGATCCCTTCTGGGACCTCTCGCTGCCCATTGCTAAGGTATGCACCCCTGTTGCCCCACTTTTGAAACTCCCACTCTTATCCTTTCTGTTGTTGACCTCTGACCTTTTTTCTCTCCCAGCGAGGTTATCCTGAGGTAACTTTGATGGACTGCATGAGGCTCTTCACCAAAGAGGATGTGCTTGATGGCGATGAAAAGCCTGTAAGTCACCCTTCTGTAATAATTTCCAAGAGACCTCTCTGGGAAGACGCTATCACCAGCAAATCCAGCCCAGGAGTTACTGGATTCACACAGTCCTCTCCAGTTCTGTTTGTCATGTATTTCAGACATGCTGTCGCTGCCGAGCCAGGAAACGGTGTATAAAGAAGTTCTCCATCCAGAGGTTCCCAAAGATCTTGGTGCTTCGTATCCTTGGTGCTTCATATACAGGTTTACAAACCTGTATGCTGTGTCCAATCACTCTGGAAAAATCCATCAGGGCAGGGACTTGACTTTAGAGAGAGACTGATGACAAGGGGCTGAGGTAAATGCTAACAGAGTAGGAAAAAAGTAGACTTGATAGCCTTTCTTTTCTTGTTTGCTCTTCTGCTGCCTGAGGGGTACCCTCCCTCTTACGAGGCAGTCTCCTCTACTTTGACTCTGTTCTTGCCACCCTGTCTGTCCTTGACACACGTGAACACCAGATCTGAAGCGGTTCTCAGAATCTAGGATACGAACCAGCAAGCTAACAACATTTGTGAATTTCCCTCTAAGAGA
This sequence comes from Rhinolophus ferrumequinum, assembly GCF_004115265.2. Taxonomy (NCBI): domain Eukaryota; kingdom Metazoa; phylum Chordata; class Mammalia; order Chiroptera; family Rhinolophidae; genus Rhinolophus; species Rhinolophus ferrumequinum. Next base: position 88,590,514 of record NC_046294.1, on the reverse strand, counting down.
CCTGGATTTGAGAGAATTTGCCTCAGAAAGCACCAGTGAGTATTTTTCAGCAGTAAGGGAAGAAACATGGCACAAGTGTCTAAGATACAGATGGGAGGCTGAGAGGTGGAGGGAAGCTGCTAACCAGTGAATTTTGAAAACAGAATAGAGGCAGGAGGGGGAGGGAATGCCTTGGGGGCTTGAAACCTTGTGTTTCCTCCTCAGACCACGCTGTTTACAACCTGTATGCTGTGTCCAATCACTCCGGAACCACTATGGGCGGCCATTATACAGCCTACTGCCGGAGTCCAGTGACAGGCGAATGGCACACTTTCAATGACTCCAGGTGAGACAAAGGTCTCCGACAGGCCTCCTGGCTGTCAGACACCTGTACCTCACCCATCTATATGGCTTCCACCTTGACTGGATAGGATACGTCAGAGCCAAAAAGCCATGTAACATGTATGTGTCTGCTGCCCATTTGAAGAATCTCTAGAAGACAACGAAAGAGCTTGGCCTTGAGTATATACCAGAGAGATTAGGGACAGGCCCTCACATTCCCTCAGCCACTCAGCTCTGTCCCGAAGATCCCCCTCACCAGGGCTCTGACCTTTCCCTGCTCTCTCCACAGCGTCACACCCATGTCCTCCAGCCAAGTGCGCACCAGCGACGCCTATTTGCTCTTCTACGAATTGGCCAGTCCACCCTCCCGTATGTAGCCACAAGGAGCTACATCGCTTTCTTTCTTGCCCGTGGTGGCCCCACAACCTGTTTTTTTTTGTTTGTTTGTTTGTTTTGTTTGTTTTTTTAAGACAAAACAAAAACAAAAACAAAAACTGACAAATGAGAGAAAAATAAACTAAAGCTGCCGAGCAGGAGTTGCTGCAGCCTGCCTGGTCAGGGTCTGGAGCGGGAAGCCAGGTGCTCCTGAGCTACACCTGGCAGGGAAGATCAACAAGACATGGAGACTGGAGCCAGCACAGTGACCCCTCGGCTTCTATTGTTTGCATTTTTAAGCTTGTGGTTTTTTCCTGAGTGTAATAAACAACAGCAGCCTTTGGGAGAAGATCTTTGTCCACTTGCTGTGGGCTGCAGCCGGCGCCCCGCTCCTCTGGAGAAGACAGCGCCCTCTGGAGCCCGATGAGAGGATCTCTGCCGGGAAGCTCCTGCGCCAGAGCCGAGCACCGGGTCTTCACATGGACCCTGTTTACTGGTCCAGAAGCAAGAAAAACAACTATGAGCCAAGAGCCATCTTAACGCTGCTAACTCCAGGGGGACAGACCAGGGGACACCTTTGAAAGAAAAGGTGTTTTTTGTTTTTAAAAGCCCACCTTTTTTTTTTTTATTGTCATAACTAAAGTTTTCAGACTGGAGATGCTCTCCTTCACACCTCTTCACAACTGAGATGTGTGCTGGTCATTTTTTTTTAATTCTTCAAATACAACTTTTCTAATGCTAGCCCCCAGTGGTGCTAGGTAGGTGTTGTCCAGGCCCCAAGCACAGCCACCTGGGATCTAACAAGTTTTTTGGTTTTTAGGGGTTTTTTTCAATGTTTTGGATGGAATCTAGCTGCCTCTAAGAATTGTGCCTTATAGTATTTGGGGACCAGGGGGTAACTGCCCCTCCCTGAAATATCCCTCAGCCTCTTCCCTTTTCCCCAGTGCCATGTTCAAACTGGCTGGGAGAGATGGGGGTTATGCCCTTAGCCCCTGGCCTGTTTGCATTGCAGTGAGATGAAAAGGGGAGTAGGTAAAAGGAGATTTCTTACGATAGTGTATCAAGTTCTTCTGCCCACTTCCTCTAACCCACCCCTGGTCTACTCCCCGGCTGTTTAAAGGATAGCATAAGCCCCTTATCCCTAGAGCTTCTCTCACCTTTAATTTATCCCTCGTCATGTACTTTTTCTCCCTGACCTTCTCCACCTCAGAGCCTCCTGGACATAGGCCCTATGGACCGAGTTTCTCAGGGATGCCCACGCTGCCCCTCAGCTTCCCTTAGCACCAGTCTTTAGTTCTACCCTGGGAGCTGGGACCTGGGTATTTTGAGACATCTTGCCTCAGCCCTGTGATTCTTTCCCATGGGCATGATTTTGCCCTAAGTAGTTGGGCAAAATTCTGTGCTGTCCAAGAAAGTAAAGCTGTTCAGCACTGAGGCAAGGAGCTCGACCCATGGAGCTCTTTGCACCAGCACAGCTGGCCTGGCTTGTGCCTCAGAGCCTGGAGCTTTCTAGTGCTCCCAGGAGGAGGCATCAGAGAAAGACACCCCGAGTTTAACTGGCCTGACACCCTTCTCCAGGGAAGACCTATGAACCTGAGCCAAAGGGCTGGTGTACACTTGTTTACTGTGTAAGCAAGAGTAGAAGAATGTCTAATGTACATTGGAACCTTGTACAGAATAAATAATAGCTTTGAGAAATACATTGGTAAGTGATGGAATCTTGATTTGGGAGGGTTTGAACCCAGGAAGAACTAGCATGTTAGTGGCCAAACATTTTACTGCTTCAACCAGATTGTAAATTTCAAGTTCTGGGGGGGAAATTACCCACACTTTATACTTTTCTATAGAAAAGCTGAAATAGTACATATTTTGAACACTGTATTCATCTGGATTCACCGATAAACATCAGTATTTTAAGTGCCACATTTGTTTGTATATTCTTTATTCTTTTGAGCAAAACATTTAGGGGTAAGGTGTCATATCACCATTTCTCAATATCTCAGTGTCATGCAGGGTCTCAGCTCCTGCTCCCCACATAAGAACGCAGGTTATGGTGAGGCCAAAAAGAAACACCCACAGAGCCATAGATAGGGGATTCATACCACTATATTCTTGCTGGCAGCTGGGTTGGAGACACAGGGAGCAAACATCCGCCAGTACCCCAACAAGGGGTCTTCCTGCACCCCCGGCTCGCTGGCAGCTGGGCAAGACACAAACAGGAAGTAGGATCCACACGATCTGCCTTCCGCTTTTCTTCCTGCCAACCTACCAACCAATGCAGCCGCTGCAGTTATATCAGTGCCTAATTGGCTAACTGGTTACAGCTGATAGCCGACCAGTCACAGCTGATGGCCATCTACTACCCGAGCCAGCACCTTTCCACATGAGGCCGAGAGCCTGGAAACTGCTCTCTGGGACTCTGTCCCCACACTCAGCATGCATCTCAGGAGAATAAGGGCACTCTCCAAAATATATAAACTGTCTTCACACCTAAGAAATTTAGCATATCTAATAGACATTTCTTGAAATGTACTGTGCTTTTTAACTGATGGTATGAGCACTCTGGTGGTTCTCTGTTGACACGGGTTCCTTACAGAACTATGACGAACTAAAACAGACCTCCAGCAGAGGCTGAATACAGCAAATTTTGCTCTTAGAGCAGAGTGGTCATAGTACTGTGGAATGATCAAAGCTTGCTTCTTGATAAATTGAGCAAAAAGATCTCAACTTACCCCTCTAACACCTAGAAACAGCTTTCTTTACATTAAAGGTTTTGTTCTCTAAAGTGTTTTTTTTTAATACATCGACAAATTTAACCCCTGAAAGAGATTGTCTCTTTGGGGCACTTGGGTAGTTGTCTCCTTTGGTTTTATCCTAATTCTTAGTATTGTTCAGATTTTCCGTTTCTGCCACTGATCTTAGAATGTGGGAAGCTGAAGTCTCTACTAGCTGAGCTTACAGTATTTTGTCAGAACTTTTCCAAATTGCCATCCCTGCTCAACACTGAAAAATCAACGCCTCTATTCCATCCTTGCTGAGGCAGCAGCACCTGCTGTTAGTTAGACTCACCTAATGGGGTGAGACAGTAGTGGGGCATTTTTTCTGGGCATTTTCCAAGAGTGGAAAAGAGAGATTGAAAACAGTGACTCAACTCAAACTCGGGCATTTCTTCCTGGCCTGCCCTGGAAGTGGCTCAGCACAGGTTAAGATTTTAAATGCTGATGATCGCCCCTAAACCACAGGTGAATAGGATCACCTACAAAATGGAAGCATTAGGCTTAGAGCAAAGTGGACAAGTGAGCCCAAATCAATATATATAGCAGTGAGTTGTTATACCTCTCCTTTGACTAGTTTTTCACTAGAGGTATGTCATGCAGGGTGACACGCGGGGGTAAAACTTGAGCAACCTTTGGGCGCCAGAGACGTTGCTGCCGGCAACCCAGCTGTGACTGAGTTCACATCCTACACCCCTAACACTTCCACTGAGTTGCAGGAGCTGGAGAGGCAGTACTGACAGCGTCCTGGGCTTGGCTGCTACGTTTATGGGAGGAGGGAGCAGACATTCTCTGCTCCCCAGGCGAGATGGAAAAGCTAGCCTTCGTGACAGTGCATCCGTCCCTGCGACAAAGGTTACAGAACTGCCATAGGTTGGCCCACGACCAGAGCAACCACACTCTAATGGAGTGGCTCACTGCTGCGGTACGCACAGTATGGGGACAGGCTGGTGAGCTACCAGACACTGTGAGTCAATGGCAGTCATACACGGAACTTACTCAAATCATCCGTGAAATGGGTATGAGACATGCTATTCTCAACCCTAATATGCGGGGGCCGGATGACGAGCGTTTTACAGCCAGCATGAGAGATCTTGTTATGGATACTGCCCCTGCAAGTGCTTTTGGATCCTTGGTCACCATTCTTACGCCCTATGTGGGGCGGTGGATCCATGAAGTTACAATTACCATGGCCGCCCTGGGGGATGTTGAAAGCCGAGGCAAAGGAAGATAAGATAGGAGGTCTGAGCAGTCGAGACCTGGAAGCCCAAATCAAAAGTAAAGGGGCGAGGTCACGGGCCTCAGAGAGTAACACGCACACAGGAATGGCGTGATTTCGTGGCAGCAGGGATTGATCGGGGAAAAATAGACCGACAACCCAATGCACTCTTGTTGGAACTTTGGAAACAGTTGCGTCCGGAACAGCAATTCCGGAGAAGCCTAAAGGAGAAGGGAACAGCAGGTGGTAGGTCGTGTGGATCCAACCTCCAGTGAGACTATAGCGGTATGACTCCCCTATCTGTGGCTCAGTGGGTGTTCCTGTTTGGCATAGCCATATCCTGCGTTCTTATGTGGGGAGCGGGACTAGAAGCCCCGCAGGCCGCCCCACAGGACAAATGGCGCAGTGAGCAGGGTCTCCTGCATGACAAATGGCGGAGCGAGCAGGGTCAACCACATGACAGACCCCCAACTATTCTACAAGGTTTATAGAAAAAACATGGGAAATGGCAAGGAAAGGAAGTGGGGGAAAAAAGACAAAATATTGAAAACCAGGAATCCAACAGACCCAACTCTGAAAACCAGCCCCACTCCTTGCCAGCTGTATGAATTTGGGCCTCCATTACATATGGAAAATGGGAGCAAAAACACCTCCCTGACTTTGCCCCCAAGGGCTGTTATGAAGGTCAAATGAGACCATGGGCTGAGAGATCTGCATTCTGTTTCTCTTATTGTCGTTATACCTGCACCACTCTCCCATTCTGACCTGGTCCCACACAGGGTGGCTTACCTTCTTTCCGCCAAAACATTTTCATAAAGCAGCCAATTGCAAGGGTATGTGTGCCAGTAGAGCCACAGGTGTAGTAGAGGATGGCCATGGGCAACAGCAAAGCCAGAGAGAAGGTTCCTACTCTCTTGACCTCCCCCTTGCCTGCTTTCCACTGTCTTCGCACAAATAGGGACTGTTTTAAGACTTAGCTCTGACCAAGCCAGTCCATGCTTAAATAGCATTCAACCCAGCCTTCTGAGGCCCACAGTGCTAAGCCTCCCCTCCTTTCTGGAATTCCATACCCAACCCCCAAGTTCTGCCTGTTAAAACATCTTTCAACCCTCAAACTTTAGGTTAAATGTCCACCTCTTCAGGAAGTCCCCCTGGTGACCCCCATCAGAGGTAGTCACTTGCTACTTCCGCTTACCCAGCATTTGATCTCTGGCCTTCTCACCTGCCTTCATGTCTGTCCCCTAAACCAGCAATTCTCAGGGAGCCCCTTTAAAATGACTGAGAACCCCAAAGAACTTTTATTTATATGGGTTATATCTATCAATATTTACCATATTAAAATTAGAACTGAAAGGAATTAGATTTTTTTTAAATAACAAATTTCAAAATAACAGTAAAACCCTTTACAAGCTAAGATAAATAACATTTGTTACTTTTTAAAACACTAAGTTTCCCAAATCAAAAAGAACTTAATGGGTGGCTGGTTGGCTCAATGGTTGGAGCGTGGCGCTCATAACACCAAGGTCTCCGATTCGATTCCCACAGGAGCCAGTGAGCTGCGCCCTCCAGAAGCAGGTTGAAAAAACAATGTCTTGACTTGGAGCTGAGATGCGCCCCACACAGCTGGATTGAAGGCCGCAGCTTGATGTGGAGCCGATGGGTCCTGGAAAAACACAGTGTTCCCCAATATTTCCCAATAAAAATTTTTTAAAAATTAGTAAGAAGCGTAGTATTGTTTTACATTTTTGCAAATCTCGTTAACTCCTGGCTGTTCTCATCTTCTTCTGCATGCACACATCATGCAGCCTCTGGAAAACTGCACTGTATACTCATGAATAAAAGTAAAAATAATGTCAGTGTTGTTACGGAAATACTTTTGACCTATCAAACCCTCTAAATGCAGTCCACATCCAAGGATCCAAGAAAAGGCTTGCCCCTTAGACAAAAGCAGCCCAAAGCCTGCAGGGGTGGGGGGAATCTCCTCAGTGTGAGGATAACTGCCTTAGGATCACAGAATTTGTTCCTTTGTTTCTTCTCTACCCACTAGCCTCCCCACGTTTTTCCTCCTTTGTGCCTTGGCTCCAGTGCCTCCAGTGTAGGATGAAAGAGGGGTGTCATAGAAAACGTGCACTTTTGATTTACCCAGTCCTATGTTCAGCTCTTGTCTCTGTATCTTGGGGAAGTTGTGTGACCAGCTGTGTGACCTTGGGGAAGTTACTTAATCTCTCAGAGCCTTAGTACCATCATTTGAAAAATGGTTATGCTACCTCATAGAGTGACTAAAGGAGAGAAACTGCATGTAAGACCTCTCACCCAGGGTCTGACACATAACATTCTACAAATAGCAGCCAGAAATGTTGCACTGCTCCCCACCTCCTGCCCTACCCAACTCTCAACCTGAGCATGGCTAACACAAAACAGATTAACCATCCCTTTCCTTTCTCCCCAAGGACAGCTGGGCCAGGCTGGGAATTTCCAAGAGAACTTCACTGACGGAGAAAGAGACATGAAGTGATCTTGTTTGCAGTAGGCTTCCTATCCTGCAATAGCAGATGGCACCAACTGCCAGACTCCACAGCCCGGCCGAGGGCCCCACCCTGGCCAACCCTACCCAAGGCCTTGGGCACATTCTCCTTCTCCTCTGTCCTTTCTCCTGCAGGCTGAGGGGCCCCAGAAAGAGACAGCCAACCCCTCAAGCTCCCCTTCTCACGTAGCACAGATATAAGCACCCATGCACACCATGTTCCTCCTATAATAGCTTATCTCCTTGTCCTTGTCACACAGGTGCTTTAACAGGGGCCTCCCACAGACCCAGGCTTGGGTAATGCCCCAATCACCCTGATGATAAGGCGGGGCGGGCAGCTGCTTTTGTACAGGGCCCTTAGGACTCATAGCCCTTGGAGCTGCCAAACCCTTATACCCCTCCTGCCTGCGAAGCAGCCCCATTGTCCTTCTTCCCTCCTAGCACCCCTCAGATGCTCACTCAATACTCCCTTGGTCACACACACACCCCCACACAGCACTTTCCTCTGCGAGGTGTTCTCAGCCACTGCCTGTGCCTTTAAGGACTGCTGCCCTGTGCCAGGGTCTTGACCTCAGCATCCTCAGCTGAGTTGGATTAAGGGAACATTTCATGCCTTTGCAAATTCCTTCTGGCTGCTGTCCCTCCCCTACACAGAGACGGAGTAGCCAGTAGCCCAAACCAGTCTCCTAAGGGTGGCCTGAGAGTTGGTCTAGCCTGACAGCCCATTACCTCAGGAAGCAGAGGCTGCCCTTTTGATAGGGGCTTTGGGGTCAGAGAGTGGGACCTTGGGGCCTTGGGCTGTCACAAGGACTCCAAAAAGCCACACAGAGCCTTGAGCCATGAAGGACTGCTCAGATATCATCCTGTGTGTGGAGGAGACAGAGCTGAGCAAGGTAAGGGTCACACAGAACCACTCTCCCAAAACCTAGCTGCCTTCCTAGGGCTGGCAGTGCCCAGTGTGCACATCTGCCAGGCAGTGCTGCCACTTGCGCTCAGCCCTCAAGTCTCTCCCTTTCAGACTTTCTGCAATCCTGCTTTCCAGCCTGAATCGGGGTCACATGCCCTCCACCAGCCTTCTGGGAGGAGGCCAGCTGCAGCATCCGCGCCCCCTGGCATGGTAACCCTCTCAGGGGGTAATCTGGGGGTAGGACTGAGAGGCCCAGGAGCTAAGGACACTGAGGGATACCTTAGGAAAGTTGGCTTTCAAAATCCCACCCACCTGTCCTCAGATCAGCGTCGCCGAGTGCTGCAGCCAGACTGCCATTTCTCCTGGTTATGTGTCCTCCTGCTGGCCAGCCTGCTGCTCCTACTGCTGGGGCTGCTGGTGGCCATCACCCTGACCCGTAAGTACCCAGGCCCTGCTTGGGAGAGGGCTTTAAAATGACACTCCCTGAATTATGCTACTGTTTCCCCTCTCCGCCCCCCTTTCGCCCCCGCCAGCATCCAGCTCCTCTGAATCTTTCTGCCTCCAGAGTTGCAGGCTGCACACCCTCCTGGGGCCTCCTATCATCCACTCTCTGCCCGAGACCTCACCACCACTAGCACCACCTCTACCACCACCACCACCACCTCTCAGGCAACTAGGACCCCTAAAGGGCAGCAGGAGGTGGGCATGAGCCCCACACTTCAGTCCAGTGAGTATTAAGGGCAGACCTTCCCGAAGAAGGGCCCAAGATGGCAAGGGGGGTGGGGCCAGGAGAAAAAACTGACTCTCTCCTTTTGTCCTCTGAACTCTAACCTCCATCTCTGAAGCCTGTGGGGGCATCCTTCCTGGACCAAGGGGCTTCTTCAGCAGCCCCAACTACCCAGACCCTTACCCACCCAATGTTCACTGCATGTGGCACATCAAAGTAGCCACAGACCACACAATACAGCTCAAGGTTGAAACTCTCAGCATGGAGAGTGTGGCCTCCTGTCTTTTCGATCGCTTGGAAATCTCCCCTGAGCCTGAAGGTCCCCTTCTCAGGTGGGTCCCTCTTCCTCCCCGTCCTGAACCACTGTCCGGAGGGCAGAGCCAGGAAGCTGCACTGTAAAGGCTTGACTACGAGGAAATTGAGATACTTGCCCAGCTCTGGGCCCAGCTCTGCCACCACTTTGCTGTATGACCTTGGGAAATTCACGCCCCCTCTCTGAACATGGTTTCCAAATCTGTAAAATGGAGCCCCTACCTCCTTTCCCATAAATTATTGCTGTAAGGATGGATGTGCAAGTGCTAGTAAGCTCAGAACTCCCTGGGAAATGAAAGGACCCTTTTTGACAACATTGTCACAAGTTCAGGGCTGGAAGAAAGAGGACGGTAGGGCCCAGGCAGGGGCAGGCCCCATGTTCTGAGCCTCCATCACCCCCAACCTGGCTTCTTGCAGAGTATGTGGGAGGGTGCCTCCCCCCACACTCAATACGAATGCCAGCCACCTCCAGGTGGCCTTCGTCTCTGACAGCAGTGTGGAAGGATTTGGTTTCCATGCCTGGTACCAGGCTGTGGCTCCTGGGAATGGTGAGTGCTTCTCCTTACCCTCTCACCCCCACCCCTAGGTCCCAGCTACCTGTCAGTGGTCTACTTCCCTCCCCTCCAGCCACTCCCAGCACTGTCAAAAGGGGTGGAGACTCTGGCATTTCTGAATCCAACCTCACCCTCTCCCCACCTCTCAGGGAGCTGTGCCCATGATGAATTCCCCTGTGACCAGCTCATCTGCCTACTACCTGACTCAGTGTGTGATGGTTTTACCAACTGTGCTGACGGCAGTGACGAGACCAACTGCAGTGCCCAGTTCTCAGGTATGGGCCCCACCAGCCTCTGGGCCGGTGCTGTCTTCAGACATCTGATCCAGGTTCAGGCTGGGCTCCCCAGCTCTGGCCCAGCCCCAAACCTGGCTGGTCATTCTTCTGGCCCAGAACTTGTTTCCCCATGGACATGGCCAAAACTCTACTCTGCACTCACTGCTCGCCCTGTTGGGCAAAGGCACAGTCCCTGGCCAACTCATGAGCCCCACCTCCTCTCTACAGGATGTGGAGGAAACCTGACTGGGCTCCAGGGCACTTTCTCTGCTCCGAGCTACCTGCAGGAGTATCCTCACCAACAAGTAAGCCAGCACTCCTTGGAGAAGGGTAGTGTAGCACTCATGGGCATACCTGAGCACCTGGTTAGTGTGACTGGGAACAGCAAGGTAGAGACTGCCTTGTACTTGGGACTGTCAGAGATCAAGCAGACAGGAAGGGCACATTATTAAGGGCCTACCACATACTCACATGTTCCCGTGCTCGGTAAACTTATCTGAGACCAGACAAATTAAAAGACCCTCCATTTCTGAAAAAGCACCTATGACGAGAGCTAGGTGAGCTGGCAGTGCCCACCCACTCCCTGCCTAACCTGTAGCAGGGAGGAAGCCCTTCTGGTGCTCAGCCTGGATGCCCAAATTGGGACAGAAGGAACCTGTGAATTACGCCATCTGTGCCCTCCCCCAGCTTTGCACCTGGCATATCTCAGTGCCCGCTGGACATGGCATAGAACTACAGTTCCACAACTTCAGCCTGGAAGCTCAGGATGAGTGCAAGTTTGACTATGTGGAGGTGTATGAGACCAGCAACTCAGGAGCCCTCGGCCTCCTGGGCAGGTATTGGCAGACCCAGGGGAGGAGCTAAGGATCAACTCCAACCTCCACAGTCTTACAGTAACAGCTTCGTACAAATTAGCCCAACTTATTCCCTTGCTTCATTGTGTTTGACTACTCCAAGTCAAAGGGCTCTTCAATGTCACCCTAAAAAAGGCTTGTCCTGGGGCGGCCAGTTAGCTCAGTTGGTGAGCGCGGTGCTCTTAACAACAAGGTTGCCGGTTCCATTCCCGCATGGGCCACTGTGAGCTGCGCCCTCCACAACTAGACTGAAACAACTACTTGACTTGGAGCTGATGGGTCCTGGAAAAACACACTTAAATAAATGAAAGTGGTTTTTTTTGTTTTTTTGTTTTTTTTTAAAAAAGGCTTGTCCTTTCTCACCTCAAAGCCTTTGCTCCTTATGTGGCCCTTTCCTAGTCCCCTCCCTCTTCCAGTTTTCCCACCTGCAGATCCGTTTCCACTCCCCTCAGGAACACTCACTGATTTTTCCCATCTCTAAGTGGCTCCAGTTCAAGCAGTTTGTTTACCACCTTGTCAACTGAATATGTGTGTCTTCCTCACCAGCACCTAATTTTCATGACTCAGCACCTGTGCCTCCCATCTCCTCTGGCAAGGCCCAGAGCACCCAGCTCCGAGTGAGGCCTAGGTGCGGACTCAGTGCACCGGGCCAGCAGAGGAGCCCTGTGCCCAGGACTGCGCTCTGCTTTGGGCAGGTTCTGCGGAGCAGAGCTGCCCCCTCCCCTCATCTCCTTACACCGCCGTCTGGCTGTGCTCTTCAGGACAGATCATGGCTTCAGCAGCGGGGGCTTCTCAGCCACCTACCAGGCACTCAACACCACAGAGAGTAGGTGCCCTTGGGCGAGTTGGTGTGTGCAGTAGAGGCATCCCCAGGAAACGGGAAAAGGCTCTGGACCCTGGTCACAGCACTGTGAAGGCAGTGGGGAGACAGGCATATTCCTGGGCACTGCCATTCCCCCTGTGTCTACAGACCCCTGTGGGCCCAGAGAGTCCTCCTGCAAGAATGGAGGGTGTAAGAGTCTGCAGTGGATGTGTGACACACGGAGAGACTGCACAGAGAGCAGTGACAACAAATGCAGCAGCCCCTTGTTTCCACTTCCAGGTGAGAAGCCTGCCCCAGGGCTCCACGGGCAGGGCCTAGCAGACCTGAGCTTCATAACCCTTCATAACACTTCATAACCCTGAGGAAGGGGGTTCGCTATCTTGACTCTTTACAGAGTCCTGATGGTGGCAATGGTACTTAGTGTCACCCCCCCCCCCAAAGTAAATGGGAATCTGGGAATCCAAAGTTGACCTTTCAACTCCAGCCGTGCCACAAAGAGTGTGGAGGGAGGGAGAGAGAGAACTCCTCTCCACAGCCTACTTCAAAGATGAACATAAGAGCAGGGGAGTTCCTTCTAGATGCTGAGTGGTCTCTGCCAATGCTGGTGCCTCTTCTTCCTGAGATCAAAGAGGTGCCTGAATGACGCCCAGGGCTGGCCAATGATGCTTAGAGCAGACTCTTGAGGATAAAGAATCCTTGATATGTATAAAGCGTCTCTCTAGTTTATCTCCTTTGATTCTCACAACCCCCTTCTGATCCATATAGAATGAATAGGTGACTTGCCTCTGTTCCCTAGCCAGCGAGTGGTCTCCATAGTGACCCTCCTCTCCCATCCCTGCAGAGCTGGCCTGTGAGCCTGTCCAAGTGCAGATGTGCATCGGGCTGAGCTACAACACCACGGCCTTCCCAAACATCTGGGTGGGCATGGCCACCCAGGAGGAAGTGGTGGAGGTCCTCAGAGGTTACAAGGTGGTCTGAGCAGAGATAAGGAGGGATCCCCAGGAAAGGGAGGGAGCCTGGGAGTGGGTGCCTGAGGGATGATTTCCTTCTACAGAGCCTGACAAGTCTGCCCTGCTATCAGAATTTCCGGAGGCTCCTCTGTGGGCTGCTGGTGCCCCACTGCACCCCACTAGGCAGTGTCCTTCCTCCTTGCCGCTCTGTCTGCCAGGACGCAGAGCACCAGTGCCAGTCTGGCTTGGCATTCCTGGGTACTGCTTGGCCCTTCAATTGCAACAGGCTGCCTGAGGCAGCTGGTCTGGAGGCTTGTGCCCAGCCCTGATCTTGAAGTGGACACCTGCCCTCCGCCTGCCCATCCTCCTTTGTCTGTCAGGGCAGGCAGGCAGGTAGACAAAGGAAGGGGGACCAGCATGGGATTCTGCCCATCCTCTCCGAGGCCTCCCAGGAGGGGAGGAGAAGTCCTCACTGGGACAATGAGACCCTCCCACTCTCCCAGCTCCTTCCATGTCCCTTTACTAGCACCAGCTGCCACAAGCAGCAGGCCTGACTCCACGCAGTGCCATTAGCAGTCTAAACTACTTCCCACCCAAGCCTCTGACCCCCGTTTCCTATCTTCTGCTTTCCCACGCTCCATCTGCTTTTCCAGGTTCTCTATTAACCGCCTTCTGACTTTTTCATTTATTCAAGAAAACGTATTGAGTACCTGGTAATGTGGCAGGCCCTGTTCTAAGTCCTGGGAATCTGGGAATTCAGTTGTCTATCGGCCTCTGAGAACTCTCCATCCTCAGTTCTCAGCTTTTATTCCCTTGACTGGAGTCTTGTCCTTGGTCTCTTTGTCACTGCACTATCTCTCCTTCCAACTCCTTTGAGGAGTAGGTGCCCTGAGTGGCTGTCTCACGGTTCTGCCTCTGTGTCCAGCTCAAGTCTCTCTACCCCTCCTTTCTCCCACCAAAGTTTGGCCGGCTGCCGGGAACACCACGAGTTATTTCCCTGCTATTTCCCGGCCCAGAGCTCTTGGCCCCTGAACAACTGGTTTCCTCTTGGAGTCTGGGAGGAGCTGAGCAGAGCCGGCAGAGAGTGAACCAGGACCGGGGAATGGTGAGGGCAGGGGGCTCCTAGCTGGAGAGAAGCGCAGGGGCAGGAGCAGGGGTCAGCTGGAGGATCCGCAGTAGCAAGAGCCCAGACGGAGGCCATAGAGCGAGCGAGCCTCCTCGGGCGCCGGGAGGGGGGTGAGTCTGGTTGGGGGGAATGAGAATGGGGGAGGGGACTGTGGGAAAGACTGGGCACGGGCCGGGATGGTGGGGGAGGGAAGGGGCTGGCTTCTCCCTTCCTCCTCAGCTGTGCTCCCAGGATTCTCGGGTCTAGGGGCGCCCCTTCTAAGTCCCCTCGCGGCCGCTCAGTTCCCGGGGTGTGGCAGTGGGATGGGGACCGACTCGGCCGCGCTGGGGTAGTAAGCGGGGCAGGTCCCAGGATTCTGGGACCCGACTCCTGTCCTGCCTGGCCCACAGACTACGAGAGGACCCCGGTATTCGGGCTCCCTGTGCCAGCGCCATGAGGCCTCTCCTCGCCCTGCTGCTCCTGGGCCTGGCGGTCGGCTCACCTCCACTGGACGACAACAAGATCCCCAGCCTGTGCCCGGGGCAGCCCGGCCTCCCAGGCACGCCAGGCCACCACGGCAGCCAGGGCTTGCCAGGTCGTGACGGCCGCGACGGCCGAGACGGCGCGCCCGGGGCTCCCGGAGAGAAGGGCGAGGGCGGGAAGCCCGGTAAGAAGGCCACAAGGAGGTCGGAGCTGGCGCGGTCCCTGCTCCAGCTCTGTGGGGCCCGAGAGCCCAGGGCTCGAAATCCCACCAGGGGGCGCCGCTCCCGTACCGCCCATTCCCACTCTGCCCTGGGACGGGACAGGAGAGAGTGACTCAGCCCGCGGGGTCAGAACTCCTGGGACCCTTTTTGACCAGCCTGTCAGATGTGCCCCAACCCTGCAGGACGCGGGAAAGGGGTGGGAGGCCCCGGTGCTCAGGGCGGCACCAGCCGGGGAGGTGGCGACTGGGGAGTTGAGAGAGGACGGGGAGGCTGCTTAGAGTCGCCCTCTGCGCACCCCACTGCGAGAGAACAGGGCGCTACACTCACCCAAACCATTCTCCTTACCCCCCGCAGGACTACCGGGGCCCCGTGGGGAGCCCGGGCCGCGAGGAGAGGCGGGCCCGGTGGGGGCGACCGGGCCTGCGGGGGAGTGCTCCGTGCCTCCGCGCTCCGCCTTCAGTGCCAAGCGCTCGGAGAGTAGGGTGCCTCCGCCGTCGGACGCGCCCCTACCCTTCGACCGGGTGCTGGTGAACGAGCAGGGTCATTACGACGCCGCCACCGGCAAGTTCACCTGCCAGGTGCCAGGAGTCTACTACTTCGCGGTCCACGCCACTGTCTACCGGGCTAGCCTGCAGTTTGATCTGGTCAAGAACGGCGAGTCCATCGCCTCTTTCTTCCAGTTTTTTGGGGGGTGGCCCAAGCCAGCCTCGCTCTCTGGAGGCACCATGGTGAGGCTGGAGCCCGAGGACCAGGTGTGGGTGCAGGTGGGCGTGGGTGATTACATCGGCATCTATGCCAGCATCAAGACGGACAGCACCTTCTCCGGATTTCTGGTATATTCTGATTGGCACAGCTCCCCTGTCTTCGCTTGATGCCCACTGGAAAGTGAGCGCATGCTCTCTCACTCCTAGGAGAGGAGGGTGTGACACTGATAGCCACATCATCCAGGAAGGCTGGCCCCCCTGGAATGCTGTGAATGACTATGGAGGGAGGCTGGGGGCCTGTCTGTCCTGCTGCTGGCGGGGAGTGGGGACAGAGGTTGTCTGAGATAAGGGCACTGGTTGGATTTATTCCCAAGACCAAAGGAGTGTGTTGTGCGGCCAGGTGTAGGCCCTCTGACCCACGACATCAAGGTGGGGTGCCCTCTTTCTGGTCCTCTGTTTCTCTGAGTCTTCCCTTTTCCCTCCTGCTCCTTGGCCCTTTTCTTAGAAATCATTCAATAAATCTTAAAAACCCTCCTCCTGGCTCAGCCTTTCTTCCTGAGTGGTGGGGATGCCCTGATTCTGAAGATGGGGGGAGGGGAAAGGGAGAAGATGGGAGGAAGAGAAGGGAGGGCTCTTGGGGTGGATGAGCTAAGGAGCAAGAGATACAGGAAGCAGCCCCAGATAAATGAGAGGCTGCTCCACGGAGCTGTCCCTCAGTTGGGTAGGTTGTTAACCAGACTGCCTGATTGAGGAGGGTGCCCTCCTGCTTTGGGGCTCTGGCCACCTTTTTCTAACTCAAAGGTATCATATGAACTGGGTAGGGACTACCTTTACCACACATACCCCTGCCCTGATCAACAAAAAGGAGCCAGGGTTTTTCGTCAATGACTGCCCTGGCTGCTTGCTTGGTTCCTGGATGACTAGAAAGCTGTTTTTCTATCCCCAAGCCAGAGGAGTGGAGTGTCCCTGGGTGTCTAGAGATAAGTCGTTTCTGAGATGACCACAAGAGGGTGCCCCAGCTCCAGAATGCAGCAATGACCCTGGAGAGCCAGGGTAGTCAATGCGCTCTTGACTGCTAAGGGTGGTTAGAGGGAGGAAGGTTAGCCGATGAAATTCCAGATGGGGGTGGAGGAAAAGGGGATCCTCTGCTCCCAGCTCAGGAAGTTTATCTTCTCTCATAAAATGTTTATTCTCACATTAAACAGAGACTGTTAGGAGCCAAGGCTCCCCTTGCTCAGCTTCCTCTCCAGGATTGGGGGAAGGAAAGAAAAAGCCCTCCCTCAGGCCTCCCAACTCCAAGGTGGATGTGGGTAACTCTCCCCTACTGTGCTGCGCCACCAAGTCTGAGGCTAGCCACAAAGCCCCTGCAAGACTCCCCTTCTCTGACCTTCAAAAGGAGATTCAAGCGTCCAGGCCCGGAGATCAAGCGTTAATGTTGCCTCCATCCCGCAACCCAGTAACTAACAAAGCAGGGCTTTCCAGGTCCACCTTAGCTCAGCCTCTCAACACAGAAGAAAGTGGAGGGGTCTCTCAGAGTTTCTTCCTGGCCTCCCTTTTTCCTCTTCCCTTCTCCGCACCCTTCCAGAAGGCTGTCCCTGGCATCATAATCCTGGATTTAATTATGGGGAAGTGTTGCCCCTCTCCTGTTGGTCCTATGAGGATAGGTCTGGGCTGGATAAGTGAGCTAGAGACAGGCCTCAGAAGTACTTCAGCTCCCAGCTCTCCTCCACTGGGTTCCACAGCCATACTCTAGCCCACCACAGCACCATTCTATGCCAAGAGACACAAAGACAAGCACCAGCTCCTCCAGGGATCAGCGAGTAGGGACTGCAGGCAGTAGGAACCCAAGTTCCCTACTGAGAAGAGTGGCACCAGAAGGAAAGCTGGGAAGTCCAACTCAAGGGATGAGAAAGTTCACACTCCTCTCTACCAGGGCTTAATTCTGGCAAAAACAGAAGATAGGGAGGGCTTTCCAAAACCCATGCACATGAGGACACAAATTGGAGGGGATGAAAGCTAATCCACCCACACCTGGCATGGGCTCTCCCCCAAGGCACAGTACTCCCACCCCATCTTCTCCCTTCCCCCACCAGGTTCCCCACAGATCACACTTGTCACTCCCGCAGGACTGGATCCTGCCGTAATGTCAGTTACCCTGACCAACTGCTCACCCTTGCAAAGATGCACACAGAGGCTGTCAGAACTATCAACAGAACTTTATTCACTGGAAACCGAGCCAGAGAGACCCCTCAGGGAACTGCACGCCCCTAGGCCCTGGCCCCTACTTTGTTTGGACCCTAGTGATGTGCACAGTCTGCCCTCACCAATGCCAGGGAGACGCAAATAGAAGGGGAATGTCATTTTGATATGGGGAGTGAAAGGGATATGAGTAGAAATCTGGTTCTCTCTCCTGAGGCTCCTAGTGGAGCTGGGGTGCCAGAGGGTACATGGTCCCAGAGCCAGGTGCAGACACCCCACCCCTCCACCCCCCAGGGGTAAACTCTTGATCCCAGCTGTTGGATCAGGTTGGGAAGGAGCCTTGTAAGATTACGACAGGGAGAAGTGTTAGTTCTGAAGGCACCTGAGATACTACCCCCAAAACCTACCAAGCGATAGTTGTGACTGAAAGTAGAGGTTCAAGATCATTCCAAGGCCCTTGAGTTGCCAAAACACTCAAATGACACTGATGTGTTGTGGCTGCACAAACTGGGGAAACAAGGGGGAGGGGGCAGGGAGAGGAGAGGACCTGCAAATCCCCAACAGAAAAACCAGAAGCAGAGACAGGGAACCCCCGAGGCTGGCATCTGGGTGGGCCCTGGCAAGCTGGAGGGGAGTCCACAGCAAACAGTCTCAGGGTCTTGCATAGCAACACTCACCACCCTCAGAATCGCAGGGACCCACTAGGTAAAGAGAAGCTGTTACCCTGTCCCCACCCAGGTCACAGTCTTCCCGAGTATCCCATTGCAATGTCCTGGGTGTATGGCTTGGGGGCTTGGAATGACAGCCATGGGGGCAGGAGGAGATTCAGGCCAGGCCCGGGTATCAAGTGTTAATGTTGTCCTAGTACAGGTGGCTGTATGGAGCATGGAGCTGGAGAGGTGGGCAGGCAGGCAGTTTTCAGAGGTAGACATTGAGGGTCTGCAGAATGCCCCTGCGGCAGAGTGGACAGTTGCGGTGGTAGATGGGATGGCGCATCAGGATTTCAGTACAGGCCTGGCACAGGCACAGGTGCCGACAAGGGAGAAGCAGCACCGTCTTGCTCTGGTCCTGGCAGATGACACACTTCTTCCGCTCCTCTTGCTCCTTCAGCAACTTCCATGGGTCTTGCCCAGCTATAGACTCCTCATTGAGCCTCTCCCGGCCCCAGGCAGCAGTCACTCTGGCCATCCTGACTTCCTCCTCTTCTGCCTCTGATCTGGGCCCTGCTTCAGGAGGAGTGTCCTGTCGCCAGGTCCTGGCTGAGGGCACCCTTCTAGGGCCACCCCGAGGGGCCCCAGGTGCCCCTGCCCTGTTTGGCCAACTCGCCAGCTGGAGGCTGCGGCTCCAGACTCTGCTCCAGACTTGGCGCCAGGCCTCCAAGCCCAGTGCTAGGCGAGACAGTCGCACAACATCCTCTCGGAGCTGGTGGTAGGATGGCCGGGCATGGAGCTGACTGAGTGCCCGTGTGGCCAGCCTCATGGTAAGGTCTGGGTGCAACACAGTCACCGTCACTGCCAGCACACAAGCCAGTAGCACCAAGCCGGTGAGACTGACAAGCACAAAGCTGGCCAGGAGGCGGGCAGCTGAGGCCAGGAGCTCCAGTGCTAGTTGGCAGGGAGTCCAGAGGAGGATGGCCATGGCCACAGCGCTGCTGGAAATGTGAGCTAGGAAAGCAGCCATAACATCTGTCATCCTCCACAGCGGCCCCATGACTGCATCCCATAGGGCCAGCACCAGGGAGAAGAGGTTCTGAGTGCCAATGAGGCAAATGTTGACCAGGCTGTTGATTACATAGGCCACCAGGCTCATAGCGATGGTACAGATGTCACAGGCCTGGCGCAGCAAAGCATGGCCATTGGAGACCACATTGAGGACGCCCCGGTGTAGTATATCCCGGCTCCTTAGTGCCCCATGAGAGGCTAGGTGTCCCAGGAGCTTTAAACTCTCCAGGCCAGAGCAACAGCTGTACAGCAGGGTACACAAGGCCTGCAAGCTCCCACAGGTGAAACGGACCAAGGCTTCGATCAAGGCCAGCAGTGAAAGCAGGACCCCGCGACCCAAGTGCAGAAGACTAGTCAGTACCGTGTGTGGCAGGTTGTAGATGAAGGCCAGGAGCCAGGCCAGGGAAGCAAGGAGGGAGGACACCAGCAGGAAGTTGAGGTCCAACACCAAGGTCAGCACGTCCAGCACTAGGCCCACACCATTCACCACCAGGTACACAGCCTCCATCATATGGCTAAGGAGGTTAGTCCAAAGGAAGTCTGGCTCCTGGTTGACGGAGGTATCAAAGTTGCCAATATTTTGGGGGGTCGGGGATTAATTTGGAAGGAAAGTGAGCAGTTTCCAACCCAGGGAGAGGATCAAGAGTCAGACAGAAGTGGGTTAGAGGGAAGTGGCGTCTCCATGGAGGGAACGGGGGCCAGGTGCTGGTCCAGCAGTCTTGGTTTTGAAGGCGGGCTGTCTGGGAGGGAAGAGGCCAAACATCTCTAAGATGGAAGTGAGCCCGGGCTGGAGGACAGACTCAGCTTTGCAGGCCTGATGGTGGCGTACCACGGCCAAGCAATGAGTCAGACCGAGAGGAGACCCGGAACGGACCGGGCCGGGGCCGGGTGGGGGCGGCGCAGGCTGGGCGCAGGCTCGCGGTCCAGCTATGCAGGTGCCCTGTCCCCGCCCGGCCCCCGTCCTCTGGACTCGCAGCGCTTTGCGCCCAAAGGGGGAGTGGGAAAGGGAGTCAACCTCAGCAAACCCCACGTACGGCCTCCTCTCCGCTGGGCGCCGCCATCTTGTGTGCGAAGGGATGGAGCCAGAGGCGTGCCGAGGGGGAGGTACGACGAACTCGGGCCAATCGGCGAGAGTCAACCGCAGGGAACATCGAGCACTCATTGGTCCATTTGAACGGCGCCCAAACTTATTTACTTTCCAAAGAAAGGGGCAGAGACAGATTGAAATCTCTGCCCTTTTGAGGCGGTGATTGGTCAGTTGACAGGCAGGGGAGGAATATGCCGCCCCCGACACGAGCAGGATTTTGCTTGGGACTAAATATGGGAGCTGTTCTTTCTCTTGATCTGTGGGAGTGGTCTATTTAGGTGCGGGTTGGCGGTCACTGTCTCTGAGCTGGGTTCCGGAATTGCACCGCCTCCGCCTCGTCCTCAGGGTTTCTTCTCATCCTCCTCTATTCTTTCATTTATTCTCTTATTTACTGAGCTCCTACAAATGAACGGGGGATACAAAAAATGTTTAAGACGGGGCCTGCTATCAAGCAGTTCATAAGGGGAAACATTTTTATAGGAGATTCCCAAGATGCTGTTCCAAACTGTTTTCTCAAGCCCCATCAGGTATTCTCAGTATCCTCAGATGTCCTTGAGAAAAGGAGGCCACAGACCAGAAATAGCTCACCCTCCTACCCCAGTCCATATTACTTTGTTTGCTTGAACACTCTAATTAGACATCTGTGGCCTGGGAGGCTCCAGGTTCCTCAAGAAATCATCCTTTTCTTTAGTATTCAAAATATATTTGAAACCCCACCCCAAATATATTGTGAAGCCTGGTGGTATTCTCTGCTAAAGCGAAGGGTACTTGGGGGCTTATCCTTCCCCTGGTCCCCACTGCTTTAATTTCTTACTTGTAGTGAACTCTTCATCTCCACTGTGGCCTGGACTCCTGAAAGTGTCTGTCCCCCTTCACCCCTCCCTGAACACTGCCTGAATCCTTCATTCCCTAATGTTCCACTTATACAAAGCTGAGGTATTGACAAGAGATGTTCTAAATTAAATTACAGCTGTGGGAAAGTGAAAGAGACAGGAATAATAAATGGCAGGCCAATTAAAGGATCATATTCCTGAATATATATGTTGGCACTTTGAATCAACCTCCAGGTGTTTATTAGCAACCACTACCGCCACTGCATATGCATATGCATGAACTTTCAGGACTGTTACCTGTAACCAATCAAAAGTAGGAACTATTTCTTCCTTACAGATGGTGCTCCTATCATAGGACTGCCCCTCTTCACCTTATCCCACCCCCCTTATCTGTAGCTAATGTAAATTCTTTCAAAACAACTTATATCTTTCTTCCCCAAAACATAATGTATAAAAGCACTCATCAGCTCCAGGACTGTGGACATGCTTATCTTTTCTACTTAACCCTGCTGCTGGTGGTTTAAACTTCATGCCCCAAGACCTGGTCCCTTCTGGCTAATAATATGGCCCATAAACTCTTTCTTTTAAAAAGGTTTCCAGCCATGGAAGTTGTTTGTTTGTTTAACAGTATGAAGCAAATCTTTACTGAGGTAAGGGGTTCCCAATAGGGTTTACACTATACTGCAGAGCAAGGACTGCAGTTTCTAAAACTCCACTGGTTTTTCCCCTGGCCTCTCCCTAGACTCCAACTTCCCATTTTGTTACAATATTTTATTTTACACAGCAGTCTATCTCTACTGCCAACCCAATCTAAACTCTAACCACAAAATGCTGAGCTCTCTAAACAAAGGAAAATAATATAAAGATTCGTTTTAGCCTCCTGCCCAGATCATGGTCTGTTATGGTTATTCCTATTGATATTGTTTCTATTGTCCCACTGTGCATTTTTCCCCAATTTCAAATCTTGGAGAATATGCCCATTTCCCCTTAAAGATACTTGATCCCACCACCCCTAACATCTCCTCTTCAAAAATCTTACTTGTCCAGTGACTGCTGTTGTGAGAGATGCTATCTGGGAATAGAAGGTGTGGGAGCTTGGAGGTTAAGAGGTAGAATAAAACCATGAAGGAATGTCTAACTCAGGAGTTTTGCTTTGTAATATTGTATGTACCATAATTCTCCTCTTCATCTCCCTAGCAAGCATCTTCCTGCAACACTTGACACCAGTGACCACTTCCTCCATCCTTGGTCCCTGGACATTACCCTCTCCTGTATTCTTTCCGTTTCAGCCTTCTCCTCTACATGATGATTTTAAAATCTGTGTCTTCAGTCTGAATCTCTCTCAAAGTTCAGGTTTTGGCTGCTTCCTGAACACAGACAGCTCCCAGATATCTCACTGGTGCTTCAAACTCAATGAGTCCAAAATCAAACTCAGCAACCTTGCTGTGCCTGCACTGTGTGCAATTAACCAGCCAGATTTGCACACCAAGAAAGGCTTTTTTGGAGTTGGCAGGATCCTCTAATACAGTATTTCCATTATTTTGGTACCAAGGCCTCCCTTTTCAGTGCTCTGAGATATTACTCAGCTAAAGCCACCTTAAGTGAGCCACAACCTTTGACTCAGTTGGCAACCCATCTATGGGCAGGCAGAGGTTACCTGTGGTCAAAATTCTTGTGACAAATGAATTACTACAAAATATTCTTAAGCTAGAAACATAATGGCTGAGAATATCATGTGACCACAATGCAAAAGAAGTGTTGGGATGCGCCCCCCTTGGAAAAACCAGGGTGCTTCCCAGTGCCTAGAGGTTGTAAATCGCTGCTCCTTGAGGTGATCATGAAAACAATGGTTCGATTTTGATTCAAGAAGTATCTCTACTAACTAGATAATATTTCTTTCTCCTCCAAGACTGGGTTTCAGATAAAGCTGGTTCAAACCCACAGTTGCCCAAGCAGGGAGTCATCATCTATTTGCAGTCTGGAGAAGGAAGACTGGAGAGTGTTGATAGGAAGAACTCACACCAACTGACTTTAGGAGGAAGTTCAAATTGTTTAGTAGTGTGAGTCCCAGTGACTGTAAAGAAAATAAACCAGATTGTGAAGAAAACTGAATGCCTGGAGATACTATCCTTGCAGAATTCTATAATATAAGATGTAGTGGGATGAACTGAAGCCCTCAGGCCTTTATCCCCAAGGAACCTGCTGGAGCATCAGTTGGTTTCTGCTGCTGTGAGAAATGCTTTTTTGTTCTGCTAGGTGAGAGATGCTAGCTGGGAATAAAAGGGGTTTTTAGAGGTATGGGAGCTTGAAGATTAAGAGGTAAAATAAAACCATGAAGGAATATTTAATTCAGGAGTTTTGTTTTGTGATATTGTGTGTACTATAATTCTCCTCTTCATCTCCCCATCAAGCATTCAGTAAAATCTATGTTACCACCATGGTTTTAGAGTTGGATTTTTTCCTTTTTGATTTAATTTTGCTTTTTTTAAATATAAATTTTATTGGGGGACAGTGTGTTTCTCCAGGGCCCATCAGCTCCAAGTCGTTGTCCTTCAATCTAGTTGCGGAGGGCGCAGCTCAGTTCCAAGTCCAGTCACCATTTTCAATCTTTAATTGCAGGGGCCGCAGCCCACCATCCCGTGTGGGAATTGAACTGGCAACCATTATTGAGAGCTTGCACTCTAACCAACTGAGCCATCCGGCCACCCCTCTAGAAGCTCAGCAGGAGCTCATTGT
This sequence comes from Rhinolophus ferrumequinum, assembly GCF_004115265.2. Classification (NCBI taxonomy): domain Eukaryota; kingdom Metazoa; phylum Chordata; class Mammalia; order Chiroptera; family Rhinolophidae; genus Rhinolophus; species Rhinolophus ferrumequinum. The sequence continues at coordinate 88,566,810 of NC_046294.1, read as the reverse complement.
CTTTAATCTAGTTGTGGAGGGCGCAGTTCACTGGCCCCTGTGGGAATCAAACTGGCAACCCTGTTGTTCAGAGCTCGCGCTCTAACCAACTGAGCCATCTGGCCGCCCCTAATTTTGCTTTTTAATTTTACAAATCATTTGTAGGGTCCCAAAGTCAGAGCTACATAAAAAGGTACATTCGTAGAAGGTTTGTTTTTATCCTGCCCCCTCCACTCTGTCCCCTCCCAGTATCACAAATCACAAACACACCAAAAAATATTTTCCTCAGATAATCAGGACCCAGGTCTTCACTGGTACAGCAGAACCCATAACCCTAAACACCAGTCTGGCAATAACTGTTTAGGCCCAGAGAGGCACTTCACCACATCTCATAACCTATATCCTGAAAACATGTGTTAATTGTCCAAACGCCATGAATATCTGTGGTTTATGCAGTGTGGATTTGAGCAGTTGAAGCACTTAGGATAAAAAAGGAATACATTAATTAACTAGTCAAATCCTCTTGCTTTTCTTCCTGTTACAATTTGTGCTTCCAAAGTACTCGTAAATTAACGCAACATTTGCAATGGTAGCTGAGGAACATCTGCAATATGAGATGTGACAATTAAGTTTGCAAACTCATCCTAGAAAAAGTGCTACATACCTCACTGCTGAATATCACTACGGTCGCCTTCGAAGTCCTCCCCTTGGGAAGCTATGCACCAATGCCAGCTCCTAGTCCACCCTTCAAAGCAATTTTGGAACTCTTTTTCTGGAATGGCCGTCAGAGCTGTCATTGTATTACCCTTGATGTCCTGAATGTCATCAAAATGTCTTCCTTTCAATATTTCCTTTATCTTCAGGTAAAGAAAGAAGTAATTGGGGGCCAGATCAGGTGAGTGGAGAGGGTGTTCCAATACAGTTATTTGTTTACCGGCGAAAAACTCCCTCACAGACAGTGCCGTGTGAGCTGGTGCATTGTCGTGATGCAAGAGCCATGAATTGTTGGTGAAAAGTTCAGGTCGTCTAACTTTTTCATGCAGCCCGTTCAGCACTTCCAAATAGTAAACTTGGTTAACTGTCCAGTTGGTACAAATTCATAATGAGTAATCCCTCTGATATCAAAAAAGGTTAGCAACACCATTTGACTCTTGATTTGGACTCTTGGAACTTTTTTGATCATGGAGAATTGTCTGACTTCTATTGTGCACGTTGATGCTTTGTTTCAGGGTTGTATTGGTACACCCATGTTTCATCACCAGTGATAACACAGCCCGAACGATTGTCTTGCCTCTCCAAAAGGTCTGGCAAACTTCGACTCTCCTTTGCTTTTGTTCATCAGTGAGCTCCTTCGGGACCATTTTTGCACATACCTTTCTCATGCCAAGATTTTCAGTTAAGATTTTCCTAACTGTTTCTCTATCGATGTTTACTTGGTCTGCTGTGCTTCTCATAGTCAGCTGATGATTTTGACGCACAATTCGACGAATTTTTGCAATGCTTTCGTCAGTTCTGCTCGTTACTGGCCACCCTGACCTCTCTTCATCAATGACGTATTCTCTTCCCTCAGAAAAAATTTAATCCATTTGTACACTGACATTTTCTGCATGGCATTATCCCCATAAACTCGGACTAACATGTCCTTGATATCACTTCCATTCTTGCCAAGTTTAACAAGAAATTTAATGTTTGTTCATTGCTCTAATTGAAGCTCACACATTCTCGCGGCAGCACACAAAAACACACAACAACAATAATGAATGCCACTCAGCAAGACACTGCCACACGTTGACACGAACACAGCTGTGGGACACTTATATACCAAGATTATGAAAGCTCATCGAGCTGTTTGTACAGAGCTGCCAATGTAAGTGCACGATGGCAAGTTCACAGACTTAACAGTCATACCTCGTATTAATTCATATTTAAAATTTTTTAAATTTTGTATATATATATATATATATATGTCTAGATGAAACATGCTTGCATGTTTCATTGATTTTAGCCCCTTTTTGACTTAAGGAAAGGCAACTTGTACTTTTAGGCATTGACTTACACTATAGCTGAGTGCGAGTCCATGGTAACAGGACTGACTGGTTAGTAAAAATAAGGTGAACAAGCCAGAATTTTAGCCAAAAATCCAGAAGCCATTTTTGTGCCATGTACCCTGTATGAACACATAATTGAATTGAATTTGTTACTAGACCTGATCTTGATTGTGCTGATTGTGATGCCATTCTTGGAATTTTCTGGATCTGCCCAAAGACGAAACCTCTTGAAAAAACACATTTAACCTTACAACCACTCTTGGCCACATGATGAAAATACTGGCTAAATGCTGTTAAAACAAATAGATTTAATTTAGAAAAGATACTAAAAGACGTTGAAGAGTTAAGCAAAACAATGGAAGATTCTCAAAGAGCAAATCACAGTCTCAAGAAGAAAATGAAATAACCTTGAATATGTACTACCCAGAGATATTTAAGATGGACTATTGCTTATTATTAAGAATATCAACGAAAGTTTAACAAAAAAAAAATCTAAATTTGACTATTTGTTTTACAAAGGAGTCAATATTGATACATTATTATTATTAACTGAAGTCCATAGTTTACATTAGGGCTCACTCTTTGTGTTGTATATCCTATGGGTTTTGACAATTGTATAATGCCATATATCTACCATTACCGTATCATACAGAATATTTTCATTGTCCTAAAAATCCCCTGTGCTCCACCTATTTATCACCTTCCTTCTCGCCCACCCTCCACCCTAACCCCCAGATCCTGGACATCACTGATCTTTTTACTATCCTCAGAGTTTTGCCTTTTCCATAATGTCATATCGTTGGAATCATACATAGCCTTTTCAAATTAGCTTCTTTTACTTAGCAATACGCATTTAGGGTACTCCATGTCTTTTTGTGACTTGATAGCTCACTTCTTTTTATCCCTGAATAATATTCCATTACATGGATGTACCTACCAGTTTGTTTTTCCATTAACTTATTGAAGGACGTCTTGGTTGCTTCCAAGTTTTGGCAATCGTGAATAAAGCTGCTATAAACATCCATGTGCAGGTTTTTGTGTGGACATAAGTTTTCAGCTCATTTGGGTAAATAGTGAGGAGAACGATTGCTTGATCATATGGTAAGGTTATGTTTAGTTTTGTAAGTAACTGCCAAACTATCTTCCAAGGTGGCTGTACCATTTTGCAATGAATAAGAGTTCCTGTTGCTCCACATCCTCTCCAGCATTTAGTGTTGTCAGGGTTTTGAATTTTAGACATTCTAATAGGTATATAGTAACAGCTCATTGTTCTTTTGATTTGCAATTCCCCAATAACAAATAATGCTGACATCTTTTCATTGGAAATTTTTTGCCATCTATATATCTTCTTTGATGTGGTGTCTGTTGTTGAGGTCTTTGGCCTATTTTTTTAACTAGGTTGTTTATTTTGCTATTGTTGGGTTTTAAGTGTTCTTTGTAAACTATATTTTGGATACCCGTTGTTTATCAGATATGTGTTTTGCAATATTTTCTTCCAGCCTATGGCTTATCTTTTCAGTCTTTTAACAGTGTTTTTCACAGAACAGAAGTTTTAAATTTTGATGAAGTCCAATTTATCAATTTTTTCTTTGATGAATCGTGCCAAAAAGTCATTGCCAAACCCAAGATCACTTAGATTTTCTCCTATGTTGTCTAGAAGTTTTATAGTTTTGCATTTTATATTTAGGTCTATGAGATTAAGTTAATTTTTGTGAATCATGTAATGTCCATGACTAGATTAATTCTTTTGCATGTGACTGGCTAGTAGTTGTTTTACTTTCAAAAGGATTAAATAATTTTTTAAATTTTGAAATATCTTCTAACTCTAAAGAAGCTGCATTCTAATAAACAACAAGGAAATCAAGCTTGACAGTATATTCTGTTGGCAAAGCTCTGAGGAAACAGGCGTTCTCATACATTCATTAGTAGGAAAGAAAAATGTTACCACCCCGATGGAGAGGAGTTTCACAATATCTATGATATCTACATACGCGTTATTATAAAGCTGCGTAATTGAGACAGTGTGGTACTGGCATAAAAACAGACATTCATACAGACCAGTGAATAGAATAGAGAGCCCAGAAATAAACTCTTGCATATACAAGTATGTTCAAATGATCTTCAACAAGGGTGTCAGGACCACTCAATGGGAAGAGATAGTCTCTTCAACAAACAGTGTTGGGAAAACTGGATCTCTATAGGCAAAAGCATGAATTTAACCCTTATCTTATACCATATACAAAATTAACTAAAATGGAATAAAGATCTAAACAAAGACCCAAAACTATAAGATTCCTAGAAGAAAACAGGAAAAACTTTATGACATTGGATTTGGCAATGATTTCTTGGATATGGCACCAAAAGTACAAGCAAGAAAATAAAAAATAGACCAATGGGACTACATCAAACTTGGAGGCTTTTCTGCATCAAGCAACAAAACACAACCTACAGAGTAGTGGGGACAACCTACAGAGTAAGGGAAAATATTTGCTGGTGGTGTATGTAATAAGGGTTGGTGTCTGAAATGTGTGGAGAGCTCCTACAAATCAACAACAGGAAATCAAATAGTAGATTGAGTGTGGGGGACTTGAATGGGCATATCTCCAAGGATGTTGTGTATTTGGCCAGTGGGCATATGGGGGGGGGGGATGCTCGGCATCGTTAGTTATCAGAGAGGGACTGGTAAGGCCAAGGTGGGTTCTCACCTTGTGCCCAATGGGATGGCTACTATCAAGGAAACAGGAACTAGCAGGTGTTGGCAAGAAGTGGAGAGGTTAGAGCTGTTGTGCACTGTTGTTGGGATTGTGGAGTGGTGCAGCTGCTATAGAAAACAGTACGAAATTTCCTCAAAAAATTAAAAATAGAACTACCATATGATTCAGCAATTCTACTTCTGGGTATATATCCAACAGAATTGAAAGCAGGGTATCAAAGAGATATTTGCACACCCATGGTCATAGCAATATTATTCCCAACAGCCAAGAAATAGAAGCATACAGAGATAAATGAATAAACAAAATGTGGTATATCCATACAATGGAATATTATTCAGCCATAAAAACAAATGAAATTCTGATACATGCTACAACATGGATGAAAGTTGAAAACACTATGCTAAGTGAAAGAAGTCAGTCGTAATAAGATGAATACTGTATGATTCCATTTACATGCGGTATGTAAAGTAATCAAATTCATAGAAGCAGAAAGTAGAATAGTGCTTACTGCAGGCAAGGGGGTGAGGGAAAGGAGGAGTTTTGCTTAATACATACAGAGCTTCAGTTTTGCAACAACGTAAATATACTTAACACTACTGAACTTAACCACTTAAACATGGTTAAGATGTCAAATTTTATGTTATGTGTTTTTTTATCACAATTTTAAAAACACAACAAAACAAAACAACCTACATATGCTTTTACTCTTTGACCCAGCAATTCACTTCTAGAAATTTACTGTTAAGACACTTTCAACAAAATGAAAATTTATTGCAACACTATCTGTAATTGCAAAACATTGGAAACTTATCTAAAAGCCCAAACAGGAGATTGGTTGACAAAACTATGGTAGGTAAATCCAATGGAGTACAATATAGCTGTTAAAAAAGGGAATAAGGAAGGGCCGGCCCGTTGGCTCAGGCGGTTGGAGCGCCATGCTCCTAACTCCAAAGGCTGCCGGTTCGATTCCACATGGGCTCTCAACCACAAGGTTGCCGGTTCAACTCCCGCAAGCTATGGTGGGCTGCGCCCCTTGCAACAAGTAACGGCAACTGGACCTGGAGCTGAGCTGCGCCCTCCACAACTAAGACTGAAAGGACAACAACTTGACTTGGAAAAAAGTCCTGGAAGTACACACTGTTCCCCAAAGTCCTGTTAAAAAAAAAAAAATGCAGACGTAAACATGTTCACCAAAACAACTTCTGGTTACCACCTAAGAGGTAAACAAGTCCAAGGAAAAGAGGATAAAAGCAGAACTCCAGAGCAGTGCTGTGAGCGGTGCGACCTAGCACTCCGGCTAAGACCCTCTGTGGGGTGTAAGCCATGATACTCTGGTAGCCTCTCCCAGGAACCTTCTCCATCCTGATTGATCCTGGGACTTGGTTCCTTATTAAATTCTATTCTATTCTGTATAACCTTCTGCTCTGACCAGAGCACTGGCCTCTGGAGGGACATTGGCTCCCAAATAAAGCTGTGCTACTCACTCTGTCTGAACCTGTATGTCAGGACTTTGTTCCCCACTCGTGCCACAAGTACCACACAGGGACATAGGGCCCTGCCGAGGGGTTAATGTCCCCTTGACTTTCAGGAAAAGACTGAAATGTGGCGACTGCCCTTATAGGCACTCGCAACAGGAAGTCACTTTCAAAGTTTGGTTTTGTTGTTTGTGGGTTTTGTTCTTGATGAAAAGGTTTGCGGAGTAGCTCCCTGCTGTCCTTAGGAGGCCCTTGGCCACTCAGCCACTTCAGGCCTGGCGGACAGGGAGTGGGAAGCAGGTGGCCTGTGTGTGCACGAGGTGACACACCACTCAACAAGTGTCATACTGAGCACCCATTTCAGCAGAGGTGAGAACAAATGACAAAGTCAACGCTCACCATTGAGGACCTTCGCTCTCTCCTTGTGGCAGTCCATGAAGGGTCGAGAGCCAGCCTTCCTGGGTTACACCAGGGTGCCCTGACCACTGTGGCACGCCCGCTCAGCTGCAACCCCACCTAACACTCTGGACTTCAGGGTTCATCCCGTCAGTCAGGTAACCCCCTCCCCCAAACACACACAGAAGTAGCTGTTTCCGAAGTTCCAGCAAGACTACATTGGGGGGGCCGACCCAGTGGCTCAGGCTGCCGGTTCGATTCCCACATGGGCCAGTGGGCTCTCAACCACAAGGTTACCAGTTCAATTCCTCGAGTCCCACAAGGGATGGTGGGCTCCACCCCCTGAAACTAAGATTGAACACGGCACCTTGAGCTGAGCTGCCTCCCAGATGGCTCAGTTGGTTGGAGCGCGCGTCCTCTCAACCACCAGGTTTCGGGCTGGACTCACGCAAGGGATGGTGGGCTGCGCCCCCTGCAACTGGCAGCTGCGACTGGACCTGGAGCTGAGCTGCGCCCTCTACATCTAAGACTGAAAGGACAACAACTTGAAGCTAAACGGCACACTCCACATCTAAGATTAAAAAAAAAAAAGGGAATAAGGAAGATCTCAATAGTATAGAGTGATTTCCAGTTTACATTGTTAAGTGAAAAAATGCAAAGTGCAAAATATTAAATATAATATGGTAATTTTTGTGTAAGAGAGAAGTGAAAGAATAAAACACATGTATGTCTTTATTTTTGAAAAAAATTAAAACATAAGAAGGTTAAACCAGAAAAATAATAAAATGAATTATCTACAAAGGGTAGGGGGTGGAGAAATGGGTGGAAGGGAGAGAGGAGGGAGTGCCACTTCCCTGAGTACGCTCTTCTGTGCAGCCTGGGCTTTGGAAGCGTGCTAATGCTCTACACATTTAAACAATAAATTAAATCAACAGAAATGAAAAAAATATAAAACTCAATGCAGACAGAAACAAACGAACGCAACTGTATTTCATATGAATATAAGCACACAGTAAGGAGGGAATTAAGAGCTAACTCAGCCTGGGGGAAGAAAAGTTTTCTTGAATTACTTCTGTTAGCTTTTTTTTCGTAGTGGTATGGGTATAGCAATTCTGAAATATTTTTGGGAGCCAGAGTTTTTTTCTCTGGAAGGAAGCCAGAAATGGGGAATGCAGGAAGGTACGACAGAACCCCACGGAGTTGGATTGGAATTGGAAGTTACCAGTATGAATTCATGCATGCATATATATATATATATATTAGATATGTTACATAGCTATATCTGATATATTATATTAGATGTATGTTATATATATGATATATACATTTTCCCCTAGCTTTATCCACTGAAAGGGCCTGGAAGCAATGATACCTCAATAGCATTGAGCATACCTAGTGCCCAGATCTTGGTGTCTAACTACCATTCCCTACGAAAAGGAACCAGGGTTCCTTGGGAAAATGGTTGGTTACAGAGCTGGGGCAGAGAAGCTAAAAGGTGAGCTTGAAATATCTTGTTATACCACAAAGAAAGTAGTGCCAAAAATGATGGGGGTGGGCCTTGCCAAAGAACACAGGAGCCAGCTCAAAGGTGGCCAAATCTGGGTCAGCATCAAAATAAACAAGAACAGTGATGGAATAAAACCCATTGAATAAAATAGGAATCCATGAGTCCAAACTAATAATGAAAAAGGTACAGATAAACAAATAACTGAGAAGGGAGGGCTCTTCCTTACAGCGGACACTGAATGATACACATGGAGGGAGTCTGGATACAGAAAAATCACCATTCCAAAACCATCATAAAATTGGTTCAGGCTAGAACCATCAAGGGATGCTAGGGTATCTATTCCTTAAGTAGTATTCTAGCCTAGGGTGCATAACCATAATTTTAGCACAAGGATACAGCAGACAAATTCAAAGTGAAAAACAAGAAAGACAAAGTCTGAGGAATTGTTGCCCATTAAAGGAGAGCAATGAGACCTGAAGACTAAATGCAATAGAGAATTCTGGAATGCATCCTGTATTAAAGGGGAAACAAATGCTGCAATGGATATTAGTGGGACTCCTATCAAACTGGAATACGGGTTATAGATTAGAAATATTTTGTATCAATTTAAATCTTTTAAATTTCATAACTGTACTGTAGTTATATGGTAGAATATCCTTTTTAGGAAATTCGGAAGTATTAAAGGGCCTAGGGACATGAGGTACGCAATCTACTCTCACAATTCATAAAAAAATAATTATACATATGTACATACACATCAAATAAAATGTTCAGAAAATTTTTAATGTATTTTTTTAGAGAAAGAAAATAAAAATGCAAAAATTGTGGCAAAATGTTAGTAATCCATGACTCTAGGTAAAGGGTAGACAAGGACTCTGTATTATCCTTGCACCTTTTCCAAATTTTTGAAACTACTTCAAAATAGAGTTAAATATATATGTATGGAGATTAAAATAAGGACATAAAAATGTTTGCATGACCATAAAAGAAAAGGTTCATGTGCAAATAATCCCCAAACTAATTTCTATAGAGACTATCTTCTGGCTGAGACTAAGTTACACTCTGAATTGAAGAGAGATTTGAAGAAATGTAACAACATACTGCTCTTTGGGATTTTCTTTATATCTCAGCATTAAAGAATTTGAAAAAAGTAAAACTTAAGGAACACCGAATGGATCTAGATATTGCTTTAAGAGATGGTGAAAATTGCAGTATAAATGACAAAGATTTATATCATGAAAAAATATCTTCTGGGATAAAATATTTATTATACATAACTCTTATGATCTTTGAACATGACATAAAATTTCTGATTCAATTCTGAATCTAAGTATTGGTTTACAAATATTAGTAATAATTTCAGTGTGGAATAAAAATATTAGTAATAATTCCAATCAGTAATAATTAAAGTTTCTACAATTTGAAAGTAATTTTTTAAATATCTAAGAAAAACAACAACTCAAGAAAAGTCAATTAATTTAGCGTTACTGAAAATGGAACACACATTATGAGAAAATTTTTATTATAATAATATAATTAGGGACTTGCTAAAATTAAGGTAAGAAAAATTAATTTAATGAAATACAATATAATAATTTATGAATTGTGTATGACGTCAGCATCTACCTAAACATTTGCTGGCCCATCATGAGAACATTCAGGCATCTGCAATAATAATAAGTTAATCTATCTCGGCTATTTTGTTGACTTTAAGTCATCCAAAAACCATAGCTTTACATATTTTAAAAATTTTGTCCTTAGACAGTATATTGGTCAAGGTAAGATGATAGAAAGTATTTAACAGTTAGTTAGCTTCCAAATAATTCAAGTATTTTGACATATGATAGGGGAGCCTTCATTTGTTCTCTGACCTGGCCACACAAATATTAAGAGTGACCTGTTTCTTCCATCCCTCTTTAGGTAAGTATTTTTATTTGGTTTGGGTCCTTTCATTGCTTTGATTTTAAAGTATAAACAGAGGTATATAATATATAAAATGTTCATTTTTATACACAAAGTAGCACTCTAGATATAGCGTTCTATACCCAGCTTTTTAATTTAAAATTACTGTGTATTCTAGCAATCCCGCCATATCAGAGATCATCCTTATTCCTTTAACAGCTGTATAATACTCCACAGTGTGGAGTTTATTCAAAGATTGTTTTCAGGAGACTCAGTAAAGTGTTGTGTCACATCTCAAGTTGGATCTGGGAAAGAGCAAAGCCTGCCAAGAGGATCTCAGTCACATGTGGGTGACTCTCAGTGGATCTCAGTGACTCAGAGGATCTCAGTGACATGTGGGTGACATAAGGGAAGAGGTCCCCCTTCACGCTTATCTCTCATTCTAGTGTGGGGCTCTTAGGAGATGAATTGGCTTGCTGAAAGTTAAAAAATAAGGCCACACCCTGTGTGGAGAGGCAGCCTCCCCAGATGGACTAGATGTTTCGAACCTCAGTCACCCAAGAGAGAAGACAGACCTGAAGAGGAAAATGGGAGCTTGGAAAGTGGGTCCTTTGGTTCGGTCCCTCTGGGCCCTAAACTATGGATCTAAACTGGTTTGTGGATGTTCCCCCTGTTTAAAACCATTCATGTACACCCTGTTACTCTAGATAATTTACTATGGTTTACAAATTCTCTGTAATCTGGCCTCACCTCCCACTAAACTCATTCCTCCCTTCTAAGATACTAACAAACTGCTAATAGTCTCTTGCACATAACATGCTATGTCACACTTTAAACAGCACACACTACATCCCATTTACCCGGTTACCTACCATCATCTCTTAAAATGAAGCTTAGTGTCAACTCTTCCAAGAAGCCTTCTTTGACCACCTCAGGCTGGGTTTTATGTGCATATTTGCACCCCAGTACTTGGCACACTGTATTATAATTGTTTACCTGTCTGTCCCTCTCACTGAGAGTACAAGTTTCTCAAGCACGCGGACCTTCTCTTAGTTATCGTCCTATCTCCATCCTGCAATAGCCTAGTTCAGAGTAATGGGATAGAGAAGGGAACCACCACACTACTCCTTTCCTTCACCTCAAACCTTCTCTCTGTCATTTCTGAACTGAAATGGGGCCCAAGGGTTTGGCTTCTCCAACTCATCAATCCTGCTTTTCAGTCCCCTCATCCTCCTGTCTACCCCATAAGATAATGGGACAATTCAAACTAGAAGCACCAGGGGGCGCTCTCAGGCAAAGAAGAAATAGAGAAATGACGGTAAACCTAAATTCCAATTTCATCACATCATTTGGCCTTTGCTCAAGAACTTGCAATGGCTCCCCATTGCCTACTCTATCTAAAGATCCAAGTTCCTTCCCCATTACGTAACTCCACCTCATCTGCCCAAACTCCCACATGTACGTACCTTCTACCTTGTTGAATTTCTAGCTAGCCATGTAACACTATTGAATACCAGCATGAGGGTGGTGCCAACAGCTGGTGGTAGTGGCTACAGTTCTCCTCAAGGCACTCCAAATAAACGTATAATGATAATGAAAGCAGTAGCCTTTCTCTGCAAATATAATTTCAAACCATGTCACCCAGCCTCCCATTCAGTCCCACCTTCTGGCCAGATGACTGCTTTGAAACTCCTCTTATACAGAAATTCTATACTTCTTGTTTCTTCAGCCTTATCCCTTTCTTTTTGCTTGTGCCATGGCCCTACCTGGAATGATCTTTCCTCACTCCTCCCCTATCTAAACGTGACTTCTCATTGAAGCCTCCACACTTCCAGAAAGTGTGGTTAGCCCTGGCTAGTGCAGGCAGAGGGCCACATGATGCTCTCTTTTCTGAATCCCTATTGCACTTCTGTTTATACCATATCATTCAGTGGTATTTAATCACTACTTTCATTTCTATTATATGTTTACTTAATTCAGCGGTAGATTATTACAGGCATAGTGCACAGGTTTTGGAGTTAGATAAACCTTCGTTCAAATTTTAGTTCCTTGGGATGATGAAAAAGTTCTGGAACTAGACAGTGGTGATGGTTGCATGACACTGAATATACTTCATGCCACTGAATTGTACACTTAAAATGGTTCAGAGGGTAAATTTCATGTTACGTGTATGTTATCACAATTAAACAATGCAGTTCCATCACTCACAGGCTGTGTGACTTTAGGTCATGTCATTCTTTGTGTTTCGGTTTCCTCATTTTTTGTTGTTATTGTTGCAAAGATCAAAATAAATATCAGTGATAAAAATGACCCATCAGGTGATGGAAGAAGAACTGACTCTGAGTGGTGAACACAAAATGGGATTTATAGATGATGTAATACAGAATTGTACACCTGAAATCTATGTAACTTTACTAACAATTGTCACCCCAATAAACTTTAATTAAAAAAAAAGAAATGACCCATCAGTGAATCTAAGTTGTCAAGTACTATACAAATGTTAGACATGAGTAGCTTCTTCCCTTATTCTGAGCCCTGCCACGTCCCCTCTGAACAGTCACTGTTCAGTCACTTGCTCAAGTGTTGCCTCAAAGCCACCAATTCCTTCATGGAGTTTACAGGCGGGTGTTTGAGACTAAAACTGAACAAGCACTTTCCCATGTGACAGGCATGTTGAAGGGAGGGTGCCACAGGAGAGCAAAGCCCAAGCTGACCTAGTTGGGACTTTTCTCTGACTCCAAATCCTGTGTTCTCTCTACTTTTCAAGTTCACTTAAAGCCCCAACCAGTGGGGTGTGGGTCAGGGAGGCAGGGAACAGGCTCCTGGCTTGCCTACCCTCCTCCAAGATCAGCTGTGGCAACAATACTGGGGGTCACAGGCCCCACCAAATGTGGAGCGGAAAAAGGCTCCCTCCTCCAGGGCTCCTCCTGGGTTGCTCCAAGCTCAGTGTGGAAGAGAAAACAAATGCAGAAGTGGCCTTCAGGGAGGAAAGGGGCCAGGAGACCCAGAACTGTATTTCTATTCCTCTCCTGTAGTATTTCCTATTCCTCTCCTGTAGTATTTCTATTCCTCTCCTGTAGTATTTCCTATTCCTCTCCTGTAGACCAGCCAGCCTTTCCTCAGGGATAACAAAGTCAAATTAAACAGGCTCCGGGGACATTCTGGGAAGCAGATGTGAACTTCCCTGAAGGGAGAGGTGTAACTCCCAGGACCCTGCTCTCAATCCTCTCCCCTGGCTCCCAACATGCTACATTCTCCAAATTTAGGATGGCTGAAGCAGGTGAGAAAGGGTTTAGGCCCTCTGAGGCCAGAGAACTGAGACCCAGAATTAGCGGCAGGAGGCCACATTGTTACAGATGACAGGAGTGAGTCCCCTGTCCCAATGCTGCAATCCTGCCTGGAGGGTCCTATTCTTTCCTTGACCAGAGGTCACTGCACCCAGGAGGCAGTCCTCAGGGACTCCCCAAGCAGCGTAGGCTCTCTGCCCAACCCCACGTCCCAACTCTGCCTCCCCCTCTCACTTTTCAGAAGGGGGAAGAGAACAGACTGAATTACGTTGCTGGCCCGCGCGCTGGGAAAGGCCTGAAGACCGGATTCGGGGCTTCCGGAGAGCCCCAGAATCCCCCGCATGAGCCCCTCCCAGCTCAGCCCGCGGGCGCCGCCTGAGCATTTTTGGTAATGTTTGGGTCGGTGCGAGCGGCAGCGGATGCCCCTCCTCCCCGCAGCGTCCCCTGGGCAAGACCTGGGGAGCAGGGGCTCCTGGGACGCCAAGGGATCCCTGGGCTGGGACTCTGGGTGCTGGAGGGCTGTCCACGTGGAGAGGCCCCTAGGGTCGGAGGGGAGAAGAGCGACAGACAGTCTGCAGTCTGAGGGCTCAGCTGGGTGAAGACTAGGATGGGAGAATTGTGACCCTCGTCAACATAACCCACCCACCCACTGCAGCCCCCTCCTTGAGACTTCAGGGTCGGGCCCTACTCCCCAGGAAGAGTCCCTATACATCCACAACCTCTTTCTCTTTCTCTGCCCCCACTCCCTGGCAGGTCCGGGGCTGAGAGAAGAGGCCAGCAGCTCCCAGGGGAGTCACTGGAATGCTGGGAGCCTGGGAACAGACCCTTCAGTCCCTGGGAAAGCCAGACTGTGGGAATCCCACCCTCAGCCCCCTCCCCAGGATGAGCCAGGATTGCCAGAGACCCCAGCTCCCCACCAGGGGGCTTTGTGTGAGTGGAAAACCCCCTTGTCCAAGCCCCAGCTTGTCTCGACCCCCGAGTTCAGTAGGCCAGCTGTGACCAGGGCCCCGATCCCCGCCCTTCTCTGGCCTGGCCTGCTTCAACATAATCCTAGCCATTGTGCCATTCACCCTTCCCCTCCCCTTCTCTGGACCCCCGTACAATGGGGCCTTTGCCGCCTCCAGCACTCAGGGTGGAGATGAACTCACTCACTCATGGTTTTTCCAAGTTTAAAAATAGCCCCTCCCATCCCCCCGAAGTCACCCTTCTCTTCCACGGTGCTTCTGGGGTCCAGGCTGCACCTCCTTCCTCCTGTTCTTGGTCAGGTGTGAAGTGAAGGACACGGGTGAGACTGTGTCCGGCCAGGATAGGGGCCGCTTCCCCCCATTCAACCTCATCCCGCATCTCCCACCCAGCCCCCCAGTATCCTGTTTCCTGCCCTGATGACGTCCTCAGCAGCAGCTGCCCCTCACCCTCCCCCCACCCTGTCTTTCACTTCCTCAGCCCAATCTCCTCCCAACTCAGACCCCCATTTTGGAAAAATTTTTCCTACCTCCCCTCTAACCCAGACTGGACCTTGTTTTCTGGCCAGTCCAGGGGTTCCCCAGCTTCCATAATTGCCAAGATCCCCGGGCCACCCTCCTCCACCTCCAGCTCCTTCTCACTGCAACTGCAGACTTGTCTTTGTCGGCTTCCTTCCTCCACTCAGCCCACCCTTCTCACATCCTCCTGGTAGAGGCCCCTGGACCAGAGGGGTGCGTGGGAGGCCACTGTGCCCACTATGCTAGAGCTGAGGGAGGGCTCCTGGGTTGAAATCTCACCCCAGTGAGTCCCTGGGGGCAGACCCGTCCTGGTCTTTTTACCTCCAACTCCACTGGAGGTGGGGCCCCACTCTTCTCCACTTCTCCTTACAATAAAATGTAAGCTCCCCCCCTCTGGAGACTTTAGCTGAGGGACCCAGAACATGGCCACCACCCTACCCAGCCTCAATGTCTCTGCCTGTGGTCAGACCTATGGCAGAGACACAACAGAGGGCCTTCCACACAGCTTGTGCTCTCACATCGCAGTAGCCTGTCTACCTGTCTATGGGGGTGCAGGAAAGCAGCATTCCTACCCCTTCCTTCTGCAGAGAAATCAGGGGCAAAGAATTAGGTCTCTGGCCTGGGGCCTCTTCTTCTGATCTTGGCCTACATCTGAGCAAGGCTGCTTCTAACCCAGTCCAGGGGCAAGAGTCTCTGCTGGTAGAAGGCCTGTGGTTGCCTCCTTGGTCTCCCCTTCTGCTGGATCTCAATCCTCTTGCTGGAAGTTCTTCCTCTACCTCCTTCTTTCTTTCCTGCAACTGCTGCAGCTCTCTCTATCTTCTGGTATCTTAGAGGAGTGGGAAAGCTGATATCATCTACCTTCTGCTGCTTCTGCCCTGTTCTGCCTTCACTCCCCTTTCTTCCTGTTTCCAATCCTCTCTGAATCTCCTCCAAAGTCTTGACAACTCTCTTTGGTTTGGAATCCCAAAGTGCCCCCCTCACTAAGCCATCTCCAAACTGTCTGCCCCCGGCTGCTCAGACTGCCTCAAGCTTCTGGCTTCCTTAAAGGACAATCTATGCTTGTTTGGTGGAGCCATGCAGGTAAGGGATGTCACCCCGAACTCTAATCTCATTTCCCTTTCACTGTAGAGGCAGCTCCTCTACCCCCACCTGGCTTCACTCTCCTCAGGGCAGAAGAATTCTGAACTGACTGTCCTTGGTGGTTAGCTGGCATTGTTTTCAAGCCAGGAGAGAGAATAATTAGTTAATGGTGTTAAGTGAAGGGAAGGGGGTGGGGGCAAGGAAACGGCAGAGCTCGGAGCTCCATGCCCAGCTCCGGGCTTGCCAGGGCAAACAGCAGCCTTCAGCCATTCCCACTCCTGCCCCTGCAGAAAAACAAG
The DNA here is from genome assembly GCF_004115265.2 of Rhinolophus ferrumequinum. Taxonomy (NCBI): domain Eukaryota; kingdom Metazoa; phylum Chordata; class Mammalia; order Chiroptera; family Rhinolophidae; genus Rhinolophus; species Rhinolophus ferrumequinum. Next base: position 88,550,642 of record NC_046294.1, on the reverse strand, counting down.
CTCATCCATTCCACATTCACTCTGAGAGGCTGAAAGCCATGGTGCTCCTCTTCTTCTCTCCTCCTCAGGCTCCAGGCCCCTAGCCTGGCAGGCTGGGCATAGCCCCCGGCTGGAGACTAATGGAGGGGGAAGCGGGGGTTAGCAAGGTTCTGAAAGACAGGCTGATGTGGTTTGCAGGTCGCCTCTGTGTCATCAGAACGCCATCCCAGAGCAGTCTTTCAAGGCATCTGCCTATCTCTGGCGTTTGCTGCCTCACCCTGCTCCTCCCCCAACCAGCAGAAAGTCTGCCAGGCCAGGTGACAGGCCTCCAACGCCAAATCCAGGCCCCTATTTGGCCCTCTTTGCTGAAGGAGCTCCAGAGGTCAGTGTGCTGGGTCTCTCTGAGGCAAGAGCCCATCCCACTCCCCAGAGGCTTAGTTTAAGAGGCCTGAAAACCCAGGGTTTGGGAATAAGGGGAGCTACAGACCCCACTCAGGCCAGGCTGCCTGAAACCAGATCTGATTCCTCCTCCATACTCCCACCCCCAGCTGCTGAGCCACAATCTTGTTGAGGGAGCCCGGGGTAGGTGGAACCCTGCTGCAGGGGGTCCTTTTAGCTGTCAGGAACAGCAATAGGTTTTCAGGGGTCAAGTTGGAGTCCCTTCACCCATTAATTCTTTCTTCCCCTCTTTCTTCATTCAGGTGAGGGGAAACTGAGTCCCAGTCTAGGCTCAATGAGTGAAGAGGGCAGAAACAGAATTCTCAAGGCCTGGGCTTGAGAAACCTTGGGCCTGTGAATTCAGCTCCCTCCTTCCTTCTTCTAGCCAAGGACCGTCTTTCAGGAGCTTGGGTTTGAAGGAACAGCCCATAAGGCACGATCTCCACTCCCCAATACAGGCACCTCTGGGTCTGTAGGATCCGGCCCAGGGTTCTTTCCTCAAAGCTGCCAGAACTGCGAGGCATGGGGGCAGTGCCAGGTCGGCGGCAGCCACTATGGTGCAATCCCTCTGGAAAGCGACCGTGGCAGGAGTCCGGCGGGGTGGAGGAGGAGGCGGAGCGGAGCCTGAATGGGAGGCCCCACTGGGGACACCGAGGCCCTTACCATCTGCTCCTCAGCCAGGAGGTCCCCCAGGGCTGCACTGGCTGGTACGGTCTGGGCAGGGGTGAGCGCTGTTGGTTCTGACCGGAGTGACTCTGGGCATCCGCGCCAGCTTCTCCTCGCTGCCGCCTCAGCTAGTCAGTCTGGCCTGAGACACCTGTCCCTGCCCCTTCCCCCTACCCAAGCTGGGAGCTGGGAGGCCGGCTCTGGCCTACCTTCGCTCCGCGCCGCTCAGAGCGGCGCCGGGCAGAGCGGCGTCCGGCCCGCCCCCCAGGGCTGCTGCGCGCGGGGCGGGAGGGGGGCGAGGAGGTGGGGTGCGGGGCGGGGCGGGGCCGCCCAGGCGTTTGGGCCCCCTCCCCCGCCCCCCTGACGTAAGCCCCAGCGGCCGCGAGCTTGCTCACTTGGCGCTCGCCCTCGGTCCGGGAAGCATGGTACTGTCCAGGCTGGTCTGCGCCTTCCTGCTCGCTGCCTGCTGCTGCTGTCGCCGAGCCGCGGGTGAGTGAGGTCGTTGGGGGGAACGCACTCCGAACAGCCCGGGCCGCGGGTCTTCAGTCGAGCGTGCCCGGGAGCGGAGCTGGCTTCGCGGTGGGGGCCGGAGCTTTGCTCTCCAGCGTGCACCCCTCCTTTCCGGGTCCCTGACACCCAGCGCCTTGCGCGCGCCGCACTCTTCTTTGCAGCCAGTTTGCAGCCTCATTTCGACTATCCCGGGAACAAGATGGGGAGGCGGCCGGAGGCTGCGGCGGGTGCGGGAAAGGGTGCAGCCGTGCCTCTTGGGGCACAGGGGGGAGCTTTTCCTCAGGTGCCTACTCTGGGGGCCCGCAGTTGGAGCGGCGGCGGGAGGCGCAGCTACAGGGCATCACCCCAAATCGTGTATTCCGCGCCCGCCTGTTGCTGGAAAAGGCAGCTTTCTTAGCTGGAGGGGGTGCACCGACCCCTCCCTCCCCAGCCTGGGCTTTGAGCCAGGCTGCAGGTGAGCGCGGGGAGGGGAAGGACGGCGGCTCCCGCCCTAGTTGGGCGTTGGCGGGGTCTGGGGGACGGTGTGGGTCGCCTCGGGTGTACCCGGGTGACGATATCACAGGTGGCAGAGACGAGGGACTGAGGGTTCCCAGAGTAGAAGCGCCCCAGATTTGTTAACTCTGGGAATGGGACCACATTCAAGTGGGAAGAGCGCCCCTACACGAACTGCCTAGGAGCGGGGCGCTCCCGGGTCCACGCTGCCCTTGTATGGCCGCGGTGTCGCGTGTTTCTCTTCGCGACACCTTCTCCCAGATCGCAGCCGCTGTGTCGCTGAGAAAGAGGAAGGCTAGGCAGTACCCAGCTCGCTGGCCTTATGCCCAGTGCCGACAGCGTCCCTGGGGTACTCCCCCTTCCGGCCCCCCCCCCACAGCTGCTGCCTCCCAAGATGACTGTATTTCAGGGGAAAGGGCTAAATCAGGCTCCTCAGCTGCAGAAGGTCCAGCCCCACCCTACCCCGCTCTTCTAGCTCTGGGGAAACGGAATCAGGGATCTGAGGCTTCTGCTGAGAGTTGAAGACCACTCCATCTGTCCTCACTGTCTGGGAGCCAGCCCAGGCAGGGCTAGAACCCAGTCATCCCAGAGTCCAGCCAGATGGGACTGAGTGACATCACCTCCTCACAGGGCACGCAGCACGCTGGCACCACTGACGTCACTCCTGCCCACTGCCTGGCCCTTGCCTTGACCTCTGGGGAAGACTCTGACCCCTCCATACTCACAAGACTCCCAGGATGGGGTCCCAGGAGTGTGTGGGATATTCATGAAGGTGCTGCTTAGGAGTATGAGAGGGGAGCTTCTGGCCAGGATTGGCCCAGTGGGTCTTGTGGGGGATTTGGTGAGGGGTTTTTTTGGAGGGCAAACGGTAGAGTAGTGATGTCTTCCCCTGGGTGTGGGGACACAAAGGGGCCTGTGTGCCCCAGCCTAGCACGTGCCTTGCATTCCCACACTCGAGCTCACTCAGAGAGGAGGGGCCCTGGAGGGAAAGGGGCCTTCCTCTTGGCCCAGAGACCGGGTTGCCCCTCTCTGTCAGCCTCAATCTGGGAGGTGCCTGGCGCTCAGGGACTCGGCTCCAAGGACCAGAGATGACCATCCCCAAGTGCCTTGAATTGGGAGAGAGCTGGCCCCGGGAGGAGAGTAGAGAGTGGTTGAGGGTTAGGAGAGGACAGGGCCCTCTTCAGACCCTGGAAGTAGCAGAAGAACAGCTGCAGTAAGCAGGTGTGAGAGGAAGGCATGGAGAGCAACTGGAGCTGACACCACTGCTGGGCTGTGCCCCCTCCCTCACCTCCTAGGTGTGCCTGGAGAGGCGGAGCAGCCTGAGCCTGAGCTGCTGGAGGTGGAAGTGGGCAGCACAGCCCTTCTCAAGTGTGGCGCCTCCCGTTCCCCGGGTAACGTCAGCCATATCGACTGGTTTTCTGTGAGTGCTGGGGCTCCAGAGAGGGCAGCAGGAGGAGGCTCTACCCTTCATGTAGGCCCAGGACCTCCACCTCTTCTACCACCTCCCCTTAGGTCCACAAGGAGAAGCCGACACTCATCTTCCGTGTGCGTCAGGGCCAGGGTCAGAGTGAACCTGGGGAGTACCAGCACCGGCTCAGCCTCGAGGACAAAGGGACTACTCTGGCCCTGACACATGTCACCCCCCATGATGAACGCATTTTCCTGTGCCAGGGCAAGCGCCCTCGGTCGCAGGAGCGCCGCATCCAGCTCCGTGTCTACAGTGAGTGCCCCATCTGTGCCTTGTGGGCAGCGTGGGTCATATGAAGTGCTGGTGCCATGCCCCTCCTCATTTCTCTCCCTTCTAGAAGCTCCAGAGGAGCCAAGCATCCAGGTCAATGCCTTGGGCATTTCTGTGAACAGTAGGGAGCCTGAGGAGGTGAGACATACCAGGGTGGCCAGGTGGTAAGCAGGAGCTACGGTGGGGCTTGGTGAGGTCTCAGAGGCAGGAAGCCTCACCCTGTCCTTCTTAGGTTGCCACCTGTGTGGGGAGGAACGGGTACCCCGTTCCTCAGGTCATCTGGTACAAGAATGGCCAGCCCCTGAAGGAGGAGAAGAACCGTGAGTAGCCCTCTCAGCCCTTAAAAACCATGCCTATGGCACCACACAGGGACCACCTTACATTTTATTTTACGTTTTTTTTTAAGTACACAAGTAACGCTTGAAAATGTTTTCATAAGAATTTAAGCTGTACAGCAAATCTAGACGGAAGATTTCCTTCCTCCCCCAGACCCTCTCCCAGAAGTAAGCACTGCTGTCAGTGTGTGTTCTTTTGAGCCTTTTGAACACACTCTTCTGAGTGTGTTTTTTTGAAGCATCAGGACATCCTCGGCCCACCATCTCCTGGAATGTTAAGGGCATGGTGAGCAGGCACTCTCATCTTCCCATGCTTTCATGTTAAATAAATCTAGGAATATATAGGCGTTTGTTTTTTATTACCTAAACCAGTGGTTCCCAACCAGGGATAATTTTGCTCCCCTCCAGGACATTTGGCAATGTCTGGAGATATATTTGGTTGTCACAAATAGAGGGGTGCTACTGGCATCTAGTGGGTAGAGGCCAGGGAGGCTGCTAAACATCCTACAATGCACAGGACAGCCACACAGCAAAGAATTATCTGGCCCAAAATACCAGTAGTGCTGAGGCTGAGAAACCTTGACCTAAATGGTATTGTATGGTGTACACTGTTACACGGTTTTGTTTTCCTTTTGATAATGAGTCTTAGAAATCTTTCCAGGTCAGTCTATTTAGATCTACTTTATTGTTTAGCCTGCTGCCCAAGATTCCATACAATGTGTATAATGTAGTTTGGTTAACCATTCATTCCTGGTAGTGGATGACTAGAATGTGTCCTCATTTCTTTTTTCATCACTGCAACGTTACTTGTACACATCCTTGTATGTATGCCCACATGTCAGTGTTTGTAGGTAACGAGCAATGAAAGAGTTGGGTTGAAGGGTCTCAGCTTGCCATTTGTACCTGGCCCCCCCTTTAGGTTTCCCCTGCCAACCGTTGAAGAGACCCTGGGTGGGTTGGAGGTGGGGCTGAGGCCAAGCCCTTGTCCCCTTCCTCCCTGTCCAGGGGTCCACATTCAGTCGTCCCAGATCGTGGAGTCGAGTGGTCTGTACACCTTGCGGAGTGTTCTGAAAGCACAGCTGCTTAAGGAGGACAAAGATGCCCGGTTTTATTGCGAGCTCAACTACCGGCTGCCCAGTGGGAACCACATGAAGGAATCGAGAGAGGTCACTGTCCCTGTTTTCTGTGAGTACTGACCGCTGCATCGGGGCTGGGCCTGAGGGAGACTCCTGCTAGCTTTCCCTGCCCAGCATGGGTAGCGTGGGCTGAGAGCTATCTCCTTTGGTATGCAGACCCAGCAGAGAAAGTGTGGTTGGAAGTGGAGCCTGTGGGAATGCTGAAGGAAGGGGACCGTGTGGAAATCAGGTGTTTAGCTGATGGCAACCCCCCACCCCACTTCAGCATCAGCAAGCAGGTGTGGAGGGCTTCGTGCCTGGTGCACATGGGGATGTAGGAGGGGCTGGAGGTACACTCTGCTCATCCCTTCATTCTCTCCCTTAGAACCTCAGCACCAGGGAGATGGAGGAGGAGACAACCAATGACAATGGGATCCTGGTCTTGGAGCCCGCCCAGAAGGAGCACAGTGGGCTTTATGAATGTCAGGGCCTGGACTTGGAAACCACGGCATCACTGCAAAGCGACCAACAGGAGCTGCTGGTGAACTGTGAGGGCCTGGGGGCCCAGGGCAGCGGGGCCAGGCCGGGGTAAGAGGGAATCAGCGCCACCTTGCCCTGAGCAGGCTGACACTACTGCTGTGTCCCCAGATGTGTCTGATGTCTTGGTGAGCCCCGCAGCCCCTGAGAGCCAGGAGGGCAGCAGCCTCACCCTGACCTGTAAGGCAGAGAGTAACCAGGCTCTTGAATTCCAGTGGCTGAGAGAAAAGGTACCCAGGTGGCCCTGGGTCTGTGGGGTGGATGGGGCTGGGAGTGACCTCTGACATGTCTCTCACACCAGACAGGCAAGGTGCTGGAAAAGGGGCCTGTGCTCCAATTACACAACCTGAAACGGGAGGCAGGGGGAGGCTACCGCTGCATGGCATCTGTGCCCAGTGTACCTGGCCTGAACCGCACACAGCTGGTCAACGTGGCTATTTTTGGTGAGGCCCTCTGGGCAGCGATCGGGTGGCTCCTTGAAGTTGGGTGCTTTAAAGCTCTTTGAGGGTAAAAAACTACCCACCCGCTGCCCTGGGGTGCTCTGTGGGGTGGGGGAGGTGAGCTAGTGGAGTTTGCTGCCTCACCTTACCCCTGCCTCCCCAGGGCCCCCGTGGATGGCATTAAAGCAGAGGAAGATGTGGGTGCAGAAGAACGCAGTGTTGAACCTGTCTTGTGAAGCATCAGGACATCCTCGGCCCACCATATCCTGGAACGTTAAGGGCATGGTGAGCAGGCACATCTCATCTTCCTTCCCATGCTTTCATTAATCCCCGCCCAGGCTTTGCTGCCATAACCGGACATCCTCTCCGCCTCCGGAACTCTTGCCTCTTCTCTTGTAGGCAAGTGAACAAGACCAAGATCCGCAGAGTGTCCTGAGCTTCCTGAATGTCCTTGTGACTCCACAGCTGTTGGAGACAGGTGCTGAATGCGTGGCCTCCAATTCCTTAGGCAAAAACACTACCGTCATTTCCCTGGAGCTGGGTAAGGACCTCGTCCTGCAGAGTATGGCAGGGGCACGTGCAGGCATGGGCATCAGCTGGTGCTTTTCCTAACCCGTCCCAATCCATTTCACTGCTCTCCCAACAGACTCCAATAGAACTGGCCTCAACATGTCCACTGTCAGCCCTCATACCAGAGCCAACAGCACCTCCACAGGTAAGCTGGACCTGGCATCCTCATTTTGCCCTGACTTTCCCTGGGAAACCCTGCCAAGAAAGGTGAGCACGGCCCATCTTCTATCAGCCCTGGGTGGGAGCCGGGGGGCCGTGATGGAAATGTGGCAGCCTGGGGCAGGGAGTAACTAGGAGTGTCTTTGTGGGACAGAGAAAAAGCTTCCCGAGCCGGAAAGCAAGGGTGTGGTCATCGTGGCTGTGACCGTGTGTGTCCTGGTCCTGGCTGTGCTGGGTGCTCTCCTCTATTTCTTCTACAAGAAGGGCAAGCTGCCATGTGGGCGGTCAGGCAAACAAGAAATGTAAGCACAGTTCCTAGCACCCTGCCCGTCTCCTGCTACCCAACTTGCTGCCTCCTTGGGACGTTCCCCTGCTTGCCCTAGTGCCCACTCACCCCTTAGGAGCAGGAGTGGGACACTGGCTCTGAGTGCTCCCTGCTTTACTGCCCACTACCCAGCTTCCATCAACCACACTTTCTCCCTCTCAGTCATTACCTGTTTCCCTTCCCTGAACTGGCCCCAGAACTCCAAAGAGCCTAATAAATACCCGGTCCAACGTCCTTCCCAATAGCCTGTCCTTCCCTTACCCCTTAGTTGCCAACCTCTTGCCTCCCTCCCTCCTCCCAGCACGCTGCCCCCGTCTCGTAAGAGCGAATTGGTAGTTGAAGTTAAGTCAGATAAGCTCCCAGAAGAGATGGGCCTCCTACAGGGCAGCAACGGTGACAAGAGGGCTCCAGGAGACCAGGTAGGAGGCAGTTCTTATGGCCAGTGCCTGACACAGCATCAGGGATTGGGAGTAACAGGGGCTGTTGGTTCTTTTTCACCAGAACACTAATCCTTTCTAGCCTTCATTTTCCTCTTTTGGAGGTTGGGAACCAATCCCAACTTGCCCTTATAACACTGCTGTCAAACGGTAGGGCCAGGCTGAGGAACCCTGGAGAGGGTAACTCCCAGAACTGAGAGCAAAGACCCTGTCCCATCACCATGACCGTTTTCTGCACAGCTCGTGGCTCAGGTCATGAAGTGTGAAGTGTGGCCCAGTCCGATCTGGGGGCCTAGACTCTCCTTCCCTGCCCTGCCATACCCACCCCTGCTTCTTCCGTCCAGGCTGCTGCACCTAGTTCATCAGCTTTTGCTTCAGTCCCTGCGCCCCTCTAATGCTCACACCGTGAACTATGGTCACTGTCTCCATGTTCCCCTTACATCTCCTCTTCTCCCATTTTTAGGGAGAGAAATACATCGATCTGAGACACTAGCTGCTGAATTACACTGACCTCCCCTCCCTGCCTGGACATGTCTTGTTCCCTGCTCACCCTCATCCCCCTCACTCAGGATGGTCGCTAAAGTCTCTACAGTGGATGACAGAGAAGACCCTGCTATAGCTCACCTGCAGACCCAATTTTAGAGGGCCGGTGGGCTAGGACCAGAGCCATCCTGAGAAGGACCTCACGTGGCCCTGGAGGCGCCCTCTTCAGGGCCCAATCCACTGTCGCAATTTGTTGTCGGGGCCTCAATATTCCAGGAGTAGGTAGGAGGGTTTCTTGCAGACTGTGTATCTCTTTACACCTTATGGATGTAAATACCCATCTTCAACCAGCAGTCAGTGAATTAGGTAGCCTATTTATCTTGAGCCAGCCCCAAAGGCTGGCTTCATAATTCAGTTGTATCACTGAAGTGAGGACACACTGAGCTGGCCAGGCCCCTCTCCACTGGTGAAGTATGTTGTTCACACGGCTCTGGAGAGTACCCCAGCAATATCTAGAAGCAACTGCCTGTCTGCTTTGAGTCCCTTTTGTGACATTCTTTTCTCTGGGCAGAAGCCAGGAACTGGTGTCCTTCCTTAAAAGGTTTGCTGGGTATGTCTCCGTGTCCCCGCAGTGTGCAAGCTGTGCACTGTTTTTCCAGAGTTAACTCCATTGAGCTCGAGCCCCTATATTCATTTGGCTCCCACTGCCCTCTCAAGGGATGATGGAAGACTGATAGGTGAGGGTAGGGGACAGAGATGAGGCCCAGACGATCCTTTATGGGGATTAAGGTTATGTTAGCACCAAACTTCTACAAACTAAGCTAATGAGCCTAGACCTCAAAAGAAGGGCCATAATGGGAGGATGGTACTTTAGGATGAAAAACAGGCCTGGCTAAAGCTTGGGGTGTGTATGTGTATCTGGTGTGTGTGTCCACGCGTGTGCGTGTGTGAGTGCGTGTGTTGTATATGGTTTTGTTAGGTTGTGTGTAAATTTGCAAATTGTTTCTTTTATATATGTATAAAAAAAAAATAAAGCTTAATTGTCCCAAAAATCTTACACTGCCTTTTATTCATCATGGGAACCACAGTAGCCTGAGACCTCTGGAATTGGAACTATACCAAAAGGAACATAAAATCCTTGGCAGTTGGCAGCAGAGACCAGGGGTTACTCTGTTTCTGAGCAATGGCTCAAGCTCTACCATAGAGGACACCCCCCATTGCTCAGCAGCAATGCCCTCCTCTAGGCAGCCTGTAGGACCTGGCAGGTTCTTCGCAAGCAGCTTTTTCCCTTTTTCTATGCTTTCCTGTCACTTGGATTTGCCCTCGAGATAGCACCCAATGTATCACTCACTCTTCCACCCCCACAAATGAGCAAGAACTCAAGTCTGCTACAACAAAAGAAACTTTATTTTAAAATATTTTTTTACACACATGGGTTCTTTAAAAAGCTCTTTAGTTAACTGTGTATGGAAATGAAAAAAATTAATAAATAACATTAGTATAACAGACCTCTAAACATTAATACATTGGCAAAACAAAATGGACTTAACATGAAAATGAATCTTAAAGCTCTGCTATTCTGTGTAAGAATATTTACCTTCTGTTTTTCTTATTCTTTACATGTGAGAATGATTAAATACTAATATAAAATTTTTTATATTAATGACACATTTTTAAAATAGTCCACAAAAATCTCAAAGTTTTTATGTTGTTTTATTTTTAACACTGATATACAAATTAGGACTCTTCATTCTGGAGCATCAAGTTCTCTCCAGACCCACCCAGACCAAGAATGTCAAAATCTCGAATAAGGAGGACTTTAAAAAGAATTGTTTCTATCTCCAAACTCTTCATTAGTTAAAGGCAGGGAAGAACTGAGAAAACGGAAAGAGATAAGTAAAATTCATTACGTAGAAAATATTTGTTTTTTCCCCCCCGAAACCTCATGGCCACAGTACTGAGGACAGGCTTCCAGTACACGGTCCTTGCTGCCTTTCCGAGGGGAAAAGCAGGTCCTAAAGAGGGCACAGCTGCTTCATGCTTTAAGTCTGAAGTCTTCAAATGAAAGGGAGAGGCAGGAGGTCTAGGCCAGTTCGGGATCCAGCAAAAAGAAAAGACAAAAACAAATGACCTCCCCTTCTCAGGAGAGTCCATCCTACACTTTTCCATGCAGCTGGGTCATTAACAGGATCAAGAGGAGGCTGGGACATTTGAAATGGTCCAGAGTATATTCTTGGAAATCAACGAACAGTCTCTTTTTTCTTGCTGGAGACAGCATTCAACCTGATAACTAAGATTCTGATCAGAACCAATCAAAAGATCCCAGGGCACAATGCTTATTTCTTCCAACTAAACACGATGGCAGAAAGGACCACTGACACGCTACACCTGTGTGTCACCTCTCCAGCCACACAGAACACTTCTTCCTCTCCCCTACACCGTAGGGACTAGTGACACTCAAGGTAGGAGAGCTAAGACTCTGGTATTTCCATATTAAGTCCTAAAATGCAGCCTGGGATACAGTGCTGCCTTAGAAAGGCACAAAATGTTTGGCTTTTTTTTTTTCAGTGTGCTAAAAATTGTTTTGTTTTGAATAAAGGAAAAAGATATATAAGGTTAAAAATCCCAAATCACCACAGCCAGAAAGTGGATGTAGGAGGTACTTCATAGCTGCCATGCCCCAATCTCGTGTTTCAGCAGAAGGTCAAGGCCAAGACACTAAAACAATGCTGAGAAGGGTAAGTCAGGAGACATGTATTTCAAGGGCACTGTGCCTGCAGGCTTACTCACCCAGATAGCAAAAGTTAGAAGGCAAGGAAGAGAAAACGCATGGTCTACAGACTCATAAGCAGCTCCCTGCCTCTTCAGTTTCCACACAGCCATCATAACAGGGTCAGAGGTGGGGAGGGAGGAGGGAATTGACACACAGGGTGTATTAACACACACATAAGAGTGCCGGGCTTGGGCACAGTGTGCACCCCACCGCAGGGCCTGAGCATGGAGGCGGTGCAAGGCCTGAGGAGTTGCACGTAGCATGTATTGAGCAATCCTCCTCTGGCCTCCCAGTCTGGTTCAGCGGTAGAAGGAGAACTTGTGAGAGGCAATGTGGAGGGCACCTCACATTCATTTTTGGGACTGAATCAAGGATATGGGGCCAGGCAATCAGAACTCTGCTGATTTGTTCGGCTGCCCAATCAGCAGATCTGAGGTTGGCTTTCAGCCTTTGCTCTGTACAAACAGAGGGAGTGGTAAGCCACATTTTTCTTAAGCACTATACAAGGAAGGGGCAGAGAGATCTCCAAACAGATGTTAGTCTGTTGATCAACAGCTGGCCCTTTTGGGGCAGTGCTTTCCATGTGACAATAAATGAGCCTCCATGCAGCACTTGCTCATCCCTACTTCCCCACCTTTTACTCTTGTGCTACTTTCCGGAACCAAGAAACATGGTACTCCCCTTTGGACCCAACCCTGGTTCCCTAGACACCGTGGAAGCACACGGCACTGCTATCCCTCTGCTCCGTAATTCTGGAGCCTAGACTTGAAAATCAAATGCAAAGTCTGATGACCCACCCTTCGTCATGTCCCTCGATGTGTATCTTTGGATTACTAGGTTACTTCTGCGTGAATCAAACAACTCCAGTAGTTAAAAAAGTTGTAAGTTCTTATGAAATGCCTTAAAAATATAGGACAGGTTCTAAGACAAGTAAGATCAAAAGATTCAGGCAAGCAAAAGCACAGTTTTTAAAAATAAAAAAAGGTTTTAATACAGGACTACAAAGAAAGCAACTGGACAGGGAAGACAAAGATACGCCGTCTAAGGAGCTCGCAGTACAAACTCCATTCTCACCCGGAATCTGTTACCTCGTTTATACCATGGCGACTCCAACTAGTACATGTTCTTACTGCCTACAGCAAAGTAGTTTCTGAGCTACCTAGGAAGGCCTGCCTAAGACTCTTACTGCAGAGCTCCCCTCATATAGAAAAGACCACGTGAAAAGGTGAGGAGGACCATACGGACGGACACAGGTCATGGGCCCACAGTACGAATGTATTTTTAGTACTGAAACCTGAATAGCCCAGAAGTCCATGGTGACTACAGTGGGATTTATGATCTGCTCTCTAAATAATATGAAAGAAGGCTAAAACACCTGAGATTGAATAAGGGCTAAGAAATGTCACCTAAGAACAGACGCGCTCCAAAACAGAAGAAACTGGTCCTAAAGAGGGAGATAAGAAATCTTAGACACCAAGACACACAAAGGGAAGAAAAACAGGAAATAAAGAAACAAAGCCAGCAACCGAAGTTAATTTAAACCTAGGAATTTCCTCAATGTCCCACAGTCCCACAGCTGCCTTTTCACTCTCAAAAGCAGTACGATAGCAGTTTACTACTAGAGTGTTTTTAGGGTACGTATCCCATCTATATACCCTCTTCTCTGAGAACCGCCCTCCACCTCTCGGAAGGAGCATGATGTGACGAGGCTGACTGACTGCGGGTAGAGGAGTCATGTGCTGGGGTAATCATATTCTTTCCTGAGAATACAAACCAAGAGGCCCTGGGAATCTGTTAATGGTGACCCCTACAGTTTGAAGGTCACATTGACTTGAGGATTGCGGTATCTATTTTGAGACCATGCATGCCAATAAATAGACTCATAAGCAGGAGAAAGGACTAGGTGCAAAGTTTTATAGTTCCAGCTCCGTGCAAGAATCAACTGCATTTCTTATCCTGGGTTCTGTGACATCTACATCCTTATGATCCCCTCCTTTCTTTAGCTTGAATACCTGTGTTTCTTGCATCCAAAGGATTCCCAAACAGGACAAAGATACAACCTTGACCTTCTTGTATCTTCAAAGATACAACCTCGTACCCACTCCCATGCAGTGGTAGTAATGCTTTGTGCTGAGTCAGAATACCTTAGATTGAATTTCTAAAGCCTGAAAGTCTAGGAGAATGATGATGTGTTGATTTTGATACTAACTTCTAGGTTCTCTAAGCTCTCTACCTCAAGAGATAACTGAGTTCAGTTTATTTTACTGCCTAACTCTAAGGTGACCAAACAACTGGTTGAAGATCAGGACCCAGAGACAAGTGTCCATAACCTCTCCCACATCTTCAGCCATTCTGAGACACAGGAGTAGAATGGTTGTTGAAGGACTGGAAAACAAGTTCCAAACAGAATGGAAGATGGTGACAGGTCCAAGAAGGGTGATAAGGAAACTTCCCAATGAAGGGGATTAGGGATACAAGGAGCTCAGTAAAAAAGATCAAGGAAGGCACGAGATTAGAAAGGGGACTATGGGCAACGCTTTGCTTAAACATTTAGCTGTCCTATTGTGTAACACTGAGCCGACATACCCCTCAACCCACCAAGAGCCGACATACCCCTCAACCCACCAAACAGAATGCACTGAAATACATTAAAATGATGGGTACCCATGAGATTTACACTGAGGAAAGTCCCAGACATTATTAAAGTTATAGGAAAACAATAGGGGGCAATGGGAGAGTCATGAACTGATTTTAACCGGGACAGCTCTATAAGGAAAGACATGTTTACATAAAAGAGCTGTGAATAAAAACTACACAATCTTATTGGGAAGGGCTATTTTAGGGCCAAATGCAAGTACTAGGCAGTTCAAGTACAATCTCCCAACATCAGTAAATTACCACGTGCTGGCAGGGAAGAACACAGAGCTGACACTTCTGGCACATGGTAACCACTCATAAACATTTGCTGAACAAACAAACAAACTGGAAAACACCCAGGTCAGTGGTCAGAATACTGTTATTTTATGGGCAGTGGTCACTGCAGAATCAGAAAGGCCAACGGTAAGAAGGGGAATTTACAAACAGTTTGGGAAAACGGTCTATCACCCTCTGACTTTCATGATGTGAGGTAGAAGATTCTGTATTAACCTCATTGCGGATCACCCACAAAAAGGTCTAGATCCTTAGTACATATCTGAAAGTTGCCAAGAGAGTAAATCTTAAAAAGTTCTCATCGCAAGGAAAAAATAGTTTTTGTAACTATGTACGGTGATGGATGCTTACTAGACTTATCATGGTGATCATTCTGCAGTGTATACAAATATCGAATCATTACATTGTATATCTGAAACTAATATAATGTTATATGTCAATTATACCTCAATTAAAAAGAAAAAAATAAGGTCTAGATCTGTTAATAGTGCCTTAAAGGGAACAAATAGCTGGGTCCCTACTTTGTAAGCAAATTTACAAAAATTCATTTGTAAGTTTGCCATTTGGGACCATAAAATATATTTTCTTTTTTTGTAGAAGAAATAAATATTTCAAGTATGAAGAATAACGACCCCTTTCAAAATATGTTTTTTTAATCCACAAAACAGCCAAATGATACCAATAGTACTATCCCACATCCTGAGCCCTGGTGTTGAGAGTCTGTATAAGAAGAGAGAGAACAGAACAGCAGAACATCTAGCGTGTGGCTTGTGGGGAGAAAGGGCCAATGGAAGAGAATGACCATCCACAGGTATAGATAACTATTTACATAAAATAGTAACAGATAAATGCTAGATGATAAATTGCCCAATCTATTATTTACATAAAAAGGGAGGTATATCATAGCGCCAACAGGTTTTTTCCACTTGGAGAACCCTTTGGTGGAAGATGTATAGCAGGAACAAATGATTTTAAGTATTGCAAGGCAAGGCAACCATCCAGTAATGTGGCAGGATATGTAAAGCAACCCAGGAAGACACAGGGAAAACAGGAGATTGGGTTGAACATTACAGTCTAGTGTATTTACGAAAGAGTAAAACATCAAAGTGGTTTCTACCTTATTTACCTGATACTTAACAGAGGAGGGACCATTTGTAATTGGGGGTAGAGAGGGTAAAGGGTGGGTTTGCCCAAAACTCAAAATAAAGCCTGTTTGTGAAAGGACAATTTTAGTTAAACTCAGAACAGAGCCAAAGAATTAAAAACTGCCATACAAACAGAGGATAAAGAACGAGTTATTAATGCCTTAGTCAAAGGAAAATTTAAGAAATTCAAGTTTTAGGAATATCCTCAAAACAAGAGCCATGGGAAAATTTTCCTGAGGCGCTCGCCTGGCAATCTCAGGTGACCCACGTGTACCCTCAGAGTACCCTGTCAAAGAAAAAGAAAAGCCCTCCCAGAATGGTCTAAAACTCTGAATGCCTACAGATACACAGCTGACAAGGTAATGACTAGGCCAATCAAGGCTGCACATGTTCTAGTACCCCAGTTCAGGAAGTACCCAACAAGTCACACAAGTACTCCATTAGGAAAAGAAAGAATGAACTTGCCCGTAGCCTATATAAGTAAGGGCATTCTCCAAAGATTTTGGGTGTACCTTGAAAAGGCAAAAGATATGCAGAACCAGTGCTTTGTCCTCCTGATAGATCTTCAGACTCTGGGCGATATTTACAGACAAGGAAAAATTCCAGTGTGGATAGGCATGGAACCTGCTGCCATTTTTTTCTAGTTCTTAATCTATGCTTTCAGTATCTAAATAAAATGCAAAACTGGATGTTACCACAAATGAAACACTATAATGGTTTTTAGAAGGAGATACTAAGTTACTGTTTCCTACTCACTGCGATTGCCCTTCGCCCATCTACATTGGAGTTCAGGACCTCCTGCACCTGGTGGCGGGCTGTGCTGTTTTCTGCCATGTAAAGGAGACACTGGGTAACCATGGCAAATCAACAAGAAGTCCTGTACTGTCCACTATGAGAACGTAAATGGCTCTAAGAAAAGAGGATAAAATCAAAAGATCTATGAGTTAGAAAAAGTTTTAGTTAGGAAGAGGACAAGGTGGGAAAGAAAACAGATCTGAGAGTCATTTCTGTCTGGATCTAAAGACAAAAGCATGATTTAGATTTTGAGACGGGTAGATTAATCAAAAGAGCAGCCTTGCTTCTGATAAGGAAGAAGGTTACACTGTGCTAGGGAAGTCAGCAGACGCTGGGCAGATAATGGCCTAAACTCAAGGGGTCATTCGGCAACATCTACAGGAACAATGGCGCTCCACACCAGACTCTGAATCTGCTTTAAGAGCCTGCAATTACGCAGACTGCCTGGCTGTTCATATACTGTCTCTGATTATAGTAAAGTCATTTCTTACATTAAATGATGTCTAATTACTGTGGGGAACGCAGTCGTTAAAGAGTATATAGAACTACAGTGAAGAGGAAAGGGGAAGGAAATGCTACATTCCCAAAGCCACAGGCACAAGAGAAAACTAATGGAGTGGTATCCCCATTCCTTAAAGGGGAAAAAAAAAATCATTTTTGAAAATATAACCTGGCTTATGTTCAAAAGGAGACACCCATATAAGCTGGAATTAATTCACTGGGAAGAAAAACCGAACAGACTATGGTCTATTTTGTGCATTTTATGGATAATAGGGTAAAGAACGTGTGAATGAAGTTTCCTAAAAGCTTCATGGTGTTCGGGCCAGAAAGCCATGCTGGAAACAAAGACTCTTCCCTTCCCATTAAGTGGAAAATCTCATGACCTACATTAGACACACATACACCTGGCACCAAGGCAACTAACTCCCACAGGCTATTCTCTGGGGAGAGCATGGAATGTATTTGAAAGCCTTTATCTCAAATCAATCACTGTGTAATTATAATTAAAACATCTTATTTTAACAGATTCAATGTTCCTATTGAAAACAGTGCTTTGGAGTGACCAGTGTTAGCTGCTAGTATCAGACATGACTATAATGATGCCGCAGCAGTACTTTTTGTTCCCACCTATCTACCAAACAAACCAACACCATCACACATAATAAAGAACATTCCACAAGCTGCTTGGCTTCAGTAAGGCTGGTCATAGCATGCCAACTGCCAATGACAGACAAGGGTAAAGAAGAGAGAAGAAAGGACAGAGGGAGGGTGTTCTAAAAATATAAGACTTTAGCTATGCATATAATAATCCAAGCCACAGGGAAGTGTTGAAGTTGTAATACACACTGGGGTTGGGTATAATACCACAGGAGATGGAAGTTTGTAAAAGATTCCTTCCTAAACCTTTTGTGCTAATTCCCTGCCTGGGATTAACACAGACAGCAGGTTAATCTTGTAATCACAGGACACACACAGATACACAACCACATTCTTAACCCTGGAAAGTCTTAAGTCCTCAATTAGGATTTACAGCGTAACACTTCTACTGCTTTCTGGACTGTTCCCCAAGCAGACTACCACTAAAAAAAAAAAAATCCACTCTCTCTCTCTAAGTGGGGACTGAAGGACACCTTCAAATGCACTCTCAAAACAAATAAAGTAATAAAACACACTAGCTGCTCCATTTTCATCCCACTGCTTTGAAATCTTAGAACCACAAATATGCTAGCCCACAGACGGGGCCAGACTTCGTTGTGAAGTCTCCAAAGGAACCTCTCTGCTCTTTAGGTGCTACTCGAGTAAGAGCTCCCAGCTCACGGGTCCTCCAAAGCTGCAGCAGGGAGAGGATGTGCTAGGTGGCTACATGAGCAGGAGAAGAAATAGAAACAAATTCCCGGAGGATATTTTTGGCCATTTCAATGTTGTTGTGGGCAATGACCAAAGCTTTCTGAATGTCCTGGTAAGAATATCCCTGACTCATGAGGTTCTCAATCTCACTGGAGAGCTGCGGAGAGGCGGCGGCAGCGGCGGCGGCGGCGGCAGCGGCGGCGGCAGCGGCAGCAGCAGCAGCAGCAGCAGTAGCACCACCTTGCTGACCGCTGCCCGCTTTTCGTTCAGAGTTGATTCTCCGAGGGAACGGCTTGGGAGGCCTCTCAGGAACTTGGGAACCCTCCGTGAAGGCTATAAGAAATAGGAAAGAAAACATTTGCAAATCCTTATTTAATGGCAGTAATAACAAGAATGTGCTAATATAAAATATTACTGACCTACTGTCAACTGAGTACATGCACTCTTCAGTCAAAAGGCTGGGTTTTACAGGTTCAAGCATTTTAGTATATAGACCTCTCCTTCTCACAGCAGGAGCAATCTTCTAACTATACCACCTGTCCTACTAACACTAACCACTGCTGTCACAAGTACGGAACATCTGTATGTGCATCATGCTTTTCACTTAGTAACAAGTTTTCATATATATCATTGCCTGGATTCTTTTTCAAAAATTTCTGAGGGGGCCAGCGAAGACACTAAACTTCTCCTTTCACAAATTACAAAAACAGAAATCAGCCTAATTTGCAGTGAAGAAGCATTAAACAAGGCTGGGTGGGTGGGGATCACCGCCTGTTTCGGCAACTGGATGCTGTAGTATCTTTTTCACCAGCTGTCCTGAAGGCTGTCTTCAATTTCCAAAGTGACAGCAATTCTGGTTGCCGCTCCCTCAGGAAGCCACAGGTGGCCACAGGTGCAAGAAAAGCAGCCCTTATTGTCCAGGCCCAAATGTGGGCTGGCTTCAGGCCCATTCAGTGTGTTTCCCAGAGCCAACACACCTCCTTTCCAATAGGACGGGGCCCAGAGGTCAGGAATGTGTGGTCTGAACCATCAAGTTTAATAACCACTGTCATAATGCACACTGAGAAGAGGCAGAAATCCTACTCACCCCCAGCACAGGAGGAACCGTGGTTTAAGAAATAACTTCATTTTTAAGTCTGGCAAAATCCTAAAGAGTCTAACTATAGTTTAACTTCCTAATTTGGGACCCAGGACCAGCTTTCTTCCCATTAGGCATACTTTTTAGTCTACTACTTCCAACTACTGATTTATTGTCACCAGGAAGTCAGTCATCTCTAGTTCAGTATAAATATAGGAGCCATACAGCAATTTGGTACAAACCAAGGTTGCCTGGATACTCACTTGTTGTGGGATCACCTTCCAGAGACAACCAGCCAAAGGAGGAGCTGGCATTAGAGATATCTGACAGAGTTCGGCGGGCCAGCACTGCTGGCACAGGCGGCTTAGGAACATCATACCCATCATCTTCATTTTCTGATTCCTCAGGAACACTGCTAGCATGGGCATGGGATGCAGCCAAATTCCCTTCACCTAGAGAAAAGTTTGTCCAGTTATCTTCTTCTAACATACTTCATCTAACACATTTCAATACAGGGGCATCCATTCATTCATGCCTGCATGTACAGAGTCAAACAGTTATCAAATGTCTACTATGGGCCAAACACTATGTGAGGCCTTGTGGGTGGAAATAAAAGAAATAGAGAAAATAAAATTTACACCAATCCTGCAGCTCTACCTTTCTGAGAACATGTCAAAAGCTAACCTTTCCAACGTTAACAGCCACTGATGCCGAAGACTCAGTCACTCAACATTTCTATCTGCATTTCACCTTGGAAGATCAGCCAAAGGGCCTGTGTGTGCTGCCTCCTTGAACTTTCAACTCGGTAGGCTAGTTAATATGGGAATTGAGTATTTACCACCCATACACAAAAGAATTTCATCAATGCAAAAAGCAATGGGAATAAAAGGGAGCTGCCAACACTGCAGGTCCAGGTCACAAATGTCTCCAGGCTCTGGAAGGATGAAAAAGCACAAAAGGAACTCGCTGTGTGAATAAGAGATAAAAGAGAGGAGGCAGTTTTACTGCCCATGGATCAAAGATATTTTGCAAATAAAATTTAAAAGAATTTTCTGCTTAGATCAAGCAATCTCATATTACAGGCTCATTCCTATAGCACATTAATGATTTCTAAAGTAGCAAAATAGCTACTCACCAGAGGTGCTGCTCTCTGTGACAGATGGCGCTGACTGGGACTGAATATTATACATTGCTTCATATGTACAGCTATCAATCTGCTGGTCACAATCACACGCTCTGAACCGGAAGGAAAGTGGCACAATTACCTTCAGAAACAGAACTGTTGTCTGTAAACTTACTGATTACGATTCCTCTATTCACAACTATTCCAGACCCTGATTCTATCAAGATAAAATTCCCCCTTTGCCAGTCACTCAGAAATGTTGCAAGACTGATTCTTATGATGACTACTAGAGGTGTGTGTTTTTGAGATTACTGTGATGTTGAGGAAACGTTAAGCAGAATTGTTCACAGCTCTAAAAGGCTTAAATATTAGGAGCTACATACATGTTTCTGCTTTAATTATGACTGGATAACGCTTTGAATGAAGGTAGCAAGCCAAGCAGGTGAGTAGTGTCAACTGAATTCCAAAATTGGATTGTTGTGAGCCTACCGTGAACTCTGTGTTGTCTCCGAAGGCCATTTCACCTCTGGCTTTTGAAGCCCTAGAGGCCTAGAGGAGGGAGTCATATACTCTGTGTCCTCCTCATTTTCACACTGCTCCCCAGGTGGCAGCTTTGGCACAGGAAGAGGTCTAGAAGATGAAGAATAAAAAACAGAAAAAGAAAACAAAAACAATTAACAAGCTGGAAAACCTTCAAGTATGAAATAAGTGGCTTCAAAACAGACCATAATTTGGCATAATAGATGCCACAGCTTGGTGCAAAAGTAACTGCGGTTTAAAAGATTAAAAATAACTGCAAAAACCGCAGCTACTTCTGCACCAACCTAATATTATTTCTCCTGGCTAAGATGGGAAATTATTAAAAACACACTAACTTACATTTTCTCTTTTAGCTAACCAAAGATGCAGTTATTATGTTTGAGGTGTGTTACACTGGGATAGTACTTCGTATCAGTTAGACTCTCTCCCTAAGTAAGTTAAGAGTCCCTGTCTGAGAACTAGTATGCCAGTTTTTCACTAGCCATGAAACAAGAAATAGCAGGTGGTTTTCTGACAATATGCTAGGAATGTATACAAATCCTAATTCTAAAAGCTTTATATGGTTTCAAAGAATATACAGCTTGTTAAAAGCTTTCTCACATATCTCATAGTATAAACACGTTTTCTCCTTATTTAAACAAGAAAAATATGAAATAAAAAGAGAGAAAATGCCTTGGTAGTCAGCATCAATTCTGGGACTAGATTCCTGATCTTGCGACCCTGGCTTCAGGGATCTTGCCATTATACTCATACATAACTCTTACCCAGAGCTTTTGAAACAAAACGTCTCCTGCCAGCCCACCCTCTGAAACTAGACAAACACAAAACAGAACAAAACAAACCAAAAAACTCCACACAATTATATAAGAAACATACATGTGTACAAAATTGATTCTGGAAATATGAGTTAATGAGTGTTTCTCCTCCCTTCCTCTTTATACTTTTTTTTGCACGTTCTAAGCTGTAAGAAACACCTATTGGATTTGCCTGTCTGTGTTTACTTGATGTTTATTTTTCCTAATTGTAAAAGCAATAGCTGGGGTGGCCGGTTTGCTCAATTGGTTAGAGCATGGTGCTCTTAACAAGGTTGCCAGTTCGATCCCCACATGGGCCACTGTGAGCTGCGCCCTCCACAACTAGACTGAAACAACTAC
Source organism: Rhinolophus ferrumequinum (assembly GCF_004115265.2). Taxonomy (NCBI): domain Eukaryota; kingdom Metazoa; phylum Chordata; class Mammalia; order Chiroptera; family Rhinolophidae; genus Rhinolophus; species Rhinolophus ferrumequinum. The sequence continues at coordinate 88,529,031 of NC_046294.1, read as the reverse complement.
TTGACTTGGAGCTGATGGATCCTGGAAAAATTTAAATAAATAAAAGTTAAAAGAAGAAAAAAAGAAGAAAAGCAATAGCTGCTTATTACAAAACAAATGCTACAGAATCCTAACAGATGACAGTCCCCTATAATCTCACTTGAGATTTTTTCTTGTCTACATATTATTGTCTTGTCTACTTTTATTATTTGTGCACTCCATGCTGAAGTTTTGAGGTAGAAGTATACTGGTATCTACAAGGTACCTTGAAATGTGTCAATAAAAGAACGATTGATGGATGTGTAGAGGTATAGATAAATGTATGATAAAACAAGCACAGTAAAACAGTAATAGCAGAATCCAGATGGTGAGTATATGGATGTTTACTGTAAAAAAATCTTTCATCTTTACTCTATGCTTTAAACTTTTCATAATGAAATGATGGTGGGGAAACAACCTATAAAGATTAACAACAAAAACAAAACAAAACAAGTATTGGTGAAAATGTAGGAAAATAAGTGCTTTCTTATATATAGTTTTAGAAATAAGAAATTGGTATCACTTTTCTGGAGTGTATTTCAGCAAAACTATTTAACCAAACATGCAAACCTTTGTATTCAGAAATTCCATTTCTAGGAATTTTCCCTAAGGAAATAATCAAGAATATTCACCATAGCATTATTTATAATATTAAAAAAAAAAAAATTTTTACTGTCAAATAATGCCATATTGAATAAATAAATTTTGAACTACACATACAGCAATATATCTGAAGTCAACTGTCCCTCAGTGCCTTAGAGGTTCCCAGGAGGAGCCTCAGAGGCCCACTTCTGCTTCTACCACAGCAGGTCTAATCTATTTTACATATTGAGGTTACACTTAAGTCAGTTCCACAGCTTTGCAACCAATTGAAATAATTTGAAAATCACTGTAGTAGAAGAATATGTAATGATCCTAGGAATGTTCAAGATATTCCTGATGAAAAACACACACACAGGAATGGTAACGAACATACATCAAATTGCTCACTGACTCTAAGTAATAAGGTTATGGATAACTTTTATTTCTTCAGCATCACTTATCCATATTTCTAAATATTCTTTAATTAACACATTACTTTCATAAAAAAGAAAAAAGTCACTAAAAGGGCCATCAAAAATTTTAATATGGGCCGGCCCAATGGCTCAGGTGGTTGGAGTGCCGTGCGCCTAACGCCAAGGTCACTGGTTCGATTCCCACATGGGCCAGTGAGCTGCGCCCTCTACAGCTAAGATTGTGAACAACAGCTCTCCCTGGAGCTGGGCAGCCGTGAGCAGCCAGAGGTAGGCGTAAGAAGCTGTGGGCTGCCAGAGGCTGCTGTGTAACGCCATGAACGGCAGGAGGCCAGTATGAGTGGCCGGCAGCCGGCGGCGAGAGCTGCCGAGAGCTGCTGTGAGTGGCCAACCAACGACTGCGACTGACTACCTGAGGCAGGGGGAGCGCAAGGCTCATAACACCAGCATGGGCCAGGGAGCTGTGTCCTACACAACTAGACTGAGAGCCAACGGCATGAACCGCAGTGGAGGGGGAAGGTGAAAGAAGTGGGGGGGATTTTAAAATTATAATTCTTTTTGTTGATGTTAATAAAAATGCAAAATCACACCTCCTTCTGATTAAGCATTTTGGCAATACATATTTTTAAAAATTCACAGTCTTTCATACAGTAATTCTACTTTGGCTGAAGCTCTTGTTATGTACAAAGATGTTCACAGAAGCAAATTTATTACAGTAAGCGCTTTTAAACAAAATATCCAACAACAGGAGAATGATTATAAATACTGATATTATAGTCACATTATATAATATGTAATCATTAAAAGTAAGGATTTTGACCCTCTCTTTCTCTCCCCTTCCCGTCCTTGCTGTCCATCCCAGGGGGGAAAAGAAAGGATTCTGAAGAACTTTTTAAATGATAGGGAGAAATGTCCAAAATATATAATGCTAAGTTTAAAAAAGGAGAAAATATAAAACTCTATCTTGATCTAAAACATATATACAATTTACATGTTTACAGTCATGGCCAAGTAGCAAGCATCATCTAACCATCTGCCTAGAACAGCTAGCTGTAAAAGCAGGATAAAATACAAAAGAAAGAAGGCACTGGAGAATACACCAAGGTGAGCAGTGCAAATATCTTTTTTAAAAAATGAAACTAAAATAAAAGATATTTTCGGTCAAACAGAAGACATTTTCCATCAAACAAAATCTGGAATCCACTGACACACACACCAACCCACTCCCACACACTCTGTCTCTGTCTCTCTTAAGTTCTTTGGACAGAAGGAAAAGGATTCCAGATGGAAGTACAGCAAAGCAGTAAGAAATGAGGAGTACTATAGGATAAATATGTGGGAAATTTAAATGTCCAGGAAGTGTAAAAAGGCACTGATTCAAGGTAGACTCTAATGAGTCAAGGGTGCACAATGGAATCCCCAGGATAACTATTAAAAAGAATAACAGAAGGGGCAAAATGGTATAATAAAATTACTTTAAGAAAAGTGGGCGGAAAGAGTAGGAACAAACATTCCAATTACTGTAAAACAAAGAATGGTACACCGGATTTAAGGGGGAAAAGTATATAATGCTTACGAGAAACATATCTTAAATGTAAGAACACAGAAAAATTGAAAGTAAAAAAATGGTAAAAGATTATGCAAACACTAACTGAAAGAGAGCTGATGTAGCCATTTTAATATAAGACAAACAGACTTAAGGGAGGCAAAAAGTAGAACTAGAGAGTAAACTAGATAATAAAAATCATTATTATTTAGTATTAATAATTCTAAATTTCTATGTACCCTAATTACATAGGCTAAATACATATACAATACAAATGGATAGACTAACGAAAGAAGAGAGACCCACAATTATAGAGGGAGAATTTAACACACTCCTCTTAGTACATGATAGAACATGTAGGTTAAAAATATCAGGAGGGATAGAACATTTGAACACCATTAACAAACTTGATCTCATTGACATATATAAAATGCTATGCCCAACAACCACAGAATACACATTCTTATGAAAGGTGTAGATATTACTGGAAGTTACCATGAACTAGTCAATCAAGAAGGTCTCAACAAATGTCATAAGTTAAAATAATAGAGCATGGTTTCTGACCACACTAGAATGCAGCTAGAAAGCAGTACTAAAAAGGATAACTAGAAAATCTTCCAATGTTTGGCAATACGTAAATAACTGATCAATCAAAGAAGAAATCACAAACAGCAAAGGCATGCATTTTGAAGTGAACGATAATGAAACTATGACATATCAAATGTGTGGAATGCAGCTAAAGCATCTGTTATGGACCAAATGTTTGTGTCCTCCCAAAATTCATATGCTGAAGCCCTAACCCCCAGTGTGAACTGTATTTGGAGATAGGGCCTCTGAGAAAGTAATTAAGATTGGAAGAGGTCATGAGGGTGGGACACTGATTCAACACAGGATTGGTGTTCTGATAAGAAGAGATCCCAGACAGCTTGCTATTGCTCTCTATCCCTCTCCCCTACACGTGCGTGTATCAAGGAAAGGCCATAACAAGAAGGTTATGCAAGCCTGCAAGCCAGTAAGATTCCTCACCAGAAACTGGCTGTGCTAATCCCCTGATCTTAGACCATTCTTCTCAAGTGTACATGGGACGTTTTCCAGACAGACAATATGTTAGGCCACAATTTAAGTCTCAATAGATTTTAAAAGACAGATATCATACAAAGTATCTTCTCTGACCATAACGGGATGAAATTAGAAATCAGTAACAAAAATAAAACTGGAAACTCACAAAATTGTGGAAATTAACCAATACACTTTTAAACAAGCAATTGATCAAAGAAGACATTACAAGGGAAATCAGAAAATACTTAGAAGACAAATGAAAACAAAAACACAACATACCAAAACCTATGGGATGCAGCAAAAGTAGTGCTAAGGAGGAAATTTATAGCTATAAATGCTTATATTAAAAAACAGGAAAGATCTCAATTTAACAACCTAACTTTACAACTTAAGGCACTAGAAGAAAAACCAAAGCTAGGAGAAGGAAGGAAATAATAAAGATTAGAGCAGAGATACATGAAATAGAATAAAAAACAACAGAGAAAAAAAAAAATCAATGAAACCAAAAGTTGGGTCTTCAACAAAACTTACAAACTTTACCTAAATGGACTAAGAAGAAAGAGAGAAGGTTCAAATTACTAAAATCAGAAAGTGGGGACATTACTACCAATTATACAGAAATAAAAAGAATTATAAAAGAGTACTATGTCGGCCATAAAAAATAATGAAATCTTCCATTTGCGACAACATGAATCGACCTAGAGGGTATTATGCTAAGTGAAATGAGTCAGCCTAAGAAAGACAAATACCATATGATCTCACTTATATGTGGAATATAAAGAAGAAAATAAATGAACAAACAAAATAGAAACAGACTCATAGATATAGAGAACAAATTGACAGTTGCCAGAGGGAAGAGGGGTTGGGGAGCTGGGTGAAAAAGGTGAGGGGATTAAGAAATACAAATTGGTAGTTAAGAAATAGTCACAAGAGTATAGCACAGAGAATATAGTCAATAATGTTGCAACAACTATATATAGTACCGGGGGTTACTAATTATAGGGGGGGACCACTGCATAAATTATATAAATGTCTAACCACTATGCCATACACCTGAAACTAATGTAGAATACTGAATGTTAACTGTAACTGAAAAAAAGAAATAATTTAGGGGGGGAAAAAAAGAGTACTATGAACAATTATAAGCCAAAAAATTAGATAACCTCAATGAAGTGGACAAATTCCTACAAACACAAAACTTACCAAGAGACTACCTCACAAAGAAATAGAAAATCTGAATAGACCTATAACTAGTAAGAAGATTGAATCAGTAATCAAAAATCTCCCAGCAGAAGAGGCCGGTTGACTCAGTGGTCAGAGCGCAGCGCTCATAACACCAACGTCAACGGTTCGATTCCCACGTGGGCCAGTGAGCTGCGCCCTCCACAACTAGATTGAAGGACAACGACTTGGAGCTGATGGGCCCTGGAGAAAAACACTGTTGCCCAATAATAAAAGAGAAAAAAAAAAATTAAAAAAAAAAAGAGTAAAGGCCTTAAATAGACATTTCTCCAAAGATATATAAATGACCAATGAGCATAAAAAGATGCTCAACATCACTAATCATCAGGGGAAAGCAAATCAAAATTACAATCAGATACTATCTCACACCCATTAGGTTGGCTACTATCAAAAAAGAAACCAGAAAATAACAAGTTGGTGAAAAATCTAAAGAAACCGGAACCCTTGTGTACGATTGGTGGGGATGTAAAATGGTGCAGCTGCTGTGAGAACAGTATGGTGGTGCCTCAAAAAAATTAAAAATAACATTACCGTATGACCCAGCAATTGAACTTCTGAGTATATACCCAAAATAACTGAAAGTCGGGTCTCATAGAGATATTGTTCACCCTTGTTCATAGCAGTATCATTTACAATAGCTAAAATATGGAAGCAACCTAAGTGTCCATCAACTGATGAATGGATAAGCAAAATGTGGCATGCACATACAATGAAATATTATTTGGCCTTTAAAGGGAAAGAGGTTCTGCAATATACTACATGACCAACTGTGAGGACGACATGCTAAGTGAAATAAGCCAGTCACAAAAAGACAAATACTATATGATCATACTTACATGAGGTATTTACAGTAGTCAAAAATCACAAAGACAGGAAGAATAATGGTGGTTGGCAGGGGGAGGGGAAAATAGGGAGTTGTTGTTTAACAGGCATAGAGTTTTACAAAAAGAAGAGTTAAGGAGATGGATGGTGGTGAAGGTTGCACAATGTGAATGTATTTAATAAACTGTACACTTATAAATGGGCACGATGATAAATTTTATGTCATATATTTTACCACAAAAAAAGCAGGTACCTAAGAATTAAGAATTAAAATTTAAAATTGTAAGAATTAAGAAAAGAATTCTCTTAAAAACCCAACAAAACCAAAATTGCTTCTTTGAAAAGACTGATAATTGATGAGCCCCAGCAAGACTGATACAGAGAGAACGGAATGGAAAGAAATAGTCAAAAACATAAAATAGGTTACTTTTTACATGGTGCAAATACAGATCAATTTTTATTTTCTTCTTTATATTCCTTTGGGTTTTCTCAATTTTCTGTAAGTAAGCTGTTTAAAAGTACCAACTCCACTGTATGAAATACAGCTTTAGTAAACTTACCTGGCAGCCAGAGAATAAATGGCATTGGCAGATGCAGAGGGTTTGATTTTGGGGTGCTCACACTCTGGACCTAATGGGCTGCTATTCATATTCTGGAAAGAAAAGTGTTGAAAAAGGACCTTCTTAACACAATTACATATCTCTTTAAAGATTCATCTCTTTAAATCATCGTTTTGGTCATGTCTGTCACTCTACTAATTTAAAACCATCAAATGCTCGTTTCCTACCAAAAAAATTCAAATTCTTTTGGGAAGGAGTAGTCAAGGCCCTCTAATCTAGTACTAATGCACTTTCTAGCCCCTTTTCCTACTTTGATACACAAAATTTCTGCTCCACTCAAATTAAACTACTTTCCGTTCCACAGTACACCTTAAGTATTTCCATCATTGTAGCACTGATTGACCTTACTAACTATATCCACTTTGGAAAGAATACTTCAAATTCAGATGCCACTCTTTCCATAAAGCCCTCATGTTTGCTCTACCTGGAAATAATCTCTCCTTTCTCTAAAACTTAAGTGTTTTTTATTTATAGTACCCATGGTGCGTGCGTACACACTTACAGTATTTACAAACATGACTTACCTGCTCTGTTAAAATACATACTTCTTAAAAGAAAAATACACACACACATTCACACACTTCTTGAGGGTAGAAATGACCTATTAAATGCTACCCACAAATATTTGTTAACAGGCCATATAATTTCAAAATCAGGACTCACCATGGAGGTATCCAGACTGAATGTGCTTCCAAGCCTAGGCACATCTGTTCTGGGTTCCATTTGTGAGGGTAATGAAAATGGAAGTGAGTGCCGGTTGGTTAATTCTCTCCCTGTCCAAGGGTCACTATGGTTTGGGGCAACTACTGGTACTTTGGGGATTGACCGAGGCAGCCATGATTCCCCAAGGCGGCTAGAGGGGACAGGGGGCAGTTTGTCCCTGGATGGGCAGTCGCCTGGTGTACAAGGCAAGGGGCGTCTCTGAGGCCGGGTTTCCACTCCAACAGAATAAGGCCGGTCTGGAGGGGGTGGCGGCGGAAGATCTCGAAGTGTGGGAGGTATTGGTAATGGTTTGTCCTTGTGAAGGGAGCCAGAAGCGGCCTGCGGGTGTGTGACGGAAGCAAATCAATCAGAAACTACTAATCCACAACAAAGAATCAGAAAACTGTAGAAATGGATAATGCTTTACCTTTGAAGCAGTTCCAAGACCAGAAGCACTTGAAGGAATAGATACTCGTTGAAGGTCAAGTCGTGGTGGCACTGGGGGAAGGGAAGCTTGTGGGGCCATAGAGAACGGAGAAGGAGGCCGTTCCACCTAACACAAAGAAAATTTCCTAATAGGTTATTCTTGTTTGGGGGAGTGTCATCTTTCGACTCCTAAAGTTGTAGATAGCGAGTACTATATGAACACTGACTATGTAACTACCAGTGGGTCAGAGTTTGGCCTGGGGTATTACACTTCCTGAATTATTTTCATGTCACCATAAGAGGGCAGTCTCAATCACAGAAATACCAAGCAGATATAAGCTACAGGCAATTGTATCTAGAAATGGCTGTGCTACAAAAAGCTTCCTAGCTTATGATTTTTTTCAAAAATTACAATTTTCCACCTCCTCATCTTCAGAGAAAAAAAAAATCTTTTCAATATTAAAAACAGAAACCCATATAAAAGAAATGGGCAGACATTAACCTTTCAACAAAGCACCTGGGAAAATAATGTTTAAGGGACAGAACAATGAAAAGATCAAAGATAATAAATTCTCTGTATTATGATAAAAAGAAAGAAAAGAGATTTCTAAGAGAAAACGATCAAAAACATCACTAAAAAACACACTGAGTCCTGCTGAAGAAATGTTATTTCAATTCAGTAATTAAAAGGAATTAATATTTTTTGTCAACTTATGTTCCAAAAAATGAGGTACCAAATTAGAAAAAACAATACATGTATAAAACCTTTTCCATTTCCCTGCCTATAGCGGGTGATGAATAGCTGATAAGCTTGTACAAGTAGCTGTCAACAGATATACAGTAATTCATACAAAATGATACTTCGTACTTTACTATAAGACTGGGTATAATATAATACCAGGTATAATACCGGGTCTTATATTAATTTTTGCTCCAAAAGACACATTAGAACTGATTGTCTGGTTAGGTCTTATTTTTGGGGAAACATGGTACTTGCTTTTACTCATGCAAGAAAATGGGCTCTATGTCAACGGAACATGACCAACACCATATGAGCAGCTAAACACCTCAAGGGTTAAGGAAGTGAAAAGTTATTAATCAAGCTAATTCTCACTTCATCATCAATTTCTAGTCAGTCACTGTATCCTGTTAATTTTTCCATAAAAGAATCTCATATCTATAACTTCCTTTTCATTCGACTTACCAACCTTGGACCTGATTTATTAAAACCGCTTTTGGGTGTCTCCCAACTTCTAGTTTATATCTCACCAAATCCTTTGGCTCACCATTACCAGCTAAGCCATTCTTAAATACTCACTAGCTCAAAAACCATCCTTCAGTAACTCTCACCTTCCCACAACTCTCTACTCTGCAATTCCCGACTCTTCTGCCTTTGTTCAAGTTGTTTCCCAATTGAAAGGCCCTCTCTGCCTAGTTTGATCCTTCCCAGCATCCATCTCTCTCATTCCTAAAGTGCAGAAGGTTAAGCTAATCATATTCCTTAATTCATGCCACCATATCACAACCAACCCCAGCAATGTTCTTTTATCTTAACATATAATAAAGTTCCAGAAAAGGAAGAAGAAATTATATAACACATTTCCAAGACTTAAGGAATATAAATATCCACATGTAAGGGGTTCACTGCATAGCTAGCTCAATGAAGGAAAAGAAACCCATAACAAATAAACAAAACACATCCTTGGGGGTGGCCAGTTAGTTCAGTTGGTTAGAGCGTGGTGCTGACAACACCAAGATTGCACGTTCGATCTCCACATAGGCCACTGTGAGCTGTGCCCTCCTTAAAAATAAATAAATAAATAAAGTTTAAAAAAACCCACAAAAACCCACATCCTTCAATTTTCAGGGAATCAAGGATAAGGAAAATATCCTATAAGTTTCTGGGGATGGAAGGAAAGAGGGCACCAAAGAGCAAAATTACACCAGAAAGTAGAAGTCAAGTGAACTGAAGCTGTAACAATTTTGAGTTGAAATATTTTCAACCTAGAATTCTATAGCCGGAGTTTGAGGGTTGATTTAAAGGCATTTTAAGGTATCAAACATCTCAAAAAAGTATACCCCTCACCTTTTCACAGAAAGCTATTCTGAGGACATATTCCACCAAATAAGGACGTCAAGCAAAACAAGGAAAACATGAAAGCCAAGAAATAGGCACTCCAACACAGAGGGGAAGTAATGAAGTCTCGTGATGATGGCAAGGGGAGACTTCAGGGTGATGGGGAATGCAGCACCCCAGAATAATGTTTATTATTCTGTATTAATAGAATTTACTTCATAAATAATTACATTGAGCGGATGTTTGACAATATGGTAGGACTTGGTAGTGACAGGTACAAACTGAAAACTAAGGAAATAAAAATAAAGTGATTATCCCAGAAAAAGCAAAAGTAATTATATTATAGTTATTATATTACTTGGCACACTAGGGAGCAAAATCATTTAAACACTGAATATATGTTTGGATTTAGCCAAAAAACGTTCAGATAAATATAGTGGGAAGATATGGAGTAGGAAGGAGGGAGATAATAGGACACCTAAATCTTTTCCTACAATACCTGAAGTGAACAGATAACTAATATTAAAGAATCAAGGGGCGGCCAGATGACTCAGTTAGAGAGTGAGCTCTTAACAACAGGGTTGTTGGTTCGATTCCCACATGGGCCAGTGAGCTGCGCCCTCTACAGCTAAGATTGTGAACAACAGCTCTCCCTGGAGCTGGGCTGCCCTGAGCAGCTGGAGGTCGGTGTGGCTGCTGTGAGCTGCCACAGGATGCTGTCTGCTGCTGTGGGCTACCATGTGCTGCCAGGAGCAGCCAGTGACCAACATGAGAGGCTGGTCGCTAGCGTGAGTAGCTGGCAGCCATTGTGAGCAGCCAGTAGCCATTGTGAGCGGCCAGCAGCCAGCAAGAGCTGCCGTGAGCAGCCAACCGACGACTGGCGAACCGGTCGACCAACTGCTTCAGCCAGGGGGAACACAAGGCCCATAATACGAGCATGAGCCAGAGAGAGTTGTGTCCTACACAACTAGACTGAGAAACAACGGCTTGAACTGGAGTGGGGGTGGGAGGTGGAAGAAGGGGGAAAAAAAAAGAAAGTAGGACTCTTACATATGCTGCCTATAAGAGATTCACTTCAGATCAAAAGACACACACAGACTAAAAGTAAAAAGATTAAAAAGGATACTTCATAAAAATGGAAACAAATAAAAAAAAATCTGGCGTAGCAATACTTGTATCAGACAAATCAAACTTTAAAACAAAGGCAAAGAAGAGACAAAAAAGAACCCAGTAATCCCTCTTCTGGGTATTTATCCAAAGAAACCCAAAACACTACTTCAAAGGCATATATGCACCCATATGTTCATTGCAGCATTATTTACAATAGCCAAGATATGGAGGTAATGTAAGTGTCCATCAACAGATGAATGGATAAAGAAGTGGTACATATATACAATGGAGCATTACTCAGCCATAAAAAAGAATGAAATCTTGCCATCTGCAACAACATAGATGGACTTAGAAGGTATTATGGTGAGTAAATAAGTCAGAGAAAGACAAATACCATATTATTTCACTTATATGTAGAATCTAAAAAGCAAAATAAACAAAACAGAAACAAACTCACAGATACAGAGAATATTTTGATGGTTGCCAATTGTAAATGGAGGAAGGGATTAGGAGGTACAAATTGGTAGTTACAAAATAGTAATGGGGATGTAAAGTACAGCATAGCGAATACAATCAATAATACTGTAATAACTGTATGGTGTCAGATGGGTACTAGATTTATCGGGGTGATTATTTTATAAGTTATATACAGGTGCGATCAAAAAATATTTGTTTAAATTTAAAAAATGTATTACAGTAACAGACACGTTGCCATTAATCCCCTTTAAAATACTCCCCCTCACTTCGAACACACTTATCCCATCGTTCTTGCCACTTTCTGAAGCAGTTCTGGAAGTCCTCTTTAGTGAAGACCAATAATGTCTTCACTTCATCCTCCATGATGACAACGTTCCATGTTACACATTGCTTCTGGTACGGCAATTTCTATCAAATCAAAACATTAAGGTGTGTCCTCATCCACTTTATTCACTGGATCTGGCACCGCGTGACTTCTGGCTCTTCCCCAAAGTCAAATGACCATGAAAAATAAACATTTTAAATTGATTCAGGACATCGAGGCAGCCACAATAGTACAACTGAAGATACTCAAGAGGACTTCCAGAACTGCTTCAGAAAGTGGCAAGAACGATGGGATAAGAGTGTTTGAAGGGAGAGGGAGTATATTGAGGGGGATAAATAGCAATGTGTTTTTTACTGTAATACATTTTTTAATTTAAATATTCCCATATTTTTTAATCACACTTTGTAAATGTCTAATCACTACGTTGTACACCTGAAACTACTATAATATTATGTCAAGTGTAATTGAAAAATAAAACATTTTTTTAAAAATCTGTCAAAAATTAAATATTTTTACTCAAATATTTTATTCATACCTTATACAAACTATAAGATACACAGAATAAAACAAAACAGCCACCAAGTACCTACCATTCAGCTAAGAAGTGAAATACCACTGTCATTGTGAAATGTCCATGTGCCCCTCCCCTAATTATATCCTTGTGCGCTATCAGAGTTTAAATTTTTCCATAAAAGAATCTTTTATCCGGAAATTACACTGCTAGAGATTTACCCTACAGTTAGACATACAAAATAATACCAATATGTATAAGCATAGAATATGAATGTCCATTAAGAGACTAAATTCCCAAATAGCAAAGTGACAATACTATACATGAAGATATTTTTCTCTACTTGAATTTTCACAGTGTATATTTATCACTTTCATTTAACTGAGTAAATTTAATATCATTCATATTTATCAGCTTTGGAAAAAAGTGTTTATTTCCTTCTTTCCTCTAAAGTCCTATAGGACTTAAGAGTGTGTACCGAACAACTGAGAACAATATATACTGTCTGCCTTGTGTTAGTGTTTCAACTGCATATATATTCTCTTCCCAAATAAAACTACTAGCTTCTTGTGGGCCTTTGTCTTAGGTTTCTTATTCCATATAGCATCCAATACAGAGCTACTTACGTAGCACAGTAAAAGCTTTGTAAAAGTAACATGTGCAAAAAACAATTCAAATATTCTATAAAATTAAAGTCCTCTGAACTTGTATCACCAGAAATAATAGTAATTTGCTGTGGAGTCTTCCAATTTTTTTCCCTATGCATGTTAAAAAAATTTTTTTACAACCAAATTTTTTTACGGAAAGAAGGTGATACTATACATAGTATACAGTTGTTTCTTAAACTTGATATACCTTAGATAGCTTTCTACTTAAGTATATGTAAACTGACCTCATTCTGCAGAGCGTTCCATTACAGTCCTGCAGTAAGAATAATCATTCCCTGCCCCCCAGAATCTGTGAATGTGTTGCCTTATCTAACAAAAGGAATTCTGCTAATGTGATTAAGGATGTGTATGATCTTGAGGTAGGGGAGTTATCTTGGATTATCAGGGGTGGGCCCAATCTAATCACATGAGTCCTGAAAACCAAAGAACCTCAGAGAGATAAGATTAAAGGAGTCCCGGAGCCAAAGAATGAGGTTGGCCCCTAGAAGCTGGGAATACTGTCAGCTGAGAACCAGCAAGGAAACAGGGATCTTAATCCTGGCAAGGAATGAAATTCTGCCAAACCCAAATTAGCAAGGAAATAGATCCTCCTCTAGAGCCTCCAGAAAGGAATACCAGCCTAATGATACCCTGATTTTAGCCTGATGGGACGTGTGTTGAAATTCTGACCTACAGAATTATAGGAGAATATGAGGTTTGACCATTAAGTTCGTGAACTTGCCACCGTACTCTTACATTGGCAGCACTGTACAAACAGCTCGGTAAGCTTTCATCATCTTGGTATATAAGTGTCTCACAGCTGTGTTCGTGTAGACGTGTGGTGGAGTCTTGCTGAGTGACGTTCCTTATTGTGTGTTTTTTGTGTGTTGTCACGAGAATGTCTCAGCTTGAATTAGAACAATGAAAAACATTAAATTTCTTGTTAAACTTGGCAAGAGTGGCAGTGATACCAGGGACATGTCAGTCCCAAGTTTATGGGGATAATGCCACAAAGAAAACAGCAGTATACAAATGGATTAAACGCTTTTCTGAAGGGAGAGAACATGTCAGGGATGAAGAGAGGTCAAGGCAGCCAGTAAAGAGCAGAACTGATTAAAACACTGCAAAAATTCGTCGAATTGTGCGACAAAATCATCGGCTGACTGTGAGAAGCATAGCAGACCAAGTAAACATCGATAAACAGTTAGGAAAATCTTAACTGAAAATCTTGGCATGAGAAAGGTATGTGCAAAAATGGTCCCGAAGGAGCTCACTGATAAACAAAAGCAAAGGAGAGTCGAAGTTAGCCAAGACCTTTTGGAGAGGCAAAACGATGTTTTGGGCCATGTTATTATCACTGGTGATGAAACATGGGTGTACCAATATGACCCTGAGACAAAGCGTCAAAGTGCACAATGGAAGTCAGACAAATCTCCACGACCAAAAAAGTTCCATGAGCCCAAATCAAGAGTCAAATGATGCGGCAAACCTTTTATGATATCAGAGGGATTATTCATTATGAATTTGTACCAACTGGACAGTTTACCAAGTTTACTATTTGGAAGTGCTGAAAAGGCTGCATGAAAAAGTTATATGAAATCTGAACTTTTTGCCACCAATTCATGGCTCTTGGATCATGACAATGCACCACCTCACATGGCACTGTCTGTGAGGGAGTTTTTAGCCAGTAAACAAATAAATCTATTAGAACAGCCTTCCTTCTTACCTGATCTGGCCCCCAATGACTTCTTTCATTAACTGATGATAAAGGAAAAATTGAAAGGAAGACATTTTGATGACATTCAGGACATCAAAGGTAATACGATGACAGCTCTGATGGCCATTCCAGAAAAAGTTCCAAAATTGCTTTGAAGGATGGACTAGGCACTGGCATTGGTGCACAGCTTCCCAAGGGGAGTACTTCGAAGGTGACCATAATGATATTTAGCAATGAGGTATGTAGCACTTTGCCTATGATGAGTTCATGAACTTAATTGTCAGACCTCACATGTTGTTTTAAGCTGCTAAATTTGTGGTAATTTTTTGTGGCAGCAACTAAATATTAACACATGTGGACATGTAGGTTGTTTCTAATTTCTTATTAGTACAAATAATGCTATAAGAATAAGTACATCTATAGCTTTATGCACTTGTCTGAGTATTTCTTTACGATAAATTCCTAGAAATGGTACTGCTAATAATTCAAACTGTGAATGTTATATATTTTGATAGATTTCAAATTGTCCTCCAAAAAGGTTGAACTAATTTGTACCCACTGAATGTGAGTGCCTGTTTCCCCACAATGAGTATTATTACTACCTATAAAAATTCATGAAGAAAAAGGGGTATTTAAATTTCAAATAAATACATATATGAAGCATCACTTCTTTATCTTATTATTCATCTTCCTTAATATTCCAGGAGTTACCAGTAAGTTTTCACAAGGAAACAGAGAGCAATCTATACAAAAATATAAAACTGCTATAGAGATCAAACAAATCTCTTAAAAAGGAACCAAAGAACCTATTTAAAAAGCCCAAGACTACTGTCAACTTCAAAAAACAAAAATGTACCAAATGGTTCAGGTTTCTTCAACTATCCATTACTGACATAGCATAGATAAATTGATCAATTCCTGCTTTGAAGTGTTTTCAGTTCCCAGCCAAACATTCAATGTAACTGCTATATGCTCAATTTTGAGTAGCCGATTACAAATGAAACATGGGTCTTTCCTTCTACCGTGTTTCCCCGAAAATACAACCTAGCTGGACAATCAGCTCTAATGCGGTTTTTGGAGTAAAACTTAATAAAAGACCCGGTCTTACAGTAAAATAAGACCCAGTATTATATATATGTTATATAATAATATTTATAATATTTATATTATATTATATTATATTACCCGGTCTTATATTATAGTAAAATAAGACCAGGTCTTATATTAATTTTTGCTCCAAAAGACGCATTAGAGCTGACTACTGGGTAGGTCTTATTTTCGGGGGAACACGGTAGAACTTAAAATATAATAGGAAATACATTTAATAAATTATTACAAAGCGATAAATTCTACAGCAGAAATATTCACAGCATCTCAGAAACACCTGGCCAAACCTAGATTATATGTGTGTAAATACATATGAGTTGGGGGTGGGGAAAGCAGGGTACAGTCTAGAAAGGTTTCCTAGGAAATGAAAACAGCTAAATTACATAGAAACTACCAAGACAAAAGCATAGAGAAGCTTTTAGTGGTTCAGCCTTGCTTAACCACAAATGATAAAGTAGAAAGGATTATCAGTGCAAAGTGCCTGGAAAGGAGAGTGGATTTAACCTATTAGGTAATGAGAGTCATCAAAGAGTGTGAGGCAAAGGAATGAGGTGGTCAGGTTTGTTTTGTGGATCAATGACTCTGGTAGCAGAAAGAACAGATGATGATGCGAGCCTGAAATAAGGCAGTGACACTGAGGACACAAAAGAGGAGCTACACTGGATATAATCATTTAAGAGATAAAATTCATTCTTTCAATGTTTATTGAGAACTTACTACCATGTTTTCCTGAAAATAAGACCTAACCAGACCATCAGCTCTAATGCATCTTTTGGAGCAAAAATTAACATAAGACCCGGTATTATATTATGTATTATATTATATTATGTTATACCCAGTCTTATATTAAAATAAGAGTGGGTCTTATATTAATTTTTGCTCCAAAAGACGCATTAGAACTGATGGTCCGACTAGGTCTTATTTTCGGGGAAACACGGTATGTGCCAGGCAGGTGCTGATATAAAAGAAAGCTTCATTTATACCAAGGAAAGGTACCCCATGAATTTATAAGATTCTAAACTAGAGAATCTGCAGCATATTAGAACCTTTTGTCCTATATTTACTAAAATCTTCATGGACTGCCTTACTTTTAAGATTTAGAGAATAAATCCCTATTCTACTCTATATGATGTAGCAGAATTTGATCACATCCTTTTTCAGCCTTTCTCTCTCCTATTTTCACTAGGGCCTTTCTAGTTTGTTTAGTTTCTACGCGGTACTTCCTATGACCCTCCAATCACTTTTGTTGTCATTTATTTGATTATTAAGAGTGTCTCCTTTCTCCCCACCAAACCTAATTTTCTAATGCCCAGACTCCATTAGATAAAAACACAAGAACAACATATTCTAGTCTCAGTAGCAAAACAGGGTCCAATTCTTTTATTCCCTTTCATTTTTTCCAAGCTATAAGAGTAAAGCCCAGTTTTAGGATATAGACAGTAAGAGCATGGGCCTTGAAGGCGGAATGCCTGGCCACAGATTCTGATTGGTTCAACTTACTAGCTGTGTGATCTTCAGCAAATTCCTTAACCTCTCTGTGCCTCAGTTTCTTCATCTGTTAAATGAGAATAATAATAGAACCTATTCATAGGGTTATATGGGTTAAAATAAGAAAAGAGCTTAGTATGGTATCTCTCACATAGTAAATGCTCAATAAATATTAGCTATTATTACTCCTTGTAGTTTGGACGTCATTAAGTACTCTATAGCTCTAGAACACAACTCATAATAGACTTTGGCAAAGTCTCTTAAATTAGAGTCTTACTTTGGCACCAGCTAATTCCTTCATCATGAAGAGAGAATCATCAGCTCGTTCATCATCATCATCATCATAATTTGGGGAAGGAGATCCCTCTGCTCCTTGCCTCAATAGACTGCCACTTCCTCTCGGATCAAATGGATCTACCACAATGGGCTCAGTACCTTTAATTTCACATCGGCAGAAAGGGCAACCCTGGCCTTCTGATTCCTGCAGAGGAAACAGAAGATGGTAACAGACACACCTGAAAGTACTTAAAATATTCATCCATCAGAAAATACATTTCCTAAAGATGGAAAAAAAAAAATCAAAAATTTAAAACATACCCTGCAAACTAGGCCATTCTTTTTATCTGTAAAGGATATATATAATCCCCAATTCTTCAGAGTGATTAGTATTACAGAGCTGAGAAAATGCACGATTAGGATCCATACCTGCCAGGATGTAAGACATGATGTGCACATGAGGTGTCCACAAGGCTCAATCTTTACATCCTTGTCATTTTCAGCACATATTTTACACAGTTGGAATGTGGAGCCCATCTCACAGTATAACTCATATTGTTCCTTTGATTTAAAAAAAAATTAAGAGGTTACTCAGCCTATTCCAGATATTTGTTGAACAAATGAATGACTATAACCATAAATGCTAAAAACCGAAAAATTAAAGACTGTTACTTTCTATATAAATTTTGCTTATATAAAAGTTTCACAACAGGGACAGCCAGTTAGCTCAGTTGGTTAGAGCGCAGTGCTCGTAACAACAAGATTGCCGGTTCAATCCCCACAGGGGCCACTGTGAGCTACATCCTCCACAACTAGATTGAAACAATTACTTAACTTGGAACTGATGGGTCCTGGAAAAACACACTTAAAATAAATAAAAGTTAAAAAAAAAAAAAGTTTCACAATAGTGATCAATGTTCTCCCATAAAGCAAAAATCACCAAATCTTAGTCCTATGTTAAGCTACGTGGTTTAAAGAGAAACCACACACACATAAATTCACTAATCTAGTCAATGATTTAACATTCAAGTGTGCCAATTACTTCATACAATTCTACTCTCAGTTCTATTAAGTATGTACAAAAGTTTGTGATATGGTTATGGTATAAAACAAAACTCACCTGGGTCACTTTGATGTGGTCTTGAGGAGTTGGCTCACATAAGCCTGTCAGGTCAGGATTCTGATTCCGTCCATCAGGAAACAAATAGCTGTAGAAAGAGTAACCAACCTTGGGATTTTATAGAAGCCAATTTATTACTGTTTGCTAACATCGACAAATAATATCTGGGCATCTTCTCACTGTAAAAGGGCAAATCTGAACATGGGCAAAGATAAATCTTACCAATAAATAATCTTTAAAAAAATATATAACACAGAACAATTCCAAAAACTCCAAACACTGATTCTCCATATTCTCCAAACACTGCTATTCTTTTTTCCAGGGCACCATGCCACAGACCCTATCTTTTAATCAAGGGGTTCACAAACTTTTTCTGTAAAGCGTCTGAGAGTAAATATTTCAGGTTTTGTAAGCTACCTAAGTCTGTGTCACATATTCTTCTTTGGTGTTTTTTTTTTCTTTTTTTTTTTAAACAGAAAGGAAGAACTATCGCAGGCACAGGCTGTATCAAAACAACTAGCCTATGGGCCAGTTTGCCAACCCTTATTTTAACCTATGGAGGGCCACAAAGCATAAATTCTTAAACTGCATTTGCTTTTGACCAAAGACTTGAAATATCCTAGTTTATAGATTTAACACTGAAAGACACCAATTTAAAAGAAATGTAAAAAGAAGCAAATTAAGCCACTGAGATCACCAGGAAGCTCCAGCATCAAACTGCTCTGATATTTCAGCAAGCACCCTTTAAGCTCCAGGGCTACCATAGAAAACGATACATAATGGAAAAGGATTTTCCTAATCACCTTAAAACACAAATAGTTTTCTGATACCTAGTCAACTGTTAGTATTTTTAGTGCTTACCAAATGATAATCAATTTGAATGCCCAAAGGAACAGTAATTCTGGAATAAATAAGAATCTAGTCATAAACATTAGCATAAATTACAAAAGTCCAAAGCCTGAAGAAATGCTACTGAACCGAATTGAAGCTAGGATGAAGGATATCATAAGGAGCAAACATCTAAACACTAATGTTGGCTAGTTAAATAACCGGCAACATTTTCTAATTGGTATAATTTTAAATCTAATATAGACTTGAAAATAAGTTAACATTTGGAAAAGGAGAAAGATAATGATTACCCATGGGAATAACTGAAGCAGTAGAAAAAAGTAACTTCAACCACGGAATCCCTTTTAAATAAACACAGATGTCCTACAGAACTTGAAGATCAAAACAATATAACCTGTTAATACGTTTCCTGACTCATACTCTGTAGAAGAACCCTGAAAGAAAGTCATAAATGATGAAGTTTTATAGCCCCTAAGTTCTTGGACTCAAGCAGATGGTAACAGTAGGTACTCACAAGCCTTCCCTGAAGCCATCAATCAGTGCTTGGAAGAGAGGTTTATTGTGAGGGATTGTCTGGAGAATGTTCCCATCAGCCGTGACATACCCAATAGCCCACTGACCCAGACGCGTACAGCTCAGCCGAAAAATATAACTGAGAACAGAGATAAACAAAAATTTTAATACATATATTCATATTAGAATGCAAGACGAACAAAAATCAGAAGGACCATCAATAATAAATTCTTCAATGACTCCACACCAAAAAGCAAGACACATAAGCCCAATTCTTAAGGGACTTGAAAGCATTTATCAAATCATAGGATCTGAACGAATCAATTCCTCTGATACACAGGCATCAATGCTATTGCAGAAACATGGCCACTGGGGAACTAATAAAAGATCACATTTCCTCAATTCTAACAAAGGTCACAGAAGAATAAAATTCAGGAGAACAAATCTCTTTGATTCATGGCACTGACCTGCCAGGTTTGTGAATGAATTTCTGGAGCCGAGCTTTTACTTCATCATACGTCAGGAAAGCCATGTAACCAGGATGAGTTACAGCAAGACTATTCCAGTTCCTGAGCAATGAGGACCAGGGCTAAGGAAACAAGAGATCAGTCAAACCATTTGGCTCAAGATATAAAACCAGCCTCAGAGCAATGAAGAACAAAAGGAAAAACAACCTCAATTCTTAATTATAAGTGCTCCATTTATTGTCACAAATTTTCAATTATATGGTCACTTTGAGGGAAGACATACATGTTTGGGAGATAAGAACTCTGAAAAGCTAAGAAGAAATGAATGTATCCTTATAGGGAAAAATTAACAAAATGAAATTCAAGAAATTTTAAAGCAGTTCCAACTAACAATAGTGAGGTTAAACAACAACAAACAAACAAAAACAGAAATAAGGCAGGAATTACATGTGCAACTATGAAGTTCCAAATAAAAGTTTATGCAAGTTGGCATATACACACATTAAGTTTTTTTCTTTTTCTTAGAAAAAGAAAAAAAATGAGTTCTTTTTGAAGCATCAATACATATATCTCAATATTACAGTCAAGAATTTCAATACAATAGAAGAAAAGCTGGAAACATACACAATTATCCAGTAACAGAGAACTGATTAAATATACCATATTACAGTCACACACTGTATAATGATGTTTCAGTCAATAACATATACCACGGTGGTCCCATATTATTATAATGGAGCTAAAAAAAGTCCTATCACCTAGTGATATTGCAGCCATCATGTCAAAACATTACTCATGCAATGTTGGTGTAAACAAACTTATTGTGCTGTAAGTCATACAAAAGTATATATAACACATACAATTATGTACAATACGTTATACTTTATAATGATAATGAGTAACTACGTTACTGGTATATGTATTTACCATATTATACTTTTTAGCATTAATGTAGAGTGTACTCTTTTTACTTAGGAAAGAAAAGTTTGCTGTAAAACTATGCTGTGTTATGCCGGGAGCAGCCTCATACATCTCCTACTTACCGTGTCTCTTGATTGCATCATTTTCTCTTGTGCTTGATTTAGTCTCATGTTGTTTTATAAATTTAGTGTAGCCTAAGTGTTCAGTGTCTATATAAAGCCTACAGCAGCGTGCAGTCATGTCCTAGGTTTTCACATTCACTCACCACTCACTCACTGATTCACCCACACCAACTTTCTGTCCTGCAAGCTCCATTCATGGTACGTGTCCCATATAGGCGTACCATTTTTTATTCTTTTATACCATATTTTTCCTGTACTTTTCCTTTGTTTAGATACACAAATACTTACCATTGTATCATAACTGCCTACAGTATTCAGTGTAGTAACGTGCTATACAGGCTTGTAGCCTAGGAGCAACAGGCTATACCATGTAGCCTAGGTGTGTAGCAGGCTATGTCATCTAGGTATATGCAAGTGCACTCTACAATGTTCACAGAAGGACGAAATTGCCTAACGACACATTTCTCAGAATGAATCCCCACTGTTAAGTGGTGCATGATTGTAGGTCATTTTCTGGACATTCTACAACCATTAAAATGATGCAAAAGAAGAATATTTAATAACAAAAAAAGATTATAAATGTGAGGGGAATAAAGCAGATTGCAATTATTATTTCTACCAAAAAATACTGTGTATGTGTGTGTGTATATCTATATCTGTATCTATATCTATATATAGATATGAAATACAGAGTAGTTTTATTTTTTTTTTTGCTTACAGTTTCTAGAATAAAAATACTTTTCTAATAGGCAAGATCCCAAATGTTATCTTTTTAAAAGTTTCCTCTTTAGAAAAGCAGCAATAACTATTTTAACCAACTTTTTAGTATCCTACCTGAAAGAGTCGTGTAAAGATGTCAAATTCAAAAACTGAAATATAATCATTGCAGGTCAGATCAATAGTGGATTTCAGAGCCATGGCTTCCAGCCCAGAACTGATGGGATGTACTTCATGAAGGGCCTGTCGGAAGCTCTTCCAAGGGACTATTGTCCTGTGGGGGGGGACAAGGAGGGCAGAGATAGGAAGAGGGGGTGAAAAAGCACAGAGTGAGGTAACAGATAATTCTGGGTATTATAATCAAGGAAAAGAGAGCCACAGTAAGCTCTCAATATCAATTTCAATTCTCTTAAAGAAACTGAGCTATATTTTGAATTGAGAACAGAAAGGGAGTAAACGATATATTTCTTAACTTTCTAATGAGTAAATTAATAATAGAGAAGTCTTTTTCCAATATTCTTTGGCAGAATGTCACAACTTAATTTCCCATCTCATCTTTCTTCAGACATTTGTTCTATTAGAAGCACAGAAAGAGAGATGAGATTATTCTTTTTATATAATAAATGTAATCTGTGGCCAGACCTCACTAATTGAACACTTGGGTTTCAACTAACATTTTAAAACCATGTAAAACATTCTGAGTTCTTTGAGGAACCCACAATACCAAGCAAGGACTAGACAGAAGGAAATAGGTTTAAGGTGCAGGAAGAACAGAGTTCTGACAGAGATGAAAAAGAAATTATTTAACATAAGAGTGACTAAACCCCAGATAAGGCTAACAAGAGATTTCTCTTTCATAAATCTTTAAAACAAAGTAAACCTTTGAAAAGCTCATGTATTCACCTGCCTGAAAATAAGAGATGAAGTGGTATTTTGAACTCTTTACTAATGTAGTTACTAAGTTAAAGGTACAAAGTTAAACTTATTTCCATCCTCTTCAACTAGGTTTTAAAAATATGCTAATTATTCTATATTTTACATGTAAACTTGTTTTTAAATAAAGAAGGCATTTAAAGAGACAGATTAGAATCTGTATATTTCACTGAAAAATTTTATTGCTTTCTACCTTTTCAGTCCTTTGATCCAAAATTTCAGATATATAAGAACATTTATATTAATACTTAAAAACATAAGCTTGACTCATAAATCTGTCTAAATAATTTAAAACTTCTGTATTTCAAAACACAATACAATAAAGTGGAAAGACAAACTAGGAGAAGATATTTGTAATGTAACAAAGAAATATTATCTTACTACAGGAAAACGACAAACAATTAATAAAAAAAATGGAGAAGACAGGAAGAGGAACAGGCAAGTCAGAATAAGAATCCTGACTAGTCATAAATGTGAAAAAATGCTCAATCTCCCTTATCATCAGGAACATAAAGCAAAATACCATACCAATTCATATTACCAGTGTCAGCCAAATTGTGGAACTTGTGGAATTTGTGTCCACGACTTACAGGAATATAAACTGGTACAACCACTTTGGAAAACAATTAGGCAATATTTGGCAAAGCAGAAGATGTGAAACCCTCTGACTCAACAATTCCATTCCTAGGTATGTAACTCTGGAGAAACTATTGTATATGAACACAAATACAATTTTGTTCCCTATAGCACTGTTTGCAGTAGCAAATAATTTCAAATGTGAATGTCAACTAACGTAATGGACAGAGAGAGAAAGAGAAGAATATTCAAAGAGCATGGGTTTCAACTGAACCTGCAAAGGTTTATTTCTTCAAAAAAAACAGGAGCGGGGAGGGGACAAAAAATGTTAATATTTACCAAAGCTGGGAAGTAAGTATATACATAATCATTATTTTTCTGTTTTCTCATATTTTAAATATTTCATTAATTAAAAACTAAACAAAACCCCACAATACAAGCTTCATTGTTCAAATTCATTATTTTGAGACTTACTTTTCCCCAAAAGCTTTCCTCCAAAATTCTGCAGCATCTGCTTTAGTAATCCGAAATGTGTCTCCTTGAAAGAGTCCATTTGGGAAGATTCCTTTTAGTTCTGCCAGCATGTGACTGAAGATCAGGGACAGTTTGGTTAGGTTTCGCCTACAAATAATCAGAAGTACAATAATTAAATAAAGATACAAAATCATTTTTATCTTAAATGCACTGAATTCACCAAGTGTGTTAATATGTGAACATTAAAATACATTTATAAAAACCCTCTTCAAGTATACTTTCTGGCCAATATTATTCCAAGATATATAAAACTAAGAAAGAAGAGAGGAAAGAACACGCTGTTGACAATATTAAATACAGCTGAAACCTTAACAAGTGCTTGAGCTGTATGGGTCCACTTATACACAGATTTTTTTTCAATAAATAAGTACAGTATGGTAAACGTACTTTCTTCCCTGTGATTTTATTAACATTTTTTCCTCTAGCTTACTTTAAGAATACAGAATATAATACATATAACACACAAAATATGTGCTAATCAACTGTTTATGTTATCAATAAGGCTTCTGGTCAACAGCAGGCTACTAGTAGTTCAGTTTTCAGGGAGTCAAAGTCATACAGGGATGTTCGACTGCATGGGTGGGGGACAGGCACCCCTAACCCTGTGCTGTTCAAGGGTCAACTGTACTCTATGATATTGTTATCTTTGTTCAAAGAAGGGCTTCAGAAGCTGTTTTTGCCCCAACATCAGAGAGAAGATGCAAACAAAAGGGCAGAAAGATTGTTGCAGCCACTAGGTCCACTCCTATTCCCTCCATTCAAATACAAGTTGTATGGTAAATAAGACAAAATAATTTACAGTAATATATCTTGAGGCTTTGAATCTTAAATTCATCAGGCCCACTAACTCTGAGCATAAACTAACATGAACAAATTTACTATTTTATGATGAGATGTAAGAGAATTCAACAAATAAGTGTAAGAACTTGTGCACCGCTATAACCACTCAACTCATAAGAGAAAGGAAATGTTGGAAAAGCAAAATATGTTATTTCCTGCTTTGCATAAGCTATTCAGGATCATTTTTTTAAATAACTTTTATTGGGGACTATTGGGGGACAGTGTGTTTCTCCACAGCCCATCAGCTCCAACTAGCTGTCCCTTAATCTAGCTATGAGGGCGCAGCTCAGCTCCAAGTCCAGTAGCCATTTTCAACCTTCAGTTGCAGGGGGCCCAGCCCACCATCCCATGCAGGAATTGAACTAGCAACCTTGTTGTTAGAACTTGTGCCCCAACCAATTGAGCCATCTGGCCACCCCTCTGGAAGCTCAGTGGCAGCCCACTGTCTTCAATCTAGTTGTGGAGGTCACAGCTCACTGGCCCATGTGGGAATCAAACTGGCATCCCTTTTGTTCAGAGCTAACACTACAACCAACTGAGCCATCCAGCCACCCCGCTATTCTGGGTTTTAAAAATCATCATATAGGGCCGGCCCAGTGGCTCAGGCGGTTAGAGCTCCACGCTCTTAACTCTGAAGGCTTCCCACATGGGCCCGTGGGCTCTCAACCACAAGGTTGCCAGTTCAATTCCTTGCGGGATGGTGGGCTCCGCCCCCTGCAACTAAGATTGAACACGGCACCTTGAGCTAAGCTGCCTCCTGGATGGCTCAGTTTGTTGGAGCGCCGGCTCTCAACCACAAGGTTGCCATTCAATTCTTTGAGTCCCGCAAGGGATGGTGGGCAGTGCCCCCTGCAACTAAAGATTGAACATGGCACCTTGAGCTGAGCTGCCGCTGAGCGGGATCCTGAATGGCTCAGTTGGTTGGAGCGCATCCTCTCAACCACAAGGTTGCCAGTTCGATTCCTCAACTCCCACAAGAGATGGTGGGCTGCGCCCCTGCAACTAGCAACGGCAACTGGACCTGGAGCTGAGCTGTGCCCTCCACAACTAAGACTGAAAGGACAACAACTTGAAGCTGAAAGGCACCCTCCACAACTAAGATTGAAAGGACAACAACTTGACTTGGGAAAAAAAGGTCCTGGAAGTACACACTGTTCCCCAATAAAGTACTGTTCTCCTTCCCCAATAAAATCTTAAAAAAAAAAAAATCATCACGTAACTCATCCAAATAAAAAATAAATTAAAATTCTCAATAAGATGATGTCACAGAAATAGCGGGTGAGGTGATCTTGAAATCTCCCCTGGAATTAACAACAAACTGAACAGCTGTAATTCCACAAAGGACTCCCTGCGCAGCAGACAGGCAAGCCCAAGAGACACACAACTGAAATCATCTAAAGGTGGGCAAATTGGGCGAGCGGGGGTTAGAGAGAAAGGGGAAGTGCGGAGATGTGGGCCATGTGCAGGCCAGGCCACAAGCTCTGGGCTTGCTGGATTTCAGAGCTATCACAGTCATGGGAGAGAGAACTCGGACTGCTAGGGCTCCTCTTATGGCCCACAGTCCTGCCTGAGGGATCAGCATATAACACGGCTAAACCCAATGTTCATGGAAGAGACCTCAGAGCAAAGACTGAGGAAGAAGGGTGAGAACAGAGGTTTAAGCCCTCACTGCCAAGCAGAAGATGGAAGCCTTACGCATGGAGCTTACCCGCCTCCTCCCCACCCTCCCAGAGCTCGCCCCACTCCCATCCCCCCAGTGCTAGAAGCAAAACGGCAGCAGTGTCACATCAAAAGAACAGAATATTTACAGCTCTGAGGGCTGCAACCATGCAACCCCAAACTTGCAGCGCAGATAGTTCGGCTAAGGGGAAGGAACACTGGGTGTAAGATAGCTGTGCTGGTGGTCGCCGCAATTGCTCAGAGCCACCTCTCACAACCCACACTGCCCCTGCCCCCACTTATCTTGGCGGATCCTTGTAGGGGTAAACAGAGCCACTGAAACATATAGGCTCTGAATCTGGTGCCGGAAGAGCTTTGAGACTCAGAAGCTCTCCACATCCCCCCATGGTGGCAGTGCCGAGACCCAGGCGACCTGCTCACAGAGGAGAAGCCCACCTTCCAGGGAACCCCACATCGTATGAGAAGCTGGAATAGTGCAAGACAAAATATAACATTACAGCATGAGAGAGAATAAAAGGCTGCAGCGGGAGAGAAAATAAAATACTCCACCAACACCTACTGGAAAGCAAAATAAATACTTCTTCCTATCAACGTGTTGCAGAACCCATTCCTATAGATGTCTAGGAAGAGAAATAATAATTCATTAATTACCATGAATAACCAAGGTAACAAGGCAGCTCTGAAAGAAAATGAGAAGTCTCTGGAAAATGAACATGGAAATATGTGACTTAAATGACAGAGAATTCAAGATTGCAGTTCTGAAAAAACTCAACGAGATGCAAGAAAACACAGACAGGGAGTTTAATGAATTCAGAAACATAATCAAAGAACAAAATGAACATTTTACAAAAGAGATTGAAATTTTTAAAAAGAACCAAATAGAATTTCTAGCAATTAAGAACTCAATAAAAGAAATGAAGAATAAAACAGCCAGCTTAGGTAGTAGAGTTGACCAGATGGAGGAAAGAATCGGTGACATCGAAGATAGAAATCTGGAAATGACACAGATGGAAGAAGCGACTTAAGAGTTCAAAGAAATGAAAGAACTCTACAAGAACTTTCTGACTCCATCAGAAAGAGTAACATAAGAATAACGTGCATACCAGAAAGAGAAGAGAGGGAGAAGGGAACAGAGACTATATTCAAACAAATAGTCGATGAGAACTCCCCAAACTTGTGGAAAGAACGGGATCCTCGAATCCAAGAAGCACACAGAACACCTAATTACCTCAATCCCAACAGGTCTTCTCCAAGACACATTGTATTGAAGCTGTCTAAAATTAATGACAGAAAGCATCCTTAAGGCAGCCAGGGAAAAGAAGACGATAACCTACAACTGAAAGCCCATCAGATTATCATCAGATTTTTCAGCAGAAACTCAACAAGCCAGGAGGGAGTGGACTCAAATATTCAAACTATTGAAAGAGAGAAATTTTGAGCCAGGAATGATATATCCAGCAAAGGTACCCTTTAGATATAAAGGAGGAATAAAAACCTTTACAGACATACGGAAGCTGAGGGAATTTTCTTCCCCCCACCCGCACTTTTGGCCACCTACCCCCACGTCCCCCCTCAACACACACACTCCAGTTCAGGCCGTTGTTTCTCAGTCTAGTTGTGTAGGACACAGCTCCCTGGCTCATGCAGGTATTATGAGACTTGCGCTCCCCCTGGCTGAGGGAGTCGATCGCCAGTCGTCTCAGTCGTCTGTCAGCCGCTCACAGCAGCTGACGGCAGCTCTCACCGGTTGCCGGTTGCTCACAATGGCTGCCGGCCACTCACGCTGGCCACTGGCCACTGGCCACGGCAGCGGGCTGCTGTTCACTCATACTGGCCACCAGCCACTCATGGCAGCACACGGTAACCCACGGCAGCACATGGCAGCTCACGCTGCCCTCTGGCTGCTCACGGCAGCCCAGCTCCAGGGAGAGCTGTTGTTCACAATCTTAGCCGTAGAGGGCGCAGCTCACTGGCCCATGTGGGAATCGAACTGGCGGCCTTTGGCGTTAGGAGCACAGCGCTCCAACTACCTGAGCCACCAGGCCGGCCCTGGGAATTTTTTAATACATGAGCTGCACTACAAGAAATACTGAAGGAGGCTATTCAACCTGAAACAAAAAAGCAAAAGAATACAAAATCGTGAGTAGGATTCCGAAAAGACAGACAGCAGCAGGAAATGGCAACCCCAAACACTATACACTTACACATAACATACAGGGTAGGGGCGGACGGGTGGCTCAGTTGGTTAGACCGCAAGCTCTGGGCAATGGGGCTGCCGGTTGGATTCCCACATGGGCCAGTGAGCTGCGCCCTCCGCAACTAGAATGAAGACAATGAGCTGCCGCTCAGCTCCCAGGTGTCTAAATGGCTCAGTTGGTTGGAGCGCGGGCTCTCAACCTCAAGGTTGCTGGTTCGACTCCCACAAGGGATTGTGGGCTGCGCCCCCTGCAACTAACAACGGGCAACTTGACCTGGAGCTGAGCTGTGCCCTCCACAACTAAGATTGAATGGACAAACAACGTGACTTGGAAAAGTCCTGGAACTATACACACTGTTCCCCAATAAGTCCTGTTCCCCTCCCGCACCCCCCCAAAAAAAAAAAACAGGCAGAGGACCTGAAGAGACATTTCTCCAAAGAGGACATACAAATGGCCAATAGACATATGAAAAAATGCTCCACATCACTAATCATCAGAGAAATGCAAATAAAAACCACAATGAGATATCACCTCACCCCAGTCAGAATGGCTATCATCAACAAGACAAATAGTAACAAACGTTGGGAGAGGCTGTGGAGGAAAAGGAACCCTCAAACACTGTTGGTGGGAATGCAGACAGGTGTAGCCGTTACGGAAGGCAGTGTGGAGAGAGGTTCCTCAAAAAATTAAGAACAGAATTACCATATGACCCAGCAATCCCTCTCCTGGGTATCTACCCAAAAAATCTGAAAACATTTATCCGTAAAGATGTATGTGCTCTGGTGTTCATTGCAGCTTTATTTACAGTGACCAAGACATGGAAACAACCAAAGGGTCCTTCAACAGATGATTGGATAAAGAAGATGGGGTATATATACACAATGGAATACTATTCTGCCATAAGAAAAGATGAAATAGTGCCATCTGTGACAAAATGGATGGATCTTGAGGTTATTATGCTAAGCGAAGTAAGTCAGACAGAAAAAGTCGAGAACCGTGTCATTTCACTGAAATCTGAGATACAAAACTGAAAGCAACAAAGGAACAAGACAAACAAATAAAACAAAAACTCATAGATACAGACAACAGTTGAGTGGTTACCAAAGGGTAAGGGGGGAGGGGAGTGGTAGAAGAGGGTAAGGGGGACCAAATATATGGTGATGGAAGGAGAACTGACTCTGGGTGGTGAACACACAATGTGATGTACAGATGATGTATTACAGAATTGTACACCTGAAACCTATGTAACTTTACTAACATTGTCACCCCAATAAACTTTAATTTAAAAAACAAAATTCTCAATAAAAAGGACTACTTAAACATCCAGACCTAACAAATATTTTCAGTAAATCAAACCTTAAAGAAGTATGCTTTACAAAAACTCCTCTTCCTTTACCAAAAATGAAATGGTAACATCCAAATTATGTAAAAATATCTACATAAGTGCATATGCCACTACTCAATGTTTTAACACTTAGTTAACTTTATTCTTTATTTTTTTAAGTTAACTTTATTCTAATAATTTGTTTAATGGATGTGATTATAAAGATGCCACACAGTACCAATGTAACACACCAGATAATATTTCCACTTTTAGGTATGTACTTTAGTCAGATTATCTTTATCTTTAATGGTATTATCATACAGGACAAGCTATAGATGCTTTAGATATTGTTATACACCCAAACAGCTACTGATTACACTTGCTTATTTTCCCCTGCCTCAATAATCAGTGTTTATGTATTCAAAAGTCTATTCTTGTTATACAAGTGGACTAAAACATTTCAAGTCAATTCATGATCAAATTTCATTGCCTAAGAATTCTCTTTAATAGAGAGAGATTTTTTTTTTCCTTTTTATGCTACACTAGAGAGTCACCATCAGTCTCATCTTTGTCTTTCCTGGATAAAATGCTGCACCAAAGTAACCAAGTCTCTCTAGCCCTGACTCTTGCTGCAAAATGCTGCTGAAATCTATCCAGTCAGCTGACCAACAAATCAGCTTCGGTTTTTTGATATTTGTCTTCTTGCACTTGCAGCAAGTTATTCTGTTTCTAATTTTCTATTTGTTTTCTGAAAGCAGCTACAAAAGTGGTAAAACTTTGAAGATAATTGAAAATTCATACGCTAAATAGCTCAAAGACAAAAATACAAGCACATGTCCAATGCCTAAACTCTGTCACTGTTTTCCTCCCTGCGCTGTGAGATCCTTCACTTACTGCTGGTTAGGACTTTTACTATTTTAAAAATAAAAATTGAAAAGATCAAGAATACGTGTATCACAGAGAGATTCTGAATCAGCACAAATTATTCCCAATGACTTTACTTACAAGTCTTAAGGAGGACACTAGACTACACAGTGCACTGAGCCTCAACATTTATGTAACATTCTACCAAATGTTAATTCTTAAAGATTGGTAGGTGAGAGTCCATGATTCCCTTAAGATATGCTAAATGGTCAGAACCTACAATGTGTAAAGAACTATGCTAAACAGTACAGCAAAATATGACAGAAAATATATATTCACACTCCCTAGGTTACAACAGAGCTTTTCTTAGAAAAAAATAGGTTTGAATCTTACTTCTTCCCGAAAATATCTGTCCTTGGTTTCTCCAGTGTTGTTCTCTTGGTTCTCCTACTTGCTTTTGTTCTTTCTTTGCCTTTTCTTCCTATTCTCTTAATAGAGCTATTTCCCAAGAATTTGTTCTCTATTTTCCTTTTAATCTCAAGGCTTCAAAAACTATTTTGCAAATTATTCCCAAACCTTAGACATTGGTAGCTTTCCATCTGCCTACATTTCTCCATTCAAATGCTAACTACTTCAAAGCAACATGTTCAAAATTGAACTAATCCTCCTCTCAAATCTGTTCTTTTTTCATGTTCTCTATTTCTGTATTTAATGACACCACCATCTTACTTTCTAGCAGTTCAAAACCTCGGGCTCAACTTGACTTCTTCCATTTTCCTTATTCTCCATATCTGATTTATTTGTCAATTTGCTGACCATTTGTTGTCAATCCTACCTTTGAATTACATTATTATTCTAATATGCACTCCTTGCTACCCTTCACCTACCTACTCCATAATTCAAACTTCAGTCCCTTCCTATGCACATCCAATCATACCACATATAACTGTCTTCTTTTTTTTAAATGATATTTATCCTTTAAAGTTATTCTGAAGTTTATTTTTTATTATTATTTTTTTAAATTGGGGAATATTAAGGAACAGTGTGTTTCTCCAGGGCCCATCAGTTCCAAGTCGTTGTCCTTCAATCTAGCTGTGGAGGGCACAGCTCAGCTCCAAGTCCAGTTGCCGTTTTCAATCTTTAGTTGCAGGCACAGCCCACCATCCCATGCGGGAATTGAACCAGCAACCCTGTTGTTCAGAGCTCGTGCTCTAACCAACTGAGCCATCCAGCCGCCCCCTCACTGACTTTTAAGGAAGGGAAAAAAACAATTTCCATAGTGCCAATGGGACAAAACCCAAATTCAGCTTCCATTTTAAGACTTTCCACTGATCTGGACTTAACCTACCTTTCTAACTAATTTCTTAATTCTTCACTAGTATATTCTAGCCAAATTGAATACTTCATCTTTTCTTATATGTACTACTATATGTACTTTCCTACCTCTGAGCTTCTGCTTATCTGTTTCCCTGGTCTGAAGTAAGACCCAACTTAAATGTCATTTGTCAAGAAGCCAAGCTAGAAGTAATAAATCTCTAAAATACCCCCAGCATTTTCACTGCAGTTCTTAGTCATCTGAACACATCTTGTACTAAAGTTATCTGTATACATGAGAGCTGAATCCATTTATGATGTGTATTTATATCCCCTTGGGCATCTGGCACAATTTCTAACCTTCATTATACCCTCAGAAAACATCTGATTGCCTATTACCGTGTTTCCCAGAAAATAAGACCTAGCCAGACAATCAGCTCTAATGCGTCTTTTGGAGCAAAAATTAATATAAGACCCGGTCTTATTTTACTAATATAATATAATGTAATATAATATAATATAAATACCGGGTCTTATACTGATTTTTGCCCCAAAAGATGCATTAAAGCTGATGGTCTAGCTAGGTCTTATTTTCGGGGGAACACAGTATTTGCTAGG
Organism: Rhinolophus ferrumequinum; assembly: GCF_004115265.2. NCBI lineage: Eukaryota > Metazoa > Chordata > Mammalia > Chiroptera > Rhinolophidae > Rhinolophus > Rhinolophus ferrumequinum. The sequence continues at coordinate 88,496,258 of NC_046294.1, read as the reverse complement.
TACTCAGGATGGACACAACAATGGACAAAATTCTTGAATTTATGGCATTTAAATTCCCTTGGGAGTATCAGATGGTGGGATAAAAGTACTTTGAAGAAAAACAAGACAGGGTATGAGAGAGTCATGTAGGGTTGCCATTTTAGAGAGGGTGGTCTTAGGAACCTCTCTGAGTGTTGATTTTTAAGCCAAGTCTGAAGTAAAAACAGGAAGTGAGTTTAGGGATGTCCAGGCCTTGTCCACATCTTTGACTCTTCAAATAATTTTCCACTGAGAATCTACCAGGTATCTAGCACTATGCTGGACCAGAGATAAAATACACATACCAAAATAATGGACAGAAAGCTTTCTTAATTTGTAAAGTAAGCCACAAAAAAGGGCAAGTTATTGACCACAGGATATAATGGCACCATGTACCAAAGAGCAGTTCAAAGTGCTGACTAAAATAGCTACTGACAATCAATTTAAGACTCTTTCCTACTCAAGGATGCATCCCCCAAAAAGCCAGCTTACATTTCTTAAAACCAACAGAGATGCACACCGTCAGCATCACCCTTCTTAAAAGGAAATCAAGAATCTATAAAAGCCCATGGGGTCACAACATTTTGGAACTGATGTGAGTTGCAATTCTGTTCAATAACATTTTTAAGGCCTTAGGCTTATGGTTCAGTGTCTAGAATATATAGGGCAGAATTTAATCAGGAGAATCTGTCTAAACATGTGAACTCAGATTATGCATGATGGCTATTTGGGCTTACTACAAGGCAATCAATACTTTTCAAACTTCTCTCAGGAGTTACTTCAACTCATACAATATGTTCTCCCAATTCTCTAAAGATCCACAAAGGAGCACAACTGTTCAATTTTTTGTAAATGCCCTGAGGAGAAAACTTTCCTTTCTTAATTTCCAGTAGTAGGAAGTAGTACAGGTTTTTCTTTAACTCACTATTTGAAGAAGGCAATTTTTACTACCTTTAAATCTAACCATCTACATACATGCAAGCAACTTCAAATTCTACTCTATAGCTTCCACCTTCCTCTTCTCTTCTCCTCTCACAACTTCCCCATAATCAAATGCTAATTCTATATGCAGTGTCAATTGTTTAAGTTCAACAAGGGTGTCAGTCCTTTTCCAACTCAGATCCTACTCTAAAAGTCAATGTACCTTAGACCTAAAGTAAGGGGTATACATTTTTCTGTGTATAATTTCAGTTAATAAGGGACTAAGATTTATTAGGCTGGTGTAAAAGTAATTGAGGTTTTTGCAATTTTTAACCTTTTAAGCCACCATTACTTTTGCACCACCTAATATATGTCACCAATAGTTAGGTATATTAAAAATTAAAGAAGGGGCAGCCAGGTGGCTTAGTTGGTTAGAGCGCGAGCTCTCAACAACAAGGCTGCCGGTTAAATTCCCGCATGGGATGGTGGGCTGCGCCCCCTGCAACTAAAGATTGAAAACAGCAACTGGAGCTGAGCTGCACCCTCCACATCTAGACTGAAGGACAACAACTTGGAGCTGATGGGCCCTGGAGAATACTGCTCCCCAATATTCCCCAATAAAAATGAAAAAAAAATTTTTTTTAATTAAAGGAGCAATTATAGCTCCTGTTTTAGTTTCACAGTAGGAAAAAAAGTGTACAACTTGATAGGAATCACAATCAACATCTCTACAGATCAAGCAAGAGAGTGTTGAAAAGCAACTTTTATATGAATATGAGATAAACAGAAAATTCCTCAAATGATGCCGACCAGTACACTTACTACTACACGAAATAATGGGGGGGGGGGGGGGGAGGGAAGGCTATCTTGTTACTCCTGGCCGAGAAGTATTATGCAGAGAAACAGGAAATGGAAAAAAGAACACAGTATGGGAAGATAAATTAACCCTTAGTATTAAAATGTATTTATTAATGTTTAAGACAAGTACTGAGAGCATTACCACCCTTTTTTGTTTTAATGAAAATCCCTTAGAAGTACAATAACAGTTTTAAGACAAAATAATTACTGCGAAATGAACATTAAGAAGTTGAGGTCTTCTAGAAAAAAATAATGACCTACAAAACAATTAATCCAATGTATTCATCAAGATAGTCTCACGGTTACATTTTTTTTTGAAATTCCACTTTGATAATCAGAAATAAATTCTGTAATTGACAAGCATACTTTCTTTATTCCTTCTATAAAGGAATACCTGATAATATATATGATGACAGCCAAGAGTACTAGAGATCTAAAATATACTTCCTGATCTCCCATTAACTTATTGTGTCCTTGGGTAGTTATTTAACCTCTCTGGGCCCGTACTGCCTCAGATGTAATAAAAGCTGGAACCAATTACTCTGAAAAATCTCCCTATCTATTAAAATGTATGAATTTATGCTATACCACTGATTTGAAATTGGAAAAGAAACCTTAACTTCAGCAGTTTAATTTCATAAGAGGGTCAAAGAAGAAAGACAGAGAGATAGAAAACTAGTGTTTTTCCCTATATGACTAAGAACTAGAAATTATACCAAGAAATAATAATTTTTAAACGTATATTTTTATCCCTGCCTGCAAGACTTTAAATGAATTTATGTCTTATGGAATTTAAATAAACAGTTAATTGTGTAAACTGTATATGGGGCCTGAAATTAATCTAATCTGATGAATTAAAATACTGTTATCTACTCTGACACTAGGGATTGGCTAAATCCCAGAATGTTAATTATTTTACTCAAAGAATTTTACAATTTCTAAAGAAATAACACAGAAACATTGAAAATCATGTCAGCCATTTCAAAACTGTCTAATGTGAAAATGGTTCAAAGACTCAGAAAGAAGTTTCTTTGACTTTTTAAAAGGAAAGCAGAACTTTCCTTTTAAAAATAATTTAGTTAATTGTAGAATCTACGTGGTAAGTATATGATTATTTTAAAATTCTTTCAACTTTTCTGTATGACTAAAAAATTCCGTAATAAAACACTGGGGAGAAGAAACCCCAACAATCTAGGCTGAATTCTATTTTAAAAATATTTGTGGACCTAATGATTCTGTAGTTCCCAGTGGAAAAATGATTAACATTAACATTTTTAATACAATGATTAACAAACCAGCTGCACAACAATATATACCATTTTGGAGTTGTAAACATTCCCAAAATGAGGTCACTATATAACCCATTCTTTGCCATTCAGCCATGGTACGGCCTGAAGAACTCACACAGTGATAAACTAATTCTACTGCTCAATGGTGAAGTTATCAATGCTTTAAGTATTTCATTTACTGATACCATTTCAGTGATAACTATGCTGTTTTTCCTATTAATTAAACTCCAAAAACCTTAGTGTCATCTAAAGAATGCTGAGTGAGAATATACTGAGATGACACTTATAACTGAAGAGCAGCATCCTCTGTTCACAGTAATCAGCTTTAAAAATAGATACAACGGAACTTCTTTCAACAAAGCTTCCCAGGAAGTCAACGCATACTGTTTAACTCTTATCTTCTTAAGCTGCTTTTAAAAAACGGCAAAATGAAAACCATCACTTACAAAAGGCCAATATAGCCAATATAAGCTAAAAATACCAATGACATTTTTTACTAAACACATATTAAGTATAATTGATACTATACTCGTGGTCCTGCTTTTGAGAATCCTAAATTATACGTGGTTAACATCACACAACATTAATAATCTAGAACATCCCGCGGTTTCATAGAATTATAAAGCTACAGGGATGCTAACCTAGTTCACTAAGTATGTGGAAAGGCAGCAGCCCACATGAGAATCTCCAACACTCCCGTCATACTTCTATCAAATTAATTTTAAAAGACACCCAATCTCCTTAATCCCCCTACACGAAAATCTTCAATGACTTCCCAATAACCACTAAAAAATTCAAATTGCTCAGTTTGTAAGTCAAAGCACTCACAATATGGTCCTGATTCACCTTTCTAAATATATACTGCTCAATATTTCCCAAAACATTCTATCCTTTATATCCTTTCTTTCCCATTATATCCTTTCCAGGCGGGCCCGGTGATGGTGTTATAAAAATATATGCCTCTCTCCATCTCTAATAGTTAACATTAAGGGCTTAATACGTATGTATCAGATACTTTGCTAAACTACATGTATACTTCAATTAACTCTCTTAATAATGCTGTGAAGTAAGAATTACTAATCCTATTCTACAAATGAGTAACAAAAACTTACTGACATTAAATAAACGTGCCCAAGGTCATAAGAGCTAGTATGGCAGAGCAGGTCTGTCTAATTCAAGAGCCCAGGCTCATTGGTATGACACACAGTATTTCCTTTCCAATGACTATGATTACTGAAATCCCATTGAAAGTTCATTTCAAATGCTGTCTCCTTGGTGTGTGTCGGGGGGAGGACAGGTTTGCCAGTCTTCATTTAATGTCTCCTCTCCAACTTTGGACAACACCCCACCCCACCCCGCCAATAGCATCTTGTTCATACTTTGCACAGGCTCCATCGTGTTCCTCTTTTTATCAGATGTCTTATTCCCCAGTGGGATAACAACTCCTTAAGGACAGGGGCAGGGAAGGTGCCTCACATACTTTATGCCCTGCAGTTGTAAACACACTGCCTTGCAGTTTACAGTCATTCAATAAAATATGCAGAATTAAATTGGAAAATACAACTTCCGTTTTAAGTAAACTTTTTTATTTTGGGATTTTAGGTTTACAGAAAAGTTACAAAAATAGATCATTCCCATATACCCCTCACTCAATTTCAGTTTCCCTTAATATATTACTGTGGTACACCTGTGAAAACTGAGATACCAACATCAGTATAGTCCTATTAACTAAACCCAGCCTTTATTCAGGTTTCCCAGGTTTTTTTCCCATTAATATCCTTATCTGCGCCAGGATCCAACCCAGGAATACCACGTTACATTTATTTGTCATATCTCCTTAGTCTCCTCTGGTCTGTGATAGTTTCTTAGCCTTTCCTTGTTTTCCATGACCTTAATTGTTCTGAAGTGTACTGGTCAGGTATTTTGTAGAACAACCCTCAATTTGTGTTTAGCTAATGTTTTCCTCATATTTTGACTGGGTTTAGTTATGAATTTATAGGAAAAATACCACAAAAGTGAAGTGCCCTTCTCATCACATCGTATCAGGGGTACATAAAGTCCATATGACATAACTGGTGATGTTAACCTTGACCACTCACTTAACGCAGTGAGTGTTTGCCATGCTTCTCCACTGTATAGTTACTACTGGAAAATATTTACTTTTCCAAAGGTATATTCCTTCTTTCCTAACCCATTTAAAACAGATCACTTATACTAGAGTCAACATTTTTAAATGATTAATGTGATACATTCTCATTAAAGCACAAACTATCGAGGCATAACATTTGTAAGTTAATATCTTTGGTTTTTGGTTGATAAAAACAAAAATAGCTTTAAAAATCATAGTGAACATTTAGCAAATGTTCACTAAGCTACATTAACTTATGGTGCTGTCATTATTTCTTAAAGAATTCAAGAATATAATTAGACTTCTCTATAAAATAACCCAAGTTCTGAAAGACAACTATGTAAATTACATACACTTAGAGCATTTGTCCACAGCTAAAAACATATTAACTCTGAGAACTGATAACTACTTCTCTATACCAGTTCCTTAAGGAACATACTAACATATCAGTAACAAAATGCAGAAATCTCCAAAACTTCTCATACCCTTTCCCACAACAAATAACAAAAACCACCAACCACCTTTCAGAAGGCTCATCCCGTGAACTTAAAAAACAAATTTAAAAATATACAGATAAATAGACAGACAAAACAAAGTATACTGAGCAGAAAACAGCTCTAACAAAATCTAATTAAATATGTAGAAAGTCTATCTAGTTATCATTAATTATTTAACTCCTGAGTATGACACATCAGACATCCATTTCCACTTAAACATATAGTTTCTCTGAACAAATATAGAGTAGCTACTAAACGTTGCTATTCTCAAAACTCTGAAAAGAACATGGAATTTTCTATAGCTATCTGAATCTAAGACTGGAGGGATTAAAACCAGGGAAATCTTCATCACTGCCATTTCTTCAATGTATTTTCCATTAAAAATAATTCTCCTCAAGTTCAAGATTCTGTGTCTTTATACAACTCTGATATTAGTATTTCACTTATTTACTTAGTAGTACTTAGTATTTAGTTAGCAGTATTTTATCAAATTTAACATATTTTTATTAAGAAACTATAAACAAAGATAATGTCAGATAACATAGAAAAGAAAGTCTCCCTGGACCTGACTATCCAGTTATCAAAGCAGTCTCACACACTTAGGCAGACTTTGGTAGACTAAAGTAAAAAACCAGGTGTCACAAGAGCATGAGGAGGAGAACCACTAATTAAAACTAGTATAATTTAGGAGGCATCTTGGACTTGAAGGAAAAAGGAATTTCCAGATAATATGGGAGCGAAAAGGATTCTAGGCCAAAGGAATGACCAAAGCAAAGGCTCAGTAAAAGAGTTCAGGGACTATCAAGTCGGCTGGTGTGGCTAAAGGCTAAAATGTAGAATCAGTAGCATATGACAAAACTAAAAACACTGGCAGGACTCAAAATACAGAAGATAATCTTCAGTATGAGAGATATAACAAATGCAGCAGGAAGTCATTAAGGGTTTAGAACTGGAAGTGACATCGAATCTTCCAATCTGTTTTAAGGCCACAAGTAATGACAGTAGTATGCAAGATGAATTAGAGGGGACAACGACAAAAGCAGTGAGATCAATTAGGATAATACTGCAGTAGAAAGGTAACGGGAGCCTGAATGAACATGGGCAGTAAAATAAAACAGATTTGAGAGCTACTGCAGAAGTAAAATCAAGAAAATAAGATGACTGAGCGGGAGACAGAAGATGATGAACCTGAAACTCTGAGCCCAAGCAACTGGAAGTAGAATCTTAAAATAATATATTAATAAAAATTAATAGTTTTAAGGACTTACTATGTGTCAGGCACTTTGCCTATTTTAATATTTAATTCTCATTCACAATTCTGTAAGATGGATTCCACCAATACCCCCATTTTATAGATGAAAAAACCGAGGCTGAAAGAAGTTAAGCCAAGAATTCCAGTAGTCCATGCTTGTCACCACTATATAACAACTCAGGGAACACAGAAGAGGAAGTTGGTATGCTGATGAAGAGGATATATTCTGTGTTCAGACATGTTGAGTGTGAGATGCCCAAAAGATATTAATATGGCAATGTCTAGCAGGAAACTTGGGAAAGAGGTAGCAAGTAGGGAAACAGATCTGTAAATAATCTGTGTAAGACTGTTGACTCTGTGGGGAATAGAATTGTCTGCTAATGCCCTCACACAGGGCAATCAAAATGATATGGAGTTTTTATCAAATCAACATGTTGTCTATCTTAAATGTACACAATGTTATATGTCAAGTATATCTCAATAAAAATCTAACAAATTTAAAAAAACTGAAACGGAGTTTTGAAAAGACTTAAAGTTTCCCCCTTTGGGAGGAGTGTGGGAGTAGGTAGGATGGAGTCAGAACAGAAAAGAACAGCAGAGGCAGGCTTCTCTTATACAAAGCAGTACAAATCCATGTGAAAGATACATGGAAATACTGGGCAGTCAATGTCCCAAATGAGCTATATTTATCTATTTACATTTTTAATTTTTAATTTTTTTTTGGTGTTCTCACATAAGGCAGAAATTAATGCCATCTCTGAGACACAATCTTTGTTTCTTAATACAGACTTGATGAAAATGCATTTAGTGTCTTAGTACTTCCTCACAGATTTCAAATTTTAGGAATTCTAACACCCATTCAGTAGTATCTATTATGCCTCTCAACAGGAAAACGTATATGGAATTTATACATTAGAGCCACTATACAAAAATAAACAGTATAGGGGCAGCCGGATGGCTCAGTTGGTTAGAACGCGAGCTCTCAACAAGACTGCTGGTTCAATTCCCACCTGGGATGGTGGGCTGCGCCCCCTGCAACTAAGACTGAAAACAGCAACTGGACTTGCAACTCACCTGTACCCTCCAAAACTAGATTGAAGGACAACGACTTGGAGCTGAGGGGCCTGGAGAAACACACTGTTCCCAAATATTCCCCAATAAAAAAATAAATAAAAATAAAAATAAAAAATGAACAGTATTTACTGAGTTCATTAAATTCTGTAAAACGTGATAAAATGGCAATACTGTCAAATGGGCAGAGGTATATTCATGAAGGGGGAAACAGAGCATAAGAATAGATAATAAAAATCACAAAAGTATCTTGACTAGAATAAAAGAAATTTAAGGGCCGGCCCAGTGGCTCAAGTGGTTGGAGCGCAGAGCTCCTAACAACAAAGTCACTGGTTCAATTCCCACATGGGCCAGTACAGCTAAGATTGTGAACAACAGCTCTCCCTGGAGCTGGGCTGCCGGGTGAGTGAGCAGCCAGAGGTCGGAGCCAGCTGTTGTCTGCTACTGTGGGCTGCAGCGTGCTACCACGTGAGTGGCTACCACGTGAGTGGCTACCACGTGAGTGGCTACCACGTGAGTGGCTACCACGTGAGTGGCTACCACGTGAGTGGCTACCACGTGAGTGGCTACCACGTGAGTGGCTACCACGTGAGTGGCTACCACGTGAGTGGCTACCACGTGAGTGGCTACCACGTGAGTGGCTACCACGTGAGTGGCTACCACGTGAGTGGCTACCACGTGAGTGGCTACCACGTGAGTGGCTACCACGTGAGTGGCTACCACGTGAGTGGCTACCACGTGAGTGGCTACCACGTGAGTGGCTACCACGTGAGTGGCTACCACGTGAGTGGCCTGGCGGCCTGCAGCAGCCAGCAAGAGCTGCTAAGGGAGGTGGGGGAGGTGGGGTGGGGGGTGGGGAGGTGGGGGTGGGGAGTGGGGGGGTGGAAGCTACATCAAAGTGCCAACTTAAACCTATAATGACAAATCAGTAATAAATCCGTAAAAATCTTCAGAATGCACAAATAGAACTGGAGATACAACTAAAAAATACAAAAAGTAATTTAATAACAGAATACAATTAACTCTATTCTGATAATTTTTACTAATTTATTCATTCCATAAATACTGAGTGCCTACTATATGGCAAGCACTGTTCTTCAACTTACAAATGTAGGGAAAATGGACTATTCCAAACCCTAAGTAAACCAAAAACCATTAAATGGTGTAGGTATCAAAATTCACTCCCCACCCTTAATAGGCAGTCAGACATTTACGAGTATGCATGCACAAGCATGCCCATCACACCGCGGTGGCACTACAGGAGAAGTTTTGCTATACATTCCCTGTAAAAGCTAATTTTTATTTCTACAAACTTCACACATACAGAAAGACTCATTTTGATTACTTCCATAATCAATGGCCACAAAAATTGGAGGTTAATTTCACTTAACAATATAGATTAAAAAATCCTAAATGATTATTAAATAGAATCTAGTGAATATATATATACACATATATACATATACTTATACATACCTACAGATATACATATATACATACATAGGGTGTCAAAAAAATGTATACAAATTTTAAGAAAGGAAAAAAACTGTATTAAAATCGTAATAATACATACCCGTAACAAAAGATGAATGAATACAAGTCAAGTTTGACTTCTGGAGAATTAGCCCTAGATTAAAAGCTCTTCTGGTCTGGACTAACAAAGTTTAAAAGGATCAAATTATTCCAAGTAACTCACCTGCGTCCCAAACAAAGCTCAAGAGTATTTATAATACGAAAGTATCTAAGCACCTAACAAAGTAAAATTAACAATGTCTGGCATCCAAGCAAAAATTACCAAGTATGCAATGAAGCAAGAAAATACGATTCTTAGTGAAGATAAAAATAAATTAACAGAATTAAATCCATGAGCAACACAAATAACAGGATTAACAGACAAGGATATCAAAACACTTATTATATTTATATGTACAAAAAGGTAAAGAAACACTTGCACGTGTTAAGTACACGGGAGACATTACAAAGATCCAAAGCCAACTTCTAGAGATAAAAACTAAAATGGAAGGGATGTGCAGCAGATTAAATAAATATTGCAGAAGAAAAGATCAATTAACTTGAAAACAGAGTAATAGAAACCACCCAAAATAAAACACTGGGAAAAATGAACACCAGTGGCCTGTGAAACATCAACTGGCCAAATATACATACAAATGGACTCCCCAAAGGAGAGCAGAAAAATGGGGCAAAAATATTTTTTAAGAAATAAGATTAAAAATTTTCAAATTTTATGAGAACTATAAATTTTAGACTGAAAAAGTACAGAGAACAAATTAGGATCCTCTCATACCTCTTTCCCAAGCCCAAGGAAGACATTTCTATGCCACCCTGCATCCTTTTCAAACTGAACCCCTCAACACAGCAATCTAAGCAGCTACAACCTATCCATAGGACACTTATTAAAATCTATTTACCATCCTTGATATTCTGTTCCTTTGAAATGTATAATGGTTCAACTACAAACAAGTCAGATTAGTTTGCCTTGCTCCAGAATTACAAAGTAGTATGTATCATGAAAAGCTTACTCTTTAAGAGATTAGAAGGAACTGCACCAAAATGACAGCAGTATCAATCACTTTCTTTTTCCTTTCACTACTGTCTCAATTTCCTATCATATGGCTATGCCATTTTTTAAATGTATATATTAATACAGCAGTTCTCAAAGTGTGCTACACAATCCTTGCAGAACCTTGAGACCCTTTCAGGGGGTCTGCAATGGTAAAATTATTTCCACAGTAATACTAAGAGACCACATGATTTGTCTTTTCCACTGTGTTGATATTTCCATTGATTACATAAAGCAATGGTGGGTGAGACTGCTAGTGCTCCAACATGAATCAAGACAGTAGCACTATACTGTACATGTAGTCACTGTATTCTTCACCACAACTTGCAGTAAAAGCAAAATGCTAGTTGCACTTAAGAATGTCCTTGATGGGGGGGGGGGGCGGTTAGCTCAGTTGGTTAGAGCAAGATTCTCATAACACCACGGTGGCCAGTTCGATCCCCACATGAGCCAGTGTGAACTGCGCCCTCCACAACTAGATTGAAACAACTTCTTGCTGGGAGCTGATGGGTCCTGGAAAAACACACTTAAAATAAATAAAAGTTAAAAAAAAAAAAGGAATGTCCTTGATGGAGAAGGAAAGATCACTAATTTTATTAAATCTCGACTGTTCAAGACTTTTTAATTATTCTGTGTGACAAAATGAAAAGTACACAAAAAGCACTTCTGTTGTAATAATGATGGCTGTCCTCAGAAAGAGCACTGTGCAGTGTTTACATTCTTAGTTGAAGTAGTCTCTTTTTTTCATAGAACATCTTTTTTGTAAGCCATTTTAACCATTTTTAAGTGTAAAATTCTGTAGCATTAAGTACATTCACAATGTTATGTAACTATCACAACTATACATTTCCAGAATTTTCCATCATTACAAACAGAATTAGCAGTAACTACCTATTCTCCCTCTGCCTGGCCTCTGATAGGAAACCTCTATTGTACTTTCTGTATCTATGAATTTGCCTATTCTAGATACCTCATTAGTGGAATCATACAATTTGTCTTTTTGTATCTGGCTTATTTAACTTAGCATAATGTTTTTAAGATTCATCCACATGGTAGCATGTATCAGAATTCCTTTCCTTTTTACAGCTGGATAACATTCTATTGTATGTATAGACCACATTTTGTTTACACATTCATCTGTTGAGGAACACATGGGTTGTTTCTACATTTTGGCTATTGTGAATAATGCTGCAATGAACATGTGTGTACAAATAAATATCTGTTCAAGTCTCTGCTTTCAATTCTTTTGGGTAAATACCTAGAATTGTTGAATCACATGGTAATTCTATTTTCAACTTTTTGAGGAACCGCCAAACTGTTTTACACAGTGACCATACCATTTTACATCACCACCAGCAATGCACATGGGTTCCACTGTCTCCACATCTTTGTCAACACTTACTAGTTTCCCTTTTTTGATAATAGCCATCCTAGTGGGTGTGAAGTGGTATCTCGTGGTTTTTATTTGCATTTCCCTAATAACTAATGATATTGAGCATCTTTCATGTGCTTATCGGTCAACTGAGTATCTTCTTTGGAGACACGTCTATTTATACTTTTTGCTCATTTTTTCATTAGGTTGCTTTTTGTTGTTGAGTTGTAGCACTTCTTTTGTCTATTCTGGATTTTAATCCCTTACCAGATATGTAATTTGTAAATACTTTCTCCCAATTTGTGGGTTGTTTTCACTCACTTGTTAGTGTTCTTTGATGCATAAAGTTTTAAATTTTGATATCCAATGATCTGTTTTTTCTTTTATTATCTATGCTTTGGTGTCATACACAAGAAATCACTGCCCAACCCAAGGTCATGAAGATTTTCACCTGTTTTCTTTTAGGACTTTTCTTCTATTTTTTGCTCTTAAGTCTTTGATCATTTTGAGTTAATTTTTGTATGTGCTATATGGGAAGGGTCCAACTTCATTCTTTTGCATGTGGATATCCAGTTTTCCCAGCACCATTTGTTGAAAGGGCTGTCCTTTCCCCTTTGAATGGACTTGGCATCCTTGTCAAAAATTCACTGACCATATTGTGAGGGTTAATTTCTGAGCTTTGTTCTATTCCATTGGTCTGTATGTCTTTCCTTATGCCAGTACCACACCATCTTGATTCCTGTGGTTTTGTAGTAAAGCTCTGAAATCAAGAAGTGAATCTTCCATCTTTGTTCTTCTTTTTCAAGATTGTTTTGGCTATTTGAGGTTCCTTGAGATTGTTTATGAATTTTAGGACCAGCTTGTCAATGTCTGCAAAAAGCTCAGCTGGAATTTTGATAGGTACTGTGTTGGACCTGTGGATTAATTTGGGGAGTATTGCCACCCTAACAATACATACTAAGTCTTTCAATCTATGAACATGGGCCGTCTCTCCATTTATTTAGGTCTTCTTTAACTTTTTTCAGCAACATTTCATAGTTTTCAGTGTATGAGTCTTTTGCCTCCTTGGTTAAATTTGTTCCAAACTATTTTATTCTTTCTGATGCCATTTATAAATGGAATTGTTTTCTTAATTTCATTTTTGGATACTTTGTTGCTGGTATATAGAATACAATTGACTTTTGTATATTGATCTTGTATCCTGCAACTCTGCAGAACTCATTAATTGGTTCTAGTAGTTTTGAAGTGGATTCCTCAGAGGTTTCTACAAACAAGATTATGTTATGTGCAAACAGAGAGAGTTTCATGTCTTCCTTTCCTTTGTGGATGCCTTTTACTTCTTTTTCCTGACTAACTGCTCTGACTAGAACTTCATATGTTGAATAGAAGTGTTGAGAGCAGGTATCCTTGTCTTGTTCCTGATAGTAAGAGGAAATCTTTCAGTCTTTCACCACTAAGTATAATGTTAGCTGTGGGATTTTCATATATGGCATGGAACACCATTTTTACTTAAAAGAATGACTAATAGACAAAGTATGTTTACTCAGACGTGGTTATTTGGAAGATGGTTTCTCCAAAACAAATTTAGTGACCTGTCACTTCAAGGAAAACAACTAATGGTTTTTTTGTTTTTGTTTTTTGTTTTGTTTTTTTTTTTTTAAGATTTTATTGGGGAAGGGGAACAGGACTTTATTGGGGAACAGTGTGTACTCCAGGACTTTTTTTTTTCCAAGTCAAGTTGTTGTCCTTTCAACCTTAGTTGTGGAGGGTGCCCGTTCAGCTTCAAGCTGTTGTCCTTTCAGTCTTAGTTGTGGAGGGCGCAGCTCAGCTCCAGGTCCAGTTGCCGTTGCTAGTTGCAGGGGGCGCAGCCCACCATCCCTTGCGGGAGTCGAACTGGCAACCTTGTGGTTGAGAGGACGCACTCCAACCAACTGAGCCATCCGGAAGCTCAGCGGCAGCTCAGCTCAAGGTGCCGTGTTCAATCTTAGATGCAGGGGGTGCTGCCCACCATCCCTTGCGGGACTCGAGGAATTGAACTGGCAAACTTGCGTTGAGAGCCCACGGCCCATGTGGGAATCGAACTGGCAGCCTTTGGAGTTAGGAGCATGGAGCTCTAACCTCCTGAGCCACCGGGCTGGCCCCAACTGATGGTTTTTGTTGCCAGTAATAAGACTCAAGCTTTTAAGCAAAAACTGGTATTTTGCAAAACTTAAATCCACCACCATGAGCTTAATAGCTTCCCACTAAAACTTTTCTGAGATTTAATAAATGAATGTGATTGTATAATGAGATGTTAACACTTGGAAAATGTACATAATCTAGTGAATCAATATTTTCCAAGGGACCAATGCCTGATGTTACACGATCACGCATGGGTAAAAGATTAATTCCAAGTGCAAGACAGACAATGGATTTTAATGTAACAAAGTACAAAATGTTCATTGAGGTGATTTGAAAGATTTGCAGAATTAGAAAACTCCTTTAAAAATAATTTCCATAAAAATATTTTCATGTTGACACGTAGCAGTCTTACTATTGTTATTTTCACATGATATCTTTTTCTTTCCCCCTTTCTTCCACCTCCCGCCCCACTCCGGTTCAAGCCGTTGTTTCTCAGTGTAGATGTATAGGACACAGCTCCCTGGCCCACGCTGGTATTATGAGCCTGACGCTCCCACTGGCTGAGGCAGTTGGTCGCCGGTCGTCGGTTGGCCGTTCACAGCAGCTCACGGCAGCTCTCGCCAGCTGCCGGCCGCTCACGCTGGTCACCGGCCACTCATGGCACCACATGGTAGCCCACGGCAGCACACAGCAGCTCACGCCAACCTCTGGCTACTCATTGCAGACCAGCTCCAGGGAGAGCCATTGTTCACAATCTTAGCTGTAGAGGGCGCAGCTCACTGGCCCATGTGGGAATCGAACCAGTGGCCTTAGGCGATAGGAGCACAGTGCTCTAACCGCCTGAGCCACCCAGCCGGCCCCTTAAATGTTATTTTAACTACTTAAGTATTTTTAAATTTCTTGGTTTTAATATTGAGTATGGTAAATATTGGTATATAACCCTAATACACAAAAGCTCTTTGATGTCCTCAGTGATTTTCAGTACATAAAAGGGTCTTGAAACCAAAAAGTATGACAAAAAATTATATTAATAAATATAAATTCTAGACAATCGAGTAGATATTTGGTTTTAAGAAACAAACAATACTTTAGGTACTAATACATAGCCTACCCCTACATTACATTTTCTAAGAAAATAGAAGATTTTACTATCACATAGTAACAGTCAAACCATAGTAACTTATAATTGACTGGTCTATAAGGACTGTCATCTTACAGTTGTCTTACAGTTGTAGGATGGTGCTGAGAACTAAATGTGACTGCTCACCTACATTAAACTTCACCTTGTCCATTTCTACTAAGTTTTCTAGCCTCTCAAGGGACTTAGCACTGTGTCTAAACAGGTTCACTGAGCTCAACTGAATCAACCAATCTACAAATTTTTCTCTCCCAAAAAGTAAAAACAGAAACAAAGCACATGAAAGTCCTGTAACACACTGTCATGATTTTAAAAAATTGAACAAACAAGAAACAAAAGGTAATGTTCTCAACCAGGTGAAGGGAATCTATGAAGATTTCACATCATACTCAATGGTGAAAGACTGAAAGCTTTCCTCTAAACATCAGGAACAAGACAAGGAGGCCTGCTTTCACCACTTCTATTCAATGTAGGTTCTATTCAACATATGAGGTTCTAGCCCGAGCAATTAGTCAGGAAAAAGAAATAAAAGGCATCCACAAAGGAAAGGAAGACATAAAACTCTCTCTATTTGCACATAACATAATCTTGTTTGTAGAAACCTGTGAGGAATCCACTACAAAACTACTAGAACCAATTAATGAGTTCTGCAGAGTTGCAGGATACAAGATCAATATACAAAAGTCAATTGTATTCTATATACCAGCAACAAAGTATCCAAAAATGAAATTAAGAAAACAATTCCATTTATAATGGCATCAGAAAGAATAAAATAGTTAGGAACAAATTTAACCAAGGAGGCAAAAGACTCATACACTGAAAACTATGAAATGTTGCTGAAAAAAGTTAAAGAAGACCTAAATAAATGGAGAGACGGCCCATGTTCATAGATTGAAAGACTTAGTATGTATTGTTAGGATGGCAATACTCCCCAAATTAATTCACAGGTCCAACACAGTACCTATCAAAATTCCAGCTGAGCTTTTTGCAGACATTGACAAGCTGGTCCTAAAATTCATAAACAATCTCAAGGAACCTCAAATAGCCAAAACAATCTTGAAAAAGAAGAACAAAGATGGAAGATTCACTTCTTGATTTCAGAGCTTTACTACAAAACCACAGGAATCAAGATGGTGTGGTACTGGCATAAGGAAAGACATACAGACCAATGGAATAGAACAGAGCTCAGAAATTAACCCTCACACATATGGTCAGTGAATTTTTGACAAGGATGCCAAGTCCATTCAAAGAGGAAAGGACTGCCCTTTCAACAAATGGTGCGGGGGAAACTGGATTCCACACGCAGAAAAATGAAGTTGGACCCTCAGTGAATACCATATACTGTATAAAAAGTTAATTCAAAATGATCACAGGCATAATCTTGACCTTGGATTAGGCAATGGTTTCTTAGCCATGACATCAAAAGCATAAGTAACCAAAGAAAATAACTGGACCTCATCAACATTAAAAACTTTTGTGCTTCAAATGATACTACCAAGAAAGTGAAAAGAAGCCCCACAGAATGGGAGTAAAGTTTCTTAAATTACGTATTGCATAAGAGTCTAGTACCCAGAATATGTAAAAAACACTTCGAGCTCAACAATAAAAAGACAACCTAATTCAAAGATGGGCAAAGGATTTGAACAGATATTTCTCCAAAGAAGATACATAAATGGCCAATAAACACACTGGAAGATGCTCACATTATTACTAATTAGAGAAATGAAAATCAAAACCACAATGAGATTCCCACTTCATACCTACCGTATTTCCCAGAAAATAAGACCAGGTCTTATATTAATTTTTGCTCCAAAAGACGCATTAGGGCTTATTTTCAGGGGATGTCTTATGTTTTCATGTACAACAATCTACATTTATTCCTGTACAACAATCTACATTTATTCATTTATTCATGTACAAAAATCTACATTTATTCAAATAGTCATGTCATCTTCTGGAACATCATCAGAACTGTCCAAACCCCGAACTCCAGCTTGAATTTCTTGCAACTCCTTTTCCTGTAGAACCATGGGCCCCAATCTCTCATATCCAGCAATAGAGCTCTCCTTAAATGAGCACGTCTTGTCCATGTAGCCTGCTCATAGTGCATTGGCAAGACAGCTCTCAGTGATTTTATCCCAGGAATTCTTCACCAAGTCAGGACCTCTCGCAGGCTAGGCTTCACAAAGTTTCCACGCTGAGTTCTCTCCATTCTATTTTCAATGTAGTCACTGATTTCCATGTGCAAATGGTCCTTGAATGGCTTGTTTATTGCAATATCAAGAGTCTGGAGATAGTCATTCCCGTGGGAATCATTATTTGATCTATTCTTCTCTCTGCAAGGAAGTTCTTCATGTCTTTAGCGTGGTGAGTGCTGGCTGAATCCCAGACTAGCAGACCTCTCTGCCCATCTCGCAAAACAAGTGGCAGCATTAAATCGACCCACTTCCTTATAACTGCTAGTGTGCACCAGGCTTTTTCAAACATAAATGCCTGAAACACATTCAACCTTATCTTTCTTGCCCTTAGTGATGATTAGAGGTGGGGCTTTCTTTCCATCCAGAAGAAATGCCAAAATACAGGTAACACATGCACTTTCGTAACCAGTGGAGGGAATGTAGATTGACGAGGCACCCCTCTGATCAACTGTCGTTTGAGATCCTTGGCCCATAAACACTGCAGTTTCATCCAGAGCAATCATTCTGGTGAGTTGGTATTTAGAAAAGTCGATGCCATCAACAAAGGACTTGAATGCAAGTGCATGTTTAATAACTTCAGTACCTCCCAGCTTGAACAGTGTTGTCGATCTTAGAGACAGTTCATATCGCTGAAGGAAGCCATCCAGCCGGTGTTGTGATGCTTTGAATTCTTCTGGGGATATTTCTAACTGGGGTGCCATTGCGAGGGCAAATGCTTGAATATCAGCCCTGCACACAACCAAAGCCTTTGCTCTCCTGTCAGCAGTCCATTCACAGATGTCTTCCAGCTCAGGAAATAATGGTTGCCGACCTGATCCACACTTGTGCTTCTTAGCATTTCCCTTGTCTACCTGTTGGCTGAGGTTATCGTACTCTGCTCACCATTTTCAGACCATTCAGAGATCCAACTTCTTCTCTTTGCAGAAAGCCATAATAAGATTCTTGTCCCAGGAGTCCTCCACGGTTCCTGTCTTCTACTCGATGGAATAGCTCTTTTGTTTTGCACTCATCTTGTCTGGGAGTCAAAATATTATTCCCTTTAAATCTACCATTAAATCAAGTGTTAACTGAAAACTTACGATACAGGAATGGCAACAAAAATGATCACAGTTAAGAATGATGGTCCACACAAAAGGGACGAAAAATTGCAGGCCACCAAAATTCAGAAAACATTTATTTCACACGAGTGCATTAAGTACGTCCATTACAACACACGACGTATTGAATTATGAAGATTCATATTAGACA
The DNA here is from genome assembly GCF_004115265.2 of Rhinolophus ferrumequinum. Classification (NCBI taxonomy): domain Eukaryota; kingdom Metazoa; phylum Chordata; class Mammalia; order Chiroptera; family Rhinolophidae; genus Rhinolophus; species Rhinolophus ferrumequinum. The sequence goes on along the minus strand of NC_046294.1, from coordinate 88,477,566 downwards.
CAACTAGGTCCGTTCCTTATCAAGTGCACACGTTATCTGTGCGTTGTGTCTGTACTCCGATTGGTCTTTCAGCAGTAAGTCTCGAGTTCATCTGTTTACATTAGGCATTTACCTCTCATCCAAAGGTGCTCGCTTGTGTATTTACAAATACTTAATTATAATTTATATCATCATTTAAGTATTAATGTCAGTAATATTATTTATATTTAATTATATATTATCATTTTATAATTCAACACATCCATCGTGTGTTGCAACACATGTACTAAATGCATCCGTCTGGCTGACAATCTTAACTGGGGCTTATTTTGGGGGTAGGGCTTATATTATAAGCATCCTGAAAAATCATGCTAGGGCTTATTTAGATTTTATTTTCGGGGAAATACAGTAGTAGAGTGGCTATAATAAAGAAAAAAATACGGTAACAAGTGTTGGTGAGAAATTGGAACCCTCATACTTGCTGGGGGAATGTAAAGTGGTACAGCTGCTGTGGAAAACAGTTTGGTGGTTCCTCAAAAAGTTAAAACATAAAATTACCATGACTCAGCAATTCCACTCCTAAGTATACACCCAAGAGAACTGAAAACATATAGTCAAAATGTTCATAACAGATTATTCATAATAGTCAAAAGTAAAAACAACCCAAATGTCCATAATCAAACTGTGGTATGTACCCATACAATGAAAATATACTTAGCCATAAAAAGGAATGAAGTACTGAACATGGATGAATTGTGAAAACATGCTAAGTGAAAGAAGCCAGACAAAAAAGGCTACTGTTATATTATTCTACTTAGATGAAACTTTGAGAACAGGGAAATCCACAGAAACAGAAAGTATGTTTCAGCGATGGCCAGGGGCTGGGGGAGGGGGAGCAGGAGCGGGGGCGGAGAGGGCTGCTAACGAGTACGGGGTTTCCTTCTGGGGCGATGGGAATGGATCTGTGCTGCTGGCTGCACAACTTTGTGAACACACTAAAAACCAGTGGCTCACATACTTTAAAGGGGTGAATTTTATGGTACGTGAACTGTATCTCAATTTAAAAAAACTGAGTAAGAAAACAAGCCTCTAAGCAACCAAAATACAGATCACAAAGATCATACAGTAAAGCCATATATTTTCCTTTGTTAAAAAAATCTGATTCTCACCTGAAATTTATTTATTCTCACTTTACACGTAACTTGTACAAACCTGGTTATATGAACTCAAAGCCCATAGTGGATTAAAAGCTTATTAGGGGGAGTAAAATTGATACAGACAGACATACTGACAGTAAGGTTTTAAGACAGGCAAAAGAACTTGCAAGCATAGTATGAAGACATTTAGGAAGGGCAAAATTGGTGTACATACTTCATTAGTTCCTGCCAGTATCACTGATACTCAGCTTGATACAATAATCTACGTTTACAGTCACAAAAATAATGATGATGATGAAGATAATAAGAGCTAACCCACTTGTCACTCTCAATGTGCTAATCACTGTTCTAAGCATCAAACATTTAGTTACTCATTTAATAACTCCCAAAAATCCTACAAGTACTATTATTATTTCATTTTCCGTATGAGGAAACTGAGGGATCGATCACATAGCTAACTAAGTGGAAAAGTTAAGATTCAAAGTCAGGCAGTAGTAGTCCATCCTCTTAACCAGTATACGACACTGTCTCTAAGCGATGCACTATGAATCTTGGAAAAAAGTGTTAAACAATGTTCAGTATGCTCTAAGACTAGATCTGTAATTTTTATTTCACTATAAAAATGCTCTTTTAGAAAAAAATTGTTCTACAGCAGCCAATTATCTATAGGAGAAAGTCTAGAGGTCAAAGAACAGCTCTTTATAATCTAACTCCAACCTGTATTTCCAGCTTATGTACCTCACCCAATTCTAGCCAAACCAGACTGCTCATGTTCCTTAAACACGCAGAGCCTACGTTTTAATGCCACTTTTAAAAGCCTTTTCTTCACTCCTTGCCTAGAAATTCCTACTTACCTTTCAAAATCTAGCTCAAATAACACTTCCTCTGCGCCACCCTCTCTGATGTCACTAGGCAAACTGTTCACACAGTATTTTGTACATTTCTCTATTAAAGCATTTATCACATTACATCATAACTGAATGCTGAAGAATCCTTTCCACCCCCTAAAATTAGACAGAACCTAGTTCATTGTAGATGGCAAATAAATTTTTAAAGTTCTGTTTTTTTAAAAATTGTTTTTTTAAAACTCAGCAATACAAAATGACTAATTAGCTAAGGTCCATATAGTCAAAGTTTTAACAAAAGTCATGAAATTAAAACAATTAAAAGGAATAAAGTTAATTTTCGTATAAACTAGAAGTTACAAAGGTTCCTACACATTGAATTCAGTCACCAGAAATCTTTTTAAGAAGAAAAACTGATACCTTGGACCAAACTAGAGTAATCTGTGGTAGTAAAGATAACATGAATAACGATGTGGGCAAAATTTTAAGTGAGACAGGGTTCCCAGAATCTAAACCAACAGACACAAATGTAGGCTACAAGGATAGCATTTAGTAAGTTACTGCTCGAGTAATGCATGCCAACTTACTGCTCTCAAAAATTACTGTCCTCTCTAATTCAAGTCACTCCTTGAGAGTAATTTATTCCCTAAAATGTTCTAGTGGAATTTCCATTTTTTACTTGTTAATGAGTTAATATTTATTTCCAATTGAACAAAACCAAACACAATTATACCATATATACAATCAACCTATTTCTCTCTCCGTAATTTCCAACAAGCAAGCTAGTAACATATAGAATAGCCAATATACTCATAATTTTTGGTATTTAATAAGTATAAAATAGTCCCTCAAATATTTATTGAATTAACTGAATTTGCCAATATCTTTTACCTATAAAGTAAATGTCATTTCACTTTGCTTTATTGAAAAAAAAAAAGTTATCTAAACTATTAGCTTAATTTTTTTCCCTATTATCCCATAGTTATAACTTACCTAATATGCTACAGCTCTGGCAAAACCTGACCTCTTAGTATTTACTCCCAACCTCAGCTTAACCCCAACCTCTTTCTTTCAAACTCTCACCTATCCACAAATTTTCATGATCTTCAGGGTTTCTAAAGGACTTACTGCCTCCAATTCATCTTCATGACTGTAAGTCACTAATTTTTCAGAGGTAACCAAACCTATCAAAGCTAGGAATGGTTCAATATCCTCCAAGGCAACCTTTTATACAAAGCACATGTTTAAACCAAATGTCAACTGCATTCTTGTTGACATAAAATTAAAACCAAGTCAACTACTTCGATGTGTTACCCATTTGGGCAGTCCCAACCCTGAATATGTATTTGTGTAGTATTCTCCATTACCTAGGCTGAGAATTTTCCTCATACATTCTTTCTTTCCCCTCCTTGAAGAGGCTTATGGTCTGCTTAGTTTTCTTCATCAAATTCTCCATGAACACCCTAAAATACTCATTTTCTCCAAGTGTCTCCATCTTCCCCTCATATCTTGACAAGATAGTGCGGAGATGCTGGTAGGTATCTGGCAGCAGGTCTAAGATATAAGGTGGGCTATTCTTTAGCGCCAGCTTTGGGTTCTGACACAACCGCACCACCTGCAACAAATGGAAAAGAAGGGCTATTACTTGGAGAATCTCAAGGATAATTTCTTTTTTTAAAATATGTGCTCTTGCAGAACTATGAAAAATGGATAAGAATATAAGAAATGATCCATAACCCCTCTGACCACAGGCAATCATTTTATATTTTTAGCTGTCCCCCTAGAAGAGTAGGTTCTTCAAACCATATGGGAGACTAATGATTCAGACACAAGAAAGACTAAGTAATTGGGGAGCGGGGGAATATCCACACAAATGCCTAAAAATTGCTAGATGAAATATGGCAAATTCCTTTTAAATGCGTGGCTTACCCCACAATAGAATAAAGAAAATTCCTAAGGGCAGAAACAAAGAACATGGCTGTCGTAGGAGGTAAATCGTGGTGATGTAGGGACCTAGAGTTTTAACCACTAGGGGACAGGAACAAAGGCTTGGACCCACCAAAGCATGGAGTTAACTGAGATACCTTTCCTACTCATATAAAATGCAAGACTCTCAGAATTTGCCTGGTAATTCTTTTTACCATCTTTTACTTTCAACTTTTCTGAGTTCTTATGTTTTAAGTGGGTCTCTTTTAAAGAACATACAACTAGGTTTTTTTGGTTTTTTGTTTTTTTACTTTTTATTGGGGAACTATGTTTTTCCAGGACCCATCAGCTCCATGACAAGTAATCGTTTTTCAATCTAGCTGTGGGGGGCGCAGCTCAGCTCCATGTCAAGTCATTGTTTTCAATCTAGTTGTGGAGGGCGCAGCTCACTGGCGTGTGTGAGAATCAAACGGGGACCTTGGTGTTATGAGCACTGCGCTCTAACCACTGAGCCAACTGGCCGCCCCAATTAGATTTTTTAAAATCCAATACAACAATCTGTTTTTCAACTGGTAAGTTTAGTCCATTTTGTATTTGTTATAATGAATGATACTTTGTATTTATTCCTACCATCTTACTTTGTACCTTCCATTTACATAGATTTTTCTGTGTCTGGAAAAGAAAACTTAGTAGAATAAAAAGTCTAAAAACAGACCTATGCGTATATACTAAACTCTTAACTCATCACAAAAGTGGTCTTTTCCAAAAATAGTAGTGCAATAATTGGGGATACATATAGGGAAAAAAGAAAATCAAACTAAACCCTCACCTTACACTATACCACACACACACACAAAACAAACAAACAAAAAAACCCACCCTCGATGGGTTATAGACCTAAATGTGAAAGGCAAATCCATAAAGCTTTAGGAAATAATATAAGAAAAATTATCTTTCATGATTTCATAATAGAGAAAAAGTTATCTTAAACAGGACCATAAAAAAGCATTAACCATAAAGGAAATACTAAGTTCTATTACTTTAAAAGTAAGAACTTCTAAGACACCACAAAAAGAATAAAAACACATGTACAGAATCAGAGAAGATATCTACAACACATATATATCAGACATATATATCCAGAATATATAAAGAACATCTACAAATTAATAAGATTAAGACAATCAAATATACAAAAATGGACAAAAGACTTGAACAGGAACATCACAAAAGAAGATATCCAAATAACCAATAAACATATGAAATAGTGCTCAACCTCATTAATGATTCAGGAAAATGAAAATTACAAAATCACGATTAGGTACTATTACTACACATAACAAAATGGCAATGCCAACCACTGGCAAGGAGCAAGAACCCTCAAATACTGCTGGTGGGAATCAAAACTGCTAAAACCAACTTGGAAAACAGTTCAGCTCTATACTGTCAGGTTAAAGATTAATATGCTCCATGAACCTGCAGATCCATGCTTGGAAAGGTATACTAGGGTACACATACAAAAATGTTTAATAACTAAAAACTACAAACAACCTATTATGTCCATTGGATATATGTACAGTGGATAAATTGTGGCATAATTATCAGCAACAGCAATACACTACACTGACTACCATGTGGATGCTCCTCTTAAACAAAGCTGATCTGAAGAAACCAGAAACAAAATACAATATGAATACATGTATATGACTACATTACTTTTCAAAAGATATCCCTTTAAACTATATTATTTAGGTATGCATATAAAGTGGTAAAAGTGTAAGTAATGGAAAGAAAAAATAAATTTTATTTGCAGATGATATAACTGTCCATAAAGAAAATCTAAGAGAACTGATAAAGCACTAGAAACAATAAAACAGTCTAATAGGTTGCTGGATTCAAGACAGATATACCAAAACAGCATTCATAGATATTTTATAAATAATTTAAAAATGCAATTTAAATTGTTGCCATTTAAGTGGCATAAAAATTTAAGGTTCCTAGGAATACATCTAACAAAAGACGTTCAAGACTTTTATGAAGAAAATTATAAAACTTTATTGAACATGAAAGATAGAAATTGCTGGAGAATTCTATCATGTTTAAGGATAGAAAGACTCAATGTAAAAATGTCAGTTCTCCCGTACTACAGGGCAACAATAATCAAAACAGCATGGTATTGGCAGAAAAACAGACACACAGAACAATGGAATAGAACTGAGAACCCAGAAATAAACCCACATAAATATGGAAAGATAATTTTTGACAAAGAAGCCAGAAACATACAATGGAGAAAAAACAGCCTCTTTAATAAATGGTGCTGGGAGAATTGGAAAGCCACGTGCAAAAGAATACAACTGGACTGCTATCTGTCACCATGTACCAAAATTAATTCAAAATGGATCAAAGACTTAAGCATAAGACCTGAAACAATACACTGCATAGAAGAAAACATGGGTACTAAAACTTACGGACCTTGGGTTCAAAGAGCACTTTATGAATTTGACTCCAAAGGCAAGGGAAGTAAAAGCTAAAATAAATGAATGGGCCTATATCAAACTTAAAAGCTTCTGCACAGCAAAAGAAACCATCGACAAAATAAAGAGGCAACCAACTGAATGGGAGAAGAGTTTTACGAACAGTGCCTCCGATAAGGGCTAATATCCAAAATATACAAGGAACTCATGCAACTCAACAACAAAAAAACAAACAACCTAATTGAAAAATGGGCAGACGACCTGAAGAGACATTTCTCCAAAGAGGACATACAAATGGCAAATAGACATATGAAAAAATGCTCAACATCACTAATCATCAGAGAAATGCAAATAAAAACCACAATGAGATACCACCTCACCCCAGTCAGAATGGCTATCATCAACAAGACAAATAGTAACAAGTGTTGGAGAGGCTGTGGGGAAAAAGGAACCCTCATACACTGTTGGTAGGAATGCAGACTGGTGCAGCCGCTATGGAAGGTAGTGTAGAGAGAGGTTCCTCAAAAAATTAAGAACAGAATTACCATATGACCCAGCAATCCCTCTCCTGGGTATCTACCCAAAAAATCTGAAAACATTTATCCATAAAGACACGTGTGCTCCAATGTTCATTGCAGCTTTGTTTACGGTGGCCAAGACATGGAAACCAAAATGTCCTTTGATAGATGAATGGATAAAGAAGTTATAGTATATACACACCATGGAATACTATTGGGCGGTAAGAAAAGATGAAATAGTACCATTTGTGACAACATTGATGGATCTTGAGATTTAATGCTAAGCAAAATAAGTCAGAAAAAGTAAAGAACCACATGATTTCAGTGATATATAGTATATAAAACTGAAAACAAAAGAACAAGACAAACGAAGGAACAAAAACTCATCATAGACAATAGTTTAGGGGTTACCAGAGGGTAAGGGGGGAAGGGGGCTCTAGAAGAGGGTAAATGGGGTCTGATATATGGTGATGGAAAGAGAACTGATTCTGGGTGGTGAACACACAATGTGAGATATCGATAATGTATTACAGAATTGTACACCTGAAATCTATGTCACTTTACCAACAATTGTCACCCCAATAAACTTTAATTAAAAACAAAAAAAAAAATATATATATATATATATATATATATTTCATTTCTATCCCCGATTAGTGTATAAATTCAGCACAATTCCTATCAAAATTCCAACAAGCTTTTTCACAGAACTTCACAAGCTGATCCCAAAACCCACATTGGAAGAAAAAGGGATCAAAATCAGCCAAGCCTGTTTTGAAAAATCACAAGGTAGATAGTATTTACTCAATGTGTTATCAACACTTAGTATATCTTATAATTCAAAATATGATGTTGACTAAAGATAGTAAATGGCCAAATGGAAAAGAAGAGAACCCAAACACAGACTCACACATGTACAGAAATTTAGTATCAGAAGTGGCATAATAAATCAGAGTTCAAGAGAAAAACCGGCCCGGTGGCTCAGGTAGCGCTGTGCTCCTAAAGCCAAGGTCACCGGGTTCAATTCCCACATGGGCCAGTGAGCTGCGCCCTCTACAGCTAAGATTGTGAACAACAGCTCTCCCTGGAGCTGGGCTGCCGTGAGCAGCCAGAGGTCGGCCCGAGCTGCTGTGGGCTGCTGAGTGCCACCCCAGCGGCTACCAAGAGCCTCAGCTTGGAGGGAGCACAAGGTCCATAATACCAGCATGGGTCAGGGAGTTATGTCCTACACAACTAGACTGAGAAAGAAACAACAGCTTGAACCGGAGTGGGGGAGGAGAGGCAAAAGAAAAGGGGGGGGGGGTAAATAAATAAATAAAAGTTTAAGAAATATATGTACATCAATGCAATTATAACACGGTATATTTCTGAACATCCTTTTTATTTTCTGCTGGGTTAACTGAACTTTTCATCAATGAAATATCCCTCTTTATCTCTAGTAACACTACATGCTACTTGCCTTAAAGTTCACTTTATCTCCCTCCCATAGCTAAACCAGATTTCTTAGGTCGGTGCTTGAATAGTGTATGTTTTTTATATTCTTCTACTTTCAAACTTCCTGTGTTCTTACACTTAACCTGTGACTCTACGTATGCAGAATATAGTTGGTTTCCGTTTAATCCATTCTGACAATCTTTGGTTTTAACAAATTTGATCTGTTTACATTTAAATTATGAAATTACTATTATTGTAGGTCAAATGTGGGCAATTTCATGGTTCACCTAATAAGTACTGATTCTATAATAAATAATAAAATAATTTACTATTTGTTTTCTTTGTGTCTCTCCTGTCCCACATTCCTTTATTTCCCCTTTCTTGCCCTCTTTTGGATTAAATATTTTTTTATTTTCCCAATTGGCTTGTCTAATATAGTCTTTTACTACTCTGTTAGTGATTACCTTAGTGATTATAACATGCATGCACTCTAACTCATGAAATCTTAAGTTTAATTAGTACTTTCAGCACTTTGCAGACAATCCAAAGAACTTGGAACACTAACTCCATTTACTATGTGCTATTACTATCATACACTTTAATTCCATATAGCTTACAAAGTCCACAAGTCATTATTATTATTATTACTACTATTATTATTTTATATAAACAATATCCATTCATATTTACCCACATAACTACCCTTTCCAATGTTGTTCATCCTATTCAGAAATCATTTTCCTTCAGCCTAAAGAATATCCTTTAGTATTTCCTTTAGGGTAGGTCTGCCTGGTTACAAATCCTCTCAGTTTTTGTTTGTCCTGAAAGCATCTTTATTTTGTATCCACTTTAAAAGGCTGTTTTCACTGGGAAAAGATTGACAGTTATTTTCTGTCATTTTATGGCTACTATTTCATGTCTTCTGGATGCCACTGCTAGTGTTGAAGGCAGGCTGTTATGCCAGTTTCATTGCTCCTTTGAAGGTAAAATTTCTTTTATTCTCTAGTTGCTTTTCAGATTTTCTTGGCTCAGGTTTGCAACAGCTTTACTGTGATGTATCTAGATGTGTTTTATTTGTATTTCTCCTGGTGTTTATGCAGCTTTAATTTACGACTTGATGATTTTCATCAGTTTGGGGAAAGTATCAGTCAATTTCTCATCAAATATTGCTTCTATCCCATTCTTTCTCCTCTCCTTCTGGAACTACAGTTACTTATATATAAGACCTTTTCACCATCTTCCAGATGTCACTTACCCTCTTTTCTAAGTATTCTCCATCTTTTGTCTCTCAATGCTTCAGTCTGGATTTTTTTTCCCTGATTTATCTTGCACTTTACTAATTATCTCCTTCAGCTGTATCTATGCTGTTAAACCTTCCATTGTGTTCTTAATCAGTTTTTATGTTTTTTTCAGTTCTAGAATTTCTATTTCGTTCTTTATCATTCAAGTTTCTGTCAAAATTATCAATTTTGTCTTTGATTCTTCTAACACATTTATCATAAATATACCTTAAGTCCATGACTGATAACTCAAATATCTGTACCTTCATGGCTGTTTCTATTGTCAGTTTTCCCTCTTGGCTTTCAGTTGCATTTTTTCTTTTCATATGCCTAGTTATTTTTTTATTGAATGCTGTATATAAAAATGATATAGACAAGCTTAAGCCATGGATGATGCTATTCAGAAAGAACTTACTTTTGCTTCTGGCAGGCAGATAGGCTAGAGACAGTAGGAATCCCCGATCATCTTAATCTAACCCAAAAGTGAGAAGATTAAAAATCTGGGCTTGAGTCCTTATAAAGACTGGTCTACTTCTGTTTCACCCTTACTCTTACCACTTAAGACCACAGGGACCCAACCCAAAAACCTAGAGTGTTTCCTAGGGCCCTCCACCTTGGCAGACCCTAATTCCAACTTTTTTTTGTCCTCCTTGACATAAGTATTTTGAAAACTATTCAGCCTCTCAGCTGTCACTTCCAGAATCAGAAATGACCTAATAATAGACAAGGCAACCTCAAACACCAGGCTCACATTTCAGAGCTTTCCTTATCTTCCAGAACGTGATCTCATAATCAGTCACTGCTCTTCAACATCGTGCAGTTTTTCTAGTTAGCAGTGTATTTGACTTGAAACAACCTAGTCTAACATCAGTAGAAGCATAAGTCTGACATCTTACTCATTATTTCACATTTTAAAATACTTGTATTTTTGTGTCACCCAAAGCTCATTATAAACTTTTGGAAGATGTCTAAATGATTCTATTCTATGAATATACCATAACATATCTTAACCATCAAACCCTACTTTCACATTTATGTTGTTTTCAAGACTTTAACACTGCAAGTATCACTGTGATGAATATCTTTGGGCATTTTTTTCTTCTACATATCAGATTATTTCCTTAGGGATAGATCCCCCAGAAGTGGAATCGTCAGGTCCATCTAAAACAACTGCAAACTTCCAATTTAATGACTACTCATCAGTGACTCTTCAAATGATGAGACATATAAAATTTTTAAAGCTAGATGTTTTATTCTTTGTATAGCATTTCCTGAACTTTTGAAAAACAGCCCTATATAGAAGTCTAGCAAATAAAGACAAGCTAAATCAACAAAAGAATTTAATGTATGAATATTTTTAACAGTGTTTTAGGAATTGTTCATCCTAGCAAATTTTAAGCCAAAAGGGAATGACAGAACCAAGAAAAAAAGACTCCACCTCAGAAGACAACTATATTCTAAGTGCAATAGAGTCAAGAACTCATATTAACAAAACAAATGCAAACAGTCCCCAACGTGTAAGTATTACATTCCAAAACCTCTTTTGTAAGTCAGCTGTTTATAATTCAGACTATATTTTTACAAAATACGAGTATATATACATATATAAAGAATATTAAAATGGTAGATTCCTGGGTTAGTCCATGGAAGGCGATAGGGGAGATTGACATTGAAACTAAGAGATCAAGATCTAGCAAAGACTACAAGAGGTGTATGATTGAAGGGTTTTATTTTCAGAAAAAAATTGAACATGATTCATGTAGAGAAAGAACCAGGAGAGGAAAAGAGATAAATGCAAAGCTGAGGTTTCTACCAAAACATGGGAAATAAGATCTACAACACAGCTAGGAACACTAAACACCATTAAAAGAAGGGACACCTCCTTCCTCTAAAACAGGAAGCAAGGGAGTGAGGGCAGGTTCAGACAGAGATAAATTCAGAGATAAGGAGGCAGTAAGTTAAACTTATACCTGATGGTTTTAATTTTTCTCCATATAATCATTCAACAAATATATGTCAGGCACTGGGATACAGAAGTGAAAAGACAACAAACATCCTGAAACTGTATCAGGCAATAAACAATAATTTTTTTAAAAAAAAAAAAGGTCAATAGGAAAAATATCAGGTTCTATGCAGAGACTTAAAATAGAGCAATATAATAAGAAAATGCTGGATGACTACGTTAGAATAGTGAATAGGGAAAGCTTTCTGAGGTGAATTTAGGTTAAGAGTTGAAATTACAGGAAGGAGTCAGCCATGAAGACTCATCAGAAGAGTAGCCCAAAAAGAGGGAACTAATCCGACAGCCCTAAAGTAGAAACAGGTTTGGATTTGTCTGAGGAATAAAGGTCAGTGAGACTGAAATGCAGAGAGCAAGGGTGGAGAGGGTGATTGAGACAGAGATGTAGAGTGGACAGGGAATTAGCAAGGAGACATTATGATGAAGCCTAAAATATAAGCTTTTAAGTTTTAAATTAAAATTTAAAAGGCCCAGTGTGTTAATATCTTGGTAAGATTGTATCAAACAACCATATTTAAATGTCCAGTTTCAGTCATTTATCTTCAGTAAATTTCTTAACCTCTAAGCCTCAGTTCCTTTATCTGTAAAAAGAGATAATACCTACCTCATAATAAAAAGTTTATGAAAGGACGAACAGTTTCCAATAAAGTAAGCATTTTGTAAGTGTTAGTTCCCCTCTCATTTTCATATTACTTGACGAGATTTGTATGTAGGCAGGAATTATCTACTGAAAACAGAATGGTAGACCTCCCATCATCCTTTGATGACTACCAGAAACTGATACCATTATTCCTACCATTGGTAGACTAATTGGTAGCCATGGAATGAGAAAAGGCAGCAGGCCCCTCAAGAATAGGGTGATCCACAATCTACAAAAGCTACAGTTATCCACCCCTTCAAAGGTCCTAACCAAGCAGAGATCCCAATTTAAAGGCAAATGAATTAACACCATGGAATTCACGTTAAAATGCAGTATTTGCCTAATTTCTCTGGGAAAAAAGATACACTTCCTTTCAATAACAACAAAAACTAAAATTAAAATTGCTCTGATCTTACATACATTGCCCAACCTATGATATGCGATCAACAAATGTTAATGACAATGAACTGAAAAATATATCACCCCTCATAACACATCGGATTTACACTATCACAACAAGTTAAAAAATTTCTCCAAGGGGCGGCCGCATGGCTCAGTTGGTTAGAGCACAAGCTCTCAACAACAGGGATGCCAGTTCAATTCCCACTTGGGACGGTGGGCTGCGCCCCCTGCAACTAAAGACTGAAAACGGTGACCAGACTTGGAGCTGAGCTGTGCCCTCCACAACTAGACTGAAGGACAACGACTTGGAGCTGATGGGCCCTGGAGAAACACACTGTTCCCCAATATTCCCCAATAAAATTTATTAAAAAAAAAAAAGTCTCCAAAACCCTTGATTAATTCGTATTTTCTAACTAGTACCACATACCTTCCAGGAATATTATCTACCTTTAGAATGTAACCTTGTAAAAGATCATTTGTAGATTAAATGTCTGCTCTTCTCAAGATCTTTTTGAGATGACTCATCACATGACCAGGGAAATCAGCACTCCACTAACAACTCTGAATTTTCAATACTAATATAGACCATAAAGAAAATAAATAGGTAAACCTACTCTTTTGATATTAAAGTCTTCTGGAAAGAAAAAAAAATGCCCTATTTATAACCTCTAGGGGGAAAGTTCCAAAAAGGCTCCATGAATAATTCAAGTCAATAGTTAACAAATATCAAAGGCCTAACAACCTCCCCCTATTACTTAGTGAATTTTAAATCGGCAGTCATATAGTTAACTAAAGCACAAATGAACACTCTGAGCTTTAAAAAATTCACCAAATGGTTTCTGAAAGATAAAATATTTTCCTGCTTAGTCTGCCTCCATTTAGTCAACCGTATTTTGCTTTTCAAGTCTTGCAATAGCAAAACTGGCTGCCTTTTGGTTACTTCTGCTGTACATTTACAGCATCACGCAGAGCAATGTCAAAAAGAAAAACGTGCGTATCTCTGGCAAACCAACAGTATCCTTTCACAGCTGCCATAGTGTACTCCAACCATAATAGCTTTCACACTAGCCTAGCTCCTCTCCTTGCTTCGCCAAGGCTCAGTGGTCAATAGAAAAAAATTTTGGAAGTGCTATAATCACAATAAAGAGGAATAAAATTATGCTTAGAAATTGCTAAATTTTTAAAAAGGGAAAAGAAGCTACAGAGAACTTTTTCATGTGTTAAAAACATGATTAAAATAAGCACTATGCCTCAAAAATGAGTATTTGGTATGTTGAGCTATGCATAAAATATGTAAAATTTGATTACAGTTTTCAAAGAACCAATATTGTTCAAGAGAACAGGAGACACAACAGAAAGGACACAAGAATAGGAGTCTGAAGCCCTGGGTTCTACTCTGATGAATGACATCAATTGGCTACATGACCTTAGGCAAGTTATTCATCTCTCTGGGTCTCAATTTCTGCCTCTACAAATGAAAGATCAATTAATCTTTCAAGTCTCTTAAGACTTTAATTTCCTAAAGTCTCCTTTAGAGACTCATCAACTGAGAAACTTGAAGAGGTTTATCGGTTTTACATGTATAAATATACAGTGAAGCTTTGTGGTTTTTTTTATTGAGGAATAATGGGGAACAGTGTGTTTCTCCAGGGCCCATCAGCTCCAAGCTGTTGTCCTTCATTCTAGTTGTGGAGGGCGCAGCCCACTGGCCCATGTGGGAATTGAACCGGCAACCCTGTTTGTTGTTCAGGGCTCACGCTCTAACCAACTGAGCCATCCAGCCACCCACAGTGAAGCTTTTGAATGAAACCAACTCATGACTGTTTTTCAAAGAGAAATCAGAAAGCTATACTTTTTTTAAAGCAACATACCATCACTAGATAATGGCCCCAAGAAAAAAGCCTTTTACTTCTAATTACATACTATTCTCCATTATTGATTTATCAAAACTCCATTCAGGGACTTGAATAGTAATTACTACCTAACACTTCTCAAATACCACCCCACACTGTTTATTAAAGGTACTATGCCACAAATAACTAATTATCTACCTCATTACTTTCATTTATCACATTAATTGGAGGAAAAATACAGCTAATAAAGTGTATAAAATTAAATAACCGACATCTTAACCATGCAGTTTATATATATGGATTCTATTTTTAAAAGGACAAAATAATTCTCTGCCCAGACATATCAGTGAAACTTCAAACCAAACACTTAGCATGAACTAGAGATGAAATGATTTTAGCGCCACTTTTGGATGTCTGACCCTAACTGAGACACGACTGTAGGTTAGGATACAGCAGATGAGCCTGCTCAGTCTAAAGTCCCTCCCGATTCCCAATGCCCTTTCTTTTCTCCTCAGGGATTAAGGAATCGTTTGCCTAATGATTCCCACAGAGCTATCCCGGAGCCCTCTGTATACCTTCAGTTATATCACCGGATTCTAAGCATGAGTGAGCTGGGTCTTTAACTGCCCAGCACCTGGTATATACTTTGTGTTCAATAAAACTGTGAGTGTGGTGGCCGGTTGGCTCAGTCGGCTGGAGCGCGGTGCTCTTTACAAGGTTCATTCCCCACATGGGCCACTGTGAGCTGCGCCCTCCACGACTAGATTGAAATTACTACTTGACTTGGAGCTGATGGGTCCAGGAAAAACACACTTAAAATAAAAGTTTTTAAAAAATAAACAACAGTGTGAGTGTGGGCAGATGCCAACATGATTTTTACCTACGGTAACTAGGACTCAGTTACCGTATCTAAACCAACACACCAGACAAGGGTTTGGAGGGGAAGCAGAGTTTTGGGAGGACCAGGTGCCAATACATATTTCTTAAAACTTTAACGAATGATTCCTTTGACTCCACACATTTCATTTCTAGGAGTTTATTCTAAAAGCAAAAAATGTAGAAACTGCATAATGGATAGTCATTGAAGCACTGTTTCTAATATTAAATATAAAAAGTAACCTAGAAGATTATCGATATGAATATATTAAGTGTAATGAATACATTAAGTGTATATATATTAAGTGTATGAATTATGAATATATTAAGAATATATTAATATATATTAAGAATATATTATGAATATATTAAGTATACACTTATATATATTAAGTGTATGAATATATTAAGTGTAATTTTATATCCATATTATAAAATCTTATACAGTCCTTAAAACGAAATTCAGGAAAACCTATAAGTGGTATTACCGTGAAAAAAATCTCTAATGTAGCAAACTTTTAAAAAGAAAAAATTCTAGAACCAATTTTATTTTAAAAATCTCACTTTTGATTAACAATTTTTCTTATTTTATAAGTATATGTTACTTTTAAAATTTAAAAATAACTAAAATCTTAAACAGAAATAGGATACTTTATTGCCATTACTTAAAACAAAACAAAACAAAAAATCAAAAAAAAAAAAAAACCCTGTCAAGCTTCTCTAAAGTAAAAGCAGCTCCATGTGGAGCCTTGCTATGTCAAGTGTGATCCGTGGGCAGCTGCACCGACTTCACCTGGGAGCTGGTCAGGAATGCAGAATCTCAGACTCCACCCCAGACCTACTCAGACTGTACATTTTAAATCCCTGATGATCTGAATTCATGTTGAAGTCTGAGAAGCACTGGTTTGTAAGAAATCACTTAGCAAAGTTTGAATACCAGTTCAAGAGCCACGTAAGAAAAGAAAGTATTAGCTGGGTGACTTAGACATATTATTTAATCTCTCTGAATCTCAGTTTCATTCTCATAAGTCACATTATTTGAGGTTTTTGATGTATCAGCAGATGTGAAATTGTAAACTGCTCTACAATACTGTAAGAAATGAGTAGAACTTAGTTATCAGTCTTAGTAAATGCTAAAAAGTCAACAACTTAACCAAGTCAATAAATCTTTCAAGGGCAATGCTGTCCATCCAACCTTCTCAGAGCCACTTAGGGAAAAGGATAGGACTGGAGGGATGGACCCCAAACTTTATTTTATGATTTATATATACATATATATCCTGCTATTCAAAGTGAGTCTAAAAAAGAAGGCAGGATTTAGGATCTCATGCCACTCACTGAAGTACCAGTGAGTTGGCCTAATTTTAAGGCTTCTCCATGGCTGATCCCAGAACCAGAGAGAAAGGAACAGTCAGTGGTGGTTATAAGAAGGTGCCCAAGCAGCAGAGTCTACTAAGCAAGACTCACCATACATCCCAAAAGCTGCCGAGAGAAGACTCAGAGTCACTCTGATTTCTTCTGAGGAAACGACTGGAGCGTCTATGGCAGAAGCACTGCATCTCCCCAGGGCTTGGATCCCCAGAGGGTGTGCACCACCAATGCCATCATAAGCACCCCATTCCCCTCCTCTTTTTGGAAGCGGTTGCAGGAAAGAACATTGTGGGGACAGAGCTGAGCTGGCTTCCAGTGCTCCTGGTTGACTACTCCCACCTATTTCCTTCCAGCACAAAATGTGCTAATCATAAAAACATTTCACAATGACTTCCTTGTTACAATCCCCCTCTTCTAACAAACCTAATGTAGATCAGAATTAACAATTTCATTGGAAAATGTGCTTGAAGTTTAGGCTCAGTTTCCAAACTAATACTTAGTCCATTTTTTCTTTTAATGTTCTAGATTAGTCATTAGGGAAATAATTTTTTATTGTATAAACATTATTGTATGTTTGACTATAACAGGAACTCTGCTGAAAGTGAAGAGTCAGGGACTAATGTGTTCATGACTTATCAGGTTCATTACACGTATACTGCTGACTAACAACATATTAAAAACAGGTTTTGCTATATAGCAAAAGTCACTGAAAACTTCAACTAAACTCACAAATTGAATAGAGCAGATTATCTTCTTCCCTTGACCTAATGGAACTTTTATTCTATATACTTTTCAAAATTGCTATCAATGTCAACTGAGTTCATGTTTCATAAGGAATTATGAAGAATTTTACATCCTTTGGGGGATTCTTAATAGGCATAAAAACAGCACTTCACATTTTACAATGACTATATATTATCTTTATAAACAAAAGGGGTAAAATTACTTTTAGTAAATGTTACTTCAATTAGGTACAAAAAATACAATAATAAAAAATAAAAAGATTCCCTACCTGATCCCCCTAATTAATTATATAGAAAATGAGAGAATATGTTTTGATCCCACTTCACTTTGGCAAATGTTTGCACTTTACTCAGCAAGTACTATTTATTAAGCACAGGAACTGAAGTTAGACAAAGTCTTGGTCCTGAGGAGCTTTAGTGGGGGAAGAGAGAGATGAAATAAAAAATATAAATGTGGGCCAGCCCAGTGGCTCAGGCGGTTGGAGCTCCGTGCTCCTAACTCCGAAGGCTGCCGGTTCAATTCCCACATGGGCCAGTGGGCTCTCAAACACAAGGTTGCCAGTTCAATTCCTCGAGTCCTGCAAGGGATGGTGGGCTGCGCCCCCTGCAACTAACAACAGCAACTGGACCTGGAACTGAGCTGCACCCTCCACAACTAAGACTGAAAGGACAACAACTTGAAGTTGAACTGCACCCTCCACAACTAGGATTGAAAGGACAACAACTTGACTTGGAAAACAAGTCCTGGAAGTACACACTGTTCCCCAATAAAGTCCTGTTCCCCTTCCCCAATAAAATCTTAAAAAAATAAAGTATAAGTTTCCACCATTTATTAAAAATATATACACATATATATCTGATAGCATATATATATATATAAATGCTATCAGATAACGAATTACCATGGGAAAATAATGTGTACAAGCCTCTATGATCATCATGCAAAGTAACCAGTATACGTAATTTGAAAAGACACAAACCCTTAACTTAAAAGTAGCTAACAGATATTTCATTAAATGGTACTAGTTAAACACTATCTTAATATCATTCAAGAGAATGTCTACCTTGTTTGAGTGTGTGAATGGCAGGTGTGTATGTGGGTATGTGTGTAATGCTGTTGTATACCTACATAGATCACTTTCTGAATAAATGACTTTTGTTACTGAGACTTTGTTGCATATATCTGAGAAGGTACTGTATGGAGAAAATAACTAAACCTT
The DNA here is from genome assembly GCF_004115265.2 of Rhinolophus ferrumequinum. Classification (NCBI taxonomy): domain Eukaryota; kingdom Metazoa; phylum Chordata; class Mammalia; order Chiroptera; family Rhinolophidae; genus Rhinolophus; species Rhinolophus ferrumequinum. Next base: position 88,458,828 of record NC_046294.1, on the reverse strand, counting down.
AAGAGGCGGGTAATCCTGGATTCCAAGTCAGTCTCCACTATTAACTAAGTTACATAAACTCTCTGAGCCTACCTTAATCTATAAAACAAGAATGATACCACCTAAGGGCTACTGAAAGAAATAAGTCAGTTTAATGTAATTAATATTGATTGCCACCCCATACTTTTCCTTTCAGTAATTCCTTTGGGGCACACAAAGCAATTTAACAAGTATGTACAAAGCACTTAGTATTGTGTAAGACCTCAAGACTGAACACTGCAGGAGATAAACTGATTATAGTTGCTGTCCTCATGGAGTTTACAATCTTGAGAGGTTAAGATAAACAGAAGAAATATGTACACAATGTTTAAACTTAAGAGGTCCCTTATCACTTTGTACATACTTACATAGTCATTTATCACTATTATGTAATCTCCTGCAGTATAAGAATTTACACCTGGTACTATGCTTGGGATTTAGTGAGTGTGCAAACATAGGAAGAAAGGTAAGAAAGTAATCCAGTAACATATACTGATTCATAAATTCTATTAAGTGCATCTTATTCTAAAATGTAGGAAGTTAACTCAAGGTGCTTTTGCGCGGGAGTGGGGCAGATAGTGAAAAAAGAAGACTGGTGGCAGAAGGAAGAAGGATCATCTTTTGAAAACACTTTTTTGAATTCATGCTTTAAGGGGAAGCATTTTCCAATGAATTATATCCCATTAAAAAAACCAACACTTTTGGGCCGGCCCGGTGGCTCAGGCGGTTAGAGCTCCATGCTCCTAACTCCGAAGGCTGCCGGTTCGATTCCCACATGGGCCAGTGGGCTCTCAACCACAAGGTTGCCAGTTCAACTCCTCCAGTCCCGCAAGGGATGGTGGGCAGCACCCCCTGCATTTAAGATTGAACACCGCACCTTGAGCTGAGCTGCCGCTGAGCTCCCGGATGGCTCAGTTGGCTGGAGCGCATCCTCTCAACCACAAGGTTGCCGGTTTGACTCCCGCAAGGGATGGTGGGCTGCGCCACCTGCAACTAGCAACGGCAACTGGACCTGGAGCTGAGCTGCGCCCTCCACAACTAAGATTGTAAAGGACAACAACTTGACTTGGAAAAAAGTCCTGGAAGTACACACCATTTCCCAATAAAGTCCTGTTCCCCTTCCCCAATAAAATCTAAAAAAAATAAATTAAAAAAAAAACCAACACTTTAATGTTTTAATGATGTAAGCTAGTTTAAAATAAAAACATAGTGTAGACCTAAAATACTGCCAGCATGATGCTATACTTCAGAAATGAGAAAACTACTGCCTGCAGTTGTTTTGGTTTTTTTGTACACCTGCAAGCTAAGGATGGTTTTTACATTTTTAATGTGTTGTAAAAACAACAAAGAATATAGCACTGAGTATGTGGCCAGCAAAGCCTAAAATATTTACTATCTGTTCCTTGGCAAAAGTTTGCCACCTCCCTCTCTACTTCATAATGGAATTTTGAGTCTCACATTAAACTAAATACCTTAATTCTTCTAAATTTACATTTACATTAATTCATATGATTTCTCTCTCCGCCTCCTGCCCAGTTGTCTCTTAACTCACTAGTCACTATCTTCATATACATTTATACAAATATTAATTACAATATACTGGGATATTTAAAAAAAGCTAGGGGCTGAGCATGTCTTAATAACAAGTGTTCTAGCACAAGCATTTTTCCAAGGAGTTTAAATTCCACAACAGATTAGTAAATTGAGCCTATGAATGGATTAGTAAATTAGGCCTATGCTGACCAGAATCCATGACTTATACCAACTTCTCCATCTGCATACATTCAATATTGCAGGATCAGTCAATAAACTGACTAATAACACACTGCAATCACAGTCATCTAGCTTCAATACCAAGTATAAAACAGGTATGAAATGGTGACTTAGAGCTAAGTTCATTAAATGTGTGAAAATATTTGTGGATTTAACAGTAAGTTCTTCACCACTTATACCACATGAAGTCAAGAAGGTTAGTGACACATTTAAGACTTTCAACAATAAAAACAGTGAAAAAAGAGAACATCTATGCTTAAAACATCAAGAGTAAGAGACTATGTCTATGCAATGTAACAACACTACGGAAGTAATGTTTATTCAGAAAATCTGGAAAGCAGTAGTAATGAACCTATCAGACTCATACAACAGAAAGAAGAACTAAGTTTTCATTTCAGCCCAACTAGTAATATGTGACATGGAGCACAGAGAGTACTAAAAATTATCTTCCAAGACAAGCAACAAAGAAAAAAATCCCTCTCCCCATACTAGAATGGAAAAGTTAGCCTACTTTCCTTGAAACTAGCAACATCTCAAAAGCATTTTCATTCAAAACTGAGTCCTTTATTCTTCCCAAATAATTAAACATTCTGCAGAAGAAATAAAAATTCAACACACATACTTTAAAGACATGAAGGAGTAAGACTCAGGGAGGGATCTGAATTGGACTACCTAACAGGGGCTCCAAAGTTTGACATAAAGTTTATTATTTTTAAGGAGAAGTCTCTAATCAATACAATTTTAATACACTGCATAAACATGTTTCATATGAGAAACTAACCAGAAATGCAATTTTTTTTCTATTCCAGGAGAACCTTTCTAGTCCTAACTGTAAATCCCTAAAATGCAAACCCACAAACTTCAGAGATTTTGAACACATTCGATTTTTTTAAAAAGATGTCAAAGCATTTAAAGTTCCCTTTACAAGTCTAACTTTCTGTAATAGTTTTATTACAATTTCTAATAATGAAATGACACCACCAATATAATCAACATACAAATACTTGCATCATTAATTACAATACCAATAATTTAACATGAGAAAAGCCAGCTCTGAAAAAAATGGCTCTGAAACCACTGGTATGCACTACAGAAGTGTTAACTCACACGCAGGACTTACAAAGCATTTATATAGCACCTTGATTATTTGCCAAGTGCTTCCCAATCATTTTTATTAGCAGTTGCTAATCCAAAACAATCCATGAAGAACTTGACAGAACAGGAAGCTTGGACCAGAGAGTAACCCCCAAAACCAATTTTACTCTGGAGGCAATATCACCATTCTCTTACAATATGCCAAATACTTCCTAATCACTTTTCATCCGCAGTATGAATTTTCCAAGAATAAGTTATTAATTACTGAGGTGAAAAATATCAAGGAAATACTATTTTGAATCTCTGGAACAAATTGTTAGACTGCTTAAACACTTTTAAGTACTTGCAACTAACTACTGTATTTCATAATATAGACACAACTACCTACAAAGAAGTAAAATTCACCCGAGTGCCAAACTTAAAGTGGCTAAATATACAGGCGTTATTTTTCACACTTGCTTAACAAAAACAAATTTTTTTTTTTAAAGGTAATCAAAGAAGCTAGCTCATCCAAGCTTAAAGTCAGGTCCTGTAATAAGGAGGTAGGTCTGCTACAAAAAGTAGAACCCAGCTAAAAGCAGTGTGTTACTCTAAGGAGGAAGTTCTGGAAGAAGTAAGAATCTGCTGCTTAGCATGCTCAGTCAATACATCTTTCCGACGATAATGGTTCTAACCAGAATTTGTGGTTTAATCAGTGCATATCTGGGCACCAGCAATGGATCACATCCAATGTTTTGGAGAATATAAACTTGGGCTAGTGCTACGTAGATGTTAAGTAAAGTTCCTTCCTTGATCCATTTAAACATCTCTATTTCTTTTATCTTGGTGTTACACGGTAATGAGGAAAAAAACTGAACGATCACCCAGAGCACAGTTTGCCTGCGGAGTGGTCCTGACCCCGGGTCTCTCTATCAGAACCCAAAAACTTGATTCAGCTCACTACTCAGAGCTCGGCTCCTCAAACAGCTAACAGCCCTGGCCGGTAAATCAAACACTCTTCCCCTGCCTCCTATCTCCTGGGGCCAATTCCGTGACCCACATCCCTATACCCTGCACAGAGCCCCAAACTCCGCAAACCCCTTCAAACTTCCGCCCGGGTGACTTCCCAGTTAACCTTCACCCCAGCCCCCACCCCATCTTTGTCTCGCTACCCTAAACGCACCACCTCAATGTTCCCCACTCCCAACCGCCGCAGCCCTTCCCCCACCGCCGATTCCCATCTTCCCGGTGTCTTCCCCACCCCCACAGCCCCCACCCCTCAGCCCCGTCACCCCAGCTCCTCTCCTCCCCAACCTCGCATGACACGTCCCCTCCCCCAGCTTCCTCTGTCCCTTCCTTCCCCTCCCTCGGCCCCTCCGCCCACGCCCACCCCTGCTCCCTGCGGATCCTTCGCAGGCCTTTCACCTTGTCCATGAGCTTCCAGCACTTCTCCACCATCTTCTTGTCCACGGTCCCCGGCGGGTGGGGGCTGAGGTGGTGGTGGTGGTGGTGCGGCTGGAAGGCGTCCTTCATGAGCCCGATGAGGCCGCCCGAGCCCGAGCCCCCGGAGCCACCGCCGCCCCCGGCCCCAGAGCTCTTTTTCACATTGCCGGCCATGGCCCGGTGGAGCGTTGGGGGTCCAGCCGCGTCCGCCCGCTCCGCTCCGCTGCAAGCGAGGTGAAGGAGGGGCCTCACCCAGCCACCGCCACCGCCGCCGGCTGTCGGGGCGGAGGGAGGGGCGGCCGCCAGGAGGGGAGTGGGCGGTGCCGGGAGCGCGGATCCGCGCGGGCGCGCCCCTTCAGAGAACAAGAGCCCGATGACAGGAGGAGCGCACCAACCTTGGGGAAGCGGGCTGCCTAGTCCCCACCAGGTAGCGACCCCTCCTGAGCTACCCCCACCAAAGCCACAATCTCCCGGAGAGCGGTGGCCAAGTTTCCGCGCCGCTTTCCCCCGCCCCTACCTTCGTGGGCGGGCCGGGGCGGGGCCGGGCGGAACCTTCGCGCCTGCGCCCTCTGCTGGAGAAACGGGGCGATGAAGAGGCGGATCTAACGTGGAGTCTGCGCACAAGGCAGAAGCCGAGCCCTCCATGTTTCTTGTGGGCTTTAGGGTGGCCCTCCTTGAGTGGGTCGTTGGATTATTTAATACAGGTAGCTATAGAAAGAATCTTAACATCAAGTCTTTTCCTTACTCCTGACAAAGGAGGAAATTGAGCTTAAAGTTATTTTCTTCCTCACATTGTGGGAGTAAAAGGGAAGTTATTTCCCTACCACCTGGTGTTTTACACTCCCCATTAAGTCTGGACCAAGGACAGGAATGTGAATGCTGCAGGTTGTTCAAACCTGATGAGACCCCAGAAAGGCTTGAGACACTCGGGTTGCGAGCTCTTCTTCCAGGCCCTTTGACCTCCGAAAACAAAACACTTCCCCCTTTTTTGGCTTCTGAACACTAGTTCCTTTTCTGGGAATTGAATATGTACTTAAGATTCTCCTGGGGGCAGACGGGTGGCTCAGTTGGTTAGAGTGTGAGCTCTGGGCAACAGGGCTGCCGGTTGGATTCCCATGTGGGCCCGCGAGCTGTGCCCTCTGCAACTAGAATGAAGACATCAAGCTGCCACTGAGCTCCTGGGTGGATGAATGGCTCAGTTGGATGGAGTGCGTGCTCTCAACAAGTTGGACTCCCACAAGGGATGGTGGGCTGCGCCCTCCACAACTAAGATTGAAAGGACAACAACTTGACTTGAAAAAAGTCGTGGAAGTACACAGTCATCCCCGATAAAGTCTTGTTCCCGTTCCCCAATAAAGTCTTTTTTAAAAAATTTAAAAAGCTTCTCCTCAGTGCATTGCACCGCAGGCCAGGCGCCACCCACATCAGGCCCTGACCGCAGAAACAGCTGTGAGCCCTGGCCAGAGGAGTACTCCATTGCTCACATGGAGCTGAATGCAGTTCCCAGTCGCTTCCACTTCTCTAATCGAAGAGTTCCGTTGGAAGAATTTTGAAAAAAGGAACTTCCCTCCAAAGGAGGAAGTGCCCTGCCCTACTTTGCTAATTCTGAGCCTCAGCTTTGGGAGCCTGCAGGCCATGGTGTGTCAATAAACACCCAGTAGGACCTTCGATCCCCCCACAAAGCCCTTGACTGATTAGGGAATTAAGCTTATCAAGTAATACTGTAAAAATATGTGTGAACTCAAGGGCCCTTCAGCCAGACATCCTGGTTTTGCAATTCAGTGGCCTTTACGATTGATTATGGAGTCAATATTATCATTTCCTATCAGTAGAATTTCCTTTGATCAGTTCCTACCGAGAAAGAGTCATGACATTCTCCCAGGGGAAAATATAGGCAAAGCTCTTAGATAATGGTCAAAACATAATATCCCTAGTGCCACTGCCCTAGTTGCAGGCCCTCCTTTTCTCTCCCCTGGTCTATTGAAACCTTTTCCTCACTGGTTGTCCTGCTGCCTCCACTCTATCCTGGCACCAGACTAGTAAGCATCACAAAAAAAACTTTAAATACTCCCCATTCCTCTTGAATGAAGTCCAGAGTCATGATCTAATTCCAAACTACCTTGCAGTTTTATACTATTCCAATACATAAATCCTATGCTGGGTGTCTCACCAAGTCACAAGATACCACAATTCTTTCTTTTTTTCATAACTATTTCATAACTCAGAGCATTTTCTGTGTCCTAAAGTGTGCTACTAAAATCCAATCCACTCTTCAAAACTCAACCCAAATATTATCCTCCTTACCAGACACTCCAGCTAGAAATAATCCTTCCCTCCTCTAAATCTCCATAACCATTTATTTCTCACACCTATCACACATTAATTTACGCTACACTGTCTTATCAACTTCGGTCTTCCACAGTACTTAGTAGCACCATATAGGTACACAAAGGTATTTCTTCCCCTCATAATCAAATCCTAGATTTTATCGAGTATAGGTAAGAAATTAACCCTTGGAACTGAGCTTGTCTAGATCATCTACACATCTCTGGCATGGCTTAAGGCTTCCAATTTGTATTATCTTCAGTACAGTCTGTGTAGAGTGGAATTGTATAATTTGCACTTTGTTTCTGCTGCAGTAAACCATATTCCTTTTAATATACAATGATATATAAAATATACAATGAGATATACAATGAGATATAAAAACTATCTCTCACATCTGAATAAAGCATAGAGACTGATCCTTCTCTTCTCTCTAGCTCTTCAAAATTCACAGATGTGATCCTATTCAAAGGAAGACAGAGTTCTGCTGAAACAATCTTTCCTATTTTCACCTCTAAACTGAGTTAATTAAAAAAAGAAGGAAAGATTGACCTTTTCTCACAATTTTTACTTGACTTGTTTTTCAAAATGTACTAGAGATAGGATTGGATTGTTGATCACAATGTCATTCTCATTCCTGAGTTATTCTAGAGCTAACTCAGTTTGCATCACATCATGTGACATGTGGCACTTTTCTTATTCTCTTTCACCTTCACCCCAAACCACATCCTCATTCTGCACCTGAAAGTCGGTTGACTGCACATATTTGAAAAGTATATGCTCTTCTGAGGCATGACATGCTGTTTGTATTCTGTAACCTGTGTCCTCAATATGTCATTCCGTGCATCAGCATAGCACAGACACTAATCATTTCATGGGAAACATCCTCAAACAGACTTCTAGCTGAGGAGAAGAACTAGGACAGGAACCTCTACTGCATTCCTAAGCAGGGAGAGAGGGCTTTGGGGGAAGAATAAACAAAAAACATACTTCAGGATTAGAAGAAAAGTATTCTTCGTATTTGGAAAATGTGATGGTTATCTGAGGTACAGGAACTGTAAGCACCTGGAAGGACCAGCCTGGTTCTTCTCTTCAATCTGTAAAATGTCCAAAGGGTCAAAGAAATATCCTGCAGGTGATGAGTCAACATACACCAGCCTCTTTTTGAATCTGCCTGATCTCCAAAGGAAGGATTTTTTTATTCCCAGATCTCATAGCTATTTCTTCAGATCTGCTGTGACAACAGGCAATTGACAAAAAATGTTGACGGGAACAGAGATAGAGAGAAATAGCTAAAGAAAGAGTCTGCAATTCCCTTAGTCCAAAAGGGGCAGAGTCCCAAAGTTTCCGCTGTTTTCATTCTAGCGAGTAAGGTGCCCAGAGATCCAGGTGGCAGACAGATGGCAAGGCTCCCCATAGCACAGCGTTGGAGGGATGGTGGGGGCTGCCCAACAAGGACAAGTCATCCATCACACTCCCTTCCCCAAATTTGTTTTTCCAATCACCCATGACTCCAGCAAGATGCTAGGAAGTATCTCCAAGAGGGAGGCACTTCCAACCTTGCCTCATAAATAACGTAAATAGAAAAAATTAAGAGACTCGAGAGGTCAAGCAAGTCCACTAGAGGGAGCCCCAACCAACTCAATACTGCCCAGAGCCAAAGGAGTTTCTCAGCACCTGCCTTAAAAATCAACCACATAAGGGAATAGGGGAAGAGAGGCAACAAATTAAATCAGCGTGAGAGAAAATAGCCCTGTAAATACCCAATTAAAACCCAGGCCTTTCAGGATTTACAAAATCAAAAATTTAAAGACAAGGAAACTGAGGCTGAGCAAAGTTAAGTGGTTTGCCCAAGTTTACATAACCAGAGTCGGGACTAGAACTCACAACTCTTGTCTCCAGTGCCCTTACCTTCTACTTTTGCATCCCTCTAAGTTAGCACCCTAGAGTCCATGGGTCTACCTCTCCTCTGTGTCTCATTTCTCTGAAGTGGGAAACTCTCAACTACATTCTCCAGCATTTCTTTCCCTCACTACCCGTAGAATGCCTTCCTGAAGAGGATCTTCAGTTTTAAGCCTAATAGTGTCATTTTGCTCATGAGATCTAGGGATGTAAATTGCCCCCAAATGGCTACAGTCAGTTCTATTTCTCTGTATCAACACAACAGCATTGTTTCAAATGTGTAAATCTGTCATGTGTAAATCTGTCATTTGTAAATCTCCAAATTGCAGGCAGTGCTACATGGAAGTGATTGGAAGTGAACCATAGCTAATGGGCTCCAGAGCCCTTTCTCCTCAAACTACACTTGGATTTTGGGATAAGGAAATAATTGGGACCTTGGTATTTTAAGCTTTATATTTAGCCCATTCCACCTTCCTATGAACTCCGTGTTTCCCAGTTGCCTGGACAACATGCAGTCTCTGGAAACCCAACTTTCCAGTTCTCAATCCTGCCCCCAAAGGAAATTTGCCACCCCGGATTGGCTCCCAGAATCCAATCTCCTTCTCAGGCGCCTAGCTGGTTGGACCTTTTCTCTGTCCCTCCCCATGAGTGGGTCACTCCACAAGGAGACAGACACAACAGAGGCAAGAGGGAGTCCTACAGGTAGGAAGAGTCAGGGTAAGGATGATGGGAAGAGGGAAGGGGCAAGACACTGGGACTTTTTTTCTCCAAAAGAGGATTGAGAGAAGTGATTTCTGTACATAGAGATTAAGTGATAGGCAGAAACAGCTCCATCCTCTCTACTGACCCGAGCCTTGCCTAAGGTTCCAAGGAGACCAAGAATGGAAACTTCTGGAAAGTATAAGAGACAGACTTGGAGACTAGAATTCTAACTCTCCTGGGATTCCTGGTTCGGTCTAGGGATCAGGAAAGCCTCCTCATGTCCAGACCTAAATACAAGTCCCCTCTCTCCCCCAGGACCGCAAGGAGATGCCACCTAAGACCAAAGAAAAAAGGATGAAAGCTGAGGCACAGAAGAAGAAAAAGAATGCAGGTGCTGGAGAGTCAGGGTGGGTGGAGGTGGGTACCCCCTGTTTCTCCATGCTCTGGCTCAGAGACCAAACAGAGGCGCTTGAGAGAATTCAGCCCTCTGCATGACACAATGGAGCTTTCTTGACCCTCTCCCTTCATCTCCTCGAAACCAGGTTTCATGGAGCTGGGAAAGTGGAAAAGTGAGAAAATGGGCACCCACACCTCCCTTGAACGCCTTTTGGCTCCATGCCTTCCTTATATGTTCATTACACATATTTTGAGTACCTACTACATGTTGGACAGTGAGGACACAGTGGGGAACTGAGTAGACTCGGCCGTAGAGATCCCTCAGTTAGTGGTCCTCACGTCTCCTGCAGGAAGAAACTCTGGAGTGTGGGATGAGAATGGGAGGGGAGTAAGCAAGGCTGAGACCATGATAAGCTGAGGCTCTGCCAACTTGCCAGGGCAGATGTGGAGACTGAATCCATGCACAGGCTGACAGTGTTGGAAATGGAATTGCTCCGAGACCACTTGGGTAAGAAAAATGGAAGCTCTGGGGGCGATAGAGGTGGGCCAATCAGTCATTTCTGTATCTTTGGGGGCTTGAAGGGTTGGAGCAATGGTGAGGGGCTGAGCTGATCTCTAAACATCTCAAGTAGAAAAAGATTGTCATGAGTTGAGATTGTTAGGAAGGCGTGGGCAGTGAGAGCTGATGAGCCAGAATATAGAGGAAGTTTTTGCTTCTTCATAACGAAGAGCCCGTGGGATTCTGGGGCTGGGGGGAGAGGGGTACCCAGAATGAGAATGAGAGGCTGGAAGCCTGCCACCAGGTTTCCAGAGGTGGGCAGAGTCCATCAAGCTCATGGGGGCTTATTCACTGGGCTCCCCAGTGAGCCCTGAGAGCTGCTCTGGTACTGTTCACAGCTCTGTGGAAGGGTGAGGCCCGCCGAGCCAAGGCTTCTGAAGACCAGCTGAAGCAGAGGTTGCAAGGGCTGGAGGCTGAACTGGAGGGGGCCCGAAGTGAAGGGAAAGCCATATATGCAGGTGTGTGGTCCGTCAAGTAGGTAGGCAGAAGACAGGGGCTTGGAAGAGGATACCAAGGGGCCAAAGGATGCAAGGAAAGAAAACCAGGAGGACTTCCATCTGCCATGCCTCGTCTCAGCCTTCCCAGCACAGGACAAATCAGGCAGGAACCTGAAAGAAGGAAAGGAAGGCTTCTAGGATTCCAGGCAGGGAACTTCCAGGATGCCTGATGCCATGTTGTTGATGCTTTGTGGGTTCATCCCACAGGAGTGAATAGGGAGAAGGGCTACAATCCCCATCCTGAGCTGGTATGAGGGAAGGGGGTCTGATTTCCTAGCTCTTCCCCAGGTTTTCAGGGTCTCCCAGCTTCTCAGAATCACCACAAGAATCAAGAAGGCCTTTGTCCTTCTGTCCCACTTCTGGACCAAGCAGAGCCCTACACACCCCCAACTTCCCTTCTTTTTTCTGCCGCTCCATCCCCACGTGGGTCCCTGGCCACCCACGGCCCCACCACAGAGATGAGTCGTCAGTGCCAGGCCCTGCAAGAGGAGATGGAGACCCGCAGCAGGCAGCTGGAGCAAGAAATGAGGGGCCTTCGGGAGCAGCTAGGTAGGCTCCCCACCCTCTGAGGCCTTTCTCTCTGAGGATCACTGAGGAGGTCCCGCCTGAAGGGGTGAACTGAAGATGGGCCTTCTCTAGAAGACTGCAATCTAGGCTCTCATATCACTTTCTCCACTGACTATCCCACCACTGAGGATTGAAACAGAGGGGTCAGGATGGCAAAAACATTAAGTTATCTTAAGATTGAAAAAAGGTCTTAAGTAAAGAAGTCTCTCACCCATTTCCCCTTCTCAATAGTCTCTCCAAATCCAGTTCTTCCTCCCCACCACTGCCATGTCTCTCATAGGCAAAACATACTCCCTTTTAGTTTAACTAATTTTTACAACCAAACTAAGAGAAAATGTTTGACTTACTTCCTTCCATATCTTCAAGGCCTTGGGCAGAGTAGACCCTAAATAACTATTTGCTAAATAAATGAATAAACCTTCCAAATAAACAAATTTACACACACACACACACACACACACACACACACACGTCAGGAAGTTTTCCCTTTTTTTATTCTTGGTTACAGGATAGAATTGAAATATTTTAGCGGGGCGATTTGGTGGCTCAGTTGGTTAGAGCGAGAGCTCTGAACGGGGCTGCCGGTTCAATTCCCACACCGGCCAGCGAGCTGCGCCCTCCGCAACTAGAATGAAGACAAGGAGCTACAGCTGAGCTGAGCTGAGCTGAGCTGAGCTGAGCTGAGCTCCTGGTTCGACTCCTGCAAGGGATGGTGGGTGCTGCAGCTGAGCTCCCAGGCGGCCAGATGGCTCAGTTGGTTGGAGGAAAAACACACTATTCCCCAATAAAGTCCTGGGGGGGAAAAAGAGAGAGATTTTAGCACAGCACACAAGATTTTTCACAATATCGGCTTCAAAGTTTTCTTATCCTAAAATAGCTTCAGTTTAGCTACAGATATCTAAGAGTTGCTTATGCGCCATGCATACACTGAGTTCATTTCCTAATGTTTGCATTATCTCAAATTTAAATGAAATCAATACTTACTGAGCACCTCCTATATACTAGGTGCTTTCCCATACACTATCACATATAACTCTCACAACAAGCCTGTGAAGTATGTGACATTCTCTCTTTAAAGATGAAGAACATGAGGCTCAGAGAAAGACATACCCAATGTTACAGAGGTAGTAAGTGACAACAAGCTTTGGGACCCATATGTCTTGTCCCAAGCCCACTACTCTCTACTATAGTAGAGAGGAGGAGTAGTAGTAGAGCCCACTACTCTCTATTTAATGGTACTTGAACTCATTATAGGAACTATGGGAAAGTTGATGACTCTGGGGAGTCTGGAGTGATCCCACTCAAGTTCCACTTCTTGGGTACCTTTGGAGATTCTGTTCAAGGGTAGAGTGTGACGATTCTGTCCTCTTTCATCCTTCTGCTCCACCTCTCAGAGACATGCCAGAGGAAGGCTGAGGTTGCACAGAGAGAGGCCGAGCAGGCCCTCAGAGAGTGGGACCGGACTCTGGCTCAGCTTCGGACCCAGGTGGCAGACATGGAGGCCAAGTATGAGGAAATCTTACATGTAAGCACCACCCTCTGAAGCCAAGCCATCCCAGTAGCCAGCATTCCCTCGTCACCACCACAAACCCCAGCTAGTGTGACAATGACAGATGGGGGTGGGGATAGGGGAAGTGTCTCCACCGAGAACTCTGCTCTATTTTGAGGGAAGACAGCCAGGGGATGAAACCATGCCAACCCACTAATAATATGAACTTTAAGGAAACACTGGCAAGGAAAGCTGACAGACCAACCTGGGGCACCCCTCACCTCGGCCTCTTCCTTCCTGGGGCCTAAAGCTTGGTGTCTGTAGGGTAGCCTGGACTGGCTCTTGGTGAAGCTGAGAGCCATCAAGCCTCAGTGGAAGGCGGCTGTGCTGAGACTCCACACCAGGCACAAGGAGCAGCTCCACCAGTTTGGACTCAACCCCCTGGATCTTTGAGGCTGTAAGCATATAGTCTCTGGGGCTCTCTGAGGCCCCAGCAATAAAGCTGTCTTGATGTAGAAGTCAACAGAACTGGGGGTTGTGGCTTTTTGGCAAAGGTGAGTGCCTCTCATGGGAACATCTCGGCTCTGGGCTGACCCACTATCCTGAAGACTAAATGATAGGAGAGAAATTTGACCAGGGCTCAACCCTTTTCCTAGAGAAACTGGGTCCCACCCCTTGAGTCTGGGGCCCTTTTGGTCCCTTCAAACTGCCGCCTCCCACCCCCAACCATACAAACACAAGCAGCCAGATTTGTAGGGAAAGGCCACTTCCATAATGGATGAACAGTGATGACGCCCCAGCCTCCACAATCCTAAGGTGTCCAGAGGGAAGGTGTAACTGGTCTCCAAACTCTTGCAATACATTCCAGAGTCCTGGAATCATATCTAGGGCAAGTTCCAGATGGCTTCAATCCTAGCCACCCTTATAGCCCACCTGAAAAGGGAATATTCTATCTCTCCATTCTACTACAGCACTCTCAGTACTACTTTACTTCTGGTCACCGAATGTGTAGGGGTTTTTCCCACACCAAGCAATTCTCCAACTCTTCTGTGGACACCAGCTCAGTGACCTATAATTTAACTCAATTCTGACACTATCTACCTGGAGATCCCACAGATGATAAGGACTCAGACCCAGAAGATGCCAATCTTAAGCCAAGATTGTCACCTGTGCTTCTGACCCACTGGCTATAAATCAGAGAATCCCATAACCTCCTACTGGGGTTCTATCATTTGCTAGAGCATCTCACAGAACTCAGAGAAACAGTTTACTTCCTCAATTACCGGTTTATTATAAAAGATACAACTCAGGAACAGCCAGACGGAAGAGATGCCGAGGGCAGGGTTTGGATATGGAAGCTCATTCACATGTTCAGTAACTGAACTGGGACGTTCTCCGAACCTAGTCCTTTGGGGTTTTGTTTGTTTGTTTGTTTGTTTGTTTTTTCAGTATTACTTAAGCCTCATTTATTTTAGGTTCTTTGATAAATACCTCAGTATTTATTTGTAAATGTGAGAATTCACATTCTAGTAACTGGAAAACTAAAATTTCACATACCAACAAATTTACTCAATATTGATGTAACTATACAAAATTTTATATGCAACATGTGGACCTTATTACAGAATTTGGCCTTTGTAAACTAGCTTACACATCAACAAAGTTACTCATTGTCCTAACCTATTAACTGTTGCACCAACAGACCCCCTTCCATAGCTTTTTATCATGTAAACAGATGATTCCTTCCCTTAAGACAAGGTGAGAAATCCCAAAGTTCCCACCCAGAAAATGTTAACCCCAAATTATCAAATTCTAAAGCTTCAGCAGATGTAACACCAGAAATAGGCTATGGGCAACTCTAAATCTCTTATCTAAGTAGTACTATGGGAAGTTACTGTGTTGACCAAAAGAACACACAGGTTTCTCATTAAACTTTGTTTTAATGGGTCTCAAAATTCTGTGACAGATTTTTGGTCAAGTTGTTTCCATTAAAAAGTACTGATTTTAAAAACTAATAATTTAAAAACTGCCACACAAAAAAAACAAATGGTCCGCAAAACATTCTCCTTTCCTTCTGACGATTTTATGATGCATTGTAATCATTAACCAGTCTTTTAGTATTACACTCAAATGGCCAATTGAGACAAACAGTTCTGAGACCGTTCTTCCACCACTGATTAAGACTGGGGTGGCAGGTATTGGGGATAATATTCATTTAGCCTTCTGAGCTTTCTGGGCAGACTTGGTGACCTTGCCAGCTCCAACTGCCTTCTTGTCAACTGCTTTGATGACACCCACAGCAACTGCCTGTCTCTTGTCACGAACAGCAAAATGGGCAAGAAGAGGGTAGTCAGTGAAGCTCTTGCGAGGAAACGTGTCAATGATGGCAGCATCACCAGATTTCAAAAACTTGGGGCCATCTTCCAGCTTTTTCCCTGAAAGACGATCAATCTTCTCCTTTAGCTCAGCAAATTTGCAAGCAATGTGAGCTGTGTGACAACCAAGCACAGGTGCGTATCCAGCACTGATTTGGCGTGGATGGTTCAGGATACTCACCTGAACTGTGAAACCAGCTGCTTTCATTGGTAGGTCATTTTTGCTGTCACCAGCCACACATTGCCACGATGAACATCTTTGACAAACACATTCTTTTTTTTTTTTTTTTAAGATTTTTTTTACTGGGATTGGGGAACAGTGTGTATGTACTTCCAGGACTTTTCCCAAGTCAAGTTGTGGTCCTTTAGATCTTAGTTGTGGAGGGCACAGCTCAGCTCCAGGTCCGGTTGCCGTTGTTAGTTGCAGGGGGCGCAGCCCATCCCTTGCCGGAGTCGAACCGGTAACCTTGTGGTTGAGAGGACCTGCTCCAACCAACTGAGCCATCCGGGAGCTCAACAGCAGCTCAGCTCAAGGTGCCGTGTTCAATCTTAGTTGCAGGGGGCGCTGCCCACCATCCCTTGCAGGATTCGAGGAATCGAACTGGCAAACTTGTGGTTGAGAGCCCGCGCTCCAGCCAACTGAGCCATCCGGGAGGCAGCTCAGCTCAAGGTGCCGTGTTCAATCTTAGTTGCAGGGGGAGGAGCCCACCATCCCTTGCGGGACTGGAGGAGTTGAACCAGCCTTCTGTGGTTGAGAGCCCGCTGGCCCATGGAACCGGCAGCCTTTGGAGTTAGGAGCATGGAGCTCCAAATGCCTGAGCCACCGGGCCGGCCATGACAGACACATTCTTGACATTGAAGCCCACATTGTCCCGAGGAAGAGCTTCACTCAAAGCTTCATGGTGCATTTCAACAGACTTTACTTCAGTTGTAACATTGACTGGAGCAAAGGCAACCACCATGTCAGGTCTGACAACACCAGTCTCCACTCGGCCCACAGGGACAGTACCAATACCACTAACTGTGTAGACATCCCAGAGGGGCAGATGTCAAGGCTTGTCAGTTGCACGAGTTGGTGGCAGGATGCAATCCGGAGGTTCAAGCAGCGTGGTTCCACTGGCACTGCCATCTTTAGGGGTGACTTTCCATCCCTTGAACCAAGACACGTTAGCACGTGGCTCCAGCATGTTGTCACCATTCCAACCAGAAATTGGCACAAATGCAATTGTGTCAGGGTTGTAGCCAATATTCTTAATGTAGGTGCTGACTTCCTTAATGATTTCCTCGTATCTCTTCTGGCTGTAAGGCGGCTCAGTGGAATCCATTTTGTTAACACCCACAATTAGTTGTTTCACACCCAGTGTGTAAGCCGGAAGGGCATGCTCACGGGTCTGCCCATTCTTGGAGAGACCTGCTTCAACTTCACCAACGCCAGCAGCAACAATCAGGACAGCACAGTCATGTTTTTGATAAAGTCCCTGTGTCCTGGGGCGTCAGTGATGGTCACATACTACTTGCTGGTCTCGGATTCCCACAGGGAGGTATCAGTGGTGAACCCACGCTCGCGTCCAGCTCTCAGTTTACCCCAGACCCAGGCGGCTCCTTCTCGAATGTTTCGATGGTTCTTTAGTCGATCCCACCATGTCTGTAGATCCGACGACCAGTAGTGGTTGACTCGCCGGAATCTCTGTGTCCAACGACAACGCCATTGATGTGTGTCTTTTCCTTTCCCATTTTGGGTTAGATTCAGCGGTGGTTTTCACTACACCTGTATTCTGGTGGCAAACCCATTGCAAAAAAGTCTTTGGGGTTTTTATGGAGGCTTCATTACATAAGCACAATTGGTTGGTGATTAATTCAACCTCCAGCTCCTCTCGCCACCCAGGAGGACAGGGGTGGGGTAGGGGTGGGGTAGGGTTGTAAGTTCCAACTCTCTAATCACATGGTTGGAGCCCCTGGCAATCAGCCCAGAATCCTTAGGTGTTTCCAAAAGTCACTCTGAAAGTCATTAACAAAATTAGGTATGGTTGAAAGGAGCTTTTTACGAATAACAAAAGACCCCTTTATTGCTCTTATTACTTAGGAAATTCCAAGGGTTTCAGGAGCTCTGTGCCAGAAGGCCAAATATATATTTCTTATTATAAATCACAAAATCACACCACTCATCTCAGACAGAACTTCATCGTTGGGGCACAACTCCAAAAGCTCCCAGGAGGCATCTTCTGGAGTCAGAGGATAGGCTTCCTAGTAGGCCCACATGAGGCCTCTGACCACACCCTCTTCTAGGAGGAGGGTCCATGGGAAAGAAGGAAGACCTGGGCAATCTTGTGATTGTCCAGAGTCCTAGAGGACCAATTTCTGGCTTACAGAGAGCAGCTCAGTTCCTACCACCACAGGCTGGAGAGTGAAGACAGGAAAGCCAATGGGTAGGTCGGTGCAAAGGAGGGGCGTGCTACAGCAGATCTGAGGCTAGAGCCCAGTCCTAAGCAGAGAGAGAGGGAGAAGGTCATTCAAGAACCAGAAGAGTTCCTTTTCCCTGCCTCCACCTAAACTGGAATGCCCAGGAGTGGGACTTGTTCCATGGGTCCTTCTGTCCTCACCTACCATGACCTAAAGTCCCAATCTGAGTGAGTGCCCCACCCTGCTCCACCTTGCAGCCCTCCTGCTTTGTCCAGCTCTCTGGTTCCCCTCTGTACTCCTCTGGCTGCTCATAGTCCTTCTGTCTCTTCTTCCTCACCTTTCCAGATCCTGAAGGAATCCAGGCTTCCAAGCCCTGCGGAGACCTAGTTGCCAGCTTCAGGCAAAGGGGTGGCTCAGCCTCAGCCAGCTGCTTAAGCCTTTCCAGGTCAATCTCTCCACCCACAGGATACCCATTCACCTCCAGAATCACGTCTCCCCTTTGCAGCCCTGCCTGGGCAGCCGAGCCTCCTAGGGTCACCTGGTGTTGTGGGGGACAGGGGGTAGACACAGAACACAGAACACCATGGGAAAGTTTGCTGGCGCTCCAAGGCTCTGGGAGGTAAGCACAGGAAGGCTCATCAGGAAGCAAATGTTGATAGGCTCCTCGGCCTATCGGCATCAGTCACCTGGGAGATGAAGAGACGAGGCCCACTGGCCGCACAGCTGAGTCGGAAACCATAGCCACCGCCAGGCCCAGGGTACAGGAAGCACTGGCGGGAGCCAACTGGGACAGGAGGCATGGCTGGATCTTCAACTGGTGGGTGCTTGATCTCAACCAGAGAGGCTGAGCAGGTGTCCTGAGGAGAGCCACAAACCTCTGTGCTCTCCAGGAAGAGGAGCGGGGACAAGCGGACCTGGAAGGAGGCAGAGAGAACAAACCTGTTGCTTCTCCCTCTACCTGAGCCGTGCTCCATTCCTGCCCCACCCTAGCCCCTGCCCCTTAGTTCGCACCATGCTGAAGAAGCGGTCAGCCTCAGGGTCGACGACAGTGAGGGAGACACAGGAGCCCTGTGCCCGGATCCTGGAAACTGTCTCCTCATGGCTCAGCCCCTCCACACTGTCCCCAGCCACAGCCACCAGCCGGTCCCCGGCCTGCATCCCAGCCCTTTCAGCTGGCAGTCCTGGGTCCACTTCCCACAGGAACTGCCCTGGGACACAGATATCCTCAATGTACCTCTCCTGCTTACCCCCAGTGCCAGCCCAGGCCATCACATGCTCACTGGGGGACTGACCAGGGGCTACACCGGAGGAGGAGGCCCAGGGCTGGGGCTCAGACAGGGACACTGTTTATGTGCACTGAGCAGTGTATATATAATACTTGTGTGCCCACCCCGAGGTCCACCTTCCCTACCCACCCCCAGGGCTCCCACTCACCGAGGCGACCATCAAGGCCCTTCTCCTCCCGGAGCACGAACCCGAAGCCCTGGGGCCCTTTCTCTAGGTGCAGACAGCGGGGCTTGGTGGGCAGTGCCCAGCCCTCTGCCAGGGGTGCAGCCAGAGGCATTCCAAGCTGGCGACACTTTTCCTCCACCTCTGGGCCTGCCACCAGCAGGGTCACCTGCTCTCCACTCTGCCAAAGCTGTGGGGACCCAGCAGGGCCTCAGCATCAGCTACCTGAGTAGGGAGGGTAGAGGCAGGCATCTCCTCACAGCCCCTCTTCCCAGGCCCAGGAATGAGGCACTAAAGGTAGGAGAGAGAAGGACCTAGCACAAACTGTAACGGGAAGGATGGTGAGGGAGGTACAAGATCAGGGGATTGAGTGCCTGGCAGAGGAGTCTACTTCCTGAGGCAGGGGCCCCAGGCCCAGAAGCTTTGAGGATGGATGGGGAATCAGGCAGCCATACCTTCTTGCTGAGTTGGTTATGAGTGAACTTCTCCACACTGACACCATTCACTTCTAACAGTCGGGCCCCAGGGGGCACCCCTGCCCGCTCAGCCGCTCCTCCAGTACTCAGCACCAACCAGAAAGAACCCCGATGTTCTGAAAGCCAAAACAAAAAGCAAGCAGTAGTCTGCTGGCTCCCTGGTGTGGGGCTGAGATCCCTCTCCTGACCTCCCTCCTGAGCCTCTAGGCTTACCATGGGTGACAGTAAAGCCAAAGCCACCCTCATCTTTCACTATGTGGCACAGCCGGGGCCGGACCTCTGGGCCCAGAATAGGACAGAGGAGGGCATCATTCCCCTGCAGAGCTCGGGCCACATCAAGCACATGCTGTGCCCAAACTGTCAGCAACACCCGAGGACCACTGGCTTGGATGCGGCGTATCACCTAAATCAAGGGCACGTCTGGTAAGGTTGGAGCGGGCTCCTCTTGCCAACTCCCTGTCCCTGGAACCGATATTTTTCACCATGGGAACCAGCTGTCTGGATGCCTCCAGCCAATTATTTCGACCTGGGCACCTCTAAATCCTGGGAGGTGAGGCAGGTTGAGACTTGGGTCCTGCCCCCATATACCCGGGGAAGTCACCCTGTCTTCTCTCTCCCTGCAATGGTATGGAACATTTTTCTATACCATGGGGAGTCCCAGCCCAACCTCACCACCTCAGAGTCTTCATGTTCCACGACATGGTTGTTCACACCCAGGATCCGATCTCCTTCCCGAAGACCCTGGCGCTGGGCAGAGGTGCCTGGCTCCACCCTGCACACCACATGCCTTGCGCGACCCAGCTCCTGCTGCAGGTGGAAGCCAAAACTCCTGCCCTCCTCTTTGCTCAGCAGACAGAAGCGAGGCCGCTCCAGGCTCCTGATATCTGGAGGGAGAGGTGGGCAGCAGAAAAGGGGAAGGAGAAGGGATGTGGCCCAAGTACAAGTCACCTTGTGCCTGGCAGAACCTGCCCCCTTAGAAGGGCACTTCTACCCAGGTAGAGTGTGGGCAGTAGGACCAAACACTGTGGGCAGAGTGGCTGGGACAGAAGGTAAAACCCATCCCCCTCCTTGTCCCTGTAGTTACTCCCAACTAATGCTGTTATCAGAGGGAGATAGAGTGGTTACCAAGGAGATGGGAGGTTGTGTGGAGCCCTGGTGTCTCTGGGGAAGGGGAATGGTTACCCAGGGGGTAGGAGGGTTACCGGAGGGGTCATGGTCTTCGGCCAGGGACAGGACAGGATTATCAATTCCCAGCTTCGGGTTAAACTCAAACTTCCTGCAAGGAGGTCCCAGACTCTACTTGAGGTGCTAATGGCAGCTGAAGAGCTTCCCCACCTTAGATTCCCTCCTCCCCTTGCTCCAACCTTTCACAGCATACCACTTACAGAGTTAATGAGGCTGTGTCCTGGAGATCTGCTGGGCAAAGAAGGGTGAGGGGAAGAGAGGGGCATTCTCACACACACACACCCCCCAACCCCTTTCATGGTCATTAATTGAAAGGACTTAGGGGAACCTCTAAATGCAGGACTTGCCCCCTCCATTCTGCTCCAAAAGGGTCTTGCCTTCCCCTTTCTTCCCCTCCCCCAAGGCCATGCATGGCACAGACACCTGAGCATATCAATATAAGGTGTGGTCCAGGAAGACTGACATATCCACTCACCTCTCCTCTCCTAACTTCTAGTCTATTTGCCTCAGGGCTCCAAGCCCTGTTAAGTGTGCAGTCCTAAAGCCTCAGACTCCCAATCTGCCCTGACTGCCCTAAAGTCCCCTCCAGGGGATTTCTCCCAGCCTCCTACCTGCAGCAGACTCCATAGTTGGATCAACGACTCAGTGCTCAGGGAAGGGACAAGGTCCATCGAAAGCAGCTGACCCTCCCACTTATCCCTCCATGTCCCGCCTCCTTGAAGACACTGCCTTGGAACCAGTGGGGTAATGGTTAACGGAGAAGAGTCTTATCCCTGGGGCAGTTGCATGTTGCTTTCCCCATTCGTGGGCCCCAACTTCTCCAGAGACTGCAGTTGTCCCAGCTCCCCCTAAGCGCAGAGAAAGGAAGTGCTGGTCACTAATTACAAGTCTGGGGTAAGCATTATGAAAGGGGTGACAGGAGTCCTATGGCCCAGCATGGCCTACCCGTAGTCCAGTATCTTCTTCATGGGTCCCCCCAGCCCTAACTGTCTCAGAACCTAGTACCCAAGAACCACTTGTAACAAAAAGTGGTCAGTAGTTTAATCAGAATAACCAAGAACAGTGCCCTTTCTTGAAAGAACCAGGCAAGGAAAAGGCTACACACTAGGTAGAAGACATGGTTTTTTAATAGCACCACGTCAGCACACATGTCCCTAGGGGCTACTGAGCACACGTACCACTATGGTAAGGGAGCATGAGGCTGAGGAGAAAGCACCAATTAGAGAGGAAAGTGGCGGTGGGCATTCTCAGTGTCCACAGAAAGCAAAAAGGCAGGAGGTGGAAGCCCTCCAGTAACACCCCTGGCAAGGCGACTAAGAAGTGCACCCTCTGGTGGCACCAAGGCTCCGTAAGAAGAGAGGCAAGGTTGGTGGTGGTGCTACAGGGAAAGTTGGCCACCAAAATGCCACATTCTCCAGTCCTTCTAGACCAAGGGAGAGGAGGCATGTTCTATGACCTGGAAAATTCCAGACTTGAAAGTATTGATTGAATATGTTCCAGGAGAGCCACTGGCACTGCTGTGCCCATTCCTTTGCCTCCAGCTCTGAAGGGATTTTTCTAGATGTAGTAGTGCAAGCCAGGAGGACACAGAGGGAAGGGGTTTGGGGCCAGGGGTCACACAGCTAGGTGCCTGCTCCACTGTCTCAGCTTCCAGGGCCTCCCAGCTGTTGCAGGAGGGCCCTGACCTCGCCCTCCACACGAAGCAGCTGGGCCTTGCGCCAGGGATTAAGGGTGGCTCCTCGGTTATCTTCCAGATCCTGCAGCAATAGCTCAAGGTGGCGCTGCACCCGGCCCCGATCCCAGCTGTTGAGGTTCCGCTGGACTTCACTGAGGATCACCGACCAGTACTCGGACACTGCTGTCCCTTCTGTCAGTGACACCACAACCCGAGCACCGCCTTCAGCAGTGCCCCCCAAGTCCCGCAGGATCTGGCGGCCCTCTGAGCTCAGCTCATTGAAGTAGAGGCTAGCAGAAGAGAGAAGAGTAGATGTCATTCAGCAAGACTCTGATAAGGACGGTCAGAGGGTGGTGGGGGGACAGAGACTGAGGGGGGTGTCTCACAACTCAGCTCCTGGCTACAGAATGTGATGTGGTGTGTCTGCAACATGCCAGAAATGGAGGGTGGTGGCCAAGGGGAGGCAGAGATGACATTAGAATATAGTGGGACCAAAGACAGCAGGAATGGGGCCACCAAGACCATTGTTGAAATGGTGGTAGGGAACAGGGCAGGGTAAAGCCCAATCACAGAGGGGTGGGCTGGCTCAGGAGCAGGTTGACAAGCATCAGTCAGAAGCCAGGAAGAGGGGACAGGTCCAGGCCCACTCCCTAGGGTAGGAAAAGCACAGTGGAAAGAGGAGAGGAAAGGAAGACTGAGGCTGGGGAGCAAGAATGTCAGGCTGGGGTGGGACAATTACCAGGGACAAAACTCACTGCAACAGCTCCAGGGAAGGGTGCTCCCAGGCAGCTTTGGCCAGGGCCAGGGCCGCTGTGTCACCAGCGCCATTGTAGGCTACGTTCAGCTCCTGTAGCTGTTGGTTACGGTCCAGCTGGGCAGCCAGCAGCTCCAGGCCCTCGTCTCCAAGGCCCGTGTGTAGCAGGGACAGGTGTGTCAGTGAGGTGTTTCCTGCTAGCCCCTCCACCAGCAGGGCCACACCTGTCGCTGTCAGTGGGTTGTTGGATAGCCTATGGCCACAAGCACCCCAAGGTTATAAGGGCCCATGGCAGACACCCTGTGTTTGGACCTAAAGGGTGCAGACCCTGGGGCAGAGACCAGCCTGGACACAGAGAAATGAAGGCCCAGGAGAAGAGGATGGAGAAACAGCAGGTGTAGTAGGTACACTGCAGGGGAGCCAGAGGGGGTGAAAACTGGCTTCTCCTCTCTTCTTCTCCCTCCTTCTATTCTCCTTTGCTGACTCCCTTCTCTCTTTCCTCTTCATTGTTACCATTTCCCTTCTTCCTCCTTGTCTCACCTCCTCCCTAGATCCCCACAGCCCCATCCTTTTTTTTTTTTTAAACTTTTATTTATTTAAGTGTGTTTTTCCAGGACCCATCAGCTCCAAGTCAAGTAGTTGTTTCAATCTAGTTGTGGAGGGTGCAGCTCACAGTGGCCCATGCAGGGGATCGAACCGGCAACCTTGTTAAGAGCACTGTGCTCTAACCAACTGAGCTATCCGGCTGCCCCTGCCCCATCCTTCTTGACCTCCCTTTCTATCTCCTCATTCACATCCTTATTCCTACCAGAAATTGGGAACCCAGGAGTCTGGGTTCCTAGTAAATCAGTCAACACTTTGGTAGCATCTGTTGAGTGGCCAGAATTATGGTCATCCTTATGAGGCACAGGGAAAATCTTGGGAGCAGATCCATGGCACTGTTTCCAGGCAATTGGCCTAGGTTATTATTCCACTCTCTCTCCTCTCCCCCAGGCTGATTTTGGCCACACAAGAGGCTTTCTTAGCACCTACTGCTGGTGGCATCTCTACCCCATGGCCTGCTGCTTGTATTGGACCTGGGGGGCAGGATGAGACCAGACTCCCACCCTCTTTACTACACCATAGGTGGGCCTGTGCCAGGCATGTTGAGTCAAGGAGCACACCCTTGAGCTTAGGCAGGCTCCCCACCCCACCCCCAGCCGCCTCCCAGGACACTCACCGCAGGGTAGTAATTTGGCACTGGTCATGCAGCAGCAGGTCTCGGAGGTCCCTGCAGGCCTCAGGGCCCAGACTGTTGAGTTGCAAGCTGGAGCAGAAAGTGACCAGAGAGGAGGTAAGAAACCAAGAAACGAATTTAGCATAGAGCCTGCCCACCCACTGGGCCCCTTTCTCACCATCCTGCCTCTTGTAGTTCACACCTACCCTCCCTTTTGTTGCTCTTGTTACCTCTACCCACATCAGACTTCTTCATCCCACCCCTGGGTCCTTCCTCAGTACCTCTGGTTTCCCTAGCACTTTCTTCTCCCACCTCTTTACCTCCAACCCTCTCCTTTCTTCATGCCTGTGCGAAGAAAGGCATGAGGTCCTCACCCCAGTTTCCGGGCACGCAGGAAGACAGGCATGAGTGTGCGCATCCCAGCAGGGTCCAACTGGCAGGAGGCCAAGTTCACCTCTTCCAAGGCATGCTTTCCAGTGCCCAGTACAGCTGCCACCACTGTGCACTTGAGGGGTGTCATGCGCACGCCTGCCAGATTGAGCTGACGCAGGGAGCTGAGCACCTCAGCGGAGAAGCGCTGATTCTGGAACTCGTAGTGGAAGAAGAGGTGGTCAAGGAGCTCCGAGGGGGGTAGCACCCGCCGGCCCAGCTTGCCCAGCTTCTTCTTAATGGCCTGGGCATTCTCCAGGGCATCCAGGTTCTTGATGGGGCAGCCGAGCTGAGCCAGCATGGCCCGGTTGTGAGCAGAGAGAAGCCCTCCCATGAACATGGGGAAGAGCTCAAAGACCTCGTCCTCAGGGGGCTCCTCTGGGTGGCAGCGGGGCCCCTCCCTGCCCAGGATACTGGCGCCCATCTGGTCCAGGACGTCGTCATTGTAGTAGTCCTCCTCGCGAAACATCTCCAGCACCATGGCCTGGGCCACTGCCTCGCGGCTCTTACCTACCACGCGCCCAAACACGCGTGGAACCACCTAGGAAAGGAAGCAGGGGCGGGGCGCTGCAGCCTCCTGCACGCCTGCTCCAGCCTCCCGTCGCCTCTTGAACTCACAACATGATTTGTCTGATCACACTAATTCCCGGCTGCAACACCTTCCATGGCACCCCACTGCTCATGCAGAATACAAAACTTTTCATAATTTGGCCCCAATTTGATTTTTCCAGTCATCTCTTACCACTTGTCTCTTGCACTCCACGCATAAATTATTTGTTTTTCCCAAATACCCCATACATTTTCAAGCCCAGGGAGTGGTGGGAAGAAATTAGCATATATGATACAGTTAGTTTGGAACTAGGTTGGGTGTTATAAATACATCACCATCTTCAAAAATCATCACCAGAACAATGATGACTTAAGTTGTTCCTACTACTACAACGCTCTGCATCATTTGGTCCCTACAAACCATAGGGAGGCCTTCATCACAGGCCTCTCACCCTCACTCTGCTTCCGTCCTTTCCGTTCTTCTTCCTTTTTTTTGACAGTGCCAAGGTTTCTCCTCCTTCAAAGCTGTACGGGGCAGGACAATTAAGTTTGCGAACTCATCCTAGAAAAAGTGCTACGTACCTCATTGCTGAATATCACTATGGTCACCTTCGAAGTACTCCCCTTGGGAAGCTATGCACTGATGCCAGTGCATAGCCCACCCTTCAAAGCAATTTTGGAACTCTTTTTCTGGAATGGCCATCAGAGCTGTTGTCATATTACCCTTGATGTCCTGAATGGCATCAAAATGTCTTCCTTTCAATATTTCCTTTATCTTCAAGTAAAGAAAGTGATTGAGGGGAATATAACGAACAATGTTGTAAACATCATGTAAGGTGCTGGACTTATCAGGGGGATCACTTCTTAGACTGTGTCCAATGTGCTATACACCTGAAATTGAAGTACAATAATACTGAATGTCAACTACAACTAAATATATATGTATGTGTAGTCACAGGATGTGGAGTACAACATAGGAAATAGTCAATGGTATTGTAACTGCTATATAAGATGTCAGAAGGCTAGTAGCTTGGGGCAATGGGTTATCACTTTATGAGGGGTTTAAATGTCTATTACATTGCTTTGTACACCTGAAACTAATAAAAAAAAAATGTTAAGGTTTAGATGTAACTTAACTCTGAAGAGCAAAGGCCTTAAAATATTCTGACTTGAAATTCAAAGTTCAGTTATTCAATTAACAATAGGGAGTTGCCAAATGTACCAAATACATAAATATTATTGGTATATTTTTTGTGTTAATTTCCAAAAAGCAGTGATATATAGAAAAAAAAAGGGTTAGACTATCTATCATAAGTATAGAATTTTCACATTTACTTCACCATTCAGTGAGCAAAAACTTATCACCTACCATTTCCTAACACTTGACTAAGTGCTTGCTGGGCTTATAATGATTTAAAGAAAACAGACTTTGTCCCTCGCTTCATGGAGCTTACAGTCTAGTGCCTACTATGTGCCAGGCTTGATACTTCACACCAATCATTTTCTAAAACTATCTGACCTATATTATCATTTGATGATGTATTCAATGAATAAATGAGTGACTGCTTTTATTCTCTTGGTAAGCAAATAAATGATCATATGCTAGGAAAAATAAAAAGAAGTCATTGGAGGCCAGATCAGGTGAATAGAGAGGGTGTTACAATACAGTTATTTGTTTACTGGCTAAAAACTCGTTCACAGACAGTGCCCTGTGAGCTGGTGCATTGTCGTGATGCAAGAGCCATGAATTGGCGAAAAGTTCAGGTCGTTTTCATCTAACTTTTTCACGCAGCCTTTTCAGCACTTCCAAATAATAAACTTGGTTAACTGTTTGTCCAGCTGGTGCAAATTCGTAATGAAATAGTCCCTCTGATATCAAAAAAGGTTAGCAACATCATTGCAACAAGTTCACGAACTTAATTGTCAGACTTCATATACTCTTCCTGGGGTGTTTGCACCCCACAATTCTCCTGCTGGATAATTCTCCAGGGATCAGACTAATTGCCTTTCATGCAGAGAGGCTTTCTTTATTGTTCTAAACCAGGTCCCCCACTGCACACTGTTAACATCTGGAACTTTGCTTTTCAGGAACTTACCATACTTTTTAATTACATGGTTATCCTGATATGTTAGTGTTCAGACTGTATGATCAGAAAAGGCAGAAACCTGGGGTTTTGTTACTTGGTTTTCCTCAGAATCTAACACATTGCCTGGCACACAGCAGGCACTCAAGTATTTGTTGAACAAATGAATGTTTGGGGGGTTTGCATCTTCCATCCTCGGAATGCTTCTGAAAGGAAAGGAGGGATGACTTCCTCTGGCAGTGAGCCATAAGGTTGTTCTGTGGCACCTCCTCTAATGTCCGGTTTCGTTTTTTTCACTTTTTACAGATGAGGTTCCTGCCATGGGAGTTACAATGCCCATCCCTCAACACTAATCTGGTGATGGGATGAGAAAATGTCACCCCAGGAAGCTGCATCAATAGGATCATGAAGAAGCAGAAGGAACCAGTCCTCTGCTAGGCAACCCTCCCTTCCCGAGGGGCTGCGGTACTAACAATTCTGGTGCACTCTCAATGAGCAGAGGGGCTTTCTGAATCCCATAGGAGACCACAGCCTTTCCCTGCAATCCGGATAAGGCAAACACATCCTCAAAGAGGTGAGGCAGCCTCAGCAATGGCCATTACCTCCGTCGGAGGCGATGGTGTGAGATGCCCTAAGCCTGTTTTTATGTTTAACAGTTAAATAGCACTTGTTATGTGCCAGGATTACATTTAATCCCTCTATTAGACCAATGATATAGATTTTATTATTATCCCCATTTATGAGATAAGGACTCTGAGGCACAGAGAGGTTACGCAACTTGTCCAAGGTCACACAGCTAGTAAGTAGCAGAGCCTGGATTTGAACCCTGGAAGCTACATCACTGAATCCCTGTTTTTTTGGTTTGTTTGTTTGATTAGTTTCAGGTGTACAAAGCAATTTAACAGTTAGACATTTAAACCCCTCATAAAGTGATAACCCACCCCCAACCTACTACCTCTCTGACATCTTATGTAGCTGTTAAAATACCACTATCTTCCCTATGTTGTACTCCACATCCCGTGACTATATATACCTATATATTTAGTTATAGTTGACATTCAATATTATTCTACTTCAGCTTCAGGTGTATAGCACATTGGTCAGGCATCTACACAGTCTATGACGTGATTTCCCGATAAGTCCAGTGCCCGTCTGGCACCTTACATGATCTTTACAACATTGTTGATTATATTCCCCATACTGTATTAACTACCAATTTGTATTTCTTAATGCCTTCACCTTTTTCCCCGTCCCCAACCCCATTCCCATCTATCACCCTGATCGATCTAGTACCTATCTGGCACCATAACTAGTTATTACAATATTATTGACTATATTCCTCATGCTGTAACCCACATCCCTATGATTACTGTGTAACAACCAGTTTGTCTTCTTAATCCCTTCCCCTTTCACCCCTCCTTTACCCCCTCCCATCTTAAAGAAGTCCCTCTAAGAGTCCTTGTAATACTGGTTTGGTGGTGATGAACTCCTTCAGCTTTTTTTTCTTGTCTGGGAAGCTCTCCATCTGTCCTTCAATTCTAAATGACGGCCTTGCTGGATAGAGCAATCTTGGTTGTATGTCGTTGCTTTGCTTTTCATCACTTGGAATATTTCCTGCCACGCCCTTCTTGCCTGCAAAGTTTCTGTTGAGAAATCAGCTGACAGTTTTGTGGGTGCTTCCTTGTAGGCAACTAACTGCTTTGCTCTTGCTGCTTTTAAGATTCTCTCTTTGTATCTAACCTTTGGCATTTTAATTATGTGTCTTGGTGTTGGCCTCCTTGGGTTTATCTTGTTTGGGACTCTCTATGCTGTCTGGGCTTGTATGTCTATTTCCTTCACCAGGTTAGGGAAGTTTTCTGTCATTATTTCTTCAATCAGGTTTTCAATTCCTTGCTCTCTCTCCTCTCCTTCTGGTACCCCTATAATGTGAACATTGGTACGCTTGATATTGTCTCAGAGGCCCCTTAAACTCACCTCAATTTTTTGGATTCTTTTTTTCTTTTTGCTGTTCTGGTTGGGTGTCTTCTGCTACCTTATCTTCAACATCGATGGCTGGATCCTTTGCTTCATCTAATCTACTGTTGATTTCCTATATTCTTTGTTTCTTTTTATTGTATCCATTATTTCTGACTGGTCCTTTTTTATGGTTTTCATCTCTCTGTTGAAGTTCTCCCTGAGATCACTGAGCACTGTTATAATCAGTGTTTGGAACTCTGCGTCTGATAGATTGTTTATCTCCATTTCACTTAGTTCTTTTTCTGGAGCTTTGTTCTGTTCTTTTACTTGGGACATGTTTCTTTGTCTCCCCATTTTGGCTGCCTCCCTGTGTTTGTTTCTATGTAGTAGGTAGAGCTGCTATGTCTTCTGATATTAGTAGAGTGGCCTTATGTGGTAGGTGTGCTGTGGGGTTCAGTGGCACAGTCTTTCTGGTCACCTGAGCCACACGCTCCAGGTGTGTCCCTTGTGTGGGATGTGTGTGCCCTCCTCTTGTAGTTGAGCCTTGGTTGATAATTGCACATCAATGTGAGGGACAGACCTTTGGGCTCACTGGTTGTGAGGACTGTCCTTTGTTACAGTGAAGGGTTGTTGTGCAGGGGCTGATCCTACAGAGCAGGATCTGCCTCAGCTGGACCCTGGTGCCTGCCCAATCTGCCCGTTGTGTGTATTGTACTTGGAGGCGGCTGGGTGATGCTCCAGCTCGTTTTGAAGCTGGGCACTGGGGGTGCCAGCCCCAGGACCACCTTGGAGGGGATCCACTGTAGGTCTACTTCAGACACAGCCTGTGCCCCACCCAGGGCCACCTAGCAGGAGCCAGAAAGAAATTCTGCAGATGTCTGCAACCATGCTGTGCTTGGAAGCGTTTTGCGAGGCCAAGCCACGAACCAAGGCCAGCTACCGCTAGTGCTAGCTTAGGGCTGCTCAGCCAAAGGTACAGGACACACTCAAGCCAGATGCTGCTTGTCTGGGCTCCGTGAAACTTTGAGAAACCCTAGGAAAGTCTGCAGCTTGAGCCAAAGCAGACAGTCTGCACGAGAAAGCCACTGAAAGCAGCCTGGGTGTGCCCGAAAGTTGGGCGGGGCCAGGTTTCAAATCCCCTTGGCAGGGCATGAATGGTGGAGACTCAAAAATGGCGGCCGCCCGTGTTGGCATGCTGGGAAGAGGGAGGGCTCAACAATGAAACAATGGCTTCCACCAGTTCCTCCGTCCAGGAGAAAGCCACCTCTCCAGCCCCTATGCCAAGCCAGACAATTCAATTCCCCACCATCTGTCCCTGCCACCTTTCCAGCTGTTGCCCCAGCGCTGGAGCTCAGAGCACATGATTCCATTGGTGGGTAAGTCCGTGCGCAGTCCCTTAAGAGGAGCACCTGAGAGTGCAGCGCACTCAAGTCACAATGTCCACTGGTTTTCACAACCAAAATTTATGGGGACTTCTCTCCCCAGCACTGGAACCCTGGGCTGGGATCTCTCGCTCCTCTAGGGGGTGAGGGTGGGACCCCTATAGCTGAAATAGCCCTCCCGATCTTTAAAGGTCCCACGTGAGTGTGGGGCCAGTCCATTCTGCGTCTCTGACCTTCCTACCAGTCTGGAGGTGGCTTCTTCTGCATGTCCTTAGTTGAAAGGCTTCAGTTCAACTTGATTTTAGGCGATTCTCAATAATGGTTGTTATGTACATTAGCTGTAATTTTGGTGTGGTTGTGAGAGAAGGTAAACACAACGCTTACCTACTGCGCCATCTGGGTTGTCTCCCCTGAATCCCTGTTCTTAACCCTTATGCTTTGCTGCCTATAAAAAGGAAAACTTGTTGAAATTTTGTCAGCACTGACCAGGGCTCTGCCTTCTCGAGACCAGTTACTAAAATATTCCTACAGAGGACAAGGATTACCTAGCAAGTCACCACAGCTTAACAGAAAATCCACAAAGTAGCAGTAAACCAGGATTCAGCATCATGAAACCTGGACTCAGATCCCAGCTATTCTATGAACTATCTAAGTGACCTTAGAAAAGTTCCTTAGCCTCTGTGCGCCTCAGCTCCCTCATCTATAAAAGGGATCGTTACGGTATTTCATTTACGAGGCCCCAAGCAGACATCAGCAGAGAGTGGATCCTTCTTCCCCAAAAAAACAGCACATCCGGCCTGCTCACAGCACAGTTCTCAAGTCTGTAATTTGGTTTCTGGAGTGGACCTGCACCCTGGACAGACTGTCCTAAGCCAATTACCAATGCATTTATCGTCTTGGTATAAATCAATAAAATGGCATCTGCTTTATAAACCTGTCTCTCGTGATTTAGTTAAGATGAGTCATCACTCCTGGAGTCTAATCACTTCTGGGGGAACAGATACAATTGAGAGTCAGGACCTGCAAAGCAGAAGACAGACCCTGCACTATAGTGACTCCTGCCTCTTAGCAACAAACTAGGAGGAGAGATGCAAAAGGAAATCATCTCAGGGTTGTAGGATTATTATTAAAGTCCCTGCACCCTCAAATTCCCTTCCCAAGCCTCCAAGCCTTCCCTAGCCTTGTGGCTTCTCTCTCCCCCTTCCTTATGCCCCAATCCTATTAAAAGCCAAATTGTCCAAATCTGAAACCAGAGCCAAGAAGAAGTAGCAGTTTCCTACTGGGAGAGGAGCAAGGGGATTAGGGAGCTGACAGCCTAGGGTCCTGGGGATGTTACCTTAAGCAAGTTGAAGAGCAGAGGCAGAGCCCGCAGGGGCAGCAGCTTGGCTACGATGCCCAAGACCAGGCTGACGTCCTCCCCAACACGGCCCACGAGCTCAGCCACTTCCTTGCCCACCCGCTGCAGAGTTGTCTTACGCAAACCTAGAACAATGTAGAGGGCAGCAAGGTATTCCTGCATGGCAGGCACAGTAAACACGAAGGTGCCCAGGTGCCCTGGCTCCACACATGGGGCCAGAAAAAATCTCAGGGCATCCCGGCGGAAGACATGCAGCAGCTGAAACTCCTCTTCTGTCCTGATGCCAGCTTCCAGGCAGCCATGGACATCCTCTTCAGAGAAGTAGGTCTTGCGTGAAGACACCCCCTCATAGGCCAACTTGCCCATGGTTCGGGCTGCATAGGCCATCAGGGACAACTTAGAGGGGTCAGTGCTGTCCAGCATCTCCCCATTGAAGTTTAGACGCAGGAAGCTGGTATAGATGCTTGTGAGGGTCTGTCCGACTGGCGTGGGGGCATGCAGGAAGTGCAAGGTGGCACAGACAAGCCAGCAATAGGAGGGCAGGAAGCAGGCAGCAGCGATCTGGTGGTGCCCTTCCAGGTTCCTAGAGAGCATCTCTACCAGGTTGTCACGCTGAGCTGGTGTGGCGGAGACACCCACACCCCCAGCACTGTGCCCACAGTCTGGCTGGTTGAGGCGTAGCTGGAAATAGAGCTTCTGCAGGTTGGTATCAGAGAAGCCACAGATCTCGCCATAGCGGCCCACATATTTGCTGGGGATGCGGCCAATGGCAGAGGGACGGGTGGTCACCAGAATGCTGGCCTGGGAAGAGCATGGTTGAGGGTTAAGAAAGACCATGATATCCTGATTGCCTTACTCCCCACGGAACACCTGAAGATTGAGTGTCCAAGGAGGAAGGTGATGATAAACCATAATAATTACAATTAACAACTACTGAGCGCCTACTATGAGCCAAGGCAATGTGCCAAGCATTTTATAGGCAGTTATCTCACTTCATCAGCACAATTCAAGGATAGAAGGAAACAGAAGTTTGGGGAAGTTAGTGACTTGCTCAAAGACACACATCTAGAAGCGGAGGGGCCAGAGTTTGAACTAGCCCAGGGCCTATATTCCTACCCAATAAACATGCACGCTCAGGACACAAAAATCCGTAGATGGCAAATCAGGGCAGAGGTGGCACAGTGGGGCAGGGGGCTACCTACCTCAGGCAGCATGTATTTGCGCAGCAGATTGACTATGATGGCAGCTGGTGCCTCTGGCTTCTCAGGATCACTGCAAAGCCCTGTGCCTGCCAGCCGGAAGTCAAGGTTGAGATGCTCTAAGCCATGGAGCACAAAGAGTAGGCGAGACCCAGTGGTGGCCATCAAGGGCAGAATCTCCTTCAGGGGTGTGTAGCGCTGGGCCACAAGTTGGCACAAGCTGGCTGGGGTAGGACCCAGGGATGACAGGTCCTCACAGGAGAAGGGGATGAGCAGCTCAAAGGCTGGCAGCCGCCCATAACACCAGTCCAAGACCATCTTGCGCACCAATGTGCTCTTGCCTGTGCCCACTGTCCCATACAGAACCACTGTCTGCACCCGGTGCCCACAGGCATCTGGGTCAAAGAGTTGAGACAGGGCGAGTGTGGGGAGCCTGGCCGGGGGCAGCTGATGCTCCAGAGCCAGCTCTGAAGGTGGGCGAAGCAGCTCATCGGGGGTGCTCTCGCGAATCACAGGATCCACATGGATGGTGTCTAGTGCAAAGGTCGGGCCAAATTGGCGCTCTTCCCTGGGTAGCCGGCTGAACCACTCGGCCAGGTTCCGGCGGTGCCGCTGGATGGCTTCTGGATGGGAAGGCAAAGGGAATGGGCCAGAGAAAGGGGCCAGGAGATATAGGAGCTTAGAGCCAGTCAGGGTGGTAGGAGGGTCAGGCTGCAGAGTTAAGACAGCACCAGAAGATGCTGGGGCCCAGAATGGAGCTGGGCACACCAGTCTCCCTCAGAAAATACAATGTCCAGAAAGTCTGGAACACCTGAGGCAGAAAGTGGGGAGCCACAGGATGAGTGATGCTGAACCTGGGCTGACTGGTTTCACAGATGTATCTGTGTGCAATCTTCACCTGACTTCTAGACCCAGTTTGTTGAAGGTAGGGATGGCACATTCCTCGCAGGGCTTTGGACATAGCGTGCACTGCATGAGTGGTGCAGGAAGGGATACATGGACAGATGGATGATAGGGAAAGGGAAGGTGGGCCCATTAATAGATGATGACAGTGGGTCCTCTGTGCCTCCTCCTTCCTGCCCGCTTCTCCCTCCAGGCCCCTCTCCCCACCACACCCCTCACTGGATCCCAGCCAGCCCCTCTTCTCAGACAACTGAGGAACCAATCTCTTTACCAGCTGCAGAGGTGCTCCGGAATAACTGCTCATGCCTCCCTGATGGGGGACCACTGCCCACTGAGCTTCCACGGTGGCGTATAAGGACCCTGGGAGCAAGGAGAAGACATGAGCTGGGGCTTGGCTCCTGGGCTCAGCCTCTGCACAGGCTCAGAGTCCAGGCCTGTCTGGATTGATGGACTTCTGGCTTCCTGAGATCCAGACCCAACCCTGGACACCCAAGTCAAGACTGTCTGTCTCTCACACTCCTCCCAGGGACCGAGGTCTCCCCTCTAGCCCGCCAGTCCCCCACCATTGCCTGTCTGGAACTCAGGCTGGTCACTGCCAGACTCCACCCACTTTCCACAGACCCTCCCACTGGCTAACCACTGTGACGTGTACTGTAGATGATGTAAGCCAACTTCCTCTTAAGCCTGGTAGCTGACTCTATACCCTCCCCACCTCTAGAAGACCAACCTCTCCCCAGGAGATCAAGCTCTCTCTAAGTCCTGACTCTTCCCAGGCTATTCTGCTATGCCCAGATGGGTCTAAGGTATGACACCAAAGCCTCACCTATGGGGACCAAAGGTACAATCCCCTTTAAGGGCCCAAGTCCAGTGGATCAGGAAGGGGATATGTTCATCTACAGAGAAAGGAGAGGAAGAAATAGCATCGCGATCCCAACCAGATTTCCCCACCAATACCTAGACCCCATGTCTACATCGAATTCCCCATTATTTGCTCTCATGGCATCATGTATCACCCCTTTGTAGCAGTTATTATGCAATTTTATATCTTATTGTGTGATTATCTGATTAACATTCATTTCCTGCCCATCATGCGAGCAGGATCACATCTGTTTTTGTTCACCGTGCTATACTTACAACTTAGCACGGGTCTAGCACATAGCAGGCACTCAAAAAATATTTGTTGAGTGCAAGATGAAATCAGACAAATATTCCTGGACTTACATAGCTACAGGGACTCTCAAGAGATCATCTAGCCTGACTCCCTTATTTTGAGATGGGAAAAAGGAAGCTCAGGGAGCTGAGGTAACCTGCCCAAGGCCAACAACTCGTGAATCACAGAGTTGAGACTAGCACACCTGGTGGCTGGATCCCTGCCCTGTTGGAGGCACCATCTGGGCTCTAAAGAGGAAGGGAGAGGGAGAAACAGAAACCCCTGCTTCCTGCTTACCTGCTGGCTGGAGTGCTCTTCCCAGACCAGGGCCCCATAAGGTCCTGGGCAAAGGGCGGCTCCACCTCATTGTAGGGAGGAGGTCAGACCCCAGGGGACCTGGCACACTACCACGTGTCCTATTCCCCTGCAAGAAAATTGGTGTGAATGGACCACACCCTCCCAGCGTCCCACCCTCACCTCCCGGGGCAGGCCAAGGAAGGGTCTTTCTCCTCAGGAGAGCATCAGACTTTCCTTAAATGTCAACAGTGCCAACGCCCCGGCCTGGCCTTCAGATGTCCTCCTTCTCCCATATCCCCCACCTGAGGGATCCCATTTTACCTCCTACCACCTATTGCCTTTCCCTTGAGGCTTTAAGAAGGCCTTTCTCCTGAGTTCCAGCCTAGTGAACTGCTTTATTTTAGTGTCCTCTTTTTTTTTTTTGCTTGGCTGCCAGCAAGCTCAGATGAGTCCTATGTTCATTTTCAGTGGCTTTTCTGAGCCAACATTTTCCAGTAACAATTATCCACTCCCTTCTGCATATTTTCCCCTAGCTATCAGTTCCTTTTAGCTGAGTTTTAACAGTTTTTATAATTTTATCTTCTATGTAAAAGCTGCCTCTGAGGCTGGCATAAATAATAAATGAATGAACTTCCTACTTGATATCTCCATATGAATATCCTGCCCATGCTTCAAGCTTCACACATACAAAACTGAACTCATCATTCCTTTCCCCTTTTAGGTACTTCCCTGCAAATCTTCCAAATCACATGTTTAGAAATCTGACCTCTGTCTTCAATTCTTCCTCCCTCCTTCACAGTTGAAACAGGCTGATTCCTCCTCCCAGGGCGTTGCCTGCCTGTTCCTACTGCAGCGTCCCGTCTGTCCCTGTGCTAACTCAGATCCTCTGCAGACTTCCAGAGACCCCCTTCTCCTTATTGGCCTCTGTCTTTGGTCTCATCCCATTCCAAGCCTTCATCCCAGCCACCAATCACCCCCCTAAAATCCTAGGTTACATGTAGTAGAGTCCAAACAGCTGGCTCACACAAACTATTATTTCTGAGTTTGTCCTGACCCACATCTCATTCGCCAGATTCACTGAATTCTTGCTTGTGCTTTCCTAACTTTGTTCATATGCTTTCTTCAGATTGGAATGACCATTCTCCCGTCAGAATCCTACCCAATCCTTTAAGACATGCTCAAAGGCCCTCTCTCCTGGGAAGTCTTTCCTGATCCCTCTGAGCTCCCTTAAATGGAGGCTGCTGCTATTTGGCACATAGTCTCTAGAAATTTGGGTGCTTAGGGGCCGGGCACACTTAGGGAGAACTGGCTGCGCTGGGCCCATCTGCCACCAGGGCTAACCAGTGGATGGGGCCATCTGGGACTCAGAGCAGGAGTCCTAGGGACTGGAGAAGGATTAAAGAGAGGGCCATGGAAAGCTGAGAAAGGTTGGGGAAATTCGCTCGGTGTGATGAAATCAGATCCAGAGCCACTGGCTCAAGATGGGACTCTCGGAGGGGTGGAGTGGTGGTGAAGACAAATTCTCACCCCAGGTCTCCAGGGCAGTGAGAAAAGGAGACACAGCAGGAAACGTACAGGGGCTGTGCTCCCACTTGTCCAGCGCTCCTCCCCCCAAACTGCGTCCCAAACTGCTCTCCTAGCTCCACTGTGCTTCAGACCCTGAGGGGAGAGCCTGCCAGAAAGACCACCACTCAGCGGACCAGCTGCGTCCTACTCGTCCCAGGCCGCGAACTCCCAGCAGCACTTGCGCAGCACCCCGCACCCCCCACCCCCCACCATCCGCCCTGCCCCGTCCCCACTCTGCCAGGCCCGGCGGGGGACAAGGGGAGACCCAGCTGGCTAGGCCTTTACCCGCGGCTGCCCAAGCCCTGGAGTCCCTCGCCCGCCGGCGTCTCCCGCTTGTTCCCAGAGGCTCCGGCGCGGCGCTTCTTGCCTGGCCGCCCTCGCATCCGACCCCGGCAGCAGGCACCGGAAAGGACGAGCCCAGGCGCTCGGGGTCCTAGGAGAAAGGGAAGAGCAACAGGGCCCGGGGGCCGGGTAGAGCAGGCTTGGGGTGGGGACTTCTTCCCCATCCGCTCCTGCATTGCTCCCGCCCCCCGCGCGTACAGCCTCCAGTCGGCCGGGCCCCGCCTCTAAGACTGCCCTCTGCAGGTTATCAAACGCCAGTCCCATCCAGTTACCTCGCTGACCACCTCCTGAACGGGGCTTGTCGTTATGCCCATTTTACAGATGGAGGAACTGCAGCTTGGAAAGGTGAAATGACCCTCGCAGGTTGATGCAGTGAGGAAGCGGAAGTACCAGAACAGGAATCCTGGGCCTGGGTCTTCCTACCTCACCCTGGGCCCCCTTGAGGCACCCACCGTCCCTCAGGTATTCATTCTTCTCTCTGCTTGCTTCTTCAACTCTGCAGCCTACCTCCTGACAGAGATCTGAGTCAAGGCCTTCTTGGGTCCTTCCTTCTGTACCTGGCTCTTTCCATACCCCAGACCTCTGTGTACTGCTTCTGGTCACTTTGGCCACGGAAAGAGGAAGGATGGGGGCTGAGAAACAGCTCCCACCCCAACCTGCTCTTCTTGTCTGACACCCAATTATGGCCTAGCCCTGGGGCTTCCTGGTCCTCAAAGCTCCCACTCACATCCCTCTGCTTCCATGCAGGGCA
Source organism: Rhinolophus ferrumequinum (assembly GCF_004115265.2). Classification (NCBI taxonomy): domain Eukaryota; kingdom Metazoa; phylum Chordata; class Mammalia; order Chiroptera; family Rhinolophidae; genus Rhinolophus; species Rhinolophus ferrumequinum. The sequence continues at coordinate 88,420,588 of NC_046294.1, read as the reverse complement.
CACCCACAGCCAATGTAGCCGCTGGAGAAGCCACCCACATCCACAGCCAGGGCATGCCCCTACATGCAAACATAGGTGTGCAATGTGCACTGACTGAGCAGAGGTGTGCAGTAGGGAATGCATAGAGTTCCTCGGGGCAGCGCTGGGAAGAGGGCTGTGTGATCTCTACCCTCCATTCAGACTGAAGACAGTATTGGTATTTCACTGATACATTTGTTCATTCACTGATCACGTGGTATTGGATAGTATCGAGCAAACAGAACAAGGCATTCAGGGACCTGGCTATATCAGCTCTCCTCCAGGGGTCCCAAATGATGGTACTTCAGAGGCAGACAGAAGGCTTAGGAAAGGCTGGGGGAGGAAGTTACTAACTGCCTCTGGCAGAGGAGGTGACATTTGAAATGGGTTTTAAGAAATAAGTCAGGGAAGAGAAAGGCATTCCAGGCAGCAGAGAAAATGGCAAATTTGCATTTTAAGAGACATTCTGAAAAGGGAGTACAAAGGGATGGTAGGAGAAAAATAGAGCAACCCTATGAATGTGGTCTCAGGGGTGACATTTTAGGCTTGGGGTGACTCCTATAGCTTCACCCCACTTACCTAGTCATGCAAGGCAGCTGCGGTTACCGGACACAGCTCAGAGCAAGGTTCCCCTCTCCCACCCACCCCCAACCCCAGCAGGTATGATAGTCATGTAAGCTTTATTAATAACATATAATTTGGCTAGCCTCTTGCAGACTGAAGTACTGTCAGTCATGCTGTGGGCATGTACTCTGTCGTTTGTCCTCAGGATCGGGTGCCAGGTGCTGTAGAGTCATCGCATGGAGAACAGTCTTGGTCACTCTGCCCTCCAACACCTTGCACAGGCCCTGATACAGAGATGGTTCTGTTGGAAAAGATGATCTGCGTCCAGGAAGGTCAGCACTCAGGCCAAGTAGGCCCATTTCAAAACCTGCTTGGATGGGTGGGGGCATTTATACCCCACTCTGCAGGTTGGTGGGACTGGTGGGAGAAATCACAGGTGCTTCACAGTGCCAAGAGCACCATATCTTGAGAGCTTGTTCAAGTCAACTTATCCAAGCTTTGGTTTCCTTCTCTGTAAAAGGAGGAAATGATAATACTCATCCTGCAGCCTCATGGGGTTGCTCTAAGAATAAAAAGAGCTCTCTTGGAAAATATGTGAGCCACTCTACAAATGTTCTCTGTGCCTGAATGGCCCTTGCTAGTTCCAGATTGGATGGTCATCTCCTTAGCTGCCAAGGGAACTTACAAATGTGTGAATTTATAAATTCTCAGTCTTTCAGGATAGTGTTGGCATTTTAAAAGGGAAAGAGTAAAGATGAAGAATCTTAAGAAAGACCATCTAATGGTGGGATTTTGTGCCACCATTAGGAGCCACATACTGGTATCCCTGCAGGCAGAAGGTGGCACCCAGAATGCCCCCTAAAACTAGCTAGAATTCCAGGAGCTGGACTTCTTTCTACTTCTCACTCCTATCCCCAACCACCATTAGAAACAAAGTTAGTCCATCTCCAGACAAGCACCCAATCAGTCATAGATTGGACCCTAATCTAGTCCAGGGCACTTAGCTCTGCATGTGGCACAACTGGAGTGTTCCAGGCAGCTGGCAAGGTTGATGCCAATCCCTTCCTTCAGTCTCCAAGTTTCAGGATCAGAAGGGAAAAAGGTGAGACAGTGTGCTGCTTCTTGCATCATCCTGCCACCAGCCCTCAAGGACTTCTGGATAATTGCCTACTCTAAACTTTAGGGCACCAGACCCATCTGTAGTCCTGGTGGCCAATGGCTTGGCCCTGGTAATCGTGGCCCTGGTAGGAAAGAAGAGAGGAAGAAAAGGGGAAAGCTAGGGTGAGCTAAGGAGGCCCCTGCCACTCTCATCCTAGGACTTAGGTTGCAGGGTTTTTCCTACTTCTCATTGCCCTTCATGACTAACCCCACACCCTACACCCCTGCCCCATAGGCACAACCTTTCGCCACGCAGCAGCCTAACCATTTGTTTCCTTGTACTTGCCCCCAAAGAAAGGAGAGTCTGTGAGACAGATCCTTTCAGGGACTTTGCTAAACCTTTGTGTTTGCACCTCATGTCTCCGTTTGGCCCCAAAAAGATGGCTGGTCAGCCAATGACGAGCAAGATTCCCCAATGGTGGGGGACAACTAAAGCCAGGCACAGTCGAGTGGGGACCAACAGGAGAACCCACAGGTTCATAGAGGTGGGCACAGCCCCCACCTTCCCCAGGCTAAGAAAAGCCTCAGCCTCTGTGGCTGCATTCCTTCCCACAACCTGCAGGGGAAGACATTCAATGGTGTGCTCTCCATCTATTCACACGCATATAGGCTTTGTCCCTTGGGGAAGTTGAGACTTAAGGCCCAGCTGCCTGCAGGCAAGGGTGCTTGGCTTGAATCAGTTTCCTATTATGGTGTATGGAATTCACAGATCTTGAGATTGACACCTTTATTTCCTTAACTTCCCCACCTAACTAATAAAAGCGGATGCGAGGCCCGATTAGGTGCCACAGCCCAGACCAAGAGGCTGCTGGTCCTTTGGCCTCCACTTGCACTCTATTCATGGCTACTGTCTTTTCTTAACCCTGCGCCGCCCTCCTCGCTCCCCACAACCCTCGTCGTGCTGGATGCGAAACAACCAGGGCTTAATGAATTCTGAGGAGAAAGTCATGTAACACTCAGGTAAGAACACACCCATGAACAGACACAGGACACACACATACACACAGCTTGCAGATCCACCAGGAACGGTGTCAGTGGCTGATGTCAAGAATGAAGAGTCTGGGGTGGCCGGTTTAGCTCAGTTGGTTAGAGGGCGGTGCTCTTAACAACAAGGTTGCCAGTTTGATCCCCTCATGGGCCACTGTGAGCTGCGCCCTCCACAACTAGATTGAAACAACTACATGACTTGGAGCTGATGGGTCCTGGAAAACCACACCTAAAATAAATAAAAGTTTTAAAAAAAAGAATGAAGACTTCTGCCTCCAGACTCTTCAGCTTGGTTTCACCTCCATTAGCTAAGGATGCTTGGACAAGTGACTCAACCCAAGTCTCAGTTCTCTCATCTGCAAAATGGGTTGTCATGAGGGATAATGCAGGGGTGGCATGACACTCCCCTTAGTTAATAAACATGAAGCATTTATAAGATGTAAAGCATGATACATAATTGCACTAGCTTGACATATTCATAGGACTTACCCTCCCCTGCCACAGGCTCCCTAAAGCTCACAGACTTCTTGCCAAGTGTATTGAAGAGCCCCTCACAGCCCATGGGACCAGGTGCCAGACCCACATACATTTACACACTTCATACTGTATAAATATAGGTTTTATTAATAATGAGTGAAATCCCACAAATACAACTGGCATTCAGTGTGATGGGAAGACTCTGTGTCGGAGAGGGAAGGTATAGAGGTATGTGCCCAGGAATAAGGTGGAAAAGAGCCCCGGGGGAAGGAGAAATCAGAGGTTGAATGGACGTGTACCAACCAGGAAAGCCAGACATGCCCCAGGTGTGTTTGTCACCATGGTGCCCAGGGTATGCTGCCCAGGGCGTGCCCAGGGGCCATCTTGGCTGATGGGAAGGGGATAGAGAGACATGGGCAGGAGTTTAAATGAGTAGCAAGTGGCTGAGGAAGGGGTGGAGGAATGAGAATGCCAGCTTAACACACAAAAGAAGGGCCATGGGGTGGCAGTGGCCAAGGCCAACTTATGCCCATGCTTGTGCTTGTGTTAGGTCCTGAACTCCAGGGAGCTAGGACCCTGTGCCACCCCGGGTTTGGGAGAGAGCAAAAACGGGGGGGGGGGGGGAGTAGACACCTGCAGATCTGGAAGATGCCCTGGGCAGTACCACCTTAATCCTTACTGTCAAAGCGGGGACCCCCAGGAGGAGGTTAGCACTGCCCCCCTCCAGCACCCACCACCACTACCATCACTCTTCCTCTGAGCTACAGGGGACAGTGAGAGTGTGTAGGGCTGAGATTGCTTATTCTCATGTATGTGCCTGTAATCCCAGAGAGGGGAAGGAGCACTGCAGGACCGGACCATGCGGCAGGAGCAGCGAGAAAGGAGGCTTGGTTCTTCCCTCACTCACCCCCGAGAATAAAGTGCATTCTCTAATTCCAGTGGCAGGTGGGAAAGAAACACCGACATTATTGCAGAGGTGCCACCAGGCCCTACCCCCACCAAAAGGTGATGGGGAGGGAGAGGGGGCATCCCACAGCCCCAGGCCTCTCCAATCCCCAGAATTGGAAGGGATGACCCAGACAGAAAACCCAGCTTCTGTCCCAGCAGATTGGCCAAATCAGACAGGGTGTGGGGGTGGGGAGAAGGTGAGGAGGAGGGAGAGACTTCCAGAGTCCTCCCCTACTCCATTGCAATGTCCAAATGGGACTTTCAGGGGACCCCACCAGGGCCCAGCCCGGAAACCCCAACCTTGTAATAGCCCAATTTACAAACACTTGTGTGGTGGGAACTCCCAGAGGGGGCCACTTTGGTCAGTTGTATGTGGGGGCCTGGAGAGCCTGGGGCTCCTAGGCAGATAACGGAGGAGGTTGGCAGAGGGCAGGAAGGAGGGTGATAACCTCCTAGTGGTCTTTGCATGCAGATGTTGGAGAGAGAAGGGAGAAAGCCACAAACCACATCAACTTGGGAAGACTCCTGGGCACAGCACAGAGGGCTGGAGCCCCCACTCCCAGGGCCACGGCTGGGAGCGCAGTCTGACAGTCAGCCTGTGAAGGAGCCAAGAGAGGGGAGGGCGGCTGTACCAGCAACCAGTGCCCAAGTCGACAAGGTTAAAACAGTCCCAAAGGGCTGGGGCTGGGAGCTTCCTGCTGTGGGGGCTGGGGCACAGGCCAGGGTGAATCTCTATCTCTCTGATTTGACCCGGTACCGGAGCACAAGGTATGCCAACAGCCGCAGGGCCAGGAAGAAGATGCCCAAGACCAAGAAGTCCATGTAGAGCTTGGCACCCTCCACATCCAGCGCTCGGAGGATACTGTCTGGCTCCCGGAAAGGGCAGCGCTCCTCTAAGCAGGTCAATTGTCCTCTCTCCATGCCGTAGATGGTTAGAATCACACCCTCAAAGCCATACCTAGGCAAGCAGAAGCATCAGAACAGGATACAGAGCAGAGGGTCACTGCGCCCTGGGTAAACTGCTAGAACTCAGATGCAACTCTCTCATCCCTGGGGCATGGCCTGCTGCAGGGAGGAGCAGGGGCAGATGGCCAGGGAAGCTGCACTGACCTGACGTAGGAGAGGTAGGAGCTCCATTGCAGGTAAGTGGGGATGGTCTTGAAGCTGACAAAGAAACCGGAGAACAAGAGGACAGGGATGGCGGTAACTGGGCCCACAAATGTGGCCACCTGGAGGGGAAGGGAAGGGGTCCGGGCCATCACAGAGGTGACCAGGACAGACTCAGGACTGGGGCAGCCCCAGGGTTCCCACAGATCTCTTCCTCTCCTTCTGTCAGCCCTGCTTCCTCCCCTCTCGGAGGCCCCACCGCCAGCCGTCCCACCTGTAGGGAGTTGGAGGCAGCTCCAATCAGCAGCCCCAAAGACTGGGCCACCAAGGCAGTGGCGGTGGCCAGGGCTGAGAAGAGCAGGAAGCGGCTGGTCTCAGCTGGCTGGCCTGTCATCCAGTACACGATGCTGCAGTACACAACTGGGCACGCCACCTGGGGAGTGTCACAGGCCTGGGCAGTGGGCGACAAGCCAGAGGCACAACAACAAAGACCCCCACTGTGCCTGGACAGGAGCCTCTAGAGCAGCTACTCCTAGAGCGCCCGTGCCGAGGCCTGCCTCTACATTCTTGTTCATGCGGTCCTCCACCCCAGGTGCACGTGTCCCCTTCCTCACTGGCCATATGAACCTCATTCATCTTCCAGTCTCACCTCTCCATTAGGCCCACTCTGACCACCGCAAGCCTGGTGAATTCTCCATCCTCTGAGCTCCTAAAGCCCTTCCCATATGGACCAGCTTATTCCTTGTATTGTTAATTAATTAACTCTATATATGAGTTTTGTCCCCCTATGAGCTATCAACTCCAACTCCTGGAGGGCAGGGACCAAGCCTACTACGTTTGGCGTGCAGGTTGTTCCCTGCACAAGGATACCCAAGCAAGCGGCAGCCAGAGGCTGAGATCCAGCTGTGCTCTTCTCACTAAGTCATGCACCCTGGCACAGTGCAACGTCCACCCTGAGCAAGAAGCACCTTTTTCTAATTTGCACAAGGGCCCTAGTGCTTGGAACAGGGTGGTAGTGGCAATAAGAACAACCCAAAACAGCTAACATTTATTGGGCACTTTAGTATGTGTCAAGCACCATTCTAAGTACTTTAAATGTATTAACTCATTTAGTTCTCACAAACATTCCGAAGGTAGATACTATCGTTGTTCCATTGTATAGATGAGGACACTGAAGCAAAGAGACATTAGGTGACTTGCCCAACATCTTGCAGCTAACAAGTAAGTAGCACTAAGATTCCAGAGCCTACACTATTCTCTACTGCTTCAAATAAGATTTACAGAGTCATTTGTAGGGTTATTATTTTCATCATTTTCTCTTTGTCCAATCAGTTGTTTCCACTAGAACATAAGTTTCATAAGGTCAAGACTATATCTGTTTTGTTCACTGCTGTGTCCCTAGTGCTTGGTACATAGCTTGGTGCATGGTAGGTACTCAGTACCTATTTGCTAAGTGAGTGGAAAGAAAGGAAAGAATGACTGGTGACAAGGCTGAGGGAGGCAAGCAAGAAAGGATGGAGGGAGCAAGACAGGAGGGAGGCAGTAGGCAGGTGCCAGGAAAAGGCTCACCTGGAAGGGCACATCGGCCATGGTCTTGGCCAGGTAATACGCTTTGAGGCTGTACCAGTAGTTGAGATGCTCCCTCATGAAGACAGCCATCTCTAAAGGGACTGAGGACACAGGCCAATTAGGCATACCTGGCTGACACCCTGGCTCCTACCCCGTGCCCCAGCATCCCGGTCCCTGCCCGGGGAAGCTCAGCTCACAGGTGAGCACAGTTGGCATAAGGGCAGCGAACATGAGGAACAGCATGGAGAAGAAGAGGCAGCCGGTGTTGTTGAAGACCTTGCTGGCATCGTCGCCGATGTGCAGGTAGAGGAGACCAATGAGCACACCAATCACCACGTGGGACACAAATCGCAGGTGGGTTAGGACCTGTGTGATGAGGTCATCACGCAGAGAGGGGACCGGTCACAGAAAAGAGATAGACAGACACACTGGGGCAGGGACCTGGAGCTGGCCTCACAGGCACATAGACCCATAGGTGCCCTGGGAGGGAGGGTGGGGGATTCCTGGGGGAGGGACCCCATCCCCATTCCTATCGCTGAGATCCTATGCCTCAAAAGGCTAGATCTATGCCAGCTCCCTCTTCCCCAACTTGATGCCTCACCGTGTCCCTGAGGATGGACAAGAAGGTCCTTTTGAAGAGGATGCAGAACTGTGTGAGGGTACTGGTGGCAAAGGTGTGGCTTTCAATGGGATCCACTTCCTGGGGAGAGGAAATTGGATCAGGTGAGCCTGCACACAGACCCACGCACTGCGCACCCATCCCACTGAGTGGGAAAACCCCTGAGCCCTTCCCCCCGGCTGGGGTCCTCAAGGTCTACTGAAGGAGAAGTCTCCACCATTGAGTTGTGTACCTGGAAGCTGGCCTTAAGGGTATGAATCAGAGCGAGATTCAGACAGACACAGAATGAGGGGTTAAAACTTGGGAAGGAGGAGACAGAGAGGGAGTCTGTCTAGGGTATCTAGGGGGGCTACTAGTAGATAAGTCACTTCTCTTCTTCTCTTTAATCCATCAAAAAACATTTATCCTAAGGGTATAATACCTTTATGCCACCAGTTTCATAATAGTATTATTTAACAATGAGAACAAAATAATGCTTCTGATTTGTAAGGGTTACAGTGTCTCATTTAAGGGAGAAAACTGGCACTGAACAAATGCTGGCTACAACGAGCTACAGTGCAAAGAGTTTTACCTGATGATCTTAGTCATCCCAATAACCCTGTGAGGTAAGTATCATCACCTCCAGGTTGGAGACGACAGTATGCTACACTGGCCATGAGGTCTTGCTTACCAGGTGGCACTGTGCTGGCACTGAGGACAACACACTACAGATACTCAGTAAGAATTTGCCGAAGGAATAAATGAAGGAGAAAGCAGAAGCTAAAAGAGGTTAAGTAAGGTGCCCAAAGTCACACAGCTGTTAATAGTAGGTCTATCCCAAGTCCTAGACTGTGATGACTCTGGGGGACAGCCTCTTTGGCAGGGCCATTGTCATGGTCCCCTCTCCCCTCACCCATTTTATACTCTGCCTTCCTCAGCCCTACTCACCGGAGGGCAAGGGGGGCAGGGGGCGGCAACCTCGTTCTTCTCAGGGCTGCTCTTCTTCTCAGCCATGGCACACAGCCCATTCTGCACAGCCCTGAACAGCATGGGGTTCAGGTCTCCATACTCGCCAGAGGCCACCTCAATGACTGGGGGACACAGAGGGGAGTGCTCAGCTCAGATCTATCCTTCATTCCCCAGGGCAAGCCATCCCCACCTTGGTTGTGTGGGGAAAGCAGGTGACAGTGAGCCACCAAGTTTGACCCTGTCATCACATCCCAGTCCATGCCAACAGGGTCTCACTCACTGAAGTCAGCCGGGTTGTGGTAGGTAGGGCAGTGCAAGCCAAGCCCCTTCAGATAGGGGATCAGGTTGGTGACCACGCCCTTGAAGATGCACTGACCCTGGCTCAGGATGTAGAGCTGAGTTGGAAAGAGAAGCACGAAGAAAAGAAGACCAGTGGGCCAGGCAGGCCCCGCCAGCAACTCTGTTGACCCCCTTCCCTCTCCCCATCTTTGAGGACCAGAGACACTCACTTTGTCAAACATCTCAAAGAGCTTGGCACTGGGCTGGTGGATGGTGCAGATGATGGTACGGCCCCCCTGGGCCAGGGACTTCATGAGGGACACCACTTGGAAACAGGAGGCGCTGTCCAGACCACTGTCCAGAGAAAGGCCACCAGGGTGTGGGGTGAGGTGGGCAGAGCCAACAGAAGGGAACATTTGGGGTGGGGCAGCTACCATGAAGGAGATGGAGCTGGCAGGAAGGGGTCACACAGGCCACCCCTATATCCTGTACACACTGTATGATTCAGGCATTTGGAGGTACCAAGAAGCCCAGAACACTGTTCAGTTTAACAAGCATACAGTGAGCACCTGTTGAATGCCAGGCACTGAGATTACAATGATGAATAAATAAGACATAGATTCTGGTCGAGAGAGAGAGAGAAGTGCACAGATCATTTGAGATAATGTGGAACTTGCTGTAGAAACATGGGGTGAGAGAGAAGGGGAGGATTCAGCTCTGCTGTACAAGGGTGTTGCAGGGTAGTCAGAGAAGGTTCCTGAGTGAGTCTGAAGAAGAAAGTGCTAAGCCAGGTGAATGTGGAAGGGCAGGCATGGTGGTGAAGGGCATCCCAGGCAGAAGACACAGCATGTGCAACGCTTAGAGGCACGAAACACATGGCTTGCCTAAGGGATTATAAGCAACTCAACGTTATTAGAGCATAAAATACAAGACAGCATGAAGTAAGACGTGAGGCCAGAGAAGTAGCTTCGGAGCAGGACCCTGTAAGTCCTCTGACTGTATTCTGAGGGCCAATGGGCATCATTGCATGTTTTTAAGCAGGGAGTGAGTGTATTAGACTTGTCTTTTAGAAAGTTCACTCTGGCTGCAGCTTGGAGAAAAGATTTGCTGGGAGAGACTGGAGAGGAGGAAATAGGAGTCTATTGCAGAAATGCAGATAAGAGTTGATGAGGTCCTGACCTTAAGCACTAGCACTAGGGATGGAGCTGAGGCGAGTCTGAGAGACGGCAAAAGATGGAGGTAGAATCAGCAGGACTTGGTGACTGATTGACTAGCTATCGGGGAGAGAAGAAGAGCAAGGAGGCATCAGTCAAAGAGGACATCAGGACTTCTGCCTGGGTGAAGGATGGGGCTGCTACAGAAACAGGATTGGTGGGGATGGAGATGAGGAGTAAGCCCTTATCTTGGCCCCCGGAGGCTGCAAACACAGACTCTGGTCTCCAGCAGTGGAGCAGATGCAGCTTCCAGCTCGGCTCAGGGCTGAGGAGACAGGGCATTGTGGCAGGAGAGGAGAGGGAGAACTACCTGGTAGGCTCATCGAAGAACATGACAGGCGGGTTGTTGACCAGCTCCAGGGCGATGGCCAGTCGCTTCCTCTGTCCTCCCGAAAGCAGGGCTGTCCTCGTGTGGGAGCAGGACATCAGGCCCAGTGCCGTCAGGATCTCCGTCACCTGGCCCGGCCCAGTCCCCACCCCAGATCAGCTTCAGAGTCTGCTTCCCTGGGCACCACCCCAATTTAAATGAGCATCTCCCTTAAGTGCAGTGTTCCAGGGCTGGCCACCACTCTCCCATCCCCCAACTTGGGATCCCAGAACTCAGTAGCACCAAAAAGGATGGCTGTCCCATTCCCTCCCCTTCCTGACTCACCAGCTCCTTCTTCACCTCTTGCTTCTCACTCAGCTTCAGGTTAGCAGAGACCTGAGGCCAAGAGAAGAGGTGAGTCAGATATGTGTGGGAGGGGGGCACTGACTCGACCCCTCAGCCAATGAGAAGGATGGAGACTGCAGAGAGAAGGGGCAACTGAGAGAAGGGGATGACAATCCAGCCCTCACCATCATGGCCTCCCACACTGTGAGGTGTGGCAGCAGCATGTCATCCTGCATGATGTAACAGGACATCTTGCGGAAAGTCCTCAGTTCCCGAGGCCTCCCATTGACCAGGATCTGCCCCTTCATTCCAGATTCCCTGCAGAAGTATCAGTTGGGGATGGGGGTCAAGGCTGCTTCAGAACACCTTCTGTTCTCCCCAGACGATCCTTCTTCTTGGATCCTGATCCCATTCCACTGCAGCCTTGTTCTCACCTGTATCCTGCCAAGATGTTCATGAATGTGGACTTGCCAGCCCCTGAGGGGCCCATGATGCCAATGAGCTCCCGGCGGCAGAATTTACCGGATAGGCACTTGAGGAGCGTCTTATAACCTGCAGTGAGGGAGGAAGAAACCTTTGAGAAGGGCTATAGTGAACAGAGGCATACCAAATTGCAGGAGCAGCCATGACCACCAATGAAACAGGCAGTCCCTACTCAGTGTGAATTGGTTAGGATGGGGGTACAACCCTCAGAGCCCCCACAATAACCCACCCCTCTCATCCTGCCCTCCTAGAAATGACCACTACGAATGTCGAAGTACCAGAAGTGACAATAGTTTTCTGAAGGCCATGGGAAAACCCCTACATCTCACAGATGGGCATGCAGGTGGGGTCAAGGTCATAAAAAACCCTGCTCCTCTTCTATAAACACAGCAGTTATTCTCTTACCTCCTCCAGGAAGACTTTCCCAATGACCCAGCCTGAGCTGGCCGACTGTCCTCTGTGTTCCCATAGCACTTCTCTTACGCCAGCATGTTTGTCACTTGCTGTGCCTGTCCCTTCCCCCCTCCCTTAGTCTCTTAGCCAGTGAGCTCCTTGGGGGCAGGATCTGTGTCTTAGTCATCTTTGTAACCCCAGCAGACTGTCTGGCATGTACTAGATGCTCAGTAAGTGTTTGTTCTATGAATGTGTGTTCTCAGAGCTTTGGCCTCATTTTGAAAAAGTCTTCATTGTGCTCTCTCTGCCCACCAGTCTTGACTCTGCAGCCTCTAACATGGCCCAGTAAAATCTCGCCTTTCATTCAACCATTGGGAGGCAGCATATGCACCTATTTGGAGTCAGGTGGATCTAGGTTCAACTTCTGGCTCCACACTTACCAGCTGTGTGACCTCAGGCAAGTGCTTAACCTCTCTGAGCTCCAGGTCCCTCATCTGTAAAATGAGGATGATAGTACCTATCTCATAGGGTTGTTATAAAGATTCAATGAGATAATATATGTAAAGCATATGACAGTGCTTGGCACATAAAGTGCATTTAAAAAAGTGACATTTTATTTTTAATTCTATTTGACAAATGCTCATATGATAGCTACTAAATTCCCAGCTCTGTACCAGACATGGGACAGAAAAAAAATGAGGAAGACACAGTTCCTACACTCAAGAAGGTCATAGTCTAGGTAAAAAAGATGGAAAACATCAATGGATCTGACAAAAGATAAAATAAGGGTTATAACAAAAGTACAAATAATACGCAATGAGGATGCACACAATGGAATTGATAAGGGTGGAGAGACGAGGGGAAAATCAGGAATGGCTTCATGGAAGAAGTGACATTTGTGCTAAGTCTTAGAGGATGAATAGCGTTCCAAAATGGGAAGGGAAGGCAGAGGCTCTCCAGGCTTTGGCAGGAAAAGCTCTACAATATAAAAGCATATATGTAGTACAATCCAGGGAGCAGAGGGCAGAGACAACATGGGTCACCTGGTGAGACGAGGGGGTGGAGAGGTAAGATGAAGCCAATGAGGCCGGCCATGCGTCACATGCTTGCAGATTTGCCTCAGTGAGGCCGAAACACCAATCCCTTACCAGGTTCTTTTCTCACCCTCTCTGACCCCCACAGAGCCCAGTTCCCTCCCCACTCTACCTCCTTAGCAGAGATAGTGAAGGGATGTGATCTTTCACCCTCCCTCCACAGCACCCAGCTGTCCTTCTGGGGACATCCTGTCAGAAGGGAGATCATTGCTGTCCGCTGCCTGGGTGGTATTTTACACTTCATAAGCTCATTACCTCAGTTGCTGCAATAGCAACATGGATAAGGCAACTGGCGCCCACAGACATCCAGTGACTCACCCAAGGTCACACAGCAAGTTCCTTTCTTGGAGAGGGAAAGTCATGGGTTCCAGCCCCCTGCCTCAGTCACCATTATCATAAATCAGAAAGATGTGTGCTTGTGTACTTCAGCATATGCCTTTCAGAGCCACTCACAGGAAGTGATTTCTTTCTCAGGGGAAGAAACTGGCAATGATAAACCTTCCCCTCATTTAATCACAGCCAAGCACTACATTGAATATTGACACTTAATATAAACATCATCTTACACTTGCCTTTCACAAAGCATTTTCACTGACGTCTCAGCTGAACTTTGAAGCAAGCCTGTGTAGTGGGTACTCTTACAGATGAGGAAAGTGAGGCCAAGAGAGCGTAAGCAGCTGCCCAAGGTCACACAGCTTATAAGTGGCTAGGAGACCATGTCTTTGGATTCCTGCTGTCCCATACTGCTCGGCATAGAAGGGGCCTGCAGGCCTTGGGGCAGGGGAGACAACAGAGTACTAGTCCCCCTCAGTCAGTAACTCTCTGCAATTTTAAGTCACTTCATCTTCCAGGGCCTCCGTTTCCTTATCAAGAAAATAAAGATAGCAATATCTCCTACCAAGGATGTAATAGGGTTATTGTGAATATTAAGTGAGATAATTAATAATTAATAGGAAAGTGTTTTGAAAAACAAGAAATATCATATATAATTAGGGGAGACTGGTGACAAATCCTTACCTGGAAAAGGCAGAAATCTCCCTCTCTCCATATCCCTTGCCCTTTTCCCGCTCTGCCTACCTGTAATTGCTTTTTTGCCCTACAGAGAAGGAGAGAGGGATTCAAGTGAAAAGGAAGTCAGAGAGAGGAGGATAGAGGGCAGAGAATGGGGCTGGTGAGGTCAAAAGGAGGGGATGACCAAGTCAAGGGTGCCAAGCTGGCCCATCTAGCCATGTTTTGCTGTCTTAATTTTTCCTTAAAACTGTGAGAAAAATGAGAGGACTAAGGAAATAACAGTTACCTCCTCATTTTGCCCAGAGCCAGTCTCAGGGCTGAGAGAGGATGCTTAGGGATAGGGCACTGAGCAGGAAGCCCAGGTACCTCAGTTTCCATCGGCTCAGGCCCTGTGACCTTTGGGTCGCTCACTGGAGTGCAGGTGGGGAATGCAGAGACAGGGGAATGCTCAGCCCTGCTCTGAAGCACCCCAGATCTATTTCTTAAACCTCAGAAAACAATGTCCCAGCTCCACCCCTGACCCATCATGCCCAGGCTCTAGGGGTGGCGGGGGGTGGGGGGGCACAGCTTCTCTATTCCTAGCTCAAGCTGCCCAGGGCAGGAGATACAGGGGATGGTCAGGGCAAAGGAACTCAGAGCCCCAGACCTTACCCGTGTATCCTGATGAGGGAAAGAGGAGGAGATGGGTAGGCTGCACCAGGGAGGCTAAGAAAGAGAAAAGAACTACGAACAAAAGAGGGGGCTATGTGCTAAATCTGACAAGCTCAGTGACCAAAAGTCACCTCACAGGTTGATCTGATCCTAATTTCCTAACTGGCCTGGTCTTGATGGGTAGTCACACCCCAGGCCTGTAACCGCGGCGTTAGTAAAATGTCAATCTTTGCCTTCAATGAGCCCTGTCCATTGCTCTTGTGCATCTAGATTAACACACCTTTGAAATTCTAGAGTAATCTTTTCCAGACCCCCCAAAGGTTTAATCACCTTAAGAGCACATGCACCAAAAGTCCTCACTGTTATCTTGTTGCCATCTCTGTTTACTATAAATGCTATATTCCAGAGATTTCCTGCTTTGCTTTCTTCCACCTCCCTAATCTACCACCAATTACATTCTCTTTTGATTCTAATTGTATAAAAGAACTGCCAAACTGCCATTCTCCACCACATTTTCTCAATCTGTTGTGATCTTGTTTTGGGGCGTGTCCTGAGTTTGGCTCAAATAAATTCTAAAGAACTCTTACAAAAATTTTCTATAGGTTTGGATGTTCTTATGTTGACAGAACAATGACAGAGGGCTGTAAAACCAGGCTTCTGGTCCCAGAACTGCCACTTATTAGCTGTGTGACATGGATCGTTACTCAACTTCCGTGGGCCTCAGTTTCCTTATTAATAACATGGGTTGTCATCTACCCTGCCAAGCCTTTACCCTCCCTGCTTCAGAGGACTTAGGCAAGAATGAAGTAAGATACAGGAATGAGAACATCTTTAAACATTAGCAGTGTTCTATAGGTACAAGGATATTGCTAAACACTGCCCCCACACTTTTTCATGCCAGCACTCAAAAGCAGGAATTCTACCTAAAAATGAAGAAGAAAAACTCCTCAAGGACCGGATGCCATAATGTAGATTTAGAAGACGAAAGCTTGAGTAACCAATTGAATCTAGTGTCTCAAAGTTCTCACAGGTGTGGAGAGAATACAGCCCGTCACTTCATCTGTGCGCAGTGAGGAACTGAGATTTTAGTATTCCCACAGAGCCCACTGGAGCAGGACTTGCAGAACAGGGGACACCCAAGCCTCATGCTCCGGAAAAGGCAACTCACTGGGAGAGGGGGTGGCCACAGCTCCCCCCGCCCCAGGCTGCTCCCTACCGCGTTTGCGCCAGCAGGGCCCCTCCCGCACTGAATAGGATAGCTCCACGAACTCAATGTCCACCGCTGAGCGCTTGGGTAGGTGGGAGAAGCGCTGGGCTTCCGTGATGTGGTTCTCCACCTTCTTCAGGTGCGTGGTCAGCACGGAGGGCTCCGCCGCGTCCTCCAGCGCCACAGCCACGGCCATGGCCACAGCCCCGGGTCCTAGTCCACAGCCCACGGTCTCCAGTGCCTTCTCCGCCATCACGCCGCTGGCCTGTAGGAAGAGGGCCTGCTCATTTCGGGACAGACCCCAAGCCCAAGCCAAACAGCTCCCTTGTTTTCTAATACTACCCCTGTCCCACTCCCCCCCTCCTTCTCAGGGAAGGTAGGCTACTGGGAGCGTCCCACTTCCCACCGCCGGAGCATCTGCCCTCTCCCCGCCCCCTACACCCGGCTCAGCAACACTCAGTCGGGACCTCTAGGTCCCGGGCAGCCCCAGCCCCAGTCTGGCCCCAACCCGGCTCCTCGAAGCCCTCACCCGCTCCCTCGTCCCAGCGGCAGCTCTAATCTCCTTACCCCGCAGGCCAGCAGCTCACTGGGTGTGGGGGGGAGGTGAAAGAAGCGGGGGCCGGCGGAGGCTGACCGCTAGGAGGTCAGGGCAGCACGGTGAGCTCTGGGTGGACCAGGGGAAGGCGGAGGAAGAGGAGGCTCTGGTCCTCTCCCCATCCTTGGGTGCGATGCCCTGGAGGCTCCTGTCACCCGCGCCCCTGGCCCGCGAGCCCCGGGCGCTCCCCAAAGACCCGCGCACCACCGGGATTCAAAACCCCCAGGGCCAACTAAGACCCTCGTGGCGGGCTTACGCCCCTCCCATCTCCTGCATGCCTAGTCACCTTGACGTACCCCGGATTGATGTGGGGCCTAGATGCTTAGCGCTGTCACGAGCTGGGGATGGAGACTCCGGGCCCTTCTTACTTGCCCCCAGCTGCCGCACCAGCGTCCCGGCTCGCGGTCCCGGCAACCCGAGGTGGGGCGGGGCCGGGACGGAGCGGGAGGCAGCGGAGGACCCGAGCTTCAGGTCAGAGGAGAGATGGCAGGTGGGGAGGGCTGTTGGGGCGCGCCCGGACTCGCCTGGGCTGCGCACACTGGGTCCCTGAGCCTGGTTCTCGGCGCCTTGTCCTCCTGAGCCAGCAGGGCGACTGCGCTCTCCCCCAAGCTACCGATCGCCCGTACCACTGTTCTTAAAGGGCCCGCGCCCGCTGGCAGCCCGCGGGGGACGAGGGTGGCGAAGAGGAGAGCCGCGGGTGCGATGCGGGGGCCTGAAAGAGCGCGGTTGTGGACCCAGGACTGGGAGTTGGCAGCGAAGGGCCGGTTTGGAGGCAGCGAGGGAAGGAGAGCTGAGGTCACTCAGTAGGGACAGGTCCCTGGATTACAAACTAGACAATGGTGGTGGCTGGGTGGGTGGGTGGGGATTGAGATGCAGATTCCATCACTCTAAAAGGATTGTGAAGCTGTCTGCCAGTCTGCACCCCGCCTCCAATCAATTTCCCTCAGTTCTGGCCCTTGAGCTCAGGCTTATCCCAGGGAATCCCCAAACTACGTTAAAAGGCTTTGAAAGCAAGAATCTTGGACATCCTGCCCCTCCCCCCCCCCCCCCCCCCCCGGAGGCCAAGGAAAGTTAAGAAGAGACAGAGGGTGGCTGCTTTGAGAGAGCAGACAGCTCCAAGGTTAAAATGGTACCCAGAGCTCAGCCTGCTCCAGCTGTAGAAATCTTTATTCTCCCAGGTAAACTCGTGCCTTTAGGACAGGCACATGCCTGATGCTGGAGGCATGTAGTTGCCAGGGCATGCACAGGGCTCACAGACACTGCCTGTGGCATCTTCTCATCACACATGCATTCTCTCCCTCACCCCGCAAGCCTTCAAATGTGAGTCCCCAGAGCACTCTTGGGGCTTTCCCCTGCTCTGCTAATTTCTCAGGCAATCCCTCTTGGCCCCTGTGTGCTCCAGCCCCACTCTTCAAGGGTAAGTAGGTTAGTCAGCTGAGATATGTGACCTGAGCTTTTAAGTTCCACCTGTCACATAGCAGAGTCCGAGGGAAGAGAGGCTGCTGGTACTGCTGATGCTGCCACCACTGAAGCTTCTCCTTACTGCAGCAGGTGAGAGGTTACTAGCAGTCAAACTTCTCCCACCCTGGAGACCGGCAATGCCTGCAGGACATCTCCAGGTTCCTCCCTATAACTGTGAGGTTTAGCTGGGTTTTGGAGCCAGCCGCCCCACCTTCTCCCCGTCCCATGTCCCACATCACCCCATTCCCTTCTTCAGATGGACCCTTGAGTCTCCAGGTTAACCTCTGTAGGGGTTCAGAATGAGAGTCACCCCAAGATGTGCCTGTGATATTGTTCTGAGTTAAAGGCAACCAAGATCCTGTGGGCTCAAGAGAACACCGCTGCCTCCCCCCCCAATTAACTATGCAGTGGCATCCCATAGTAAGAGATTATCAGAGATAACCTTTTTTTACCTACTTATAGGGCAAGGCAAACTTGTAATTACTAAACATCTGCTCTTCTTATCATTCTGCAATGACTCTTTGAAGCTCCCAAGGCCCCTTTTCCTCATCCCTAGTTCAGAATGACATATATACCATACTTTCCCTTTCTGTCTTTGAATCTCTCATGTATGTAGGATCTCTGACTCTCTCATGAATGAAGGGTTCCCATACATATGTATGTAATTAACTGGTAATTTTCTCTTGCTAAACTGTCTCATGCCTATTTGATTATTAGACCAGCCAAAAGAACCTTGAGAGCAAGTTTCTTCCTCCCCCACACCTCCAATACTCTACTATAGATGCCCCAACAGTTGCATTTATTGAGCAACTACTATGAGCCAGGCATTATCTCATTTAATCCTCACAAAATCCTTATGAGGCAGGGATTACAACCTCATTTAAAAATAAAGAAACTGAGGCATAGGGAGGTTAAGCAATGTGCCAAAGGGGACACATCTAGTGCTTGCTTTTACCTATTCTTCTACAGGGCCTCTCAGAACCCTATTCCCAAATTAACTATCTCCCTCCGTTTTCTAGACAGGCTATTCATTCTCCCAGCATAACCTCTATATCTTAATGATACCCCCTTCCATTCGCTGACATGCAACTTTCCAATTCTCAGGAACATTTCCTCCCCTTTCTTAGAAACACACTGTCCCCCATTCCTCAGGACAGTCTTCCCCATCTTCAGAGGCCAACATTTCCCAGTTTCATATTAGCTTTCCACACTGTGGGATTCACATCCTGTACCCCAGGGCAGAGGTCCTCAGCATCGGAGGAGAGTTAGCTTCACATGGGGGTCTTTAAAAAAGATGTCTCAATAACACTCCAAACTAGTTGATTCTGATCTCTAAGACAGACCAAGGCATCAGTATGTTTAAAAGCTTCCCAGCTGATTCCACTGGATAGGCAAAGTTGAGAGCCCCTACCCTAAATACCCTGGTTAGAACCCCTGCGATTGTGGGGACAGAGTCCCAAAGAGCAGTTTCCAGGCTCTCAGCCTCAAGTGGAAAGGTGCTGGCTCAGTTATTAGATGGCCATCAGCTGTAATCAGATGGCCATCCGTTGTGGCTCGGTGGCCATCACCTGTTACCGGTTAGCCACTAGCCATAAATATAACTGCCGTGGATATGTTGTGGGGTTGGTTGGTTGGCAGAGAAGCGGATGGCGGGTTGCACATCGTGTGGCTCCTGCTTCCTGTGTTTCCAACCCAGCTGCCAGCGAGAATATAGTGGTATCAACCCCCTACCCGTTGGTGTTCCTTTTTGGCCTCACCATATCCTGCGTTCTTGTGCGGGGAGCGGGACCAGAGACCCTGCGTGACAGCCACGTGCCCATTAAAGGCCTCTCTCTTTGCTGGAAGAGGCCTTTCCATTCTCTAAGATACCCTCTCCCCATTTTCTGAACAGATCTTTTTCCATGTCCTGAACTTAGAGCCAGAAGATTTATATTCTAACCTTGGCACTATCTCTTACTCATTCTATACTCTTAAGCAAATCTTTCCACCTCTTTGAGCCTCATCTGTGTAATACGGATAATTAAAAAGAAATCCTGTATATCTGCCTGCAAGGATTTTTATGAAGTTCAAGTACAAATATTTAGTAATAGATGATGGCTTCTTTTATTCTAAAGAATAGACAGATCATACGTCCTTACTCTCCAGGTCAGACACGCTATGGTTCAGGGTTCTTTCTTTTCCCCCAGAAGAATCTCCCATTTCCTTGTCAAAGGAAGGAAAACTATGTTTATTGAATGCCTACTATATGCTAGGCACCCAACATAGAGATATGATCTCTGAGGAAGGGGTGTCATGCAGGGTAGCATGTGGGGTCTCTGGTCCTGCTCCCCACATAAGAACGCAGGACATGGTGAGGCCAAAAAGGAACAGCCCTGGAGCCACAGATATGATTGTCATACCACTATATACTCGCTGGCAGCTGGGTTGGAGGCACAGGAAGCAGGAGCCACACTATCTGCAACCTGCCGTCCACTTCTCTCTGGCATCCAACCTCACTTGCTAGCTGCAATCCGCCGTGCTAACTGCAATCCGCTATTGCTAGCTCAGCCACCATCTTCTTGCTAGCCCCCATTTGCTGCTAGCATAGCCACGGCAGTTATATTAGTGGCCAATGGCTCACTGGTGACAGCTGGTGGCCAACTAGCCACAGCTGATGGCCATTTACTACTTGAGCCAGCACCTTTCCATGTGAGGCCGAGAGCCTGGAAACTGCACTCCTAGCTCTGTCCCCACAAGGGGCTAAGTCTGTCTCTCCATATACTCCCAAAACTTGTACACAGAAAACACACTCAATAGGTACCTGTTGAGTGAATGGTCTAACCAGTC
This sequence comes from Rhinolophus ferrumequinum, assembly GCF_004115265.2. NCBI lineage: Eukaryota > Metazoa > Chordata > Mammalia > Chiroptera > Rhinolophidae > Rhinolophus > Rhinolophus ferrumequinum. Next base: position 88,400,327 of record NC_046294.1, on the reverse strand, counting down.
CTCATGACTTTAGGAGATCAGTATTTTTTCCCCAGGTTTCAGATAAGGAAACTGAGGCTCAAAAATGTTGAGTACAAGTGTGAGGTCACACAACTATATGATGGATCCAGTGATCCAAAGCGAAGTCTCAGTGATTCTAAATCATGACTTTATCTCCTATGTCAAATTTCCTCCTTCCCTAATATTGTCACCTTCCCATTTTATAAAGCACATCCATCTCCACTCCCCTGAACAGACCTGTTCTCATTCTAGGATAGAAAACCTTTACAACCTTCTAGAGATCCACTAGGACAGACCTTCTCCATTCTGAAAGATACTCCCCAACTCCCACCACATGTTCCCCAGGACGGACCTTTGATTCTCTAGAACACACACCTTTAACTCCTAGAAGAGACCTTGTAACTCAAGAATAATGGTTCTTAACCTTTAGGACACATCCGAATCAACTGAGGGCTTGTGAAAACACAGATTGCTGGGCTCTGCTCCCAGAGTTTCTGATTCAATAAGTTGGGGTGGAGCCAGAGCCTTTGCATCTCTAATATGCTCCCAGACGATACTGATGCTGCTAGTCTGAGGACCAGTTTGAAAACAATTGCTCAAGAGAACCTTTGTTCCTCAGTCTAGACCTCATCAGCCCCAGAACAAACCTATTTCCTACCACGGACTTTCCAGATGGAGATAGACCTCCTCCATTCCAAGACTGATCTCCTTTCTCCAGGATCCTCCCCAATTCCCACCCCTGACCCTCGCCTTCAACCACCAATAAGGAGCCTCCCTCGACCCAGAAAGGTAAGTGTTGACTATAATTGGCTTAAGAAGAGCAAGACAGAAACAGAAAATTCCCGTCTCAGCTTAGTGCCAGGAGCTAATCTAACAGACACAGGCTGCTCTAGGCAGGGATTTGAGGGAGAAGCAGTTGGTAAGGAGATTTATGAACCTATGGGGAAAGCAGGTGTGGGGACAGAGCCAGGAGTGCAGTTTCCAGGCTCTTGCCCTCACATGGAAAGGTGCTCACTCGAGTAGTAAATGGCCATCAACTGTGATTGGATGGCCATCAGCTGTGGCTAGTTGGCCGTCAGCTGTAACCAGTGAGCCATTGGCCACTAATATAACTGCCGTGGCTACGCTAGCAGCAAATGGGGGCTCGCAAGAAGATGGTGGCTGAGCTAGCAAGTGCAGATTGCAGAGAAGCGCGGAGTATAGTGGTATGACTCCCCTATCTATGGCTCCGTGGGTGTTCCTTTTTGGCCTCACCACATCCTGTGTTCTTAAGTGGGGAACAGGAGCTGAGACCCTGCATGACAGCAGGGTGACAGGGTCCTATGGGAGCTGAAAAGGAATTGGACTGGGGACTTTGGAACTGATCCAGTTCCGCTTCCACTACCCCAGGTCCCTCATCTACCATGCCTCCCTTGCCAGCTGTGACAGTCTCTCATCTTTGGACAGAATGATTTTAGTGTATTTGTCAATGGAAGGACCCTCTGCTGGCCAATTGAGGAAATGCAGCCCAGGACTGGGAAGGTAGGTAGATAAAGGAGCTTGGGGGGACCGGTCTTCCTCCAGAGGCAAGCAGTGAAATTGGGCATAGGCATCCGAGACCAGGCAGCGGAGGGGTATCTACTAGTCAGAGTCCCTCCTGTTGCTTTTTTAAAAATAGTTTTAAAATTATAACATAGCACATATAACAAAATCAAGCAAAATCAGTGTATTTTAAAAGTGTAATATTTCTCTCTCCTTCTCTCTCCCACTATGTAATTTTCTTTTAATAAGAAGAAAATGAGGGGTTCTCCAAAGCTGCAGACCGCCAATGTTCTTTGCCCAAGAGTTTCCCTTTTCATCTGAGAACCCACCCACTTCCTTCCAGTCTCAGCTTGCTGCTTTCCTTGCCCTAGAACTTGAACTCCACCAACCCCCTTGGCTGTATCCTTTGCATGGAACCAACCAAGTGTCTGACCAGCTTTTTGGGGTGGCCAGTTCCCCTCCTCCTAATACAGGGCCCACTCCATTAAAGGGTGGGGCAGAAAGGCCTTTGCTTGTAAGTGTTCAAAATGCCTTATTTCCCTTGGTCTCTTCTACTCCAGTGACCTGTCTCTACTCAGCAGCCTGCTTCCCTGTGGACAACTCTGGACTCTGAATGTACCCTTTCTGACCACAACTTTCCCCTTTCGCCCTCCAATTTTCAGAAGCCTCACTGGAACTTTTAGTGCTTTGATTCTAACTACTACCTTCCAGTCTCCCAAAGCCTCCCTGTCCATCCTAGATCTCATGATCCTTCTCCAGCTCTTTAGCCCTAAGCAGTCCATGTCCTGGCTGTCAGGCCATGGCTGTGGATCAACCCAGTGGACTGTCTTCTGCTTTCATTCCAGGGGTGCTGGTATCTGCTACAAAAAATAGTGTCTCGTTGTGTTAAAAGGTCCACTGCTTGATTTTGATCTTCAAACAGAGCTGGGTCATTAGATGACCTATCTCACTCCTATATCTATTAATGCCATTTTTAAAACTTGATAATTCTTGAGCTGGCCGGGTGGCTCAGGTGGTTGGACCACCTTGCTCTTAATGCCGAGGTCGCCAGTTCAATTCGCACATGGGCCAGTGAGCTGCGCCCTCTACAGCTAAGATTGTGAACAATGGCTCTCCCTGGAGCTGGGCGGCCGCAGGTTGCTGAGTGCTCCGTGTACTGCCATGACCAGCTGGCAGCCATCGTGGGTGGCCGGCAGCGGGTGAGAGCTGCCATGAGCTGCCGAGCGACTACTGGCAACCCACTGCCTCAGCCAGGGGGAGCGCAAGGCTCATAACACCAGCATGGGCCAGGGAGCTGTGTCCTACACAACTAGACTAAGAAACAACGGCTTGAACTGGCCGGGGGGGGGGGGGGGGGTAGGCAAAAGAAAGAGGGGGGGAAACAAACCTTGACAATTCTCATAAATCTCCTTAATCCAATAAATATGACCCCTCAATAAACTTAATTCTTTTTTTTTATCAAGGAAATAGAGACCAGCAGACATGAAATATTCGTCATGCCTCACACTTCCCCCATGCCTCCTATAAACTAAATGTGCATCCACTCCGGTCATCCCTCCTTCCCTCTACTAAAAGTGATGTCTCCATTCCTTTCCAAATTCATCAGCCTACTTGTCCTCCATATTTCTTGCCCAGTCAAGAAACTCAAACTGTTTAGCATGGTATGAGTTTTCACAATCTCCCTCAACCTTCTCTGTCGGCCTCAACTTCCTCTGCTAATATACAAGAAATGGGTATGCTCCTCATTCCCAAAGTAACCATGGGATTCCAGATTTTGAGCAAAATCCAGTCATTAATTTACCTTTCATTGAGTGCCTATATTCACTAGGTCATAATCTTACAGAAATGGTTTTATCCCCCATTCCCATTCCTCCTTTTTCTCATTTCAGAGAATCATATCTTTTACACCCACTCAGCAATTCCGTGCTCTTCTCTGAGCTGCCCCAAGTCAGAGAAAAGAAGCATTAACTTCCACACGCCTCAGCCACCTGCATTCTCTCTATTCCCAATCCTTTAAGGAAGAGTAAGAGAGGGTGTCTGCTTAATCTTTAGATGCCGTGATATGTGACCTGACTCCTGGCCTGACCTCTGATGAAATTCTGAGGCAGTCAAGTCAAATTAGGATTGTTATCCTCCTCCCTCCAGGGGTCTGTGCCCCCCACCTCCATATCCTTTCACGGGTCTCTGGCTGCTTAGACTCCTGGCCCAGTGCTATCTAATCCAAGCAAGGTGAGCCCAGGGTCCCTTCCCCTGGAGAACTGGAACCCCCTGGTAGCAGGCCAGAATCTCTGCTGTCCCATGGACCAGATAGATTTGGTGTGAGCATTAAGACTGGTAGGGAAAGCACTCTTCATAGGGTGCTGGCCTAATCCTGAAGGTACTGCTCAACCAAGGAGCGGATGGCATCAGTATGCTGGATTACTCACGGGGCCGCCCAAGCCAATGCTTGGAACACCAGCAAAACAAGGATACCAAACTTGAAAGACAAAAATTAAGACCAAAATTCAATATATGCATAGTTCTGAAAGTGTAATCATGTTGGACTCCCTTATTTTATGAGTTAATATTTTCATTTTGAATCATATATGGAGAATGGGGCACCGCAGTGTTTTTAAGGTTTAGAGCCTTTTAAGTCTTCATCTGGTCTTGCTTAGGAGGAAGGTCTCTAATGACTTGCCTTTGGGGTCTTTGGCCCTGTTCTATTCAACCTCTTAACCACCACTTGGAGACAGTTGTCAATCAAGCCGAACAAGACAAAATTTAATAGGGACAAACATGAGAACCTGCTTTTAGGTTGTGACAACTATATACATACAAAGTGGAGGAGCATGGATTGGGCAATAGCAAAACATGAGGACAGTGCTTCACAATAAATTGAGAATATGGTAGGGGCAGCCAGATGGTTCAGTTGTTTGGAGTGTAAGCTCTAAACAACAGGGTTGTTGGTTCGATTCCCGCATGGGCCCGTGAGCTGCACCCTCCACAACTAGATTGAAGACAATGAGCTGCCACTGAGCTTCCGGAGGGGTGGCCAGATGGCTCAGTTGGTTACAGCGCGAGCTCTCAACAACAAGGTTGCCGGTTCAATCCCCGCATGGGATGGCGGCCTGGGTCCCCTGCAACTAAAGATTGAAAATGGCGAGTGGACTTGGAGCTGAGCTGTGCCCTCCACAACTGGATTGAGGGACGATTTGGAGCTGACGGGCCCTGGAGAAGCACACTGTTCCCCAATAAAAATGTATTTTAAAAAAATCTTTAAAAATACCCAAAAGAATATAGTGTAACCATCCAAAACCACAGGTCAATGTCGAGGGGGTGGGACCCAAATTACAAGACATGAGGAGGTATAGAACAAACTGAGGGTACTTAGCCCAAAGAAGCCTCAGTTGTCCTGGTGGGGGAAAAGGGCCTACATTCATTTAGTGGAAGAACAAGGTATGGGAGGCAAATTTAGTACAGGATCCTAGAGCCTGGAAATGCAGTGGCTTTGCTTGGGGAAATTTTTAATTCTTGTGTTCTCTCTCTTCCACATTACCATTCCATGAAGGGGCTCTTGTAAAGTGGACAACTGTTTTGCAGGGTCTCTGGACCCGCTCCCTGCACTAGAACGCAGGATATGGTGAGGCCAAAAAGAAACAACAGTGGAGCCATACAAAGGGGAGTCATATTCTCGCTGGCGGCTGGGTTGGAGACACAGGAAGCAGGAGCCACACGATCCACAATCCGCAGTCCGACTCTCTGCCAACCAACCCACCCCCTTGTGTAGCCATGGCAGTTAAATTAGTGGCTAATAACTAACTGGTTAAAGCTGATGGTCACCCAGCCACAGAGGATAGCCATCTAATAACCGAGCCAGCACCTTTCCACGTGAGGCTGAGAGCCTGGAAACTGCTCTCCTGGCTCTGGTCCCACACTCTACCCCTCAGGGTCTTGCCTCACAATCTATGAGACAAGCGTCTTCTGCGAGGGGCCCGGTGCTGTATTAGCCTACAGGCACCTACAGGTGGAAAGAGTAGTCACACTACTATTTGCCATACAATGGCAAATCCCTTCCATTTGGGGGATACATGCTAGCTTTTTGTCCTGAGAAAGGACACCGGCACCTTTCCCGGTTTGTGCTACCAGACCTTTATGGCAGTGCTTGGGGTCCCTTGTGCAGTTTCAACATATAGCAGAATGGTGGACCCCATAATAGGCCATAGCGAGAGCACATAGGTTCCCCTCAAAATCGTCCTGGCATCGGGACCTCCGTATACCACAGTCACGTGGGGTGGCCACTCAGCCACCACACCTGGCGTCACTTGCAAATCATGAGTCAAACCAACCCCCCATGGGCTATCAGGCCCAACCACAGACAGTTACGGCTTTTGACCTGCCAGGGCCAAGTCCATTGCTGCCTTTCCCTTACTTTCAAGCATGTGGGTGCCGGCAGCAAAATGTTTCCATTTCTGCCATAGCCTGGCTTTAACAGAGTCTCACTTGTAACTGAATGGGAGTGGCCGTTTGATGTAGCTGAGCTTCTACTGGTACAGGCCCTCCCTTCCATGGTCTCTCATTCAGGATTCTCAAGACGTCCCACAGACGCGAGGCCCAGTCGCGCATCGTGAGAGGGTGTTTTGACACCCGGAGGCCTTGCTTCAAAAGGCCATTGTAGCGTTCAGTCATGCCAGCTACCCTGGGTTATACGGGGTATGAAACAACCGTTGTACGTCCATCCTGGCAGCCCAGTGCTACACTTCTTGCCCAGTCAAATGAGTACCCCTGTCACTTTCAATAACTTGGGGGCACCCATAGAGGGCACACAGCTGTGTAAGAGCGACCACTGTATGTCGCTGATCTGCAGCCGGACACGGCCAAGCAAACATCAACCCCGTAGCAGTGTCCACTGCTGTGAACACATACATCGTATTGCGGGCCTGAGGCAGGGGTCCAGTGTAATCCACTTGCCAGCGAGTGAGGCACACCCTCCCTCGCATAATCTGCTGTGTCTCCCAGGGGAGCCTCCGCCTTTGGGGGCTGTCCTGGGCACAGACGGCACAGTCATAGCAGGCATCTGCTATCTCCTGCCATTTCAAAGGCAGACCCCAGCGTCTGCTCACCTGCCACATGGTTCGGCTTCCGGCGTGCTGCAATTTCCTATGCAGCCAATGGGCCACATCACTGGCAGGAGCCCGTTCTAACCATCGGATTAGTGCTAGGGCATCTGTTTCATCATTACCTGGGGACACTAAGAGGGAGTGACCTGTGACATGCATTAGGGTCACCTCCTTTCTCTGCCCTAGGTCCCAGAAGTCCTGGCACATGGCTTGACCCCACAGTGGACAGTGTCCTACCAACCAGTTTTGGTGTTTCCACGTAGGAAACTACACCGTTAGGCCCCGGAACACCACCCAGCTGTCACTACAAATAACTAGGGACCCGAGCTCATGGCTGATTATCATCCACACAGCCCGTAGCTCAGCCCACTGGCTACTCTGGCCCGTCCCAGTATCAAACCAAATGGTGTCTGTGTTGGGCTGCACACCAATAGCCGTCCAAATGGCTGCAGCTCCTCGGCTAGAACCATCGGTAAACCAGGCATCCTCAGGTACTGGGGGCTGTCCTTCTTTGTAGGGCGAGGACTCCAAGTCCTCCCCGCTAGGCAGAGCGCTTGGCTTAGCCTGAACTACAAGCTCCACAGGCCCCAGGACCTGTTGTAGCTCTGTGCTCAAAGGGCTTGAACAACGGGTGCTACGTTGCTCCAAGTAGTCACCCCACTTGGCAAGAGTGGTGGTCTGTGCCACCCCCGTTTTGGGTCCCAGGGTCCACGTACGGACCCACCCCTGGACAGGATAGGTTGTTCGAACCAATACCCGTGCCATTCCTGTGATGGCTTCTGTGGCCACTAGGGCTCAGTACACAGCAGCCAGCTGTTTCTCTATTAGAGAGTAGCGGACCTCTGCTCCTTTCCATAATTGGGACCAAAATCCCACTGGCAACCAGAGACGCCCCTGCCATTACCAGAGGCCCCAACCATACCCCTTTTGGGTTACACAAACAACAAGTTCAAATGGGCGGCCAGGGTCTACTACTCGCAGAACCTGTGACTGCTGCACTGCCCGTTTTGTGGCAACAAAGACTTGCTCTATAGCCTCTGTCCAATCCCATGAGGCCCCCTTTTTTTATCATGTTATACAAGGGCCTTGCCATTTGTGCTAAATGGAGTACAATAACCCACCAATACCCCAGCAGACCCAAATACATCTGCAGTTGGGAGACCTTGATCGGCTGAGGAAATGCTTGTATTTTGTCAATAATCGCCTCAGGTATGACCTTTGTCTTACCCGACCACACAGCACCCAAAAACTTGACGGATAAGCCAGGGCTTTGGACCGTTTCCTCGTTCACCGCCCAGCCACATGATTTCAGGTGGCAGAGAAGAGAGGGAGCTGCTTGCTGTAAATCTGAAAGAGAATCAGAAGTTAGTAACATGTCATCAACAGAGTGAAACATGGCCACAGAGGACGGGTGATTCTACTGTGCCAAGTCCTGGGCCACGAGCCTGTGGCAGATAGTGGGGCTGTGCAAGTATCCTTGCGGAAGGCCTTGGAAAGTCCACTGCCACCCGTCCCAAGTAAAAGCAAACTGCTCTTGGCACTTGGGTGCAATGTCAACGGAGAAAAAAGCATTGGCCAAGTCCACTACATAGTGATATGTTCCCAGGCGGACAGTGAGAGGATCCATCAAATCGTGAATTGAAGGCACCACAGCGTGCAAAGGTGGTGTCACCTTACTTAACTCCCTATAGTCCACAGTCATTCGCCAGGTCCCATCTGGCTTCTTGACAGGCCATACTGGGGAGTTAAAGGGACTGTGCGTCGGCCTCACAATATGCGCCTTCTCCAATTCCAATACTGTACGACCAATCTCCTCCTTCCCTCCTGACAGGCGGTACTGACACACTGTAATCACACATCGGGGCTGTGGCAACACTTGGGGAGGGTGGTGAGCATGCCCGCGTGTCACCGCTTTCACTACCCGGATCCGGAGACGGAACTCTCCTACTGTCGTCTGTAAGCTGAGGCCATGTAGCACGTCCACCCCTAGAATATACTCTGGAATGGGGGAGACATAAACCTTGTAGGTACGAGAGGGAAGCCTTCCTATACCCAGTGGTAAGGAAACGGCTTTCACAGTCACAGTCTTTCCCGCGTAGCCATCAATGCAGATTGCTGGTCCGGGGAACAGTTCTGGGTTCCCATAAACAAGACTGCAGTCTGCGCCAGTGTCAACTAGGGCCAAAACCCTCTGCACATTAGAAGGGGACCGATGTATGGACAGTTCCACGTGGGATCTTCGGTCCCTGCTCGTCCCCTCTGACCGGGTACCTTGGCCCCACCCCTAATCAAGCTGAAAGGAGTCGGCCTCAAGTGGCCGCATGAAGTCCTGAAGGGACACGGGTCACACTTTCTCAGACTTCTCCTTTAGCCTTCGCCAGAACTGCTGTTCCGGATGCAACTGTTTCCAAAGTTCCAACAACAGTGCATTGGGTGGTCGGTCTATTTTCTCCCGATCAACTCCTGCTGCCACGAGATCATGCCACATCTGTGCGCGTGTTACTCTCTGAGGCCCGCGACCTCGCCCCTTTACTTTCGATTTGGGCTTCCAGGTCTTAACTTCTCGGACCTCCTGTCTTAACTTTCTTTGCCTCCGGCTTTCAACATCCCCTACGGTGGCCATGGCAATGGTCACTTCATGGATCCGCCGCCCCACATAGGGCGTAAGAAGGCAACCAAGGATCCACAAGCACTTGCAGGGGCAGTATCCAAAACCAGATCTCTCATGCTGGTTGTCATCCGGCCCCTGCATATTAGGGTTGAACATAGCATGTCTCATACCCATTTCACGGATGATTTCAGTAAGTTCAGTATACGATTGCCATTTACTCTGTGTCTGGCAGCTTGCCAGCCTGTCCCCATACTGTGCGTACTGCAGCAGTGAGCCACTCCATTAGAGTGTGGATGCCCTGGTTTTGGGCCAACCTATGGCAGTTCTGTAACCTTTGTCGCAGGGACAGATGCACTGTCACGAAGGCTAGCTTTTCCATCTCACCTAAGGAGCAGAGAATGTCGTCTGCTCCCTCATCCCATAAACGTAGTAGCCAAGCCGAGACTGGCTCTCCAGGGCGCTGTTGGTACCGCCTCCCCAGCTCCTGCAGCTCAGTGGGAGTGTTAAGTGGTGTAGGTTGTGAACTCAGTCACAGCTGGGTTGCCAGCAGCAACGCCCCCGGGGCCCAAAGGTTGCTCATGGTTCACCTTTTGCTTCCCCATGGGCCAGGCTTGGGGGTTGAGAGCTACAGTGTCTCCACTCGCTTCCTCCGCCTCTGCCTCAGAGTCTCCACTGTGGGGCTCATCCTCTTACAGGTGGACCCGAGCTTCCAGCATTTCCCACTGGGACTGCTGGTCCTGCACCTGGGCTATTTCATTAAGTGGGTGTTCTGTGTTACAAAGCAAGGTGGTGAGGAGCATCCAGCCCACATGGCCGGCTGTACCCTTCGCCTCCTCCGGCAACCGCTCAGCTAGAACCTGAAGGGCCCTCTCCACGCTGGCCGGAGAGCCATCCATGAACTCCCACCCCTCCTCGGGGGTCCAACTTCTGAGAACAGTAGCTACTGGGTACCACACACTGTGTAAGGGCCACCTGTCCTCCTGCCCAGAGTCAGACTCCATTCCTCCCTGGCCAGAATCCTGCTCGCCGTGCCACGAGTCCAACTGGGTGGAGGCCTCAGTGTAAGATGTCCGCAACCCTGGGAGCCTATGGCAGCAGGGGATCACCAAAAAGTAGGTGACGCCTGCCATGGCCAACAGGGCAGTGTGCCATCCAGAGGCTCAAGAGGACCATCAATTCACCGGAGGTCACATGTCTCCCAGGCAGATTGTTTCCTGTTCCCGGCGCCACTCCTCATGGGCTTCCCTTGACTGAGTTTTCATAGGCACAAACTGTTCCACCATTATTCGGAGGGTTTTGGCCGACACCATACCCTGCTTGCTGCGCCATGTCAGGCGGGGTTTCAGCTCCCACTCCCCGCACCAGAACGCAAGATATGGTGAGGCCAAAAAGGAACACCAGCGGAGCCATAGATAAGGGGAGTCATACCATTATATTGTCGCTGGCGGCTGGGTTAGAGATACAGGAAGCAGGAGCCAGACAATCTGCAGCCTGCCGTCTGCCTTTGCCAACCAACCCACCCCTTAGCATAACCACGGTAGTTATATTAGTGGCTAATGGCTAACTGTTTACAGCTGATGGCCATCTAATAACCGAGCCAGCATCTTTCCACATGAAGCCGAGCCTGGAAAGTGCTCTCCTGGCTCTGTCCCCACATTGCTATAAAGCCCTTATTTCTTGCCTGCATTTCACCAGCAGCCATCTGCTTGCTGTCTCTCTCTTGCGATTTATATTCCCCATCATTACCAGAATCACGACTCTAAACCTTTACATGGTTACTCTGGGTGGTCCTGCCTTCCTTTCCATCTTGTCTTTCTCCACATCCTGCGCCCTCTGTACTACACCATGAAGTACCCCTTTAGGTTTGTTTACAAGCCTAGTTTCTTCCATCTGGAATAACCTGCCCACCTTTGTTAATGGTAGCTCTAATCTCTTCCTTGATGAAGCCTTTCCTGATCCCTTACCCAAGTAATACTCTCTACTCCTATTCTGAACCTTTTACATGAACCCTGATAGGCTTCTATTTCTATCACTCCACTTATTTACATCTTTCCTTGCCTCTGTACTACAAGTCTCTCCAGGCCATGTCCTGGGTTTTATTATCTTTGTATCCTTAGCACCTGTAACAGTGCCTGGACTATAGGAGGAACTTGGTAAATGGCTGACGGAATTAATAAATTTTCTTTCCTATTTCCTTCTGCAATAAGCAGTGTTTTGGCCTTTTTAAAAAGGCCCAGAGGGGCGATCAGATGGCTGTTGGTTAGAGCGTGAGCTCTGAACAAGGCTGTCCATTTGATTCCCACATGGGCCCGTGAGCTGCGCCCTCCACAACTAGATTGAAGACAGAGAGCTGCCGCTGAACTTCCAGAGGGGCGTCCGGATGACTCAGTTGGTTAGAGCGCGATCTCTCAACAAGGTTGCTGGGTCAATTCCCGCATGGGATGGTGACTGTGCCCCCTGCGACTAAAGATTGAAAACGGCGACTGGACTTGGAGCTGAGCTGTACCTTCCACAGCTAGATTGAAGGGCAACGACTTGGAGCTGATGGGCCCTGGAGAAACACACTACTCCCCCATATTCCCTAGTAAAATTTATTTTTAAAAAAGGCCCAGAAATCCCTGTTGGGCAGCTTCCTGCCCATCCAAGACCCCTGACAATATTTCCTTGACCTCGCCAGAGTAGCAGAGACCCTAAGAATGGACACAGGTTGCTGTGAAGTGGCTGGACTGGTCTAAAGAAATAGTTCTTATTTTGGAGGGTTTCAACCTCTTTGAGAAAAACCAGACCCTTTCCTCAGGAAAATGCACTCACACAATATTTTCTAACTTGGTTCCTGGATCCCAAGTACCTACCATTCCCTAGGGTCTCCAAGTCCACCTTCCACAGCCAGCTTCCTTCCTAATCCCATAGCCCCACAGGTAAAGAACCCCTACCCCAGAGGCACTGGGTTCTAATCAGGACTAGAGGGTGTGGGTGTGGTCAGGTACTGTATCTTCCTGGTTAGCCCCACTCATCCATTCTAGAGTGCTGCTACTGCAAACTCATGACCTATGCTTGGGATCTCCAGGGAGATGGCAGATACTAAGAAAGAAACGGAGAAGTTTGACCAAAGAGGGGGTGGGGTGGGGCAGAAGACAGTGATTCCCCCCCCCATGACTAAAAAGGGAACAAGCCTAATTACTCAGCTCCTCTTCTGGGTGGCTGTGTCTCATTACCTAGTTAGCTGTCACCACACATAAGGAGAAAATGAGTGTTTCTTTTATTACCAAAAACAACTATTATATACACACTCAGTGCCTCCAGCCCCAGCCCCGAGGATAACATGAAGTCCTTGGGTTGGAGGAGGAACCCTTTAGAGGGAAATGGCTGCCTGGTTCACGTCTCAGCTGGTTATGATGAAAGGGCTCCTGCAGGGACCAGTTGTGTCATCCCCTGGCCTAAGAAACCCTAAAGATGGGAATGGATGCAAGTTGACTTAAGGATTTTAATGGCTGTTCCTGCAGGGCTAGGGGTTATGGTTAAGCCCGTCTGTAAGAACACACATAGCCAGGGGGTCCTCCTCAAAGAACCCAAACTCCTCAGGATCCTGACATAGTCTAACAGAGAAGGGAAGTCCTTAGAGTCTGCTGAATGACGCAAGCTGAATCCAGAGTGGACCACACTGCTCTCAGCATTACTCCTAAAGGGCAAGGCCTGCCCACAGGGACCCTGCCAGCAGCCTGGCTCAAACCCCAGGGCCTGGGGTAGGAATGGTGGGGTTCTGCAGCCTTCACACCATCTGGATTTCTGGCTCCTCAGCTATTCCCTGAAGCTTTTCCATGATGCTCTCTGAGGGAGACTCCGGGGCTGGTGGGTGCTCTGCCAGGGTTTCAGACAGCACATAGTAGACAATCTCTTGCTCGCCTTGGGCATTGGTCTGATTCACCACGTGGATGACGGGACTAGGGGTGTCCTGAGAGGCTGAGTGGGCTGTTCCCTCGCCACCCCTGCCCTCCTCCTCCTCTTCGTCGTCTTCTTGGGGTCCTGGCTCCCCTGGCAGTGTTTCTAGAATGATGCCCTGCAGGCTGCTCTCATTCAGTGATGCTCCCAGGCCCGATCCTTCCTGTGGTTGACGCAGCAATTGCTGTGTCAGCTCCACACTCTCATAGCGAACCAGCTGCAGTCGCATGTACCCATCTTCATGCTCCTTGTACCTGGTGAAGTAGGGGCACAAAGGGCAGCAAATATGGGCAGGGGGCAAAAGAAGTGGGCTGGAGCTTGGCAAGGTTAAGGGACAAATCTGAGGGATGGAAGAAGCCCTGCGATTCTAAATGACAGGAGTTGAAGACAAAAAGGTCTTTATTGGAATATGTAGAAAAGGGAAGAATCAATTACTGAAAATGGAAAATGTTATATAGAAACCAGGGATGGGGGAGATGAGGGAGGGGAGATAAATTGTTTGTGTTGGAGGGTAGGGGTGTCAAAGGATTTATGAGGTGGCCATGGGGCTATGGATCAGGACCCTTAGGCTCTAGTTCTACTTTTGACTGCAGAACTTTGGGCACCATTTATTGGGTTTGGCACTGTGCCTTGGAATCAAAAATCAGAAAAGTAATCTTTGCCTCACCGCTATTGTCCGAGTTCCTTGAGCCTAATGGAGATGGTGGACATCAAAGCACTATCAAATTCAAGGATTCTAATTTGTTGAAATGGTATGGGAAAAAACTGTATGAATCTAGGGTGGAGGGTTGAGAAACATACCGAAAACGGGGGTGCCCTGAGGGCCACTTGAACTGGTGCTTCTTGCGAAGGTGCACGGTGAGGTTGTTGCCCCTTGTGAAGCATTTGTCACACACGTGACATTTGTACCGTGGCTCTGAGTATCCCTGATGATGAGCAGAGGGAGAGTGAGGCCAGCTCTTCACCCTAGGTTCCCCCACACTTTTGCTAGCCCTCTCCCACCACCAGCCCCACTCACTTCATGTACTTTTCGGTAATGAGACTTGATAGAGCAGAGGGATCGGGCACTGAAGCTGCAGTTCTCAAAATCACACCTGTGCACTGGCTCCTTGCTATGGGTATCCAGGTGCTTCCGGAGGTCGATCAGATTCTTACAACTGCCAGGAGGAGTCAGGAGGGATTGGAGGGCATGGGGGACCCTGGAACATGAGTTCTCTGATTTCTGGCCCCTGGTTCCCCTTACCTGTAGTCACAACAGTCACATTTGAAGGGCCGGTCCTCGCTGTGGCGAAAGCGCATGTGGTTGCGGAGGGAGGATGGCAGCGGACAGGTCATGTCACACAGAGGGCACTTATAGTGATTCACTGAAGGGAGTAGAGAGGTGGCTGTGATTTGAGGGCTAATGAACTTTAGAGGGTGGACAGGGAGGTTGGGGGCAGTCAGCTACTCACCATGGTTACGCATGTGGTCTCGCAACAGCCGCTCAGTGGCAAATCTCTTGGAACAGTGGGAGCACTGGAAGCGTTGCTCTGGGGTGGGGCAGGCAGAAGAAAGGGTGGCTGTGGGGGATGTTGGCGAGGCACAGAGAGGAGAATGAGTCCCGAAGAAGGGAACCATCCCAGGCAGAAGGGAACCACCCAAAGAGACAGGGGAGCTTAGGGAACTATGGATGGACACAGTATCATGGAAAGAGCATGGGATTTAGAATCAAAAATCTGGATTAGAATCCCAGCTTGACCACTTACTATCTGTGTGATCTCAGGTAAGTGATTTAACCTCTCTGAGCCTCAGTTTCCTCATCTGCAAAAAGGGGGATAAGAAGCCTACCTCATGGGGCTGTTGTGAGGATTCTCTGAGATAACTGATGGGGAACACAATAAGCCCTGAATAGCAATGTCTAATGAATCTGAGTCAGCAGAGACTGTGGCAGGTGACTGAGCCCTAAAGATAGATATAGTCAGTTGCAGATACCTTCAGTGGCCCCCTCTCCTGGGAATATGCCCCAACTCCCACCACAACCAGGACAGCCTGCACCCACACCCCTTCTCTGATTGCTTACGATCCAATGAGGTCTGGCGACGGATGTGATCTAAGAACTTCGTATTGTTGGCAAACATACCCCCGCAAGTGGGGCACGCCACCACTTTCTCCTGAGTATGGCTGCGGAGGTGCTCACGAAGCTTACAGTGGTCCTTAAAGGTGCAGGTACAGCCTAGGAAGGAAGGCCTGGTCAGGCTCCAGCCACAAACCCAGAGTAGGCTCTGGTATCCCCAAGTCTCTCCAGATAGCAGCCAACCTTGCCCTACAGGACTGGTCCCATCCCTAGTCCCTCAGCAACTCCAGGGTTTCTTTAGAGGCCAGAAGTTAAGGAGTGGCCCTACCTTTCCAGCCACACAGCACCATGTGGTTGTCCTTGCCGACTGCTTTGTATTCACAGCACAGGCTGTGCGCTTCCACGTGCCGATAGAACCACTCGGGATTGTCGAAGGAGCTCTGTGCCAGGAGCAACTTGGGGTAAGGACTGAGGGTGGGTGGAGGGACTCTTACCCTTATGTGTCCAAAGGGGCCTTCTCAGCTCTCTCCCAAATTAACTAGGTGCGGACAGAAACGTTTGACCAAGGGAGCTACCCAGAAATGAAGGAGAGATACTAGCAGGAACCTCGGGAATATAGGGCATCGCTGAAAGGGTCAAGGCATCTTGAATTAAAATCTGCAACTTCCTTCTACCCCCTCCTACCAGCACTGCCTGCTGACCTCACAGTGCTCCCAGAGACACAGGAAGTGGTCGGGGATGTCAGGGATGATGTTGCGGCTGTGGAAGTCCAGAATGCAGGGGCTGAGGTCCGCCTGGCTTTTCAGGGCCTGCAGCCCCCACTGTTTCAGCTTGGTGTGGTAGCAGTGAAAGTAGACATGACGGATGAGATCAGCAGAATTGTCCAGAGAACAAAAGCCACACTCCTGCCACAAGCAGGAAAATTCTTCATCTGCAGAAAGGGGTTTAGAAAGAAGAGTCTGATACCTTCCAAAGCTCAGCTCTCCTTCCATCTGTGGCACTTAGCAGTAAGCGAGGAGGCTGGACTCTGACCAAATTACAAGTTCATTCAGCAAATACCAGTATTTAAATCACCACTAATTGTGCCAAGTGCTGGGGACATAACAATGAGTAAAAGAGTAAAAAGCCCTTATATAGCTTTTAGTCAGGAAGAAAAAACATCAAATAATCACACGTATAAATATAAAACTGCAACCAGTCATAAGTACTACAAAGCGGGGGTGTGGTACTACAAAACAAACAAGAGCTAATATGAGGCAGAGCTATCTTGGAAGTGTCCCTGTGTTGCGATCTAAAGGGTATCTGTAAACTAGGTGAAGAAGTGTCATCTAGGTAGGGGGGCGGTGTGTTCAAGGCCCAGTGCCAGGAGCTCAGGGACGGCAGGTGTGACTGGAACGCTGCTCCCTGAAGAAGACACTACCTCCCAACCTGGGACACCTCCCACTCCTTCCTGTCAGACTACAAGTCCTCCTCTCCACCATGTTCTGCTCAAGATCTGTATTCTCCAGGAAAGTCTATCAACTATTCCAACCCACTTCCTATCTCTCTAAACACCATATTTTCAATGCTTTTTAGGGGTTTACTTGTTTTGAAAAGCAGATACTTTAAAAAAATAACAATCTCCTAATTTCTCTTTTGTATAAATATTACTTGACCTTTGAAACAATTATAGTTCATAGTCACCCGACTTCAAACAGAATTTGAGGTGGGGGAGAGCTGCCTCTGTACTTTATAGAACAGTTTTTCAAACTGTTGTGACCTATTAGTGGGTAGTCAAGTCAATTTAGGAGATTGCAAACCATATTTTTTATTTTAATGAAAGAGTAAGATAGAACACTTCAGAGAGCATTTAATAAAGGCAAATATTGTTTCCAGTATTTTTTAACTTTTGTGTACAGGGTTGTGATGTAAAATTTACTCCTAACAGGTGGTTTCAGTAAAAAAAAAAAAAAGAGAGAGAGAGAAACACCACCAGAGTGGGAAAAAAGCAGGTAGCCAATAGCTTGTACAATATGATCCTTTTAAAAAAGATAAAATCAGTTATCTAATTTATGCAGAGAGAAGTCAAAAAGAATGTTCACTAAAGTACTGTCAGTAATTGCCTTTTGATGGGAGGATGGAAAATTCATTTTGAAAATCCTTGTTGAATGAGTTTTCTATAAGGAGTCTACAATGTTTTTTTATAAACAAAAAAAGCACAATTAGGAAAGTAAACCACCATTCTTCCAGGCTGCCTTCTCCCTCTGTGGAAAAGACATCAGATTTTCCACTTTCCCTTGAGCTTCTACTTCCTGTATCTGGCTCCCTTACCCAGTGGGTCCTCCTCTCCCTCCTCTTCCTCCACGGAGCCATGCAGGTATTTCTGCAGGTGCTGAGAAACATGCTCACAGAACTCCTCCATGGCCGAGCACACAAAGGAGCAGGACCCCCACTCACACTGCAGCCCTAGGTTCTCCTTCCGCGGAACCTTCCCAGGGGGCGGCATGGCCTTCACCCTACAGGGGGAGGAAAAAATCCACAGCTGCAAGGAGTTCGCCCAAATGCAGCTGGGGGTAAACAGCTGGGCAGGCAGCCTGCCTTAGAACCAGCAGGTGTTTTTCCAGTGACCCCTGAGAAACCCTGTGCTTTTTCAGTAAGGATGAGTAGCATTTCCTCAAACCCCTGGAAGCCTGTCTGATATTCTCGGGGAGGGGCAACACAAACTAACATTATTGAGCACATGCAAGGCACTGAGCTAAGAACTTGAAGACATTTTCTCATGAAGCTTCAGAGCAACCCACCAAGAAGGAATTATTCCTATGGGAGGCAGAACAATGCTCAGGTTCAAAGAGATGGCTCTGGAGAAGGACCTGAGTTCAAATCCAGGCTCCTCGGTCCACCAAGCTATGTGACCTTAGCCAAGTAACTTAACCCTTCTGCTCCTGAACATTGTCAGCTTCAAAATGGGGTAACAAAACCTTTTTTAATTTCACACTTGCTATATGTCAAACACCATACTAAGCACTTTATTTATATTACGTCATTTAATTATCACTTAACCACCCTATGAGGTAAGCACTATTTTTAACTTTATAGATAAGGACCTGAGGCTCAAAGAGGTGAACTGTTTTGTTCAAGGCCACACACTAGTGGTGTGGTAGGGTCAGGACGGGCGGACTCCAAAGTCTACATTCATACAGCCTGCAAATGAACCCAGAAGCTCCTTATTTATTACTGCATCATGTCTAACTGCCAGACTTTCAAAGTGCCATACAATCTTACCTTTGCCTCACCTATCCAATGGTTTACTCCACCATGCCCCTAACATTCTATGAACTAAAATGTAGATTCAATTTGAACTTAAAAGGCTGTATCTGTCTAGCTGATACCGTACCTTGGGTGCATAGTGTTAGGCATGCTCAGGCATATCATATTTGTTGAAGAACACTGAATGAAAAACTGAAGGTTCTCAACCTTTATAATGCACACAAACGCAGAGTTCTCCAGCTCCTCTCCTAGAGATCTGGATTCAGGAAGGCTGGCATTAAGCCTAGAAATCTGCCCTTTTAACTCAGCACCCCAGTTCTGATGCAGGCAGTTCTAGGAGCAGAGTTTGAGGAACAATAATAATTTCCCTCATTAAAACAAAATACTGCAAGCAGAAGTTCTGGGGGTAGAGAGGGTACTAGGAGGTCTTGACTCTGCCCTGAGTGTTATCTCGAGGATTCTCACTGCCCCCACCATGGTCAACCTTGGAAGGGAGTGGGACATTGTTTCTTATGGCCTACCTGAGACAGATGGAACCTCTGAAAAAGGCTTCTAGTACATACTGAGAGGAAAAAATACATAAAAATCCTTCATTCCTACAAGTACAGGAACCTACTATATCTAACTACTCACCAAAGAAAACCCTTTCTAATCTATAGCCTTCGCTCCTCCACCAAGAAGTATCCAGTCACCTTTGATACTCTGGGGTGTACATGGGGTTGTGGGGCTGCTGGTAGACTACCAATGAAGCCCTATTAGGGAGAAAATGTTAACTACTTTTATAATGTTGTGGTAAGAAAAGTAGGGAAAGCCTTCCTAAGACAGACATAACAGCCCAAATCTTCTCTGACTCTCTACTACCTAACAGGATCAAGTTCACATGCAAGGTTCTTCTCCAACTGGCCTCAACTTACTTCTCCAGGAGCTAGGTAAGGAAACTAACAGATATTGAAGGCCTACCAGATGTCAGCCCTGTAGTGAAGCCTCTCCAAACTTTACTTCATTTGACGTAAGAGTGCCCTGATTCTAATCCAAAGATCATACTCTTCCCCCACACCATGCTGCTTCTCTGGTCTCTTCTCCCGTCCCCTTACACCTCTTCCGTTCTGATTCAATCACCTTTGTCCCTAAACACACTACATTCACCTAAAACTCTACCTAAGCGACTTCTACTCACCCTTCAAGCCCAAATGTCGCCCCCTTGGCAGACCCTTTCTCAATTCATGCAGGTACATCCACCTACAGTATTCTACTTCCTGTCCCCACAGCACTCTGTATCCAACTCCATTACAGCACTTGTTACAATGGAATGGAAGGTCTGTCTCCCCTAGTCTAGGAGCTTCTCAGGGCAGAGACCATCACTTCTTTATTTCTCATTCCCAGCATCTGCAGAGCTTTGTGGACACTCTCTGGACACTCAATAAGTATCAGGATATGATTCCATTCCAGGAAGCCTTCCTAAACTATCCTGCCCCTCAGATTATTCTTGCCTCTTGGTTCTACAGTTGTCATAGCTGACACCAGAAAATCTCAACCCTATTTTTATGCTATCCATGGTCACTCATGGTATTCTATTCTCATTTATCCAACTGCACAATATTAGCTACTTCTGAGCAGAAATCGTTTCCAACCCGTGTCCCTCTACTGTGCCCAGCACAGTGCTGAACACAAATATTCTAAATACATAGCTGTTGTTAGACTGGTGCGTAAGGCCCAGGAAGCTGGCTATTCAGAATCTAGAATGACTTGAAGCTTAGCAAAACTCCCCGAATCCTTCTTTCACTGTCTCCCAGCCTTCTTTACTTTCTCTCCCTGTGCCCTGCTTATTTTCACCCTGGGAAGCTGTAGGACTGAGTGACTAAGTGATCACCCCTCTTTCTGTAGGCAAGGAATGCAAATGAGGCAACTTGTATACTGGAGAGGGCATTGGACCAGCTGTCAGACCTGGGTTCAAGTTTCTTGTCTCAACGATTTTCCTATGCCTAGAATGATATAACAACGATAATTGTCAAGCAGTGTTCTAAGCATCTTATTTGAATCAAAACTCACTAATACAAGAACCCTAATGAGGTAGGTGCTATTATTATCCCCCTTCACTGAAGAAATGGGCCCAGATAGGTTAAGTAATTTATCCAAAGTCACAAAGTTAGGAAGTGATGGAAACAGAATTCAAAGCCAGCGAATTCAGCTCCATTTTCCTCCTACATCTGCCTGTCTTACCTCTCCTTATCTCCTTCCCTCCTCCCTGTAAACAACGTATCCGTATACACAATACCCAAAACATGTTTTATTAAGCAGTTATTTTGTCAGTTTCATCCAATAAGCTGTGAGCTCCGAGAAAGTCTGCCTTGTGCCCTGTTCAGTTCTAACTGCAGGGCCAGCACTTACCTACTATGGGCTCTTTTAATGTTCAAGTAAATCTATAACTTATTATTTTTGGACAAATCACTTAGCTTCTCTAAACTTGTTTCCTTAAACGTAAAATGGAATACTAATATCACAGCAACGGGTGATGGACACAACAGATTTGGTTAGAAAGCTCCAACATGTACTAGCTGTGTGACCTTAAGCAAGTTACTTAAGCCCAGCTTCCCATGTAGCACGGGAATAATTACGCCTATCTCCTTGAACTGATTTATGGACTAAACTAGGTAACAGATATTAAAATGCTTAGCATAACACACCGCTAGAACCCAACAAGTGTTAGCTATTCGTATTCTGGCCTGAGGGTGAGATGAGTTAAGCATTAATTCTACAAAAAGGTCAACAAAAGGACAACCCTAGGGATTCTTAACACTTCATCACGAGTCATACAAGGCACTGAATGAACCCTGCACGGTACTGAAGAAAAGGAGGGACCCAGGTCCTGAACCTAAGGACTCACAATTTGGCCGGAGAGATACGACTGACGTGTGAAGACAACGACCAAAACAAAGCACCCGATGAGGGCTATCAGGTCAGAGAGAAATCCCAGTGGGCAGGCGAAGACGGAAAGGCTTGCCTTGCCCTAAACGGTGGGGACCCCGCTCCTGGAAGGACGGGTAGAATTCGGAGAGGAGACCGTCCCGGAGGGTAAAACTTCTCCCTCGCAGCCCCTCACGCTTCCTGAAGTCCTTCTCCCTGAGACGTGGCGGTGACCGTGCCCCAGCCGCAGGGGATGAGAAAGCAAGGTTAGAGGCGGGGCTGCAGGCGCCAGGCTGACCAGCGTGGCCCAGCTGCAAGAGGAAACCTCGCTGAGGCGACAAGGGAAGAGCGTGGCCTCGAAGCCTGCCCAGAGCGCAACTCCCGACGCATCCCCGCCACTCCAAGGGAATAGCTTACCGTCCCTCGGCTCCCGGGTCTCTCCAGCTCTCCTCCCACCTCAGACCATTTCCGGGAGGGCGCTTGAGCGACAACCAATTGCTGCTCTCAGATCCTCTAACAGCCAATAGCTACTCCCACTGATGGAACTGGTGCGCATCAAAATACGGAAGGGGCGGGAGTAAGGGGGGGCGGGCTGCCGGGAAAGTGGAGTGGCGGGCGCCGCGGGGACCCAAGGGCCGGAATTCCCCCAACTGCGCAGGCTCGGCGAGCGAACAGCACTGGGCCTGCGCTGGGCTCGGGCTGGGCGCCGAGTGGGGTCTTCTGTTCTGGTTTGGTTCACTGCGTTAGCTGGCGCGGGGGCAGCGGGGTGTATCTCGGCCCTGCATACTTCTCCAGCTGTGTCTTAAGTCTTTCTCGACCTTACTTCCTGATCTCCAGTCCAAAATGTCTTTGCCTCTCCACACCTAGCCGCCTTTTATCTCTCCTGCCTTGTGCTTGCCACTTCCTCTTCCTGGAACAATCTTTTCCATCACCCCATCCCACACATACGTGACTGATTCATTTTTCTGGTCTCAATGAAGATGCTCCTTTTTGCAAAAAGTCATGCTTGACATCACTTTCCTGTATTTCCTCATTACAGCTCTATCACGTTGTATTGTATTTGCCTGTTTGTCTACATTCCGCAGTAGACTCAGCTCAGTCTACTGTGCGGGCGGGGCTTGTATGTATTCTTCACCTTTGTAACTCCATCACTTAGCCTAGTGGCTTAAACTCAGTAAGGGTTCAAGATATATTTGTTAAATAAAACCTGTACCTTAGTAAAGTTCATTGGGATTGATAGTTATTTTATTGTTACATTTTTCTAACAAAAAAAGCCTATATAATTTATACAAGAAAACACATTAAATGTTTAATAAAAATAAAGTGAACTTAAAGACACCATTAAAAATTAGCAAAGTCATAGTAAAATCAATAATTTGGGGATGAAGTTTATTAACAACACTGAATTATAACTTTGTCCTTGTTTTAAAATAAGGGTTTTAAAATATCCAATAGTAAAATTTATTAACTTTATTCATTATCATATAGTAATATTTCACGAACTGCCAATCTTATTTTAATTCAGATTTATACCACTAAAGATGGCTATTAGCTTTAATTTAGCAATTTCATGAAGTAAAAGTTCATTCACAGAGCTGTGCAGAGTCAAATAATTTTTACTGAGTAAAAATCTCAGAATAGTTCTGGGATCCACACATCTTTTCAAAATTTGAGGCAGTGTCTTGTGTCTAGCACGGTTTTCTTTCATCTCAATCTGCTTCTCTTGAAAATAAGCCACAGTTTGGCTGGATAACTTAGACACATTCTAAGATTTGTTCTTTAAAAGCTACCACAAAACTTAAGGCATAATTCATACTCATCAAAAGCTGTGGATCTCAGGGTGGTCAGTTAGCTCAGTTGGTTAGAGCGCAGTGCTCTTAACAAGGTTGCCAGTTTGACCCCTGCATGGGCCACTGTGAGCTGTACCCTCCACAACTACTAGATTGAAACAACTACTTGACTTGGGTCCTGGGAAAACACACTTAAAATAAATTAAAAAGTTAAAAAAAAAAAAAGGTGTGGATCTCTTCTGTAAGTGGATAAAATTGATTAAATTCTGATTAAAATGGATACAGTTGATTAAATTCTGTATCTCTTTTGCATTTATTTTTAAAATCCCTATTTTTGAATCAGGCTTTTCTTCAGTACAAAATATGTGGTTCCATTGAGCTCTGGTCCGCTCAGCACTGGAAGCTGAGCACAATTTCCAGTTACCATCCTTTCAACCCACAGGTCCAGTGGGAATCTGAATACCTGCCTTCGCATCAACAAAAGTTTCTTGTGAAATTTCGAGTTTGGTGTTTGGCTGTCTTGTCACACTGGTAAACAAACTGCTCCTCTGTGAATTACTAAGATTTGCATTTCTTAGATCAGGGGAAATAGCTTGATAGAAATCTGAGTTTTCATGACACAGAGTTGAGCATATTATATACAAATTAACCAAATATCCACACTCTGCCACGCTTTCTAAATAGCCCATATTCTGTAACTAGTACGGACAGGATCATGGAGAATATTAACAATTCCATACTGCCTACCCAAAGACACATGCCCTGAACTCCCTGTGATATAGGTAAGTCAGAATGGCAAGGCTGGGAGTGACCTGAATAATTATCTAGTCCACCCCTCCTTTTAGAGACGAGGAAGTTGAGGTCCAGAAAGGAGAAGTGGTCTCCTCAAGGTCACTTGGTGTGTTTGTGGCACACTCAGGTTCTCTGTCCCTGATCCAGTGCTCTGACATCCTGCAGCAGATTACCTGGCTCAAGCCCTGTATAAGGTCCCAGAGAACAGGAACCAGGAACAAAGTTTGCTAGTATACATAACTTCCTGAAAGTAGCCCACATTTAGGAATAAAAGACTTTTTATTATGAGGAAATCTTTATAAGGCTTTCCCCTCCCAATCTGTCACTTCCGAGGCAACAGTTAACACATCTTCATCACTGACTATATGCCAGTAGAGTACTAAGCACTTTAATCATTTACTTCTCATCTACAACCAAATGATAGCTACTATTATCACAGTCCCCATTTTACAGATGAGAAAACTGAGGCACTCTGAGGTTACATAACTTTCCAAAGGACACACAGGTAATTAGTAGAGCTAATTAGTCAAATCCAAGCAGTCTAGATCCAGAGTCCATGTTCTGGACTGTCATATCCTGGAAGGAGGAGCCTATTCAAGAAAGGGGAATGAAGGGTGGATGGGTGGTTCAGTTGGTTAGAGTGTGAGCAATGGGGCTGCCGGTTCGATTCCAACATGGGCCAGCAAGCTGTGCCCTCCACAACTAGAATGAAGTCAATGAGCTCCCAGGTGGCCACATGGCTCAGTAGGTTGGAGCGCGGGCTCTGAAACACAAGGTTGCCAGGTCAACTCCTCAACTCCCTCAAGGGATGGTAGGCTGTGCCCCCTGCAACTAATAACGGCAACTGGACCTGGAGCTGAGCGCCCTCCACAACAGATTGAAAGGACAACAACTTGACTTGGAAAAAGTCATGGAAGTACACACTGTTCCCCAATAAAGTCCTGTTCCTCTTCCTGTCCAAAAAAAAAAAAGAAAGAAAGGGGAATGAAGATGCCTGTACTAGCCAATTTACTTTTTTTTCTGATTGACTTTATTTGTCATAACTCACCCTTCAAAGACTTTTGTTCTCCCATCCTCTTTCGACATGTCCCTTCCTCCTTGCAGGAACTTCTTAGCAGACCCAGTATGTGTGTCGCCTATGCCACCTCACTATCTGGGCCCTGTGTCTGATTCTCCTACTCCATCAACACCGCAGCCTCACTGCCCCTTTGCCTTTCAAAGGATAACCAGTTGTCCAGTTTATAAACTCCAATTTGACTTTAATAAATTAAATTCCAAGCCATCACACAGCAATGGACATCATCATCTCCCAACATACAGAGGTGCAGCCCTGCTCTTGCTCCATCATCACACAATTTTTAAATAAAGCCATCTGTCCAGGAAGGCTTCCCACCAGGCTCCTGGATCCCTCCTTCCAACAGAGCCACGGCTCATGGAGAAGGCATCAAGTACAAAAATGGTAATAGAGGGGAAGGAGGGATGAGGAGCAGAAGGGGAGGCAGGGAGGTGGGGAGTACCTGCCCCCCATCCCGGGCACCAGCCCGACTTTCTATGAGTTGCCAATGTCCTCAGAGGCAGACACTGGTGCTGGTCAGAGTGGGGACCTGTGGGAGGTATGGGAGCCCCATCCCAAAGGGAATTGCCTACCCTCCTGAGACAGAAAAGAAGGGTTACCTTGGAGAGATGCCCTCTATCATCTGTTCACTGAGGGTCCTGGACCACATATATAAATAGAAAAAGAGAATAAATAAGGGAAGAAGGATCAGCTGAGGAGCTAAGCACCCTGGACTCCTCTGAGGGGCCAGTGTCAACAGCAGGCAAATGGTTCTGAGGAATGGCCACACAGGCCAGGACAGAATCCTCCTCTTACTCCCAGCCATGCACTCCCTCTTCTATGTCCTCAGCAATGGGTGCTCACGTCTCACATGCTTCCCATTGCAAGTACTCTTCCAACTGGCCCCACAGCCCAGGGTAGACAGGGCTTCTTGGAACTCAGAGGGCTTCCCCGGCCCAAGCTGCTGGGAATCCAGGAAGGGGAATGGAATGGGCTGTGGGGAATGGGCTAAGAGTACTCCTGCCCTCTCCTAGCTCCAGAGGCGAGAAGGGCCCTCAGAGCTGGGGGCTGGGGTTGCCATTGGCCTTGGGTTTGGATTTGAAGGAAAAGCGCTTAATAAGGCGGCGAGAAAAACTGCCAGCCTTCTTTCGGACACTAGGTGTGGCCATCGTGTTGGAGAGGTCATCGTGTGATTGGCTCAGACCAGCTTCCTTCTGTCGAGGTCTCCGGCGGAAGATGAGCTTAGTGCCACTGCGCAGGAAACTCACTGTGGGGGAAGAGAGGAGGCTGAGACAGAGAAAGGGGCACAATGGGGGTGCGGTGGGGAGCAGAGAAAAGACCAAGCATGGAGGGGCAGAAGATTCAGAACAGAACCAGGCCCTTGGCCTAGAAACCAGCCTTCCTTAGGAAAGAAAGTAGAGACAAAACATGCCCTTTATCCTTCTTGAGACAAAAATGGTGGTGTTCACGGGATTTTGTGTGTATTCCTGAGTACTGGCCCTGAGGAGCAATGTCATGGGGCCGGCTACTATGTGAAGACAGACTGAAAACTGGGCCTATTTAAAGGCTGAGCAGAGGTCTTCCTAAAAGCCTATAAAATCATGAAGGGACAAAGTGAGTTGACACTGACTTGTTGACCAAATTCCAGGATGTGAGCAGGAAGCGGTGCATCTGCAAAACTTCAAAAAGGTCAATTCAGACCAATATAATGAGGAAGGTGCTTACACAGCAAGCTTTGGCCTTAGGAATCTCAATATCCCAAGACATGATGAAGGCTTAAATCATAGTCAAATACCTTCATGGTCAACAGACTTATTGGCAGAGGAATGAAGATGTGTTTGAGTAAGCCCTTCATCCTTAGTTTTTTAACTTAGTTACAAGTTAAAAAAAAGCACCACAGCTATCCGCAGACTGTGTCACTGCAAGAGGGACACTCCTAGGGTTAGCCCAGGGTAGGATTTCTTATACTCATGAGGGAGAGAGAACAGAATGAAAGGGAAGAAAGAAAGGAAAAAATAAGAACAAGGGAAGGAAGATGTACACTTAGCCCCAGGAAGAAAGAAAAACGGTGGTAAGTGATGCCACAGGATCCAAAGTACCAAGCTCCGCCTCTCTGCTCCAGCTTGGCTGAAACAGGCTGGGAGCTCAGGCGACCCCTTAGGAGAGGAAGGAGAAGGCAAATTGGCTCAAGGCTCCCATGTCCCTAAAGGTCCAGTAGGACCCAGGTCATGATACTGAGTACAAAAGAAGGGGGGGACCTGCCACTATCTCCCCACCTTTGTGATCCTTGAGGCTGCGGGTCTCTAGGGCACCAGTAGATCCTGTTTCCGATTCAACATCATCCACAGATGGCCTTTCAGAAATGTCTGAACGTGTTGTCTCATCTGCTTCCTGGACACTTGTGGGACTGGAAAGGGCCTCTAGGGGTCCTGGGGACATGGCTGGTGGGTCTGAGAGAGGCGAACAAGGACCTCCGCTGCTCCCTGCATCGTCCTGCATTGAGGCTTCCAGAGATGCCGCATAGCCCAAGGACAGTGCCAACTCGTCCTGAGCAATGGGCACCTGGCAGGAGGGATAAGTTTTAACGGGCAGGAATGACCCATTAGGGCTTTCTCCTGATCCCAGCTCCTCTCCCCAGAGTCCTGTTACCTTGGAAACACCAGAGATGATGAGAGTGCTACGCTTGGTGGGTGTCTTCTTGGCTGCCCGCCCACTGGGCTCAGTCAGCTGGCGAATCGCTGTCTCTGCCACAGGGTCCAAGCCGTTGGAAAGGTGGCTGTCCCCTGCTGGGGGTACAAAGGGTGAACAACCTGACTCCTCCTCAGCTCCTCCTTGGACCTGAACTCCTGTGCCCCACCCAAAGTGGTTTTCGACTCTGGGGCCCGGTGACAACCAACATTCATACTTCCCAGTTCCCCACTCACGGCTGCTGCTGTGGGAGGTACTGCTGGGGCCATTGCTCTCACTCAGCACGGTTGTTGTCTTCTCGGTCACCTCCACCTTGGACGGGGAGCGGGAGGGGGAGTCTGGTGGGTGGGGGAGGGTAAGTGAGCTGGGAGGTGCTTTAGAATGGCCCCCACCCCTTATCTTTGTTGTGATACAGACTTTGGTGACTCAGAGGGCAGGGGTGACTAAGACAGATTAATCACAGGGGTGATTAATAAGATGCCAGGGGGACAAAAAGAGACCACAGGAACCAACGGGATGTGGGAAAGTGCCATGGGGCCCTGAGGGTGTGGGGAGATGCCATGAAAATACTGAGAGGTACAGAGATGGCTCGGGGTCCACCGAGGGTAGGGAGAATTCCACGGGACCTCTAGAGATAGGAGAAATGTCATGGAGGGCCGCTGGGAGTGGGAGAAATACCATGGAGGCCACTTGGTGTATTGGAGGATCCCACAGGGTGCTGGAAGGTTGAGGGCAGAGGGAGGAACAATTAGGCAGTTGGGGCTGGGGAAAGGCAGGAGAAGAGACCTGTGAAAAGACAGAGGGAACTTGGGGAGGTGGAAGTGTAACAGTCCCATGTGAGGGGTTGGTAGATCCAGGGTTGAAGAGGAAGGGGAATAGTTGAGGAAATGGAGGGATGTAAGGGAAAGTCTGAGAGAGACAAATATAATTAGGAAGATGTGGCAGGAAACCAGGGGGAGCTGGAATTAGGGCTTTCCTCGCCCTTTTCCTGTCCTGCCTTGGATCTATAGTCCGGGGCCCCTGGCTAGAGCTGGGCTCTCAGGCTCCTCCTCTTTACCTAATTTGCCATCCACACGGGGCCGGGACTGGACAGTGGTAACCGTGGTGACAATGGTGCCATCAGGCATGATGGTCCGGTCTAGCTCAATCTTCTTGGTAGGTGTGATGCTGGGGCGTGGAGTGGAGAGAGTGGGAGTGCCCAGGTTCTGGGGGGAGCCCTCCTCATACTGAAGCTGTCGAGGGGTGAAAGAGCAAAGAGGCTGGGCCTCAAAGACTGCCGTCCCTTGTCTCCTCCCAACTTCCCCCAGGGGTCAGCTTCTCACCTCCACTGCCATGGTGGCTGCGGGTCCCAGAGCTTTCCCTGGTCCAGGGGTGAGTGGGCACACCTGTCTTCGGGACAGTGGTCTGGAAGGGGAGCCCACGGGCAGTGTGGCCTGGCCCAGGAGTTCAGCTGGGGAAAGGGTAGCACTGTGAGCCAGGCCCACGACCAGGCTCTACTCAGCGCCCACCCAGAAGTGCTCCTTTCTGTCCCATACTCACTGTCTCCATAGCCGCTGCTCCTCAGCACTTTGAGGGCCAGCTCTCGGCTCTGGGGGCCCAGATCCCTGTGGCCAAGGGGAGGAAGAGCAGGGAGCGGGAAGGTTAGTAAACGGAAACCCCCCTTGAGCTGATCACAGGCCAGAGGCAGAAAGAGATATACATAAACAACATGATACAAGTATTCCAATCAGATTAATTCCTGCCCTTCAAATACTTTCTCTTCCCAAGAGAAGAGGACACGGCTTGAGTGGAGACCATAATTCTCAGCTGGGCATTCAAATCCTCCCTGGTCTCTTTCCTTTGCTCAAGCTGTTCCTTCTGCCAAGAACACCTTTCTCTCACTCTGTTAAAATCCTATTCTTTAAGGTGTAGTTTAAATGTCACCTTCTCCATGAAGCCTACTCTGATCCTCATTCTCCTACAGGAATTAAGCTCCCCCACCTAAGTGCACCCATGTACTTTTTGTAAACCTTAACTGGGGCACTTATACCATCTTCTTTATATACATCTGTCTCTGCCTCAAGCCTAATATCAGTTCAGGGGTGGGGTATGTATCTTGTTGATGTCTGTATCCCCAGGACCTAGGCTGGGGTCAGGCATACAATAGGGGCTCCCACCAAGGTTTACTGAAAACAGAGCTGGTTCATGCCAGGGCTATGCTGGATGGGGGTGATTCTCAGTCTGACCATGGGAGCAGGGGTGGCGGCAGGGGAGTCACTCCTTACAGTGCCAGATCCTCGGTCCACTCCACCTCAGGACCAGCCCTCGTGGGCTTGGTCCACTTCTGTTGCATGGGGTTGTCAAGTTCAGCTACACAGCAAAGGTCGCCAGTGCCTGTGAGGAAACAGAAATTAGAGGATGTTCAGATACAGACGGGAAGCCACTGCAGAATAGAGAGGCCATACCCTTGGCAGAGGGGCAGGGAGCACCTGCAACCATAGCCCTGGCAGTCCCCCAGTCACTTCTAGCTCTCACCTTCCAGGTCTATTCCCAGGTGTGATGCTCGAAGCTGCCGTAGGAATAACCGGGTAGGTCTGGGGATAGCTGGCTGGGCCTGGGGCACCATAGGTGGCTTCTCACTGGGTACCTAAAAGCAGAAGGAGGTAAAGAGTGACTACTCCGACAAAGTACCCTGGGGATAGTATACCTGTAAACTATTTACTTTGAGTGCCTACTCACCAGAACTTCAGGGGCAGAACAAGCCCTGAGGTTGATCATCATGGCTGGCTGGGTGCTGACAATGGTATCTTTGATCAGTTCCTCAACAGTGGAGAGCTCTACTTGCTCCTCACTTCTCTGCAGGGCAGAGAAGAGGAGAACAAAGAGGTGGGGCCCCCAGCTCTGCCTTCCCTTCCCTGTTCTGCCTCTTCCCGCCAGCCCCAGCCCTGCTCCCATACCTCTCTGGTCTGCAGCTTCGGAAGCACTGTTAGGCTGAGATCTGGGCGATCACTGAAGGCCCAGGATACGAGCAGCCCCTCATCAGGGATTTCCTCCAGGTTGACTTCCAACTGGGGACAGGGACAAAGGGATTGGGTTGTCTTGCCCCACTCCTCTGGCTACTCCCACTCCCCAGGACCCTCCCTTCCCAAAACCATCCCAGAGAGGAACCAAACTGAAAAGGCTGAGGCAATTGAACCGCCCCCTGCCCAACTCCATTTCCCACACTCCCCTCCACCTGTGTTGGTGGCAGTGTCAGTGTGATGTGGTAGGTCTCCATGGAGACAGCAGCGGGGGACTGCTGGGTCACAGAAACTGGGAACATCACCTCCTCAGCAGAGAGCTGGCAATGCAGCACCTGAGACAGGCAAGGCATTGGAGGCAAGGAGTGTCAGGCATGGAGGACGGGTGCTCAATCCTGCTTTGCCCTGCTCTATAATGGGTAAGCAGACCCCTCCCCGCTTCAGTTTTCCTTGAGAGTTCACCTTTTTGGGGTCACAAGCCCATTAAAAGAATCAGATAAAAATCAAAGACTCCTCTCTCCAGGAAAATGCAGATACGCGTACTATATTTTGCACGTAACTTTAGTGGGATTCTCAGACCTCCTGAGGTCAATCCTTGAATCTCTAAGGCATTCATAGACTTCAGGTTAAGAACCCTTGGGCTAAAGGGAACTTTTAGGATCATCCCCCTCAGACCCTAAAGAAGGCAGTGACCGGCAGATCCTTACCATGGTGTGCTCTGATTGGTCTACGCAGGTCACATGACTAATGCTGGCTCTGAGTAGGCGTTGGGGCACCTCCTCAATGGCGATTTGGATGGAGCTCTGAGGGAGTAATGTGGACATAGGATCAGGCCTCTGGAGCTGTTCCCGCAGGGCTGGCCTGCTCAGTTGCTGGCTGGACTCTGGCACTGCTGAGGCCTCAACTGCAGGCTGGCTTCTGACCCCTCCCCCGGTTCAGGGCTTTAGGACAGGAAGTGTTCTCCTTGAACCCCGCCTCTCAAGGGGCCTGCAACTGCTAGGGAGAACTGGCAAGCTAGACCATCTCAGAGACCAGATCACCTTGACCTGAAAACCCTAGATTCCTCCTGGAATACCAGAAGCCTCCCTTTTCTCTCCCTGCCTTCATCTTCACCCCCACCCTACCCCCAAAGAGAGATGCACAGAAAAAAATAATAAAGGTGTTGGTTGCCACCTATATATAATAGCTGGGCAGAGAGAGACATGACTGACATAAGGGTGAAAGCAGTACGGCCACTTATTCAAGACAAGCGCTGGAGAAACAAGGCTAAGCCGTCATCCTCCAGATAAATAGGATGCAGAGGTGCAAGAATATGACTCTAGCCATATTGTTGGAGATGAAGACAGCTCAGCATGGCCTTGGGGAACTTTACCAGAGTGGAAAGAAAAGTAAACTTGAAGGGCTCAAGGTCCAGAGAGACCTGGCTAATTCCTCAAGGCAGACAGCAGGGTGGTATTAGGAAGCAGAAAGCTGCTTAGCTTAGGTCTTGAAAGAGCTTCCTAATTCTTCCACAGCAGTGGAAGCAACCTACTGCAGCACCATCCAGGAAACAGAATGAGATGAACTGAGGAAGGGGCACAGACTGAGCTGGCAGCTATTCCTTGGGTCTTGGGACAGGAGGAAACAAATCCCCAGGGCTCATTTGCCGGGCAAACCAGGAGAAGCCAATTCTCTGTTCCTGCAGTTGTCTTATTAGAAGGCCAGGCCCAGGGAGATGGGGAAATGGATGCTTGGAACCCCAATCTCCCCACCACCTGCAAGGGAGGCCAATGTCCAGCTGAGTCACCTGCCCTAGGGAGTCACTCCTGACCCAGGGACATAGTACAGGGAGAGCTGGGTAGAGGGGTGAGTTCAAGATGTAGACTGACAGATGCCATCTGGCTTTCTGTTGGGCAGAGGAGACAGAGCAATTTCTTGTGTGGCCATTTCTGTTTCCAGACGTGTGGGGAGCTAGTAAAGCTCTCACACTACTGATGTCTGGAAATGGAGAACCCTCTGAGCAAAGCCTAATGGATGTGAGAAAAGGAGAGATTACTGAGCCAGGATGGGAGGGGGTCCCATATGAAAGGAAGGCCTTTACCTCACACCCCACCTCTCAATCTTAAGACCGTGCTTCCTGCTCCACTTCCTGGGAGGCCAGATGCCCACCAGTGGTGCAATGGGAGGAAGTAGGCTGGGCTGGTTTGTGACTGACCCTTAAGGGGCAGCTCCAGGCTCATCTACTGGGAAACGCATGGACTGTCAATATGCTCTTCACCTGAACTCCTTTCTCTGGACTCATACACTGCAGATGAGCATGGAGAATGTGTTACTGTAGCAGGGAAATTACTGAGGGGTGAGGGTGGGACGTAATTCATGCTCCTTGGGAATCTGCCTGATTACACCAGGGATTTTGGACAGGAAATGTTAACTAGGTGTGGTGGCAGGAGGACCAGGCAAATTCCTTCCACAGGGCACCTGTCTCCCTTCTCCGCCCCCCCCCCCCACCCCAACACAGCCAGAACACAGGATAGGCGGAAGTGCCCTCAGGCCCAGGGATTAGCGTTGCTATGAGAACAGCAACTTGTGCTTGGGTTTGGAGCTAGAGAGTACTTTGACCACAAGAATAGCGAATTTGGGACACAGCTGGATTTGGGACACAGCTACAACCTCTAGCCTCCCCTGCACCCTTTCCTCTGATCTGGGAAAAGAAGAGATGCCATGGGATTCCCAGTTGATCCCAACCCCCATTCGGCCCTCCTGCTATGAACAGTTTTCCGCCCCCGCAAAGGAAAGGAAAGGTTGAGTGAGGGGCTTCTATGTGCTTCTGTCCAACTCACCCCGTCCCTGCAGGCCTGCTCGTTGAGCGCTCGCACCCAAGCCCGCTGCCAGTTCTCCCGAAAAGACTTGAAGGCAAAGAGTGACGCTAGGAGGCCCTGAATGCCTGGCTCCTCCGGGGCGGCGGCCCGAGTAGCCCGCAGCCGCAGCAGCGAGCGCCACACGCCCAGCTCCCGCAGGGAGCCCGCGGGCTCAGCAGCTAAGGCGGATCTCGGAACCCGGGACCCGCGGGCCCGCACCAGCCACAAGCCCCGGGCATACTGCAGCAGCCAGCCGAACACCGTGAGCAGCGAGGCGGCGAAAAGGATCAGCAGGGCCGCCCAGCCCACGTCCCACTGCCCCCAGCCCAGATCCATGCTCCGCGCGGGCTCCGGTCCCAGTCCCACTCTCGGCTAGGGCTCAGCCGCTGCCCCGGGGGAGCATGGCCCGGGTGGGCCGAGGGGCGGGGGAGGGCTCCCCCGGGGCTGGGCGCGCGGGCTTAGGGTCTCTCCGGGGCTGGTTGCTCGGGACTAGTGGGTTCCACAGAGGCAGTCCTGGGGGTCGCAACGCCGGCTGCCTCTCTCGGTGGTCCGCGTCGCTCCTGGGTTGGTCCCGCAGCCCCAACAGGTTAGCGGCCGGCCAGCGCCGGACTCCTCCCAACCACGGCGCGGGCCCCGCCGGACCCGGGCGGGGACTAGTCTGCAGAAATGCTGGGGCTCGCTGGCCGGCACCGGCGCTGGGAGGGCTGCGTGCGCAGAGCTGACACTGACAACACCGCCGGCGCCCCACCCCCACCCCCACCCTCCCTTAAAGGAGCCAGACACGCGCCGGGCGGGGTTTGGGGAGCCCCGCGCTCCAGCGCTGGAGGAACAAGGGAGGACTAGGCGGGAACCGAGGAGGTTTGAGGTTGAAAATAGGCGGGATCTTCGACCACCCAGCCCATCCTGGAATAGGGGTTACTCCCCCTTCCCGAGCTCACCGCCGGAGTAACTTCACTTACCTGAGATGCTGCCTCTGCTTTTCCCTATGCTCCTTAGATTTCTATTAATTCGGACGCCTGTGAGGTTAAGAAGGAGGCGACCCCTGTGGACAGCATTGCCCCTTCTCCCAACATCCCCTAGGCTCAACAGCTTCTTGGTTCTCATTTCCTGGTCGAAGTTAGACCCTCCTAGATATAAATGCCCGGCAGAGGTCCAGCTGATACTGACCAGAGAGCAGAACCTGAACCTGATAGAGGCTGAGAACAAAACATGGAATATTAACCCCCTCTACGTCTCCCACAACCCTTCCCCTTGGAACTAGGACACCAGAACATCCTATTAGTCTCCTTGATGGTGTGGGTTTGTTCTGGAGACATTTCCCAAGCTTGGGACTGCTTCTGTTTTTAAAAATAATATATTGCCATAGTAACAGCTCCTGCCTATGTAGTATGTGTAGAGGGAGTGGTAATGAGGAGGGAGATAGCAGTGCAGCACTGGACTACCAATAGATTCAGCCAGAGGACACTGCCATCCAAATATCTATTGTAATATCCCAACAAACACCCAAAAACTGGTGCTATACATACACCTTTTCCTAAGTTTAAGAGAGTGGATTTCATCCCTATTGTCATTGCTTTCTGAAGACAGGGGAAGGAAAATCTTACAAAAGGATTCAAAGGAATCTCCATTCCCCAAGAGGTTCTTCTTCTCCACATACATATGGCAAGGTCTTTGGCACACAGTGCCTTCCTTAGAAAGGTAAACAGGGAAGGTGTTAGATTTCTCTCTCCCAAATCCAGTAGGTAGTCTTAGGAATGAATCCAGAGGAATGAATACCTGGGAGTAAGCAATGCCCTTTAAAGTGTAGAGTTGCAGAGCTAGGCAGAACCTGGCAGATCAGCTTCAGGGTGCCTAAGCCAGAGGAGGTGGTGGGTGGTGGGGAAGCGGGAGGCATCCCTGGATTTCACTGTAAGGGATGATGGCAGGAGGCAGGGGGGAAGGTAACCTTGCTGTGGCCTGGCCCATGCATCATCACTGGCCTCTAAAAACAATGGAAGACTTCTAGAGTGTACGTTTCTAATGTTGAGGGGGAGGAGACATGAAATGTAGGGAGGAGAGAACTCAGGGCCAGAACCTAGGGGCAGAAGGAAGCTGTCAGTGGGTAGAGCAAGCAGCTAGAGCTAGGGAAGCACGTTCCACAGGAAGTTGTCCAGACGCAAAGTTTCACTGCAAAGACCCTCTTCCCCCAAGAACCTTTCTTCAGGAACTCTCCGACCTCCCAGGGGTCTCAGTTCTCTGAGTTCTTAGATTTACTTCCTCAATTCCACGGAGCAGTTGGTCCTCTGCTGCCAGATACTGCTTCACAATTCTGTCTTCCATGAGTCTCCCTAGTTGGTCCTCCCACTCTTCCTTTTACTTGTTGCTTAGACCTGTAGTACTTATTTCAT
This sequence comes from Rhinolophus ferrumequinum, assembly GCF_004115265.2. Lineage (NCBI taxonomy): Eukaryota > Metazoa > Chordata > Mammalia > Chiroptera > Rhinolophidae > Rhinolophus > Rhinolophus ferrumequinum. Next base: position 88,364,410 of record NC_046294.1, on the reverse strand, counting down.
TCCGCCTTATAGTCTGGTTGGTTGTTTATATGTCTGCTTTACCCATTCACCAGGAAACTGCTTAAGAGTGGGGACCATGTCTTACTCATCCCTCTTTCCTCATATTCAACCAAGGTGTTTTAATATGCTGAAGTAGATTTCCTGAGGGCAACAACTGCATTTATATTACTTTGTGTCCCCACAATACTTAAGAGTTTCCCATTCACATAGTAGGTATTAGCAAATTCTTTGTAATTTTTAGAAGTCTAACAGAAAATATTCTAATATTCATGTAAACACTGAAAATTTCTATTTTGTTTCCAACTTTTGAAAACTCACTCATGTCTTCCCAGTAGAATGGGAGATCTGAGGCTTGCTTTCAGCTAACAGTTTTTGGTAAACTGATAGGGGAGAGACAAAAGGGAAAAGGAAAAAGAGTAACTCAGCTGCCTGGAAAGAGCCACAGATCTGGTCCTGCAAGTGCCATAGCCCCCAGATTATCCAAAGCTGTCTCATGCACTTTTTAGGCGCTGTGAAACATGTTTTGGGACAAGCTTTGTCAGGCAATCAGACTTAATAGTAGATTGGCCTCGCTCACTGGGAAGTACTCAGGGCTCCTAATAAGAGGCTCGAAGCTTGTATCTCAGACATTGCTCAGCCCAAGAAACCAGCTAAAGCCATTGACAACTCACTTGATCTGTGAGTCCTAGAATGAGCTTCAGCTTTCAGGCGAATGCTCTGAACTTTTACCTCGAGAAGCACAAAACTTCAAGTGTGGTCAAGTCATGTGTTTGTTTCTTTCTCCTGATTAGTCTGATAATCAACTGGGCGGTTACCACCTTGGGAACAAAAATATTCACATTATATGACAAGTATCCAAGTAATTATGTTCTGATGGTAACATGTATACTGGATGATGAATCTCTAGTGTACTGTCTTTGAACAAGTCCCCCTACCCTCTTCTAGTAGAGGGTGCAGGGTAGGGATAATGATTTTTGGAAAAGAAAGAGACCAAGGTTCCCAATGTGAGACTGGGAAGGAATATTTATTAGGATTGGCCTCCTACTAAAAAAGGAAATAGCTTCAAACTGTCCCTCAGACCTCCAAGGAATCTCCGCCTGCTCCTGATCAACCAGATAACTGAATGCTGCCTCCTCTGGGGCTCCCATAAGCTCCTCCTTTCCACCTGCTCCTGGCATCTCACTTTCCCTGTTTGGAAGGCCCCTTCCACACTTGTCACTTACTGGAATCTTTGGTGATGCTACTTTTCCTCAAGGTCCTAGCACTTCCCTTGGTCACAATTAATTGCTCTCTCCATGTGCTTCTATTACCCTGTACCTCTTTCAGACCTAGACTCATTAAGTATGATGATGCTTTGTATACAGATATCTGTGTATCCTTAGTCCCATGGGGACACCCTGTGGAACAAAAAACACTTGCCTGTAGGGAGTTTCCCGTCTAAGAGGCACAGATGCACACCTGTGTGCACACACACAGAAAAACAATACCAGTGGGATAAGTACTGAAAACTTGGTGGAATACTATCAAGTAAATTACTGGGATTACTTCATAAAGTATATTTTATACATATATGGTTTTCCATTTTTAGAGTGGCCTTCAAGTAGAAGAGACATTTCACACCTGGTTTTGAAAGACAGGAGGGACCATCTTTGGCCTAAAAAGAGTCAATCTGACCCTCACTCCTAGAGCAAGTCACATTCGAAAGAGTGGACCAAGTGCCAGGATACTTGAGTCCATCTTCAGAACTCCCTGGTGACTTCCTCTCTGAGGAACGCAAATCATTTACCATCTAAGAGCCTGCGGGTGAATTAAAGAGAATGAAGATTCTGGTGAACTGTTATTTGCAGCAAGGAAAGAGGTGCCAAGTAAAAGGCACAGTAACCTGGAGGAAGAGACGGGATTGGGAGTTCCTCAGTCTCACAGGAGTCCACGTGTGGGTCTGGTTCTCCTGCTTCCTTAGCTTTTTCCAACGCCTCATCCTCACCTCCTCGATTTGGGAGCCTGGCACAAAGCAGTGATCCGGGACCAAGGAAAGTCAAGTACCGGGTTAATTCCAAGACCTGAAGGCACTCCCAACCCCTTCATTAATGAGGTGCCCTGCGGGGTTGCCCGACAACTAACTGCTACTGCGAGGTCAGAAGGTAGGTGGGATGATTAAGGAAAAGCATCAGGATGAAGGACAAGAAAAATACGGAGTAGGAGAGGCTTTTTAAGTGTCTACGCTTTAGAATTTACATAATCTTCCAAATTGTGGCTGCGTTTCCGGGAACTGAGTTGTATTTACCTTGGCTTCCCATTACGTTGGGAACAGATTTTCTTTAGGGAGCCGGCGCTGTTCCACTTCCTCGTCCCTCATGCCCTCCCCAACTTGCTTCCAGTGGCGGACTCCTCCGCTCTAGAGGCCGCCCACAGTAAACTCAGGGTACTGGCCCTTTAAACGTGACCGGCGGAGGCCGACGAAGCTAAAACTGACGTGGAAACGAGAGTAAGCGGCGTCGGACGCATGGTAGAAGGAGGCGTTCATCTTGGAACCGGGCAAGAAGTTTTTCTGCTTTGGGCTCTATACATCTTGAATATGATGATAGGAAAGTATCCGCTTTTGTCTTTAATTGCTTTTCCTATACCCTCGTGATGACTTAATTCTCGAATGAAAGATGTAGTTTAAAAAAACACTTCTGTCCCCACGCTTCTGCCCATATTAAAAATGGCCGTCACCGCTTTCTACAACGATAGTTGCTCTGCGTACAAGATCCAGGCGGAGACGCGGGTAGGTAAATGCAGTGGGGCGGGGCCGAGATTTCTCTGTAGAGGCTTGCCGGAGTCGGGAGGGCAGCTTTAGTCAAGAGTTGTTGGGTTTTGCTCAGGCTGGTGTGTGGAGCGGCCACTCTTTACTGCGGCGGGCTCAGGGTTTCTGCCCTCCTTAGGCGTTAGCTGAGGAGGCGGAGGGGGCCTCCTGGCCGGTCACCATGTGGGCCTTCCCGGAGTTGTCGATGCCGCTGCTGGTGAATTTGATCGGTTCTCTGCTGGGATTTGTGGCCACACTCATCCTCATCCCTGCATTCCGTGGCCACTTCATCGCCGCGCACCTCTGTGGTCAGGACCTCAACAAATCCGGCCGGCAGCAGATGTGAGCGGTGGCACACGGATCCCGGGCAGGGGACAAGGGCTGGGGCTAGGACTGGGGTGCTTGACTGCACGCGGAGATGCAGCGCCAATCCTGCAGACAGTCCCTTGGGAGGTGAAGAGCAGAACTGGTTAGCCTTTGAGAAGGGGTGGGCGGGAGAGGGGGAACTCTCGGGTGTATCAGGGACTTCAGCAACCTAAGATTAGATTACTATAATGCTTGCACTAGTGCGTGACCACGTCCCCCTTTCCTCTTTCCCCTTCGCCCCACTTGCTGCTGGGCCACAGCCCAGAGTCCCAGGGAGTTATCAGCGGTGCTGTTTTCCTAATCATCCTCTTCTGCTTCATCCCTTTCCCTTTCCTGAACTGCTTTGTGGAGGAGCAATGTAAAGCCTTCCCCCACCATGAAGTAAGTGGGTTACTGGGGGCGGTTGCCTATGTCTGGGGATTGGTAGTTGCCTGAAAGAGAGGGTTATTTGGGTTTGGGTGGAGGGGCTGAGGGAGGAATGAAAAGACAGAAATTCTGGAAAGGAATGGTGAAGTGGGCTTAGGCTTGAGCCATGACTTGCCGGAGCCTCCCCCAGTTTGTGGCCCTGATAGGTGCGCTCCTTGCCATCTGCTGCATGATTTTCCTGGGCTTCGCGGATGATGTACTGAATCTACGCTGGCGCCATAAACTGCTGCTGCCCACAGCTGCCTCACTACCACTCCTTATGGTCTATTTCACCAACTTCGGCAACACGACCATTGTGGTACCCAAGCCCTTCCGTCCGATTCTTGGCCTGCATTTGGATTTGGGTGAGTAGCCCTGTCACTACTGCCTCTATGTTCCCTACTTCAGGGTACCAGTACACCTTGAGATATCCAGCAAAGCATCCTTCCTGGCTCTCTGTATTCTCCTCCATGTCCCCGTTTTGTCCCTGTGTCTTCTCAGATCTTTTCTGTTGGCCCTCTGTCCTCAATACTTTTCTCAAAAGAATATCCTTAAATCCTCATTCTGTGGGTGGCCTTACTTCTTTCCTTACTGTCTTCTCTCCTCAGGGATCCTGTACTATGTCTACATGGGGCTGCTGGCAGTGTTCTGTACCAATGCCATCAATATCCTAGCAGGAATTAATGGCCTAGAGGCTGGCCAGTCACTAGTCATTTCTGCTTCCATCATCATCTTCAACCTGGTAGAGCTGGAAGGTAGGTGGGATTGAGGGTAGGGAGAGAGAGAAGTCTGAGTGTTAAGCGAATTGCTTGATATCTGGCTTTGGGAAATTCAGAAAAAAAGCAATATGTTAATAACTATAGAAGATGTGTAAAGGTATTAACTTTGCAAATAACAAATAAGATTTATTAAATGTGAGAAAAACAGCAGCCCTGTCATTTATAGCTAGATTGGCATTAATATGTAGGCCATGATCTTCTCCTATCAAACATAAACAATTTCACAGAACTCCCAACCTCTGTGACCATGATACAGTAAGATGAAAACCAGACCTCTCCATAACTATGTCTGAGCATAAACAAAACCACAAGAACACAGAGCACCCCACAAAAATGACCAAGATCCCCCTCTTCTGGCTAACATGAATGATTGCTCCTTCCTTCTAACAACTCAGTTCTTCCAACTTAAATAAAAATTAAGATGCTTAATATAGAATTACTCCTGTTGACAGCATCCAGTCCAGGGGCAAAACTCTGCCTCCTTATAGCCTCCTCAGAATTACTTAAAACAAATCCTATAAAAGTCCTCGTAACATATCATTATGAGGCATCCCATGGTTCTACATGGTATGTGGTTTCTAGTTTCCCTTGTTAAAATCAAACCCAGCTTTGATTACAGGTGTGTTTCTAGTGGTTTTGGACATCAATAAGTGTTTATTAAAGCTAAGTGCTTTTTCACGGAGGCCGGTTGGCTCTGTTGGTTAAGAGCGCAGTGCTCATAATACCAAGGTCGCTGGTTCGAGTCCCACATGGGCCAGTGAGCTGTGCCTTCCACAACTAGATTGAAAACAACAATTTGACTTGGAGCTGATGGGTCCTGGAAAAACACACTGTTCCCCAATATTGCCCAATAAAAATTAAAAAAAAAAAAAAGCTAAGTTCTTTTCAGACATCTCATTTAAACTTTGTAACAGTTCTGTGTAGCAGGTGTTATCAACTGTATTTTACAGAATTTTACAGATGAAATTGAAGCTTAGAGAAGTAATGTGTCTTGATCAAGGTCACACTGGCAGTAAAGCTCGTGTTCAAACTTAGGTCTGAACAATCTAAACCAGTTTAAGACAATAACTAGTTTAGAAAGGGTTCATGAAAGAGGTACAACGTTGAGAATTACCTGGGTGACATAAAAGGGGTTGTGAGTTCTTGAATGTGACTTGGGAGAGGTGGACAATACAGATTGGGACATAACTTAGAGGCAGACAAAAATAGGATCAGGGTATACAGAGGAAGTGGCTATCAGTTTTTCCTTCTTTCTTTTTCCCCCGCTTCCAAAGGTGATTGTCGGGATGATCATGTCTTTTCCCTCTACTTCATGATACCCTTTTTTTTCACCACCTTGGGATTGCTCTACCATAACTGGTAAGTAGGCCTGTGGATAGGGGGACAACTATTTGAACATGTGGCAAGTATGGTCCTGATCATGACCCATCTCCTGATGGAGAGGCTAAATCTGTGCATACCCAGGTTGTGTTTTCTGGGTCTTCAGTTGGTAGTATTCTTAAATTTCTGTCTACTCAGCAGTGGTTGGTGACAAGTGCTGTGGTTCCCTAAGAATAGATGAATTCAGGACCCTGGGTTCCAGAGAATTGCTGGGAGAGCTGATTGGAGTCTCCTCTGAGCCAGAACTAGGGTCAGGGCTAGCCGAGTGCCCAGGGTGTGTTATGTGAAAGATTTGGTAATGCCTCTTGCCACTGGCTCAGATCCTCTCTCCCACACAGGTACCCATCACGGGTGTTTGTGGGAGATACCTTCTGTTACTTTGCTGGCATGACCTTTGCCGTGGTGGGCATCTTGGGACACTTCAGCAAGACCATGCTACTCTTCTTCATGCCCCAGGTGTTCAACTTCCTCTACTCACTGCCTCAACTCCTGCATATCATCCCCTGCCCTCGCCACCGTGTGCCCAGGTAGCTGCTTTGGGGTTTGAAAGGGACATTATAGCTTTTTCACTTGAGATTCATAAAGCCAGCCTTATACATTTGCTGTGCAAAGGGAGGACCCCAAAAAGGGCTGTTTCCCTGTGGTTAGCCCTTTATAAATTACAGAGCACATTCACTTACATAATCTCATTTAATGTTCACAGCAATTCTGATCACACAATAGTAAGCAGCAGAGCCAGAAATAGATCTCGAGTTGTTTGACTCCATATTTCATTCTTCTTCCTATTAAATAACCACACTGAAGAGAGTTCATTAAGTAGTGGCCCAGTCACATAAAACTCTCTTGCCCCTGCAGACTCAATACCAACACAGGCAAACTGGAGATGAGCTATTCCAAGTTCAAGACCAAGAGCCTCTCTTTCTTGGGCACCTTTATTCTAAAGGTAACGGGAATAAGGAGGTAAGGCTTTAGGCCACCATCCTAAATTCAGGGAACGGGGAACCTAGGCCTGCATCAGATCCAAGGGGAGTTTGGAAGCATTAAGCAGATCCCCATTCCTGAAGCATAGGTATTAGCTGATGTACTCATCACTTCCGGCCCTTCCAGGTAGCAGGAAGCCTCCAGCTAGTGACAGTGCGCCAGAGTGAGAATGAGGATGGTCCCTTCACCGAGTGTAACAACATGACCCTCATCAACTTGCTACTTAAGGTTTTTGGGCCCATGCACGAGAGAAACCTCACACTGCTCCTGCTGCTGCTACAGGTGCGGTTTGGCATAGGGTTTACTCCTCCTTGTCTCCTTTTCTCCATGGTTCTTACTCTAGTCCATTTTTCCTTGCAGATCCTGGGAAGTGCTGTCACATTCTCTATTCGGTACCAGCTTGTCCGACTCTTCTATGATGTCTGAGTCTCCAGATCATTGCCTTTTACTTCACAGTCTCCAGGGTTCCTGACTCAGGATGACCTCATTCTAGACCAAGACTGCCTCTTGGCTCGGGCCTCTCCCACCCTTCATTCTCCTTAGAATTTTGTTTCCCCCGTGATTATTGACAAATTGGGCCTTTCTTGCCCTCTAGTGACTATTGATTGGACTTTGCCAATGGTTTCTTCAACTTGCCACTCTCCCTATCCATCCAGTCTTTGTAGCCCCCTAAGGTGGGATGCTGCATTTGTTATGCAGTTTTCTACAACTCTGACTGTCAAGGACTATGTTGGGCCTGGGGATAATATAACCTTGGCTGGTGATAGGGACACAGGCTCAAAGATGACATTTCACTATAAGTATTCTAATTAGTAAAAGCAGACAGGGTTGGGGGGCGCAGGTGCTCCCAGTGGTGACAATAAAGTGTTGTCTTTTTCTTGTTCCTGTAGCTCTGTTTCCTATATGGGCATTTTAGAGTACATTGGGAGGGTTGGTGGAGGCACCTCCTCCAAGAGGATGCCTGTCTCTCTGCCCCATCCTTTTTCTTTCAGTACACCAGGCCCCTTTTAGCAAGTGAGCAGAAAGAACATATTGCAACCAGACAGAACATATTGAATAAATATTGAAATCCTGATACTTCAAGTGACATGGAGGGTCATAAGATTGGAGTTACCTGTTCTCTGATAGGGGATTGAACTTTCAGGGGGTCTCATTTCTTCCCTTTTTCATTCTCCCTTGGCCAGAAAGGAGGAGAAAGTAGGGTGTGACCACACACGGAAAGGAAGATAGAGGTAGCTGTAGCGTTGACCCCTTTCCTTTAAAAATCCCAAGTCCCACACTATTTCCCACAGGCGCTTCAGCTTGCTTCTTTTTCCACCTACTGTCTTTTAAAGATTTGGTCGGCGGGTGTAGGATTTAAATCTCGCGCGCTTCACATGGATTGGCTACGTGAGGGAGTAGTTGGCTGGCTGAAGGCCACCACTCCTCCTCGTCGTTCCCCGGGCAAACGGTTTTCAAATTCGACCAATCGGCTGGCGCGCTCCCTTAGCCGAGGCGCGTCACCGGAGGGTTAACTGCAACCAACCAGAGGCTGCTTTAGAGAAAGAAGCCAATCAGGAGGGCGCGGAGGTGTGCCCTGGTGGCTTATAAGGGCGGTTTCCGGCCGTGCGCGCCAGCAGTTAGACTGCAGTGGGTGGCTGTGCCGTGGTTTACGAAGCGCTCTTCCTCATCACTTCTCTACCTCTAGCGACATGTCGGGCCGCGGCAAGACCGGCGGCAAGGCCCGCGCCAAGGCCAAGTCGCGTTCGTCGCGCGCTGGCCTCCAGTTCCCCGTGGGCCGCGTACACCGGCTGCTGCGGAAGGGCCACTATGCTGAGCGAGTGGGAGCTGGCGCGCCGGTGTACTTGGCGGCTGTGCTCGAGTACCTCACCGCAGAGATCCTAGAGCTGGCGGGCAACGCGGCCCGCGACAACAAGAAGACGCGCATCATCCCCCGCCACCTGCAGCTGGCCATCCGCAACGATGAGGAGCTCAACAAGCTGCTGGGTGGCGTGACGATTGCCCAGGGAGGCGTCCTGCCTAACATCCAGGCCGTGCTGCTGCCCAAGAAAACCAGCGCCTCCGTGGGGCCGAAGGCGCCAGCGGGAGGCAAAAAGGCCACTCAGGCCTCTCAGGAGTACTGAGGGGCGCCCGCGCCGTCGCCGGCCTCCCGGCCCTCCCTGTGCCACCACAAAGGCCCTTTTAAGGGCCACCACAACCCTCAAGGAAAGAGCTGAGCCACGGCGGTCGGCTGCCGCTGGCTGCCCCCCACCCCGCGCGGGCTCGCAGGTGCCCGCTCGGGTTCTCTGACTGGGAGCGGCTGTTGAGCGACGGCTCGGCCCGGGGAGTGTCCGGCGCTGTGACTCAGCCACCCTGCCCTCGGAGTCGCTGACGGCCAGCGGTGAGGCCGCGGCACTTTCTGGGAGGCCGGGCCTACTCCTATGACGTAGGGCTGAGGTGAGCCGCCCGGAAGGTGAGTCGCCGGCGGAGCCTCTCAGCACTACTCGCTCGTCTGCTCCAGCTCGGTGCTTGGGCCGCCACCTCAGACATGGCTGTTGACTTGCAGGCTCTGGTGGGGGAAACATTGATCCTTAAATTCGTTAGGGCGCCCCCTTTCCTGCCAGATCCCGGGCTTTTCCAATCCGCTTCCTCCATCTTCACTAGGCCTGTGCGTTGCGGCCACGACAGACGTAATGTGCACACTTTCCCCAGAGAAGAGCGCCTTGCGGGGAGAGGCTGGGGGAGGGCCGAGGCCTCCTGCCGGGCTTCCGAACGGGCTGTGTGGACTGCAGGGCTTGTGTGTAACCCAGACGCTGAGGGGCAGCCGGGCCTCGCTAATCCTCCGCTTTGCTCCCGCCAGTCCAACAGCACAATACAGTAACCCCGGTCTGGGCCCGAGGCTCCTGAACTGAACTGGAATTGAACCAACCCACCCAACACTAGTACCTTAGGTATTGGGGAGTTTTAAGATGGGCTAATTTTGTTTATTAAAGGATTGGTTTTAAAAAATGAGTCACTTTCATTTTGCCCCAAAGTGTTTGCCAAAGGTCTGATGACTGTAGACTCTTGAGGGGGGTAGGGTTGGGAGTGTGCTACCTGGTAACAAGGCTCTGGTTAACTGGAGAGATGCAAGCTATAGGTTCACTTTTGGTGTTCTCTGGAAGACCATTTATTCTGTTTGAAATGAGAACTATTGAGGCAGAAAAAAGGAGTGTTCCAGAACTATGGACAGAGGTCCCAGCCTTGAAAATAAGGAGTAAACTGTTGTGTTTGTCCTTATCTTTCCTGCAACCCCAACAAAAACAAAAAACCACCTTCAGAACTGGTTTATTAATAGAGTTGGTTACATTCAAAGGCTTGGAATCTTTCTAAAGAGATGAAGCCCCTACCTAATGAGGCAAGGCAGTCCCTCCAAGTCTCTGACCCTGCAGTTCAATCCCCTGGGGTAATCATTCCCCAGTTAGTGAGAATGGGGCACTGAGGGCTGGGTTGTAGGCACTGGAGAGCAGTAACTCAGGCACCTGTGCCTCACAAACCAGTTAGTGGGCATCATTAAGCTGCCGGGCAACGTCCAGGATGTTCTTGGCTCCTTTGTTCAGCAACAAGTTGGCCAGGCTGATGCCCAGGTTCTCAGCAGCTAGCTGAGCTACTCGTGGAATGTTCTGGGCAGTGATGCCCACCAGCTGTGGATCATCTTCGGGGCCATCTTCATGCTGGGTGAGATAACATAAGATTTGGTGAGCACAAAAGGAGAGGTCTCAAGGCAGACTTGTTTCTTAACCCTCCCTCACTTTCCAGCCTTGGCACCTGGACAGGGACTCTGATGGTGGCCTGCATGGTCTCTTGCATACTATCTGAGCCATCCAGACTCCAGACTCCTCCAGTCAGGTACAGCTGGGAACGAAAACGGTTTGCCTTAGCATATTCTGAAAGGGAACTGCTTAGAAACCTGGGCTCTTGCTAGCAACTCAAGGATGCACAGGGAGAAATGCAATAGTCCTTTCTTCCCTGCCCTCCCACCCATGTTCCCTGCTTACTTGCCCATCCTTCATAGCTGTATGCACTGCTACTGGCACACTGCAGCCTCCTTCCTGCAATGAGAAGTTCTCCCGGTGAGCTCCAAAGACCCTTAACACTACCCTGTGACGAGAGCCCTCAGGGATCCATAGGCCTATGAGGACATGACTGAAAAGGAGGCTAAGGACCCAGACTTGGGTCCTCTATACACAATATTCAAGAATGAATTGCCACTAATTTCAGAACATGAATTTTAGAAATCTCCCCACTATTCCCAACTCCCCACCCTTCCACAGGTGAAATACAGGCCCTACCAGGTGCCTCAGGAAGGCCCGTTCAGCAATGCAGCAAAGCAGAGTCTCAGGATCATGCAACACACCCACCAGATCCAAGATGTCCTTGTCCTTGGCTCGGACTTCCACGCCCAGAGCTCCCTGGTGGAAAAACAGCCTAAGACATCAAGTCCAATCTTTCCCCAACCAATGGAGCTACGGATGGGAACCAGCCCAACTCCACCTGCTCCCCAAGGCCTTTTGGTACAGTAGCCTCCCAAGACCTGCCCCTCCCTAGGAACGTTTATGCTGGGGAAGCAGATGCAGACTCAGACAGTTGCGTGACCATCTTGGTTGAGAACAAAGGGGTATATAAACACGTCTTCCTGGTCAAGCATACCTGACCCACAGCATACATGCATTCCTCAGGGTGCAGGATCTGTGGGGGCAGAATAGGCAGAAGGGTAGAGATGAGAGTACCTAAAAGAACAGCAGTGAGATGGGGCTTCCCTATCATATAGAAAGCCTCGATAAGCAAAAGATGGCCTCTGATCCCCAGTCTTCCAGCCTGGGACTCATTTTGATTGTAGTGTTTTCCAAAGACTAGAGGCGGGGTGTTCAAGAAGAGCACATAGGCAGGAAGGGGATAAAGATTAACTGGGGAGGGAATAGGGGCAGCCCCTACCTGCCCCACCCGGTTCTGCCAGCCCATGCGCTGCAGGCCAGCTGCAGCCAAAATGATGGCGCTGAACTCCTGCAGCTCATCCAGCTTTTGAAGCCTTGTGTTGAGATTTCCTCGCTGTGAAGAGATGCTAAGGACCATGAGCATTGTTCCCTCTTCCTGAAACATTCTCTAAATGGTTAACTTCTCATCTTTCAGTTCTCAGTTTAATGGTAACAGCATGCCACATACTAAAGTGTTTTACATGTCAACTCATTTAATTTTCACAGAAACTGAGGTAGGTTTTATTATCTCCATTTTACAGATGAGGAAAATGATACACAGAGATTAAATAACTTGCCCAAGATTACAAGATCTCTAAGTCTTCCTTGCCCCACAAATCTGTTTAGCTGTTCCAGTTAGAAGCGTCCAGAGAATTCCTTACTTTGCTCATTGGAGCACTTAGCACATACTATTTTAGTTTTACAAAACATACCACATATTCATTGTAAAAATCAAAACAATGTAGTAGAATATAAAATAAAAATGGAAGTACCCTCCATACTCCCCTCCACCTCCATGGAGCATCACTCTGTGTTATCAATGCCTGTTTGTCTGCCTCCCAAACCAAAATGTAAACTCTACATAAACAGGGGCAATGTTGATCTTGCTCACCACTATCCCCATTGCCAGGCACTTGCCTGGAGCTGAGAAAACATGGAAGGATTATGGATGGATGGATGGATGGATGGATGGATGGATGGATGGATGGGAGGACAGCCAGCCCACTGCCCTGTGGCTCACTTCCTTTGGAAGCCCCTTCCACTCTCAGGACTCCCAGGGCCCTCTGGATCTTATCTTCCTCCTGGGCTGCTCCTCTAAAAGGATACAATATTCTTGAACTCCAGATGTGGGAACTTTCTCTTGAGCTGGGCTGCTCTCCGCAGGGAGCTGGTTCCCACCACACTGCTCAGAGAGGATTTAAAATTAGATTTAACCCTAGGCAGGCACTGTTCCTTTCTTCCTCCTTCTAACCCTCCATCATCTGTGCACATTCCACCAAGATGCCTATCCAGGCCCTACTCACCTCTTCTCTGGCAAGGTTTCTAGAGTCTTCCCAACAAATTTTGGGTGAAAGACAACAGCATCATAGGGGTTCTCTCGTCTGTGGGTGGAGGGGAGGTCAGAATGAGGGAGCGATCTCAGTTCAGGTCACTTTCAGTCTCTGCTGATAGCTAACTAACTGGCATTTTCTGAGTATTCTGCCATGCTTGATACTCCTCAGGGCAGGGGAGGCAGCCCTAGAGGCAGAGGATCAAGTCCCAAAGGGAAAAGCCAAGGTTAACATATTGCCTACCCACCCTACCCAGGCCCTTACTCGCAGGACATACTTGCAGATGGCTCCAATGGTGAAGCCCGGAGGAAGCACAGTAGGCAGGTCCTTCAGGGAGTGAACAACCAGGTCCACTCTAGAGAGATGGGATAGGGCAAGGAGAAGGAGTCTGGGCAGCAGGCCCCCACTTCTCCACCTAGCCCTGCCTTTAGTTCAGTGGCAGAGCCTAGAGCAGTTTGGGAAGCAGGCCTCTCTGAGATCTCAGGATCCTGATCCTGAGACCTTTATCCCCACACTTCTACCCCCTCCCCCAGTCAATCTTGCACTCCAGGAAGCCAGATGGCTCAGAACCAGGACACTATTCTTTTCTGATGCCTGAAAAACCCCCATATGATTCCCCTCTCTAGCTTATCCAAGGGTTTAAATTAAGCAGTCCAGCTGATATCCAGGTCTGATGCACACACTGGAGTCCTAGCAAGAGGCAGAGAGGGCCCACACTCTGTCTTTTTTTTTTTTTTTCTGGTTGCTATTCCATCATCTTGGATGTTCTCTCATGTCTTTTACTTACTCATTCTTCTCCAATGCATGTTCCAGCTCCTTGGTAAATAGGCTCTTCTCTCCAATCTGCCAGACAAGAAAGACCCTCGGACTAAATCTCTTGGGGGAAGGAGAGAGGAGGGGGGCAAGGACTGGGGGTGGAAATGTTACCTTAGAGAGTGCAGTATCAAGAATCTTGTCCCCTGTGGTGGACATAGCAACTGTGGAGAGAATCAGGCACTCACTGAAAAGTATTTATTGAGCCCCTGCTGAACTCAGCACTGTACTAAGATTCAAGGTAAATGCAGAGGCAAATAAACCCCAGTCCCCAGCCTCTGGGAATGTATGAGGCCAGACAGCCTCATAACAAGACCCAGAACAGAAGATGTTAAATGCCAGGCTAACCCAGGTAGTCAGAGCTGGAGGTGTTCAGAGGAAACAGCCCTCCAAACGGGACAGCCATGAATTCTTGAAGGCAATGGGACCAGGTTTTGGCCCTGGGCCAAGGCAAAAACGCTCTGTTCTCCCCTTCAGAAGGTAAGAGCTCCCTATTAGCTTCCATGCCTGTCCAGAAAACTCACTGATTTCAAACTGCAGTCCTGGGTATAAGGCTTTCAGAGTTGCCACCACACTGTCCGTCTGTATGCGAGCCAGCTGGGGGCAAAAATATGGATTAGTCCTGTCCTTCCCTGGCCACTGCCCTGAACTCAGACCACCATAGGGTCATGGTGATCCTGAAAGGACTGGAATTCAGATAGGGGGTTGAATGCCCATCTAGGAAGGAGAGAAAGCGTTTTGGCCTAGGAATCCTCTGCACCCCAACAACTTCCACAGCCCAAGGACTATCTCTTCACAGAATGCAATCTGCCATTATGCATGAAATTTAACACCCAGCCACCACATTTCCTCCATCCCTGAGCTGCTGGGAACGAACCCCAACTTGTAATACTGTGAGCACAGAACTCTTCCAACAAACCTCTTTCTTCCAGTACCTGCACTCACCTGGCTCTTGCGGGTACCCACGCGAATCACTCTCATTTTTGGACTGTTTTCTTCCTGCAAAAAAAGTCCCCAGGTCACAGTCCCCTCTGTTCCTTGTGTTCTTCAACACCTTGTCCAAGAACCAGAATCACTGGCTTGGAAGAAAGGAACCTCAGCAGCTGGCCTGGAGCCAGGTAAGCCTTAGAGTAGGAAAATATTCCAAGAATGGTCCCTTTACTTTCCTCAATTCCTTCTACCCTCTTCACAGATCCAGAGAAGCAGAGGGAAGCGATGGTAGGACCTGCTGTTGTTGCAATAACCAGGACAGTGAGTCCTGAAGCCCATCCTGGCCAAGGCAGTGGGGGTGTTGCACATAGCCAGGTGGGTAAAGAGATAAGGCCCATCAGCCAGGCCACAGAGAGGGTGGAGCCTGTAGCAGGCAGGGTCAAGACAGCTGGGGCCACACAGGGAACTTATGCTGAGTCACTGAGGACAAGTTCAGCATTCACAACAGAGCAGGCACTCAAGAAAGCTTCAATGCCACCCAGATGCCAAGAGCTACCCACCAGCTGCCACACTATGATCCCCTAATCTGGTTGGAATGATACATAAAGGACTGGGGTCACAGATTTTATGTATAGCCCTGCTCAGCCTCTTGGCTGGGTGACCTTGAGCACATCATCCCTTCAGTATCTACTAGTTCCTCTAAAAAATTAAGAGGTTTGGACTCACGTATCTTCTGCCTTTGATGTTCTATAAGACTAAGAGGCTAAGCTGCCTAATGTCCATTCACTTAGAGTGCTGCCTCTGGTTTCATCAACAAGGAAATATTGGGATGTCGGAGACCAAGCCAAGAACTCAAAGCACTCTTCCTCCTGCCAGGGCACCTTGGACAAAGATGTTCAGTGCCAAGCAGGTAGAACTGAGTTCTTCAGTCTGAGGTCCTATTTCTTTCTGAATCTCAACAGCAGCCACTGTAGATACCGTCAACTTTCCTTGTTCTGGGATCTTCATCCCATGGAGCTCTTTTGCAGGTAGGCATCTGAGGAAGAGGTGATAGCTGGTTGTTCTTTGACTCTAGTCTATTCCATTGCTATCACTTCTCTAATAAATAAATCCTGGGGGACCCTGAGCAAATTAGGCTAGGCTTTGAATGCTAAACATGGCCACTAAAATTCTGGGCCACAGGGAACCCAGAGTTATCTAAGGTCTCGAAAACTGCTAGGTTCAAACAATCCCTTAATTTCATTGATTCTACACAGCATATTCAGTCAAATTGTTTCATTAAAAAATTACTTATTGAGCATTAATCTTCACAACCACCTATCAGGTAGACAGCGCAGGCATCTCTGGGACCAAGTCCCAGAAGCAAAGTCTGGCTCTGAGGGGTGAAGTACCTTGCCCCGGGTTACACAGCTAATAATGGGCTGAGAGCAGGAGTTAGAATCTGGATCTTCCTACTTCTAGTGCAGTGCTCAGGAATGTCTGCAATGGCAAAGAATCCCTCATCTCACCAGCAGGCTGGATAGGGAGAGATAAGCAGCTGCCCTACCTCTTTATCTCAGGCTGGCAATGGCCTCCACCGGCTCTGTAGTTTGCATCTGCACAAGCCCAGAAGTTGGGTTGGCAGGCTAGGAATAGGAAAACCTAAGGGCGCCCCTAGCCCCATTGTAGTAACCCAATAGTGTGTTTCAGCTGGGGACTTCGAAAGTAGGTTGGGGCTGGGTGACCACTAAAACAGAAGAAGGGGAGAGGGAGCACTTTCAACATGGCTGTGTGCAGTTCAGAGACTTGAGGGTCTCCTCGCTGGATCCGAAGTGGAACATCTTCCCAAGGTGGTCGAACCTCCCCCCCCACCATCCGCCCCCGCCTCGTGTGAAAGGATCCTAGGGAAGATCACCCAGTCTTCTGTATTCAACCTTCCCGGGTTGGGTCACTAGATCTAGAGCCAAAGATGCCAGAATCCCACCCAATTTCCCGCAGGGATGGGGGCTCCGTTCAACGCAACCTCTCCACTATTAACCCCATCCCCACCGCTCACCGATTTGCCCCCTCCTTCCTAAGGGCAACCCAACTACTGGCCCTTTAAAAAAAACATTCAGACACACACACACACACTCACACACACACACACACACAAAGGAAGGAAAGTCGTTCCGACCAATAGACAACAGAGGGTGGCAACCTGGGGCCAATCGTTGCACTGCTAGTCCGGAAAACCGAAATAGCGAGGTTCCTTGGCTCAGGACTCACCGCTGAGGCCGCGTTGCTGTTGCCAGACATGGCTGTGCTTGGAAGTAGCGGGGAGAGGATGTCGCCGAGGCCCTAGGATCCGGGGAAGCCAGAAGCACCGATTGTCGGGTACCGGGTCTACGCGGGGCCTGACCTCCAACAGTGGCCTCAGACTCGCGGCTCTACGCCAGGCTCTATGTCACTTCCGGCGCCCGCCCTCAGAGGGAAGGTGTCTCCCTCTGGGCGGGAATTAGAACGATTGCGACCGAGATTTAGCCCTTAGGTTACCGCCCCTACTCCACAGGCTGACGCGGGACGGGGCGGGGGGCGGCGGTTGCGGGGTGGGGTGGCTGTGTCCTAGCCGGAGTCTTCCTGGTTTGAGACCCAGGCCTACCACCTACGCTTTTCTGCTTTCACCTACACTTAGTTCTGAGCCAGTAATACTGATGGTCAGTGGCTAAAATATGCTCCCCAGATTAAACCACAAAGTAAACTGCACTCCCCTCCTACGGCCACCCAAAGGGATGGTGAGTTAAGCCAAAGTTAGCCCCAAGAAGGAAAGGAGACCATATTAAACCTAAACTGCTGCATTGGAAGTAAAGGATCCTTGGAATTGCCATGCCCCCTAGGCTGGATTCAATATCTACAAATAAAAGGAATGCTCCAAAAAGCTAGTCATCCAGAATTCTACAGCTTTATCTCCTTAGCTGTGGCACATTAGTGCAGTTTCTGTGGCACTTCCTTCACCTGTTCAAATGCAGGTCTGCTACAACCTTGAAGTCAGCAACATTTCTATTTTTAAAATAAGGAAAACTGGTTCAGAGATTAAAGGTTATGCCTAGAGACAAACAACTGAAGTGGGAGTGCCAAACACATGGAAAAAAGGGCTTGTTAGAAAAAGTGCTTTACCTGCTGAACATTACTAATAACCATGTATACATATTGAGCACCCATGCGCTAATCACTCTACAAGAATCACTCTACAGGTGAGGGGTGGGGGGAGGGTGAGGGGATTGGAGGGCAGTCGGTGACCACAGGATGGCCATGGGTTTGAAAATTAATCTGGGGAACGTAATTTAGTGGTTACCAGAGGGTAAGGGGGTTGGGGGGGTGGGAGATGAGGGTAAGGGGGATCAAATATATGGTGATGGAAGGGGAACTGACTCTGGGTGGTGAACACACAGTGTAATTTATGGATGATGTGATACAGAATTGCACACCTGAAATCTATGTAATTTTACTAACAATTGTCACCCCAATAAATTTAAAAAATAAAATCAAAAAAAAAAAAAGAATCACTCTACAAAGAAATGGATACCCATTCGTTCCTTTGGCCTTCATAATGTCCATAAAAGAAAGTATCATAATTCCTAATGTACAGATAAACAGGTTCGGAGGAGGTAAGAGTTGTTCTAAGTCAAACTAGGATTCCAACTAGGATACAAAGTTTGCACTTTTCTAAGTCTACCTAAACCGCAATGTCCAACTTGCTTTCTTCAATTAACCCCATAGGAGCAATTTCTGACAGGTGATGTAACACAAATTACATGCAGACACCAGCAACATAAAACTTCAGCAGACAACTTGAAACGGAAAAATGTTTCAATAAAGGCCCTTTTATCCCTTATATCTGGTACTGAATAGGGCAAGAAACCAGCCTACCCATGATAAAGGCAGACTTAAGCCCAAGGCTCCCCACAAGAATCTGCCTCCTGCCTGAATACTCTGTCCAAATGACACCCATAGAGACCAGCTGTGGGGACAGAGCCAGGAGTGCAGTTTCCAGGCTCTCGGCCTCACGTGGAAATGTGCTGGCTTGGATAATAAATGGCCATCAACTGTGATTGGATGGCCATAAGCTGTGGCTAGTTGGCCATCAGCTGTAATCAGTGAGCCATTGGCCACTAATATAACTGCCGTGGCTACGCTAGCAGATGATGGTGGCTGACAAGTGCGGATTGCAGTTGGCACGGCGGATTGCAGTTAGCAAGTAAGGTTGGTTGGAAGAGAAGTGGATGGCAGATTGCGGATCGTGTGGCTCCTGCTTCCTGTGTCTCCAACCCAGCCGCCAGCGAGACTGAAGTGGTGTGACTCCCCTATCTATGGCTCTGTGGGTGTTCCTTTATGGCCTCACCACATCCTGCGTTCTTATGCGGGGAGCGGGAGCTGAGACCCCGCATGACGCCCTGCACGACAGGGGTAATGGAGGAGCTTATACGTGTGAAAGCTTCGGGAGGCCTGTGAGGAGTGGCGACGGGAATGGGAGGCACGGTTTGCCTGGGAGATTCTAGCCTCCAGATGGCAAACCACCCTCTAGGCCATAGAAGGCATCGCCTTCCTTTTGGTGGTCTACTGCTGCCATGGGCTCCTAGAGTTGTGGACATCTTACACCGGGGCCACCACCCACTCGAACACCTGGCACGGCAAGCAAGTTTCTGACCAAGACAAGAAAAGCCGTGCAACTGCTGGAGAGCTGGAATCCCGTGGAGGAGTAGGAAGATGTGGATGATTCTCCAACCAGCACAGGCCAGAGAAAGCGAAGGTCGTTGCGGCCATGTGGGCTGGGAAGTGCTTGCTGAGGCAGCCTGGATGCAGGACTTGTAGTCCCAGGAGGAAACGCTTGCTGAGTCTTCAGTGGGAGATGAGGGTGAGGTCAAGGTTGTCCCTCACTCCCAGGTTGGGTAGGACTTCGAGCCCTCACCCTGTGGAGAGAGCACACGTTATGGGGCTGGTGCACAGCCCTGGTGAATGACTATGGACTATAGGGAATTGCCTTCCATCCCTACTTTGATGGACTGCTTGACTGTTTGCTTGTGAACGTACCACCACGTAGTGCATGTTTGTTTCCTGTATCTTGCTCGTCCGCCAGCGAGGCTGGTGCAACAAGACCCCTTGTTGGGGTGCAGGCAGATGTTTGCTTTCGTGTCTCAACTGGCCTCCGTTGAGAATATGTAAGCACCTTGGCTGTGAGCCAGTGTTGTTCCAGCACGGTACCCTGAGAAACCCTTGCTGTGCCCAGGAAGTCTGGCTGTGCCCAGAAAGAGTGGCAGTACCCTGAGAAACCCTGGCTGTGCCCAGAAAGACTGGTGGTACCCTGTCTGTGCCCAGAGAGAGTGGTGGTGCCCTGAGAGACCTGGCTGTGCCCAGGGAGACTGGTGGTACCTTAAGAAGCCCAGGAAGTCTGGCTGTGCCCAGGACTGATGGTGCCCTGAGAAACCCTGGCTGTGCCCAGAGAGACTGGTGGTGTCCAGGATATTGCATTCACCTCCAGGCTCCTCGCATAGGGCCCTTCGCGGAAGACATTTGTCGCGTAGATTGTGAGGTGAGACCCTGGAGGGGTGGAGTGTGGGGACAGAGCCAGGAGTGCAGTTTCCAGGCTCTTGCCCTCACGTGGAAAAGTGCTGGCTCAGGTACTAAATGGCCACCAACTGTGATTGGATGGCCGTCAGCTGTAACCAGTGAGCCGTTGGCCACTAACATAACCGCCGTGGCTATGCTAGCAGATGATGGTGGCTGGCAAGTGCGGATTGCAGTTGGCACGGCAGATTGCAGTTAGCAAGTGAGGTTGGTTGGCAGAGAAGTGGACGGCAGGTTGCGGATCGTGTGGCTCCTGCTTCCTGTGTCTCCAACCCAGCTGCCAGCGAGAACATAGTGGTATGACTCCCCTATCTATGGTTCCGTGGGTGTTCCTTTTTGGCCTTACCATATCCTGCGTTCTCGTGTGGGGAGCAGGAGCTAAGACCCTGCATGACACCAGCCAAAGTGAAGAGCAGGAACTGTTTGGGGGCCTCAGTCCAGGCTGCTCTTGGAGCTTAGGCATTAGGTCTTTTGCAGAGGTTCTTCAATAAACTGAACTCTACTTAAGATGCCACAGGTCCCACTCATAACTGGAATGAGGTCAAGTCAACATGACCTTTACGACCTCTGTAAGAAGGGAAGTGGAGCTCTAGGAGAACAGAGGAAGAGAAGTACATTTTCAGTTAAAAATCACACCTGAAAATAATAAAAACAAAAACAAAAGAATCACCAGAAGTCCCCAGAGTAAGTCCTTCAACCCTTTTATTTATAGACTCTGAGAGCAAGGACCCAAGCATAGCTTGGTGCTCTTGGGTAGAGAATAAAGCAACTATTGTCCATACTCAAAGGTTGCTGAGGTACCCTCCCCCATGGATCTGGAATGATGTCCACTGCTCAAAAAGTCAACAGGAGGAACGCCGGGCTGGCCAAAGGAGGAGGCAGGAAAAGAAAGTCCCCTTTAGTCCTGAAGGCTATCACATCAGATCAAAGTGGAATCTTGGCCATGTCAGCCTGACTCCTGTGCAATAGCCCTGCCTCTGTTCTCCTGTGTCCCTACTGCTGTGTCCCCTCTATCACACCCCTCCCACTAGCTGCTTAAGTGCCCCTCCTGGAGTGCATGAGCAGGTCCCGCTGCAGCCCGGACTCCAGGCTCGCAGTCAGCCTGGACGTAGGAGGGTCAGTCAGCAGAGTCAATTTGTTGAAAACACCTCGGCCAAAGTAGTCAGCAATCACAGAGAAGCTGTCATTGGAGCACTTGAGCTGTAGGGAAAGAGGAGAGAAGTAGGAATCAGAACTGAAGTGCTTGTTTCCTCAAATGAGAACAGAAAAGCCCTGCAATGCTCCCATGACTCTGAGTGGGTAGTCATCTACTCCACTCTTTCCCACCTGGTGCTGGAACTGATCATGGAGATCTCGTTTCTGTTCCTGGGCCCGGATCATATCCATGACCTTCCGGTTTTCAGGGAGGCAGGTGGGACAGTCAGCATCACTTTCCGAGTAACTCTCAAAGCAGTGTTGGTGGAAGGAGTGGCCACAGAGAAAGTGGACTGAGGGCAACTCCAAGGCACTGTTACAGATGCTGCACTTGGTCTTCTGGAAAATCTTCGGACTATAGGCAAGGAGACCAAAAACGAGTGGCAAACAGTGAGCGCAGGGCCAACAGACAAGTGGAGAGAGAAAGCAGCTAGCGGCAATGAGCGAGAGGAACCTGTTAAGGGACTACAAGACCCTGCTCTTCTTACCACCTAAAAGGGGTCAAATGAGAACAATAGCACCAGGCCTTCAGTGAATCTCAGTATGCTCCCAGTCAGTCCAGCTATCCCAGGGGGATATTTTTCTCTTTCAGATTTCACAATTGCCACAAAATTATCTTTTAGGTCTTTATTCAGATGTGACCCTTTCAGTGAGGCCTTTCCTAAACACCTTATAAATTATCACACACACACACACTCGTCACCTTACTCCCTTTCCTCAATTTTCTCCGTAGAACTTATCACCATCTAGCATACTATAATATTTTGCTTATTTAACGTGTTTACTGTCTGTCTCTACCTCTACAGTGTAAGTAAGCTCCATGAAGAAAAGGCTCTTTGTGTTGTTAAGAACAGTGCTTGGGACATAATAGAGACTCAGAAAATATTTGTGGAATGAATTGTTTTCTAATACAGTGGTACCTCGGTTTTCGAACGTAATCCGTTCTGGAAGACCGTCCGAGTTCTGAAACGTTTGAAAACCGAGGCATAGTTTCCCTATAGAAAGTAATGCAAAATGGATTAATCCATTCCACACCTCTAAAATCAACCCCTAAAACTGCAAATTTAGCATGAATTTTACTATCTAATGATACCAGAAATCCATAAAATTTATGGCGTTCGTAAACCAAAATGTTCGTCAATGGAGACGTTCAAAAACTGAGGTACCACTGTAAATATTTTACAATGCTAAGAGCTAATGAGACTTAAGAGTAGGCATTAATGTCTTCTATATATACTTACACATTATACACCTTCTGTATTTTCTAAAGCAAAGTTTTTATTTCTGAATGGCTTCTAACCACAACTTAGATGTGTTTAGAAAATGTAAAACATAGGCATATACAGAAAGAAAAGTACCTGCTACAAGATAATATCCTCCAAAGCCCAATAGAAAATGATCTATGTAATAAACCATTCTTTGGAATTCCTCCATTAAAACAAATCTTCAAGCATGAAATGCTCAAACACCCTCCACATAATCTTTTGTCTATTAAAAGTATTTAATGATACTTTTGTGAAGAACAAGGTTACCCACTGGACCCCTCCACATATCCAGATGCCAACTACCTTGCCTTGAGCTCCTGGATCTCCTGGCGGATACGGGTGGTCTCCTCTCGGTACCGCCGCACCTGGAGCTCATCCTGTGCAATCTGCTGGCTCTGTTTCTGCAGTTTTTGGACCAGGTAGTCCCGGATGACGGACAAAGTGGCTGTGGAGTTGTGGGCCAGGGTCTGCACCACTAAGATTGGGGTCCAAGAGGAAACAAAACAATGAACCAAGCATAGCAACCAGCACCTACCCACCCACCCTGTCCTCCCAAGTACCTAGAAGGGGTGGCATGAGGTTCTTGTTCTCAATATGCTTGAGCACAGCCGCCACATACTCCTTGCAGTCCTCCTCCTTGCGGGCAAAGTAGCTGAGTGCCTGCTCCCACAGTGAGGGGTCCTGCTCCCCATGGCGTTCACACACAGCGATCACCTGCCGGTACTGCTCGTGCTGCATGTGATAGTGCATGATCTGCTGATACCTGGGGCCAGGGCAAGGCACACCTCAGTGGCTGTCCCTGGAAAATTACTCGGATCCTTCCCCCTTCCTTGAAATTCCCCAAACTCTTACAGCTTCCCCTGCTCATAGAGGTAAAGGACCCCATCCTGGAAATCGTGCATCTGGCAGAGGACCAAGGCCTTGTCGAAGACATCACAGAAGCGGCCACTCTTCAGCAGGGAGATGGCCTCTACATGAAGCTTCTCTTTGACCTGGGGAAGGAGAGCAGAGCTGCTGGACATAAGGGAAAAAAAAATCACAAGGCCTCTTGGGACAAGGCAAGTCAACTATCGCTTCCCCTTAGTCCAGTTTCCTCTTCACTGAGGACCAGTTAGCTCCCAACAGTGAGGTGATATTGCTCTAAAGAATGCAGCAAAAAGTAACCACAAAAGATGGAAGAACTCTTTTCTCCAGCACCTCCTGCAGCTTTTGCCAGGCCTCACCTGTGGATCCTTCTCATGGGCCCAATTCTGTAGTTGTAGCTCAAGGAGTGTGTCGTAGATGCCCTGCGGTGAGTCGGGCTGTACTTCACTCATGTGCTCTAGGAAAGCTTTCAATTCTCGGGGGTTGTTGGCAAAGATGGGGATGAATTCTTCTGAGTTGGCCTAAGATGGTAAGGGAGAAGAAAAGAGGCAGAGTGAGTGTGCTTGGTATCCATGAGGCCCCTAAGGTGATGATCCCTATTGTGCAACAGCCATTCTCCCTGAGGCCTCACCCTGCAGCCTGAAGCCTCCCAGTCACCTCGTCCTTCGAGGCTGGGCCGATAGTTAGTACAAAGTCCCTTCAGCAACTGGGTCATCTGTTCTGGTATATGGTGCATGAGGATCTTGCCATAACGTTTCATGTTGCTCTCTGCCTGCTCAAAAGGCAGCTTGCCAATGTACCTAAGGGCTTCCTGATAATTCTGTGGAGAGGTAAAAGGCAGAGTAAGTGTATGCTCCTCTCACCCACCAGGAAGCACTGTCACTGTTCTGGGATGTCTTAGAAAAAGAACAGAGCTCTTTGTGACAACATGGATGGATCTTGAGAGTATAATGCTAAGCGAAATAAGTCAGACAGAAAAAGCAGAGGACCATATGATATGTGGTATATGAACCAAAAACAACAAAAGAACAAAAACAAATGAGAAAAACTCATAGACACAATAGTTTAATGGTTACCAGAGGGTAAGGGGGCAGGGGGATGGTAGATGAGGGTAAAGGGGATCAAATATATGGTGATGGAAGGAGAACTGACTCTGGGTGGTGAATGCACAGTGGGATTTATAGATGATGCAATACAGAATTGTACACCTGAAATCCATGTAACTTTACTAACAATTGTCATCCCAACAAACTTTTACCAAAAAAAAAAAGAACAGAGCTCTGAGTCAAGAGTCTTCCTTACCTTGATGTCCTCTAGCTGGATCTTCAAGTACCACTCATGATGTGCATGGTTCTCGGCTAAATAGAGGGCATGGGAGTAGTAGCCAGCCTGCCGGAGGACCTTGATGGCGGTCTCCACATCGAAGTGGACTTCACTCTCACTCTTGGTCTGCCAGGGAACATTAGATAACATCATTCAGAGAGAGGTTGGGGCTGGGGAAGGGAGAGGAAATATGCATCTGATTCTAAGACCAGATTCTTAACATAAAGTCCATGCTTTTAAAATATTATCCTGCCTCTCAGAAAGTTTCAAAGAGCCAAAGTCTTCCTCCATTCCTACTATTGGAGGGACTCCTCTAGGGACAAAGGGCTCCCTCAATGCTACTTCCCTGTGTTTAGATACCATGGGAAGTTCTGGCATCATAAAGCATTCCCAGTTTATAGACCAGAGGGTCCTGGTCCACTAATAAGGTCAGCTTTTTCCTCTCCCTACAACCTGCTGAAAAAGGGCAAGCCCTGGTGGAGCCAGCTCATGCTCAGTGGGGCTCGTGACGAATCCCCCAACCACCACCGCCCTGCACCTTGATGAACTCCTCCAGCTTCGAGCTGTCCTTGAGCTTGGTATAGCAGTTGAGCAGCAGGGTGGTATGGTCGGCATTGGCCAGGGATTGCCGGTGCAGGGTCTGCAGGTAGGCAGTCAGGTTGTGGATACGCTGGGCATCCAGAAACTTGCGAATCACATATGATGGCTCCAACTTTCCAATGGTTCTAGGGAGACACGTGCATCAAGTAGCATCCAGATCTCTGTACTTCTCAAACTTTCTTGTGCATAGGAATCACTTGCAGATCTTCTTAAAATGCAAATTCTGTTTCAGCCGGTCTGGAGTGAGGCCTGAGAGTCTGCATTTCTAACAAAGTCCCAGGTGATAGCGATACTACTAGACTGTGGACCACATGAATAGCAAGGCTCCAGATCACTGGTTCTTAAAGTTGGCTAAAAACAGGAATTCTAGAGAGGTTGGGAAAGAAGCTAGGCAGGTTCCTAAAGCCCCTTATTAGAGCAGAAAATTCCAAGAATTAATGCCAAAGAAAGTGTAGAAGAAAAGGTAAATGAAATGATAAAGGGAAAAGAGGTTTTCCCTTTAAAGAATCAGGTTGAAATGAGTATTAACAAAGGCCAAGCTAAAGTTTAAAATAACAGGTATTCATCAGATTAGTCACATACTGGTCATGTAATATTCAACCCTAAACATTCCCTTTCCAATAAGGTACATTGTCTTATCATTCAAGGCATCATAGTTTCTGCAGAAAAAAAGGACAGTTCCTGGTGGAGTCCACCCACTTCCCCTAAGCACAGGTTTCAGCCTATCTGGCTGCCTGTCCCTGCATTCAGAGCTATATCCTAAAGTGCCTCCAGACTGACCGGATATACTGCTGGACAGCCCCATCATGGTTGCCCTTGCTGTAGAGATGGTCTCCGTACTGCATGAAGATCTGGGCCAACCCATCACTGTCTAAGTGCTGGCTCTTGGCCAGGTTAATTGCCATCTCAAATAGGTTCTTCTTGAACAGCATCTGGAAGGGGAGATTAGAAAATTGGTAGAAACAGTCCTAAGGAGACATCGTCCCAGAATGTACCCACAACACACAAGCCAGACAGTCCTGAAGTTCCAATCTGGCCTAGATCCTAGACAGAGGGAGACCTCTCAGATACCCCCAAGACCAATATCACCTCACCTCACAAGGTTCTCTGCAGAGTGGACCCTGAAAGTGGGCTGTCAGCCATCACTTCCCTCTAAGGTCTTATCCCAGTCCGTTTACCTTGTAACTACCCTAAGGGAGCTAAGTAAGTCTGTAACCTAAAGGGAAGGAAATACTCTGGCCAAGGGGACTTGGTGAGCCTGTTCCTAAACTATGTCTGCATGCTTTGACCGGTTCTGGGAACTTGGTGGCCTTGCCTCCAGTTTGGTCTGTGTGTCCTTCTCCTGCAGTGCATGGACCCGCCCATCCCGCGTCAGCACATACAGCGAGCCCCACTCAGCAAGCACATCCACTACGTCCTCAAAGACAGCGCTATAGGCTATGAACTTGTTGCACAGGTCATAGATGTTGAGAATCTGCTTGTCGGAGCTCTGTGAGAGCCTGCTGGTAAACTCTGACCTGTGTGGGAAAGAAAAGCACCAGATGTTTGTACCCTCTCTGCTTCAGCTCGCCTTTATTTCCTTTCCCACGATAACTTTGGTGCTGCCCATCCCACACAAAACAAATCACTTCTTTGGCACTTCTAGCAGCTCATCCCATAACATGCAGCATTGTGTTGGCCGTTGTAAGAAGAGAACATATAGACCTGATCTTACCCTATAAGATCCTACAACTAACATAGGCAACAGACTGAAAAGGTAAGTACATCCGAACATCCACTCATTTAAAAAATAATTAGCGCCTGGTGTATGTAAAACACTGTGTTTAGTACTGAATGAAAACAAGCTAACATCTGATAGGGATTACTTCCATCATGCAGAAGACCCCACTGACCCTTTCATGTGGCTCAGAGTAAAAATACTGAGTCCTACTACTCAATCCCTTGTTCCTCTGCCCCAATTTATTTTGACTAAAGAGTAAAAAAACCAATACCAGGTCCAAAATTCCCTGGAGCATTCTAGTGCACCAGGGATGCTCAGCAAATGTCTGCAGCAAAAACACATTTTTTCAGTAAAAACATTATAACTGAGTCTAGATGTAAGCACAATCTACATAAAATCAAAGTAGGAGATCAACAGGATGTAGACATCAGGGTTTTGCAAATCGGGTTGATTCTGGGGGACAAATCCAGCCCTCTCCCTTTCCCTTCTCCCTGGTGTTCTTACTTGGGAGAAACCTTCTGGTCACGAGAGACAATGACAAGGTAGCCTCTAAACCAGTGAGCAATGAGTTTATGGCCCTCAAAAGCGAAGCAGGGCCCACGTTCATCAGGCTGGTACAAGTAGACACACTCATTCCCGGCCACTATAAATTGCAGGTCCTGAGAAGGGTCGCTTAGGGCTGAGCAGCGTAAGCCACAACCATGGGTGTCCAATTCCACACGAGGGTAGTCCTTTCCAGAAACGATATAGGACTGTGAGAAGTAAGAAAGGGGTTAACAGGCTCCCTTTGAGGAGGTAGCATCTAAGCTTTCCCAAAGGTATTCCATCTCCATATTAACTCTTTCTTTTTAACTCTTAGCACACTAAGACTTTCCCTGGCTGCTTGCCTTCTCCATTAACCACTCATCCACTAAATGTATAAGCAGGGACCACATTTCCTTCCTCTGTACGTACTAACAGTACCTACTATGGGAATTCAGCAAGTAAGAGAAATACAATAATCTTTTACTGTTTTAACTATTCCTGAGAGTGGGCTGTTATAATAAATTAGTAGTACCAGGAACCAGAGAAGTAAAGCAACTTGTCCAATGTCACTTAACAAGTTAATTAGGAAAAATTCAGGTCTTTTACTACAAGCCCAGAGTTTTTTTTTCCCTAACTCTAACTCTTCCCAGTATCTTAAGTGAAGAAATAAAATATTAAACTGAGCAAATGATTCAAGACTATATGATGAAAAATGTAGGAATCCTACCTCTCTTGTTAGTTCCTTACTCTAGCCCCCTGACCAATGGAGAAGCCTTTCCTGCTTGCCTCTAACACTAGTCATACCTGAACATTCTCTGTTGTCACAACAAACAAGTGAGTGGTCTTCCCTGTTTGGCGAAAGGCCAGTCCAGTAACAGGATAGTTGCCCTTGTGCAAAATCTGAGTCTTGCTATGTCGGTCCCGAGTGATGTCTCCTTTGTTCAATGTAACACTGCCATCTGTAAAACCTGCAGGAGAGCAGGAAACAGCACTTCACTGAGGCTGAAAGACCAGGATGCACAGGGGAGAAAAAGACCATTTGAAGCACTCATTAAAAGTGACAAGCTTTCTCCTCATACCCAAATTCTCCAAAGGTTAACATGAAGATATTACTCACTGCTTCATTTTTAAAAAAACAAGACTAAATGCTTTCCCATTCCAAAACTGTGGTCTCATGAAAACAATGAAGATGAGCTGCAGAAGCAACTTTGAAGATAATCTATAAAGAATCCTGGAGTGTTTGCTTTGCCTTCTTTCTGCTTACCGATGGCCATAAAGTTGAGATTTTCATGGACAGTCAAACAAGACACAACAGTCGGCTCTGTTCCTGGGATGGCAGGGAAGATTCGAGTACAGAGTGGATTGCCACCATCTCTCTTCTCCAGGTTCCAGATCTTTACCTGTGGGCATACCTCAGATGTGTGAATGCTAGTCACCCTCCAACAAACAACCATTCCCAGGCTTCTGGATCTTTCCCATTTCCTTTCTAGGACTCACCAGGGGGTTGATGCCCTCTTCATCCTCACCAACAGATGCCAGAATATTGTGCTGCTTCAGTTGGTACAGGTGTGTCACCCGTAGTTTGTAGGCTTGGAAGCCTGTAAGCTGTAGGGAGCGAGGCAAGAACCAGATCTGGCCTTCCATATGTGCAGAGTAGTCAAGGAGCCTCCTTTCCAAGGAGAGATATTTAGACCAGAACCCAGATAACAACTAACATACATGAAGCTCTTTAAATTTTTCAAAGGTTTTTCCACATATTATCTCCTGGGGCTCCCCATCTCAAAAAGAATGAAAAGAAGGCCAGAGGTTAGTGGCAGCAATATGAAGAAGGAAGCAGCAAACTCCTGATCTCATTTACCTCCTTGCCCACAATATTGGGCAGGGAAGATAATGACACCTTACATAGGTATTCGTCTTTTACAGCCAACTTGCATTCTTTCTTTTGATTAACCTTAAAATAACCCTGCCAAATTGGTATTTTATACCCCTTCTACAGATAAGGAAATTGAAGCTGGAAGAAGTTAAATAGCTTGCCCAGGATTACTCAGTTGGCAACAAGTCAGATAATGGACATTCTTTTTTTCTCCCCTCTGACCACAGAAGGAGCACTGGGCGCTCATCTAAAGGAAAGTGACACGTAACACGAACCCCTCTGACGGACAGATTCCATCCCAGCTGGATCTCTTCAGGGATTCGGGGAGGTAAGAGACAGCTCCAGAAGAAGGATATCTCCAAAGACTAGACTCCCTCGGCCTGAGTCGCAGACAGTGATGCCAGGAGGGAGGCAAAGAAACTTGGAAGCAGTGGGTCCAGAGGTAGGCGCAGACCCGGGAGCTGCCCCATCATTGCCCAGCGGTTCCTTCACCAACTCCTTGTCGAAGAAAACGAAGCGCCGCCACTGCAAGTAGGCCGCCATCTTGGCCGCAGGCCCCCAACGTGGGGGACAGAGGTCACGTGAAAGAACCCAGCGGATCACGTGACACAACGATTTCCCGGAGCCTGGGTGCACTTGGACTCTGGAGCTTCCTGTTGCTGGGAGAGTGGGCGGCGCCTCGAGAGGTAGGGACCCTGCCCACCCTTCGCGCCGCAGTTTGCGAATTTTCCGTCTCTGTTACTGCACTGGCTAAAATGCTTTTAAGAGTTCGGCCCTCCATCTCTTTGAGCATCAGTTTCCTCTTTTATTAAACCTGCGGACATTGAGGGATCAAGATGAGGGATGTCAGGCGCTTTGTGAATTGTGACCCGCTGTGCCTAAGTGAATTATATTCTGACCTCACAGGACTGCTTTGAGGCATAAATGAACCAGTGTGTATGAAACTGGTTTTTCAGCTGTGGGAAAGGAGAAATAAAATTAAAAGTTTGTGTCTACCACCAGATATAAACTGTGAACCATATACTCAGTGTCTTGTATTTGTTTTTGTGTCCCTCTCTCAGAGTGTGTGGCTTGTAATCTACACGTAAAACATGTTTCTTAAAGAAGCTAGGAAATGCTGATAGGGCAGGAATTCTCATAAGGAGAATAGTCCAAAAAGTCTGGAAATGGCAGCCCTGAGACCTGAGTGATTTAGCAAGTGGCAAGTTTCTAAGATATTCCATGGTCACCTGCAATTCCCAACTCTGGCTAAACCAACTGTCCACGTGGAAAACTGGGTGTTTGTGTATCACAAGGAGCTATGTAAGGAGTGACATCATCATTTTGAGAGAGGATGACCTACGGCCAAAAAAATGGCCATGTGGTTAGTATTTGTGAAGTTTAGTTTTGCACTCACTCCCACCACCCGCTGCCACACACACACTGCTTTTTAGTTTCAGAATATTTTACTCTTTATTCCCACCAGCCTGAGTTCCCAGAGAACAGGGCGGTATCTTGTTTACCATGAACTGGGTCTAACAGGCCTGGTAGATGCTCCATGTTTGGTTGAAGGAATGAATGTGGATGATTTCCCTTGTATTTCCTCCTCTCCGCTGTCTGGTTGACAGGAAAAATAGTGTCCATTTGTCTGAAATGCTAAATGAGGGGAAGAAACTGGCCACCGCCAGGCATACAGATTTCCTGGCTTCCAGCTCAAATTTCTTTCCTCTTTGTCACACAAGTATTGGAATTGTTTCAGGACCTCAACCCATGGGCAGAAGCACAAATGGGGTGTAGATTAGACCCACTTTCATCTACTGAGCATATTCTGCACTACTCATTAGAATTTTTAGATAGCCTGTCAGTTGTTAAGGCTATGAATATATATTAAAAGAAGCAATATGAAAACAAAGATGTGAACAGCAGACAGAGTGGCATCTTTGTTGTTGATTTGGGTGCTCCCCCTACTGTACCATGGCAGAGGCCGAGTCTTCCCTGAAATCTAAACCTGGTAAGGCCTGTGTCCACTGGATCTTCTTATTGATGAGGGTTCTGACCTGCCAGAGCAACCCACAACATCTCTTCAGACTTACTGCCTTCCTTCCTTCCTCCTTTGACAAATATGTACAGAGTACTCACTATTGCTGGAATTGTACTAAATGTTGAGAATATTATAAATATGAATGAGACCTGGTCTTGCCCTTTAGGGAGCTTGACTATTACCATAGGGGACAAAAATAGATTGACAGTAACCAGCTCTTAATTTTATATAGTGAATTATACCTAACAAAGTGCTTTCACTTTTCATGGACTCTTCATAGCAAGCATCTGTAGAAGTAGCATTATCTCTGATGAGAAACAGAGTCTCAAAGAGGTTCAAGTGACTCTCTCTGGGCAAAAACACCAAAGTTCTTTGGAAATAAGTTGAGAGTTCTTCAGTTCTCAACCTTCAATTAGATAGTTTGTTGGGATGCAAAGCTAGACTACACTTGTAAGAACACATACCATGTCTTTTAGTTATACTCATTTAAATCCAGGAACTTCAGGTGAGTGAGGAAGACAAGCAAGCAAACTGCACAGAAAATGATTGTGCATACAAATTCACTTAAAGTTCTGCATACTGAGAACTTGAGTCCGAGGGGACTAAAGATAAAAAAGCAATTCAAGTCTTCAGCTTGAAATTAAAGAGATCACAATTCAAAATTAAGAATTGCCTGGTAATCCCCTCTTTTCCCCTTCAGCAAACTGTTGCCCCATGTTGTACAACAGTCATATCCAATGGGGCAAAACAGGAGCACTTTTTGTTCTACTTGCAAACTTTTTTTTTTTTCATTTGGATCTCTGGGTAGAAACTAGTTTCTACTACTGAAAAGTCTGGTTTTTTCTCTTA
Organism: Rhinolophus ferrumequinum; assembly: GCF_004115265.2. Lineage (NCBI taxonomy): Eukaryota > Metazoa > Chordata > Mammalia > Chiroptera > Rhinolophidae > Rhinolophus > Rhinolophus ferrumequinum. Next base: position 88,332,112 of record NC_046294.1, on the reverse strand, counting down.
GTCCCTAAGAAGGCTAGCAGCAGTTTCCACTTTAGGGGCAAGAAAGTCAATCCAAAATAAACTCAAAGGTCTTGTAGTACAAAAGAACCCAGGGTTCCAAAGCTACAGTGAAAAGAGGAAAAAGAAGCAAGTCGCTGGTGTTTGATTGTGAAAATCTGGCCTACAAAAGGGAAATGAAATTCCCCATGAACTTGGCAAAGCATTTAACCAAGTTTTTAATTCTGCAATAGCACCTTTTAGTTTTATTTCTCTAGACTAATAACAAAAACAGTAAGTTAACTAATGTGCACTTGGTGCTTAGGATGTCCCAAGTACTGTGCTAAGCATTTTACCCTTCTTTAATTTTTACACCAACCCCATGAAGCAAGTACCAGCCTCTTTTAATGATGTGGAAACTGAGGCCCAGGAAAGCTAAACAACTTGCCTGGAGTCACATAGGTAGAAATTGGTGGAGTTCACAGGCAAATCCAGGTTTGTCAAACTCCAAAGCCCCACATTCTGGGTGCTCAATTTAATTTTTTTTATTTTTAGAACACTCAAGTTTGAATTTGTTAATAAATCTGAATGATTTTCTATGTGATCATGAAGTCACAGAATTCAAGAACCTTAAAAGTCTTGCTGTCTCTTTTTGACACATAATAATTCCCATCTCAATGCAAGCTGGGAAATGTTCCCAATCCTTTGTCTCCTCACCCAATTCCGTATCCTATTCAAATTCATAATACCAAGACTTTTAAAGTGTTCTAAAATATTCCAGTGTTATTAAGGATACAGGGGCTGTCATTCACTGCTGTTGGCGAGTGCATATTAGTAAACCTTTCTGGAGAGTAATTTGGCAATGCAGATCAAATGCCTAAAAACAGGAATTTAAGCCTGCATTTCCACTTCTAGGAATTCATCCTAAATAGATTATAAGGGATTGATTTGTATAAAGATTTATCAATAAAGGTGTCTATTGCAATTTTATAATAGCAAAAAGAAACAACCTAATTGTCAAATAGTGATTTTGTAAGTAAATTTTTGTACTTTTCTATGCTACAATTCCATAAATATAGCCACTGAAAACTCTATAGAGGAAAAATATGACATAGGAAGATGTTCTCAATAAACTAAATGAAAAACAATCACAAAATATTATCTCCATTAAAGTTTACTGTGTGTGTGTGTGTGTGTATTGATATACATCATAATGCTAAAAGTGATTTAATCTAGAAAATGGAATTGTGGGATGGTTTTTATTTTATTCTTTTTTTCCGATGTTTTTCCAGTTTTCTTCAATGACCACATATTTCTTTTGTAATTCTAAAAACATTGTTGTAGAAATAGAAAAAAATTTATGCTAGTGTAGCTTCTTCTGCTACAAGGTTATTCTTTCCCGCACCTGAGTTTACAGCAAAATCACATACAAAAAAATTTTTTAAATTTTTATTGAAGTATAACATAAATAAAGTGTACATACTACAGCCCACTGAATTTTCACAAAGCAACCAGCACTGTAAAAGAGCATTAACAGAACACTGAAGCCTGACTTATGCCCTTTTCTAAACACTACCTCCCCACAAAAGTAAGCACCACCACAATTTCCATCACTGCTTAGTTTTCCATTTTTAAACTTTATATATAAGTGAAACATAAAGCATGTACTCTTTGACTTCTGGCTTTTTCATTCACTATTATGTTTGTGGGATTCATTTAAGTCATCGAATGTAATGGTAGACCATTCATTTTCATTGCTGTATAGAATTCCATTGTGTGAATCTACCGCAATTTATTTATCCATCCAACTATTGATGGGCATTATGTTAGTATTCAATTTTGGGCCATTATGAATAAAGCTGTTACAAACTCTCTTGGTGAACATATGTATATATTTGTTAGATACAAATCTAAGAATGGTTGCTGGGTAACAACCGATTTTTAAAATTCTCCAAGATGTTTGCCCTGATCAAAACTGCCCTTAGGGGTGGCTGGTTAGTTCAGTTGGTTAGAATATGGTGCTAATAACATCAAGGTTGCCGGTTAGACCCCGCGTGGGCCACTGTGAGCTGTGCCCTCCTTAAATAAAACAATAAAAATCAAGATGTTGAACATTGAAAAAACACCAAAAACTGTCCTCAGCCCATGACATAACGTGTATGGTTAATAATGTATGCATATACTCTTGCTAATGAGTTCATTTTAATCTTCTGTCAGTTTGGCACATGTCCTACAAGAGGGCAACTTTCTTCCCTTGAATTTCGGCATAGTATGGGGGAAAGGGATATAATCCTCAAATGTTATTAACAGGTTATTCTGGACAAAAATTAGTAGATTCAGCTGCCTTGGTCAATCAAAATCAGGTGTTTTACATTAAAGTTTTCCCATTGTTTTACAACTTGTTCTTGTGAAACACCATGCTCTGGTCAGAGAACAAACCAGGTGACTCCCCAGAGGACTTGCACCTGCCCCACATCACAGGGGCACAGACAGATATGCAGGTCGAAAACGGGAGCCGTATCAAAACTGTGCTCCCATCAAGGTTATTCTAGGGTGAGAGCTCACTTAGGAGCAGAGGAGACTAACTTTCTTAATCTCTCAATTTGCAGCCATTCAATAGATGTTTAATAAGTCCATGAAACCATGAACATACAGTATTTGTTTCCCAACAGACTGACTTCTCTAAAGGAAAGGACAAGGTTGTCCCCACCTTTGGAATCCCAGCACCTAGCACAGTGCTTGCATATGACAAAGGTCCAATAAATGTTAAAATTCATACTCTGTTTGAAATGGATGGATTCCCTTTCTGATGGAACTGACAACGTATACTTGAATGTCCATCATTATAGCTAAGCAACACCCATGATATAGAATGTTCTACAGCGGTAAACAACAATATGGTGAATCTTTACAGATACGGAAAATGCTCCATGATTTACTAGTTACCACAGAGAGCAAGTTGCAAACAGTCTAACTGTGTAACATTTTATCGTTTATAAAAAGACAATAGCTACATGTTTCAAGAGACATATATGTATGTAAAAGCAGAGGAAAAGGCCAAAAGTTTACACACTACACTGATAACAGCTACATACCTCCTGAGGAGAGAGGTTGCAGATGGTATCAAAGAGATTTAGCTTTATCTAGAATATTTGAATTTTTTTCAAGATTACATTTGTGTATTATTTGTGTAATTAAACTACTGTATGTTAAATTTTTAAGAGAATTTCTCTTTATTTCTACCAATTTCTCTATTACCTGAAGACTGACCTATTCTTAAAGAGAACAAAAATAGACCTCTCCCTGGGACTACCAGTAGATTTATCTTCTAAGCATAGCCACCCGACTACTTTCTCTCCCTAAGCATCATGAAAAATGTAGGGCAAGGAACAGAAGAGTTCCTCAAACAAGCCCTAGCCGTCACAGCCAGGGTCTTCAAGAGTGCCTTCTGTGAAGGACGACCAGGCGCAACTGTGGGAAAGAGGAAAGGGGAGACATTTCCACATTTAAGAAAAGCGCACTCATCTCAATAAAACTGGGAAAAAAGAGGAAAAAAAAAGGTGCGCTCGCTAAGGACTGTGCACATTTCGGTTGGGCTGTAAGGTACAGAGAAGGGAGTAAGGAATGCGAAATATCCGCCCAACGTGCTTTAATGAACAGAAACATGAGGTGGTGCATGTATGCTCTACCAAATACAGCCTCACAGATAAAAGTGTCTTTTGTGTGTAGCGCTTTGCAGTTTAGAATATTCTTTCTCATACAAATTGGGTTTAGAGTAGGGGCCCAGGCCAAATTCTGCCAATACAAGTGTTACCTCCGACCCATCAGCGAGCATCTCTTTTGGTGGCTTTATTTTCCTCGGTAAAACAAAGGGGGTGTTGGGGTGGACTAAGCTTGAACTGCAGCCATCCTCTGATCTCCATCCAAAGCCCAGGGCAGTTCATTACCAGCCAGCAAGCTAACGCCTCTTCCGCGTGGCTGCGGAACGGATGTCGGTTACTTCCACTTCTCGGTAGGAGCTCACTAGGTGACCCGAAGAAGAGGGTGCCCACTCGCTGCAGGTATCCTTCATTACCCAGCCAGGCAGTCAGGCACCCAGGACCGACGCCGGAGAGCTCTCCGGAGCACAACCGGGCGGGCGCTTGGCCCGGTGACGGGCGCTGGGCCCCGTGACGTGGCCCAATCCCTTGGTCCCGCCGGTCGTTTTCCCTCAACCCGCGGACCAGCCCCCTCAGCCGCAGCCGGAGACGGAGGAGAGGGAGTAGTCGGGAACGGAGGAGGGGCGGGCCTAGGACGTGGCCCAATGGGAGCGCGCGTCGGGGCAGCCAGGGGCGGGGCCGTGCGCGCGGCGCAGGGCCGGACAGCGGAGGCTCCAATGAGAGTGCGCCGCGTCCGGGGCCGGCTAGTGCGCTAGAAGCTTCTGAGAGGTTGGTGGCTAATGTAACAGTTTGCAAACCGAGGGGAGTTGTGAAGGGCGCCGGCTGGCGGGGCGCGCTGTCGGCTTCGTGGTTACGTCTGCTGCCGCGTTTGTCCCAGAGCTGGGGCCACGGGAGCGGAGGCAAGAGGTAGAGGGAGTGGAGACGGCGAGGGGGGACGGCCACCCCTCCTGGAGGAGGTAGCGTGCTAGCTCTGGGGGCGGGTCGGAAGCGAGCGAGGGCCGCACGGGCACCCGGGCGCTTGGTCCCACGGCTTGGTCCTGGGTCGCCCCCACGCCATAGGAGTGGGCCGGGTCACGTTTCCGGGAGTGGGAGCCGTCGCCTTCGTCAGGTGAGGCTTAGATGAACTCCGGGCACTCGGTACTCTCCGGGCGAGAGCCTTACGTTTTGGGCACAGCGTCTATTTTTTTAGGCAGCGGGGCCGGGAGGTGGGATGCAGAAGGGGAGCGGGAAGGACAACCCAAAGGGATTTCTAGGAGGAGACCGGCCCTATTTCCATCCCGGCTTCCCCCGACGTCATCACCTCTCAGTTCCCGTCCAGGCCCTGCGTGGCTTTTCGCGCCGGCGGGGGAGCTCCAGGTGTGGGGAGGTAGTTGAGCCCTGGGCGGGGATCCCTGGCCGCACCCAGGTGTCTGCCAGGACCAGTGCTAGGGTGCGCTCTTTACTGCCTATGCAGTAGGAACGTTCTGGTCCCCTCCTCCTGTCCAGATATCTTCCCTGGTTAGAGATGTGGTGGATGGAGCCCAGGACCCATGCTATTTCACCTGGGCCTTTGTATGGGGACATCTGTGTGCTTGGACCTTGTCAGGAGGGAGGGGAAAGGCTATAGGATGCTCTGCCCTGGGTGAAAATGGAGTAGGTATGAATTTTAAAGCTTCCCTGTTCTGGGATGAGGTTCTGTCTCTTTCACTCAGGGCATCCTGTTACAAGTGTTGTTTTTCTCCTCCCCAGGGGCACAATGGTAACCAGTGTCAGGAGGCAGAGGCTGAGGAGGCTAGCCCGTTGGGCTTTGATGGCTGTGCTGTTGGCAGACCTGTTGGCACTGAGTGGTGTGTACCCCCGCAGAGGGATGGAAGGAGGAATAAATGAGTGAATGATAAATAATACGTGGTGGGAAGGAACAATGAGGCTCTTGGTCAGAGATTTCCAGACTCTTGAGTTGCTGGACCCAGGCATTTTTCTTTATGTCTTTTGCTGTCTTACCTTCTCCATGGCAAGCAGTGTTCTCTGATTAGAGGAGCCTCAGGAAGGCGGGGGAAGAGGGGCTAATTGACAAATCTGTTTCCCCTTCAGACACGCTGGCAGTGATGTCTGTGGACCTGGGCAGCGAGTCCATGAAGGTGGCCATCGTCAAACCTGGAGTGCCTATGGAAATTGTCTTGAACAAGTGAGGGCAGCCCCAGTACCAAGGGTGGGGAAAGAGGGAGTCTGGGCTCCACGCCACTGTGTGTTCTTTGAAGTGCCCACAATAGACTTTAGTGTCTGGGTGATTGTATATGGGATGTTGAGGCTCCTCGGTCCACATTCTGATATAGGCACCTGGGCCCAATGTCTCTTGTCCTCAGGGAATCCCGGCGGAAAACCCCAGTGACTGTGACCCTGAAAGAAAATGAAAGATTCTTTGGAGACAGTGCAGCAAGCATGGTGAGCCAGCAGCCCACCCCCTTCCCAGAAGCGCTGAGCAGAGAGGAGGTAACAGACCCCAGAGTCTGTTCCCTTATCGATCTCTGATGTAAGAGGTAGGTGATGGTGGGTTTGGGAGCCTAATACTCTGTTTCTTTTTTCTCTCCTCTCAGGCCATCAAGAATCCAAAGGCTACGTTGCGTTACTTCCAGCAGCTCCTGGGGAAGCAGGAGGATAATCCCCATGTGGCCCTTTACAGAGTCCGTTTCCCAGAGCATGAGTTAGGCTTCGACCCACGGAGACAGACAGTGTACTTCCAAATCAGTCCGTGAGTGCTCTGCTGGGGAAGTGGCCTGGCCTTAATGCCTGGCTTTCCTTGCCTCTGACTACTCCACCTCCCCCACCCCCACTCCAGGCAGCTGCACTTCTCACCTGAGGAGGTACTGGGCATGGTTCTCAATTACTCCCGGTCCCTGGCTGAGGATTTTGCAGGTGAGAGGGCAAGGTGGGGGCCAGTGGAGGCCAAGTTCCCTAGGGTCTGAAATGGGGGCAATTTTGCCTCCCAGGGAGTATCTGGCAGTGTCTGAAGACATTTTTGGTTGTCAGAACTGGGGAGTTGCTCTTGGCATTTATGGAATAGAGGCTAGGGATGCTTCCAAATATCCTACAAGGCACAGGAGAGCCCCCACAACAAAGAATTATCTGGTCCAAAATGTCAATAGTGCCAAGACTGGAAACTCATCTAAGGTATGGTGCGCTGGTGGGAGCCCTGTTCTGTTGTCCTCTGTAGAGCAGCCTATCAAGGATGCAGTGATCACTGTGCCAGCCTTCTTCAATCAGGCTGAGCGCCGAGCTGTGCTGCAGGCTGCTCACATGGCTGGCCTCAAAGTGCTGCAGCTCATCAATGACAACACTGCCACCGCCCTCAGCTACGGTGTCTTCCGCCGGAAAGATATCAATACTACTGCTCAGGTGAGCCAGGGAGGAACTTCTGACTAGACTTGCAAGGTGGCTTGTTCTGAGGATGGAGGCTGCTGGGCTTGTTTTGCATCTTGTTGGCATAGACAGCGTCCTTTCAGCCTCATTGGAGTTGCTAGGCTTTCATGAGAGTTGGTGCAATCCCTTGAAAGCAGGCAGGCACCCTGCAGTTGGATAAGGTTCCTGTGACATTTGCATTGATGTCTCTACAGAATATCATGTTCTATGACATGGGCTCAGGCAGCACTGTGTGCACCATTGTGACCTACCAGACAGTGAAGACTAAGGATGCAGGGATGCAGCCACAGCTACAAATCCGGGGAGTGGGGTAAGTGGATGCTGGGAGGAAGGCTGCTTGCTAAAAGATGCTCAGGTCAGGGCTACCTTCTTGGAGGGGCAACTGCTTCACTTTCCTGCTCCTTGCAGGAGTGCTCTCCTGGTTAAAGCATCAATGATTGTGGGGTTCCTCTCCCAAAGAACAAGGGGAAGATGGAGATGGAGAAGAACAGATTGAAAGGCAGGGAATTTACTGAATTTCTTCTAAGAAAATCCACCAGGCTATCAGCTGTATATACGATGTCAGATTCGATCTTTTTTTCACTCTTGTCATTTCCAATTCACTTAAATAACCTCATCTTGTTTTATTTCTTGAGCTCATCCTTTTCCATCCATCTCTACCACTACCACTCTAGTTTAAGGTACCATTGCCTCTTACCTGCAGAATTCCAAGGATCTCCTGCTTCCAGGGGGCCTCCCTCCCGTTCTTTTTCCACATTGCAGCCAGAAGGTTCCTTTCAAAATACCAACCTGATTATAATCCATTTCTTTAAAAACCCTTCAGTGGCTCCAAACCTTTACCTCGGACTATGAGGCTATGCCTGTGTGCTTGTCTCTAACCCTGAGCCTCTTGTTCTTTGAGCTTCAACATACCTGCCCTCCTTTGGAACTTAACATCCTCTCTGCCATCTCAGGGTCTTTATGCATATTGTTTCCTTTGTCTAGAATGTTCTTTCCACTTCACCTAGTTAACTCCCACTCACCCTTTAGGTTTCAGCTCAAGCATCTCTTCTTCACAAAACATTCCCTGACGTCTCTTAAGTAGCTGAAATTTCCCATGTATAAGTTCTAATAGCATTTTCTGCCTCTCCTTTATAACACGTGGGGTGGTTAAAATTTTACGTTTATATAATTCTTTGATTGCTGGAATGTAAATTCCTTGAGAGCAGGAATCCTGTGTTTTTTCTTCTCATAATTGTATCCCCAGAGACAAATAACATTGATGCCCAGTAATTACGGTTGAATGAGTGGATGGGTGAATTGTACCTGTGAAGCATTGCCATGTAGGATGAAAGTCAGGTTCTTGTACAGATGAAGAGATCCCATGTGTTCTTCACACTTGTCCCTGTTCCCTTTCTGAATAGGTTTGACCGCACCCTGGGGGGCCTAGAGATGGAGCTCCGGCTGCGTGAGCACCTGGCTGGGCTTTTCAATGAGCAGCGCAAGGGCCAGAGAGCAAAGGATGTGCGGGAGAACCCCCGTGCCATGGCCAAGCTGCTACGTGAGGCTAATCGACTCAAAACTGTCCTGAGCGCCAATGTTGACCACATGGCACAGGTGTCCACACATAGCTGGTTGAGGGCAGTATTCCCCACCTCGAGGGTAGATGACCTCACTATCCTGAGCTAGGCTACTTGTGCCTGGTGTGGCCCATCCCTTCTTCCCGTGCCTTCTGCCATCCTCCTAAAGTCCTGTTCCCTTGGTTTCTGACTGCACACTTAGAAAGCTAGACTTGGGCAAAAACTGACACTTTTCATCCTCCCCCAGATTGAGGGCCTCATGGACGATGTGGACTTCAAGGCAAAAGTGACTCGAGTGGAGTTCGAAGAATTGTGTACAGACTTATTTGAGCGGGTGCCTGGGCCTGTGCAGCAGGCCCTCCAGAGTGCTGAAATGAATTTGGTGAGGGGGTAGTCAGTTGCAGGTGGGCCTGGGGTAGGAGACAAATGGGATAGAAAGTAATTAGATGGCAGGAGAAGGGACAGAAACGGAAGAGTCCGTGCTAAGGAGGACGGTCAGCTGTGTCCCATCTCACATTATTTCTCCTTCTGCAGGATGAGATTGAGCAGGTGATCCTGGTGGGTGGGGCCACTCGGGTCCCCAAAGTTCAGGAGGTACTGCTGAAGGCTGTGCGCAAGTGAGTGTGGGGGCTAGGACTCGAGGGCTGAGCAGCTGGAGGGCTGAGGGGAGGGAGGCCAGGCTGGGAGCTACAGTATAGATGGTGCTGAAGCCTGGGACTTTGACAGGGAGGAGCTGGGGAAGAACATCAACGCAGATGAAGCAGCTGCTATGGGGGCTGTGTACCAGGCAGCTGCGCTCAGCAAAGCCTTTAAGGTGAAGCCATTTGTAGTCCGAGACGCAGTGATCTATCCCATCCTGGTGAGTTAACCTGTCTGATCAGGTGACAAGCTCCCTTTATCTCTCCAAGTGTGATCTCCCCTTTTGTCTGCTCTAGCTTGTCCTTTATTTTTCTGCCAGTTGGTATTCCCCACCCACCCTTGCCCCAGAACCTGCTCTGGTTCTCCAGTGTGCCTCCTCTGTCTGCTGTGTAGGTGGAGTTCACAAGGGAGGTGGAGGAGGAGCCTGGGGTTCATAGCCTGAAGCACAATAAGCGTGTTCTCTTCTCCCGGATGGGGCCCTACCCTCAACGTAAAGTCATCACCTTTAACCGCTACAGCCATGATTTCAACTTTCACATCAACTATGGTGACCTCAGCTTCCTGGGGCCTGAGGATCTTCGGTGAGGCGGTGGGGTGGGGCAGGATGGGAGCTCCAGGGAGGGAGAACTTGGGGCCTACAGAGTTAAGGAGGAGGGTCAACTGTGTGCTTTCCCATCTCACTTTCTTTTTCCCTCTACAGGATAAGATTGAGCAGGTGATCCTGGTGGGTGGGGCCACAGAGGAAGCAGGCTGTGGGGTTGGGGTTGCATAGAGTTTCTTCTCCAGAGGGTGCTCCCCTCCTGAGTGTCCCCAGGGAGGGCCGCGACGTCTCATGCCAGGAGGCTGTGTAGTCTAGAGCTGGGGGCAAGTTGAGTGGGTTCCCCTGAACTGCTCTCTCCTCCCAACCAGGGTATTTGGCTCCCAGAATCTGACCACAGTGAAGCTAAAAGGTGTGGGTGAGAGCTTCAAGAAGTATCCCGACTACGAGTCCAAGGGCATCAAGGCTCACTTCAACCTGGATGAGAGTGGGGTGCTCAGCCTCGTCAGGGTGAGCGCAGAGGGAGAGCCTGTGTGCTGGGCAAGGGCCCAGGCCTCACCAGCTTTTCCCAAAGCAGTTCTACATGGTATTAAAGATGTGAGAAATGAAAAGGGTTTGGGGATTAGATATATCTTGACTCTAAATAAAGCTAACCAGGGATTTGGTGTGGGCCTTCTTATAGCCTGTAAATGCTTATGGACATTGTAAATTTCAGGATCTATACAATGGCTGAGGAACCCAGTTTCAAAGAACAATTCTGAGGGTTAATATCTTTTAGAACATCCTATGGGAAATAATAGCCCATTGTGCTGAGTGGAGATGTGCAGCGCTCTGGGACAAAATAAAAGCTGTGATCCTGTCCTCAGAGGGGTCATAGTCAAAGGGGGGCAGGGTGACTTGATCCAAGACGATTTAGAAGAAGGCAGGCAATATCTCATGCCAGGAGGCGAGAGAATAGGACAGCACAGCTAGGAATCATGGATGTGCATAAGTGGACCCCTACCATGGCTGAAGGTTTGTGGAGAAAAGGTGGTTTCATATGTACGTTTCTTCATCTTCAACCCCTGTTTTCAGGTGGAGTCTGTGTTTGAGACACTGGTGGAGGACAGCCCAGAAGAAGAATCAACTCTGACCAGTAAGATGCACACACGTGTGTGTGTGTGAGAGAGAGAGAGGGAGAGGGAGAGAGAAAGAGAGGAAGGATATACTTGTGTACGTTTTGGGTAGGCGAGCAGGCCTTGCCCTTGGGTTAGGAGATAGAGTCACTGCTGTGATATCCTTTGAGTCTTTGGGCTTTTTCCCCCTAGAACTGGGCAACACCATCTCCAGCCTGTTTGGAGGTGGCACCACATCAGATGCCAAAGAAAATGGTACCGACACTGTCCAGGTAAGGCCAGGGTGGAGCCAGGAAAGCATGAAAGATGGTGTGGGGGCAGGGAGTTGGGATGGGCATCCTAGCTCCCTAGGGTTTAATAGCTCTCCCCTTCCTCTCAGCTCATGCTGAGTAACCATAAAACCTTTCTCTGCGCTCTGAGCTGTCCCTGTGCGCAAGGTCCAAGGCCAATTTTCCTCATCTCCAGATCCTTCTCCTTTGTCTAACTAGACTGCTGCAGTCTAAATGGCCCACTGCCCGTTTCCATACAGTTGTCCTCTGTCTATCCCCAAGCTGTGAGTCCCTTTAAAGCAGAGCCGGGGGACCTGGCATTGCTGAGCTGGTCCTGCTCCATAGGTCCTGACTATCCTCTGTGGTGTGTTTGTGATTGTGTCCCAGGAGGAAGAAGAAAGCCCTGCTGAGGGGAGCAAGGATGAGCCTGGAGAGCAAGCGGAGCTCAAGGAGGAAGCTGAGGCCCCAGTGGAGGACACCTCTCAGCCTCCACCCCCTGAGCCTAAGGGAGATGCAGCCCCTGAGAGAGAACAGGCCACAGACAAAGAAAATGGTGAAAAGTCTGAGGCCCAGGTAAGCTGCAGGCAGAGTCAGGCCAGGCTGGCCCCAGAGGCTGAGGGAGCAGATGCCTGTCTTGTTTCTCATTTCCTTGAGCCCTGCCAGTGAAGAATAGAAGGGCCTAAGCTTTTGCTGATATCCTTATCTTTTTCCCCCATAGAAGCCAAGTGAGAAGGGGGAGACAGGGTCTGAGGGTATTTCTCCAGCCCCTGAGGAAGAAAAGAAGCAGAACCTGGCCAGGAAGCAGAGAATGGTAGCAGAGATTGGGGTGGAGCTGGTTGTTCTGGACCTACCTGACTTGTCGGAGGATGAGCTGGCCCGTTCAGCACAGAAGTGAGTAAAGACTGGAAGTGTGTGTGTGGTGGCCATGGTGTGCAGTGGTGCCTCTGGGAGGGAGAGCTCTCTGACCAGGGCCCGAGTTCAGCACACCCTCTCCCTCATGCCTGTCTCCTCTTGTCCCACAGACTTCAGGATTTAACAGTCCGCGACCTAGAGAAGCAGGAACGGGAGAAAGCTGCCAACAGCTTGGAAGCTTTCATCTTTGAGACCCAGGTTAGTCGGCTGGGCGGCGCACTTGCTCCAGGACCTGTATCGGGGAGGCTATGGCTCTCAGGAGCTCACTGCATGCTTGCACTTGTGTGCACCTCTCTAGGACAAGCTGTACCAGCCCGAATACCAGGAAGTGTCCACCGAGGAACAGCGTGAAGAGATCTCTGGGAGACTCAGCGCTGCTTCCACCTGGCTGGAGGATGAAGGCTTTGGGGCCACCACAGTGGTGAGGGTCCTCCCAGGACATGGCGGGTAGGATGGGAGCTCTCTCCAGGATCGGAGAAAATGAGAAGAGCTGGGGTGTAAGACTATAAAGAAGGCTAGAGGGCTGGCTCCAGGGCTACCCTGTTATTATCCTTTCAACCCCTCTACCCACTCCTACCCCCATACATCAGATGTTGAAGGAGAAGCTGGCTGAGCTGAGGAAGCTGTGCCAAGCGTTGTTTTTTCGGGTGGAAGAGCGTAAGAAGTGGCCTGAACGGCTATCAGCCCTTGATAATCTCCTCAACCATTCCAGCATGTTTCTCAAGTGAGCAGCCCCGTTGCCCTTTCTTCCTGATTCAGTCCTGCCAAGCTCACCGATTCTGATTCTCATCAGCTTCCCCTCCCCACACCCACACCCCATTTCCCACTTCCTTCTGTGATTGTCTCCCCTCTGGCTTCCAGGGGAGCCCGGCTTATCCCAGAAATGGATCAGATCTTCACCGAGGTGGAGATGACGACGTTAGAGAAAGTCATCAATGAGACCTGGGTAATTCCTGTGTAAAAACTTAACTGGGTACTTAACTGGCAAACTGTGCCATTCTAGGCAGCACAGGAGATGCAGAGCAGTGGAGACGCAGCAGCCCCGGCCTCCTGGCTTAGCAGCTAATTGGGAAGGCGAAAAAAGATGTTTGCGTTTGAGACATTGTCTGATTAGTCCCAAACAAGGATCAGAACCCTGAGTGGTCAGATGGGAGGAGCAACAGAGCCCATCCCTCTGAGATTAGAGAATACTGCTTTGAGGAGCTGGGGCTTGAGCTGGACTCAGAAAGTGGGCCACGGTTTGGACAGGTGAGAATGATTTTCATGTGAAGCAGAAACTGTTTTGGATATGTGGGGACTTTTTGAACCAGAGCTCAGAAGTAAAAAGACTAGAAGGGAACAATCAGGAGGTTCAGCTGTAGTTAGTACAAAGTAATAGGATATAAGCCAGAAACATGTAGTTTGAGACTTCCTTGCGGAGAGCATCAAATGCCATTCTGAGGAGTCCACTTAACCCTGTGGGACTGACGGCCAGAGGTGGCAGAGTGACTTGAGGTCCGACAGAAGAGCCTGAGGCTGGTTGTGGGAATGTTTCGTCCGGAACAGAGATGTCTCCTGTCTCCATGGTTAGCTCTGAGCCTGTTCTGGCCTTACCCACAGGCCTGGAAAAATACAACGATGGCCGAGCAGGCCAAGCTTCCCGCCACAGAGAGGCCTGTGTTGCTCTCAAAAGACATTGAGGCCAAGATGATGGCCCTGGACCGTGAGGTGCAGTATCTGCTCAATAAGGCCAAGTTTGCCAAGCCGCGGCCCCGGCCCAAGGACAAGAATGGGACCCGGGCAGAACCCCCACTCAATGCCAGTGCCAGTGACCATGGAGAGAAGGTCATCGGTCCACCAGGTGAGCACAAGGTGCCTGGTTCCAGGTACTACTGGGCAGAAAGAAAGTCTCCTTTCCCTCCTGGGACTACATTTTGCTCCTGGTTTCCCTCCAGGCCAGTCTGAAGATGCACAGCCCATTTCAGAGCCTGACAAAGCGACTCGTGAGTTGGGGAATCTGGGAATATGGACGTCGCTTAGCCTAGGGGTTGGCAAACTGGCAGGCACATCCTGTTTCTGAACAGCCCATGAGCTAGCTACGAATGATATTTATATTTTTAGGTTATTAAAAAAACAAGAATATGCAAAGAGACTGAGTATGGCCAACAAATACTAAAAGATTTACTATCTGGCTCTTTACAGAACAAGTTTGCCAACCCCTCCTTTAGCCCCTTACCCCTTTCTGCAGACACTAAACTATTCCTTCCCAAAAGCAGGATCTGAACCTCTGGAGTTAGAAGGTGCTGGAGCAGGTGAGGGTGGAACGGGGAATGTGCCAGGAAGCCTGGTGGTTTCTGGGGAAAATATCTGCTCAGGACCAGGGCCAGTTACCTCCATTTCACCTGCTGTCATTCCTTTGTCTCCCCAACTCCCAACAGAATCTGAACAGAAGGAGCAGTCAACAGAACAGAAGCGAACTTTGAAGAATGATGAACTATAACCCCCTCCTTCCAGTTCCCCATTCATCCCCACCCCCTTCTCCTACCACCTCTATTTATTAAACATTGAGGGTTGGGGGGAGGGGTTGGTCCTGCCCTCAGAGGCTTAAGTTCCTTTTCTCTCACCTGTGATTGGAGGTGTATAGAAGGGGAAGGAAGGGACTACTCACCAGTCCTTTCAGAGTAGTTCTGTGGTTAAAACTGAAATTGTTCTATTCCCCAACCCCACCCCCAGTTCCCTACCTATCCAGGTCCAAATTTGGGAAAAATCACTATTATGTCTTAATTCGTTGCCTGTGGGTAGGTGAGAGAATGCCTGTCAGTGGTTGGCAGACCTGTTAGTGGGAAGAATGTCCTGGATTATTAGAGAGTCTCCAGTCTTCAATCATCCTCATTTCTTTCGTCTTCTACCACGAAATCAGTGTCACCCAAGGGCCAGTGTCTACAGAGCCTTGGTTACAAGGTTTGGTTTCTGAGTGCCTGTCTATGCTCTTTTCTCCTCCAAGTTCTTCTTTTGCCCTAAGAAAACTGCCATCCCCATTGACTCTTCTTCCTGTAGGTTTCCTTGGCTTCCTGTTGCAAATTAGGCTGTCTCTTGCCCAACGCCCTTATATCTGGACTGGCTAAAGTAAATCTGGGTCTATTCCCACATGCACGTATGACCCCTAGTGGCCAGAGTAAATGGAGAAAGTGAAGAAGGGAAACCAGCCACTTCTCCAGGGCATCAGCTGTGTGAAAACCATGTAGCTCCCACCTGTGGACTCTTGGGCCCAGGAATGCCATGCGGAGTGACTTGGCATGGAATGCCAGCATCCTGCAAGCACAGTCAAAATCTGCATCTTCCCGGTATCCTGGTACTCTGTCCCTTTGACTACCTGCCCCCCTTTCTTTCCTGTTATTCTGCCCTCCCAGTCATAGCCTTTCCCTCACTCTCTGGGCTGACCAAAATGTGCTTTCTACTGTGCGCCCCTATCCTAAGACTCTGGGGGAAGGAGAGAACAGGATGTGAATGTGAAAACGGCACCTTGCTCTCCTTGAGGCAGGCTTTGTGGGTAAAGGAAGAGGCTGGCTTTCTTTTGTGTATTGCTCTGCTAGGATGGGGGCCCCTTACCCACCATGCTGATGTTGGGGAGCCCGTCCTTCAGTATTCTGTCTGTAACAGGAGCTAGGGCTGCCACCCCGGTTCCCAGGGCAAAGGGGAGCCTAGTTGTGTCTCTTTTATTCCTTTTTTTTTTTTTTTTGCCACATTGGCAGAAATTAGACCTAAGGGTCCCACCCTGTCCTTTATGTTTTAGTTCTTTCACTAGCAGTTGAGGCTGGTTGGACAGGTTTGAATCAAATTATACTTTGCTCCATTGTTAATTGAGAAACTTTCAATAAAATATTATTTTCTACAGTTTTTGTGTTGTGGTTTTAAAAATTGTGTTTATTTTTTGACTAAAGGATGTTTATTGTAGAAAAATTGTAAGAAGTTTGAATAATAAATTAAAGTTACCGATAATACTATCACCAAAACATTATTAACATTTTGGACTTAGTTGAGATTCATATATGGACGTTTTTTTCATGAAAACAAAATGGTTTTTTTTCACCTGACATTATTTGGACCCCTATGTTATTTTTACTTAACTTCCATTTCTAAGGTAACAACCCCACTTTACAAAATAAGAAATCGACAGTCCGTAAGAGGTTCAATATTTTGTCCAAGGGATTACAGATGTTAAGTGCCTAAGCTAGATTTGATCTTAATAACTCTGACCCATTAGCTTTTGCTGTTACTACTCTGTTACAAGAATGTGTTGCTAGAAATTCACCATTCATAGACAATTTGGATTGTGTCAGTTGTGATGGAGCTATATTTTACCAAAAACAGATCACTCTAGTCATTAATCATTTACCTATCTAAGCAGTTGAACAATGGCTATGGAGTTTATATTTTTCTCTAAAGGTTGAACAGTTCAGACAAGTTTTGAACCTGGAAGTCTTTTTTTAATAGACTTTATTTTTTAGAGTAGTTTTAGGTTCACAGCAAAATTGAGCAGATAGTACAGAGAGTTCCCGTATGCCCTCTGGCCTTACACACGCACAGCCTCCAGCTATCAATATCCCACACCAGAGTGGGACGTTTGTTACAAATGAACCTATGCCTCATTATCACCCCAAATCCATAGATTACACTAGGGCTCTCTCGGTGTTGTGCATTCTTCGGGTTTGGACAAACGTATAATGACATGTACCCACCATTATAGTATCATGCAGAGTAGTTTCACTGCCCTGAAAATCCTCTGTGCTCTGCCTCCTTTCCCTCTAACCCCTGGCAACCACAGGTCTTTTTACTCTCTCCGTAGTTTTGCCTTTTCCAGAATGTCCGAGTTAGAATCACACAGTACGCAGCCTTTTCAGATAGGCTTCTTGCACTTAGTAATATGCAGTTAAATTTCCTCCATGTCTTTTCATGGCCTGATAGCACATTTCTTTTTAGTACTGAATAATCCATTGTCTGGATGTGTCACAGTTTATCCATTCACCTACTGAAGGACATCTTGTGTTGGTTTTCTAAGTTTCAGCAATTGTGAATAAAGGTGCTATAAATAAAGATCCACGTTCAGGTTTTAAGTTTTCAACTTATTTGGATGGATATATATGTATATATATATTTGAAGTTAATACCATAGGCATGCCATTAGCAATTCTTGAATATAAAAATAACAGAGCTTTTTGATAGACAGTATCTTTAAAGGGTTGATTTTGATTCTTCTCGTTCCTATCAGGTGGGCATTACTAACTGCGATAACACTGAGTAGGTATACCACAGTTTACTTAATCTTTCCTCTGTTACTACACACCTAGGATGTTTTCTGCTTTTCAGAATTATAAACAACAGTGACTACCTTTGGGCATAAGATTGTTTCATTATCTCTTAGGTTACATTACAAGGTAGCAATATTTAATACATTGGTTCTCAATCGGGCAGTTTTACTAGGGGATATTTGACACTGGAGACATTTTTGGCAGGCATAATTGGTGGGTGGGAAGAAGGGGGTTATTGGTATCTAGTGAATAGATGGCAAGGATGCTGCTAAACATCCTACAGAACATTCTCCAGGATACACGATATTTTGGGCCACAAAACAAGTCTTAATAAACTTTAATAGACTGAAATCTTACAAAGCATCTTCACTGACGGTGGAATGAAGCCAGAAACCAATAGAAGGGAAACTGGAAAATTCACAAATATGTGGAAATTAAACACTACACTCTTAAATATCCGATGGATCAAAGAAGAAATCACAAGGGAAATTAGAAAATACTTTGAGACAAATGAAAATAAAAACAACAAAAAGATCAGGGGTTGGGGCCCGGGGGCCAGCCCAGTGGCTCAGGCGGTTAGAGCTCCATGCTCCTAACTCCGAAGTCTGCCGGTTCGATTCCCACATGTGCCAGTAGGCTCTCAACTGCAAGGGTGCCAGTTCAATTCCTCGAGTCCCACAAGGGATGGTGAGCAGCGCCCTCTGCAACTAAAATTGAACACGGCACCTTGAGCTGAGCTGCCGCTGAGCTCTTGGATGGCTCAGGTAGTTGGAGCGCATCCTCTCAACCGCAAGGTTGCTGGTTTGACTCCCACAAGGGATGGTGGGCTGTGCCCCCTACAACTAGTAACAGCAACTGAACCGGGAGCTGAGCTGCGCCCTCCACAAGTAAGATTGAAAGGACAACAACTTGGAAAAAAGTCCTGGAAGTACACACTGTTCCCCAATAAAGTCCTGTTCCCCTTCCCCAATAAAATTTTTTTTTAAAAAAAAAAAAAGATCAGGGGTTGGGGAGGAGGGAGGGATGAATTAGCTAGGACAGCATGGTACTATAATGGTAGTACATGTCATACATTTATCAAAACCAATGTACAACACCAAGAGTGAGCCCTAATTTAAACTGTAGATTTTGGATGATAATGATGTGTCAATGTAGTAGGTTCACTGATTGTAACAACTATAGCACTCTGGTGGGGATGTTGGTAGTGTGGAAGTCAGTGCATATGTGAGGCCAGGGGATATATGGGAACGCTGTACTTTCCACTCAATTTTTCTGTGAACAAAAAAACTGCTGGGGGACCGGCCCAGTGGCTCAGATGGTTGGAGCACCATGCTCCTAACGCCGAGGTCGCCGGTTTGATTCCCATATGGGCCAGTGAGCTGCACCCTCTACAGCTAAGATTGTGAACAACTGTTCTCCCTGGAACTGGGCTGCTGTGAGCAGCTGGAGGTCTGTGTAAGCTGCCGTGAGGAGCTGCCACGGGCTGCAGAGTGCTGCTGCGGGCTACCGAGTGCCTCCGTGAGTGGCTGGTGGCCGGCGAGAGCTGCTGTGAGCGACCAGCGACCGGCAGACTACTCAGCCAGGGGGAGCGCAAGGCTCATAATACCAGCATGGGCTAGGGAGCTGTGTCCTACACAACTAGACTAAGAAACAATGGTTTGAACCAGAGTTGGGGGGCAGGGGAGGCAGAAGAAGGGGGGGAAAACTGCTGTAATAAATAAAATCTATTAAACACACATGCACAAACACACAACCTAATCAAAACTTGTAAGATTCAGTGAAAACTTCACAGAGGGAAATTTATAGCAGTAAGTACATGCCTACATATAAATATATGCCTATGTATAAAAAGAAGAAATATCTCAAATCAACATTCTAACTTCCCATCTTAAAGTAGAAAAACAAAAGCAAACTAAACCCAAATGAAGGAGATAAAGAAGATTAAAGCAGAGTTAAACAAAATAGAAAAAAAAAGAGAAAAATCAATGAAGCAAAAATTAGTTCTTTGAAAAGATTGACAAATCTTTAAGATAAACTGACTAAAATAGAAAAAAGAGAAAAGTCTCAAATTACTAAAATCAGAAATGAAAGGGGATATCACTGCTAATTTTACAAAAACAAAACAGATTGTAAGAGAATACCATGAATAACTGTAGGCCAACGAAGTGGATAATCTAGATGAAATGGACAAATTACTAGAAACACACAAACTACCAAAACTAACTCAAGAAGAAATAAAAAATCTTAATAGACCTGTAAGGCATAAGGAGATTGAATCAGTAATCAAAAACCTACAACAAAGAAAACTTTGAGACCAGATGGTTTCACTGATGAATTCTATCAAACACTTAAAGAAGAATTAACACCAATCTTTCTCAGACTCTTCCCAAAAATTGAACAGGAGGGAACACTTCCTATCTCATTTTGTGAGGCAAGCATTAGACTGATACAGAAACCAGAACAGGACACTACAAGATGAGGAAACTATAGATAAAAATCCCTTATGAATAAAGAGGCAAAAATCCTAAAAATAATAAGTAAATAAATAATAAATCTAGCAAACTGAATTAAGCAGCATATTAAAAGAATTGCATACTAAAACCAAATGAGACTTATCCCAGGAATGCAAAGGTGGTTTAATATATGAAAATCAGTCAATGTAATACACCATATTAATAAGATGAAGGACAAAACACATGATCATCTCAATTGATGCAGAAAATGCATTTGACAAAAATCTATCATTCTTACATGATAAAATCTCTTAAAAATAGAAAATTGTCTCAACTTGATGAAGCCCATGTATGAAAAACCCACAGCAAACATCATACTCAATGATAAAAGACTGAAAGCTTTTTCTCTAAGATCAGGAATAAGACAGGATGTTCACTTTTACCACTTCCATTTAACATGGCACTAAAAATTGTAGTCAGAGCAATCAGGCAAGAAAAGAAATAAAAGGCAGCCAAATTTAAAAGGATGGAATAAAACTATCTCTGCTTGCAGATGACTTGATCTTATATGTAGAAACCCAAAAGAATCCTGAGAAAATCTATTAGAGCTAATAAAAATTCAACAAAATTGCAAGATACAAAATCAACACTCAAAGACCAGTTGTATTTCTATACACTGACAATGAACGAACCAAAAAGGAAATTAGCAAAACAATTCCATTTACAATAGCATCAAGAAGAATACAATACTTAGGAAAAAAATTAACCAAGGAAACACAAGACTTATGCACTGAAAACTACAAAACACTGCTGAAGGAAATTAAAGAAGACCTAAACAAATAGAAAGACATCCATGTTCATGGATTGGAAGACTTACTATTGGTAAAATGATAATACTCCCCAAATTGACCTATCAAAATACCATCAGGTTTCTTTGCAGAAATTGATAATATGATCTTAAAATTCAGGTGGCAATCCAAGGAACTAAAATAGCCAAAACAGTCTTGAAAAAGAATAAAACTGGAGCACCCACACGTCCCAGTTTTAAAACTTACTACAAAGCTACAGTAACTAAAACAGTGTAGTACTGGTATATGGATACACATATAGACTAATGGAATAGAATTGAGAGTCCAGAAATAAACCTTCACATATACAATTAAGTTTTGACAAGGGTGTCAAGAGCATTCAAAAAGAGAAGAACAGTCAGTTTCTTCAACAAATGGTGCTGGGAAACTGGATATCCACATGCAAAAGAATAAAATTGGAACATAACTTTATGCCATGTACAAAAATTAACCCAAAACTGATCAAACACCTAAACTTAAGAGCTAAAACTATAAAACACAAAGAGGAAAACGGAGATTTGGACTTGGGCAATAGTTTCATAAATATGTCACCAACAACATAAGCAATAAAGAAAAATAGATAAATTGGACTTTATCAAAATTAAAAATTTTTGGGTATCAAAGGACATTATCAAGAGAGTAAAAAAGAAACCCACAGAATGGGAGAAAATATTTGCAAATCATATATCTAATAAAAGCTAAGTACCTAGGCTATATAAAGAACATCTACAACTCAACTGCAACAAGAAAAAAAACAATCCAACTTAAAAATGGGCAAATGATTTGAATACACATTTCTTCAAAGATATACAGATGTCAATATACACATGAAAACGTGCTCAACTTCATTATTCTTCAGGGAAATGTGAATAAAAACCACAGTGAGATACCAATAACACCTGCTAGAGATGTAAGATAACTATAATAATAATTAAGAAGAAAAATAACTAGTATTGATGAGGCTGTGGAAAAATTAGAATCTTCACATATTGGTGGTGGAAATGTAAATGGGCAGCCTCTGTGGAAAAGTTTGTTTCTCAAAGTTAAACCAGAAATTCCACTTCTAGACATACATCAAAAATTTTTTTTGAAAAGAATAACAAGAATTTATGTTTGCACAAAAACCTAAAAGGTTGAAAACAGGAACTCAAACAGATACTTGTACTCATATACAGATGTTCATAACAGCAATATGCACAATAGCCAAAATGTGGAAAAGCCCAAGTATCCATCAACAGATTAATGAATAAACAAAATGTGGTTTACCCATATAGTGGATAATATTCAACCATGAAAAGAAACTAAGTTCTGATACATGCTACAACATAGATGAACCTTGAAAACACAAAAGAAGAGAAAGAAGCCAAGCATAAAAGTACACATATTGTATAATTCTGTTTATATGAAATGTCCCAAATAGGTAGATTCAGAGACAGAAAGTAGATTAGTGACTATTAAGGACTAGGGGAAGACGGGAATAGGGAGTGACTGCTAATAGATACTAGGATTCGTTTTCAGTCCACAAAAATGTTCTCTTTTTTTTAAGTTTTATTTTATTTTTTAAAATTAATTAATTTTATTCATTTATTCATTTATTTATTTATTTATTTATTTAAGGAGGGCACAGCTCCCAGTGGCCCATGCAGGGGTTGAACTGGCAACCTTGCTGTTATCAGCACCGCGCTCTAACAAACTGAGCTACTCGGCCAACCCTGTGAAAATGTTCTTGAATTAGATAGCAGTGATGGTTGTACAACCCTGTGAATATACTAAAACCATTGAGTTATACACTTTAAAATGTGAATTTTATGCTATGTGAATTGTCTCAATTTTACAAGATGTATACATAGTATTCTTATTTTTAAATTTAGCTCTATGTTTAGTTATAGTCATATTATAAAAGGGGACACATATATATATATATATATATATATATATATATATATATATATATATATATATAATTTTGCAGGGCAGAGTAGTGATTTATTTCCTATTTTTCTTAATCAGTATTTTCAATTTTTAGCTTTTCAGTCTGCCTTTGATAGACTGTATTGTAGTTTGTTTTCTATTTCATTAACTTTTGCTCTTATCTTTGTTTTCTTCTACTTTTTTTGGATTTATCCTTTTTTAAAAAAATCTTAAGTTAGACACTTGGCCTATTAATTTTTAGCCACTTTTCAAATATATGAAAGTCTATTTGGAAATTTTGAAATTTCCAAATATCCTGTTACTGTAGCCCACAAGTTTTAATATGTAGTATTTTTATTATTTTTCAGTCGTATTAACTGATTTCCATTATGATTTCTTCTTTGATCCAATGTTATTTCAGAGTGTGGTTTTATTTCTTTTGAACAGGTAATGCATTCAAAATTCAAAATGTACTTAAAGATGTGCAGGGCAAAATCTCTCTCCTACACTTCCTCCACCATCTCCCAGCTATCCAGTTCTCTTTTTTGAAGTAATAGTATTAGCAGTTTCTTGCTTGTCAGAAGATTGTGTTTTATTTTTGTTAACCATTCTGAGAATCTTTGTTTTTGATAGGTGAATTTAATCCATTCAACTTTATTATAATTAGTCATAGACTTAGACTCGTTTCACCCATCTTTTTTTTTCTTTATCATATCCAACTTTCTATTGACTAGAGTAATTTTTTAAAAATTTTTTAACACGGGCCCCTCTCGGGGCGAACCCATTCCAGGGCGCCCTGCCCTTCACAAAGAAAAGAGAACTCTCCCCGGGGCTCCCGCCGGCTTCTCCGGGATCGGTTGCGTTACCGCACTATCTAGACTAATTTTTAATAAAATGTTTTGCTGCTCATTTGAAAGCTGTTCATTCTATGTTGATTATTCTAATGGTTGCTTCTTAATTATTAAGACCCAGATTTGTTTTTTCTCTGTCAAATCCTTAAGCATTTCAAAATTGATATTATCCTCATAACAAGGTAAATTCCTTAGTCTTAATTCCTCTAGTTACCACCGTCATGATGATATAATCTACAATTTTCTTTCTGGTTTATTATTGTATTAGTCAAGGTTCTCCAGAAAAACAGAACCAATAGGTTGTAGGGTGTGTGTGTGTGTGGGTATAAAATAAGGAATTGGCTCAAATGATTATGGAGGTTGGTGAGTCCAAAATCTGCAGTGTGAGGTGGTAGGCTGGAGACCCAGGAGATTCAATAGTGTACTTTCAGTCCAAAGGCAAGTCAATGGTGCTAATGAAGTCTGAAGGCAGTCTGTTGGAGAATTTCCTCTTATTTGGGGAAGAATCAGTCTTTTTGTTCTATTCAGGCCTTCAACTGATTGGATGAAGCCTACCCCCATTATGAAGAGCAATCCGCTTTACCCAAAGTTCACAGATTTAAATGTTAATCTCATCCAAAAACACACTCCAAGTTGACACATAAAATTCATCATCACAATTATGAATATGTTTTTTGTTTGTTTTGACTCTTGCTTTTTTAGACAAAAGTGAACTTAATTATCTTAGAATTTTTTCTTTATTTGTGTCTGATCTTTTAAGTTCTTATTTTTAGTTATTGTACTTTTCAACTTGAGAGTATCCAAGTGAGTCTTTATTGTATAGTTTCTAGTTCTCTGCTTGTCACTTGATTTCTTGGACATACTAATCACAGTTATTTTTAAGTCTGTGTTTGATAATTCCACTATCTGTATCCTCTCTGGATATATATCTATTTGATACTTTTTTCCTTATGGTCCCTTAAATCTTGTCCTTGTCAATGCCTGTTTGTTTTTTTATTGGTTGGTTCATTTTTGAGTGTCAAGCGTTGAGTATAAGGAATTGTGGAGATGATAAAAATACAAAAGGATGGGGTTTGGTGAGCTTCTGGGTTAGTGAATACATGAAGATTTGTGTAGAGTGACATGCCTGGAGAGCGCATGGAAGCTCCAAGCCCTTTGCCCCTGTCCTATGCATCTCTTCCATCTGGCTGTTCCTCAGTTATATCCTTTTATAATAAATTGGTAATCTAGGAACAAAACTAATTATAGAGATAATTTGAGGTTTTAGATGATGTTATCTTCCTTCAGAGAGACATAACTTTTGTTTATGGTAGGCAGTTAGTGTAAGGAAAAATCATCTTTAAAAAAATGTTCCCCTGGTTTCATTGAAGTGTGATTGACAAATACAATTGTAATATATTTAAAGTGTACAAAGTGATGGTTTGATATACATATACATTGTGAAATGATCCCACAGTCAAGTTAATTAACACTTCTATCACCTCACAGTTGCCTTTTTTTGTGTGTATGAGAAGAAGATCTACTGTCTTAGCAAATTTCGAGTATACAATATATTATTATTAACTATGGTCATCATGCTGTACATCATTAGATCCTCAGAACTTATTCGTCTTATAACTGAAAGTTTGTATCATTTGACCAACCTCCTCCTGTTTCCCCTACACCCAAGACCCTGACAACCACCTTTCTACTCTCCGTTAATATGAGTTTGGCTTTTGTTTTAGATTCCACATATAACTGATACCGTACAGTATTTGTCTTTCTCTGTCTGGCATATTTCACTTAGCATAATGCCCTCAGGGTCAAACCATGTTATCACAAATAGTAGAATTTTCTTCTTTTTTATGGCTAAACATTATACCAGTAAAGAAAACGTGATTTATTTAGATATAAAAAATCACATTTTCTTTATCCATTATCTGTCAGTCGACACTTAGTTTATTTCTTGGCTATTGTGAATAATTCTGCAATGTACATGAGAGTACAGATATCTCTTCAAGATAGTGATTTTGTTTCTTTTGGATAAATACCCAGAAGTGGGATTGATCGATCACATGGTTGTTCTATTTTTAAATTTTTTGAGGAAACTCCATACTGTTTTCCATAATGTCTGTACAGATTTACATTCTCACTGTCAGTGTACAAGCATTTCCTTTGCTCCACATCTTCACCAATACTTGTTATTTCTTCTTTTTGATAAGACATCCTAAGAGGTGTGAGGTGCTAACTCATTGTGGTTTTGATTTGCATTTCCCTAATAGTTAGTGATGTTGAACATCTTTTAATATACACCTTAGTCATTTGTAGGTTTTCTTTGGAAAAATGTCTAGTCAGATCCTTTGCCTATTTTAAAAATTGGGTTATTTGTCTTTTGGGATTTTGTTTATTTGTTTTTTGCTATGGAGTTGTATAAATTCCTTATGTATTTTGGATATTACCTCCTTATCAGATATGTGGATATGTGGTTTGCAAGTATTTTCTCTCCCATTCTGTACATTGCCTTTCTTTCTTTCTTTCTTTCTTTCTTTCTTTCTTTCTTTCTTTCTTTCTTTCTTTCTTTCTTTCTTTCTTTCTTTCTTCCTTCCTTCCTTCCTTCCTTCCTTCCTTCCTTCCTTCCTTCCTTCCTTCCTTCCTTCCTTCCTTTCTTTTCTCTCTCTCTCTCTCTGTCTCTCTCTTTCTCTCTCTTTCTTTCTTTTCTCTCTCTCTCTGTCTCTCTCTCTCTGTCTCTCTCTCTGTCTCTCTCTGTCTCTCTCTCTCTCTCTCTCTCTCTTTCTTTCTTTTCTCTCTCTCTCTGTCTCTCTCTCTCTCTCTCTGTCTCTGTCTCTCTCTCTGTCTCCCTCTCTCTCTCTCTCTGTCTCTGTCTCTCTCCCTCTCCCTCTCTCTCTCTCTCTTTCAGGAGGGCGCAGCTCACAGTGACCCTTGCGGGGATTGAACCTTGGTATTATCAGCACCATGTTCTAACCAACTGAGCTAACTGACCACCCAGAGTACATTGCCTTTTAATTTTGTTGCTTATTTCCTTTGCTGTGCAGGAACTTTTTAGTTTGATGCAGTCCCACGTGTTTGTTTTTGCTTTTGTTGCCTGTGCTTTTGGTGTCAAATCCAAAAAATTATTTCCAAAGCTAATGCCAAGCCAATGTTTTCTTCTAGGAGTTTTACAGTTTCAGGCCTTACATTTAAGTCTTTAATCCATTTTTTTCCCTGGTATAGAGCTGTCCTTCATTCTGAAGTCCTTAATCCATTTTGAGTTGATTTTTGTGTATAGTGTATAACATAGGAGTCCAATTTTTTTTTTAATTTTATTTTTTTTATTGGGGAAGGGGAACAGGAGTTTATTGGGGAACAGTGTGTACTTCCAGGACTCTTTCCAAGTCAAGTTGTTGTCCTTTCAATCTTAATTGTGGAGGGTGCTGTTCAGCTTCAAGTTGTCCTTTCAGTCTTATTTGTGGAGGGCGCAGCTCAGCTCCAGGTCCAGTTGCCGTTGCTAGTTGCAGGGGGCGCAGCCCACCATCCCTTGTGGGAGTCAAACCGGCAACCTTGTGGTTGAGAGGATGTGCTCCAACCACCTGAGTCATCTGGGAGCTCAGCAGCAGCTCAGTTCCAGGTGCCGTGTTCAATCTTAGTTGCAGGGGGCGGAGCCCACCATCCCTTGTGGGACTCGAGGAATTGAACTGGCAACCTTGTGGTTGAGAGCCCACTGGCCCATGTGGATATCCTGTTTTCTCAACACTATTTATTGAAGAGAATTTTCCCATTGAGTATTCCTGTTACCTTCCTTGAAAATGAGTTGGCTATGTATGCGTGCGTTTATGATTCTGGACTCTATTCTGTTCCACTGATCTCTGTGTCCATTTTTATGCCAATACCACACTGTTTTTATTATTAGAGCTTTGAAATATAGATTGAAATCAGAAAGTGTGATGCCTCCAACTTTGCTCTTCTTGCTCAAGATTGCTTTAGCTGTTTGGGTTTTTTGTGCTTCCATGTGAATTTTAGGATTTTTTTTTTCTATTTCTGTTTAAAAGTGCCACTGGAATTTTGATAGAACTTGCATTGAATCTGTAGATAGCTTTGGGTAATACGGACATTTTAACAATATTAATTCTTCCAGTCCATAAACACAGAATATCTTTCCATTTACTGGTGTCTTCCTCAATTTCTTTCATCAATGTTTTAGAGTTTTCAGTGCACAAATCTTTTACTTACTTGATTAAATTTATTCCAAAGTATTGTATTATTTTTCATGCTGTTGTAAAAGGCATTATTTGGCTAATTTCTTTTTTCAGAGCCCATCTGGTGGTCCTGGTAGATCTGTCTCTTACTTCAACAGCGTTTGGACAGGAAAGACCAGGGGACTCCCCATTTTCCAACCTCCTCTCCAGTTGCAACCTCCAGGACCATTTTATCAGCTTTTGCCTGCCTCTGGGACCAGACAACACCATGTTTTATGGTTAGCTCCATCCATGAGCTCCCAGATTCGTCAGAATTATTCCACCAAGATGGAGGCCACTGCCAACTGCCTGGTCTACTTGCATCTGCCAGCTTCCAATGCCTACTTCCCTGTTGGCTTCTATTTCCATGGCATCATGGAGGGTGTGGGCCACTTCTGTGAGTTGACCAAAGAGAAATGAAAGGGCTCTGAGTATCTCTCTTTTTTAAAAAATTTTTATTGGGGAATATTGGAGAACAGTGTGTTTTTCCAGGATCCATTAGCTCCATGTCAAGTCGTTGTTTTCAATCTAGTTGTGAAGGGCGCAGCTCACTGGCCCATATGGGAATCAAACCGGCGACCTTGGTGTTATGAGCACTGAGCTCTAACCACTGAGTAACCAGCCGCCCTTTGAGTATCTCTTAAAGATGCAAAACCTGCCCAGCTGCCGCACCCTCCAGGACTTGGAGAAGCTGTCCCAAGATGAATGGGGTAAAATCCATCATGCCAGGGAAGCTGCCATGGCTCTGCAGGAAAATCTGAACCAGCCCTTTTGGATCTGCATGTCCTGGATTCTGCCCCCACAGACCCCCATCTCTGTGACTTGCTGGAAAGCCACTTTCTAGATGAGGAGGTGAAACCCATCAAGAAGATGGCAGCCACCTGACTAAACTCCTCAGGCTGGCCTACCCGCAGTCTGCACTGTGAGAGTATGTCTCACTCTCAAGCATGACTAGAAGCCTCCAGAGCCCAGCAGCCTTTGAGGAGCTCCTCTGCACATCCCCCCACCCCACCCCCTGTGTCAGGGTTTCTGCCTGAGCCTCTTCCTGCAACCACTAGGCAGCTTTTGAACCACTCTGGAGTCCTCTCCCAAGCCGTGAACAGAAACAATAAAGCCTTTTGCAGAAAAAAAGAAAAACTTTTTTGGGTAGTTTGTGATTAATGTATAGGAACTGGTTTTTGAGTGTTGATTTTGTATCCTACTACTTTACTGGATTTGTTTATCAATTCTCACAGTTTTTTTGTGGAATCTTTAGGGTTTTCTATATATAAAATCATGTCATCTGAAAACAGACAATTTTAAGGGTAGGGGAAGATCATCATAATCTAGTGATCTCAGGGCCATTTTACTTTCTTAAAAATTATTGAAAATTCCAAACAGGTATTGTTTACGTGGGTTATATCTATCAATATTTTTCATATTGTAAGATTAAAACAGATACTTTAAAAATATTTATGAATACATTTTAAAGTAACACTAATAAACCTACTGCTACATGTCAATGTAAATAATATTTTTATAAAAAATAATTATGTTTTTAAAATTTGTGAGAACAGTGGGATTGTTTAACATTTATGCAAATTTCTATAATGTCTGGCTTAAAATATATTCTTATATCTGCTTCTGCATTCAACATCCTGCCTATGTTGTTTTTTGGTTGAAGTCTATGAAGAACCTCCAGGCTCACACAGACATGTAGTTGGAAAAGGGAAGAGTAGGTTAATAGTCTCTTCAGATATTTGCGAATACTTTTTTTGATACTACACTAAACTAGACAAGTGGTAGTTTCTTAAAGATCGATTGCATTGTAGAATCTGAAACCAATTCAATGACCTTTCCATATGCTGTTAAGTTAAAATCTATTGGTGTATTTTGCACTTTGAGTGGATCTCTTACTTATGCATGTATTTTTAACATCATGCATTGGTCATTTGGAAAATGCTCATTCATTGAATTATGCAGATCTTCTAAATGTTAACACTTCATTACACAATACCAAAAAAAAATGATTTTTGGTAATATCACCACTGACCTCATTGGAAACGTGTTAAAAGAGTGGAAAGGTGTCAATCTCAATTTTCAAATTTTTTAGCAACAAATACTGTCAATTACTGTCCTTGAAATGACAGGATTACTTTGTTCATTTTGGAGAAAATGACTGCCAAATAGCCATAGCTGGATAACCATAGCTTGTATCTGTTGTTCTTTCAAGTAAAAATGGTGTATCATGAAAGAAGAGGCTAGTTCAGCTCACAACTCAAACCATTGCATAGGTGCTTTTCCTCAGGACCACCACTGTACTTCCATAAGCAGCAGAAGTGCTTTAGGTATACTTCATATTTCATCACACAAAACATTATAAAGACGTGTACGCAAGAGTTCAAAATTAATAAAATTTATGATTTTTAAAACTTTTTTTGTGTGTAATCAAGGACAGTCTTAAGTGAAACTGGCTTTTCTCCTTTTCCTTTTTTTTTTTTTTTAAAACTTGGGGTGTGTACTGGTGAAGAAAACAATGATTACTAACATGGTTTGATGCCACTGCCTTGATTCCATTTGCTTGATTCCATTTCCACAGCTGAATCTTCCATTTGCTTTTACATCATCAGTACAGATATTAAAATGCTAGAAAATCCCACAAGTTGTATCTCAGTATTATCATAAAGATAGTTTTGACCTCTCTGATCCCCTAAAAAAACCTCAGGGGTCTGAAGACTATGCTTTGAGAACCACTGCCTTAATCCAACCAGGGTTTGAGTTGATTTGATTGGACTGAAATCTTTGTGAAGCTTCATTTATTTCATGTTTGCCCTTATTCCTAAAATACAGTCCCTTGGGGGTCCTCACTTAATGCCTGGGCTGTTTTTCAGTGGGCCTTCTCCTTGGTGGGCCTTGAACTCCAATTTTTGTTTCCACAGTCCTAGCAGACTTCTGAAAGCTATGCTGAACTTCCCTTCCTCCCATTTGCCAATTCTTTTGAATTGGCAAATGCCATGGTGATGCAAACAACAAAATATTAGGCTCACTTCTCTGGGCTTCTCTTCATTCTGGGATCTTGACATCTGTGGCATATTTATCATAAAAAAAAATGGCTGCAGTTCTTCATCTACAACTTTTGCAATGTGATTGTGCTGTTCCTCCCAACAGAAGTACAGTCTACTTCCCCATCCCTTGACTCTTGGGTGGTCTTATAGTTTGCTTTGGCCAATAGAAAATAGCAGAAGCACTTCTGGAACCAAGGCCTCAGGAGGCCTGCATGGTTCAATTCTGTCTCAGACCCTTGCCTTGGGAATTGCCATGAGAACAAACACAAGCTACTCTGCTGGAATATGCAAGACCACATGAAGCAGAGAGGGGTTGTTTCATCTGGGCCCATCTTAGATCAGCCAGCCATGAGCCAAACCACCTGCTGACTGCAGACCCATCCGTTGAGCCTGGCTTGGATCAGCAAAACTGTCCAGCTGACCCATGGCCTCATGAATCATAATAAAATGCTTCTTGGCGGACAACCAAGATGGCGCAGTAGGTAAACGCTGTGTTTACCTTCTCTCACAACCACACCAAAATGACAGCTAATCTGCAAAACAACCATTACTGAGAATCACCTAAAATCAAGCTTCACTGAGGCCTTTCAACTAAGGACGCATAGAAGAAGCCACCTCCAGACTGGCAGGAGGGGCAGAGCCGTGGAACGGGCTGGTCTTGCACCCGCATGTGAGGGGTATATCGGCCATGGGGATCCCCCTATCCCCCAGAGGAGCAAGAGATTGCAGCTCCACCCAGCCCTGGGTTTCAGTGCAGGGAAGAGAAGTCCCCATAATTTATGGTTGTGAAATCCAGCAGAGGGGCGGACGGGTGGCTCAGTTGGTTAGAGTGCGAGCTCTGGGCAACGGGGCTGTCGGTTCGATTCCCACATGAGCCAGCGAGCTGCGCCCTCCGCCACTAGAATGAAGACAATGAGCTGCCGCTCAGCTCCCAGGTGGCCAGATGGCTCAGTTGGTTGGAGCGCGGGCTCTGAAACACAAGGTTGCCGTTTGGACTCCTCGACTCCCACAAGGGATGGTGGGCTGCGCCCCCTGCAACTAACAACGGCAACTGGACCTGGAGCTGAGCTGCACCCTCCACAACTAAGATCGAAAGGACAACAACTTGACTTGGAAAAGTCCTGGAAGTACACACTATTCCCCAATAAAGTCCTGTTCCCCTTCTCCGATTAAAAAATAAAAACAAAGACCAAAAAAACAAAACAAAACAGCAGAGATGTGACTGAGACTGAGTGTGGCTGCACTCACAGGCACTCCTCTTAAAGAGACTGCACTCGGACTTTCCCACCAATGAAATCACATGCTCTGAGCTCCAGCTGGGACAGTAGCTGGAAAGATGGCAGGGACATATGGTCGGGAATTGGGTTGTCTGGCTTTGGATGAGGGCTGGAGAGGAGGCTTTCTCCTGGATGAGTGTCATGCAGAGTGTCACGTGGGGTCTCAGCTCCCACTCCCCACATAAGAATGCAGGATATGGTGAGGCCAAAAAGGAACACCCACAGAGCCATAGATAGGGGAGTCATACCAACACATTCTCGCTGGCGGCCGGGCAAGACAAAGTAGGATCCACACGATCTAGGATCCGTCATCCGTTTTTCTGCCTGCCAACCAACCAACCAACCAACCAACCAACTGCAGTCACGGCAGTTATATCAGTGGCCAATTGGCCAACCAGTTACAGCCGACAGCCAATGAGTCACAGCTGACGAGCATCCAATCACAGTTGACGGTCATTTACTACCTGAGCCAGCACCTTTCCATGTGAGGCCGAGAGCCTGGAAACTGCACTCCTGGCTCTGTCCCCACAACGGGGAAATTCTTCGTTGAACCCTCCCCCTTCCCTGTGTGCGGACACAATCCGCTGCCATATCTGCGTCTCCGCCATTTGTTCACCCTGCCCTGGCAATTCAAGACCCGGCCCCACCCAACTTTCAGGCACAGGCAGGCTGCTTTCAGTGGTTTTTTCATGCAAACTACCTGCTTTGGCTCAAGTTGCAGACTTCCCTAGGGTCTCTCAAAGGTTTGTGGAACCAGACTAGCAGCATCTGGCTTGAGTGTGTCCTGTACCTCTGGCTGAGCAGCCCTAAGCCGGCACTAGTGGCAGCCAGCCTTGGTCCATGGCTTGGTCTCTCAAGGTGCCTCCAAGCACAGCATGGACAGCAGCCATCTGCTGATTTCTCTGTGGCTCCTGCTGGGTGGCCCCGGGTGGAGCACAGGCTATGGCTGAACTTGACCTACAGCAGATCCCGTCCAAGGTGATACTGGGGCTGACGCCTCCAGTGGCCAGCTTCAAAATGAGTTGGAGTATCACCCAGCCACCTCCAAGTACGACACACCTAAGGGGCAGATTGGGCCGGCACCAGAGCCCTGCTGAGGCAGATCCTGCTCTGTAGGATCAGACCCTGCACAACAACTCATCCACGGTAGTCAAGGCCAGTCCTCACAACCAGTGAGCCCAAGGGTCAGACCCTCCCATTTATGTGCAATTATCAGCCAAAGCTCAACTATGAGAGGAGGGCACAAACAACCAACACAAGGGACATACCTGGAGTGCGTGGCTCAGGTGACCAGAAAGACTGTGCCACTGAACCCCACAGCACACCTACTACATAAGGCCACTCTACTAAGACCAGAAAACATAGCAGCCCTACCTAGTACATAGAAACAAACACAGGGAGGCAACCAAAATGGGGACACAAAGAAACATGTCCCAAATAAAAAAACAGAACAAAGTTTCAGAAAAAGAACTAAGCAAAATGGAGATAAGAAATCTATCAGACGCAGAGTTCCAAACACTGGTTATGAAAATGTTCAATGATCTCAGGGAGAACTTCAACAGAGAGACAGGAAGCATGAAAATGGAGATGGAAACTATGAAAAAGAACCAGTCAGAAATAAAGGATACAATAACGGAAATGAAGAATATATTCCAGAGAGTCAACAGTAGATTAGATGAAGCAGAGGATCCAACCAGTGATGTAGAAGATAAGGTAGCAGAAAACACCCAACCAGAACAGCAAAAAGAAAAAAGAATCCAAAAAATTGAGGAGAATTTAAGGGGCTTCTGGGACAATATCAAGCATACCAATATTCACATTGTAGGGGTACCAGAAGGAGAAGAGAGAGAGCAAGGAATTGAAAATTTATTTGAAGACATAATGACAGAAAACTTCCCTGACCTGGTGAAGAAAATAGACATATAAACCCAGATAGCACAAGGAGTCCCAAACAAGATAAACCCAAGAGGCCAACACCAAGACACATCACAATTAAAATGCCAAAGATTAAATACAAAGAGAGAATCTTAAAAGCAGCAAGAGAGAAGTAGTTAGCTACCTACAAGGGAGCCCCCATAAGACTGTCAGCTGATTTCTCAACAGAAACGTTGCAGGCAAGAAGGGAGTGGCAGGAAATATTCCAAATGATGAAAAACAACGACGTACAATCAAGATCGCTCTACCCAGCAAGGCTGCCATTTAGAATTGAAGGACAGATAAGGAGCTTCCCAGACAAGGAAAAGCTGAAGGAGTTCATCACCACCAAACCAGTACTACAAGGAATCTTAGAGGGACTTCTTTAAGATGGGAGGGGGGTTAAGGAGGGGTGAAAGGGGAAGGGATTAAGAAGTACAAGTTGGTTGTCATACAGTAGTCATGGGGATGTAGGTTATAGCATAAGGAACATAGTCAACAATATTGTAATAACTCGGTATGGTGCCAGATAGGTACTAGATCTGTCAGGGTGATAGATGGGAATGGGGTTGTGGACTGGGGGAAAAAGGTGAAGGCATTAAGAAATACAAATTGGTAGTTAATACAGTATGGGGAATATAATCAACAATGTTGTAAAGATCATGTAAGGTGCCAGACGGGCACTGGACTTATTGGGGGATCACGTCATAGACTGTAGATGCCTGATCAATGTGCTATACACCTGAAGCTGAAGTAGAATAATATTGAATGTCAACTATATCGAAATATATAGCTATATATAGTCACAGGATGTGGAGTACAACATAGGGAAGATAGTCAATGGTATTGTAACAGCTATATAAGATGTCAGAGGGGTAGTAGCTTGGGGGGTGGGTTGTCACTTAATGAGGGGTTTAAATGTCTAACTATTACATTGCTTTGAACACCTGAAACTAATAAAAAAAATTTTTTTTAAAGAACGTAAAAAAAATGCTTCTTGTTTTAAGCAGTTAAGTTTTGGGGTGATTTTGAAACTTGACACTAACCAAGTTTGTTTAAAGTATAATGCAGAAAACAGCAGGAAGCTGTTCCCGGGTCCCTCCACAGCTCTGGCCATAAGTGGCTATATCGGCTAAAACCAGTCTAACCAACCTGAATCTGTGCAGTTAGCAATTAGATATTCCCTATAGAGCCTCCAGAGCTCAGCCATACAGAAATTCACACTACAGCGGAACCAAGATGCAAAGACTTGGTCATTGCAGACCCATTTTTGAAGCGAGAGGTGCCTGAAACGGTTGCCCAGCTGAAAAGAAAACCAAACACTGTTAGGAATGCATGACTCCAACCAATCAAAATCAGAACTTATAAATATGTATAACCTCTTCTACCCTCACCTCTTAAAACTCATCTCAAGCCTTAGCTTGGGGGGCAGGGGAAGAGGAGACAGATCTGAGCTTTGTCTCCTGTCTCCTTGTCTGGCTGCCTTACAGTTAAATCCTTTTCTCTGCAAAAGACCATTGCATCGGAACTTGGTCTTTCTGTTGCATAGAGCGCAATGTGCCCACTTGCTTAGCTTGGTTACAATTTGTTAGTATATAATAGCTAACAGCAAAAGCCTGTTGATAACTGCTTTGGTTACTCTTTGATACCTTCAGATGCTTATTCATATTTTGACCAGCAATTCTCTTTGTTACTTACTGGCAGGAGGATTGGTTTGAAACAAGCTAGTCTGACATTACTAGAAGCGAAACATCCTTAATGACTTCCTGTTTTTCCTCATATTTTCATGAATCCTCTTTTATCTTTTTGAGGGTATTTAATATGACTATGTTGATTTTAACTCCTTTGTCCACCAATCTGCCATGTCTGTTATAGACCACTCAATTTGTTTAATTTATTCTTGTAATAATTTCTTTCCTAAGTTGTCTAGACTGTCCCTCCTGGAGCTCATATTCCCCTGGGGATATTTTATACCTTGGTTGGTGGACTCATGAGGAATGGCTAGTATTCAGCTTCTAGCATGTGACCCTCTTGATGAATCAGGCTTATGTCTGGAGGAATATATGAGATGT
This sequence comes from Rhinolophus ferrumequinum, assembly GCF_004115265.2. Taxonomy (NCBI): domain Eukaryota; kingdom Metazoa; phylum Chordata; class Mammalia; order Chiroptera; family Rhinolophidae; genus Rhinolophus; species Rhinolophus ferrumequinum. The sequence goes on along the minus strand of NC_046294.1, from coordinate 88,296,180 downwards.
ACAGCAGAGGTTTTTCCAATGTTAAAATCACCCAAGGTAGTACAACTCCCTTTTGGGGCACTTCCTTCCTCACTTAGAATCATTTTGCCTTTCAGGTTTTGAGGTGATAGAGTACTAGAATCCAGCCAGTCTGCCTGTACTTGTTGAAAGCTGACATCCAACCTGTTGACATTCAGTTGGCTGTTGATTTCTGCCCTTAAGTAGTAACAAGGACAAACAATGAACTGCCCAAGGTAATGCTGAGGGAGAGCCACTTGCAGACCTAAAAACTCTCCCGTACCCTATCTCCTATCCACAATTCACGATTCTCTGTCACTCTGTTCTCCTTCTACCACCCTCCTCCCATAATCCAAACACATACCAGGACTCCATCATCCATTTTCCAGGAATTTCTCTATGTTTCTGTGTTAAGTTGACAGGTCCACTACCCTCTCCCCTACATCTGACTCTGGGCTTGGGTTGATGCTGGGAGCCAGCAGGCTTTGATACTTATATCTTATCAGGAATATCTTCATTATTATTTTGTTTTTAAGATTTTTATTAAAATATAGCTAACACACAGTATTATATTAGTTTGAGATATACACCATAGTTCAACATTTAAATACCTAAAGAAGTGGTCAACATGATAAGTCCAACAACCATCTGACACCATAGCATGCTACCACAATATTATTGACTATATTCCCTATGCCTGTATGTTATATCCCATGACTTGTTTTATACCTGCAAATTTGGATCTCTTACTCCCCGTCACTCCCCCCGCTTTAAAATTTTTCAATTACAGTTGACATTCAATATTATTTTACATTAATTTCAGGTGTACAGCATAGTGGTTAGACATTTATGCAATTTAAGAAGTGATCCCCGAAGTGGCCAGTTGCTCAGTTGGTTAGAGCACGGTACTGTTAATAACAAGGTTGCTGGTTCAATCCTCACATGGGCCACTGTGAGCTGCTCCCGCCACAACTAGATTGAAACAACTACTTGACTTGGTGGGTCCTGGAAAAGCACACTTAAAATAAATAAAAGTTAAAAAAAAAGGTGATCCCCCTGACTAGCCTAGTACCCACCTGGCACTATATAGAGTTATTACCATATTATTGACTATATTCCCTGTGATTTACCTCCCCATGACTATTTTGTAGCTACCAATTTGTACTTTTTTAAAAAAAATTTTATTGGGAGATATTGGGGAACAGTATATTTCTCCAGGGCCCATCAGCTCCAAGTCGTTGTCCTTCAATCTAGTTGTGGAGGGCGCAGCTCAAATTCAAGTCCAGTTGCTGTTTTCAGTCTTAGTTGCACGGGTCGCAGTCCACCAACCCATGTGGGAATTGAACCGCGCTCGCGCTCTAACCAACTGAGCCATCCGGCTGACCTCAATTTTACTTCTTAATCTCTTCACCTTTTCACCCTGCTCCCCAACCCCTCTCCCATCTATCACCCAGATAAATCTAGTACCATACGTAGTTATTACAATATTATTGACTATATTCCTTATGCTATACCCCACATCCCCATAACTACTTTGTAACAACCAATTTATATTTCTTAATCCCTTTCCCTTTTTCACCCACCCCTTCAACTGCCCTTCCATCTGGCAACCATCAAAATGTTCTCTATATCTATGACTTCGTTTCTGTCTTTTTTTTTTTTAATTTTTGTTTTTTAGACTCCACAAATAAGCAAAATCACATTGCATCTGTCTTTCTCTGTCTGACATACTCCACTCAGCACAATACCTTCCAGATCCATCCATGTTGCCATAGATGGCAAGAACCCATTCCTTTCCATGGCTGAGCAATATTCCATTTTATTATGTACTACCTACTCTTTATCCATTCATCCATCGATGGACACCCAAGCTGCCTCCACATCTTGGCCATTGTAAACAACGAACATATGAATACACATGTCCCCTTGAAGTAGCGTTTTGTGTTTCTTCAGATAAATATCCAGAAGTGGGCTTACTGGGTCCTTCATTGTTTCTTACTATAATCTTTTCTTTTTTAAGTCTATTTTGTCTGGTATAAATATTGCTACCCTAGTTTGGTGTGTTTTTTTGTTGTTGTTGGTGTTGTTGTTCATTTCCATTTTCATGAAATATCTTTTTCCATCTTTTTAGTTTTAGTCTGTGTGTGTCTTTCAATCTGAAGTGAGTCTCTTATAGGCAGCATATGTAAGGGTTTTGTTCTTTTTATCCATTCAGTCACCTTGTCTTTTGATTGGAACATTTAATCCATTTACATTGAAAGTAATTGTTGATAGATATGTAGTTATTGCCATTTTATTATTCATATATATATGAATCTATATATATGAGTCTATATATATGAATCTGTGTGTGTAAAAAAATTTTTTTTCTTGTCAAAGAAGTCCCTCAACTTTCCTTGTAATACTGGTTTGGTGGTGATGAGCTCCTTTAGCTTTTTCTTGTCCAGGAAGGTCTTTATTTGTCCTTCAATTTTAAATGATATCCTTGTTTGGAAGAGTAATTGTGGTTGTAGGTTTTTGCTTTTCATCACTTTGAATGTTTCATGCCAGTCCCTTCTGGCCTGCAAAGTTTCTGTTGAAAAATCAGCTGACAATCTTATGGGAGCTCCCTTGTAAGTAACTAGCTGCCTTTCTGTTTTTGCTTTTAGGATTCTCTCTTTGTCTTTAACCTTTGCCATTTTAATTATAATGTGTCTTGGTTTGGGCCTGTTAGGGTTCATCCTGTTTGGAACTCTCTGTACTACCTGAGCTTGTGTGTCTATCTCCTTCACCGGGTTAGGAAAATTTTCAGTCATTATTTCTCCATATAGGTTCTCAATCCCTTACTTTTTCTCTTCTCCTTCTGGTTGCCCTATGATGTGAATATTGTTACTCTTGATGTTGTCCCAGAGGTCTCTTAAACTAACCTCATTTGTTCCGATTGGGTGTTTACTGCTTGTGTTCCAAACCTCTCATTCGAGCCTCTGTTTCATCTAATCTGCTGGTGATTCCGTCTAGTGTATTCTTCATTTCAGTTATTGTGTTCTTCACATCTGACTGGTTATTTTTTATGGTTTCTATGTCCTTTTTTATGCTTGCTACCCCTTTGTTGAAGTTCTCATTAAGTTCCTTGAGCATCTCTATATCCATTGCTTTGAACTCTGTATCTGATAGGTTGCTTGCCTCCATTTCGTTTAGTTCTTTTTCTGAAGTTTTCGCTTGTTCTTTCATTTGGAATATATTTCTTTGTTTTTTCATTTTGACCACCTCTCTGTGTTTGTTTCTATGTGTTAGGTAGATCTGCTATGTCTCCCAGTCTTGGTTAAGTGGCCTTATGCAGTAGGTGCCCTTTGTGTCCCAGTGGCACAGTCTCCCTGGTCACCTGTGCCAAGTGTCCCTTGTGTATGTTGTGTATGACCTCCTATTACTGTTGAGCCTTGATTGCTATTGGCACATCAGTCGGTGGGATTGACCCTCAGGCTGACTGGCTGTGAGGTTTGGCCACATCCACAGCTTATGGGCTGTTGTGGGGTGGGGGGTCTTGCCCCGCAGAGTGAGATTTGCCCTAGCAGACTCTGGGGGCTGCTGAGACTGCCCTTTGGGTGTGCTACTTGTGGGCTAATTGGGTGGTACTCTGCTGTGCTCTGAAGCCAACCTCCAAGTATGTTGGTTATGGGGCCTCTTGGGAGTCGTTCCAGTGCAGGCCCATGTCTCCCACTGCCTATGACAACACAGGGACTACCGGGTAAAAGCTACAAAGCAATTCGTCTTTGGTCACTCCTGTGTTAAGTGTGGAGGTGCATGGGAGAGGCCATGCTGTGAACAGAGGGTGGCTGCCACCAGTACCAAGCCTGGGGCAGCTTCACAAAAAGCCAGACACCCCAGGTCCTGCTGCCACATGCCAGGTCCTGTAAGGTTCAGCCACAGATAAAGCCTTCTGTGGTACACGAGTTGGATGAGGTGGGGTCTCAGGGAGTCACCATGGTGGGACAAGTTGTGTTCACCAGTTTAATGTAGATTCTGGTTTGGTGTCAGTGCTGAGCCTAGAGCTACTCAGCAAAAGTCTCAGAGGCCAGCCACCACCCACATGGGACCTGCAGACTCCCAAGAGTTGTCAAAGACAGAGTGCAATATGGGTGGGGCTGGCTGCAGGCTGAGAAAGTGTCTCCAGCGTTGGGTGAGGTGGGGGTCCAAGGCAGTCATGTGGGTGGAGGGAGTGGAGCTCACCACACCAGTGCAGATTCAGACTTGGCCATGGGTGTGGAGGGAGAGCTTAACATAGGAAAGATGGTGTCAGCCTGCCAGCTGCATGGGAGAATAACCTCACACAGGGAAAATGGTGACTGCCCCTCCAGTCCTCGCCCTACAGCCATACAACTTAGCTTCTCCCCATAAGTCTCTGATGTCCCCCGAGTCACTGTCCCTCCACCCACGCCCAGAGTGAGTGCCTGTGAGCAAGTGAGTCTGTGGACGAATCCTTAAAAAGGAATTGTGGGTTTCCTACAGGCTTCTGTCCCGCCCAGATGGTCAAAATCCCCATTGTTTTTCACAGCCAGATGTTGTGGGGGGCTCCTCTTCCTGGCTCTGGTACTCCGGGCTGGGAAGCCTGGTGTGGGGCTGGGGACCCTCGCTTCTCTGGGGGAACCTCTGTGGCAGAGATATCCCATCCAATTCTCTGCTGCCACACAGAGGTATGGGGCTGGCCCGTTGCATGTTTCTGCCCCTCCTAATAGTCTGGACGTGGCTTATTCTTGATATCTTTAGTTATAAAGTTTCTGTTCAGATAGACTTAAGATGTTCCCCAGGTTGATTGTTCTATAATTTAGTTGTAATTTTAATGTGATTGCAGGAGGAGGCAAGCACAGCATTTATCTATTCTGCCATCTTGGATCCTCTCTTATTATGTGTTTGTTTGTTTTTTTAAAGATTTTATTGGGGAGGGGAAACAGGACTTTATTGGGGAACAGTGTGTACTTCCAGGCCTTTTTTCCAAGTCAAGTTGTTGTCCTTTCAATGTTAGTTGTGGAAGGTGCCATTCAGCTTCAAGTTGTTGTCCTTTCAGTCTTAGTTGTGAAGGGTGCAGCTCAGTTCCAGGTCCAGTTGCCATTGCTAGTTTCAGGGGGCACAACCAACCATCCCTTGCAGGAGTCGAACCGGCAACCTTGTGGTTGAGAGGACGCATTCCAACCAACTGGGCCATCCGGGAGCTCAGCGGCAGCTCAGCTCAAGGTGCCATGTTCAATTTTAGTTGCAGGGGGCGCTGCCCACCATCCCTTGCTGGAGTTGAGGAATCAAACTGGCAACCCTGTGGTTGAGAGCTCACTGGCCCATGTGGGAATCGAACCGGCAGCTTTCGGAGTTAGGAGCATGGAGCTCTAACCGCCTGAGCCACTGGGCCGGCCCTCTTATTATGTTTTAATGTGGTCAAAGCTAATGTGATTTTCTTTGATGATTTCTTCAGTTGTTTTTAAGATTGGAAAGTACTTCCTTACCGAAAGATAAATTTAGTGGTTTTATTTTTTTGATAGCACTCTTTATCTGATATATTCTGTTGCGGGTGTGCAACATAGATCTAAAATGACTTTTTCTAAATACCTAAACAATTATCTTACACCATTTATCAATTAATCTACCTTCCCCCATTGACTTGGGATGTCTTCTTTATTATAGTTAAAATCACATATGCGAGGATCTGTTTCTAGTACGTCTTGTTCCTTTTAATGCCTGGCTATGCTCTACACCACACAATCACATAATCTGAGAATTGTTAATATTTGGGAGTGGAAACTCTCTGTTTTTTTATGTCAAGTTTCTTACTCTGATGCTTATTTTTTTCCCTCCAGATTATCTTTAAAAAATTTTGTCCAATTTTCAAGAAATCCTATTGAGATTTTGATTGGAATTGCTTTAAAACTCCAAATGAATTTGGAAAGGATTGACATTTTGACAGTATCAAAATCATAGTTTCTTTTTCAGGCATGTAGCATGATTTACATTTATTCACATTAGTTTTTATTATCCCTTAGTAAAGTCTGCCTTGCTTTTTTTTGGATGTCATCTTCTCATTTCCTTTCCTATTTCTCTATTTCTTGGGAAATAGAGAGTGAGAAAACTAGCACTTGAGTCCCTACTATGACCTGACCATAAGATGCTTTTACAATTTTTTTCCTTTTCTTCTTCTTCTTCTCCTCCTCCTCCTTCTCTTACTTCTTCTTCTCCTTCTCCCCCTTCTTCTTTTTCTTCTTCTTCTTCTTTTTAAATAATGTTTTCTCATTTCATTCTCATAGCTATGCTGAAGTGGGTTATACAATCCATATTTTATTTGAGGGAACTGAAATGGGAGAAGACTGGGAAATAACTTAGCATGAACTGTGGCTGAGAAGAGATCCAAGATGCTACCTAAGTAAATATTGCAGATGCTGAAGCCCTGTTAAGCTCTGTTTCTGTGCTGCTTTCAGGGCTCTTGTCAGGTGTCTCTGTCCTTACAAATGTGGCTGAGCAAGCTTCTCCATACTTTCTAGCTCTGGTTGACCTCTGAGACCTTCTAGTCAGCTAGTAGCATCAGCAGTTGGCTGAGGTAAGATTTCTGACTCATTGTTCTCTCTCTAGTAGGAACTCTTAGTACTTCACATTATTCTGTCCAGTCTCTGTCCCTTCCATCTGTTGTTCCTCTATAGCAAACTAATTCTTAGCAAGCAGCTCTTTGAGTGTTTTACTTCTCTCAGGTCAAAGTCTTTAATTCTGTAATATATGTTTATGCAATAATAGAAAAAAAATCAAGAAATAAAATGTTTGGATGATGTGACTGATTGCTTATCTACTAACTTACAAAACATTTGTTCTGTACCAAACACTAGCTGGGTAGAGTGGTAAAGGGGCCGTAGTCCATATTTGGGGAATTTATGTAGTTGGGGCGGCTGACAAATAAACAGACAATTTCAACTCAATGGGAAAAATTGTATCTATGTCTTCTAAGATATATACGTATACATCTATGTATACAAAAAAGAATAAAAACAGAAATGCTCGATTTTAAGTGGCAATCTTCTGCTGGCTTTTAAAACTTCATTTTTGTCTTTTCCAAGTTTATGCTAATGATAACGTATAGCTTGAACAGTAGAAATAATTTAAAAGTTAAACATATATGGGGCTCCCACTGGACAAATGTGTGACAATTTGAGCATTAATATAGATAATAGTAGGCACAGATTATCATACATCAAATACAATGATACGAATCTTTTTAAAGTGGGGAGGGTAAGGGGGACAAGCTCTTTACAGAATACAAACTCATAAATACAGAAGGAATAATAGAATGAGAAAATCCTCATTTGCAACCACCATGTTAATAAATGATTCAGGCAAGAATTATCGATGGATGCTAAAACCATTGGGTGAAAGATTGTTGGAACAGGATATTTCCACAGTATCAAAGTATGGTCCCATAGATTGCTAAGTACAAAGAGGTACCTTTATACTATTGAAATCAAGTGGATACCATTTTAATTAAATGACCAAATTATTAAATGACATGCCTCCTGATGTGGTACACTGAGAAGGACACACCATCATCTATACAGTACTATTGCCACAATTGTTTAACGTGATCCCTATTGCAAAAAGTATCTAACAAGTCCATATTGAAGGACATTCTGCAAAACAACTGAGCTAGACTCTTGAAAGATATGAAAGTCATGAAATATTTTTTTCTCTTCTTTTTCTTTTTTACATGTGAAACTGCTTTCTCTTTATTTAGGGCTTAGGAAGAAAATCAACTTTAATCACATATTACCTTTGTTAAAAAATCTAGTTTTACATAGATAGAACCAAATGATCAGAGAAATAATTTCTTCTGTAAAAACTGGCTAAATTTTATTTAAAAAATCTAGCGTACGATGTAATTCAAATTATATAAAGACTGCTAGGGATCATAATATTTCAAATGTATGACAGTTGTAACTCCATTCTAACAGATGTGAAAGTATTTCATCCCATGTTGCTTCGGTCCAAAGAGTAGAGCTGAATTAGTAAATGTAAACTAAGTACCTAATCTTATGCCAACACTAATTTAGATTGTTGGCAGTAGAAATATCCACGATGAATAGCACTACTGTAACAAAGTATAATAAAACAATACTTTTCATGAACACATCACAGTATCAGATAAATTTATAAGAGAAAAATATAAAGGAACAAAAAAAGATGAAGCAGCTACCACAAACAAAAAATAGTGTCTCCTCCATAACTGTATTTGAAGGGGTGAAAATATGATATCAGAGATTTGATAATGCCAATACGAAAGGAAACTGAATATCGTGTTTATTTCTTATTTTATACAACTCTTACTCTTTATAAAACTGGTTATAGTCATACCCATAAAAGTGTAACCCATGGCATCTGAAAGCAAACATTCTTTGAAATTATTTAAAGCGGCCTTTTAAACAGTTATAATACAAAAATCTGTGCTCTATGAGCAGTCCTCCACAGTGCATTATAACAATAAGGCTTGCTTTTAGTACAAAGACTAAGTAAGTGGGAGTCATGAACCACTGGATTTAACAAACATCATTTTATAGTTGCTTTTGGCATCTTTTGTGTGTGTGTGTGTGTGTGTGTGTGAGGGGGATCTACCACTTCATCAGGGTGCTCAGTAGCTTGGAGTTCTTCAGCAGATTCTTCTTTCGCTGTCTGTAACTCACTTTCAGAGTCATCTGGACTTTCAAGATCAAGTGAATCTTTTTCTTCTTCTTCTCCTTCTCCTCCTCCTCCTCCTCCTCTTCTTCCTCCTCCTCCTCCTCCTCTTCCTCCTTCTCCTTCTCCCAGCACATCACCTTCTCCATCATGATCTTCTACCTCATTGAAGCCAGGTCTATAATGTCATGAATATCTTCCTGACAATTTACTACCCATACTTTGCTGATATTGAGACTCTAGTTCTTCATTAATTTTCTTGTCTTCTTCCCCTAAATCCACTGCCTCCCAATTGCTAGATCCAAGATTGTTATCTAGGAAGCTGAACACTTCACCCCTGTGTGGATGAGACCCCTTGGCAGCACTCATCCTCTCAGGGACCCCTATCAGAAATACTAAACCACTCCCCATTCTCCTCATCCTGCAATTGGCCACACCAGCCCAAGCAGCGCCACTCCAGAATGCCTCATGAAAGATCTTAAAATGGGATTATAAGAGAGTAAAGAATTATGATAACTTTATGCAATGTATAATCCTTGATTGGATTCTAGATTTTAAAAAAGCTCTAAAAGACATCTTTTGAAAAATTGGAGACATTTAAATATGAACTGTATATATATATATATTTTAAATCCATTATTATTTCAACATGAGTTGACTCCTACTAATCTGTGAGCACCTTGAAGTAGGAACTGTTTTATTTTTTTATTTTTTAAAGATTTTATTGGGGAAAGGGAATAGGACTTTATTGGGGAAGAGTGTGTTCAGGACTTTTTTCCAAGTCAAGTTGTTGTCCTTTCAGTCTTAGTTGTGGAGGGCGCAGCTCAGCTCCAGGTCCAGTTGCCATTGCTAGTTGCAGGGGGCGCAGCCCACCATTCCTTGCGGGAGTCGAACCGGCAACCTTGTGGTTGAGAGCCCACTGGCCCACGTGGGAATCAAACCGGCACCTTTGGGCGTTAGGATCATGGAGCTGCAACTGCCTGAGCCACCCTGTATATTAACAAATACATTTCTTGAGTGTGAGAATTATATTGTCATGTAGAAGAATATCCTTGTTTTTAGGGCAATACAGGCCAAAATACATAGGGGTGAAGTTTCACATCCGCAACTAACTTTCAAATGGTTCAACAACAAATAATGTGTATTTATGCGTATACAGGGATATTAGGAAAACATATCAAAATATTAACATTCCAGAGGTGAAGAGTATTCTTGCAACATTTTTATATGTTTGAAAATTTCCAAAATAAAATGATTGGAAAGTTAACTTAATCTGGGTGTTGGTTACAGAGGCATTAATATACACGTTAAAAAAATCATTTTGCTGTACGCTTAAGATTTGTGCGTTTTTTATATTTTACTCTAAATGTAAGTTAGAGAAAAAGTTACATGGCTGTCTATTAGATAAAGTAGGAACTCTTTGGTCTGGTTTGGTTTTAGAGAAACTCATTCGCCTGGTCCTCTGATCTACCGCCCTACCGCCGTGAAAATGCAGTGCCTAATACACTGTAGGCTCTGGCTCAGAAGATACATGTTGAATTGTGAAGTTCAGCCACAAATTGTCCCATTTTATCTCACCTTCATCTCTTCCCTTCCCTGACCACCTACCCAGTCTAAAAGATCTTCGCTCTCAACTTTGGAGCACTTAAAATGTTTTCAGCAATTCTTTTGCGGTTCTGTGAAAGTGATTAATCTAAATTTTCTGAACGCTCATCTAAATCTTGCATTGAATCCCGACAACGAACCTATGAGTCTGGTAAGAAACGGGAGCTCATGGAGATTACCCAAGGTCACACTCTTATAATGCAGTGGGTCTGGGATTAGAATTTAAGGTTTACTCCGGGCCAGGTGCTTTAAACGTTTATTTTGTTTTACCTCTGTCCCAAACAGTCTAACCACAGGTTAAATGTTCAAATTGTGCTTATTGAGAACTACATTAATTTCTTACAGAAAATACTGTGTTCTCTTACTAGACCTTTCCCAGACTGTAAAAACTCGGGGACAGTGATTGGTAGGGAGAAGCAGTCACTAAAAATTTTTTGAAGATGGGAAACACACGAGTCCAGACCCTAAGGGGCGCTGTCTTCGCCCCAGGAGCAGTGTGATCCGCTCGGTAAGTCTAAATTCTTAGGGGGTGGACTCGGCTCTCGGAGACGCGGAAACTCAGGCGGAGGCCCCGCCCAACCCACTGCGCATGCGCCCTCCGGCCCCGCCCAATCCTATTGCGGCCCCCGCTTCTGTTCAGGTAGGGGGAGGCGTCTCCTGAGAGTGGGACTGGGGGCGGATTCTCAGATCCTGGGGCTCCTTTGCTGGATCCCCAATAAAGGTTGCCCCAACTTTCGATACAACCCGGATCTATTCCTGCGGCTGCCCCTTCCGGGGTGGGGGAGCAATTCTTGGGTCTGGGGGCTGCCGAGGCACTGCCAGTGACCAGCACACACGCCTGCTCCTTTATGTCGCATTAGTTGTGTGTCTCCGCACTTCTTCAGCTCCTGCACCCGGGCCAGGATTCATTCCCAGCGCGGACTCTGGTGTCCTGGGTAGCTCGAGGACACGGAGCTGGGCAGATGCCGACAGCCCGCCGCCTCTCTCCTTCCTACCCATTCTTGCCGCCTGCCTCCACCCTGTCGGGCTGAGCCACTCAGCGCCTGAAGCGGTGCCTCCGGGAGACTACGTGTGGTCGATCTTCTGCTCGGCTTGCGCCTGTCTTCTGCTCCAGTTGCTTTCCCAGCCGAGCGGAAAAGCCGGGGGGCATGCTGCCCGGACCCTGGGAAGCTGGGCGGTTCGGCACTGCCCCCTGAAGTCTATGGGTGCGTTTTCCCGCTCACAGGCAGTCTATTCCCCCGCCCTGCAGCCCCCAGCCAGCCAGACGGAAGCCCGCACTAATATCGCAGAGTAAAGGGACCAGAGGCAGCTCAGTGACCCTACTACAATACAACCCCAGCCCCCTAGTAGGGTTTTAGATGTTACACTGAATTGGGAAGTTCCTGCTGGCTTACAACTCGGCAGTTATCAATAAAAAGTTACAGGAAGTTACAGGGCTTGAGGTCAGCTCTAGAAGACTTGGAAGTGGGGTTGTTGGGAGTATGTGTCCGACTGAATGTATGTGTTTAGAAACTAACCCAGCACTTGGTGCAGTGCCTGGTAACCAGTAAAACCCTCAATAAACCTTTGTTGAATAAATGAGAAGGTAGTGACGGAGGGAACAGGGATAGAAAGGTCTACTGTACCCATCCCACCCCTGCGTCCCCTGGGCTCAAGCAGACAAAAGTAATTAGGTTGAGCTTTTAATCACAGCTGATTTCACAGGTGAACAAGGAAGAGCAGGGAAAGGCAGAAATCGTGGGGACACAGGGTGCTGGCCTGGCTCACAGGCACTGCCTACCTCTGGGACCCCCTCTGAGCCCCCACAGCTTGGCTGTCAATAATTTGTTTTCTTGTCTTCCTCAGGACACTAGGTTCAGGAACCTCCCCAGGCTTAATGATTGTCCAGAAGGGGGCTATAAAGGGAGCCTGGGAGGCTGGGTGGAGGAGGGAGCAGAAAAAGCCTAACTCAGCAGATCTGGGCACTGAGATCTGACCACAAGCAGGAGCTGTGGTCAGAGGCTCCGTGTCCTAGCCAGTAGGGCCTGCTGGCTCCCACCATGGCAGCCCGAGGCTACGGCTATTATCGCATTGTGATCTTCTCGGCCATGTTCGGAGGCTACAGCCTGTACTACTTCAACCGCAAGACCTTCTCCTTTGTCATGCCCTCGCTGGTGGAGGAGGTCCCTCTGGACAAGGATGACTTGGGTGAGCCCGGGAGAGCAGGGTGGGGGCACAGGACCAGCGGGACGAGTGTTTGTGACAGCGTGCTGTGCACCGGCATGTATTGTGTGTGGAATGTTTGCACAGCAAAGGCTAGGGCACAGTTTCCATGTCCCAGATGAAGAGGCCCTGAGATCCGTGTACGGATGTGGGTGAAGGATCCTGAGTATGATCCACGTGTGTCAGGAGGACTGCTTATCTGATGTGTCTGTGATCCACATGTGCCCCCAGCACACTGTTTATGCTGAGTATGTTTAGAGTTCTGAATACACACATCTGTGTGGGTGCATGCTGGCCACTAACACTGTGAGCATCGGGAGCTGAGGAGTTGGCACAATGATTTCATGTGGCCCAGCAGGTTACCTTTCAGGAGGAGTAGGGTCCCTGCCTCCAATTCTAAGCCCTTTGCCCCATGTTCAAAGGTGGGGCAACAGAACTGCCAGAGGCCCTGGGTTGGCATCCATGGTGAGGGAGGAATCAGGCATATGCAAATCCCAGGGAGGGGAGCTGCCCTGTCCTGCCTCCTTCCTGCCCCCTGACAGCTGTAGGTGGAACTCTCCAAGAGGCTGAAAAGTCATGGGTCAGCCGGGGGCTAATGCTGATGGTGAGGCAAGAAGAGCAGCAGGGCTCCGTGAACAAGTGTCTGGATTCCAGCACAGTCTCCTCCTATTCCTGTTGGAAGTTGTCTCACCTTGTTGGGCACCTCTACCCACCTGACACCATGCTTCCTTAACCCCTTCTGTGCTTTTGCTCTGGCCTCTAACCCCCCAGGTGTCCTCTTCCCTGCTCCTTTTCCCTGCAGGGCTCATCACCAGCAGCCAGTCAGCAGCCTATGCCATCAGCAAGTTTGTGAGTGGGGTGCTGTCTGACCAGATGAGCGCTCGCTGGCTCTTCTCTTCTGGGCTGCTCCTGGTTGGCCTGGTCAACATAGTCTTTTCCTGGAGCTTCACAGTGCCTGTCTTCACTGCTCTCTGGTTCCTGAATGGCCTTGCACAGGGTCTGGGATGGCCCCCATGTGGGAAGGTCCTGCGGAAGGTGAGTGTCTACTCCCAAGAAACCTGTTTAGTTTCGCCTAGAGCAGGGGTGTCCAAACATTTTTCAACGTTTTTCACCAAGGGCCATATGTGGTAAAATACACCGACAGCCGGGCCACTCACTCGAGGTGAAGTACGTATTGCCTCACCTGGTTTATTTAAGTAAACTAAATATATTTTTGGAATTTGCTGCGGGCCAATTAACAATGGATCATGGGCCGCAGTTGGCCCGCGGGCCGCAGTTTGGACACCCCTGGCCTACAGGATACCTGAAGAGCATGTGGGAGCAGTGGCACCTCCACCCCCACCCAGAGCAGGTTCCTCAGGAGTTCCAGTCCAGCTCCTATTGCTTGTCAAGATATTTTAGGAGCCTGAACATGGTGAGATCAGGTGGCAAATGAGGGAAATGGCCCTGCCAAGTAGAAGCACCCTCTCCTTCCCCTGTAATGTGAGCTTCTGGGTCTGCCCCACTTGATCTCTCCTTCAACATGGACTGTAGGCTGGGCACCTACTCTGTCCCCCTCTGCCCCACAGTGGTTTGAGCCATCTCAGTTTGGCACTTGGTGGGCCATCCTGTCAACCAGCATGAACCTGGCTGGAGGGCTGGGCCCTATCCTGGCAACCATCCTCGCACAGAGTTATAGCTGGCGCAGCACGCTGGCCCTGTCTGGGGCACTATGTGTGGTTGTCTCCTTCCTCTGTCTGCTGCTCATCCACAATGAACCTGCTGATGTTGGACTCCGGAACCTGGACCCCACCCCCTCCAGGGGCAAGAAGGGTGAGCACCCACCCAAGCTGACCACTTGGCAGCTTTCATCATTCATTTGGCAGAGTTTAAGGACTGATGTATGCCTGGCCCTGTGCTAGCCAATGGATGTAGGGGGATGGATGGTAACGAAGAGTGGGTGGGAAGTAGGTAAAACTGCATCCCAAGAGGCAGTTAAGTACCAGACAAATGGCAGAGCCAACAAATGCCATGATTCATATTATATCCTAGTCTTTCCTCACAACAGAGCCAGACTTCCCTGTCCTGGACAGCATTAAGCTTAAGTGGCTTGGGTGCCTTCCTCCATCTGCACTGGTCCTCAGTGTCTTTCATTTCTTGAGTCTTGCAGTGGAGGGGAGAGGGCAGAGCAGTGGGTGAGCGGGTATTTTCCTGCTGATCCCTGGCTATGTGATGGACTCTGCTCCTGTGGCTGGTTAATGAGTGGTGGGGCCCAGTGGCGCAAGGGCAGCAGAAGCAGAGCCTGAGGCACGGCCTCCTCTTACCCTAGGCTCCCTGGAGGAGGAGAGTACCTTACAGGAGCTGCTGCTGTCCCCCTACCTGTGGGTACTCTCCACTGGCTACCTTGTGGTGTTTGGAGTAAAGACCTGCTGTACTGACTGGGGCCAGTTCTTCCTTATCCAGGAGAAAGGACAGTCAGCCCTCGTGGGTAAGATGAGTGTTGGGATAGTGGTGGGCATAGGGAGCAGGAACCAACACAGCGGATAGGAAATTCAGGCTCGGCTTCTCTTTATCCCCTTTTGTCCCTAAGGCTGGGCACTACTCAGGCAGCTATGGCCAGTCACCCTTGGGGACCCTTTACCTCTCTGGGTTTAAGCCAATCTGGGATAACCCCACTGTGTAACACCCTTCCTTTCCCTCTTCCCACCACAACTCCCACTGCAGGTAGCTCCTACATGAGTGCCCTGGAGGTTGGGGGCCTTGTAGGCAGTATCGCAGCTGGCTACCTGTCAGACCGGGCCATGGCAAAGGTGAGTGGGCAGAGGGGACAGGACGGAGGAGGATCTCTTTAAATCTTCCCAGCATGACCAGAGAGGTGGGAGTCCTAGGGCACAGGCAGGTTGGCATATGCTTGTTTAGGCTGGGTAAGGTGGGAATGAGTCCAGGCTACTCTTCTTTGCTAGGGATATAGAGATAAGGCTCTTGGGGAAAAGGTTTTAATTGATGTCAAGGAGAGCCAGAACTTCTCTCAGCCTAGCAGTGGGCTTCTTCACAGCCTCAGGGAAACGGGGGCTAGGAAGGGACTGAGTGCAGCTTGCCAGCACATGTCTCAAGCCTGCCCCAAGTGGAGGAAGGGATATTGTGGAGTTTGGCCTCAGAACGTAATGAGCAGGTCCCAGGGCCTCCCAGAGCTTCCCCGGGCCAAGAACTGGTGGGATTGCCAAAGACCTGTCGACAGAGGCCTGCTGTGTCAGAGTCCATGGGTGGGGGTTCTCTGCTGCTCTTAGGGCCTGACGTTGCTGGGACTATCTCCACAGGCAGGGCTGTCCATCTATGGGAACCCTCGCCACGGCCTGTTGCTGTTCATGATGGCTGGTATGACAGTGTCAATGTACCTCTTCCGAGTAACTGTGACCAGTGACTCCCCCAAGGTAAATAAGGAGGGCCCGGCCTAGGGAAGGCATAAGGATGAGAAAGCAAGGGTCACTGACTCAGTCTCCTCCCTGGTTCCAGTCTGGCCCAGAACTTTCTTTGCCTCTCAGATTTCAGTTGTTTGTAACCTCAGTTACTCTTTTGTACTTTGGTGACCCTCAACTTTGGGCCTGGTTTTCTTCTCTTCCCTATGGTCCTTTAGGATTTTACTTTCTGGACTCCAGCTCTTCACCCTCTCGCTGAGCTCACAGGCTTTAAGGAACATGAGGTGCCTTATCTTTATCTCTGGTTTCTCTCACCTTTGTCCTACCCACTCTGCCTTGGCCCTTTCTAATTGAGCTTGCATACATTCTGAGAAGAGACAGCATCTAACTTGGAGGGATAGTTTCTGTACCGTCTTCACCTACCCACACAGGCACCTGGGTTGGCTCAGTGTGGCACCCACTCCTCCAGCTATGCACTATGAATTGTATTGGGAAGTGGGGTGAGGGAGGTCACTGTCTCCTTACCAGTATTGGTTCCTGGGGACCAAGCATTCCTCTTTCTGGCAGGTTTAGGTAGGTAGGCTTTCTCAGACTCTAAATACTATCGTGCACTGCTCTTGCAGCTCTGGATCCTGTTGTTGGGAGCTGTGTTTGGTTTCTCCTGTTATGGTCCCATTGCCTTGTTCGGAGTTATAGCCAACGAGAGTGCCCCTCCCAACTTGTGTGGCACTTCCCATGCCATTGTGGGACTCATGGCCAATGGTAAGTGGTACCCTCTAGAGTCTCTACCTAGCCTCCGCATAGAACAGGTAGAGGCTGGGGAAGGCCCCACTGGCTCTAGCTTCACAAATGACTTGGGCTCTTCCCCTTCTCCCTGGCAGTGGGCGGCTTTCTGGCTGGGTTGCCCTTCAGCACCATCGCGAAGCACTACAGCTGGAGCACAGCCTTCTGGGTGGCTGAAGTGATCTGTGCAGCCAGTACAGCTGCCTTCTTCCTCCTACGAAACATCCGCACCAAGATGGGCCGAGTGCCCAAGAAGGCTGAGTGAAGAAAAGTGCAGGTTCCAGAGCATCTTCTCTCACCTGTGACCTTTCACCTGCATGGGGTGGGAAGACGGAGGGGGCTAAGCTGGCTAGCACTGAACCTGTGACTTCCCTTTTCTGTTCCTTTTCCCTAGCCCAGGTGGTGCAGAATTTATTAGTGGCTAATGAGGTCCCAGCTCCCCATTCTATGCTCTATTTAAAAGACAATCTTTGTCCTTAGACTCCATTAGCTCCTATTTTCTGCCTACACGCAGGAAACCCCTGCAGTCAAGGAGTCTCCTATACCCTTCTTCTCTCCTGGGCCCTGCCCTACCCCCTTCCACACCTCCCCACCTGACATGAGGCTCCTCCTGCAGCTGCAGGGCACCAATGGCTCCGGCCTTCTGTCCTAAGGCCTTTCCGCAGGGGGAAACTGCTACTGCCAATAACTCAGGCTCCAAGTGTAGAGAGGAACACTCTTATCATAATAACCCTGGGTACAATAGGGGGGTATGGGTGGGAGGGTGGGAAGACTTGTTATAGAAGATTAAAACTAGATTTGATACTCAAATCTGTCAGTGAGTCATTTTTTTCGAAAGGGGTAGTATCAGGCGGAAACAGCTTTCTTTGGAAAATACTTTCTCTGTGCCCGCTTTCCACCCCCAAAGGGAGAGACTTCATTTCCCTGGAACGCGAAGCTGATGTGGACTCCTTTAAGTTCACTGTCTCCTCTGCCTTCAACTTAACACTGTATAATTCAAAGATGAATTCCTGGAGAGGGGCCAGGAATGGTTACCAAAGGATAGAGAATGCAGCAAATAATGTCATCCTGTGTTTGCAGTTGCATCCTGTGTTTCAATTTTGCAAAGCACTTTCATAATTTCAGTGATGAAGTTTTTGGATTTTAGGCAGATGAAGTAACTTGATGGAGTGAGGCAGTATAACAGTGGCTAAAAATGTAGTCAAAAAGCCTGGGTTCAAACTCAGACCGTGATTAGCTTTGAGATTTGGAGGCACAGAATTACCTTGCTAAATCTCATCTGTAACAGAATGTACCCCCTGAGGTTTGGATGAGGATTGAGATAAAGCAGTAAAGCCTGGCTGTAAACACTTGATAAATGGTCCATTGTCATCGTCACCACCACTACCACCCTAGGAAATCAGTAGCAATTCTGAACTAGACTCAAGGCTCCTGATTCAAGGTCCCATGTTCATTTCACGAATACATTTGTTCTCTACCAGAATATCTCATCTTCCCAGAATTCCCTTATCATTCCTATCTCCACTCCTGGGCCTTTCCCCTAAAACCACCAATTAGGACAGCAAACACTGAGATCAAAGGAATGTTTATTACAGCACATTTATGGGCCTACCTCCTCCATAAATAAAACTACTGAGTTGGGAAGTAGGACCATGATAGATACAGGAGGGAAGAAAGCATGGTCTTAAGGCTTGGGGATCAGTACACGTCATCAGGCTCAACATCCTCCCATTCTCAAGTGCACTAACAAGGCTTCTGGGCTCTCCACTGGAGTGGAAACAGCAGGACCTCTGCTGCAGGATCTCTCAGAATTTGTGGGGAGGGGTGTCCATTGCAGGCTCAGCCTATGACCCAGGTCCAAAAGTCCCAGCCTTCTCCGCCACCTCCAGGGCTAACTTCAGGTTCTGGTCAAACAGCTCACACCTGTGCCAGGTCCAGGAGGCACAAATAAGGACAAAGTGAGGCTCTCTCCCCACTTTGGGTACAGAGGCAGAGCCTGCTTGAAGGATATAAACACCAAGAAGTCTCTGGTTTCTTAAAATAAGAAGTAAAAGGCTACTCACTTTTACTTAAAAATAACTCTATTACACTTCAAAATGACTTTGGGGAAGAGCACACAGGGAGGGGCAAGGAGGCTTTGATCTGGGGAGTGAGACCACCTACCTACCTGATGGGCATTTCCAGGGAGTAGAATGGATTCTTGAGGGCAAAGTCTGAATAAATCTCATAAATCTTTCGGAGAAGAGAATCTATTCCAGCTTGCCTAGGGTCTGCCAGCACCACAAACTTGATCCCTGGAGAGGGGCCAGGAATGGTTACCAAAGGGTAGAGAATGCAGCAAATAACGCCATCCCGCGTTTGTACCGCACTTTCAGTTTTGCAAAGCACTTTCATAATCCCATTATTATTTTGTCCTTATTGCTCCACAAAGCAGGAAAGGCAAGATTTTACATCTATAGGTGAGACCAGAGAATTGAAGTGACTTTATCACATCACCCAGCTGATTGAGACCAGGCTTTGAGTTCTAGCTCTGTCACTTCTGGTTTTGGTGTCCCTCAGCAGAAAGTGCCAGGGAGGGGACAAACTCCGGCAATTTTCAATTATCTGTATTAAAGGAGTGAAGAGATGACACTCGTGATTCAAAGGTCATTTCCATTTAGCATTCAAATTTCATTTTGGAACAACACACCTTCCAAAATGTGTGCAACATGAGACAACACTAAGGTGAGTTGTATTTGCGCACAGGATAACTAGGGCTGAGCATACTGGGTGATGTGGATAAAATCAGCGTCAGGTTAAATATTGGCTTTGGATTCACAAAACAAATAGGTATGTCTGTGCAATTGTCCCAGGAAAAGCTACCCCCACCCCTCACTGCTTACCAAAGCTGTCTTTGGTTAATCAATCCCTTCCCCCAACCTGCCCCACTGCATCCCTTTGGCCTATCTGGAGACTCATACCTGTCAGTGTCTGGAAGCAGTGTAGTTTGAATGTGTCTGTCTCCAGCATCTCAATGCCTGAGCTGCCCTGTTCAGGAGACAGCTGGGAGCCGATTGCGAACAGCCTATTTGCAAAGGAGGCAAAGCTGGGAATGCACCCCTCTGCTGTAAGGACGGAGTGCTTCCCACACTTTTCCACTGAAGTGGTCCTATCTGCTGAGTTGACATTATGGCCTGAGTCAGTCAGAAGAGACCGTGGGAACTGCCTAGAAGCAGTATCAAAATTTCTTTAAAATTCATTTGAATTCGGCATGGATTTTACAGCAGGTCCTCGATTAACATCGTCTTATTTTAACATTGATGAGCTGCCATAGGAACTCTTGTTCATATCAGTTAGCCTATGGTAAAATTGGTTGTTACACAGCTGACACTTGAACATGGGTTGGAACTGCACAGGTCCACTTATATGAAATTTTTTTCCAATAAATATACAGTCAGCCCTCTCTATCCCTGGGTTTTGCATCCGAAGATTCAACCAACCCTGGATCAAATACAGTATTTTTGACCCTCGACTGCGGCTTGGTAGATATGGAGGGCCGAATGTATGCATTGTTCTACGTCATTTTATAAAAGGGACTTGAGCATCCACAGGTGTTGGTATCTGCAGGGATCCTGGAATCAATTCCCTGCAGATACCAAGGGATGACTAGTTGTTTTGGGAGAGTCAAAAGTTACGTGTGGGAGTCACATCCCTAGTCCATCTTGTAAGTACCAACTGTACTTCCTTTCATTTTGTCGCAGAACCTATGGAGGAGGTTAAGTGAGGACTTACTGTACATCCACACTTTGATATAAAACATTTTACATTGAAGACGTTAGGTAAAATTAACACTGGGAATATGTGCCATGGTTCCTTACCTTGAGGCTATGCATACCCAGCACATCTTATTCCACAGCTCAAAGCAGAAAAAAATGTTAAAAGTTCATTTAGTTCAATTACATTACTATAAAGATGAAGAAACTAAGGATAAGAGACGAGAAGCTGACTTAAGCAAGATCACACCACTACCAGTATTACCTAAAACCTATTCATACTGAATGAGTTTTTTCTTTTCTTAACACAAAAACTGACGATTTGAAAGGAGGCAGAGAAAGGTAAGCATTGACGCTCAGGAGACTGCCCCCAGAACCACACTCACCCGGCCAGCTTAAGAGCCAAGTGCAGGAATACAGGCAGCGTTGGGGAACTTACGAGTGGAACATAGAGGCCAGCATGAGCTTCTCATTGGAGGTAAGGCGGGGTCGGCCGAACCGAATGGACACCGGGTAGTTAGAAGGGTTGGCCAGGTACTCCAGCACCTCTTTCCCATCAGCCGTGTATTTGCCGTTCACGTCCATGCCATTGATGGCCAGCACTGCGTGCCCCACTGAAGAGGTGAGGCAAGGGTCAACGAAGTCCCCATCCAGCGGATTCCTCTGCCGAAACTAGGGACCTGGCCCCGCTCCCTCGCCCCCCTCCCACGAGAAACCAGCCTACTTCCGCAGTACCGGGCCCGCCCCCCCGGGCCCGAGCCTAGCCCACCCCGGATTCCGTCGCGTTGGCCGAAGGCAACCAGCACACGTTCGTCATGTAGCTTGAGCAGCAGATCAAGCGGGTAACTGAAAGTTTTTTCAGCCTCGGCCCGTGGCGCGTAGCTGTCCAGTTGGTAAATCAGGCCGCCTGCTTTGTTCACCACATACACACTGAAAATCGCCATTGCTGCTGTCCCGGCTCTGACTCTGGAAGTCGGCCCGGCCCCGCGCCGGAAGTGCAGTCATAGGATCTGCCCCTCGCCCCCCACCTTCCCCACGCAGCCCCGGTCCGCTGCGGGCTGCGGCGCTTGCGCAGTTGAGGCAATACGCATTGGTGTAACGGCGAAAGTCAGTTGCCGAGGCCTGATAAGTCGTTTTCCGTCTCTTTCTCGGTCCCTAATGCCAGAGAATAGCAACGTGTGAGGGCTTCACAACTAGCGGCAAAGCCCAACAAAGCGGAGACAGTGTTCAGGATGTGCGGCTGGAGAACCGGAACACCCAAGTCCTCCCCACGGCTTACAGCATCAGCGAGAGGGTGGAGCTCAGAACGTCCTTCGCGGGGCTCCGCCCCTTGCCCCGGAAGCACTCGCCCCGGGTGGAAGTTTCTGAGCCTGTTCGTAAGCGGTGCTTCCTTTTTGTCCGACATCTTAGCGAAGCGGCAGTCGTAGCGTCTGCTGTCCGCACTTTGCCATGGTGAGTGAGCTCTGGTGTGAAACCTGCGGTTCTGAGATCCAGGCGGTGCTAGAGTGTAGTTGAGGCTTCATTGGAAGGGGAGCTCCCAGAACTGCCAGGCTGCAACTCAAGGCGGGCCGCGGTATCGCTTTACCCATGTGGTCCGCTAGAGAAGTTTGGGAGGAGTGAGGGGCGCAATGGGGGGCATGGGGTTGCCAAAGGAGCTAGCGGCATTCCCACTTTTCTTCAACAGCCGCCCAAAGACGACAAGAAGAAGAAAGATGCTGGAAAGTCGGCCAAGAAAGACAAAGACCCAGTGAACAAATCTGGAGGCAAGGCCAAAAAGAAGGTAGGCACGAGCCCTTTTAAGAGCGGGTGGAAACGGGGCTCCCGGCGCAGATTGTTATAGTAGTAAGTGACGTATATAGCTTCTAACGTCGCGTCTGGAGTCAGGTTATTAAAGCGTGTTAGGGTTACCACTTTTCTCACTTTTTCTCATTTGAAGAATGGGATGTTACGTGCTACTTGGAAATATGGAACAAGAGTATTTGTTCCTGATGCTTAATACACAACATTTTAATTAATCTCGTGGGTTCGGCCCATATCCAAAAGTCTCAAAGATTTTTTTTTCAAGTTATTTGAAGCTTAATTTGCAGAGTTTCTGCAGATTCTGAATTTCATAGGTTTCTGCAAGCCAAGGAACAGCCAACCTCTCGGTATTGCCCTACAAACACGGGAGAGATTTCTCTGACACAGGTTGTTTGGGAGGGAAAGAGTGATTCTTCCAGGAGGACTGACTTTTTCCATTTTCTTTTTGTGAGTAGAAGTGGTCCAAAGGCAAAGTTCGGGACAAGCTCAATAACCTAGTCTTGTTTGACAAAGCGACATATGACAAACTCTGTAAGGAAGTTCCCAACTATAAGCTTATAACCCCAGCTGTTGTCTCTGAGAGACTGAAGATCCGCGGTTCCTTGGCCAGGGCAGCCCTTCAGGAGCTCCTTAGTAAAGGTGAGAGCGCTGTATTGTACTGGTACGGTTTTGCACATTAAATTGGCTTGACCATGTTAGCGATCTTCAATGTTTTCATTGGAATTTTAAAAAGTAGTTTTAGTTTGTCCAGTGGTTGTTAGTAATAAAATTCTAATGTCATCCTTAGGGTAGACCCTGAAGCAGCCATTTTGTGCTATGGGCCCCTATGGTAGTAATGTCTAATACAGACAGTAGTGGTTTTTAAGTTCAAGTAAGGGTGACCATCCCAAGAGCAGGTTAATGGGCCCCTCGTTTAGAAAGAAATGGAGCCATGTCTGTTATAAACTCTCATGCCCAAATTCAGCATTTGTTTTGGGAATGGATATAAAACTCAGAAAAACTTGTTTTCTTTTTTATTTTACAATACTCTATTTGATTAAAAAAATTGCCTTTGTGTACACAACTTACTCTTTTTCTTTAGGACTTATTAAATTAGTTTCAAAGCACCGAGCTCAAGTAATTTACACCAGAAACACCAAGGGTGGGGATGCCCCAGCTGCTGGTGAAGATGCATGAAAAACAGGTGAGAACCCAGGGGCTCATGGTGTAGGAAGTATGGATGGGTCCCCTTTACAAAGCTTTATACTGATTGTTTTTAATTTTTTTTTTTTTACAGGTTCCACCAACTGTATGTTTTGAAAAATAAATCTTTATTAAATCAAATCAAATAAGTGGGTATATGTCTGTTTCTTTAAAAAGGCAGTTTACAAATAGGTATGGGTTTGTTGACTCGCGGTGGTGGAAAAGTATCAGGAAACCATTAGCTTTTTTTCTTTATGTGACTGCTGTTTGTTCCTTGCTGCAGCTTCAGTTTTGAATTGATGCCTGAAGAGAAATGAAGGATTAACAGGATGAAGGGCGAGATCTCCAAAGGGGTGGCGTTGGGGACCTGGCACTTGGGCGGCCCATACCTGGATTGCCAGCGGCGTCCATTATTCCAGACACGGCCAAAAGAGGGCAGCCAGCCTGCACTGGTGCTGGAGCTATGATCAAAGTTGGCCCCAACTCTGTCTGGAGGGAGTTTCTTCAATTTCTGTTTTTCCTCTACAATGATAAGTAAATGGTTTCATTTGAGTAGGACGATTTAAAGAACCCACTGCCATTCTTGGAATTAGTTTACTTACTTTCTTTAAGAAATTCTTCATAGGAAGGTCCTATTTGTTGATTCCCAGAGCTGTATTCCTCATCTTGAACCATCCAGGGAGGTGTGGCACCTGGAAACGGAAGACCCATTAAGCAGAAATTAAGGCACTTTAAAAAACTTGAGAACTGGAAATGTTTAAAAGTCCAGGAATTCTGGGTCATGGGAAGTTGAGGGACCGAGGCTAATTTAAAGCAACATACCTTACTTATAGTATGCTGATAATTAATAGAGGCATAATTGACATAAACTGTACACATTTAAACTTCACAATTTGAAATGTTTTTAAGTGAAATCACAATCAAAATACTGAATATTACCCTATGTATCCTTGTGCTCTTTTAAAATACTTTATTCCTGTACCTCCTTCTACCCCTTTCCCAGCGCCAGGCAACTACTGTTTTCTGTTGCTATAGTTTGCATTTTCTATTTTATATAAATGTGCTTCTAGCTTTTAGCATAGTTATTTTGAGATTTATCTGTGTTGCATGTATCAGTAGTTCCTTCTTTGTTCAGCACTATCCCATTGTTAATTTGTTGAGGCACATTTGGATTATTTTCAATAGTTTTGGGCTACTACAAATAAACATGCTATGAAATTTTCTATATAAGCCTTTGTGAAGATAAACGATTCTTTTGGAATGGCTGGATCATAATGTATGATTAACATTTTAAGAAACCGCTGAATTATTTTCCAAAAGTGGTTATGTCATTTTACATTGCCACCAGCAGTGAATGAGTTTTTCCACATACATAGCCATTCTGATGAGCATCTTTTTATATGTTTTTACTGGGTTTTCAGAGTTTTTCATATAGTCAGGATACAAGTCCTTTCTCAGACAGTGCTTTTTTTCCATTCCCACCCCCCCCCCCATCCTTTGGCAACCATTAGCTTGGTTTTTATATCCATGGTCTGTGTCTATGCATTTTTTTAATTGGTTTCAGGTGTACAAAGCAACATACTAGACATTTACACCACTCTCAAAGTGCAAATCCCCCTCCCCTTCACTTGTTTTTTTAGATTCCACATATAAGTGAGATGGACTTCACTTAGCATAATACCCTCTAGGTCCATGTCACAAATGGCAAGATGTCATTCCTTTTTTTCAATTGCTGAATATTCCATTGTGTGCACGCATGCGTGCCACATCCTTACACATTTATTGGCTGATGAACATCTAGGTTACAGTTAGTGCTTTATCTAGTCAACTTTACTTTAAAAAAGAACTGCCTCTTACAGTTTGAGAAACACTGCCCTGGGCCTTACCTGAGTGGATGTTACCAACTCCTGCTGTATCCTGTTAGAAATAGGGAAAAAAAATCCTAAGTAAGAAAGCCAAGAGATGATAGAGAAAGGGCAAACTTACAGGAGGTGGATGGAACCACTTGGTTGATGTTAAATCTTTTTTTTTCTTTTTTAAGTGTGTTTTCACAGGACCCATCAGCTCCAAGTCAAGTACCCTGTTTCCCTGAAAATAAGACCTAGCCCCACAATCAGCTCTAATAAAATAAGAGGCAGTCTTGTATAGGACCGGGTCTTGTATTAATTTTTGCTCCAAAAGACGCATTAGAGCTGATTGTCCGGCTAGGTCTTATATTCGGGGAAACAGTAGTAGTTTCAATCTAGCGGAGGGTGCAGCTCACAGTGGCCCATGCAGGGATCGAACCAGCAACCTTGTTAAGAGCACTGCCCTCTAACTGAGCTAACAGACCACCCTGATGTTAAATCTTAAGAGCACAGTAAATCATTGCAAATTTGATTTGCACATGGTCTTCATAGTAGAGATGAGCCTACTAGGTGCCAGGTAAACAAAACCCTTTCCTCACAGCATACATATCACGGGGAGAGAATTAAGTACAAATTATTAGGTTGGTGCAAAAGTGACTGCAGTTATTGCAATTATTTTCAACTTTTTAAACCGCAATTACTTCACCAACCTAATAAATCCATAGCTTTTTACATGGTACTACATCCATTTATAACACAAATGACCTTAGATGAGCCTTCCATGAAAATGACATTTCAGCTGAAGGAAGGTAAGCATTAACTAGGTGATGAAGGAAGGAAAGCACTATTAAGGCAATGGCAACTACATGTGAAGGGAGAAGCACAGTACGGCTGGAGTATAGAATATAAGAGAGCAGGTGATGCAGTTGTGTTTGGGACAGGATTGCAGCGGGGAGTCGGAATTTTTCTAAGGTAGAATAGAGGCTAACTGTATTCAGGAGGTAAAGTAAACCTAGACTTACTGATAGGATGTGGGAGATGCAGAGTGTATGTACCTGCATCTACAATTGCTGGAAATACATGGGGGGGGGTTCCGGTACCTGTGAGTTATCTATAAATGTATTGAGCTGGAACTGGGGGTTCTGCAGAGGACAAAACTGAGGAGTTGGCACTCCTAAGTGGCAGTGGGGGCAACAGGTGTTGATGGAGGGTGAGGAAAGAGGTCTGTGAACACTATATGGAACAGTGCAGCAAGAGAGAAAAGTCTGCAGACAACAGGAATGGTCAGAATAGATAGAAAACCTAGGAGAAATGGGTGTCCTGGGAACTGAGGGGGCACTGGCTCTTTCCTGGCTTAGCCACTGTACCTGATGGCCAGTGAATGTCAGAGGTTGTCCTGTGTCCATCCAATCAAGCTCTGTGGCAGATGGCAGGTCCAAGTATGAGGGCTGCCGTGAAGTGGAGGCTATTTGGCTAAAAAAGACAAACGAGCTAGCCGGGCAGACAAGACAAGGTCCTTCAGCCATGAGGATTTGTTCCATCTCCCAGCCAAGATGTTACAGAGGCTCTAACGTGTCAAACTCGAAGGAGGGATTCCCTAACAATCTTACCTGTTTGTCCCTTTCCAGCTTCCAGGTGCTGAAGATCCCTCTTCTGGGTCTGGCACTGCCTGAGGCTGAGTTTGATTCAGGAAAAATAAATGTCTAGGATGCTTAAGGGTTGGCCTAGGCCATTCTCCCATCCTCCAGAAGGAAACAAATTGGCATATAGAGGGTACTGCCCATCTTGCAAACTCTTACATCCCTCCCAGACCTGCCTTTATCTCCACTGACAAGGCCTGCCCCCTGGCGGACAGGTAAGGGAATTCAAGCAGAGTAGATGAAGCATGGAGTCTTATGAGTTCTCTCTGAGCTGGTAGGTGAAATGCTGGACCTGGGAGAACCAGGGATTAGTGGATTTGGATACTGCTCTGGCTCCTCCGAGGGAAACCAACCTCTAAGACAGACCGAACCACCTCCTGCCGGCTGTGCTCCACCTCACGGATCTGAGCTGCCATCTGTGGGGGAGAGGCTGCTTAGATAGGTACAAGATTATGGGAGATGGATCCTTTAGAGGCCTTTCCTTTAACTTACCTCTTTGATCACTTCATCCTCTTTTTCCTCATAGGAATCCAAGCCTTTCACCATGGATTTCTTGAATCTAAAAAAAAATGGGCAAGTCAGCTCAGAACCCCAGGCCCTGCCAGTTACGAAAAGATAATTTTTTCTTTAAATGTTGAGTAATTTTAAACTCAGAAACAAAATAGTACAGTGAACCTGTGTACCTCTCATCTAGATTCACTGTTAACATTTTGCCATCTGGCTTCACTTTTTTATAACATTTTGCCAAAGTGGCTTCATGTCTCTCATACATACATTTCCCTTTTGCCAAAATAAAATTGGTTTGAGACACCATGAAACTTAACTGTAAATATTTCAGCATGCATCTCCTGAGGACAGGAACAGTCTGAAACCATGAAACCATTACCACATTTAAGACAGTTAGTCTCTGATGTTCAAATTATCCTGTATGTGGCTAGTGAGAATCCTTTCAAACCAGCTCCTTTGTCCTCTGGACCATTCCATCAATATGAGCATTTCCAGCACAAGACATTCCAGGCTCACCATGTACTTTCCCCTGCTCCAAACCTGAAATCAATCATTTCTCCAATGAGATCTGCTTCCTTTTAGTAGAAAGTAATACGTACTTAGAAACAAAGAGCTGAGTGTTAGTAAAGTTCTCATTGCTCCACAGGTGTCATGCTTCTAGCTCTTTCAGAAGACAGCTTTGATTTTCTTAAAATTCATACTGATACCTCCCCGATTAAATCCCTCCATTTCTTACTGTTATCTTCCTTCTGCCATACTGAAAACCCTGCCTCCCAATAACAGCAATATAGCTGACCACTGAACAGCATGGGAGTTAGGGGCACTGACATACACAGTTGGAAATCCATGTATCATCGGCCCTCAGCACACAGATTCCCAAACCGGAGTTGACCCTAAAACAGGTTTGAACTGCGTGGGTCAATTGAAAATAAATCTGTATAGGTGGACCCATGCAGTTCAAACCTGTTGTTCAAGGGTCAACTACTTAACAGTTGTTTAATCCTACAACACACACAAAAGGGTATCAGGACACCATTAAACTACTAAGCAAAGCTCAAGATTTCTTCGCAGTTCTTTAGTCCTTAGAAAATATTCTCAGGATGTACAGTTAGAATTTTGTGTTCAAAAGTTACTTGTATTCTTATTCTTTTGTTTTTGATTGTTATCAATTTGATAACAAGAAAATTCATCTTTGCAATCAATTTAAGGATTTGTTTTCTGACCCAATTTTAATATGTGTAACATTTACCATGTTTCCCCAAAATAAGTCCTAGCCAGACAATCAGCTCTAATGCGTCATTTGGAGCAAGAATTAATATAAGACCCAGTATTATATCATATCATATGATATTATATTATAATCCCAGTCTTATATTAAAATAAGACCGGGTCTCATATTAATTTTTGCTCCAAAGATGGACTATAGCTGATGGTCCGGCTAGGTCTTATTTTCGGGGAAACACGCTAAGTAGGAGAACAGCTCTACCATGGTGTCCTGGCAGCCTTGCATATACCCATACAGGCAAAGCCTTGAACAGCAGCTTTTCAGTCTTGGCTGACTGAAACACAGAACACAAGAGGACGGGAGGCCTGAAAGGAGCTGCTATGAGACCATCTCCCACTTGTCTTCCTATCTCCCCTGGGAAGCCGTCATGAGACAGCTTCTCATGAACTCCCGGGTTCTGATGAGGTATGGGGCTTTCTGCCTCATCCCTCTCAGAGTAGAGCTGCAGACTTTAAAACCACGTAGCTGCAATTTACATTTGGCTCCCCAGCAATTCCCCACAACTCACGCTGAGATCATCCAGCCCTTTTTGGTGTGTGGGACAAGGACCTGGGAAGCTGGCACTTGAGGCTTACTCCTTTTGTTGTCTATATAAGTAATAAACTGTGTAAAGCTAAAAGTGGGTCATTTTTATCATTACCTGGTCAAATCATTCAGGCTTGGCCTTGTCTGGTCTTGTGTGTGTGAGCTTGAAATTTATAAGGTTAAAAGTCAAAACTATATTTAAATAAAAAGTTCCAAGAGTCCATCCTCATGATTCTCAATAATCATCTTTTCTGAGCAATTATACTTATTCACCCACCAAAAATCATATGTAACTGGGTCAAGGTGTGAGGAGGGCTTTTTGTCCTCAGATTCCCATCTCCCAGTCTAAACCACAGATTTGAATGCAAGGTAGTGGGATTTAGGCATTTCTTGTCTGAGTAGAAAGGAATAATAATACCATGAGTTCTTCTGTAACTTGAGTCAGATGTCACTTTGCTCTGAGATCCCCTTGGGTTCCACATCCCATAATCTCAATATAGTTCCAATAAAAGTGGTGTTGTGAGGCTGCCTGTGTCCTCTTCCTGAGGCAGTCAGGGCTCACACCTCCTCTGTGCTGACCTGCACTCCAGTTTTTAAGGTCCTCCTGAGGCCAGTTAAAGTAGTCTAAAATTGTTAAAAGTGGCTACTGGGTGAGCAATAGTTTTGTTTTTTTGTTTTGTTTTTGGTGGGGTTTTTTTTGGCACACTATAAACAATCTGTTCTATTTGTAAAAAAGCAGAGTGTTCTCTGTGCCACACATTTAGGTAGTTGATTAGAGTCAACTTTTACCATATACCGTTCTCTGTTTGCTAAATGCATTCTCATCCCCAACGAGATCATAAACCTTTCAAAGACTATCATACTTCCTTTGTGCCCAACATAGTGCCTAGAACAGTGAGTGCTATGAAGACAATATTTTTTCCTTACCAAACTTTCCAATTAATCGAAGAAGCTCCTGTACTTGACACAGATCTGGAGAATTCACACTCTATTTCAATCTTTCATAAGCAGTGACTTACCGTGCATAATCTTGAGGAGAGATGAGAAACTTCTCCTTCATATGTACCTCAGCCTTGTTCTCCCACCAGAATCTGTTGGTTGCTTTCTTGTGCTCTGGGCTGAGAATGGAGAGGATGAGTAATTTCAATGACTGTCATGCGGGGTGTCCCGCGGGGTCTCCGCTCCCGCTCCCCACACAAGAACGCAAGACATGGTGAGGCCAAAAAGGAACACCCACGGAGCCATAGGTAGGGGAGTCATACCACTATACTCTCACTGGCGGCTGGGTTGGAGACACAGGAACCAGGAGCAACACAATTCTCAACCCTCACTGTGCCGCTTGCAGACTCAGCCACCATCTTCTTGCTAGCTCCCCCTTTTGCTGCTAGCCTAGCCACAGCAGTTATATTAGTGCCCAATGGCTCACTGGTTACAGCTGACGGCCAACTAGCCACAGCTGATGGCCATTTGATCACAGTCGATGGCCATTTACTACCTGAGCCAGCACTTTTCTATGTGAGGCCGAGAGCCTGGAAACTGCTTTTTGGGGCTCTGTCCCCACAATGACAGATTACAGATTATTACTTAGGTATCTAGCCACTAGATAATACAAACTGACATCTGGATTTCTGCTTCTGGGCAAGGCTGAGAGAGTTATTAGTCTGTTCCAGATTTCCAGTCTCCCTCTTCCCATAAACGTATGAGAATCTGAGAGAAGGTGATGGGAGGTAAACTTGAACCAGGTGCTGCCGAGCTGGCTTTTCCAGTTAGACCACCAACGCCACTGGGACCATGGCAGCCATAAGCCCTCTCCCCTTTAAGGCTGGCATCTATCCTGATCAAATCACAAAAGAGTTCACTCTAAATCCACCCACCCACGTATGTATGCCAACGTGTTGAATGAGGCTCCCAGCCCGGACCTCACCTCGCTAGATGCTCCAGCAGCCCCCCGTGCAGCACGGTCAGATTTCCATGGCTCAGGTGTTTCCGCACCTCACAGCTGCAGCACAGACACCAGCAGCACCGCTCGTGCTCGGGCACGTAACGCTCTACCTGAGCTGTGCGAATGGCCTTGCGGGCGGCCTCCACCTGCGGCGGAGAGGGTGTAACCGGGAAGACGCCAAGTGGGAACCCGAGTGGGACACCCAAATCCCACCCGCTTGGGCCCCCAGGCCTTCCCCTTCAGCCTCCCGTCCGTACCTGTAGCAGGAGCCGATCCAAAGCCATCTTCAACTGCCGCTGGTGCTTGCGACTGTAGACGTGTCCGCGACCACAGAAGAAGGTCTGACGGCAGAGCGGGCAACGCTGCGCTGGCGCCATCGGCCCAGGGCTGAGCAACCGCGACGTGCAGCAGATTCTGCGCTATCCCTGACCCCTAACCCCTCGGGGGCGGGGCGAGCCCAGCGGCTCCCCTGCTGCCCCCAGCGATGGGCAGGCGCCACTGCAAGCCCTTCTGCGGCTGCGCAGACCTTTTCCGCGGCTCCGTCTCTACACGCAAATACATCCGTTCTGCAAAACCTCCAAAGCTGTCTAGCCAGAAAAAGTAATCAGCCCTGCAGATGCGCAGGAAAGAGAGAACGCAACAGTTATGTGAAACTGCAGAACTAAACACCATACACACGTCGGGACATTGACAAGGTCCCGTACTGGATAATGTTAACAAATCACTGGTATTTATAACGTGCTTATTGTGTGTCCATAGCTGTACATTAACTACTTCACTTAATCCTCACGATAACCCTACGTGGTGTAGTATTATCGGCGTTTTACAAGCGGGAAAACTGAGGCATGGGGGAAGAAGTAACTTCGTGGAAGGTTGCACAGTAGAGGCACCACACTACCTTCGGCCCCCAGTGCTCTTCAGCACCAGCAGACTAAGGAACACATGTTGGATGTGGCCATAATCTAAGACCTAATCCTGTAAAGCTGTAAAGGGGAAGCTATAATGGGTACAAAGTCATTGCTGAGGGTTAGCAGACATTTTTTTTAAAAAGTGCTAATATAGTGGAATTTTTATTATTTTAAGCCACTTCTCTTAGAATCATCAAGCTCCTGTCCGTCCTGCTCTCCTAAACCCTAAGCCCTAAGCCTTAAACCCTAACGTGAATTGCTTCTTCACAGGGCTGAAATCCTCAGGTTGTGATCTCTACTCTACAGTCCCTCTACTCTACTAGGCCCCTCAACAGAAGCCTGGGGCCTAGTCCAGACCTAACTTAAATGATAAGCAGACAGAGCTGGCACAGAGTCCCAGATTCCCCTTACATTTGTTACCAGTACCGGTGCGTTAACCTGGATGGGCTACAATGTCTGTAGGTATAAACAGTCACTACATAATTCAGGCCCAGAAAGTAGCCCGACTCCACTTCAGATCTTGACTTCCTGTTATAGCTTCTTTTAAACTCAAGCCTCTGCCAGATGTGGCCCATTTTGATGACTCTTGCAACACTCAAATCCTTGACCTTTCATCATTCCCCTCAGAGTTAATCCTGGGCCTTGTTCACCCAAAAGTGTTCCATCTCTGTTCCAAACTCTGAAGTTCTACTCTGACCACCATCTTCCATCCTCCCATAAAACCTTACCTTCCATCTGATGTTTAACTACAGGAAGACGTCCATTGCATTACTCTTGTCCATTCACTAGAGAATTATTCGGCATCTGCCAGCAGCCAAATGCTTTGCTCTAGGCCGGTGGTTTTCAAATTGTGGCCTCCAGATCAGCAGCATCAGCATCTGGGCGCTTGTTAGAAATGCAGATTCTTGGGCCCCACGCCAGACCTACTGAATCAGAAACTCTGGTGTGGGGCCGTAGCTGTTTGTGGCTTAATGAGCCCTCCAGGTCGTACTAATGCTCAATCAAGTTTAAGAATCACTGGTCTAGGCCTCACGTTCTCTTGGCTTCGTTTTACCCATTGGATCCTAAGAATATTTCCACATTCTCATGGCGAACTATTACTTCACTTGACTTTCTAAGACCTCTCATTTTGTCAAACTACAACCATGGATCAACACAGCCATCTGTTTCCCACATTTGTTCCAAACCTGCTTAGAATAGACTACACTATCTGCTTCAGCTTCTACTAACTTCTTAGCCCTCTGCAATTTTGCTTTTGAAACTGTTTCCCTAAAGTTCTCCACCACCAAATATTCATTCAGCTACCATGACTTGTGTGAAATGGAACTGCACATCCTTCTCTTCAGAACATCCCCTACTTTCATCCTCCCGGTGAATGATATCACCAAACAAAAGCCTGGAGTTTAGGGGTGAATTATCTTTGATACTTCCTTGTACTAAGTCCCCATATCCACCTGTACAAATTGTTTTATTGGATTTCTGAAATGTTTAAAGTCTGTTCTCCATTTTTTATACCCATAGAACATACATTATTTTAATTCCCTTCCTTTCTTGCTTGGATTCATGTAAAATCTTTATAACTGGTTTCCGAGTGTCTGGTCTATTTCAGCTCCATTTATCTTCCAGAGTCTGGTCTTAAAATGGTCTCTAAAATGACTATCCTGATTAATGCCTCTTAATTGCCTTCAGGAAAAATCTAAACTTCCCAGCATAACTTTCAAAATTTTTTACAATGATTCCCAAGTTCCTTTCCAGTCTGGTCTCCTGCCACTCCCCTCCCCCTTCCCTGACCTCTTCATCCCTTCCTCCAGGCAATACAGACAGTCCCTGACTTAACAATGGTTTGATGTAGGATTTTTTTTTTTTTAATTTCTTTGTTTCTTTTTTGGTGGGGGGAAGGGGAACAGGACTTTATTGGGGAACAGTGTGTACTTCCAGGACATTTTTCCAAGTCAAGTTGTTGTCCTTTCAATCTTAGTTGTGGAGGGTGCAGCTCAGCTCCAGGTCCAGTTGCCATTGTTAGTTGCAGGGGGCGCAGCCCACCCACCATCCCTTGCGGGAGTCGCAGGGGGCGTAGTCCGTCATCCCTTGCTGGAGTTCAACTGGTAACCTTGTGGTTGAGAGCTGGGGCTCCAACCAACTGAGCCATCTGGCACTGGCCCATGTGGGAATCCAACCAGCACCACGTGGGAATCGAACTGGCAACCTTCGGCGTTAGGAGCGTGGAGTTCCAACTGCCTGAGCCACCGGGCCTTCCCTGACTTAGGATTTTTTGATTTTATGATTTTACCATGGTGCAAAAGTGATACATATTTAATAGAAACTGTACTTGGATTTTTTTTTTTAATTTATTGGGGTGACGATTGTTAGTAAAGTTACATGAATTTCAGGTATACAATTTTGTATGACAGCATCTATAAATGCCATTGTGTGTTCACCACCCAGAGTCAGTTCTCCTTCCATCACCACATGTTTGATCCCCGTACCCTCGGCTCCCACCCCCACCCAGTACTTGGATGTTTGAATGTAGATCTTTCCCAGGGCTAGCGACAGCAGCACAATACACTTGTGAGGCGAGGCAGTGGCGGTGACCCGCAGCTGCCGGTCAGCCACGTGGTCACAAGTATAAACAACCAGTATTCTATAGTGTAGCGTTACGTAAATGCATTTTCCAGCATATATTTTCAACTCCTCAGAAGTAGAGGAGCATCTGAATTCTAGCAGTCCTATTGCTCCTATGCACTTTAGCATCTCCAACCTTTGGATCCTCTGTCTAATAAATTCTATTATACAGGGTTCTGAAATATGAACTAGAATGGAATTTCCATGAGGCTGGTGACTTTCCCTGGCACATGGCAAGCTCTCAATCCATTCATAAGCGCTCATATCAATTCATTATTGAATGAAATGTCACCCCTTTTGTGAAGACTTCCAGAGTTGTCCCTGCAGAATTAATTTCTCAATTCCAATGTCCTTTGCTCATCCTGTCATCATTTTGGTTTCATAGTCAGTTGAAACCCAATAGTTGAAAAGTTCTTCAAGTGTAGGGAATGTCTTGTTTATGCCTGAATCCCTAGAACTAGACTAGTGGTCTTCCACACATGTTTGTCAAATTAATTTAAAACCATCAAAACTCCAGGCACCCAGGGTTAAGATGCCCTTGGGGTGGGAATTTGTGCAAGGAAGGAGCATAAGAAGTATGTGGCTAACAGCCTGTGAATTAATAGTATCAAACTACAAAACAGGCTAACGGGTAGTTTTATTTATTTAAAAATTGTAAAAAGTCATTTCTTGCTCAAAAAAATGTACAGAAGCTATAAATAAAAAGTGATTGTTCTCCATATTTCTTGCTACCCCCAATCCTAAAAGATAACTATTGATATTTGATACCTATATTCTTCAAGACAATTTCCATGCTTAGATAACATTTATATATATGAACAATAATTTCTGTCATATTTGGAATCATATCGAATGTACTGTTCTGCTGTTTTACCCCCAAAAAATGTATTGTGGATATCTTTCCATGTCAGTACATACAAGGTGTGATCAAACAATATGGTGAATGTTTAAATAAAAAAAATTTATTACAGTAAAAAGACACATTGCCCCTTAAAATACTCCCTCTCGCTTCGAACACACTTATCCCATCGTTCTTGCCACTTTCTGAAGCAGTTCTGGAAGTCCTCTTTCGTCTTTAGTTGCGCTGTCCTGACTGCCTCGATGTCCTGAATCACTTTGACTTTGGGGAAGAGCCAGAAGTCGCACCGTGCCAGATCCGGTGAATAAAGTGGATGAGGACACAACATGTTTTTATTTGACAGAAATTGCCATCTACCAGAAGCGATGTGTGACACGGAGCGTTATCATGATGGAGGATGATTTACTGCACACTTTAAACACACCTTCTCTCAACCATGGCTCACACTTGACTGACTGCCCTGAAGAAGTTGAAACTTGTCACTCACTGTTACTAAAGTTTGATTCATTGAGGACCGCTTCCTACATCGAAGATCCCTGCCTTTATGTCAGATGGCACTCGGCAGCAGCATTCACTGTATTTTGTGATCACAACAGAAAGGCTCCATGTCACACATCGCTTCTGGCAATTTTTATCAAATGAAAACATTATGGTGTGTCCTCATCCACCTTATTCATCGGATCTGGCACCGTGCGACTTCTGGTTCTTCCCCAAAGTCAAAATGGCCATGAAAGGTAAACATTTTGAATCGATTCAGGACATTGAGGCAGCCAGTGCAGGGCAACTAAATACACAAAAGAGGACTTCCAGAACTGCTTCAGAAAGTGGCAAGAATGATGGGATAAATGTGTTCGAAGTGAGGGGGAGTATTTTGAGGGGGATTAAAGGCAATGTGTCTTTTACTGTAATAAATTTAATTTAAACATTCACCATATTTTTTTAATCACATCTCATCATATATCCCAATGACTCTTAAATGTATTTACATTTTCAGCTCAGATTTATCAACTTCGGACTTATCACAATTATCTACTTGGCATAACCACTTTGATAGATTCCAAAAGAACTGCTGAAACCTGCTGCTCCTACAGGCTTCCTCTCATCATTCACCAAACCACTCAAAGCAAAAACCTCGGAGTAATTTTTTTCTCCTCCTATTGACTTCTTGATTCTACCTCCAAGATATATCATCAAATTAGGCTGCTTCTCTCTATTTCTACTGCCACTGCCACTACCCCAGTCCACCTGGACTACTGCAATTACCTCCTAACAGGTCTTCTTGCTTCCATGTTTGCCCCCCTACAAGCCCCTTTCAATGAGCTAAGCATGATTTAAAAATGAAATCAGGTTATGTCAGTTACTTCAATCACTTTCCACTGTACTTGGGAAAAGAAATCCCTCAATATAGCCCTAGAAAGGCCTACATGGTCTAGTCCCT
Organism: Rhinolophus ferrumequinum; assembly: GCF_004115265.2. Taxonomy (NCBI): domain Eukaryota; kingdom Metazoa; phylum Chordata; class Mammalia; order Chiroptera; family Rhinolophidae; genus Rhinolophus; species Rhinolophus ferrumequinum. Next base: position 88,259,221 of record NC_046294.1, on the reverse strand, counting down.
GCTTCCCACCCTAACTTCACCTTGGATCTTTCTCCCCTTGTTTACTATGTTCTGTGCGCCATGACCTTATCCTTATTCTCAGTAGGCCACCTTGAGGAGGTCCCCACCTCCTGGGCTTTGTCTACCATTTTCTCTACTAGAACACTTTTCCTTCCCATTCTTCAGCCTGGATACTCATTATATAGATCTCAGTTAAAATGTCTTTCTTGGAAAGGCTTTCTCTAACCTCCTATCCAATCTAAGTACCTATATTGTTTTCTCTCACAATAACCAACCTATCTTATTAATATTGTCATTTTCCATTATTATTGTCTGTTTAATATCTGTTTTTCCATCTAGACTGAAAACTCTGTGAGGGAGGGCCCATTCTGGGTTTCACTGTATTCCCTAGCACCTGGCACAGAGCCTGGCATATTGAAAACAAATTGTTGAATGAGCAAAGAAAGGTGAGGGTAGGTGTATAATATCCTATTAGAGGGCAAAATGAGTAAAGGCAGATTTTTTTTCAGGGTCACTTTTCCCACAAAGGCTATTTTGTTTTGTTCTTTCCTTCTGACCTTTTGGGATCCACTTGCAACTTAATCCAGACACGGACAAGAATGTGGACAGAGATAAGGATGAGGTGGACAAGTTGAGGCCAAATCAGATGAAGCCCTCTCCCTCCTCCTGGGAACTGGATAGACCAGGGGGGCGGGAGAGGGTACTTTGGCTGCCGAGTGCTGAGTGGGCCCAGAGCAAATGACACTAATGACTTGGTCCCTCCACTCACTCCTCCAGTGTACATCACATAAAAATTAGCATCCAGACAGTCCAGGAGGAAATCAACACAAAGCACCTCGTTAGATTAGGGAAAGGCAGTTTTCCTTGCTCCAACCAGGCATCTGCATGTCTGTCCTGTCTTTTCCTTGGTATTAGTCACCTTTTCTTCTAATCCCATCCCTGCTATTCCCCACCTGCCTGATGTCTGCCTCTGCCTGTCTCCTAGGAGTATCATCATGAGCCCTGCCCTCGCCGTCCCCACCTGCCCTCCCCACAGGGCAGGGCAGGGCTGGCTTTGAGCACTTCCGGAGAAGAACTAGCTGTTGTTTTCTAGACTTGGGGAAAAGACCCAGTGCTAAGCTCCTGTGAGAAGCCTTCCAGCTCCTCCACTCAGACCTAATTGCTCTCTTCTCTGTGCTTCCGGAGAATATGAAATCTACCTATTAGAGAGGTTACTAGTGACAATTCATAGCAAAGAGTGCATTCTTCTTTTTGAAGAAAATCACTTTATTCTAATTGATTCACAAACAATAGCACAAAAGCTTGTATAAGGAGGCCACAAAAACATTTGCTCAGCCCCAAACTCAGTACCATCTCAATTAACTTCTGTACAGTTACAAACACCTTGTCCACTGCAATTCTGTGGCAAGGAAGCTATTAATACTGGAGGAGAGGTTTAACTGGTGGTTTTATACTTTACACTTTCACTAGCAATTATATTTTTATACTAAATTAACGTGGTCATGAGAGATGAGTTTCCATATCTTCAATTTGAACTTCATTAGGCTAATCCATTTGCAAATCTGCACTGTTTCAGCACCTCGATGAAACCCTCACAAAGTTTCAGGCCACCCAGGTTCTGGGCACACTCCAAAAATTGTTTCATCTCGTAGTGGCATGGGCCAAACTGCTGCTGCTGCTGCTGGTATGCCGGCTGGGTTCCCTGAGGCTCCTGGTAAGTGATGTCAGGCCTTGCGGGCTCAGCATTACTTCCTCCACTGCAGCCCCCACTGACGGCATGACCTAACGTGTGGCCAACAGCAGAGCCCACAGCCACACCAGCTGCAGTGGTTGCCATTTGGGCCATCAGACCTGGCTGCCAGGGTGCCGGAGCAGGTGAGCCAACAGCAGATGGTGGAGCTGCTGCTGGCGGCTGAGCTGCTGGCGCTGGCCTGGGCACAGGTTTCATCTGAGGTGCCCGGCTGGCCGGAGGGGCTATGCGGGAGGTCCGGCTTCGGCGTCCACGCAGCATCACAGCTGTGCGATGGCTCGGCGTCTACACGGTAGAGACTCAGAGGAGAACCCGGCGGCTTCTAAAACAGTGCATTCTTATTAACAGACCTCATGCTAGGCTCTAGGTGTTTGGACATGAATATGACTTATTCCATTGTACTGTCCTCACTGCTTGCCACTGTCACTGTGGGTGAGTGCCTCTGGGACAGGGATTATATCCTATATACTGCTTAGTTTTGGATCTCTCCCCCATCAGCCTTAACACCCTAGGAATAGAGCAAATATTTTGTAAGACTGTCTTTACCACCCGGAAATAAATCTTACTGATAAAATAATCTACCTGCACATATAATTTTTAAAATATCAAAATAATATTCCAATTGTAATATAACAGAAAAATAAAGGAAGATAAATTTATAATAAAATATTTCAGTGGATAAACTATATTTGAAAACATGACAATTGGAAATTTGTACATACTTGTAGTGAACAGCTTAGATTTAAGAAATCATACTCATGTGACTATTGAAAATACTTTTTCTTTATATTGGCTATTTTGAAATAATAGCTAAACGTGTTTACACTAGAATCCCTGTATTACAGAAAATAAACAGACTGATACAGGCATGTGGTATTGATGACTTGAATACCAGAGCAGCTTTGTTATCAGTGATTTTCCAAAATAGCAGACAACTCTTAGTAAACTTCCAAACCAAAGAATACAGTCTTCCTTTATTTTGTATAATAGTTGCAGTCCTGGAAAATTCAATGTATATTAAAATGATGCAACAAATACTTTCTGCTTAGGTGTAAAACCAAGTTAGGTTCTTGGCTCAGGCCTGAGGTATGAGGGTCAATTCTTCAGGGTGAAAGACTGCCTCTTGCACTGATACTCCTGAGTCTGACTTCCAATGCCCACAATACCCCCAAATCCTTGCGGCAAGCAAAGTACCCCTGAGGTCAGTGAGAGGCCCTGGCCTAGCACTAGTACATTTCTGGGGCATGTTCGGGAATGAATGCACAAGCTGGAGCCTTTAAAGCAGAGATGGTCGTGGTGATGAAGAGGTGACTAGGGTGGGATTTTGTATGTTACTGAAATGCACAAATCAAGCAAACGAACAGGGGCCTTTCTTCAAAGATAGAGGGTTTGGTCTGGTAGGGCATGGGTTGTGTTTTTCAGGAATGTGACATTTCAAAGACCAGGGAAAAGGCAGTTGGATTTCATAGTGAGACAGACTGCAAGGAACTAAGGGGTGAATAAGTAGACAGGAAATGAAGGCTACTCCTCAAATATAATAGCCATCACAAAGACATGAGAATAATAGTGTCTACTCCTTAAGGTGGCTGTATGGATTAAATCTGCAAATGTACGTAGAATGATGTCTGGTCCAACTGTAAGCACTCGATGTTAATACACCAGACACAGGACTAGGCACTTTCCATTGTCCTATTTAGTTCTCAGATCAAATCTGCGTATTTTTATTATCTCTATTTTGCATACAAAAGAAACTGAAGTTTAGAAATGTTAAGAAAACTTGTGAAGAAGATACAATATAGGAGGACTCGTTATTTGCTGAGGGAGCAGAGCTGGAAGTCAAAGATGAAAAATAAACATGTTGGTAGCAACAATAAGGTCCAGGCTACTTCTAAGAGATGTTAAGTGCTAAAAGTAGATCCATGCCATTATTAGCCCACCAGTATCTGGGAGGAGATTCCTAACTAGATATCACAATGAACAATAAAATAGCTACCATTTATTTATTTAGTTTCTACTATGAACCAGGTTTTGGAAGAGGCACTCTACTCCATCCCACTTGTTTTCTACTCTAAGACTAACAAAGAGGCATCATTAACTCATTTTCCTGATAAGGACACTCAAGCTCAAAGAGGAGTGCCTGCCTGAGGCAGGTTCTTCTGGAACAAAGATGCAGGAGCAGTGGCAAGCAGCTACCACAGAGCTGATAGCCAGCAAGCAGGGCAGGGAAGAAAGGTGAATGAAAGACTACCTCAACCCCAACTGCAGATTCCTGGACAAGGGGAGCTATCTTCAAGACTCAAGCACCACCCACTACCACCTCTGGAGAGGAGAGATGCCCAGTCTCCTAGAGGGGGGTATCTGAGGGTAGAGCCATGCTTCTGTGCAGGCCTGTTGGCTGTGAGTGAATGAGAACAGTCATCTCAGCCCTGTGGGAAATTCAGTATTATCTTAAAGCATTGTCTGAATGTCTGTGGAATCCTGACACAGCTTTGTACCTCATTCCCTTCCTCCTTGTCCCCCAGGCTTCTCCCTTTTCTCCTCAGACCTGAGGCTGGCAGCTGGCATTGCCCTGAACATGGTCTCCCACAACCAGGAAAGCCACAAGCCAGCTAGAATCTGCAGCCTCTAAGGACTCTTAACCCACAAGTGTTCTGGCTTCTGCTGGGGTACGGTGGAGGCAAGTGGCACAGGGAGGGACCATGCACCTCAGGTGAGTTCCCAGCCCAATGGTTAAATGAGGGGAATGAGACTAGAGCCCAACTACTCCCCTTTTTAATAAGTTCTTTCCTCTCACTTTTCTCACTGCTCCTTCATGGCCTATGAGGGTCTGTCTTTCCTTCAACTGCTCCATAACTGTTGTGTTTCCCCAGGCTTCTCTTCACTGGCCCCAGCTGATTACATCCACTCCTGTGAGAGGGTGGTACTTCTTTGGGCCTTTCACAGGGCTGGCTGCTACAAGCTAGCATTTCCCAAGACTATGCTCATAACCCAGAAAAGTGTTTGGAATTGCCAGGTTCCTAAAGAAAGTTGAGTCTTTTCTTCCTTTGAGGAAAGAAGAGTGTGGGGTTCCCATTGCCTCTGGAGCACCCATCAGCTCAGGGCATCCCATTTCCAACCTCAGAGCTGACTTCTACCTCCACCCCTCCACCCCCTCAGAAAACACACACACCACACCACACCACACCACACCACACACACACACACCAGACTGCTGCAGGTAACTTTAATAAGGCATGGGCTGACTCTTACTTCTTGAACTTAAAGGTCAAAGAGGAAGGGCATCACATCTGTAAGAAAAGAGAGTCAAAGGAATCTATCTGCCCTTTGCAGCTGCTGTACCCTAAGCCTGGAATGCTCTCTCATAGCAGATGATCTCCTCTCTCAAGGCCCAAATCCCAGCTGGTGTCCAGGAAAAGAAAAAGCCCTTTTGCACATAACCTCTCATACCATGCTTCTGACTTTGTGCGGTCACCATTTCCCTAGGCTGCTGGGCTGTGACTAGGACCTTAGTTGCTTTTCTATCAACTCCCTGTACCTCAAGTCCCATGCTTGTGTATGGGGTCCCACCTCCAGCAGACACCACCCCAGTCTCAGATCACTGCTATTCTCTCCCCTTTCTACAGAAGGTGCCTCCCATCGTGTGGCCCAGGCTGCTTCCTTGCACATTCAGTCTTAGGTCAGGATCTTCAGGTCCCTTCCCCTCACTCCCCCCAACCCCCACCACGTGACAGGGCCTCACACCTGGCTGGCTCATGCACTGTTGGATATTTTCCAGCTGTGTGGAGGCCAAAGCTCGGACCTCCTCCTCAAAGCGGCGGTGACCCTCCTCAGTCAACTTCCAGAGGCAAGATCGAGGCCATGTGCTAGCCCCACCCTGCAGGCTGACCGGCACTTTCTCAAAGCTGTCTCGGAAACAGAGATTGTGACGAATGGTATTCTTCCAACCCTCTGGAGCCGTCCGGAAAAAGGGAAAATGTTGTCTGTGGACAAGGAGGAATGGTCAGGAAAGCTATGGTTTCTTTGGGAGATGCCCTACCCTTGAGCATGTTCTCCCAAGGGGCCAGGAACCTCAGCCTTTCTCTCAAGGTGGAGAATGACAGGCTGGCCTAGACTGCTTTTTGCTGGTTGAGCATGTGGCAAAACCTCCACCGGACGCGTTGCTTGTGCAAACCCTCATCTTTTAAATCCAGTTTACTGTTTCTATTCCCAGGCTCATTTTCTTCCCTCCGAGGACTCGGGGCTTTGAGATGCAATAGGAACCAAGCAGAAGTCAGGTCAACCAACTCCTATAAGAGGAATCCTGGTCAAGGAGGGATACCACTTGAGGATTAATATTCTGAGACTCTTCTGATATAGGGAAAAGGTCTGAGAAACTCCTCCCTCTCATGTGTACATGACCATCAAAGCTAAATGTATATCCCTTCTCAACTGGGTCCCCGCGGGGGTACAGGGAGCTGTGCCAGGCAGTATAGCACAAAGGGAAAACATGTAAGAAACTGTTGGGGAAGCCAGATTTGGTACTCAATAATCTGGAGAGGGAAGGTGGGACAATTTATGACCCAGGAAATGTGTTTTAAAGATCTGAGATTTAAAAAGGTTAGTTTTCTAGATGTGAAAGGGGGTGGGTGGATATCTTCCTGTACATGTGATGTGTGCTCACACATTCGAGAACAATTAAAAACCAATGCTTGGGAAAGGAGAACTGGGAATACACTTATCCTCTCAGACTCAGCCGGTAGAACCAAGGCAGCCCAGGGCCAGGGCAGATTGGAAGTGTTCAGACCAAGGGCCTTGGCTCCCTCCCTCCCCCCTCCTCCCAGGGCCCAGCACGTACCGCGTGAAACTGTAGATCTGTTGCACGTTGAGGCCACAGGGGGCGCTGTTTCTTAATGCCAGTGCAATCAGGTGGAAGTAATTGAGAGGGGGCCGGGACCACAGCCTCCCCTCCTGGATGTTGGCTTGCTGAAGCCTCCCATTCTGGAGGGGGGTTGTTTTGTGAGGGGACGGGAGAGCCACAGAGGAGCTGCCATTCTGATCCTCAGCCTCCTCTTCTGTGAGCTAGAGGAACAGAGTAGGAACTAGTCCTAACTCCACAGCCTCTACTCCAGGGTTGCAATGGCAGGAAGGGGTAGTGGTCTAGGGCCACCTGCTGGACTTTTCCCCAACCCAAGGGCACAGATAATTTCTGAACCCATTAACCCTTTGTTATCCCTAAGAAAACAAAACTCTCTGATGTATCATCTTTATGCCCACCCAGTCTACACCAAAGTCTGGTCCGCAACCCCAGAAATCCCTACCTCCCAGTTGCTGGGAGAAGAGGCAAACCGCTTCCGAGGAGGAGACTGCTCGCTGGAGGAAGGCAGCAGCAACTCCACTGCTGCGGCCTCTGAGCAGGTGGCAAAGTCTTCCTCTTTTGGGGGCAGCTGAGGAGAGGGGAGTATGCTTGTCAGATCCTCCCACTTACTAGGTTCTGGGACCTCCAGCTCTCCAGGAGGAAACACGATGTTGGGGTTTACCCACATCCACAGGTTGGGTTCAAAATCTGGACCTGTGCAGAGAAAAAGGAGATTGTGTGCCATAACTCACGGGCTTGGGGTGCCCAGCCCAAGACACAGGGCCACGTCAGAGAACTCCCTCCCCGCTACTTACCATCTTTACCGGGGTTGGGCTTTTTTTCCATAGGAAGTTTTGGTGGCTCAACTATACGGAGTCTATATCTGGCAACTGGCAAAAAGAAAGACAGAAGAGGGTCAAACTGTCCTGGGATTTCCACTGTGGCCCCATGATCCTGGGCCTTGAAGCTTCTCTGAAAGAGGGCTGTAAGCCCTGTCTGGGGTGTAATGACACCATATTCTGCTAGTTTTCCCCTTACTTCTCTGACCTTATTCTCCTCTGCATCCTTCTCTTCACATACCACATCACAGATACTGTCCCTAAACAATTTCATGAATGCCTGTGGCTTCAGTCATCATCTATAAATTTAGGGTTTTCAAATCTTTATCTCTAACCCAGACTTCTCTGCTAGCACTTAAGTAGCGCTCTGTACAGGATGTCTTTGTTTGGATAACCCACAGGCACTTCCAACATTTCTAAAACTAACCTCCATCTTCCTGCTCTTTCTCCTGTATTTCTTTTCTTTCTTTTTTTTTTTAAAAACATATTTTTGGGGAAGGGGTACAGGACTTTATTAGGGAACAGTGTGTATCTCCAGGACTTTTTCCAAGTCAAGTTGTTGTCCTTTCAATCTTAGTTGTGGAGGGTACAGATCAGCTCCAGGTCCAGTTGCTGTTGTTAGTTGCAGGGGGCACAGCCCACTATCCCTTGCGGGAGTCGAACCGGCAACCTTGTGGTTGAGAGGACGCGCTCCAACCAACTGAGCCATCAGGGAGGCAGCTCAGCTCAAGGTGCCCTGTTCAATCTTAGTTGCGGGGGGCGCAGCCCACCATCCCTTGTGGGAGTCGAACCGGCAACCTTGTGGTTGACAGCCCACTGGCCCATGTGGGAATCGGACTGGCAGCCTTCAGTGTTAGGAGCACAAACCGGGCTGGCCCACCTCCTGTATTTCTTATTTCAGCAAATGGCACCACAGTCTGACCAGTCTTTTAGGCCAGAGACTTGGAAATCCTTCTTGACTCTTCTCCTTCCTATACAGCCACACCCAATCAATCAAAGTCCCACTATCCTAGTCCAAGCCATAACCTAAATGGTCTGTTTATCCTCTTTTCTTTAACTGATCATAATGCAGTTTGAGTGATTTTCCTAAAATGTTAATCCAATCTTGTCAGCCTGTTGTGTAAAACTTTCCATTGCCCTTGGGCCAAATCTAAAGATAGTCTTCCTTGAGACAGTCTAAAAGGCCCCGTTCCTCCTCAGTGTTGAGTCATTGCTCCCAGGCTCTCCACCCATCTCTCCAACAGACCACACTCTAGATCCCAAGCCTTCCCAGGAGCTGTTTCCTTTGCCAGAAACACTGTTCCTTCTTCCTGCTTGCCTAGTTAATTGCTACTCACCCATCATGTCTCTGTTTAAGCATCTTTCTAAAGCAGGCCTTCTCTGACCACCTGTCTAAACCCTCCCACAGCATATTTTATTGTAATTACTTGCTTAGAGTCTATCTCCAGGTCTGTCTTGTTTACTGCCTGGCACATGGGAGGAGCTCAACTTAACTGGATGAATGAATGCATGGTGGGCTAAGAGTAAATCAAGTACAGTGTGTATATTAGAGCTATCTGCTTGGCACTATGTTGGCTCCTTGGGGCTCGGGGGAACTATTTGTGTCTCCCTCACTGTCTCCATGAGTGCTATCATATTACAGATGAATCTAGGCTTTTGTCTGGAAAATGATGATATACTTATTGGAGAGTTCAGTAATTAGAAAGGATGCCCATTACATCACTAATGTTCAACATACTATTCAAAAAAGGAAAACGTCGCAAGAGATATAAAACTGGAGAGAAAAAGGCAAAACTATCATAATTTACAGAAAAAAATGATTAATGTAGAAAACCATACAAAATCAATATACAATTAGAACGAATAAGAGTCCAGGGAATTTGCTGGATATAAGAACAATACACTAATCAATACTGTTCCTCTATGCCAGCGTTAAGAAACTGGAAAAAAGTATATATACACATATATGTAAAAGAATTTTTTAAAAGGTACTGTTCACTATAGCAACCAAAGTTATAAAGTATCTAGGGATTACTCCATCAAAGAATGGAGTAAGAATGAAGACATTTATAGGAAAAAGGTGCAATCACTATTTAAGGACATAAAAGACCTGAATAAACAAAAACATATAATACATATTAAAAGGTGCCAATTAATCTCAAAGTAATCTGTACATTTTACGCAGGTATTATAATACATAAAATTAAAAGGTTCTGCATAGTAAAAATCACAAGGAAAAAAATCAAATCAAATAAATTAGAAAAAAATATTCAATTCATAGACAGCTTCTACAACTCAATAAGTGAAAAAGCTAACACAAACCTACAATGGGCAAAAGGTACAAATCAGTGTTCAGAGGAGGGGATACCTAAATGACTAAAGATGCTTAGCCTTCCTAGTAATAAGAAAATAAAAGAAAGAGATAACACTTTACATCAAACTGACAAGAATTATAAAAACAGATAATACCAACTGTTGGCAAAGGTGCAGAAAAATAGAATCCTTTATTACACTGCAGACCTGATAGCAACTGGTGTTGCCATTGTGAAGAATAATCAGGGAGGACTATAATGTATTATACTGTCTACTCCTGGGTATGTATATTCAAGTTAATATAGGAATTTACGTACTAATCTTACTGTCATCTATCAAACTCTCGGTCACTCTCCCTCATTCAGAGGCTCACTGGCTCACTGTTACTAAAACTTCGCCTGCCTTAAGTCTTGGCTATTTCAATAGATAGATGATTCTCTTAATAAACTGGCTTCTTAAACTCTTCTACGAAGATTTTGCCTTGCATTCTACTTTAGACGGTCTCTGTCACTGTCATAACCTGAACGAATAACTGCAACCTCTCCAAAACCTCACTTTTGTACCACATAAAAATATATCACCTCCTATTTTTCCAGCTATCTCACTCTCAACTCCAACTATCCTTTGATACAACTGATATCACTAATCCATTGATCTATGGGTTTGGAGCACTTGTTTGGTAGACTTGGATTTGATCAGGGTTGTGGCTTGGCCCAGCAAGTGCTCCAAAGCCATACAGGGCCAAAGGAATTGAAAGGGTGTATGCAAGAGAGCGAGCATGTTTGACCATGGGATTACAGGTTAAAGAAGAGTGATGGGCAGCAGTAAAAGGGTGACAGGACCAACAGATTGCTGATCTCAGTGGGATCAAAGGATACAATGCCTGTCTGTCTGCCTGTCAGTCTGACTGTCTTCCTCCCTCCCTCTCTCTGGCACAGATATCCTCATGCCTTCTGAAGGACAATGTTCCAACAATCCTCTCTTCTCTTTCCTATTATTAATTTTTTTTGGTCTCTATTGGATCATTATCATCAGCATTTAAATATGCTGTAAATTCTCTCATCATATGAAAAACAATAACTTCTCTGGTCCTCACGTTCTGTGCCAGGCCACTATTCCTCATTTTTGCTTTCTTTTGAGGCAGAACTCCTTAAAAGAACTGCCTATACTTTCTGTCTCTACTTCCCCTCCTTCCACTCTTAAACCCTTGCCAATCAGGCTTTCTCCACTATTCCACCAAAACCACATCATCAAGGCTCTGCTTTGCAAAGTCCAATTGTCAACCAACCTCTTACCAGATCTCTCAGCTGCATTCCTCCCAAATGACCACTCCTTCCTTGAGACACTTTCTTCACTTGGTTTCCACAAGAACACAATGTCAGTTTTGATTCTCAGTGATCATTTCCTTAGTTTTTGGTTATCTCTCTTCTCTCCAATCTCTTGGAAGGCCCCCCAGAGATCATTTTTATTCCTTCTCTCTCTCACTACTTAAATGCACCTCTATACCAAAGACTCTCAAAATTTATATCTGCAGTCCACACCTCTCTCCAGAACTCCAGACTTATATATTCCCTTGTTTACTCAACATTTCTAATTGGATATCTAAAAAGTATTTCAAACTCATTATGCCCAGAACTGAATTCCTGATTTTCTTCCAGAAACCTCTCCTACCAGAAGCTTCCTCCATCTCAGTAGAAGGCAACTCAATCCTTCCACTTAATCAGCCAAAAACTTAGAAGTCATCCTCTAATTTTTCTTATACCACACATCCTATCTATCAGCAAATCTAGCTGGTTCTACCTTCTCACCACATACTGCTGGTGGTCAGTCTAGCACCATCTCTTGTCTGGATTACTATAGAAAACTCCTAACCAGTCTCCTGACTTCTAGGCTCCTAGTTTCTTTATATCTCCAATGCACCCTCAACACAGCAGCCACAGTGATCTTTTCAGAATATAAATCATGCAGGGTTGACTACATAATTTGCCCAGTGCAAAATAAAAATGTGGAGCTCCTTGTTCAAAAATTATTAAAAATCTCAAGATAGTGACAGCAGAGCATTAAACCAAGTATAGCTACCCTATGCAACTGTGCAGGTCACATACTCATGAAGCTGGCGATTGTGCCTCTCCTCTACTCAAGACCTTTCAATCATGCCACGTCTTACTCAAAGTCAAGGCCGATGTCCTTAAAGTAGAAGGTAGCTCTTCCTGATCTCTGCTGCACACCCTGTGAGCACTCCTCTTTATTTACCTTGATCCAGCCTCACTGGTCTCCTTACTGTTCCTCAATGGCTCCAAGCATACTCCTTCCTTAGGGCTTTTGCACTGGCTGTTTCTGCTGCCTGGGGAGCTTTTCTTCCAAATATCCTCTTGGCTCACCATGTCACCTCTTTTAACTCACTACTCAAAATATTATGTTCTCAATGAAGCCCAACCTAATGACCCTGTTTAAAAATGTAGCTGCCACCACTTTCCCTGCTTCCCCCCCTCCATTCCTGAACCCTCATACTGTGTCCTTCTTTCCCCACGTCAGTTATCACCTTATAACATACTAGTATGTAACATTTTTGTGTGGATTGCCTGTCTGTCCCCAGGAGAATGTAAGCTTCATGAAGACTTGTCTCCTTTTGTTTTGTTCATTATGTATCACAAGTGTCTAGAACAGTGCCTGGCAAATTGGAGGTGCTCAATAAATATTTCGCAAACCAGTGAAGAAACAGGAATGTTCCTCAGCATTACTTCGGTGTCAGAGTTGGAGGCAATCTAGGTCTCCATTAGTACAGAGAATTAAATGCAAAAGGCTGAGCATATGCATGCGAGATGGATGGACCTAGAGGGTATTTTGCTGACTGAAATCAGACAGAGAGACAGATACTATAAGGATCTCACTTATGTGTGGAATCTAAAAAACAAACTAAATAAACAAAGTCATAGATACAGAGAACAAACTGATGGTTAACAAATGGGAAGGGGGTTGGGGGTAGTGGCGGTGAAAAAGATGAAAGGATTAAGCACAAACTGGTAGTTACAAAATAGTCACGGGGATATAAAAAGCACAGCGTTAGGAATAGAGTCAATAATATTGTAATAACTATGTATATTGCCAAGTGAATACTAGACTTATTGGGGGATCACTTCCTAAATTATGTAATTGTCTAACCACTATGTGGAACACTTGAAGTAATATAATATTGAATAGCAACTATAATTGAAAAATAAAAAAATAAAAAAGGTAGCATATGCAGATGATAGACTTCTACACAACAGTCAAAAATGATGAACCAGATCTATATTTAGCAACCTAAATCCCTCTCAAAAACAATGAGTAGGGGTTAAAAAGCAATGAGCATTATGTAAATTAGTCACAAAATAATACTAAACAGTTTTCAAAGATACAGCTCTCTAAAGAGGATAAATAGGGTAGAGTAAATACATGGGAGTGTGGGAGGTGATAGAAGTGGGTGGAAAGGGGGAAAATGAATTAATCTAAGTACTTTGTCGAACAGATGACATAACCTACCAAGCATGTAGGAGGTGATTACATCAACTCTCCGCACTTGAACTGAAATTTTTTTTTTAAATGACCCCGACAGCCAGCTACCCATTCAGCAAATAGTGAACACCTCTGGGTGTCAGACGTATCAAGAGGCGGGGATACAGCTGCGAACACAACTGATAAATTGCAGTTTTTTTAAAAACAGAAAAATGAGTAAAATATGTAGTGCGCCAAATGGCGACAGGCGCCATGGAGAAAAGGCCGCGAAGAGGCCTAGAAGGTTCTGGGAAGGAGCTGGGCGGGTCGGGTATAGTTGAAAACGTCGTGTCCAGCAGGACCGCTGCCCTCCGTGGGCTTGCAGTCGGGGCGGCCCGATCGCTGCTGGGCAAGTGGCGTGGGGGAGGGGGCCGCGGCACTCAGCAGGGAGCACGCGGGCCCGACACTGTGCCCTCGCCGGGGCTCGCCCCAGGCGGGGTGCGAGGTCGAAAGCTGGGGAGCCCACTCGCCCCGGTCCCACGAGACCCCCACCCGGGCCACCCAGCACGCCCATCCCCCACCGCCCCCCTCTTGGGCACTCACGGTTCTGCTGAGTTAAGGGCAGGTGCGTTGTCGTGAAGGCCAGAAAACACTCGTTCCCCATGTCCCAGTCCAGCAACCCTGGGACCTGGCCATGGAGGCTGGCCCAGAAGTCAAGGTGTTGGAGTTTCAGGTCCACCTTCAGGGAGAGGAGAGAGAGCCGGGCAGGGGGTGGGAGAGTCGGACAGACTGAGGCCGAGGTCTCTGAGCTACTTGCTCAAATACCCAGGCTCTGATTGAGTTAGTTTTGCCGGCTCTGATGGAGTTAGCGTTGACGCCTTTAATCCCCTCTGGCCTCAACTGAGTACTTTCTGCCACGTCTTTCCTCAAACCTCTATGCTTTCGAATTGGGCCTGGGGACACTTGGGGACTCAGAAGAGAGCTATTCCAGGTCCTGTTCCCCTACTACATTTGCACAAAGCTCTTATTTTATTTAATGAATTCGTCTACCGGTTCAGAATGATCCCGTGATAGTATTAACTTTCTAGAAGTTCTGATTGATTTTATGGCTTACCCAAGATCGCATCTGTAGTACATTGTGGAGATAGGATTAAATGGTGGTTTCTTAAATTTTATTTTTAATAATTTGAAATTTACAGAAAAATCCTAAGAATACTATTAAAAAATTCCCATTTACCTAAATCTTGTAATTTACCAATTACACCAATTATTAACATTTTATTACGTTTTAATTTTCTTTCCATATACACATAAGACATATGTATACTATTATTTTTTCTGAACTGTTTAAGAGTAATTTGCAGACATCATGCCTCTTTACCCATAGATACTGCACCGTGTATTTCCTAAAAACAAGGAGATTGGCGTACATAACCAGGAAATCAGAAATAAACTGATCAAAATCAGATTATTTAACATTAATTCAACATTATATTTAATGTACAGATCCTATTCAAATTTTACCAATTGTCCCAATAATATTCTTTATATGAATTTGTTTTCTGGTCTAGGATCCAACTCAGGATTATGCAGTACATTTAATTTTCATGTTTCTTTAGTCTCCTTTAATCTGGAGCACTTTCTCAGCCTTTTTAATCTTTTGTAATACTGATATTTTTAACGATTACAGGCCATTTATTCTGTTTGATGTTTCCTCATAATTAGACTTAGGCATTTTTGACAGGAATACCACAGAGGTGATGTTGCCTTCTTAGCACATCATATCAGGAGGCACATTATGTTAGTTTGTCCCATTATTAGTGGTGCTAATTTCAATCACTTGGTTCAATGGCCTCCACCAGGTTTTTCTACTGTAAAATGATTTCCCTCACCCTTTGTAATTGGAAAGTAATTTGTGGGGAGATACTTTGATCTAAAATCCTGTTCCTCACCAAATTTGGGCCCACTAATTCTGGCATCCATTTATGATTCTTACTTTGATGGGTGTAAATTGATCTTTTTTCTAACTCCGTCGTTCCTTTTCCATTTATTTAGCTGGCATTCTATTGTAAGGAAGAGCTTTTCCCTATCCCATATCTATATGTTTATTAGTATGGATTCAAAGGATTCTTATTTTATTGAGTGGATTATAAGTCATTACTATCATTATTTATTTTAAACCTTTGTCCCAGATTTGGCTAGTGGGTGAGCTAGCTCCCTCTGGTTCTTTTGCTCATCCTGGGTTCCCCAGTAGAGCCCATGCTGTGTTGTCTGTTGCTTGTCTACCAGAGCAGAAACTGTGAGAGTACAAGGCACAGAGGAGACCCTCAATAAATGTTTTAACTACAGTGAAAATAACAGCTTCCTTTTTAAAGTTTGTTAGGATTCTACCTTTAATACTACTAATAATAATTTTAATGATAATACTATTTCTCTAACTATAAAAATACCTATGTTTGATGCAGAAAACTTGGAAGTATAGAATGCACAAAGGGAAAAACAATAAAACAAAAATTATCCTTTGTGTTAATCAGAGATAATTGATTAAAAATTTTTTTTTGAAGGGGAACAGGACTTTATTGGGGAACAGTGTGTATTTCCAGGTCCTTTTTTCCAAGTCAAGTTGTTGTCCTTTCAACCTTAGTTGTGGAGGTTGAACCTTAGTTGTGGAGCAGCTCAGCTCCAGATCCAGTTGCCCTAGTTGCAGGGGGCACAGCCCACCGTCCCTTACGGGAGTCGAACCGGCAATCTTGTGGTTGAGAGGACGCGCTCCAACCAACTGAGCCATCTGGCCACCCAGGAGCGCAGCTCGCTGGCCCATGTGGGAATCCAACCGGCAGGCAGCCCCGTTGCCCAGAGCTCGCTCTCTAACCAACTGAGCCACCCATCTGCCCCATAGTCTTTATTTTAAGAGCAATGCAAAGATTACTAATCCTTATAAGGAATGCATATTGGAGAGGACAAAAGGAATAAGGGTGACGACTCCTGCTCTTTTCCCTCGGTTACCAAACTGTACCACTCTTGTCTCTATTCCCAGGGTTCTTCCACTTCTGCTCTCTGCTCTTAAAGCCCCTTTAGCCTAGTCTCCATTCCCCACAGGCCTCAATAACCTGTCTTTTGGTCTCACCCTGGTGGCCCTCTGTCTTTCCCATCAGAGACTCATCTTTTCGCCAGCATTTCTTCTTGTTCTGCCAGCAGCCCCCCACCCAAAGGCCCTCAGGCCTCTAGCTCCCTCCCCCACGATGGTGCTCCGTCTCCTAGTTGGGTGACCTGCTATGGAGGGTGCAAAATTCACAGCCTAGATGTGGGTCTGAGAACTCTGACTCCTGAGTTCTTATCTCATCTGGCCCCTTCCTGCCTCCTGGGGCCATGGGAGCACCTGCAGCCTAGACATGGATTCTATAGGTTTGTGCCAAAGTGGAGCCCACAGAAAGGAAACACACACCACAGAGGTGACATCCAACTTTATTGTATGGGTTTAGTTCACTGAGGAGGGGTGAATTGTTGGGCGTAATTAAAGAGGTGAGATGGAAGGAAAACTAATTCTGACAGGGGTGGGGTGAAAGGAATAATAGGAAGAGTTGGGCGAAGGTGAGTAATTAGGGGACAAGGGGCAGGGGGAGTAAAAGGAATAGAGGTAAAGGCACTGAAGTGCAGGCACAGCCAAAGACTGGTGATTGAGGACTGGGAGCAGGCAGTCTGTTCAGGAGACGAGGCAGGAGCAAGCGGCAAAGCTCTGGGCTGGAGAGATGGACAGCGCCCTGGACCTCCTGGAGGAGCCCACTGCCCCGTGCAGGCCTCCTCACTTCCTGGTACCCAGTGCCAGGGTGATGATGAAGCCCAGGACCAGCAGGAACATGGCGACAGAGAGCAGCACTGTGATGACCACCATGCCCCCTGTCCGGGCCATTCCCAGCCCAATGTATTCCATGTTCCTTCCTGTCAGAAGAGAGAGCGGAGTGGGCTTTGTGGGCAGGAGGAGCCCCTATCCTACATGAGGCACTCAACCTAGCCCCTCATCCAGCTATCTAGCTCGTATCCCTTCATCTATTTATTCATCCACCATCCAACTGATCAAGTGATTCAGACATCCATCAAATACACATTTATGAAGCATCTCCTACGTCACTCACTGAAGATACATAAATTGATCAGACACAATCCCTACCCACAAAGAATCTTTAGTTTAGCAGTGCAGGAAGATGAGTCAACAGGCAGTTAAAATGCCAAGGGCTCAATGTTACGATAGAGGAAAGCCAAGGAGCTAAGGGAGCATACTGAGGGGCAACTGGGGTGCGGCGGGAAGGGGACAGGGAAGATTTGGGGGCCTTGATATGTGAGAGGGAGCACGTGTTACTTACGAGGAAGTGTGGACATTGGGATCTCTCTGCTGGACTCAGTGGATGTCCCCTTCATCACTAGGTAAGAAATGCTTTTGTAATGGGGTTTGGAAGAGAGAGAGGAGAGAATCCTCAGTGAGTATCTGGGACTTGGGGAAAGAGGGAGACCAGGCCTCCCTCTTCACAGTTGTGCTTCCCATTGTGCCCTCCTTTAGGAGAGGCCCATTCTTGACCCTTTTAGCTGTGCCCTCACCCTCTCCCCCATGCTGACCACATCCCCCCCCACCACCACCACCAAATGTCAGGACCCAACTTCTCCTCCTGCAGT
This sequence comes from Rhinolophus ferrumequinum, assembly GCF_004115265.2. Lineage (NCBI taxonomy): Eukaryota > Metazoa > Chordata > Mammalia > Chiroptera > Rhinolophidae > Rhinolophus > Rhinolophus ferrumequinum. Next base: position 88,241,343 of record NC_046294.1, on the reverse strand, counting down.
TGTTCCAGGCCTGGATCTGGTACCTACTAGTATTTGGTTCCTGGCACGAGGTTTGTCACCAGGTAAGCACTGAGCCGGGTGACAGTGAAACCAGCCCCAGTGTCCACCACATTCACCAGTTCCCTTCGCCCACGGCATGGAGGCACCATGAAGCTAGATTTCACCACTGGGCAGGAAATTGGGGATGAAAAGCAGGGTCAAGTTTCTGGAGGCCCCAAGGAGAAGGGGTAGCATTTAGAGTGTGGGTGCAGGAAGGCACGCGTGGGAGAAGGGACGTTGGGGATGAATTGGGAAAGGGCTAGGGGGATGCCCTGGGACAGGGTAGCAGACCTTTGCTGTCATTGGCTCTCCGCACCATCAGTGTGGCATTGCCCCCTGTGAGGTGACAGGGGGGCAAAGCAACTAGCAGGCTCTCCGTTAGCGCCGGGGACAGCAGACCAGAGAGGCTTGAGATGTTGAAGTCTGCTGGAGGGCCAGGAGGAAGTTACGTGCGTGTGTGGGGGAGAAATTCAATTCCTCTCCCCCACCTTCAGATCTGGCCCAGCTTCCACAGGCTTTTTTTAAGGATGCAGAATCCTCCCTCCACCTTCCACTCTGTAGTCTGTTGACAGAACACAGGCCTTTGTGCATCTGACCACCAGGTGGCAGGCTTGGGCTGCAGAAGCGTAATACTCTACCAAGTCTCCAAACTCTGGGTGCCAGGAGTGGGTTGTGCCCAACCTCATCCCTTCCCGCAGCCTTGGGCCCCTCCCTTCACCTCTCTGCCTTCTGGGTCTGGAAGAGAACCAGGAGTGTGCCCTTAGCTCAGTGACTGATGCCTGGTCACTGCCATCACCAGGCCCCCACCTCCAACTGTCCAGAAGAGCTCCTCTTTCACAGCCCTGGAATGCACAGTGCCTATCCAGGCCCCAGCCCCTCCCCACAACCCCGCCAGAAGTGGCAGAGACCTGCAGCTCCTGGGGCCAGAACAGCCAGCAGAATCAGGACAAAGGACGAGGTTCTGATGGGTAGTGGGGATGCCATAGCTGGGTTGGAAGCTGGAACAAGCGCTGGCAGGCTGTGGCTTCCTGAGGCAAATGAGGCCCTGCCTCTGGGGTGACTGGTTTTGTCCTGGGGGAGGGAGGGGCTAGAGGGGAATCTTGTCCGACCAGCCCCTCGGCCCTACAGCCTGCGGGGGGGGCTGGGGGGCAGACAGGTTTTTCAGGATGGGGAGCTAGCCCTCAGGCCAGGAGTAGGGATCTTGACTGGATCTTGGTGGCTTAGTCAGCTGCGGAGGGGCAGGGCAACTAAGGTGGGGGGGTGGAAATCACCCCTTCTTCTGGGACTTCTGGGACTCCCACCAGTGCTCTCCTGCCTGCACAAGCATGTGGAGCCAAGCCTGTAGAAAATAACTTCCCCCAGGTGGTGGGAGGTTTCCCCAGGAGGGCAGGAAGTTGTGAGTTGCCCTGGTGTGCAGGAAGAGGAAAGTAACCCCAGGGGCTCCTGAAAGGGCCTTGGCTGGGCCAGAATGGGAGGGAAATGGAAACTGGTAGTAGGGGCAGCAGAGCCAGCGGTTCTAATTCTTGGTGTCCACTGAGGCCCAGGTATTGCTACTGTGAGAGAGGAGAGTGGGGTCAAGAGTGCCAAGTAAGACTTCTGGAGAGACCAGAGAGGTTGGCACTGACCCAGTCCAAGGGTGTGGGTGGGCACAGTCAGCCTTGAGTCAGCAACCTTTGTTGAACTGTTTGAGAATAAAGAAAAGAAAGAGACCTGGTAAGAAAAATCGAAAAAGAGACACAACTTCTCTGACTGCATCCCCTGCCCATGTGCTCAAGTAGACAGAGGTGAAGAAGGAATTGTGAACAGAGGGAGAGGAGAGATTAGGAGGAAACACTGGGTCTTGCACGCTCTAACATACTTACCCTCGCAGACATCCTGGGCAGTAGATGTTATTCGCTCCCTTCTGTAGATGTGGAAACTGAGACTCAGACAGGTGAAGTCACTTGTGGAAAGTGGACACGTTGTCAAGAGAGGTTGCAGAGACCTGAGAGCTCCACAGACTGTTATGTATGTCTTTTTGCTCCATGAACCACTCTATCTTCCCCAGTTCCAGAGAAGGATCCAGGTCCAGATAGGGAAATGAAGGACTGGTGGAGTTGTGTCCTTATCCCCATTGTGGGAAGGTTAGGCTCAAAGCGTGGGGTGCACGCAGGGATGCAAGTGAAGACAGAACTCACGGACCCAAGCAGAGGATTGGACGGTCTTAGATCAGTGCTTCTCCAGATTCAAGGTGCACATGAATCACCAGGGATCTTGTTAATATGCAGTTTGATTCAGTGGGTCTGAGATGAAGCCTGAAATTCTGCATTGCCTGTAAGCTGCTGGGTAACACTAAGTGATACTAGTCTGAGAGGCCCATATTCTGAGTTTCCAGATGCTCTGTATTGCACCTCTGCACGCATACACACCCTGGATCCTCTTTGATGAAGATCAGGGGCAAGTGTTTTCTCCACCCTGTCTCCCAGGACAGGCTGCCTTTGGGTAAAGAATTAAATTGTTTTACCTGCACTTTGGCTTTTGTCCTCTTTTAGATCAGATTCTACTATCACTCTACAAACTAAAAGAGAATCTTTTGTACATTGAGAATTTTGGCGGGAATGGACTAACAGGTGGAATTCCAGGGGTGAGGGGATTTTCCTGGTGTTCTTCAAATCCCCTAGTCACTAACCCAGGAGGATGTTTACACTAGGGCCTGGGAGGTATCTTTTTCCATTTCAGTCACAAACCAGGAAGCAGAAAGGGGAAGAGGTTGGATTTATTGCAAAGTGGGTTGTGTTGGGTCCAATCCTAAGCCCCATTCCTATCTGAAATTATGAGTGGGACAGAGTGGGATAGAAGAGGGCAGACCAGATTTTAAAGGGATAAGAGGGTCCTGTGCCTTTAAATCCTCTCTTCTCCCTCCAACCTCCCTCCCCGCCACTGGCCCTCCCCATATTTCTGGAGGAGCTGAAGTTGCTGTCTTCTCCTTGCCCTGACAAGCTGCTCACTGGCCGCTCTAGAGGCTGTGCTTTGCGGTCTCCATGGAAACCATTAGTTGCTAAGCAACTGGAGCATCATCTGTGCTGAGCTCTCGCATCTAATTATCCCATCACAGTAGCTGAGAAGGGTTTGGGGAGCTGAGAGGAGGGGGAGGCCAAGCAGAAGAGCAAGAGGATAACTCTTTTAGCAGAGCCCATTCATTGACAACACTGAAGTCATTTAAAGCCACAGCACCCTGTTCCTCTGGAGAATTTTCTCATGTCTTGGAGTAAAGGAACCAGAACCACAAATGCCTGGTGTCTCTCTCTTGGACCCACTCTTTCTAGCTGTCCCCCGCTTGGAGTCTTGATTCTAAACGCTATCAAGTGCCCTCCCTTGCCTGTTTCCTTACAAATCCAATATTCACATTAACAAACATGTATTAAGTACCAGATACATTCCTGGAACTGGCTAGGCACAAGAGATATAAAGATAAGTTTCTGCCCTCAAAGAGCTCCTAATCTCCCCATTCTGCCTGGATTAGAGGATTAGCTCCTAAATCAGATCTACTCTTGCTGAACTACGATACTTTTTTTCCCCCTTGAACTATGGTAGTTTTGCAATCAGAGGACCTCAGATCAGAACCCAGGTATGTTTGATATATTGGCGGTTCTCTTCCACAGTGCCACTCTTCTGCTTCCCATGAATTAGAAAAATGTGTCTCCTTGGCTCTATGGACATGTCAGCTTCTAATAGGAACTATTGTCCTCTTGTTGATGAGTGATACCATATAACTTTAGGTGAGTCACTTTGAACCTCAATTTTCTCACCTATAAAATGGGGAGACTCATTCCTTCTGATTCATCTGGTAACATATAACAGGTGTAAAAATGCTTTAAAATAAAGGTGCAGAAGGAATGCAGGAGAGCATTGTCATAATGTGTATGACAAACTGGGGGAAACCCGAGGGAGTTGAACCTAGAGGTAAGATGCAATGCTCACCAGATGTTGGTATGACGGGAGATGGCAGAGCCTGTATCCTTGAGATCTGAGGCTGGAAAAAGCTGTGAGAATAAAAGAATCTCAGTCATTCAGCTGGAAAAGACCTGGATGCTCCTTGTTTTTCCTTCTAATGTTGCTTATGATAAAACCATTTACCCAAATCTGCTGCTAGCTTTGTGACTTTGGCCAAGTTACCTACCTAACTACTCTGAGCTTCAGTTTCCTCTTCTGAAGAAAGGGTATAAAATCTGTCTCACTGGATATTGTAACTATCAGTCAAGCTGATTTATTTAAGAGTGTCTAGGACAGTATCTAGTTGAATAAATCATCTTATCCTCTCTTTTTTATTAACCCTTAGTACAGGTGAAGACTAGAGACTCAGAGGCAATAAATGACTTTCCCAAGGTCATTGAGTGAGTAGAGATTAAGGTGGCAGAGAATTTTTTTTAATTGATTTTTTTAATTGAGGAATATTGGGGAACAGTGTGTTTTTCCAGGGCCCATCAGCTCCAAGTCAACTTGTTGTCCTTCAGTCTAGCTGTGGAGGGTGCAGCTCAGCTCCAAGTCCAGTCGCCATTTTCAATCTTTAGTTGCAGGGGGCACAGCCCACCATCCCCTGAGGGAATTGAACTGGAAACCTTGTCGTTAACAGCTTGTGCTCTAACCAACTGAGCCATCCGGCTGCCCCTCCAGAAGCTCGGCAGCAACTCCTTGTCTTCAATCTGATTGTGGAGGGTGCAGCTCACTGGCCCATGTGGGAATCGAACCGGCAATCCTGCTGTTCAGAGCTCAACTCTAGCCAACTGAGCCATCCAGCTGCCCCGAGGTGGCAGAGAATTTAGAATTTGCTTTTCCAGCTGTGTCATTGATGCAAAGGGGGATGGATGGGCAGAAAAGGCAGTCTGAGAGGCAAAAGTGACTGAGATTGGACCAGCTTTTTCCTTGTATAGCAAGCATGCCACAGGGGTACCAGGCACACAATAAACACTTCATTCAGTAAACAGTTGTTGAACAACTCTTCTCTGGGTACCATGCTAGCTGTTAAAGTACAGAGATGATAACACACAATTCCTGCTCTCAAGTTGCTGAGTCTTGAAGAATGAACCAGAGTTAGCCTGACTGAAATATGGAAGGGAATATTCCAAAAAGAGGGAGTAGCAAATGAAAAGACTCAGAGGGGGGCCGGCCCGATGGCTCAGGTGGTTGGAGCTCCATGCTCCTAACTCCAAAGGCTGCCGGTTCAATTCCCACATGGGCCAATGGGCTCTCAACCACAAGGTTGCCGGTTCAACTCCTTGACTCCCGCAAGGGATGGTGGGCTCTGCCCCCTGCAACTAAGATTGAACACGGCACCGTGAGCTGAGCTGCCTCCCGGATGGCTCAGTTGTTTGGAGCGCAGGCTCTCAACCACAAGGTTGCTGGTTCGACTCCCATAAGGGATGGTGGGTTGCGCCCCCTCCAACTAACAACAGCAACTGGACCTGGAGCTGAGCTGTGCCCTCCACAACTAAGACCGAAAGGACAACAACTTGAAGCTGAACGGCACCCTCCACAACTAGGATTGGAAGGACAAAACCTTGACTTGGAAAAAACAGTCCTGGAAGTACATACTGTTCCCCAATAAAGTCCTGTTCCCCTTTCCCAATAAAATCTTAAAAAAAAAAAAAAAAGAAAGAAAAGACTCCGAGATGTGAATTGTTTTGACACCATCTGAGAACTACGAACTGTACATCTTGACTAGAAAGATGTATTTGAAGATGGGTGTGATGAGAGCTCTAGCCACCGTCAGGGTCACCAGTGACTTAGTAGGCTATGCTAAGGAGCTTGCTTCTTACCCTGAAGAAAACAGAAAGCTATTGAGGAGTTTTAATTGTGTAAAAATCATTCTGGAAACATTGTGGAGAATGGAATGGTAGCAAGTAATGGATTGGCACATTGTGTCAGGGTTGGTCTGTGTGGCCAATAGAATATAGCACAAGTAATGGTATGTCACTTCTGAGGCTAGGTCATAAAAGGCATTGCATTTTCCTCCTTGTTCTCACTTGGATTGTTCTCTGGAGGACATGGGAACAACTCCACGGGGAGGTCCACATGGCAAGGGATTGAGGTCTCCTGCCAATATCCGCTGAGGAACTGAGACCTCCAGCCTACAGCTATGTGAATGGGCAAGCTTGGAGGCATATCCCCCAGGCCCAGTCAAGCCTTCAGATGACTGTGATGCAGGTTGACAGCTTTGCTGCAACTTCATGAGACACCCTGAACCAGAAACACCCAGCTAAGACTCTCCCGATTCCTGATTCTCAGAATAAAGGTCTGTTTTTATAAATGAGTAGTTTGGGGGTGAGTTTTTATGTCCTCTGGATGTTTTCATAATTGAGTATGTGAGTCTGGAGCAGAGGAGAGGTATGGGATAAAGAGAGGAAAGGTGAGCAATGGTTAAAATCATGAATGTGGAAGAGTCCTTGAAGAAAGTAACAGAAGGGAAGAAGAAGACAGCAAGGGCAAGATACTGGGAAAGACAGCATTTAAAGGACAGATGGAGGGAGAGGAGGTGATGAAGAAGGAATGAAAATTAGAAGGAAAACCAGGAGGGAGTGGATGGAGTTTCAAAAAGGAGGTGTTGAATGATTTGAGGGTAAGGACTGAAAAAGGTCCAGCAAGCTTAGCATCTTGAGGGTTATGCATATCTTTAGAAGCAGCTTCCTGCAGACTAGGAAAGCAGAAGCTAGACTGCAAGAGTCCAGAGGTACCTAAGAGGAAGTAGAGGTAGAACTCTGTGGATGGTTTTTTGAAGAAGTTTGGCTGGGGAATGAAGGAGACATAATGAGGGGAATTTGGGGTACAGAAAAGGCATATCCATTTTGTTGTTAAAGTTAAAGATACCAAAAGGGGTATAATTGATGGAGAGGCTTCTGGAGGAAGAAAATGGGGTTCAGATCAGAGGTGGAGGCATTACCCTTTGGCCATAGAAACACTTTCCAGCAGACAGAATGGGGTGATGATGCAGAGAAAAGTTATACTTTTTGGGGGGTGACGTGGGATGGGAAAGGCTGGGTAATAAAGGATGGAAGGCCCTCCTGAAGGCCTCTGCATTCTCTGGGAAGTAGGAAACTCAAGGGGAAGAGCGTTTGGGGCCTGGAAAAGGAGGAGAGTTTGAAATCGCTGTTGTGGGGAGAGGAGGACTCAGCTACAAAGAGCCTTGAGGAGGTGTGTTTTTGGTGGTGATGGCCCCGATAAGCTTGAGGTCCACTGGTCTTCAGGGGGCACCGACTGTATTAATCATGGTTTTTCAGAGAAACAGAACCAACAGGATATATAGAGATATTTGTTTTAAGGAATTGGCTTATGTGATTGTGGAGGCTTGGCAAGTCCAAAATCTGATGGGGGCGGCCGACAGGCCGGAGATGTAGGCAAAGAGCTGCAGTTCAAGCCTAGGTCTCGGCGAGGAGAGGGCGGAGGGCAGTCTTTCTTCCATTAGGGCCTTCAACGGCTTGGATGAGGCCCACACATATTTTGAGGTAACTTGATTTACTCAAAGTCCACTGATTTAAATGTTAATCTGATCCAAAACACACCTTCACAGAAACATTTAGAATAATGTTTGACCAAACATCTGGGCACGATGGGCCAGTCAAGCTGACACATAAAATTAACCATCATATGGAGCCTAGAATTTTGGGAGTTTTTGGAATTACTCAACAGTTTGAGTGTATAAATGATAAAATTGTCAGGTTGTACTGACTCAGGGTTAGGATTTTCGAGGCATGAAATGTCGAGGGTATTGGCAAGAGTGAAGGCATGGAAAATAAGATGTAGGCTAGTTCTACACAGTGATGCGGCTGGGTAGTTCACTGAGGGGGTGCTCAGTAAGTCAAGGTGGTACGAAGGTGTGAGAGAAGTGGGAGGGCAGCGGAGTGTGGATGGGGCAGGCCGTCTGGATGGCTGTTGAGGAGAGAAAGCCAAGGTCTTCATTGCAGCCAGATGGATCAAAATGCTGTGAGGCCAGACAGGGGCTGCAGACACCCCAGTACCCCCAAGGGGCTGGGCAGGTGACAAACGAAGCAAAACGAAACGGGTGAAAACCAGCTTGAGAGAGCGTCTAAAGGGACCACCCCACGCAGCTTTGGAGGAATTGCCCTGCAGGAAAGGAGACTTAGGACGGCCATGCCTTCTTGCTTTTTCAAGAGAAGCCAAAAATCTGAATTTATAGGAAAAAATGTTCTTTTATTCAAATTTAAACTAATATACATTATAAAAATGCACTTTCTGAGCCAAACAACATATGTCTTTGGGGCCAGCTTTGCCACTGGGGCTCCCAAGTTGTGCCATCTGGGACAGGGTGTTGGAAGTGCACTAGGTATTTGCTAGATGAGCAAAGAGGAAGGCTATTTGAGGCTGAGGGGATACAGGCTGGAGGGTTGTAGAAGCAGCAAGGGGTTCAGTGGGCAGAGCCCTGGGAAGGAGGGATTGCAATGAAAGGGGTGGGATATGGAAAAGAAGGAGACCTGGCCCACCATACTTTCCACAGACATGAGGAGACTTTGACAGGGTTTAAGCAGGGAAGTGGCATCACGCAGTTTAGCTGTAGGAAGATGACTGTAAGAATAGGTGGGGGCTGGATTGTGGGATCATTATGCCTCTTCTTAGTCCTGAAGGAGAGCCAATCCATACAAGAAATAATGATGGCCAGAATTAACTTGACTTAATTTATTCTATAAATGTTTATTAAATACCTTTGCACCAGTCACTGTGCTAAGTGCTGGACATTCAGAAGTGAATAAGACATTGCTCTCCCTGGAATTATGGTCTAGTGGGAAATACTGAAGAGGCCACTGCTACACTGCATCAGGACTTGAGTAGAATAACAGCTATAATTTATTGAGTGCTAACCACATGTCAGGGACTGTGCTAAGTCCTTTATGTATTTCAGACACTGTGTTAAGTCCTTTATGTATTTTCTTTTTCTTTAAAAATATTTTATGCCTTTTTTTTTTTTAATTTTACTGGGGAATATTGAGGAACAGTGTGTTTCTCCAGGGCCCATCAGCTCCAAGTCGTTGTCCTTCAATCTGGTTGTGGAGGGCACAGCTCAGTTCTAAGTCCAGTCACCGTTTTCAATCTTTAGTTGCAGCGGGCACAGCCCACCATCCCATGTGGGAATTGAACCGGCAACCTTATTATTGAGAGCTTGTGCTCTTAACAACTGAGCCATCAGGCAGCCCCTGTATTTTCTTGTTTAATCCTCATAACAACCTCTGTAAGATGGATACTGTTATTATCCTCATTTTATTCATGAGGAAACTAGGTCAAAGATGTTAAATGACTTGCCAAAAAGGCTCCTTAGCAAAGGGGCAACTTACATAAGCTTGGGCAGTCCTGAAAGGCTTCCTGAAGGAAGAGGTGAATTAGTGAAAATCTGAATGTTAAGTCGGAATTAGCAGGGTGAAGGTCTGAGAGAGGAGTGGAGACTGTTCTAGGCTGAGAGAACTGCAAAGACTCAAGGTTAGAGAGTAGACCTATTGGAGGTTTGGAGTGGGATTTGGGGAAGACACTAGAGAAGCAGCTGGGACCAGATAAAGAGCTTTGTAAGCCCCTTTAAGGAATTTTAATTTTTATCCTAAGGATAAAAGGAAGCCCTTGAAGAGTTTTAAACTGGAGAGTGTCATGATCAAATTTATGTCTCATAAATATGATTTTTGCTGCAATGTGCTGAGAGACATTTTAGACATTTTAGATGACATGCTGTTGAGATAAGAATCTAGGCAAAAGATGATAAAGGAAGAGATTTTGGGGTGATGGTTTGACTGGGACAGCTATGGAAGGGGTGAAGAGTGGACTTAAGCATGCCTCCCAGGTCCTGGCTTGGGCAACTGGGTGGCTGCTGGTAATCACTGCTGTGGGGGTGGGAGGAGCAGATTTGTGGGGAGAGGGTGGAGATCTTTCAGTACTGAACTTGCTGAATTGAGTGCCTGAAGAACACTCAGGTGGAGGTGTGGAAGGTGGTTAGATGCCTGCACTGGAGCTCAGGAAGGTTGTCAGAACAAGTGTGATAGCTGCGACCTTGGAGAGGAGTGCCTGCCAGATGAGAAGACAGGTCAAGGACAGAGCCTGGGACACCAACATTATGGGCAAAGGAAAAGAGGAGCCTGCAAAGGAGACCTAGAAGCTTCCCTAAAAAAATAAATAAAAATAAAATAAATAAATAAATAAATAATAATAATAGAAAAGAGCCAGCAGGGAGTAGCACCCCAGGTACGGGAAGAAAAACACTTCCAGGAGCATGTTCTGCAGCAGACTGGTCCGCAGGGAGGAGATTTCAAATGTGCTTCTTGAATTTGGCCAGGAGTCATAAAATTGCTTCAATCTGGGAGGGAAGATGTGGGAAAGAGGGACTGGGCTGGGTGAGAGGGTTGAAGGACTGAAGGTCTGGGTGGAGTGGGGGCTGGGATACAGCAAAGGGCTAAGAGACCAGATAGCCTAGGGAAAGCAGGTGCAATGGAGGAGGGGAGGAAAGAGCCTGTTCTCTCCCTCCTCGCAGTTCTTTAGACCATTCTGGCTGGGGCTGGGTCCCCTTCTGAGTTGTCTGTGGGGACTAATGACAGGCACAAGGCAGGAGGGTCAGGAAGGACTTCCTGGGATATTGTTGGGGTGTAGAGGAGGAGATGTGAACTGAAGCAACAGAAGTGAGTTAATCTGGATCAGTCTTCCCTTCAGGCCTGAGGAGGAAAGCGAAAGAGCTCCATCCCCCTTTACAGGGGGTGTGAGACAGAGACCTGGGATCCCTTGAACTCAGTGGACAAGGGACGCAACAGAATTGTGACTATTAGTCTGGGGGTCCAGTCATTTCTGGCCCCCACCCCCCACCCCGGGACTTCCAGGTTAGTGTGTGGTTCAAGCCAGTCCCCAGAGAGAACAGGGAGATGTTTCAAGGTCACCACTAGGAGGACCTGCAAGGCTTGATGAGAAGGGGCCAGGCCCTTAAGAATCACACCTCGCCCTCTGGGTTGGGAGGGGTGGTCTTGGCACAGCCACCCAAGGCCACACACAGTCCTGAACTCTGCCTTCTCCCACCTCCTCAGACCCTGTTTAATATGCACATCAGATATTGTGCCCTTTACAAAACTGCTATTTGTACAGAAGCCCGAGGGAGGGGGAGGGAAGCTGCTTCCCCCTCCAGATACTTCCACTTGCAGGGACCTGCAATCAAACACCAACCCCCACTCACTCTACTCACCAGCTCAGAGATTTGCAAAGCATGAGTGCTGATGGTTTCCCAGCTCCCCATGTGGCCTTGCTGGAAGTTTCTCCTCAGCTCTGCCGGAAATGGCCAGGCCTCTAAGCTTCCTCCACCCTCCACCGTCCTCTCCACCTCAGCCCTTCCTCACCACAACACCAGCCCTGAGCTCAGAGCTCCCCTGAGCCTCGCCCTTAACCCAGTCTCATTATCTGTGGCGTATTTGCCGCCAAGTTTTCCCAGTTCTCTCAGAGTGGAGTAAGAGCCTTGAACTAGTCCATCCCCCAGCAGCTCCCATCCCACCCATCCTGTTCTAAGGATGCCGGAGAAGCCAGGGAATAGGAAACAGGCTCTGCAAGGTAGGCAGAGGCCTTGGAGGAGAGTAAATGGCTTTGGAGCAGATGAGCCAGGGCAACACCCCAGCTCTGACTGTTTCTTTCCAGCTTGGGGCCTTGATCTGTTTCCTGTTTATAAATGGAGGTGGTAAACATACCTTGCAGGGCTGTGGTAAGGTGAAATAAAACAAGGCATGAGGTACCCAACACAGTGTTTGACACATAGTAGGTGTTTAAAACAAGCACCCTCCCCTCTCTTCACTTTGGGGCTCTCATGAAGAGGCAGAAGGAGAGAAGAAAGCAAGGTTGATGGAATCAGAGCCAATGAGGCATGTTGGGGGTGGGGAAACATATCTGTTCTGTTTCACCCCTGGTGTGGAAGGGAGGGAGTACCAGAGCCCTGGGCCCCTCCAATGCTTCTTTTCCCACTGCACTCCTTGGTCTGGCCTTGGGGAGACCGGAGGAGATCTGGTCTGGGAGGGCCTGGTGTGGGGGCATTGACTCTGGGTCTCCAACAACCCCTTCCCCTCTCCCCCAACTCATAATCCAATTTCTATTCCTACTCCCTCCTCTGAACCCATCACCATGGCAACAGTTTTCTCAGTTGCACTTCAATTTCTCCTGAAAATCTTTTTTTCTGCCCCTTCCTTCAATCTCTCTTTTTCTCCTTTATCAGTCTCCATTCCTGCATTCGCTTTGTTCAGCTTTCTCTTTATCTCTTGGCTTCTCTGTTTCTTGCTCTCCATGTGTCCCTGCCTGCTTCTGTTCAGATCTGTCTCTCTACAGCTTCCCTCCTGTCTCTCCCTTTTCAAGTCCGCAATAAGTGGAGACCGCTCGGAGATAGGATTCGGCTCAAAGGAAGGAAAAACAGACGTTCATAAATGGAATGGGCTGCCTTGAGAGGTGGAAGCGCCCCATTACTGGAGGTGTTCAAGAAGATGCTGGTACAGGGCTTGCCAGCGATGTTGGCAGGGACTTGAGCATCAGAGAGAATTTGAACTAGGAAGTTGGTCTTTCAGACCCTTTCCCACCAAAATCTGTGATTCCTCCTGCTTTTGCTCTTTGTGTGTCCCTCACCAAGCCCTCTGTGCTCCCTGTAACTGAGGTCAGTTTCCTCTTTCTCCACCTGGTCTGCCTGAGGATGCAATCCATGTCTTTTAATTATTTATCACCTTTTATTGTTCTTAAATTGTCCCCATCTTATGAACTCCTTTAGGGCAGGTGCCTTGTTGTTACAGGATAAAAACTTATTAATCATTTACTGTTCTCAGCCTCCCTCTGTCCCGCCTCCTCTCAACCCCAAGATAATTTTATCTTTCACCTGTTGTTGGCACTCTTGTCTTGGGTTGTTCAGTTCCAGGGCTTCTGTAATACAGAACTGGGAGAATAGGAGGTGAGAGATAATACTAGAGAGGCAGGAAATGGGCAACTTTCTTGTGTGTTAGGGAGAATCTGGATAATGGGTGAAGGAAAAAGGAAAATGAAACTTGAAAGGCTAAGACAATCCACATAATAAGATGACAGTGGGCAAAGAGAGAAAGAAAAGCTCTGTTGACTACAGAGGACAGACAAGCAGAGAGTGACTCAACTGCTGCAGTGTAGCAGAATAGAAGAGAAAGAGAATTTTAATAAGAGGCACTGCAGGTTATGAATTGGGTCACCCTCAAGAGATACAAGTAAAAATCGGGATTCCTTTTTTTTTTTTGAAAGTTTTTTTTTTGTTGTTGTTTAATTAGGGAAAGGGAACAGGACTTTATTGGGGAACAATTTGTATTTCCAGGACTTTATTGGGGGAACAGTGTGTTTTTTCCCAGAACCCATCAGCTCCAAGTCAAGTTGTTGTCCTTTCAATCTTAGTTGCGGAGGGTACAGCTCAGCTCCAAGTCCAGTTGCTGTTTTTCAATCTAGTTGCAGCCCACCATCCCTTGTGGGAGTCCAACCAGCAATCTCGTTGTTGAGAGGACGCACTCTAACCAACTGCGCCATCCAGCCACCCAGGAGCTCAGGGGCAGCTCAGCAGCAGCTCCTTGTCTTCACTCTAGTTGCAGACGGTGCAGCTCACTGGCACATCTGGGAATCGAACCTGCAACCCTGTTGCTCAGAGCTTGTGCTCTAACCAACTGAGCTATCCGGCTGCCCCAGGATTCCTTTTTGAAATTATTTTTTTGATATTTGGTATTTGGGTTGTGGGACCCCAGAATATATTCAGGTTACATATCCTGTAACTTTCACAGGATATGGTGCCAGCATATAGGTGCCCCATTAAGCAACACCCCAGTCCCTGCTGACAGAGCAGATGTGGTTCTCAGGCTGCTGGGACCCTGCAAAAAGCCAGAAATATTAAGTTTTTCCCCTTACCTCAGAGTTGTATCTCTTAAAAACACTTCAAGTTACAAATGCCATAGGAGTGAGAATTGGTTAAGGGTCTTGACAGATGGAAAAAATGAAGCCCAGGGAAGTTAATCAACTTGCTCAAAGTCACAGAGCAGGTTTTAGGACTGGCTGGGACTAGGAATCTGTCTGACCCAGGGTTTTGTCCACAGTCCAGGGATGCCTTTTTAGATTGGGCCAGATAGCCACGTGCATATAAATAGGGTTATGATGAGAGAGAACAGGGGCGCCTGGAAGACGGGGGAATCTGACCATCCCTTCCTCTGTTCAGAGCTGTACCAGATGAGGAGGCCAAGCCTGCCTTCCCAGACCTTACGGCTTCATAAGGAAGTGAGCCAGATACAGGAAGAAGTCCAACGGAAAGTTGGAAGCAAGTGAGGCAATGGTGTGGTGGAAAGAGTCTGGACTGGGAATTAGGAGACCTGGGCACCTCTTGCAACTGTCGCTCACCAGCCATATAATTTTAGGCAATTTCCTTTCACCACTATGGGTCTCCGTTTCCTCACCAATGAACATTCTATCTCTTAAAAATAAAAGCTCTATATGTAGTGTTACATATCAGAGCAAATTAATGCAGTAACTAAGTCTATTCTGTGAGTGCTGTCCAATGCTTGCCCCTCCCAGCACAATCTCAGAAAGGCTCTTGACTTCAGTTGATGGCAAGAGTTAAATATTCCCAAGACTCAGAACTGCCAGGTAACTTGGGCACTGAAGAGAAGGAGGTGACTTTTGCCTCTTTCTCTGGAGCCTTGCCTCTGATAGCCTCTCCCGGGCTAGTGAACTCTGCCCTCCTTCCCCAAGAAAACCAGAGCTAAGTGAATATTTTTCTCTTAACAAAACAAGCCTGCTATTTAATCTATCTAATATCTTCCTGATAAAGAAGAGCCTGGAGATAAACTCACCAAACCCTCTTGTTTTACATTTGAAGTCACTAAGGCCCAGAGAGAGCGTGACTAGGCCAAGGTCACATTTTCTTGACGCAGGCCAGTCTACTTTCTTTTGGAATTTGGAGAGTTTGTTAGAAATGGGTTGTTCAAGAATGCAGCCTTAAAGCCCTTTCATAACATCTGGTCAAGATCCCTATCTGGGATCCTGTTCTATCTTTAGAGCTCCAGTGAGATGTACAGTGCTTGGATAGAACCACACCTTAGGCTGGAATAAGTCTCAGCTCAGATGTTGTTCCCTGCAGGAAACTTTCTTAGACTCCCAAGCCCAGGATAGATGTCTCTCCAAAGTGCTCCCCAAGCCCTCATGACAGTGAATTGAAATTGCCCATTCACTTGTCTGTGCCCCAACTAGACTGTAGGTTCTGTGATGGCTTCAGATCTGTCTTGTTTACCGACATATATCTTTTGTCTAATCCAGTGCACAGCATATAGTAGGTCCTCGATAAATAGTTATTGAATGAATAAGTAGGTGGGGTTGATCAGAGAAAGAGTCCTGGAGGAAAAGGCAAGTGTTAATTCTGACATCACAGCCGACAAGGAGGACAGGATTGTCCCTGGTTGGGTGAACTGCCTGTGCCAAAGGAAGTCTTAGAGGAAAAAAAGGAAATGGGGAGACGGAGGGAAGTCACTGGAGAGAGAGAGAGAGAGAGAGAGAGAGAGAGAGAGAGAGAGAGAGAGAGAGAAAGAGAGAGAGAGAGAGATGAACCCTTCAAGATTGTGGCCTTTGCTAACCTAGGAGGGCTTCTGGGTAGAGGGGAGAAATAGTCTCAGCCCTGCTGGGGTTAAGAGAAAGTGGTTGTGAGCATCTAAAATCCTTCAAGTGCCTTTTTATGGAGAGAAACCCAGAGGGCAGCTTGGGTGGAGGGGAAGGAAGCTGACAGAATAGCTGGTAGGAGCTTTGAAGCCTGGCTAGAGATTTGAATTTCGCTGGGGTCTGGAGGAAATGGGAGTTCTGGGAAGGCCTGGGGCACAGAAAGAAAAGGTGAGGGGCAGCTTCTTCTACTGACCCACCATTAGGTTGAGACCTTGGGAGGACAGGGCCAAAGTGTACTGTTTTTCCTTTTCCTCTTCCAGGTTTCTGAGCACCTGGGACCCACTAGTAGAGTCCCCTAGGGCAAGGATCTGGAAGTGGCTGAGGCAGCCTGCTGAGTGGGGATAACATGGCAGGGATTGTGGGAGTTCCCTCATTCCATCAGCCTATCCAGAGGAGCCTCTTTCCCACCGAAGATGCAGTTCCTGTAGGAGTACTCAAGCTGTTTCCAAAGTCCTTTACCAATCTCCACCTGAGCTCGCTTTTGCCAGACTGCTAAGCCAGCTCTGGCCACCAGGGGGCAAAAAGGCAGCCGGTCGGGCAATCTCCCTCCGACGCAAACCTGAGGGCCTAGATGGGCGGTGCCTCACCTGGCTCTAGAGCCTGGTAGCTCAGTTAACTCTATCCTGCCCGGTCTGAGGTACTTCCTTCAGGCAGTCATTCAAAGTATAATTGGGGAGCAAATCTGATGGAGGGGGTGTTGCAGAGGAGAGGGGCTAGCGTGGAGGTGAAGTTAGGGTTTCCAATCACTCAGGCCCATGTTCTAGCTGGAGCTGGGGGAGAATAACGTTACCTGCCTCCGTCGGGTAGCACCCCCCACCATGGGTGAAGGAGGCCTCTGGTGGCAAGAGAGGCAAGGGTTGTGGTTACCTCAGCTGGACCTCACAGGCTGGACGCTGAGAATGCTGAAGCAGCCACAGAACCCAGACTTCCGGGTTCCCTGCAGCCTTCTATCATTCTGGACCCTTTGCAACAAACTAGTAATTCGGGTGGTGGTGGGAGGGTGTCCACAGAGTGAAGGGAGACACAGAAGGTTGGGAAGGGGGAATGGTAGACAGTTACGATTTGGCAAGAGAGTGGACTGGATTACGCAGCTCTCGGGTGCCGGGTTTTGTGTGTCGCTCCTCGAGTACTAGGCAGCCTTCCAGAGAGCTCCCACCAGCCCAACTTCCGAGATTGCGTTCCGGGTCACAAGGTGTTAAACTGTGGGTGGGAGTGGGGTCGAGAATCCCTCCCTTTTTCCCTCCCTCACAGCGTCACCACCTCGGCGCCCACCAGACTGGCACTTAAGGAGTTAAGTCTGCCCGCAATCTTCAAGACTAGTGCCGGGGAGGGGGTGGAGGAGGAGGGAGCGGGGGTCGAAAAGGAGAAGGGGAAAGCAGACTGCAGGGAGACAGCGCCAGGAACCCTCTCCCCAGGGACCTGGCCCCGGGTCCCCAGCCCCAAAAGAGGCCCTGCCCTCCCCAGGGTCGTGCTCTCTTCCCCAGCCCTGCCCCCGCCCTCCAGCTTCGCGTCCCTAGGAGGGTGGGCTGCAAGATTTCCAGCCAAGCCTTGGCTGCCTGCTCAGTTTTTCCAAACCCTCCAGTCTGGGAAGGCGGGAGCCCTGTCAGGATAAGAGTCCCTCCCCCACTGACCCTGCCGGCCCTCTCTCCCAGCCTCCTCTTTCCAGATCCCGCATCTTTTCCAAACTTCTTTCCGTTTCCGACCCTGGCCCCTGCGCCCCCTATCCCCATCTCTATTAGCTCCCAAGTTCCAAGTTCAGGTTGGAGGGGCCAGGTGGGTCCCACAATCCTGGAGAGGTGCTGGTAAAACCATTCGCTGGGCGACCCTGCGACTTGCTGGGCGCCAGTCCGACTCCCAGCCAGGCGCCTACTCCATCCCGGGACGTGACCCCGCGGCCACCAGGAAAGGTAGCTCAGGATTCTCCTGCCCCGGGATGGAGGCGGTGCAGGAGGCACCAATGGAGCTGGGTAGCAGGCTCTGTGCAGCTGGTGCCAGGGCCAGGGCAGGCTTCAAGGAGGAGCAAAGCGTTCCGAGCGCTGGCACGGTTCTGTCCAGCAGGTCTATTATATAATAATCACCATCTATCAGGAAGCCAGGCAACTGGAGTAAGTGGGGAAGCCAGGATGCCCGGAAGGTCCTCCTCCAGGCCCTGGAGGGTGTTTTCCCAAGCTGGGGCTGTGGGAGCAGCCCAGAAGTGAAATGTTGTGGGGGTCGAGGGGCTAGGAAGGGGCGTCTGGCAGTCCCGCGGGCGATCCCGCAAATCCCGCCCCCAGAACTCGGACTGACAGTGCCCGCAGCCAACGATTGAAGTCACTGTGGAGCTCAAAGTTAACCCTTTCTTGGGTCCTTAGTTGCTTTAGTGGATAGAGTCCTTTTCCAGGAACCGAATATCTTCCAGTCCTGAATCCCTCCCCCCTTCACGAGGTCAGTGGGGACTACCAGCTAGAGAATCCTTTCTTCCTAGTCACTGCAGGAACTAATCTCAAATAATCAGCAGTCCTAGCGCCCCCGCCCAGCCCCCCACAGTCCAAAAGTAGATTGTATCACAATATGTGGTTGTGTGTACACCCTGTGATTTTAGGCCCGGGTGGCGTTGGCACACTCATACTGCGCTATAAACAGACACCCTCATACATCTGTACCCATGCCAGCACTTTCACCGACACTCGCTGACACACCTGTGACACACACACAGAACACACGGTGGTTCCCCGGGTTCGCCAGTAGAGGGAGCCGCTGATTCCATCAACCAGCCGTCGGCCTCTCTCTGCCTCTCCTCGCTCAGTCCAGGGTTCCACCCTGAACTCTTGGCTGCCGGACGTTCAGCTCTGCATCCCGACCTGGAACCTGCGCTGGGGGAATGAGTCACAGCCCCACCCAGGGGAGGGCTGTACACTGCTGCTCCACAGGACTTGCCGAATATTACTTGAACTTACTGTGTACCACATTTAAGAGACCCCTTGCAACACAGTCATCACTCACCCCCACAAACATTGTGTTCTGGACCTAGTAGGAACTGGGCATTGTGCCAAATGGGTCATAACAAGCTCATATGGCTTATCATGTATGTAGTGGGAGACTGATCCACGTAAATCCACCCTTCCTTATAACAAGCATCCTGTTTGAGAAATGGCCCTCTTGCCTTGTAGCTCTCATATTATACCTACAGGGCCCTGGAGAGGGGAGAGAAAATTAAACCCTACTTCGATGGGTTAGGTACTATCCTAGGCCCTGGGATCTTTCACTCACCCTCTCTGGGCTTCAGTTTTCTTTTCCTTTAAGTGGGAATAATATCTAGCTTTCGTAGGATTATGATGAGTGAAACCCTTAACACAGCTCAGTGTTTGGCATAGCAGTTAGTAGGTACTTAGGGAAGTTTCATTGAGTGGAATAAAGCATGATCAAGAAATAATGTGTACTGTGAGAAATAAACGTATGTTGTATAAAAATAATAATAATAAAAAAAGAAATAATGTGTATGGGGGCAGCCGGATGGCTCAGTTGGTTGGAGCTTTAGCTCTTAACAAGGTTGCCAGTTCAGTTACTGCATAGGATGGTGGGCTGCGCCCCTTGCCACTCGGATTGAGGACAGCTGCTGGACTTGGGGCTGAGCTGCGCCCTCCACAACTGGATTGAAGGACAATGACTTGGAGCTGATGGGCCCTGGAGAAACACACTGTTCTCCAATACCCCCCAATTCAAGAAAAAAAAAAGAAATAATGTGTATGAAAATGCTTTGCAAATTGTGATGCTAGGCACCCATGGGGATTATTATGTTATCTTCTTTCAGAGTTTGTCCCCCTTTTCCTGTGCCTCCCCAGACCTGGCCCAGTGCCCAGCTGCTGGCATCATCTGCCCATCAAGTGAATATTTATTGTAAGCCCTACTATGACCCCAGCACTTGAGTGCTGTGGGGAATAGAAGGGCATGGTCTGGGTCCACAAGGATCTTTTGGAGATTATATGTATATATTCTCAGACACATATATGTGTATATATATATGTGTGTGTGTGTGAAAAACAAGAGAAAACATATAAGTAGGTACCCAGTTGGATGCATAGATGTAATAGGTGGTCATAAGAGAAGGACACACATGGAGGTAGATGGGGGCTGGAGCTCTCTGGGGACCATCTGTGAGGAGGGATGGGAAGCGAGCAGAGGAATCAAATAATAGCAGGAGCAAACAGGCTTGCCAATCCTCTTGCCTTCTGAAACAGTCAATACTTATTGCTTGTTGGTATTAATTCTGGGTGGATGGGGACAGTGGGATACAGGGAATGTGCCTCAGGATAAGGATAATCAAATTCTAGTCCTGAGCTCACCACTTTTTGGTTGTGTAGCCCTGAATAACTCCTTAATTAGTGTAAATCCCAGTTTCCTCACTAGTGTAATGGGGCCATAGCATCTTTCTCAGGAGTTTGTGGTAAACATTGAAATAACATGTGATATGTTTTAAAAAGTGCTTTACAATTTCTTTTTCATTGCATCTACTCCCATGTAGGGTCTTGTGTGTGAGAGTTCTTTGGAGAAGACAAAGATTTCACTTCCACAAACATTTTCTTAGCATCCACTTTGTGCTGAGAATTGAGATGGAAAAAATCACTCTATGTCCTCAAGAACTTCATGGTCTACTAGGAAAGAGAGATCAATAAAGGAGATGCTCAGTGCAAAATGAATGTGGGTGGGTACAATGAAGAGGGGACCCAGGTGTGTGTGTGTGTGTGTGTGTGTGTGTGTGTGTGTGTGTGTGTGCGCGCGCTGGGGGTTGAGGGAGCCGAGGGAAGCCGCTCCTTCCAATCAGTGTAGACAGGAGCGTAGGGTAGGTTGTCAAACCACACCCTAGCCTTGGAAGTTGTAGGCGCGTTTCCTCCCCAGTTGGGAATGGGGAGGAGAGAAGGGTAGGAGCCCTCTCCCTACCTCTAGGCCAACCTGCCTCCCCGCTAGCCCGCCGGGCGCCTTACCGAGTCAGACCGCTGGGAGGCTGGGGGAGCCGGGTTGGGCGAGGAGGAGAGAGAGATGGGGGAGCTCTTATTTTGACAGGGGCCTCTCCGGGCTCTGGTATGAAGGCAGAAGGAGGCTGCCAGAGAGCCCCGATGCTTTTTCAGGCTGGGGAGAGGAGCCCAGTCGAGAGGCGAGCAAGGCTCCGGCAGCGCAGGGGAGCCCAGGGAGGCGGTGGCGTACGGCGGAGCCAGTGGCCGGACATGCCCCGGACTCGGGGCTGCTTCACCACCGCCGCCGCCCGGAGCCAGCCGGCCCGACGCCCGCACGCCTGGGTCCCTCGGCGCCGCGCCACCCGGGGGCTGCGACCCGGACCCTCCGCGTCCGACCAACAATAAGCGCCCAGACAGCCCCCTCCCCTCCCCGCGCCCGCCGTCCCTGCGGGCCTCGGGGAAAGTGAAAGGAGGAGGCGAAGCAAGGAAGGAAGGAAGGAAGGGAGGAGGAGCAGGAGCCCGAGCCTTGAGGTTCGGGGCTGAGACCCCAGCCCCGAGCCCGGGGCCGGGAGGGTGTGAGCGCTCTTCCGCCGCTGCCCGGCGTCCACGACCATGCTCCGCGTTTGGGAGGCAGGAACCTAGGCGCCCAGCGATCCCCGGATACTCTCTCCCCGGCCGGGCTGATTGAGATCAAGGCGTCCAGGATCAAAAGATCACCGCCTGCCCGCCCCGCTCCGTACCACCAACTGGCGAGCAGGAGGACCCTAATCCACCCACCGACCCTGACCTGGTCATGGCGTCCACCTCCGGCCTGGCTTGAGGACCCCCGACCCCCGCGAGGTGAGGGGTGAGCTGGGGCTAGAGGCGAAAGTCATGCCAAGCCAGCAGAGTCGCGAGGAGGGAGATCCAGTTCGAATTGGGGAGGAGAAACATTAGTCTGATTGTCTCTTGCCCTCTGTTACGTACCCCGAGCTGTTTAAGGGGTGGGGGCGCTCCCAGGGTTAGGGAGGTTACTTTTGGGCCCCCAAACAGATTAGCAGCCCCAGAGCACAGTGGGGAGGGCTTAGGGGCAGACGGGGGACCCTGCCACCCTAGCGCAGAGAACAAGGCCGGCCTTGGGCCAGCTGGAGCAGCAACCCTGCCCTGGGGGCTTCTGGGAGATGTAGTCCCCCTCCCAGGCTCACCAACCCGTTGGGTCTCAGCACCCCAGCACCCCTCCCCTAGCTGATGGGAGACTCCAGAGGAGGTGCATTGGGATTGGGGATTGCTGGGTCACCCTCTGACCCCAAGTACTGCCTAGGAGCAGCAGGGCTGTAACTGGAAGAGTCTCCCCAGCCAAGGATTCTTAGTGGTGTGGGTTTGGCTTGGGGGGTGGAGGGGTGGGGCAGTCACACAGTTCCTTAGAGGTGTACCTGCTCTGCTAAGGAAAGGTGGCCCCTGCCTTGGTTCTAAGGAGCCCTTGTGGGAAGGTTATAGGGGAAGAGAAGTGAGGCTTAGGGCTTCTTGCTTGGCTGGGGTATGTTCTATCTCAGGGCTGCGGAATTTGGTTTCAGCAGAGACTGAGGTCTACTCTCCTCTTCTCCCTCCTGGGGGCTGAGAAGGAGAGTGTCCCTCACAGTCTGGGAATCTGGAGAGTGTCTCTATGGAACAGTAAAGCCAGGATCAGCTTCTGTCTGTCTGTCCAGCTTCCTTCCTTCCGGGTTTTCTGACACCCCCGTACCCTCTTCTTTCTGTGTGTCTGCTGCTTGGGGTGTGTGTCTGTGTCTGGGGTGGGGGAGCCTTTGCTGCAGGGAAGAAAAGTGTTGCTCTGGGAGAGGTGAGCTGGGCATATGATTGAGCCCTGGGATAGGGGCTTGGAGGCCCCTTGATCTTTGGCCTTGTTTTCCTGTCTTACCTAGGAAAGCTGTCTTCCCACTACCTGCTGTAACCCTGATGATGCCTCTAGGCAGCTCTCCAAAGGAGACCTCCAGGGTGGATGGGCTTTCATTCCACTCCCCTTGTTCTCCCTTCTCCTCAGCCTTTCCAGGGAGCAGCCACTTCTGTGCCAGGGCTGCCTGGCTCCTCTGTTGCCCCCCAGCACAGGCTTGTCTGCCTTCTCTGGGTCAGGACTGTGATTTCATGGCTCTAAGGGAAGAGCATGTTTAGGCCCTATCTTTCCGGTGTCAGCTCTGAGGTGCCTGCTGATAGAAGCCTCAGGACAGAGTGAGGATGGCAAGGAAGATGAGTGGTTGGCAGAATCTGGTGCCAGGAAGGAAGTTGCTGCCTCCCCCAGGTGATCAGACTCCTTGGCCTTGGAGAAGAACCAGGCTTGAAGGCCAGCCTTCTGACCACCTCCCTTCAGTTTTCTGCTTACCTGTGCTGCTCCTAAGTGGGGTGGGGTAGGGGTTAATGTTGTAAAGTGTGCTGTTGAGGGGTAACTGATCCAGCGTAACTCTTGTGCTTGGGGTAGCAGGGGGCCCATGGCTAGAGATGGATTCTGGAGGTCCATATGGAGGCTTTAATCCTGGGGTTGAGAGTCAAGGTGGGAAGAGATTATAGAGTCCTGGAGAAGGATCCGTGGTCCACAGAAGTCTGGGACTAGCACAACAGTGGTAATGTGGGACCTAGTGAACTTGCTTACTGAATCTGTGTTGCGCACCCATGACTGTTTGGGTAGTTCCCGCCTCCCATCTTCTGGGTACTTGGGTTAAGCAGGAGCCCTGGGCTAGGGACTCAATTTCCATGAACAGGCAGGGGTAGCCTTCTGGGCAGAGGCCTAGTGGGTGGCAATGTCGATTCAGCAAGGGCTGGAATGTCTGAGCACCTGCTTTAGATTAAAGGAGATGCCTGAAAAGGGGGGCTGCCTGCCTGTGGGGGGAGTCGCTGGGATGGGGCTCCATGGAGCCCAGGAGTGGGGTAGAACGAAAGGACCAGGGTTGCAGGCAGCAGCAGCTCTAGCAGGAGTGTAGGGGGCCAGCAGTCACCCAGTTCTGCAGCCCTTCCTCCAGGGAGTCTGAGACGACGGGAGCTGGGGGTACCCCTACACTGCTTCTGGCACCACAGGCTGAAATTTTGTTCCAGTGGCTGGGGGCTGTGGGGAGGTAGGGCATCTGAGTGTCCCAAGTCCTGCAGGACTGTAAGAGGCCTGAAAGAGGTGGGGGGCACTTTGAGGTTCTTGTTACCCTGATGCCATGTTTACTCTGCCCGAGCCTTCTTGGTTGCTCATAGTGAGGTACCACAAGAACCTGGGCACCCAAAGGTGACAGGAGCCCTGGGCACTGCCCAGGTGCTGACCTAGGGGGAAGGGGCAGAGAGGGGTGGCAGCGTGGGAAAGTGGGCAGCCATGGGAGCCAAGCGGGTACAGGCTGGGTGCCGCGGGCAGGGAGCCTCTGCCAGGCCCGCTCTCCCTGGGTGGGGCTGGCTGTTCCAGGGACTGGCTCGACCTGTTGAGCACCTGGCTGCTGTAGCTTGGCATCTGTGCCCCTGCCTGCCAGCCCCACCAGCTGCCCACCCATAGGCTGTACCCCAGGGATCTGAGGAAAGGAGGCCCTGCCTGGCCACGGGGCCAGGAGGGGGCTGGTAGAGGCTCATCCTGGGGGTGCTGAGCTTCCCCACGTCCTGTCCTCTAACTACCAGATTTGGGGCTGGAGCCAGTTGGAGGACCAAGTAGCCAAGTAGCTAGGAGTTGTAGAGGCCAGGGAAAGAAGGCCACAGCACTAGAGCTCCTGAGGTGCTGCATGTCACTTGGATGGGAGGCTCTGAAGGCAGTAGCGTGGAGTTACAGCCTGGAGTTTCCTCTGCTGGGTGCCAGGGCCAGGCCTCCAGAGCCCCACCCCCAGCCTGGCCTGAACTCCCCTCCCTGGGAGAGAACTGCCACTGCCAACTTTCCCGGGAGGCTGGGGGAGGGGCAGTCAGGGCATTCTGCTGCTCTGGGAGTAGAGGGGTAACTTCCTGGGTGTGGGGGTATTTTGCATCACCTCAGTTTTTCCAAGGCCTCCCCTCATGGAGAAGAGGGAAGTTCTGGGGTTCTCAGGTAGCTCTCCCTCACCCTGTGGAAAATCCCTGACCCCTGCGGGCCCTTGCTCACCCCGTTCCCATGACCTCTAACCCCCTAGTTTTAGGCCCACCTTGGGGCCCTGCTAGCCGGTGGGTGAGGGGAGCCAGGGTGCCACTCTCTAGGGGAGAAGGTAGTCACCATGGCCTATGACTGGGGATAGGGGCTGGCCTCCCCTGCCTTCTTTGCCAGTCAGTGGCAAAAGCGGAGAGCTTTCCTTTGCCTCCTTCCTACCCCAGGCGCTCCCTGCTTGGCCCTGGGAGCCTACACTCCTAACTTTGGTGTCTCTTCTACTCTCCCCTTCCCCAGGGGTGGGACTCCCTCTGTCTAAACCCCTCCTCCAATGGGCTGGTGGCTCTGCGCTGGCTTGTCTTCCCCCCCTCATTCTCCACCCACCAGCCTCTACTGGGAATGGCCCTGGATCCAGCATTTCGAAACCAGGATTGTTTTGAAATCCCTGAGTATTTCTCCACCCCCTCTGACTGCCTTGCTCCTCACTAGCCCATAACTTAGTCCTCTAACCTGACTTCACACTGCGCGTTGCCTGGGTGTGTGAGCACAGGGCCATGTGCTTACTACTGTGTGTGTGCATGTGTATCCCAGTGTACGCGTATTGTCTATCAGCAATTCTGTGTATTGACTTATGCCTTTTATTTCCTGAGCTCTCCTAGGCCTTTTCTATGAGTATGAAAGCTTCTAAGTCCTGAAGGAGCCATTCTTGGGGAGTTTGGGATAATTTTTAGGAGGTATCTTCTTGGATGTGTGTCTTTGGGAGTTGATTCTGTTGATCTCTTACTTGCACGTGTCTGGGAGTATCTGAGGAGTATGTGTGCCTGGGGTTGTGTCTCTTTGATGAATGTATGTGCACACACATGCTTGTGCTCTGCTTCTGTTCCGGCCTCTCTCTTCCCTGGGAACATGTCTAGGGTGTGTAGTCACACGTCTTTTTGAAGCTCCCTGGGACATGGAGTCCTCTGTCCTTTGATAGGGAGCTTTCTGGAGTGGGGCCAAGCCTTCTGGCAGTTCTGTGGTCCTTACAGCAAAAGTGGTAGAGTGGGGAGACTTTGGGAAAAAGTGTCCCCAGGGCTGGGCTGTCTTCCTCTGCCTCTCCCAGACACCCAGCACCTTGAGGGATCCCAATACCACCCTCTTGTCCTGATGATACAGTGGTGGCTGTCATAGGGAAGCCCAGTGCTCTAAAGGAAAGGGCTGGGGAAAGTTAACCTTCCACCCCTGGGGTTACTTGCTTCACTGGGTATAAGAAACAGCCAGCCACATCGGACTTGGAAGCTTGGTGGCTAATTTAAGTTTCAGATATTTGACTTTTCTAGCTAGGGGCAGACAGTAAAACAAGAATTAGATACTCATATTTTCAGCCTGAGCAGAAAAACAGAGGGGTCAAATCCTAAGGGGCTGGTGTGCCACCCCAGAAATGTGAAGCGTTTGGGATGGGGCCAGCTGCCATTATAGCCTTGATCCTGGGAAGTCGGTTTTTGATGTTTAATCTCATTCCTTCCTTCTGCAGTTAGACAGTGTTCTCCAGGAGGGGAAGTTGCCAGGTGTCCCCCCCCACCCCACCCCAAGCAAGGGTGGTGATGACAGCAGAGTTATGTCTGCATGGGACGTGGGCAATGGGACCCCCGATACCTCACCATGACTCAATTTGCCGTCCTGGGATCTCAAGCTATAATTGAATGCTTTTCTCTAGAAGCACTTGTGGCAAATCAGTGAGGAAGAAGAAGGCTGGGGCAGGGGCTGTTTGTAAAAGTCATGGGCCTGTGGAGATAGCAGCAGGAGGTGGGCCAAAGTATAAGCTGTCCCTTTTACTGCTGCCTTCCCCGTGGCCTCTGGTCCTAGGATGAAGTGGGAGGAAGGGTGGGGTAGAGGCACAGGTTGGTACAGTGCTCAGTGACCCGGCATGGGAAGGGCCTTGGCAAGGAATTTTCAGTTTGTTTCTCAATCTCTGTCTCTGAGACACGTACACACACGTCACTGCAGACACCTTCAGGAGATGAGCCCAGAAAAGTCACTGAGGGGTAGGACAGGGCAGTACCAGATGGGGCAATGTGGAACCAGCCTTATTCTGGCAGACATCCTGTGATTGCCCCCTAGAACTAGAGGTTGAGCCCAGCCAAGGTCCTCTCCCCAACTCCCCCATCCTGGGCCTCTGAGCAACACAGGCTGGAGAGGGTTAAGTCTGGTTGGCAGGGCCACCCCCCCCCCCACCAGGGCTGTGAGAGAGAGAGGGAGGGGTGGTTAGCAGCTTGCTCTAGTTGGCTTCTCTCCCAGAATTCTTTGGAAAAGAACTCCCCTTTGACCCCCAGTACAAACTGAGCCCAGCCACCAGCCACCCTCCTGCCTGCCTGTGGGAGCTTCACCCAGCCCCCTCCTATTGAACTGCTACGCCTGATTCTCTTAACCCGGGCCCTCCGAACCAGTTCTGGTCCCCTTTGCAGCTTTTTCCGGGGACAAGGATTGTAGCCAAGGAGACTACACAGGGACATGGGATCCACACAATTCTTTTCCCTGACATAGGATTACCCTGGGGGTGATTGGTGCTGGAAGCTAGGGTCCTCAGGCCTCCGCATCCATACCTCGCCCCAGGTCCTCAGGCCAGGGAGTCCTCTGTCTGCCCCATCCCGCTCCCTGTGAGGCATCTTCCAGTGCTCCTTTCCTGCTTCCAGGATGGGGAGGGGGAGAGGTGTGTGTGGTGTGGCAGCTGGTCTGGCCTGGCTCCTAGCCAATCCACTGAAGTCCTGGAGGGGGCGGGGTGTCCCAGTAGCTCAGAGACTTCCTGGAGTTGCAGGCTGAGTGTATGTGTGTACATGTTTATTTGGTGTGCGTGTTGGGGGTGGGACTGGGGTTATGGGAGGAGCAGGAGCACAGATTCCTGGCCTGGGGCTTCTAGCTCTGATCCTCTCTCCACAGGGAGCCCCCATCCCAGACCACACCCTTGAGCCTGAGCCCAGACACACACTATCCCTGAGGTGAGAGGTCATCTGCTGGTGTGTGTGTCCTCGCAGCCTCCTTGTTGATGTCTGTCTGCCATGGCCTCCTGCTTCGCTTTTTTTCTTGGGCTCCCTCCTCCTGGCTTTCTGCCCGCACTTCTCCTTCAATTCTCCTCCCCCCAGAGGAGCGGGGGCCAACAGTCTTGCAACCTGGGACCTGGTAGGGAGTGGGGCGAAGTCAGGGTGGGAAGGGTTAAAGCAGCCACTCCGGCAAAAGTCCCAGCCATCTTGTTAGCTGGATCCTTTTCCTGGGGTGAGAGGTGGGGAGCTCCAGCCCAATCACCCCTGGAGGACAAGGTATGATTTCCTGGTCGTCCCAAGTCCTTGCTCCTTCTTGTTGCTGGCTTTGGCTTCGGCTGGCTGAGTCAAAACCAGGGTGGCTACCAGCCACCATAATGTGGTTTCTGCCCTGGACCCTAGAGAGATACACGTTCTCTCCCTAGAGAGATACACATTCCACCCCCCCCCTTTTCCTCCCTCTCTCCCCTCCTCCCTTACTTAGCAACAACTCCCTGAATTCACAACAAACAGGCCTGTAGGCTCCTGGTCTGACTAGGAAAAGCTGGAGAAAGCTGCAGACGAAGAGGAGGGACTTCTGGAGTGTTCTCAGGAGGGAGGGGCTTCTAATCCCCTAACCCTTGCTGCCAGAGGCTACTACCTCTCAGGGACCCGGAGGAAGTGGTACTGCTTCCAACTCAGGCAATGAAAAAAGTGGGGAGCAATGACAGGTGTGGCGGAGCAGGTGGTGGGGCAGGGCTTGGAGTCCACCCCACTTGACCTTTGACCTCCACCTGTGAGTGGGACGGGCAGCAGACTCCTTTCCTGCCTCTGGTCCTCCCTGAGTCGGGACTCTGTGCTGTTGTCATGGTAATTTGCCTAGCTTGTTCCCCTGATTCTCAGGGACCAGGATGGGTGAGGATCTAATGGATT
Source organism: Rhinolophus ferrumequinum (assembly GCF_004115265.2). Lineage (NCBI taxonomy): Eukaryota > Metazoa > Chordata > Mammalia > Chiroptera > Rhinolophidae > Rhinolophus > Rhinolophus ferrumequinum. The sequence continues at coordinate 88,212,721 of NC_046294.1, read as the reverse complement.
GCGGGTAGGCAGGGCTGGGGGCAGTCCCAGAACTTTGCTCTTAGAGCCCCAGCCAGGCTGGGCACCTGCATTGAGAGGGTATGGACTGGTGCCCTCTCTTTCATCTCTTACCTGGGTAGGAACTGTGGCCTCTAGCTAGGACCTGGTATTCACGGTGCGTGGAGGGAGTGTGTCTGTGGAATGAGTGAATGAGACACCCATTCTTTCCTCATAGCACAGAGGGCTGCTACCAGGGTGCATCTGTATTGTGAAATGGTTTAGAGCCCAATTGCTGGAGGGTCTGGATTCAAATCCTGACTCTTCTAACTCTGGACTGTGTACCTTAAGCAAGTTACTTAACTTCCCCTTGCCTTATCTGTAAAGTAGGAATAATAGAAGTACTTCCGCATAGAGTTGTTCTGAGGATTAAATTAGATAATGCATGTGAAGCATTCAGGACAGCTTGATGTTTCAGAGTAAATGCTCAATAACGCTAGAGATCTCCTCATTATTATCGTGTTTCCCCAAAAATAAGACCTAGCCGGACAATCAGCTCTAATGCATCTTTTGGAGCAAAAATTAATAAGACCCGGTCTTATTTTACTATAATGTAAGACCCGGTATAATATAATATAATATAATATAATATAATATATATAATATAATATATATAATATAATACCGGGTATAATATAATATAATACCGCATTAGAGTTGATGATCCGGCTAGGTCTTATTTTTGGGGAAACACGATATTAGTCATAGCTCTTCACAGGAACTCTTGACCCTCCCAGGAGCTTTAGCAGGGGAAGAATTGAGGGGGGTGGGAGGAGTGTGGAGGGTTAGGAAGAGATAACCTTGCCAGCACTTCAGACTCCTAGATTCTAATAACCTTCCAGACCCACCTTCTTGCTGCCTCAGTTTCCCCAGTGTTGGTGCTGGCTGACATCTTGATTGCAAGTTTGCCAAATAGCCATGGGCCTAGAGAGGAGCCTGGGGGACTTAGGACATGTCTTCCTCCCTATGTCCCAGCACTTCTCAGAGCTGAGCCCTTCCTGCCCCAAGCTGTTAATTCAGATTAGCTTCAGCACCCTGCCCACCATCTCATCTCTTGCTGCTCTGTTCTTTCACCAGGCTGAACAAGACATTCTGCCCTTAAATGACTTAAATGGCTGCCTCCTCTCCTGGCTAAGAGGTCAGGGACCTTCCTTGGGGAGGAAAAAAATGGCAGCGTGGAGCTGTGACATGGATGGCAGCTGTTAGGCCTGCCTCAGGGCCCAGGGTCCCTTGGATTCCCTGTACCCCACCTGGGCATTTTCCCTGAGTGTGGTAGGGCAGTGCCTAGGCCTGTGATATGTATAGAAGCCCAAATGGGCATGCCTGGCACTTGCTGCACACAGATGGGCAGGGAGGAGGCATCCTGAAGTCCAGAAGAGGGGTGGGATTATATCAGCATCTGTGGTATCCAGAGGACACCCCTAGAATCCTTTCCTGGGCTGATGGGTGAGTGTGGGCAGTCTGAAAAAAGTCTGCTTCAGCCCTGTGTGCCCTGGGGAAATAGAAGAGTACTGATGACGCTCGGTGAGCAGGTCTCCTAAAGGCCCTAGGATGGGAATGTGATGGTGGAGGCGCTGAGGCTTCGGGACTTCTGGGTGAGGAGCTTGGGACTGGGCAGCGGGGATGGGATGCCCACAAGGAGGGGAGCTCTGTAGACAGGTGGTTTAAATCTTCTGGGATGTGAGTGTCCAAATTCCTGGAGAAAATTGATTAAAATGTGGCAGTGTGCCTGGGATCCCCGGGCTCCTGGGTCTGAGGCCTGGGCTTGGCTAGCGGGTACCTTCTCTGGCCTGGTACCAAGAGGAGTGGGCTGGAGCCCCTGGCTCTACTCACTGCCTCCTTCTGGGACCAGAGGGGATACCTCCCTTCCATCGGCCTGGGGTTGAGGGCTCAGAGTTGGCTTGGACCATGCCTCACTGCTGGGCTGGCCTTACTGCCTGTGCCCGGCCCCTGGGGCCTATTCCTTGGGCAGGCTGGGGCTATTTTTGGGATCGGGCTGGGGCTCTGGGCTGGTTTCAGATGTTCCAATGTGAACAGGAGAAAATGGGAACAGATGGCTGGAGGGTTCCAATCAGCGGGTCCTGCTGGGAGCATGTTATTTTTAGGGCCTTTTTAACCCTTTGGGGGCTGTGGAGCCACTTTGAGAAGGACATCCTTCTCTAGTTGAGAAAAAAACAGGTCTTCTGCTTGGACCCCTAATTTCCAGAACTGCGTGTCCCAGTTTATCTTCTTTCCCTCTTCGACCCTCCACTCTTTAAAGAGGTCCGTGGGAAGAAAGTAGGCTCCAGCTTCCTTCTAGCTCACACCCTGCAGGGAGACTGCCAAAGGGTCAGGCAGGGAGAGGGTTGCCTGGCGGACGGGATACAGGCCACTGGTGAAGGGAAATCTCCCTTTGCTTGCCTCTTTGGATTTTGAGACACAGACCTGAGGCTAAGAGAGTGGACAAAGCTCTCCGCGTTCATGCTGTGGGTGTGAGTGTTTGTCATTAAACCCAGAGATGCTCAGGGGAGTGCTAGCCAAGGGAGCTGGCCTCTGTGAGGAAGGCAGAGGGAGAGCCAAATCTTTGTACTTAGTACCATGAATGTGATGACCATGGGTCCCGTTCCCTTGGACTCCCCCAGGGCAAATATCTGGACAATGCCCACCTTTACCAAATACTATATATATGGGTTCCTGCCATTCAGGGCATAAAGAAGGGGACATCATGGCCAGAGGTGCTTTGTTGAGGATTGAATATGTCATAGGTATTCCGTCAGATAATCTCATTAATAGTATTTCCCTCTATAAATTTATCCTCATTTTGCAGAAGAGAAAACTGAGGATCAGAGGCCTGAAAGGGTGCACAAGATCCTGTAGCTCAGAAGGGGTGGGATGTGATTGGCACCCTGTCTGCCTGACTGCAAACCTAGTTCTCATTCTACTGCATCGCTCACACTGTCTGCCAGTGTTCCAACCCCAGAGGGCGGGACTGCTGGGACAGGGGCACCAGACCTCCTCAGGGAGCAAGGTTATGGAATGAGTGTGAGAAAGGAGGCTGGGGGGCAGGGGACCCTGCCTGTCATTGCTCTCACAATCCCCTAAACCCTTCTTGCCTGAGGGTGCCAGGACTGACACCAGAAACCCCATTTGGCCTTCCTGTCTTCCCTGCAGGAGGATCACAGGCATACATCCTGTCTCATCAGCCCCCACCCCCACCCTGTCCTGGCCCACATGCCCCTGCTTCCTGTAGGGTCATGGCAGTCTGAATGTCAACGTGGGCAGAGCTTGAGGGCCCTCCAGGTGCTGCTGGTGCCAAGAGTTTGGGCTAGGCAGGCGAGGTGAGGGGGCTGGGAGGGTTTCTCTGCTGCTGGCGGTACCTGGGGGAGAGAGCAGAGTAGCCAGCAGGCAGCATTGGGTGAGGTCCCGGCCCGTGGTGCACTCTGGCTGGGCTGTGCCAGCAGTCTGCCCGCACTCCACTCCCACAATGGCCCCATTGTTCCCAGCCTGCCTGGCAGTTTAAAGGAGGTTCCTAGGCCACCCTTAACCCCCATCCCCCAAACAGGGGCCAGATTAACCCCTTGAAAGACAGAGGCCAGGTAAAGGCCCACAGGTTGCTACTGTGCCCATTCCTCCCTTCTGGGAATCCAGGCTTGGGAAGTCACCTTCTACCCGTGTGTACCCAGCTGCAGGGCACCTCTAGAGACTGGGGTCTCCCACAGGGTAGGGAGTAGCACCTAGACCCTCTCTCACTCCCACTGTGATGCAGGTGCCAGGGGGCAGGAAGTGCCAATGGGATGGCAGGCGGAGACCAGATATATTTGGGCTGGTGGGGCTAATTCCAGCCACCACCGCCTGCCCTGCTGGCTCCTGAGCTCCTTTCCTTCCTGTGAAACCAGAGCTGGGTTGGGCCTAACTCAGGATTTCGGTGGATTTAAAGAGGCAACACCATCCCTGCCAGTCTGGCTTCCTCTCCCCCTCCCCAGGTAAGGTCTGGGGCAGAGAGAGGACTGGAGTGCTTCTTGCTCCTCCCTTGCCCTGGGCTAACTCCTGGCCTTTGCTCCTGTTGGGGTACCAGGCTTTTGGCACTCCTCTCTCCCAGAGCTTTGGGCGGGTGGGGTGGGCGGGGGTGGGCTGTGGTTTCCTGTGCTGGCTGTTTGTGCCTGGCCCAGAGTGCCAGCCGCCTGCCTGGGCTTCCTGCCCTGTCTTGTTTCCTTGTGCCCCCCCCACTCCCCTCCCCCCCACCCCTGTGGGAGGGAGCAGCCAGGGATTGGGCAGCGGACTGACTTTGGGGGCACCTCATTGCCAGGGCATGACTACTTCCCAAGGCCACACTGGCATGGCTGAAGGAGCCAAGTGAGGTGACTTCAGCCTTATCTAGGCAATGCCACTTGTCCCCATAACCTCCAGAGGTACAGTGGGAACCAGAATGGGTAGAATCCCCTGCAGAAACATCCTGTTCAAAGACCCCTGACTAGAAAGGTCCGGGGCCAGGAGTTTCCATGTCCCTGCAGGGCTGGGGGTTGCCTGACATTACCCTGGGGCTGCAGGTGGGGTTGGGCTGGAAACTCCCAGACAAAAATGGTTGATTTGCATGGTCTCCTTTGGCAGGAGGTGGGGGGAAGTGGGGAGAGCTGCTAGGAACCAGGGCAAGGGGAAGGCCCCCTGAGCCTGGAAGTCCCCACGTAGAGGGTCCCAGAGCAATACCTTGGTCCTTGAGCAGACTTCCTGCTAGGCTGTGAATCCTTGACCTCTTCACCTGCCTGAATCACTACCTCAGGAAGAAGTGACCTGGGTGGTAGAGGAGTTTCTAGGGACCAAGGAGTCCTGACACTCAGAAAAAGGGGGACTAGGACCTTGTTGTCTTAGGAGCTGCATCTCACTAAGCCAAAGGCCAAGGATCCCATCCTGTTGCTCCCTGCAGGGCCCTGTCCTTTCAACCATCACAGGGTGTCCTAGCAGCCCATTTCCTCTCTGAAGGTGTCTGCCCACTCCATGTGAGAGCATGGCCCCTCTAAACGGTTTTCTCACTGACTCTTGTGGGCGTGCTGGAGAACCAGAGGCTCCCAAGAGGGTGGGGTGGGGAGCTGGAAACAGGTTGTCACAGGTGTGTGAATGTCCTCTGTACTTGTGGCAGTTGTGTTGAGCAAGGAGCTGGAGGCCCTGGGCATCCATGGAAGCTTTCCTGGTATCCTGCCCCAGCCAGGGTCAGGCCCTGCTCCCCCGCCCATCCAAGTTGCACAGGAAGGGCAAAAGATCTGCTCTTTGTCTGAGCAGCCTCCTGGGTTCCATTCTCATGGGTATGCTCTTGGTCTTTCACTCAGGTGATTTGCACCTGCTGCATATTTGTGATCATGGCTCCACTCCCCACCCTATCCCTTAAGAGGGAGCCACAGCAGTGTGTTCCCAGAGCCCCATCCCTTTCCTTTCACCCATCTCAAGGGCGCCTGGACTGGTGCTGGGAAGCCCACTTCACTCATTGTTTATTTAAAAACTGCACCCACCAGGACCAGCCCTCCTGCCTTCCATCCCCTGAGGCCTCCCAGGCCTTTTCTGGGACAGTTTGTAAGGAGGAGGGGTCCCTGGGAGCTGGGCAGACTCCAGAGGGGTAAAAGGGGGGAGGTGTGAGATGGGAAAGTCCTGACTCATCCGCGCTTGACTCAGCTCGCCCAGTGGTTGGGTGGGAGCAAGGGGTGGAGCCCTAGAGGAGGGCAACTCCGGGATTCTTCTGGGGTGGAGTCTTGGCTGACTGGGGACTTTGGAGAGGACTAGTTTTCTAAACAGCGCCTTCCCAAATTATTACCGGTCCCAATATTTGAAGCTGTAAACATAGGAGGTAGTAGTGGCCCTTGCCCTGCTCCTGCACCCCACAGCTGGCTGGCCCAGTGCTTGGCATGGGGGAAGCCCACCTATCTGGTACAGGCTCAGATGAGCAGTCATGACTCAGAGGTGGAGGACACTGCAGTGTAGGGGAAACACCGCAGGAACAGGGTCTTGGTGCTGCCCGGTACTGGTCATGTGACTCAGGGACGTGTCTCTTCCTTTTTCCAGACCTGTTTCCTCATAGTGAAATGGAGATAATAAAACTACCTATCTCCTGGTAGGTGCTAGATAGTTTTGACGATTAGTGAGGTGAAGGTGGAAGCCTGAGACCTGTGTCAGCCATAGGCCTGCCCCTTAGCCCAGTGCCACCTCCAGCCCTTCTCTGCCATCTCGAAAGCCCCTGTAATGATGCAGTAGACGGGGGCTAGCAGCTTCCCAGCCAGGCCCTGGACTTTGAAACCTTCCCCTGAGGCACCTCCCTCCCGAGACCGTGCTGGAGTTAGGGAGGCCAATGTGCCCTGGGGTTAAGTTAGGGTTAGACTTACAGGGTCACAGGTGGGGCCCCTTCACCCTGAGGTCCCAGCCCAGCCTCCAGCAGCCAGGCAGGAAGCTGCGGGAGTGTGCCCCTGTGTCTGTCTGGGCCTGTCACCTGGACAAAGCTCCAGTCCCAAGACTCCTCCCCTCCCCCATCCCTTACCGGGATCGCCTGGGGGAGGTGGGGGCAGGGCAGGGGAGGGGGCGGTAGGATGAGGCTTCTGTATTTCTTTACGTCTTGTTTGTTGGTGCTGTAGCTATGGCTTTGTGTATGTTTCTCTGACTACTAGGCTCAACTTTCTATGGCTGTCTTGTGGCCGGGCCTCAGTCTTTTCATCTGTTCAATGAGTCGGCACGCGTGCTCACTCGCTGCGCTCCGGCAGCCCGTGTGTCTGCGGGCCGCAGGCTGTTTCCGTGGCTCCTGGCTTGGGCCGGCGCCTCCCGCGCCCTCCAGCACACCTCCGCCGGGTCGGCGTGGGCGCGCCTGTCGCTTCCTGGGCTCCGTGCGTGTCTTTGTTTCCCGGTCCACGTGTGAGCTGTGAGTGTGTGTGAGTCAGAGTTCGGGTACTGGTGGCTCTCGGAGACCCTGCCTGGCAGCTCCCCGCGCTAAGCCGAACCCGGGCCCCGTCGCGGGGCGCCCAGCCCTCGCGGCCCTGGACAGTGTGTCTGTCCGTGCGGCGCGTGCGGGGCCCGGAGGGGAGCTGCAGTCCTGTCCGCCTCCCGCTCTCTCGCCTGCTGGCTCGCTGGCTCGCTTGCTCTGCCTCTCTGCTCTGGCTCAGCCGAGGGGGGCGGGGTGGGGTGCTGGGGAGGGGGGCGGGGAGGGGAGGCTCCTGCATTCTTGCGGTCGGGGAGGAATCTGAGCCAGCGTTACTGGTCTCCAGAAGAGCCCAGCTGCAGCCCCGGGGCCCCGCCAGGCCTCTCGCTGCCGGTCCGGGCCTGCTGGGATGGGCACGGGCTAGGCCTCGAGCTGGGGGCGGAGCAGGGCCCCCATCCCCGGCCCCCTCCACGCAGGGGGTGCCCGGGGCGGGGTGCAGCGCGTGGGGTGGTGGTGTCGGGTGTGAGGGGTTCCCCACCCGGGGTGAGGGGCGTGCCTGGGAGCGGGAGTCCCCTAGGGAGCCAGGACAGACCTCATGGCCGCCCCACATGGGCACCTTTGCAACCTATCCTTTTAGTGCATTCTGCCTTTGCGGCCCGGGGGTGGGGGTGGGTACTTGCTAGAGACTGCAAGCTCCCTGAGGGTAAAGTGCAGGAGGACTGGGACAGGACCGGCCTCTAGAATCGAGACCCCACCTAGCAGTCCATTCTTTCCGGCCCCACCCCACCCTGTCCAGTTCCACAGTCCCAGGGCTCCTGGGTCCTCCCTTCTCCCCTCCCCTTCTTACACCCCCTCCCCAAGTCACAAGTTTTCTCTTTGGGGCTTGTTGCTGCAGTCCGTGCTCCAGTACCGAGTACCTGGCTGGGCCCTGGGCACGCACAGGGGCCGTAGCCCCACTGTGTGTGGGAGCCATGAGGATCCTGGCTAACAAGACAAGGTGTGTGGGTGTCGTGGAGGGTGGGATGTGTGTGTGGAGTGCGGGAAGGGAAGGGCCCAGTGGTGATGGGACTGAGCTGTATTGGCTTGGAGAGTGAGCTTCCCTGGGCACCTGGCTTCCAGGTCACCAGTGGGCCCAAGGGGGGTCAGAATGGGAAGGCCTGCCCAGAGGCAGGAGCCCAAAGCCTTAGTGCCAGGGCCCTGGGGACAGAGGGGAATGTCAATCAGCTAAGTCTGCTGTTCTAGTCCCTTCTAGCCCTTTCCTCTTAAAAAAGGTTTGAGCAGAACCCTTACCCCCTACCCCACTGTAGGGTCCAGTGGTGCCCTCTGGCCTTAGTCTAGCTGGGGGTGGGAGCTAGAGGGAAGGGGCTGTGCCTTCCTTCCTCCCCTTTCCCAGGAGAAGCCTGCAGACAGGGCCAGGCGGCAGCAGCAGGACAGCAGAGCTGAAATAAATCTGAGCTGGTATGGAATGAGGGGGGATAAATATCCTCTCCCGTGATGTGATCTTTCCAGCGGCTATTAATAGGTCTCCGGGGAGGGGGAGGTGGTGTGGGGAGCGGGCTGGATCTTAAAGGGCCCGCAGCTTAGGCTGCAGAAATCCTTGTCTTCGAGCTGCACTCCAGTCTGTTCCACACACCACTCCCCTCCCCCTTTCCTCCTGCTTGTGCCTGCCGGCCAGGCCTGCCTGCCAACCTTCTTCAGGCTTTCCCCCTCCTGCTCTGGGGAGCTGTCTGGACCAGTGGGTACCACTCTGGTGTGCTTTTCTCCACTTCCCCAGGGGAATGGGATTGGGGCATGAGCAGTGACCCTCAGGTCCAGTGTCCCTTCCTTGCTGGTGTTGGGACACATGGAAGTTGAGGTTTGAGACCTTGGCATATGAAGACAGCAAATCCTAGAAGAGAGGATGCTTAGGTGTTGGTCAGGTGCTAGTGGAAGTCGGGGCATTGCCATGGAGGCTTGCAGCTTGATGGATGCTGGGGCTGGGGCTGTGGGTGGATTCTGCCAATGAAAGGCCCTGGATTTTCATTTGAATTGTGGGGCTGGGGGTGGAGGGGTTTGCCCATCTTCACTCGCCAACGTGAAGGGTATCTGCCCTTGTCTGAGAAGCCATGGAAGGAGGTAGGGAATAGCTGGTGGTCTTAAGATGCTCAGCCCCTACTTCCCCTACCATTAGGTGAGGCAGGATGGGGCAATTTAAAATCAAGGCATGTTAAAAGTCCCTAGCAAGATTTAACTTTTTATGTCTCTCCCACCTTCTCCCAGGTTACCCCACCCCAGGAGGAGAGAAGCTCCAGGGAGCCCTCCACTGTCCCCCCGTGGCCACTGCCCCCCTGCCCCAGCCAAGCCAATGCACCCAGAAAATAAGTTGACCAATCATGGCAAGACAGGGAATGGTGGGGCCCAATCCCAGCACCAGAATGTGAACCAAGGACCCACCTGCAACCTGGGCTCGAAGGGCGTGGGGGCGGGGAACCATGGGGCCAAGGCCAACCAGATCTCACCCAGCAACTCAAATCTGAAGAACACCCAGGCAGGGGTGCCCCCTTTCAGCTCACTCAAAGGCAAAGTGAAGAGGGAGCGGAGCGTGTCTGTTGACTCCGGAGAGCAGCGAGAGTCTGGGACCCCATCCTTGGATTCAGAGGCCAAAGGTACCCCATTTCCTGATTCCCAAGATCCCACCATATTCCATAGTCCAACGCCCAGACTTGCTGGGAGACCATCTTTCTGTCTCCCTTGCCTAATCCTCATCCCTTGCTCCTCTCCTGCATTTATGCAGGGGCACCTTTCTCTTACCCCTGTTATACTCACCAACCTGGTTGTTCTCTCAGGATTGGTGTTGGCCAGGGTGGAGATTTATCATCCTTAGGTGCCACCCATGGAGGGGCCACACAAAGTGATGGGTTTCTGGTCAGTCTCATTCTTCTCCTGCTTTCCCACCAGAGCCCCCAGAGGGGAAGAGGGAGGTGCTCTGGGTGAGGAGCAGACCCACACATCTCAGGAACCTCCTGGTATCTGGGCTGGTGGGAGCTGCCGAGCAGGCACTGGCCTGGAAGAGTAGCAGCAGCCCCCCCCAGTCCTAATTAGAACCAGTTGTGGTTGGGGATTATGCTGTGCTTGGTGCTGGGTGGGGGAGGGGAGACGGCCGGGCGGTAGAGAAATCAGAACCAAATGGTGGTGTGGTGGGGGCCAAGGGCTGGCTAAGTGCCCACCATATCCTGGGCAGTACCCTCTGGGGTGGGGCATCTGGGAGAATGGGCCTGGATGTGGGAGGACAGGTACTCTGGACACTCACTCTGACCCTTGCCTTCCTCTGTCCTGCCTGGGCAGAGGTGGCACCCCGGAGTAAGCGACGGTGTGTGCTGGAGCGGAAGCAGCCATACAGCGGGGATGAATGGTGCTCAGGACCAGACAGCGAGGAGGAGGACAAGCCCATTGGGGCCGCCCACAGTGAGTGCTTATCAATGCCAGGGTGCTGTGGTCCATGGCTGCCCTGAGGGAGCCTCCCTCTCTTCACCTAGGGCTTTAGAAGACAACCTGAGCAAAGAGCAAGGGTCAGGTGCCCAGGCTCCTTCTCTCCTATCCCACCTCGCAGACTCTGTCCTGCTCTGCACTGTGACAGCTCTTCCCCTGCCTCCCAGGTGCTCAGTGGCCCCCTCTTCCTAGCGGTGAGTGAACCTTGGGTGGCCTCTCTTGGCTTTGCCACCTTTACCTCCTTCCATGAATTCCCGGCCTATGCTGCCACCTACTGGTCAGTGGAGAGAGGGCATCGAGAGTCTAGCATCACTGGGAGCAGGACAGGTGGTGCTAAGCCTGGGTGTGAGCTGACACTGGCTGTGCCTCTGGTGTCCTTCCCTAACCTCTAATTGAATCCTGGCAAGTACCTAGAGTGCTTCACCAGTACGAAGTGTGGGTGTGAGTGGATGCCCACTCATTCTTTTATTGTTCAGAATTTATTTGGGCCTGATGGGGCCCCCTGCCTTGGAGACACCCATGCAAATTTATTTGGTGCTTTCCCTCAAAGCTTACAGCTGATTGGTGGGGAGAAACAGCTTAATGCATAAGAAGCTAGCCAGAGAATGTTAAATTGTTAACTTGAAGGCCAGGGCTTAGAAGGAAGAAAAAAAAAATATGCTGGCTACTTTGCTACTTTGTGGTATTTAAGCCTTACAACAGCCCTGTGAGGTAGGTGTTATTATGATGCCTATTGTAGAGGAGGAAACAGACTTAACAAATGTTTGTAAAATAAGCAGACCATGTCTATGGAGGTAGTACATGGGATCAAATACTGAAGCTACTGCAGCTGGCTGCGATTTTAAAGGTCATCTGGTCCTAGGTTCCCCCCAGGGGACTGACTGGCAGTTCGTGAGCCCCTGGCTGAACCCATCACTGACAGATGGGAGTGGTCACTATCTCTAAGAACCGACCCCACCCGACCCCATTCACTTTTTTGATGTTAGACTGCACCATTGTAGAAACATTGGAAGACACATGGAAATACAAAGGAGATATTGGTAACATATTATGCCCAATACCAAGGCAACCACTTTTACTATTTTAGTTGTACTGCCATTAGATTCTTTTTTTTTTTTTTCATTTTTATTGAGGAATATTGGGGAACAGTGTGTTTTTCCAGGACCCATCAGCTCCATGTCAAGTCATTGTTTTCAATCTAGTTGTTGGGGGGGGGGGGCGCAGCTCAGCTCCAAGTCAAGTTGTTGTTTTTAGTCTAGTTGTGGAGGACACAGCTCCCTGGCCCATGTGGGAATCGAACTGACGACCCTGGTGTTATGAGCACTCTGCTCTGACCACTGAGCAAACTGGCCGTCCTGCCATTAGATTCTTGAAGAGTTCTTAATGGGCAGGCAATGTAATGTAGAGGTTAACAGCACAGACCCTTCAATCAGACCACGTTGGTTTATATCCCATGTTTCCATGAATTATTTGTGTAAATTGGGAAAAGGGCCTCAGTTTCTTCATGTGTAAAAATATTTACCTCAGGGTTAGTATAAGGAATAAATGAGGAATACATATAACATATTTAGAACAGTGTTAGTTTTTATTATTGTTATTAATGTACTAGAAAGTTCCTTATTGAAATAAATCCTGCCTCCCTCCCCATAACTTGTATCCCCGAGTCCTAGTTCAGTATTCTGAGTACACCTCTCCCTCTTCCCCAGGATAGTCTTCACCCATGGAATTTGGTTCTCAAGTCCTACTCTCCACAAACTTTTGGCTCTGTTATTCTATATAAAGTTGGAGAGACAGGGTCCAGACCAGGGCCCTATGAGGTAGGACTGTTAGAGAAGGTTTATCCAAAGGAGAGGAACTTAACTCTGGGCCTGTGGGAAAGTGGCTGGTGCCCTGGTTCAAGGGAGGCAACTTCATGCAGTTGGCCTTGTACAAACTGAGAGTGCTGTGATTTCCCGTGTGCAGGCTGGGCACTTCGACTTGTTTTTCCTGGCATGGGAATGGGTCCACTCACTCACCTAGACTCATTAATGACCAATTGTAGATCTTTTCTAGGCTGGGACTTAAAATCAAGTTTGTGACTGTGGAACAAAGCTTCTCTTGGTGGCTAGTCCACCCGGGGAGTGCACCTACGATGTCTTCCTTTTCTCTGATTTCCCAGTGATTTTTCAGTTTGTGATTTGGTTCTAAACTCCTATAAAAATATAGAAGTTCTTTGACCTGCCCCCTGTGCAGGGTGGGAGTTAAAAGTGTTTCCATTTTATAGATGAAGAAACTGAGGCTTAGTGGAATGAAGTGTCTTGCTCATAAGGTCACACAGTTAGTGGTGGGGCTAGCATGAAAAACCATTCATTGTTTGAATCATCAATGGGTGCAACCTTTTTGCTTTTTCCTCTCACCTGTCAGTGTGTGTGCACATGTATGCAGACGGTAGCATGAGGGGGCAGAGCTGGGTTAAGAGCAGGCTTGACACTCACTGTCTGTGTCACCCTGGGAGAGTAACTTCATCCCTCTGAGGCTGTTTCCTCATTGGTAAAGTAAAGAGTATGACAGCTTCCTCCTAGGGATGTGGTGGTTACATGGAATCACAGCCGTAATTATCCATCAGAATCCCAGGCACATGGGAGCCTGTTTGTAAGGGTCACACTTTCCCTCTCTCTCTGCTCCACATGGTCCCCACAATTTCCATCCTGGCTAAAGACTCGTCTAGGGTAAGTTAAGTATGGGAACCATGCTAGTGAAAACACCAGATTGTGGCAACAAATGACCCTGTGGGCACCAGCTGTAAAGCAGTGAGCCTCTGTCTCTGGACATCTCTGGTATGGGGCAATGAGGGTGCCAGCTGGTTCTTCCTTCTAAATCTGGGCCGCTTACCCTCTTTCCTTCTCTTCTCTCATGCAGATTGTAATGTAGCAGATCCAGCCATGGCGGCCCCACAGCTGGGTCCTGGCCAAGCCGCCCAACTCCCCCTCAGTGAGAGCAGCGCACCAGGCCCTCCGCATGGGCCCCAGCCAGGCCTTCGGCCTGATGCCCCCGGGGGCGGGGGCGGGGGTGTTCCTGGAAAGACTTCCTCACAGTTCGTGTATGTCTTCACCACCCACCTGGCCAACACGTAAGTGCCTCAGGGCAGACCAATCCTCTCCATTTACCCAGCACCCCTTAGCCTGGAGACCTGAGTGAGTGCCTACAGGGGTCCAAGGTTGGTCAAGTGGAGGGTATGACACCTTCCTCCTAGGGATGTGGTGGTTAGATGGAATCACATTTATAATTTATCCCTCAGAATGCCAGGCACATGGGAGCCTGTTTGTAAGGGTGAGGGCAAGGGCTCACTCCTGCCTACCTCTCTGAGCTATTTGTGCTTGACCCCTCTGCAGGGCTGCAGAGGCGGTGCTGCAGGGTCGGGCCGACTCCATCCTCGCCTACCACCAGCAGAATGTGCCCCGGGCCAAGCTTGACCAGGTGAGTGTGGTACCTGGCCCTGGCTTGGCATATCCATGAAGAGCCAGATTGGCTGGTGGCGTCCCCTTACCTATCTCATGCTCTGCCTTTATCCTCTTGCAGGCCCCCAAAATGCCGCCCACCCCAGAACCACTACCTCTGAGCACACCATCAGCAGGCACCCCACAGGCCCAGCCACCTTCACTGCCGCCACCGCCACCCCCAGCCCCTGGCAGTGTTCCTCCTGCTCTGCCTTCTGAGGGGCCTCCTGAGGACACCAATCAGGACCTGACACCCAACTCAGTGGGAGCTGCCAGCACGGGTGGTGGGACTGGGGGTACCCACCCTAACACCCCTACAGCTGCTACCAACAACAACCCACTGCCTCCTGGAGGAGACCCCAGCAGTGCCCCTGGCCCTGCCCTGCTAGGGGAGGCCGCGCCCACAGGAAATGGGCAGCGGAGCCTGTTGGGCTCAGAGGGCCTGTCCAAGGAGCAGCTGGAGCATCGGGAGCGTTCCCTCCAGACACTTCGAGACATTGAGCGGCTGTTGCTCCGCAGCGGGGAGACTGAGCCCTTCCTCAAGGGACCCCCGGGAGGAGCAGGTGAGGGGGGACCACCAGCACAAGCCCCTTCTGCCCCCCAGCAGCCACCCACGGCCCCTCCCAGTGGGCTGAAGAAGTATGAGGAGCCCTTACAGTCCATGATTTCGCAGACACAGAGCCTAGGGGGCCCCCCGCTGGAGCATGAAGTGCCTGGGCACCCCCCGGGTGGGGACATGGGGCAGCAGATGAACATGATGATGCAGAGGCTGGGCCAGGATAGCCTGACGCCTGAGCAGGTGGCCTGGCGCAAGCTGCAGGAAGAGTACTACGAGGAGAAACGACGGAAAGAGGAGCAGATTGGGCTGCATGGGGGCCGCCCTCTGCAGGACATGATGGGCATGGGGGGCATGATGGTGAGGGGGCCCCCACCTCCCTACCACAGCAAGCCAGGGGATCAGTGGCCACCTGGAATGGGTGCACAGCTGCGGGGGCCCATGGATGTCCAAGATCCCATGCAGCTCCGGGGTGGACCACCTTTCCCCGGCCCCCGTTTCCCAGGCAACCAGATGCAACGGGTGCCTGGGTTTGGGGGCATGCAAGGCATGCCCATGGAGGTGCCCGTGAATGCCATGCAGAGGCCTGTGAGGCCGGGTATGGGCTGGACCGAAGACTTGCCCCCCATTGGGGGACCCAGCAATTTTGCCCAGAACGCTGTGCCCTACCCAGGTGGGCAGAGTGAAGCTGAAAGATTCATGACCCCTCGGGTTCGTGAGGAGCTGCTGCGGCACCAGCTGCTGGAAAAGCGGTCTCTGGGCATGCAGCGCCCCCTGGGCATGGCTGGTGGCAGTGGCCTGGGGCAGGGAGTGGAGATGGAGCGGATGATGCAGGCGCACCGGCAGATGGATCCAGCCATGTTCCCCGGACAGATGGCTGGTGGCGAGGGCCTGGCCGGCACGCCCATGGGCTTGGAGTTTGGCGGAGGCCGGGGCCTCCTGAGCCCCACCATGGGGCAGTCTGCGCTGAGGGAGGTGGACGCCCCCCTGGGGCCCGGCAACCTCAACATGAACATGAATGTGAACATGAACATGAACATGAACCTGAATGTGCAGATGACCCCGCAGCAGCAGATGCTGATGTCGCAGAAGATGCGGAGCCCCGGGGACATGATGGGGCCACAGGGCCTCGGTCCTGAGGACATGGCCCGCGTGCGGGCTCAGAACAGCAGTGGCATGATGAGCGGCCCACAGAAGATGCTGATGCCTTCGCAGTTTCCCACCCAGGGCCAGCAGGGGTTCTCTGGGGGCCAGGGACCCTACCAAGCCCTGCCCCAGGACATGGGCAATACCCAAGACATGTTCAGCCCTGACCAGAGCTCAATGCCCTTAGGCAATGTGGGCACCACTCGACTCAGTCACATGCCTCTGCCCGCTGCATCCAATCCTCCCGGGTCTGTGCATTCAGCCCCAAATCGGGGGCTGGGCAGACGGCCTTCGGACCTCACCATCAGTATTAATCAGATGGCCTCGCCTGGCATGGGGCACCTGAAGTCGCCCACCCTTAGCCAAGTGCACTCACCCCTGGTCACATCGCCCACCGCCAACCTGAAGTCACCCCAGACTCCCTCACAGATGGTGCCCTTGCCTTCGGCCAACCCGTCAGGACCTCTCAAGTCACCCCAGGTCCTCAGCTCCTCTCTCAGTGTCCGTTCGCCCACTGGCTCTCCCAGCAGGCTGAAGTCTCCTTCCATGGCGGTGCCTTCTCCAGGCTGGGTTGCCTCTCCCAAGACAGCCATGCCCAGCCCTGGGGTCCCCCAGAACAAGCAGCCGCCTCTCAACATGAATTCTTCCACTACCTTGGGCAACATGGAGCAAGGTGAGTCAGCTGGGCCAGGCAAGTGGGCACTGGATTCTGAAACTGGGAGTCTCTCAGGTGGTGTGTTCATGCTGGGGCAGGGGAGTGATTTAAGGCACCTACTGGGGCCTAGAGGTGGATGGCTCTGCTTGAGGGGCAGACGTTAGCAGCTGTGTATGGCCTTTCCCAGGAGCACATGTTAATCTCCCAGGCATTTTGAGGGATCTTCCCCACTGCCCAGGGCCCTGAGGCTGCAGAAACTGAAGAAAGATGGACTGTAGTGGTAATGGGGGGCAGGGGGCAGGTCTGTGTTCAGTGAGACATCTCAATAGAGGTAGATGTGCCTGGAGGAGGCAGGTGGAGATTTGGGAGCTGACCTCTCCTGAACCCTCAGTGTGAACAGCCAGATTCATTTCCCCTCCCCAGTCACCCCCTGGTCTTTCTATCTCCCCACTTCTGTAGGTGCCCTCCCGCCCAGCGGTCCCCGGAGCAGCTCCTCAGCGCCTCCCGCCAACCCCCCCAGCGGCCTCATGAACCCCAGCCTGCCCTTCACTTCCTCCCCAGACCCCACGCCCTCCCAGAACCCTCTGTCACTGATGATGTCCCAGATGTCTAAGTACGCCATGCCCAGCTCCACCCCGCTCTACCACAATGCCATCAAGACCATCGCCACCTCAGAGGACGAGCTGCTGCCCGACCGGCCCCTGCTTCCCCCGCCACCACCTCCGCAGGGCTCCGGGCCAGGTGCGGGAACAGGAAGGGGGCCACAGGGAGAAGAGCTGGTGTTGGCGCTGGGGGTGGGGAGAGAGGGCATGGCCAGCAATGGCCCCTGTGGTCATGCTGGCTTTTATGTGCTTTCAGAGGGCCCTGGGAGTGGGGGTGTGATGTCCTGGCACACAGTTCCCACTCGAGTAGTCATTTAGTGAAACCAAGCCCAGAGCACTTGAGTGGTCTTTCCAGCATCCAGTGGTGAGTCCGTGGCAAACTGGGCCAGAACCTGGGTCTCTTGGCTTTTAACCTAAATGCCTCAAGTCCCTTCCCGCCCAGCCAGGGCAGGCCAATGTTGAAAGTCCTCACCCCTGGCACCAGTCTGACTGGGGTGTGGGGGAGGACTGAGTTCAGCACCCTCCCCCAGCTGGGTGCACATAGTTCCTCACCCCCTTTTCTCTTTCCCTATAGGGATCAGCAATAACCAGCCCAACCAGATGCACCTGAACTCAGCTGCTGCCCAGAGCCCCATGGGCATGAACCTGCCAGGCCAACAGCCCCTGTCCCATGAGCCTCCACCTACCATGTTGCCCTCCCCCACCCCTCTGGGTTCCAACATTCCACTACACCCTAATGCTCAGGGGACAGGAGGACCCCCGCAAAACTCCATGATGATGGCTCCAGGGGGCCCAGACTCTCTGAATGCCCCCTGTGGCGCTGTGCCTAGCTCATCCCAGATGATGCCCTTCCCCCCTCGGCTGCAGCAGCCCCATGGTGCCATGGCCCCCAGTGGGGGTGGGGGTGGGGGGCCTGGCCTGCAGCCGCACTACCCTTCAGGCATGCCCCTGCCCCCAGAGGACCTACCCAGCCAGCCACCCGGCCCCATGCCCCCACAGCAGCACCTGATGGGCAAAGGCATGGCTGGGCGTATGGGCGACGCATACCCCCCAGGTGTGCTCCCGGGGGTGGCATCAGTGCTGAACGACCCTGAGCTGAGTGAGGTGATCCGGCCCACCCCGACGGGGATCCCTGAGTTCGACTTGTCAAGGATCATCCCCTCTGAGAAGCCAAGCAGCACCCTCCAGTACTTCCCCAAGAGTGAGAACCAGCCCCCCAAAGCCCAGCCCCCCAATCTGCATCTCATGAACCTGCAGAACATGATGGCGGAACAGACCCCCTCACGGCCCTCCAACCTCCCAGGCCAGCAGGGCATCCAGCGGGGGCTCAACATGTCCATGTGCCACCCCGGACAGATGTCCTTGCTGGGCAGGACAGGTGCGCCCCCACAGCAGGGCATGGTGCCCCACGGCCTGCACCAGGGGGTCATGTCCCCTCCACAAGGCCTCATGACCCAGCAGAATTTCATGCTGATGAAGCAACGGGGTGTGGGGGGTGAGGTCTACAGCCAGCCCCCCCACATGCTCTCTCCACAGGGTCCCCTCATGGGCCCTCCACCCCAGCAGAACCTCATGGTGTCCCACCCCCTGCGGCAGCGCAGTGTGTCTCTGGACAGCCAGATGGGCTACCTCCCTGCACCGGGCAGCATGGCCAACCTGCCCTTCTAGCACTCCCTGTTGAGGGGGCTGGAGCTGGGGCAATATTGCAAATATGATAACCTGAAAAAAGTTTCTTCCCCTCCAGTGTTGGGATGGCCTGGGTCAAAGGGTGGGGTGGAGGGCATGGGCGGGGGCTTGTGTGAGGAGTGGCATTTGTGCAAACCAGATGTGCTGGCAGTGGGGAGTGGCAGAGTGGGGTGGGGGACATCGGATTGGGGTTTGTTCCATTTCGGCCACCAGGGCTTCCCCTTCCCCACTTCTCTCAAGTTCTGTGGAGCCTGTTTTCTCTCTGTCTCTACCCACCCTTGTTCAGCTATGCTGTAGGAGTCCTTTATCAAATCCTTGGGGAGAGAGGAGAGGTGAACTGTCCCCTCTCTATCTCTTTCTGCTGCTATCTTCATTGCTCCAGCTTCACTTGCCTCCTCTTGGTTTCTCTGCTCCCACCCAGTTCTGTCTTCCTGCCTCTTTTCCTCTCCCTGCTGATGTGGCTGATCCCCTTTCCCACCTCTCCCTGCAGGCAGCTGGCCAGGTGGGCAGGTGCCAGCCGTAGCTGTAAATAGAGCGCTGCACTTTTGTGCCCGTTTGTGTGTGTGCTGTATTTCTGTGTTTTGATAGAAGTCACACAACAACAAAAAGGATAAAAGAAACCCTTCCCCCCTTCAAATCATTGCCCCTTCCATTCCCCTGGACCCAGGGACGTGCAGTCTGACACACCTATCCACTGTTTGTAGTGTCTCTGTGTCCATAAAGGATACCATTCCTGTCCTCTCCCCAAATGGTGAAATCACATAGATACGCCCACCTAAACTGAGGTCAGACCACCTAGGATTCCACCTGGTGAGCCCTGGCAGGGCTGAGACCCACCCCAGGGTGGCAGCCTGACTGCCGCTGAGTGATCCAGGAGAACCTGTGTTCGTGCATCCATGTTTGCCCCACGCAGTGACATGGGCTCCTGGCTTCCAGGTTGTGGATGTCTGGTGTCCTCTGCTGCTACATCTTAGCCAGAACTTGAAGCCCTTGGTTCTCAGCCTGGGATGAAGGAAAGGAGAAAGGCGGAGGCTGTGTGCCCTTGAGTGGAGCCTTGGAGGGGGGCGTGGTTGCCCAGATGGTCTTGTGCCAGCTGCAGTCGCCCCGGGCCAGGTAAATGCCAGGGCCCTCCCTGACTCTTCCAGAGGCTGTCACCTACTTCTGTCCCCAAAGGAGGAGGGAAAAGGGTTTGGCCCAGCCTGCCTTCCTCCAGCCTCCGTGCCCTGAGGATGGATTAGAGAAAAAGTGTTGGACAGGGAGTAGGGGAGCATTCTGCTGCTTTCTCTTGCCCATTTACCGGCAAGGCCTCTCTGCCCAGGGCTTGGGGCTCTGTGCCCACCCAGGCACAGTCACTGCCTTCCCCTCAGTCCCAAAGACCTCCCCCCCCACCTCTGGTCAGAGCTGAAGCCATACATGACTGGGTGTTTTGCCCCTCTTGGCCCCAGGAGTAAAACACTTCTCCTTTTCTCACTTCCTTTCCAGCCTTGTGAGGTGGCAAGGCAGTTCCCTGGCTGAGGCTTATTTGTACCGTGTCCCCAGGGCCAGAGGCCATTTCTAGATAAGGTGTCTTCTGCCATGGCCCCCCGTCTCCAGCCTTCCTGACCTGCAGGGCCTAGTTTCGCATTGGCAGCTGTGACACAAAAGGAATTTGCCCTCACTTCTCCCAGACTGGTGCTGTCCTCAGTCCACCGTCAGCCAGGTCAAGCGCTTCCTCGGGCTGGCTACAGGCTCCTGCCTCCCCCAGCACTTCCCAGGGGCCAGAGCCCAGGCCTTTGTGTCCAGGGGCCACTTACGCTTCAGCCAGGCACTTTGCCAGCCCTGCCTCAACCTGGGCCCTGTTCCCGTGAGCCCCCTTCCTTGACCCAAGACTCCTCAAACTGATTCCTGCCTGGAGGGAGAGGGGTCAGACTGCAAAGGGCCCAGTGCTCTCCCCGTTCTCCTCCCACTTCCCCCATCAGATTAGCTTTTCAAGGTGAACCACACAGGCCAGCCTACTTCCCTCCATCCATGGCCATACCCCAGCCATTTTGTACCATTATATAAATATACATATATAAATATATAAATACAATATGTGAAGACATCCTCTTGGTTTTTATTTTGAAACAATTTTTAGGCTTGTTCCGGGGGTCTCTGTGCTGCCTGTACTGTATTGACCTGTTTTATAGGTGCCTTTTTATTAAAAAGAAAATTAAAAATCCAACCTTTTGCCTTTTTGCTTCTGTCTCTGGCTCCTCCACTGCCCAGCTTCTTGTTGGATGCTAGGAGAAAAAAAGGGGACCCCAGGGTTCTGTGAAGACAGTGCCCTGGGTCAACAGCTCTGACTTCCCTCCTGGGAGCCTCCTAGGGAGAGTGGCTGATTGGCTTGAGTGGCAGTGGGCAACCCAGATTTGCCCTCAACAAGTGCAGGGGTCCCTGCTGTTCCACTCCAACCAGACCAAAGTCTGGGCAGAGGGAAGGAGAACCTCCCCCCAGGGCAGGCTGGCCCGTGGGTGGGTGGGGAGCTAGCGTGGAGCAGCTTCCCCTGGTTCCATCTGAGTAGTATCCTCTCTAGGGCAGGGCTCCGCTTCCTGAGGCCTGGGGACTTCCCTGCCCAGGCCTGCTTCTCACACTGTCCAGCCTAAGGGGATGCTGCAGGTAGCTCTTGTTGAGGCCCAGAGAGACAGTGTGCCCTGGGCTTCGCCTCCAGGCAGGGGCTGGATGAGATGGTCCCCAGAGGCCCCTTTCTGTCTTGCTCCTTAGGGGGTCTACATATTTGTTCTGACTCTTAGCTAAGTGCTTCCTCTGTTGTGGTTGGGACCCCTCTGCTGCCTGAGGAGTTTCCCCTGGCTGTGTAGCTTATGGGGAGGCGACAGGGAAGAACAAGTCTGCCTCCTAACCCATCAGTGCCCAGAACCACCAGGGTCCTGGATCCAGCCACCCCTGGCCAGCCCTGGGAGCTCTCCACTCTGGGCAGAGAAGATGGCTGGCTTTGGTTTGTACTTAAACCTCCTCTTTTATTTCCCTGGTTGAGTTCCTCTCTTCTTGCTCAGCCTTAGTTTTTCCCTAGGACACTGGCTGGTCTCTGAGGGTGCATGGAGTCCACCCTCCGTCTGCAGACCTTCCAGGGCCCCATGACACAGAGCTGGCCCAGCACCATTTTGTTCAGAGCCGGGCAGCTACCTGGACTGGGTCAGTCTGAGCTTCCTGCTTGGTCAAGATGCTGCAGGGCTGGTGGCCTGGCAGAATCTCTGTGTTGGTTAGGGATTGAAACCTGTTAAGGCCATTCTCTGCTGCCAGCTGGCCTTTCTTCAGCCTTGATCTCCATCCATCCCCTGGTGTTCAGCTTCTAGCTTTTTTGGCAGGTGGGGTAGGAGGAGAGGTGGGTAGTTGTGGAAGACAGTGGCCCATAAGATGATGGAGTGTGAGTTCTGAGAGGGGAATGGCTTTCCATATTGGCAAGGACGGAAATAGTTTCTTCAGCTTTGGATGGTTAAGATGAGAGAAAGTGTGGTCCTCTCAGCCCAGGGTGATGCAGATGGGCATGGGTATCGTTTGCTTTCCTGTGGGCTGCTTTCGCCTCCCTGGGCTCTATCTAGCCTAGCCCTGAGGGTGGGAGGAGAAGAGCTGGCAGGGATGTCCCGGAGAGAAAGCTTGGTTCATCTTGCTGTCCCATTTGAGGACACGAACCACAGTAAGCTCTTAGGATCCCAGCTCCTATTGGAAGGGGTTCCAGCATCAGTGTATCCCCCAAGGAAGGCAGAAACAAAGGGAGGCTGGGACCTAGAAGGTGGTGAGGGAAGTGGCATTCTCTGACTCAGAGAGACTGTTCTTGCGCCAACTAGGGAAGAACTGGCAAAGGGAAGCAGGGCCGGCACAGCCCAGCTTGGTCAGAATCCGTGACAGGTCACTACGGAACTTCACTCCGGCGAAAGTGTAGAGCATGGGATTGAGGCAGCAGTGGGCCAGGCCCAGGAATTCACTCAGGGTGATGGCCACAGAGAGATAGCCATTCAGCTCACAGCTATTGCCAATGGCTTTCAGCCTGGACAGTGTGTCCAGGAAAATGACGATGTGGTAGGGTGACCAGCAGAGAAAGAAGACACTCGTCACCAGGATGGCCACCCTGACTGCCTTCTGCCGCTGAGGGCGCCTCTGGGCCTGGCACAGCCTGTGCACCACCCCTACGTAGCAGCAGCCCATCACCAGCATTGGCAGCAGGAATCCTCCGAAATGGTAGAGGAAGCGGGAGGTAAACCAGGCATTGGTTTCGGCTTGGTTTTCTTGGGAAAAGGTGCAGCGTGGCAGAGAGTCATTGTGATGGGGTTGGCTGACTTTGGCGAAGAGGATCTCTGGCAAGGCGAAGAAGAAGCCTGCCAGCCAGATGACCGCACAGGTAATGTGGATGGAGAGCAGGCGGCGGTGTCGGTAGGCGTGGACAGCGTGGACTATGGCCAGGTAGCGGTCCACAGCGATGCAGGCCAGGAGTAGGCTGCTGCAGTAGAAGTTGATCTTGTGCAGAGTAATCACAGTTTTGCAGAGGAAGGTGCCTAGGACCCAGCCCACAGAGCCCTCAGCCACAGCAAAGGGCAGGATGAAGACCAATAGGAGGTCAGCCACCGCCAGGTGGAACAGGAAGGTCTCCGTGGAGCTGCGTGTCTGCCGGTGCCGCTCCAGGATGACCAGCACCAGGATGTTGCCCATCATGCCCAGGAGGAAGATGAGGCCATAGGCCACGGGCATGAACACGGCCTTGAAGGAGGTGAGGAGGGGTCCTTCGACTGTGGAGCAGATGTGGTTTTCCACCGGGGAGGTCTCCGTGCTGTCGCTGTAGTTACCCAACTCCTTGTAGGGCAGGGCAAAAAGACAGGGGGTCAGAGAACTGAGGACTCATCTTTCTTCTCGGGGAGGGACCCTGATTCCCTTGTAGATTTTTCCTGTCCCTCAGGCTAATTGATTTTGTCCCTGCACTCCCTATATGTCTCACTGACCAAATCCCAATTCCCAAATCACTTTGCCTTTTCCAAGTTCAATTTTCGTCTAAAAGGGACTAATTCCTCACAAGAAAGTGATGAAGATAAAAGAAGATATATGGTGTGGACATGCTTCACAAACTCTGAAGGGCTGTGCACCTGTAAGTTACTCTGTGTTTATATGTCCTCAAGTATGGAAGGCTGTAGGCTCAGGGGCTGGACTCAGGACCTCAGTTTGGGAATGGCTCTAGTTGCGACAAGGAGACATCTGTTCCAATTCTAAACAGAACAGTGGATACTAAAACCTAGGATCCCGCTGATGGGGTGGGTGCTGATGTGTCCTGTTGGCTTCCTCTTTATTTGTCCCCCATTCCTGTCTGTCTTCATTATAAACGAAATTGTAGTAATGGCCTCCTGTTTCATTTCATCCGCACAACAGGCTCAAGGTATGTAATATCCCTATTTTACCAATGTGTCTCGCTAAAGACCAGCTCTATTTGAATCCGCTTGATCCCACTGCAGAGTGAATCCTTCCCCCACGAGGCAGCAGTGCCTGCCCTTCACTAGCACAGTCCCTGCTCTGCTCCCTTCTCTGCTGACGGCAAGAAGAGCTTCAGAAGCAGAAAGCCCAGAGGCACAGGAGAGAGGCAGAAGGAAGGCACAGTGGGGAGGGAGGGAGCCTGTTCCAAGTGAAGGGGATGTGCCCACCCTGCCTCCGGAAACTCCCTTCTCCCCCTCTACCTCCTCCCCCCAGCACTCAGGTTGTTTACCCAGCTAACCACAAAGGAAGACATGCTGCATGTTTTCATACCTTTCACTCACAGCTGTTGCCCTGCACCTGCTCTTCCTCACTTCCCAGCTCTGTTCTTCCCACCCCTCCCTAACCAGGCCCCTCCCTTAACCAGACCCTTCCCCACGGCATCTCAAAACCAATTATAACCAACTAATGTGGGTTCAAAAAGACATTTCTATAACCCATGAGCCCAGGGAGGGAAGAATGGGAGAGGGTACTCTGCACCATGGCTCTGGGTCGTCTCATGCTTCCCTCCTTCCATGACAGTGCGGGTCCCACACAAGCAGGGGTGGTTGCACTGGCACTCAGGACCCTCAGCTGTGAGTCCATACACTCACTGTCAGTGGCAGACAGACCCATTCCCCAACTTGGTTTTTCCTTCTGGTCCCTGGGGTATGTGAAGGGGGTGATGGGACACATTAGTACAATGGCAGAGACATCTGCCAACCCTCCACCCCAGCAGCCCTCTGCCATCACCTCAGTCCAGCCCTTCTTCACTAATGCTCGAGACTACCACCTCTCCGTGGGTCTCCACTCTTGTCCGTCTCCTATGCAGAGAGGACAGATGAGCTTTCCAACCCACAAATCCATCACGTTGGTGTCCCTGCAGAAAGTCCTTTATCGGTTCCCGATTTACCTCCAAACAATGGTTTTTCTTTTCTTTTGTCTTTATCTTTCCCCCCCAATTTCACATTGACTAGCAATGCCAATTATAAGAAAAAGTCACATTTGTGAGAAAGTTCATCAGTAGAAGACTGGGGTGAGCCAACTTCAGCGCATTCACAAGATAGAATACAAGGCAGTGCTCAGAAGGAAATGAGGGTCACCTACATGTTCTCTCAGGGAAGGAGGTGTAACCCACATTGCTCAATTTTGGAACCAAGTGCAGGGCATCCCTGCAGCATGATTCTATGGATTTCTTTCACTAGGGCTGGGGCAGGAGAGGGCTAGTCAGGCTCCAGTCTCCCATCTTTGCCTTTAAACCAGAGATCTCTACTCTCCGTCTTACGTGGTATTTCACACAAAAGCTTTTGCTTAAGAAAATGATTCTACTTTGTTTTGAAAACCCTGGACTTGCAGGGTGAGGTCTAAATGCCCCCAAAATGCCTTTAAATCTCTACAAAATGTATATTCCTCCGACCTTTCAAACGTCATCCCTATTTTACCTACTTTATGGCTTCAGGCACCCTATCTTTCAGGCTCATCATTCCACTGGCTGCCCACCCCCATCACCCTAGCACATTCGGGTCTCAAAAAACTTTGCTCAAACTCTTCCTTTTGCAGAGCAGTCTTTCCTAAATTTGCTTACCTAATTCCTATGCTTCCTTCAAGGCCCCACTCAGTAACACCCGCCTACATACTTCCTAGCTCTTCAACTTGGAATCACATTCTCTCTTTTTGCATTACGTGTGCCTTTATTACAGCACTCAGAGTTGGGATGTCTATTTCCTCACTAGATGGCAAGTTCCTGGAGGCAGGCCTTCTGCGTCCTCCTTCAATGCCATGTGTTTTACACACAACGGACATGCAACAGATGTGTGCTGGTTTGCTCTCAGAGCAGTTTCCCAGAGAAGGCCAGGCAGGGGCCCTTGTATTCTAGGACTTTAGGCAAGTCTCTCTTTGTGCCTCAGTGGACACTCAGACACTCCTTTTTACCCTTCTTCAGTTCCTCCCAATGCCCTTGATAGCTTAGCACCTATTTTGGGTTCTCTCTCTGTATTGGGAGCTATTTCCATTATCATCACTGAGTATAACCATTTGACTCATACTGGAATTCAGCAGGAGTTAAAGGGGAAAACAGTGAGATGAGCAGTCTTCATGCAGAACAAAGCAATTCCGAAGGAGGAGAGATGCAGGGCTTGGGGTAGTCAGTGGGGCCGGGCTCCACCTACCTTGGCAGTGGTGGGAAACTGGCTGTGCCAGGAGGGCTTAGCCTGTCTGGCCAGAGGCCCTTAATGAGAAACACTCAAGTCTTTACTCTCTAAAGCATCCAGGTTGATTGGCTTATTTCTCATTTAAAGTCCATACAGCTCGATATGTCCCCAGGACCTGAGCCCTCATCTCCTGAAAACCCAGGTTTAGAGGAGGGTTGGGAGAAGGGGTGCTGTGTCTTCCTCCTTGTCAAGAGGTATTTGTTTGGCAAAGTGCAGAGAGGGGAAGAAGAGAGAAAGCTGTTCTGAGGGGTGCTGGGAGTTGGCAGTACATCTCGGTAGGAGGTGTCAAACAGACATTTTGGGGGCTTGGGAGTGGCACGTGTTAAAGCCACTTCCCATACCCAGGGGATCAGGCTCCCCTACCCTTCTCCAAACCAAGCAAGGTTGGCTGTGGCCTGGTGGGAGGTGAAGAATCAGGAGTTCTGAATACCATAAGGAGTTGGGTACAGAAGGGCGCTCTCCAAGCTTCATGTCCAGAGGGAACACAATGCGGGCAGTGTGGCTGAACGGTAACCGAAAGCTGTGCGCTCACGCACACGCACACTCTGACAGCAGCATGTACTCTGTATAGACACAGATGTGCCCAGTCGAGGCCATGACAGTGTGTGGCACAGGCAGGTCCCAGTAGACCACAGCCTACACAGAGGCCAAGGACCCATGCACCAAAGAAGGCAAGAAAACATGATGACCAGGATGAAGCTGAGTACAGAGCCAGGAATATAGGTGGGAAATTGCTGTGAGCACTGAGGATGGGGCAGAAAAGGGGCTAGAACAGTGTGTGTTCTGGTTTTGAGGGGCCAGGAGAAGGGAGGGTGGGGGGAAGAGATGGAAGTGCTGGTGTGGTGGGATTACAGATGGTACTGTTCTCCGTCCTTCCAATCCTCCCGCTGCCCTTCCCTTCTTTCTTTCCTCGGGAGCCACTGTAGGACCCAGGCCCCTCCCTGTATAATTAAAGTCTCCAAGCCTCATCTGATTCCAAATAATAAGATGGCCTCACTGCCCCGCACTGGCCAGTGTGAAGCTCAGCAAACATTTCTGACTGGGATTATGTGTCAGCAAGGTGGGGCGGGGGTTTCTGTCCTAGGTCCTTTCCTCTTACACTCTCTGCCCTGTCCTGGATGACATGGCTGGAGGACACTTTTGGATAATGCAGAGTTCTCTGCAATCTGGAACTATGAGCTCAAACTGGCCAGTTGGAATTGATAGGAGAAAATATAGAGAGCTAGACTCAGGTTTAAAGCTTCAACTGTCCAGGGACGAGTTAGGGAAGATCTGGCTTGACAACAGACAGTTGATGAGAAAAAGACCTGACAGTTTTTTGACTGCAAGCTTAAGATGAGTCAACTGGGTCATGTGGCTACCAGATGTGCTACTGTTATCTTACTCTAGGTGAACAGAAGCCCATGGGTGGGCATCTGGCACCAACCCCGTTTGTTTGGTCTGGACAAGGCTGATCAGTTTGCTGAGGGGCCTGGGAATTCCAGCCTGATAGGACGTTTCCAGGTACCAAGGTAGAGAGTCTGGGGAAGAGAAGACTTGAGTCCTGGAAAACTGTCTTCTTTAAGGATTGGCAAGAGCCCCCATAGGCAAGAGGGATGGCTGGGCTTATTGTGTATGGTTCTAGAGGGTAGACCAGAAGAAATGAGCAGAGGTTAGGGTTGCGGGTGTTTCAGTTGGAGGAGAAAGAAACTTCTAACAGGCAGAACTGTCCAACAATGGGTTGGGGCCCGTGGGAGGAAGAGGAATGTTTGAGCCCCAATGTGTGGGAAGGGAGTCCTACCCTAGAAAGGAGGGTGGGCCATGCTCTCAAACTCCCCCCACTCTCAGTTCCCAGATGCTCAGGTTCTCTGGCTGCCCTCAGCATGAGCTTCATGTAGCTCAACACCTGGGTGGGAGCCATTTACTTCTTTCACCTGTCTGTCCTGCAGCCAGTGAATGCCCTAGCCTGACTTTGCTACTCATCCCTGAGGAGAGAGGCAGGGCTGCTGAGTGCATGGTTCATCCAGGCTGAACCCCAAGACTCCCGGAACCTGAGTCATACTGGCTGCAAGAGGCATCTGCACACAGATGCAGCTCATCACTCTGGCCATAGGGAGCACATAAGGGCTCCAGCTCCTTTCATGTCCCTGTCTGGATATTCCCAGCCAAGGGTCAAGAGCTGTGAGTTGGACCAGCTTGGACATCTCTCTCATTCTGCCCTTCAGTGGTTTAAGGGGTTCAGGGTTCTAGAGGAATGAGACTGGGCTAAGGGTGAGGGTAAAATTCTGTATCCCTTAGCTCACTCTTCCTTTGGAGGACCACACTCCCAAAAGACCATCTGAGACTCTGGTTTGCCATTTGTCAAATTTTCCCTTTTCCCTGCCCCTTCCCTTCGGGAGTGAGTGTGCCAAGCTCCTCTTCCATTTCTACCCAAGGGTTTTAGCTATTAGAAATATGGTACTACTTTGGATGTGGTTCTGGGGGGAAACTTTAAACTACCGCAACCCCTGCACTGAGTGTTTAGGATTAAGGGGGTACTCCTTGGCGCTCCAAGTCAGTTTGCACTGTGGGGACAGAGTCACACGGTCGGAAGGACAGGTAGATGTCTCCTAGGTGTGTACAGTGATCTCTTGAAACCATCACTTGGGTCACTGCTGATTGAGATATTTTGTCCCATGATTTCTGAAAGAATGTTCATTCTTGTGTTCTGATTCTCAGTGTCAAATCCATGGCCACTTTTTATGTCACTGTGCCAGAGTGGACCAGCCAGTCTGTGTCCTCAAGGAAGGCAAGAGTTCCTGATGGAGACTATGGTGCGCCTGGGCCCAGATTTGCCCCAATGCCGGCCCCTCCCCAGGCTGGCCCTGGGGGGATCTTCCTCATTTCTGATACCTCCAATCACATCCAGGTGGTGCCTACTCCACCAGGGTTCTTCTGGGACTTTTGGCCTGGTTGGGGGGCATCCTACCCTCCCCCAAGATAAAGCCCAGAAGTGCCTGGGCTGGTTTTGGTTCCTCTTCTTCACACCAGCTTGATGAAATGAGATGACACATGTGGATTGGCTTTGTAGCCTGTGATTCTCTTATCACACTGAAGTCATAATTTAGGGAGGCCATGACCAGGGAGGGATCAGGGGAAGCCAGGCCCTGGGGCTGGACCCTTTATAGCAGCTTCCCCTCTTGGCTGGTATGCAGTGTCGGGCTGGAGTTTATGACTGGCCCTTCCCCATATGTGCCCCAACCCCTGGTTCTACCCAGAGGAGGCTCCACGCTCTCAGATCAAGGTTCCTATGGACAGAGGCTTTTCTAGGTCTGCCTGCATATGCATTTTCAGCAGGATGGGTCCCTGGCATGCACACCCCAGGGACCTGGCTCCTTGTTTCTTATACTTAGTCATCTAGTTGTTTTTCTGTTTGGATCCTTCACTCATGGGAATTGTAGTACACCTTAAGAAAATGGACATTTTGAACAGCTAGAATTGGTTTTAGAATTCAAGAGGAGAAAGCAAAAACAGGATGACTAACATTTGACTTATGGCCAAGAGCCCCCAGTTCTTAACCCAACACTAGAGTATAGAACCCAGTGTTCCAGGAAAGTGAACAAATACATGGTTTGTACAAGGACAGGGAGGGGACTAGGAAGCAAAAAGAAGAGAAGCTAGATTAACTGCAGAGAGAAATGGGGAACTAAGACCTTTAATGCACCACAAATCAGTAACTACAGGCTGAGAAACTACACGCAAGACGCTTCTGCTGCTCTGCTGCCCCAGCCCAGGCCCTGTCAGGGAGAACATCAAAACTGCTCAAGGCCCTGCTGTGAGTGGCTGGGGGTGGAAGGAAAGGGTCTGTGCTTGTGAGGGGCAACGACCTTAGGTAGAGAGTGTATAGGAGGTAAGTAAAGGTGGGACGAGGCACTGAGAGCTGGTTGAAGAAGAGCCCCAGAGCCCAGATGGTCCCAGGACTCTTGGACTCCAGGATAGACCCTGATTGAGGGAGTTCAGGCCCAGTGGGATGCCTGGTCCAAGACCACTCATTTGAGGTATGACTTGAAGAAAGTCACCAGGTCTTTCTCCCTGGGCTGTAGGTTTTCTTTGATATATGGGACATATCCTGCTGTCTCCCTGCCCCCAGCCACACCTGTCTCTAGTAGGTCACGCAGTGGAGTGAGACGCGCAGTTAGGGGAAACTCTTGAGGTTTCTCAGAAGCCAGGACCAGCCAGGTCTGGGGTAGGTTACTATGGTATCCAACTGGGTCAGGGCTCGTGGTCAGCTTGAAGCTGCTGGCAGAAGAAGACACCCAATATCCTAAACAGGCAAGCCCAGGGGCCAGGAGTGGGGGCCAAGGTGGGAGCACATTGCCTTGTCAGGGAAGTGGGGTTTTAGTTTGATCTGGGGTATTACCCAGACTCTGTTATTAGACTCATGGCCAGCTTCATGGGCGTTCAACCTGCGCAGTCACAAAGGGCCCTGTACTTGGAAGAGCCCCACGCTTGGTTTAGTGCTCAGCTGTTGCGATCATGAAATTCTTAATAACTTTTAAACAAGACACCCTGAATTTTCATTTTGCATTGGGCCTCACAAATTATGCAGCAGGTCTGATTAGATTGATGGTTATGGCTCTGCTTTTATCTGGGGATTGGATATAAGAGGTCAGACTTTGGGTAATTAGCCCTTCTCCTCACCTTCTTCTCCCCATGTTCTACTTATACTTCCAGGCCTTAAGATCTGGGAAAGTGAGAGGCAGACTTTTCCAGGCAAGTCTGGGAACACAGTTAATGGAGTTACAGTATAGACTCCAGCCTGGGGAGCTAGAGGGAGTCGGAGAACATCTCAGGGTGAGTTGAAAGTCAGGTGATCTGGTGGCTATAGGAGGAAGGGTTTGGATCCTTCATGATCCAGCCCAGAGTGCAGCTCAGAGACTGGTCCTTTCTCTAGAAGTACCATTGGCCACAGGAGAAAGGGAGAAAGGGAGAAAAGGCCACAAAGAAGTTTCTGGAATAGCCTTAAAAGAGTCCTCTTCTGCCTACCAACAGGAGCCCTTGTTGAGCTGCTCCCCACACACATCCTTTGGGAGCCCAGGGACAACTGAACCAACTGAACCACTCTACTTCATGGGAGAGACTTGGGTGGGGGGCAGAGTGTTGCTGGGGACCATTTTCTAAGCCCACCCAAGAATACCTTTTCTTTAGAAATTCCAGGCATTTGAGGGAGGCTACAACATGTTCTAATACATCCTTAGGTTTAACACAGAGTTCACTCACCGACTTGGCATCCGTTGCCCCCTGACTCTGGCCTACTGGGGTCCCCTCCCGTGCTGATCACTTGGTCTCACACTTTCTCAGTTTAGCATATAATCATTATCTGTTGGCTTCTGGTGAGTGATTTTTTTTTTTCTTCTTGGCTAGACCATGAGCCAAATTTGACGGCCAAGACCCGTTCCTCAACTTCTCCATCGAGCACAGAGTACAGTGTCCCGATGATATAACGATAGAGCAAGAGATGAATAAGTATACATTGATGGGCCGACTAGTAATGACAGCCTCCTGACATTAAGAAAAACTCCAAAGGACTTTCCCGTGTAGCCCCTTAGTCCAGCCCTAAGAGATAAGGAGAGAATGTAGAGGCTAAGTGACTGGTTTCAGGTCACATATCAAGTCAGGGAGGGTGCAGGGCCTGAACCCGTACTTCCAATCCCCTCTAAAGGATGTCTATTTAAGGCAGCAGTTCTGTTTATCTGCTTCCTCCATGGAATGGGAAATAAAATCTTAAAAGGCAGGTGCCAATGGGTCTGTCTGGATTCTGCCGATCCAGCTATTCCCTCTTCCTCGGGCCCTGGGCACAAGATATTTAGCATTCCAAGTATCACTAAGTATCCTGGGTGATCATACGCTATGTCCCTACTTACCAGGTCCTCCAGGTTGTCGTTTATGAAGTCCATGTCCAGGGCTAAGGGGTAGTTCATAGCTGTAGCTGTGTGTCCCCAGGTCACTCACTGTCTGATGTTTAGAGACTCGCCTGGTACCTATAGAGAGGTGGCAGCCGTCAGCTGCAAATTTAAACAAATGAGCTGCGCGCTGTCTCCTGGGGCTGCGTAGGATTCGCTGCCTTCCTCACAACTCATCACTTTTTTTTTTTCCACTGGGTCTTTTCTGTTTTTTTGAAGAAAAAGGGAAAATCCCCATAGCCTCAGTGCTAGTCAAGCATTTCAGCTTCTTTCCTGGCAATAGTTGTCTCTTTGGGGGCTTGTGACTGGTTTAAAGGCTGTCCTCCACTTCTCCTCCCTATACCTCCATCAGCCTTCCAATAAGGGAGTAGTACCTTATAATGAAAACCACAGCAGTCAGTGGGGGTGATGAGGGAAACTCCACATAGAAAGGGAACAGAAGGAGAGACCTTCCAGGACCATTCCTCCAAGCCATCTCCAAACCTTCATATTTCTCTCCAGTAGGGTGACCAATCATCCATTTTGCCTAGGACAAGAGGGCCCTTGTCCCAGGAAACCCCTCAGTCCCAGCCAAACTGGGACACTACTTACTACCATCTTTTTGCCCTGGCTGGGGCAAAATCCCTTCCCTTTTTAGCTCAAGTTCAGAAGAAATAGGTTAGAAATTTTCAAAGGGAACAACACTAAAACATTACTGGAAGACAAAAATGAAATTACCCAAATTACCAAGTCTCATAACATAAACAGTTGCAGTCATTTTCTGACTCAAAAATAATGATGTTCTAGCTACAAATTAACTTGGTTAGCATGTACATTATTAGCATCATAGACTGACTACTCAGCTAGAGTAGATTTTTACATAGGAGGGCCCTGAGGCCCAGAGAGGGAGAATAACATCTCCAGGATGCACACAGCTAACCAGTGGCAGAGCGGGGACTTGAACCCAGGTCAGGAAAGACTCCATATTCAGTGTTTTCTCTATACACTAGGCTGCCAGTCTTACAGGCTCATGTAACCCCTTTCCTTTCCCTCAACTCTGCTTTATCTGAGGTTCCTTCAAGAAGCCCCTTTGTAGACATTGATCAGTTTCCCCTTAAGTCTCATCTTTGTGTCTTTTCTTCCAGGAGAGGGCATTTTCTCTTCTGGTCCACAATGATTTAAAAACAGTGACTAAACACACAGAGGTGCCCACACATGTTCTACTGTTTCATTGCCCCACCTCACTCAACCTTTGTAATCATCCTCTGCTTCCAGCCAGATGACCGTTTGCTAGGACTCTATCCTTTCTCGTGCCCGCCCTCACCTTTTCCTCCAAATTCATCTTCTCCCTTTCTCTCCTGTACACCTTGCTTATGACCCCCAACAGATACATCTTTCTTGAGTTTCAACAACTTGAGAAGTTTTCCATCTCTATTTGTGCTCTTGTGGTTTTTCTTTCCTCTCTTCATTCACTACCTTCAGCAATTGCTTTCAAGGAGGAAGACTTCCAGGACAAGGGTGGGAGATCCCCTTCTGCACTTCCCGTCCCGAAACCTGAGGGAGAAAGTGGCTCCAATGTCTCCAGTGCCCCAAGCTTGCTGTGCATTCTCCATTCTTTCAATACCCCCAAAAGCCCCAGCATCCCTGCCTCTGTCATCCACTGACATATTTTTGCTACTCTAAGGACATTGATCAGGAAATCATATAGGAATTGGAAGGGAATTTGGAAGATAAACCAATCTATCCTCATACCCCCTCTCTTGCCCCCAGCAAATGCAAGATTCTTGTCACTACATTCTTATTAGATGGTGGCCCAGTATTGGACATACAGCACCAAGGGTGAGAAACTTATTCCTTTCAAGAGATTGTGTTTTCACATAGGGTGATTTAATTATTAGAAACTTATCCCTCATTCTGAGTCAAAAATATGTCGCCCTGTAACTCATCTCCAGAGGACCTGGCTCTGCCTTCTGTCTAGGCTGTCTAGCTTCTCTTCCAAAATCACCCTCTGAAGACAGATATCACATCCTTATTAGTCTTCTCTTCTCCAAAATACACATTCCCGATGTCGTAAGCCATTCTTCAAAGGACATGGCTCCTGGGTCTCTTGTCATCCTGTTCTTTGACCTTTGGGTGATTTCTGGTTAATGGTCTAAATATTATCTGACTGGGACAAAATATAGGAAGATAAGAGTTTCCTGTTCAAGACTCCATACTTATATAACTGCAATTAAAATGGTTTTTCCCACGGGCTCCCACTTTCCTTCATAACATGCCTAGCAAACTTCATTTCGGTGGTTCTAGTCCATCATCTCAGCTTATAAAAGGAAACTTTGGAAATCCTAAGTCAGTCATCTGGTGGTGTGATGACAACTTAGATAAGCGTGCCATCCTTGGGTCTATCCAGTGGAAAATATTGACAGAACAATGCCAAAAACAGAACCCTGCTCATGCCATTAGAGACCTACTATTCTCAAAGGTCGGGGAAGACATCATGGAAGAAGTAGGATATGAGCTGGACATTGAAGGTTTGGATAGAGTGAAGACCTGAGGTGTCTGGAGGGGAAGGTGCATAGTAGGGGGCATGGGAGATGATGAGGACTGTGAGAAAAAGTGTGGAAAGAATACTCAAGACGTGGGGGGTGTGGTTATGGTATTGATGATGATGCTGCTGGGGGGGCAGCAGGAGGAGCTTGGTGTGTGTTCTGGCCAGGCAGGGATTGCTCTTGTGGCTTTCTCCTCTCCTATTCTCCCCACAGTTGTCCACTGCCCTTATTGTGTTGCAGATACAGAAGAGGGTTTGGGAGGAGGCTCAGGACTACTTCTCCGTGCAGCAGCCGCGATGACAGTCGTTTCAGCTACGATGGTGTGGGGCAGCGAGGCGTCTACTGCTTCTCAGTGGCTGCCTTGGGTTTTATGAAGCAAAAACCCCTGTGACTGCCACCTGAACTGCTCCCCAGTCCTTTGACTTCTGGGTGCGTCTCGTACCATGGACATATTCAGATATTCCTTCCTGTCTCTCTAAATGCTGGGACATGCTATAGGTTCCCAAGACCCACTTGGCCCAGGCACTGACCTTAGATGGTTAAGTCAGTTTGCCCTAAGTGGATAAATATCTTTTGACCATGAATTCTAATGTTGCCTTAGAAGGTTCAGAGAATAATTGCCTCTGTACCCACCATACTGTACACCTGAAAGTAATATAATATTGAATGTCAACTGTAAATGAAAAATAAAAATAAAAAAAGGAAAGATGTTTTATGATTGTCAAACCCAAAAGCCAGACTAGCCCCCCAGGATAGAGGGGGCAATGCCTAGGCTGTGATCCCTGGACTTGAAAGATGAGAAAGCAGGGGTCCCACCTGTGTGACAATCAGAGAGGATGCTTCCAGGTGGGGCAGCCCAAATTTTATTTCAATATGCAACCTGTTTATATTTGTACTATGTGGGATCCCAATCCCCACTCCAGACAGCCTCCTGAGGCTGAATTGTTTTCCGGGCTTCTCATCAAAATGACCACTGGTGGTTCTGCCAAGAGTGGGCTTGTGTTAGCTGTTTAGCATTGGTTCAAGTAGCTTTTTCTCAGTAATTTTATTTCACAGTTCCTATTTAGTCCAGATACTAGATAAAATCCCTTGTCTTGAAGTTCATTTCCCACATTCTACAGAAAAATCAAGTTGTTTCACAGAGTGGAACCTTCGCTGACCTGGGCAGAGATCTTGTTCTCTTCTTTCTCTGGGTCTTTCATCGTTCAGAACAGAGCTCCACAGGTCCCCACCTAGTGAGCTAGTCAGCCTGAGAAAGTGTTGGGCATTCCTCTAGGCACCCAAAGTGAATAACAATAATATTTGCATACTATTTACCAATCTACAAAGCCTACAATTTTTAAACTTGGTTTTATCTAATCTTCATATTTAAGATAATTTCACATTGAATTATATTTAATCCTCAAATGTCTTGTGCAGGAGGTATTGGCATTATCCCCGGCCATACTTTTGAGCGGATGAAAAAACAGGTTCAGTTCATCGCTCATGATCACAAGGAAAGCAATCGGCAGAGTCAGGGTCTGGAGCCATCTCTGTGGACACCAAACCTGGGGCTCTCTCCACTAGATCACACAACCTCCTCCAGAGATTTAGTTTTGCAAAGGACAGGCACTTACCTGGCTATCTAAGGGAAAAACTGCTTAAACCCTTTAAGGGCTGTTTATCAGGTATTTCCTATGTGCCATGAACTTCACACACACGATTTCCTTTCATCTTCTGAACAGTCTTTAAGTGTTATTTTTATCACATTATCACACATGTGGAAACTGAGCAGTAGTGGGAAGTAGTTGTGAATGTTAACAGCTCACTCAGACACCAGAGACCCAGACGCACAGTACAAATCAACACAGGAAGTGGGGTGGTAAAAGTTCTCAGTGCTGGAAGCCAGCGCCCACCCACGCATAGCTCCTCTCTCATTAGGTAACAGGTAGGAGTCCTGCGGGGAGGAAATGGGCTGCAGGTGCTGGGTAGGCACATCAAGGTCGCCTCAAGGTTATAGGGTCTATGTCTGAGAACCTCGGCCTGGGGGAGAGCTATGTGGCCAGGGTCAGAGAGTGAGTGAGGTGCTTGAATCAGATGCTTGTGTACTGAGTACAGCTGTGTCCCAGCTGGAGGGGAGATGTGACGATCAAGGGATTTAGGCTCTGTCTGGGGATCACTTTGTCTGGCAGAGGAGGAAAAACACGACACATGTATGCAAGACTGCACACTCATATACTTGGGAACATTTTAAAGCAGTATTATGAATGTCCCGTATCGATGACCCCAGTGTGGGCTGAGTTCAGCAGTGCAGAAGGCACACAGAGCAAGAAGGTTAAAGCCCGCGTTCCTTCACACATAAGTGCTGTGCATGAATATCCTGGGTAAACTGTGGAAAGAATGCTGGATTTTATATCAAAATGCCTGGATTGGAGGCCCAGCACTTCCATTTTCCAATAAGGCTGCTTTTAGACCATACCCTGTGTAGACATTGTAAGACACACCAAACACAGAACGCGAAGAAAGTGGTTCTCAAACTTTATGCCTCAGAATCACCTGGGGGGCTTATTAAACACAGATTGCTAGACCCTCCCTCAGAGGTCTGGGGTGGGACCTGAGGATTAGCACTGCTAGTACGAGTAAGTGTCCAGGTGATGCTAATATTGCTAGCCTGGGAACCACACTTTGAGAACCACTGCTTTAGGCTACACAGGATCGGTACACAGAGATGGCTTGCCATGACA
This sequence comes from Rhinolophus ferrumequinum, assembly GCF_004115265.2. Taxonomy (NCBI): domain Eukaryota; kingdom Metazoa; phylum Chordata; class Mammalia; order Chiroptera; family Rhinolophidae; genus Rhinolophus; species Rhinolophus ferrumequinum. Next base: position 88,175,380 of record NC_046294.1, on the reverse strand, counting down.
CAGCTGGTATTCCAAACCGGAGCTCCCAGCCCAACCCAGCTCTGCTCTCAGCCCCTCCACACAAATACTGCCATGCCTCTCTGGAACAACTGATAGCACCTCACATAACCGGCACCACAACCCACAGCTGGTTTTCCCCAGAATATCCAGCTTGCCTGGGGTCCAAACTGGCATAGCTAAGATTTACATCATGCCTCCCCAGACTCGGGCTAGCTCCCATCTCTGGCAACTCTCTGACCAACTCAGCCTCCACTCTAATTGGTGGCACTTAAACTCTGCTAGTTAAACTTCAGCATGCCATGTAACCCAATCACTTTGACCATCCATGGCCCAATTAAGAAATATGTTTTGCATTACAACCTAGTTGGCATGTGTGCGTGCGCGCGCGAGTGCGCGCGTACACACACACACACACACACCAAGTTTCACAAATAATAGTTATTCTTTTTTTTTAAATTGGGAAATATTGGGGAACAATGTGTTTGCCCAGGACCCATCAGCTCCATGTTAAGTCATTGCTTTCAACCTAGTTGTGGAGGGCGCAGCTCACTGGCCCATGTGGGAATCGAACCGGTAACCTTGGTGTTATGAACACTGCGCTCTGACCACTAAGCCAACTGGCCGCCCCAATACTTATTCTTAGTATGTGTGATACACTCATACTTTCTACCCTTCCTTCCTCTCTCACTCCTCTCTCTTTCTTCTCCTTCTCCTTTTCTTCCTTCTCTTTTCTTCCTCTTCTCTCTTCTCTCTCCTCTCTTCTCTCTCTTTTCTCTCTCTCTCTCTCTCTCTCTTTCTCTCTCTCTCTCTCTCTCTCTCTCTCTCTCTGTCTCTCTCTCTCTCTCTCTCTCTCAGCAGTCACTCAAGTGAATTACTTTTGTGAATCCACAAATAAGTCACAATCCCTGGGTATATAAGTTACAAATATAACATCTCTAAGCTTTAGTTTTTGAATCTGTATAGTTATGAAATACTTGTAACTGCCAATCTTGCTATTGTTTGTCTTAAATACTATTATGCATGTAAAAATCCTTTTCTCAAATAGCAATCCCCCATAAGTACAAAGTGCTGTAAAACACACACACACACTTTTTTTAAAAAGGGGCTTGGAAAGGAAGAAAGTTTAGGCAGGACTTTGAGGGAAGGAATAGGGAATGCCTCAGCCCTAGCAGAGGTCTGCAGGTGGTACAAGCGTATCTTGGGGAGAAGATGGTGGGCAGTTTGTCTGGACTCAAGCAGAGGAAGATGTGGAAGAAGGACAAAGCAAGGAAAATGTATTGATTGGCACAGAGAGCCTGTCTGGGCATTTGGATTGTAGACAGGGCAACTGGGAAGTGTGGCAGATTCTTCAGCAACAGGACTTCACAACGAAGCTGGAATTAAGAAGGGTTGTTCATTTCAACTTCCAAAATACATTCATTAATTGCCTACTATGTTCCAAGATTTAGCAGTGAACAAGACAGACTAGCGTAGTAAATGTCTCTCTCTAGTGAGGATGGGTGGTAGGTCCTCAAATAACTTATCAATCAATTATTCCTTAAGTCTCCATTACATTCCAGGCACTGAACTGGATGCTGGGAAAGTAACGAGAAACAAAACTAAACATGACTCCTGCGCTGTCATAGCTTACACTCTGGAGAGGAGGAGGCATTACACACATAAACTACTCGTTTAGTAATAATAACTTTAATATAATTAAAAAACTTGTAAGTGCTATGAAAGAAAAGAACAGGGAGAAAAGAGAAGAGAGAAAAGAAAAGAGAACGAATAATAACATGAACTCAATCTTCACAAACTAGTAATACAACCATAGCAGTCCCAGGATAATTGACAGTTTATGAAGCCCTTCCACATTCTTTGTCTCAGGAGGGCCTTCTCTGAAGCCTGTGGAGGAAGCCAGCCAGGAGTTCTCAGAAAACCAAGGTTCCAGCAACTCTCATGAGTTGCATAAGTCTATCCTGTTGGAAAGGAAGCCCAGCCAGATCTTCAGACCCTGGACGCAGTGCTCTGCTCTCCAAAGAGCAAGAGAAATGCCCCCCAGGGGGACAGATAGCCGGTTTGTTCTAGAGATTTAAAGTGGCAAAAAGTTAATCTTCCCCATGTCTACTTCCTCAGAGCCTCTAATGAGGCTAGAGTGAGGACCTGTGGATGACAGGCCTGGCTTGGTGGCCCAGAGCAACCTTGAGAGGCAAAGGCAGGAAGCTGTCTGCAACTGGGTTGTGCAATGGCATTGTCAAAGGCATTTGTACCGCCTCTGGCAGTGAAAGTGAACTAGGCCCAAGGCAGAGGTGATGGCCCAACGAAACTCACCACTGCATTCACCTCCTTGCTTGGGGACATGGTAAGGCTGGCCCACCTGCCACATCAGCACCTTGATCACCAAGCTCAAACAGAGAGAGGTTTCCAAATGACTAGCCCTGCTGCCCCAGGAAGGAAGCTTTCTGGGCTGCAGTATGGGGGCTGCTGGGTGTGGCCAGGCACTTGAAAGAGAGTAAATGATGACACAGCAGTGGGGGGTAGGGTTGCTGACAGTGTGGGATCAGCACTGGAGAGGAGGCAGGGAGCAGACGAGATGGAGCAGACACCTAGCCTTACCCGGCAAAGGAGGACATTGGAAAATCCCATCAATGGTTTCCTGTTAGCAAGGAAACAAGTGCCAGACTCTGTAGTTTGGCATTTTAGGTCCCTGTAATCTGGTCCCAATGTACTGTTTTGTGTTTTTCAGGTAATAAATATGTATCGATTGCCTACTGTGTTTTTCCAAACTTACATCTCGTTACTCCCCTTCATGTGCACTACCCTCCACGCATACCAACTCCTATCGTCTTTTTTTTTTAACATTTTTTTTATTAGTTTCAGGTGCAGAAAACAATGTAATAGTTAGACATTTCTCGTTTGTATCCCTCACACAGTGACAGCCCCTCCCCCAACTCCTGTACTCTTCTATCTTCCTGCCCCCTCCACCCCTTCCCGCCTCCACACCTTTGCTTTACCGGTTGCCTGGATCTTGGGAGCCCTTCTCTCACATTCCTGCTGTGATAGCCTCCGTGCCTATTTCAGTGCCCCTTCCTCCACAAAGATTTTCCTAAATTAAAGTAACTTTTTCTTCCCTTAAACTTGACCTAGCATTTTACCTATATTTCTTACTTTTTACCCTGCCTTGTGGTTATTTATGTACTATACTCTCCTACTAGGCTATGAGAGTCTTCGGTGACAAAGTCATTCATGATTCATCCTTTCTCCCCTGTCTTCAAGAACTTTGCACCTAGTAGATGCTCAATAATTGTCTTTGACTGACTGAAGGAATGAATGAAGACGGAATGAGGGTGGGGCCAGGGGAGGGGTGGTGGGAAGTCTAGGAAAGGACCCAGGGGAGTTTGGCTTTCCCTGGTGGCTTTCTGTGGGCTTTGAATCTTGGCTTTAGTACTCAGTAACTGTGTGACCTTGGAAAAGTCTGTCTTTTTCCTCATGTGTAAATGATATAAAACCTTCTTCAAAAGATTGTTGTGAGGATCAATATATGATCAATAAATGAAAACACTCAATACTTAGTAAGTGCTTAATAAAGTTTGTTGACCAGTTATCCAAGTGAGGGTACTTTTTTTTAGCCTCTTTTTTTTGGGTGGGCGGTGGTGGTGGGGTGGGTATTTGCCTTACTCCTTTTTGTGGTGGAGACATCTGTGTACTTAATGATTCTTTCCTACTAGATTAGAATCTAGCACAGTACAGCCACACAGGGCAGCAGTCCACAGAGGTTTGATGAATGGATGGATAAACATGTGCATGAAAACTGAATCAACAGCCTCTGGAGTCTAAAATCCTGCTTAGAGTTAAGCAAGCTGTTCTGGAAACCAAATGAACGTAAGCTGGCCCTGTTCCTGATGTTCTCCCTCAGGCAGAGGAATTCTTGTCCTCTGGGTGGGTGATCTACCCTCGATCCCCCAAAACCCCGTCAGGGTGCTAAAGGTTTGCCATGGAGGCAGAGCTAGGAGAGAGGCTTGGCTTGTCCATGAGGGCAATCAAATCACCCTTTGCTTAATGGTGACCCAGAAACAAATTGGTGCTTTTTGCCCTTGGCAGACCTGGGGTGGGGAGGAGAAAGCCACAATACACTGAGCTCTACAAACCAGCCCAGTGTGTGGAAAATGGACATTGGCCCAGGCTTTATGGCTGTGAAACTCACTGTGGGGACAGAGCCCCAAAAAGCAGTTTCCAGGCTCTCGGCCTCACATGGAAAGGTGCTGGCTCAGGTAGTAAATGGCCGTCGACTGTGATCAAATGGCCATCAGCTGTGGCTATTTGGCCGTCAGCTGTAACCAGTGAGCCATTGGCCACTAATATAACTGGTGTGGCTACGGAAGAGAGGGGAGGGGAAGGAATGGCAGGGGAGGGGAGGGGAGGGGAGGGGAGGGGAGTCAGTCGGTTGGCAGCAAAGGGAACAGCTGGTTGCAAGTCATGTGAATCCAGCCTCCAGTGAGACTATAGTGGTATGACTCCCCTACCTATGGCTACGTGGGTGTTCCTTTTTGGCCCCACCATGTCCTGTGTTCTTATGTGGGGAGCGGGACCGGAGACCCCACCTGTCACCCCACACGACACATGGCGAAGTCGGCAGGATCCCCTGCACTGCACTCACTGTCCTGGAGACTGGTCCGGGAGGCTGAGTCCTGGTCAGCTGCAAAGAAAGGACTCTTTGGGCTGGGCCATTGGAGAAAGAAGAGTCGTTGGGGAGGTGCTTAGGGATAGGAAATTGGCCGCAGCAACTTTCTGTACACCCAATTTCTCCCATGAGGTGAGCAGTTTGGAACATATCAGAGAGAGGTTCTCAGAACAAGTGGCACAAAAGGTGTATGAGGGCTCTTGTCTGTAATCTGAGGCTAGCTGACAGTGACATGGCATGTATAGGTGAGCCCTTGAGAGAAACTGGCCGGCTTTCCTGTTGCGCAGATGTCACTGAGCTGAAGGAATTTGCAGTCAGAGGACCCTTGGGAGGCCATAGTCTCTCTCCAGCCTTTTTTTCCCCAGGCAGACTAAATCTGTGTGGAACCTGCTTTCAGAGGGGCCATCCACTCTTTCCTCCCTGTGCTGGTGGTCTCTGATATGAGGTTTTTTTACAGCCCTGCTAGAAGCAAGAAAAAGGAGAGAGGGTGTTCCTTACCCCATCTACCTCAAAACTGGCTGAGGACTTTAGGGTGTGTCACCTGGAGCCATATCCGTAGGGGGCAGCGGAGCTCTCCAGGTTACTCTCCAGCTCCAAGGTCTGTGTTTAGAGAGAAGCAACTGAAGTGTGGGCAGGAAGAGTTTTGTTGGTTTGGGGAGTCTTTAGTTACAGACCACACTTTGTTTCCTTTAACGATTTTTAAGTGTTTTTTCTTAGTCTTTTTTTTGTTTTTTGTTTTTAAATCTAATTGTACAATATAAGAACACATTATTTTTGTAAAAGATTTAAACACTACCAAACAAACAAACAAACAAACAAACAAAAAACCTGTGAGCAATACTGACAATGTGCTCCCCCTTCTCCTCAGGAATAACCACAGCAGCAAGGTCAGTGTACTAACTCTCCACACCTGTCCAGGCACCATAGAAAAGATAAGGTATTGTTTTGCTTCATTTTTTAAAAAGATTTTAATTAAAATACAGCTAACATATAATATTATATGAGTTTCAGGTGTACATCACAGTTATTCAACGGTACCCACCTAGCTCTATACAGTGTTCTTACCACATTATTGATTTTAAGTGATCACCATAAGTCCAGCAACCATCGGATGCTATCACAATATTATTGATCTTCCCCCCTTTTTAAAATTTTCAATTAGAGTTGACATTCAATACTATTTCATAGTAGTTTCAAGTGTACAGCATAGGGGTTAAGCACTTATATTTTGCTTCATTTTTATATAAGGATGTCATAATGTTCATATTTCAGGAAGTTAAAATCTTATTTTTTTTTTCACTTTTGTTTATTTTAAGTGTGTTTTTCCAGGACCCATCAGCTCCAAGTCAAGTAGTTGTTTCAATCTAGTTGTGGAGGGTGCAGCTCACAGTGGCCCATGTGGGGATCAAATCGGCAACCTTGTTGTAAGAGCACCGCACTCTAACCAACTGAGTTAACCAGCCACCCCAAATCTTATTTTCTTTTAGAATCAACATTACATAGCATTGAAAACTAGCAGGAAAAGTCAACAATAATGTCATAATAAGAGCTAATATAAATCTGTGCACTGTCTTTTCTCTTATACACATCTTGAAAATTTGTAATCATAGTATACGTCTGATTTTCATTTAGCATGAACACATACACATTGTTTGGAGGTTTTCAGCATGAAATGCCAATGCTTAAAGTTGCTCTTTTTCTGACTCTTACTGTTTCCAAAATGCTAAAAGAATAATTAGAGCTAACAGATATTCATTAAATTTATTCAACAATTATTATTAGGAACCTACTATGTGCCAGGTTTTGTTCTAGGTTCTGAGGATATAACAAAATAGACAAAGACCCCTGTCCTCAAGTCTTCATGGAGCTTACTTTTTAAGAGGGAAAGACACATAATAAACAAAATTAATAAGCAAATTAAATAATAAATTAGATATTAATAAATAGTATATGAGAAGGGCATATGTGCTATTAAAGAAGGCAAAGCAGGAAGGAGGATAGGGAAGGCTGGAGCTGTCAGGAAAGGTCTGACATTTAGAAGGGGACTTTGGGGTGAAGATTTATAGGTGCTAAGAGAGCGAGCCATGAGGATGACTGTTCCAGGCAGAGCAGCTAGAAGTACAAAAATTCAGAAGTGTGGAGACATGCATGGAGGCCAGTCTGGCTGCAGTACAGTGGGGAAAGCATTGTGTAAAGAAGATGACAGCAAAGAGATGGTGGGACCAGATTGTATAAGGCCTCATAGGCCCTGGTAGGGACGTTGGCTTTTACTCTAAAATGGGAAGTATTAGAGGGTTTGGGGCAGAGGAGTGTCATGATATGACCTTTGTTTAAGTAAGCTCACTCTGGATGCTGCATTAAGAAAAGACTATAGGGATGGGGTGGCCGGTTGGCTCAGTTGGTTAGAGCATGGTGTTAATAACACTAGGGTTGCCGGTTCGATCCCCACATGGGCCATGTGAGCTGTGCCCTCAAGAAAAGATTATAGGGGAATAAAATTGAAATCAGGGAAATCAAGAAGCTATTTCATTAGTCCAGGTAGGAGATGACAGTGATGTGGACCAGTGTGGTTACAGTGGAGGTGGTGAGAAGTGATCAGATTCCAGGTATACTTTGAAGGTAGAGACAACATAATTTACTAATGGATGACTGACTCCAAGGACTTTGGCCTGAGAAGCTAGAAGGATGGAGTTGCCATTAACTGAGATATAGAAGACCTTAGAAAGAGCAGGTTTAGGGATGGAGATGAAGAGTTCCGTTCGGGCTATGTGAGGCTTAAGATAGCTATTAGATGTCCAAGAGGAGTTGTCTATCAGACACTTGGATATTCAAATGTAGAGCTCAGAGGAGAGGAAGGAGCTGAGGATGTAGATTTGGAACTAGCCAGATAGTATTTAAAGCCAAGTAAACGAGTGTGAGCAGAGAAGAGATGAAGGCCTGTGGCCTAAGGCACAGCAGAGTTCAGAGGTTGGGGAAATGTATTCATTCATTTAATCCTCACAACCCTCTGAGGAAATTACTGGTATTGTCATCATTGGGCAAGTGGTAACATTGAGGCATCAAGAGGTTAAATAACTTGCCAAAAGTCACATCTCCAATAAGCAGCAAGACTGAGATTTGAACAAACCAGTGTGGCTCCAAGTACCACACACAGCCTCTAGGATATTTGAGTGGGTTCTGTTAATGCCCACATTTTACAGTGAGGAAACTGAGTTATTAGGTTAAGTAATTTGCTAATACTGGTGGCAGAGCTGGAGTATAAACTCTGTCACTGACTCTCTGCTTTTTAAATCACTCTGCCATATGACCTGCACAACCTTTTCAAAGATGGGGTGAAAGATTCCTGCATCTGTCGAATTACATCCCTTATACAATTGCTTTTCTTACACACAAGACCTTCTTGGCTTGTCACTGTGCTTGGAGAAATGGGATGCCAAGTCTAGTTGCCAAGGCAATCTCAGCACCTGCTACCCTTCTCCTTCACCCTCTCCTGGTCAGGAAGCCCATGGTTGGACTGACTTCTAGAAGCTCAGATCTTAAGGTAGTCCTGTGGAATGGTTCTGTGTGGCCATCAGCAAGTTACTTCCTTTCCCAGCCTCAGTTTCCTCTTCAGTAAAACAAGGGGATTGGGTCAGGACAGTGGTTCCCAAAGGTGGCTGCATAAATGAATCAACCACCTGGGGATTAAAACTGTAGTGCCAACATCAGACCTATCACTGTTCAGGGGTAGGCTCTGGCCTACTTCTGACACACTCCTGGTTAAGAAGCCCTGGGTAAGATGATCTTGAAGGTCTTGTCTCAGTTTTACATGCTGTGGTTCTGGGGCCTTGTTTAACTGCACTTCTCTTATGTTTCTCTCAGGGCCCAGGGCAAGGTGGAACTCTGAGTAGAAGGCAGGAGACCTGAGTTCTCATTCCAGCCAGGCCCACAACTCAGCTCTAGTAGGTTGTTTCCTCTCTCTGGACCTCAGTTTCCTCATCTGCAGGAAGAGTTTGTTGGGGGGAGTTGCCCTAGAGTCATTCACCCAGCAAGTATCTATTAAGTACCTACTCTATGCCAACCTCTATGATTCACCGGTCTGCTTCTAAATCATGCAGAAGAGGAACACTGTAAGAGGTGAGGGTGGGAGGGGGGCTGCCGCCAGGCAACTGGTCCTGGTCCTGGCATGGATGTCACAGGTCCGTTTTTAGCACCAGAGTGATAGGCCCCTCTCCACAAACCCTCTCCTTTGCCCTGGCAGTTCCAGCTGGTCTCCACAGCAACAAGCAAACCTGCTGGGTTCAGCAAGGGAATGATATGCAAAACTGGTCAAATAAAAATCACTAGCTTTTCTAGATAATCACAATAACCAGTTCTAAAATATTACACTAAATGATCCCATTCAAATTAGCACAACTACAAACTTACTGTTCAAAGTGTGGTCTCTAGCACCACAGCAGCGTCACCTGAGAGCTCGTTAGCAATGCAGAATCCTGGGCTCCACCCCAGGCTTGCTGCTGCTTTTGAAGAAGATCCCCAGATGCCTATATGCACGTTAAAGTGGGCGAAGCACTAACTGAAAAAAAAAAATCACCTCGGAAAACCTTTGGAAAGAACCGTGTGTGAGACCTGTATGCGGAAAAGCACGCAACTTCCTGGAGAGACAGCATACTCGTATGGCGTGTTCCTGGGTGGGGCGACTCAGTGGTGCGAAGATGTCGATTTTTACCAGCATGGAATGTGCCAAAGTGACTTGTGACATTCTCTGAAAGAATAAATGGACAAGAATAGCTTTTTTAAAAAAAAAATAATAAAAGAAAAATAATGAGATGGGATTTGCCCTATCAGACAAACATAGTGTTAAATAAGAATTCAGTTTCTGGAAGAAGCAGACCTCGGTTTGAATCTGGTTCCACCACTTCCTGGACATGTCACTGTTATCAACTAAATTGTGTCCTTCCAAAATTCACAAGTTGAAGTCTTAACCTTTAATGTGACCATAGTTGGCATTCAATCTCTCTCCCCGCTTTGCCCCATGGTAAGCACTGAGGAGAGACCACATGAGGACACAGCAAAAAAGTGGTCACCTATAAGCCAGGGAGTAAACTCTCACCAAAAAACAAACTCTGGTGGAAACGTTTTTGTTTTTTTTTTAGAAATCTGTCATTTTATTTTTTTAATTTTATTATTATTTTTGAATTATAGTTGACATTCAATATTATTTTATATTAATGTCAGGTATACAGCATAGTGGTTAGACATTTATATAATTTATGCCGTGATAATTTATCCATAAGTCTAGTTCTCACCTGGCACTATACATAGTTATTACAATATTAGTGACTATATTTCCCATACTGCACTTTACATCCCTGTGACTATTTTGTAACTACCGATTTGTACTTCTTAATCTCTTCACCATTTTTACCAAGGCCCCCTGGCAGAAACTTGATCTTGGGCTTTCCAGGCTCCAGAACTGTGAGAAAATAAATTTCTATTGTTTAATCCATACAGTCTGTGGTATTTTGTTATAGCAGCCTGAGTGGGCTAATATAGCCACTTTGGGAAAGATTCCTAACATCTCATAGCCTCAGTTTCCACATCCAGTAGAGTGGGACTAAGAATACCACATACGAGGTGTGATCAAAAGATACATTGAATGTTTAAATTAAAAAAAAAAATTACTGCAGTAAAAGACACATTGCCATTAATCCCCCTCACAATACTTCCCCTCGCTTCAAACACACTTATCCCGTTGCTCTTGCCACTTTCTAAAGCAGTTCTGGAAGTCCTCTTTCGTGAGTGTCTTTAGTTCATCCTCCATCATGCCAGTGCTCCGTGTCACACATCGCTTCTGGTACATGGCAAATTCTGTCAAATAAAAACATTATGGTGTGTCCTCATCCACCTTATTCACCGGATCTGGCACCGTGCGACTTCTGGCTCTTCCCCAAAGTCAAAATGACTATGGAAGGAAAACATTTTGAATCAATTCAGGACATCGAGGCAGCCATGACAGTGCAACTAAGACACAAAAGAGGACTTCCAGAACTGCTTCAGAGACTGACAAGAACGATGGGATAAGTATGTTCGAAGTGAGGGGGAGCATTTTGAGGGGATTAACGGCAATGTGTCTTTTACTGTAATACATTTTTAAAAATTTAAACATTCACCATATTTTTTGATCACACCTTGTATAGCATTGTTACGACTATTAAATGAAATACTATATGTAAAGCACTTAGCACAATACCTAGCCTTAGCAGCTGCTCAGTAAATGGCAAGTACAATCATAACAACTGTGGCATTGGGTACAAATTCAGAGAAAGAGCAATGAAATGTAATAGACAACCAGAAACATACCTCTGCATTTGTATAAGCTCCAGGGGTGAGGAGAGGAGCTACGTTTTTATTCACATTTCCCCCATGTAGCATATGTATGGCATATAGTAGATGCTTAAAAATATTTGTTGACTGCCGAATTAGAATGTAATAGATGCTAAAGAAGGACTCATAAGTCAGTGGTGAAAAAAAAATACTATTCTTTGAACGATGCTGGGAAAATTGCTGATTTGGGATAAATTAGATTTTATCTTATACATGGGTTTTCAAACTTTTTTTGGCCATAACCCAAGGAAGAAATATGAGACGTCTCAGCGCAGTAAATACACTCATAAATCTAAATTTATAAGGAAATCAAAAGTAGTTCATAAAACAATATTTATCCTTGTTATGCCAGATAGACTCTGATCCATTCGATTCGATTCGATTCGATTCGATTCGATTCGATTCCATTCCATTCCATTCCATTCCATTCCTATCCTGTCCTATAAAAAAAAAATTCTGGTCTCCACCCAGTAAATTAATCTTACAACTTACTAATGAGTAGCTACCAGCAGTTTGAAGAGTACTACCTTATACCAAAATTAATCTCTCATGTAAAAAAGAAAAATAAATAATAGCTAAATAACAATGAAGCCTTGAGATAAGAAAGATCTTGAGATTAAAAAAAAGGGGGGAAAGTAGCAGAGGCAAATGTCAATAGGTTTGACTACATAACCATTTTAAATATCTGTTCTAGGGATTGCATATGGAAGAGCAGGCTCTGGGGATGCTGAGATGAGCCAGGCAAGTTCCTCACTCTCAGCAAAAATTCCAATCCTTTCTGTCACTTGGACTCATCTTCTCTTTTCAAAGTTATTTATCAGCACTGGCTTCTTGATATTAGGGACCCACTTCACTTTTCCTGCCATAATCCGTAGGTACTTATGGAGCCAATGGAACGTCCAGTTTCTCTGAATCTTGCCTAGGATTCTTATCTGATGTCACATCATTTTCCTCTCACTTTCTTCTGTGGACACAGAGCACAGAGAATTGCGGAGGAGGCCGGAGCAGGGTGGTACAGTATAGTGATCCAGACCACCTCCAGTCCCACTCCAGCGCTCCGCTGTGCAGGACGGGAGGACGCTACCCATTCCACCGCCATGATGGGAGGGGAAGAAGCTAGTTATTGTGGACACTTCTTTCTTTCTCACACCCACCCACATTTAACCCATCAGCAAGTCCTGCGGCTGTAGCCTCCGTTTGTGCACTTTTCTCCCAGCCCCAGTCTTTGTCCAGGCCATCATTAACTCTCACCTGAACCGCCACCACCACCTCCTAACTGGTCTCCCAGCTTCCACTTCTGCACCCCACCGTCTTTTTTCCTTACAGCACCAAGAGTGATATTTCCAAAGTGCAAATTAAATCACTCCCTTCTTAACACTCTTCACACACAATCCAAATTCTTGGATGTGGCCTCAAAGCCCTACCCAGCTTGGCCCCTGCCCACCTCTGCTCTCATCCTCAGTTACCCCCCACTCTCCTTCCACTAGCCTTCTCCAGTACCATCTATATGCAACACTTTTCCAATTCCCTGCTTCTCTGGTTTCTTCTCATCAACCATAACTCAGCCTTAGAGTTACCTCAACTCAAACCAAAGTAGGTTCCCCTTTCATAGCATTTTGTCAAAATGTATAAATATTTGCCCATTTCTTTATTGTTCAACTCCATCCAATAGACTGTACATTCCTTAAGGGCAGGGACCTGTCAGTCTTTTATTTATTTGTTTGTTTGTTTGTTTATTTTTTATTTAAGGAGGGCACAGCTCATAGTGGACAGGCGGGGATTGAACCGGCAACCTTGGTGTTATTAGCACCATGCTCTAACCAACTGAGCTAACTGGCCACCCCCTGTCAGACTTTTTGACTGCAGCATCCTCAGTATTCACTTAGCATAGTGTCCAGCACATAGTAAGTGCTCAGTAAATACCTGTTGACTGTAATACATCCTAAGACCAGAGCAAGAGGGGATCCTACTTTGGGCCTGTGCTTTAGAGGACCCTGTTCTGGTCCTCCCATCTCTGTGCTCCTCCCTATGGGAGGAGAGAAATGTGCCCACAAAGAGCTCTCTACCCCCAACCTGAGATCTTGGAATTCCTTTCCTTACTACCCTCAGCTCTCTTCTGTATGGCCTGTATGGGTCTCTTCCCTGGGCCCATCATCCCAAGGACAGACTGGGCTGCTTATGTGTGTAACCCTAGGCCTAAAAGGTGGGCAAGTTGACTGAAGGTTGGTGTGGTGGAACTTGGGTGTGTTAATTGAGGTGTCCACAATTGTCTGTGAGGTGGAAGTGTGGGATTTAAAAAGGGACAGGCCAGCCTTCCCTGCATCTCCAAATTCTGGGGAGACAATCTGAGGAGTCCAAGCAAGAATTTTAAATTAGAGGTAGGTCTTCCTGATTGTTCCGAAGGTGTATTTGTCACGGTAGGAGGATAAACCCTATTTGTCTAATAATCTCTTATCTTGACTTATAACTTTTAAATATTAGATATATGGTCCACGGGCCTCCATCTGCACTCTTGCCCTGGGCCTGGCTAGATCAGGGGTAGACCTGCTGAGTGGATGGACATGAACTTCCTGGGTTAACCTCTCCTTCCTGTGGATGGGGTGTGGGGACACAGACCCTTGGAGCTCACGTTCCCACTAAAACTTGATCAAGTTCCCACTAAAATCTTTGAATCCTTTATAGGAATGGGGAGGAGCTGACCTTAATCTATTTTCATTCTAAGGAAAACACTTAAGGGGACTTCTAATTATGCAAATGAAGAGCACAGCTCCTCTTCTGCAAGGGAGGCCCAGGGCCCAGGAACACTACTTCTCTAGTCAGGTCATGGAAGTGGCCTGTGTTGTAGGCAGAAGGGCATCTCTTCAGAACCTGTTTCCCTTTTAAAAAAAATCTTATATAAAATACAATGTATACAATAATATTTAATGAATGATTATCATGTGCCAAATGCTATATAATAAGATCTTTACATAGATTATTCCATTCAGTTTTCATAGTACCCAATATTATAATTTCATTTTATAAACGGGGAAACAGGTTCACAGAGTTTAAGTAACTTAGGCAGGGGTCACGCAGTTAGCAAGTGGCAGAGCTGGGTTTGAACCTACATCTGATTCCAGAGCCTTTTGTATCCACCTCATTTCCTGTGGAATTTTTCCTGGTCATTAATGATCCGCTGAGGTGGAGCGCCCAAACTAGGAGGCTAGTCTCCAGACTGACTCAGACTGGAGCAGAGTAGGAGAAGCCACCATTGCCTGTGAAATGTGTGTCGATCAGGGCCATCCTTGCCAACTTTTGGAAGAACTTGTTTCTTGACCCAGTAGGGAAAGGGTAGAACAACTTCGCAACAAGGGCATGAAGATGCAACAGGCAGGAAGGAGCCAAGTCCCTATCTCCCTTTGGGCCAGACCAGGAAGAGGTGAACTCCAGGTGACCAAGTCAAGTTCAGAAGGGTAGTGTTGAGGAAGACGCAAGGTGATGCCGAGATCATCAGAGTATGTCCAGAAGAAAGCGGGCACTGGACAGAGCCCTCCGGCCAGAGTGAACTGGGGTGAGCCATGCTGGAAGGGCCAGAAGAAATCTGAGAACAGCCCCTACTGGCAGCCTGGAGCTACATCCTGGACAGGGCTGCCCTCCCTGGTGCAGACTGGGGGATGGACATTGTGGTAGAAACCTGCAGATCTAGTATAGAGGATGTCCTTATCTTTTTGGCTACGAAAGCCTAGGACTTGAGGGAACTTTGTGGATTTAGTTTTCTTTCATTTAAACTTTTCAAACCACATTGTTAGCAGAGAGCAAATACTTCATGCCTCCTATTCACTCCCCTTGAGTTTTCTGAGAAGCCAGGAGGGGGCCGAGGCAAAGAAAGCGTAACAACTCTGTCTTCTCCCCGCCTCCTCCAAGTACCCTGCCTGTCTGCCCCAGCTCAAGGGTGAAACATATACCGATGTTTCTTAATATTGTTAAAAGCTGTTGGATTCGTATTTAGCTTGTAGTTGACCTAAACTGCCAGATCTTTTTCATACGAACTGCTGTCAGGCCAGTTTTCCCCAGCCTATGCTTCTGGTACACATATAACTGATTAAAAATATAGCAAAATGTAGGGGGCCGGCCCGGTGGCTCAGGCGGAGCTCCATGCTCCTAATGCCCAAGGGTGCCGCTTCGATTCCCCCATGGGCCAGTGGGCTCTCAACTACAAGGTTGCTGGTTCGACTCCCACAAGGGATGGTGGGCTGCGCCCCCTGCAACTAGCAACGGCAACTGGACCTAGAGCTGAGCAGCGCCCTCCACAAATATGATTGAAAGGACAACTTGACTTGGAAAAAATCCTGGAAGTACACACTGTTCCCCAATAAAGTCCTGTTCCCCTTCCCCAATAAAAATCTTTAAACAAACAAACAAACTAACTAAATAAATAAATCAAAATGTAAATGCAAGACATTCCACATTTAATTTTGGTTGATTCTCTTGTCTGCTGAAATAATGTAAATTTTTTATTGTCCCCTTTTCTAAAAATCCCTTTCTAGCTTGTGTCACCTGCAAAACTGATGAGCATTAATTACTTTGTAGTTAATGAAAATTACAAAACATTCATTAGTAGTTAATGAAAATGTGAAATAGGACAAAACGGGGTCTTGTGGCATAACATTACCACAGAGTTTCTCAAAATGTGGTCTGGGAATCCTGGAGTTCCCTGAGACCCTTTCAGAGGGTTTGTGAGATCAAAACTATTTTCATAATAGTGCTAAAATGTCTCTTTCGCTCTCATTCTATCATAAATGAACTATGGAGTTATCCAGAGGCTATATGACATGTGATGTTGAAATAGACTATGCAGAAGCAGTTATGAGAATCTAGCTGTCTTCTATGAGCCAGACATTAAAGAGATTTGCAAAAATATAAAACAAATCCACTCTTTTCTCACCATTTTTTTCCTTTTGGAAAATTTAGTTATTTTTCATAAAAGGTCATGTTAACATACAATAGGTTTATTATTATTATTTTAAAGGCAATTAATAAATAAAACATTTAACATTTTTATTAATTTTAATTTCCAATACAATAAATATTAATAGATATAACCTACATAAACAAAAGGTCTTGAGAGTACAGGGGATCCTGAGGCCACAACGTTTAAGAACCACAACATTAGCGATATTCCTCCAGGCTGACAGCTAACCTTAACCTATGAGTTACCATAAATGATGTGAAAAGTCTTTTCAGAATTTCTCTAGAACTTTTCTTTTAAGGTAGAGGCTATATATACCGTGTTTCCCCGAAAATAAGACCTAGCCGGACAATCAGCTCTAATGCATCTTTTGGAGCAAAACTTGATATAAGACCCAGTCTTATTTTAATATAAGACTAAGTCTAATATAATATAATATAATATAATATAATATAATATAATATAATATAATATAATATAATACTGGGTATAATATAATATAATATAAAGGATTGGGTATAATATAATATAATACCGGGTCTTATATTAATTTTTGCTCCAAAAGACACATTTGAGTTTATGGTCGGCTAGGTCTTATTTTCAGGGATACACGATAGCAGGACAGATAGGAGATTTAAGAGACTGAGGTTCTAATCCTGGCTCTGTCACTAACTATTAATAGCTGTGTGATCCTAGGTAAACCTCTTCACTTCTCAAGAGACCAGTTTCCATGTTTGTAAAATTAAGGGCTTTATAGGATTGACCTCTAATGTAAATATTCAGATTTTAAAGAACTAAAATCACTTTTACAAACATCTTTTGTGGGGGGGCAGGCGGGAGGAAGGGACGAGAATTTGTTCTTCATTTACTAACAGGGAATTTACGTTCTAAAGATGTTAAGAGAAAGAAATGCTCAAGGACATGTTCGAAGTCAGCATTAGATGTAGAAACTAAAGCCAGGGTCCTTGTCTTCTGGTTTAAGACTTGATCCACTCAATGGATAATATTAATCCTAATAATAGTATTTGCATATACATAGAATTTAAAGAAGTAAATTCATATTTTAAGACAACTTCAAATTTTGAAAAGTTGAACAGACAGAATAAAGAGCTTTCATAATTTTCATGACTATGGTAGCCAGCCTCCAAGATGGCCCCCAATAATCCTTGCCTCCTGGTATTCATGGTCTTGGGCAGTTCCTACCAACATTCAATAGTACTGACCTGTGTGACAGTAGGATATTAGTCAGTATGTTAAAGTGATAGTGTATGACTTTGAGACTATGTCATAAATAACATTGCAGCTTTATAGGGGTGGCCGGTTAGCTCAGTTGGTTAGAGCATGGTGCTGGTAGCACCAAGGTTTCTGGTTTGATCCCCACATGGGCAACTGTGAGCTGTAACCTCCTTAAAAAACGAAAAACAAAAAACAAGCAATGCATAAAACATTGCAGCCTCTACCTTGCTCTTTCTTAGATTGCTCTGGGAAAGCCAGCCACAATATTTTGGGGACATGCAGCATCCCTGTGGGGAGTCACATGTGTTGAGGAACTAAGGCATCCTACCAACAAGCAGCACAAACTTACATTTATGTGGAATGCAAAGAGAATCAAAGGGCCTTGCAGATTAGATTATGACAGAGGCTGGAGAATTGATAGAACACAGGAGTCACTAGAGCAGTGAAGATGTATTGAAGGCCCTGCAAACTAAAAGGAAAATGTATCTGGTATTCTTTTCTAAAAGGTAGAAAGCACTAGCTAGATCAGTAACAAACCAAGTGCCATGGGATATGTTGATTTGCTTTAGCAAAGAAATCATGCCTGGGAGAGCAGCTGCAATTGGAGTCACTAAGGTTTGGATAATTCATTGTCATTCACTCTCCATGGTCCATCAGTCTTTGGACAAATAGGTGATTTGAGCAGGGATATGGTAGGAATCACCACCACTGTATCTTTCAAGACTTTGTTGGTGGCACTAATCTCTTCAATCCTTCCAGAAATGTGGTCCTGTGTTTGGTTTACTGTTTTAGTATGTAGACACAGTTCTAGTGACTTCCGCTTGGCCTTTTCTATCATGACGGCCTTCACACCAGGGGTCAGAGAACCAATGTGGAGAGTCCACCAGATGCTGAGTATATCTACTCAGATACCTACTGAGTATATCTAAACTGCAATGTCCACCTGTGCATTCTGGAGCTGAGGAAATAATAATGGGATGGTTTCTGGGAACCACTAGGCTTGCTGAGAATTGGAACCAAGGCAAAACTCCACAGATCATCTGACTTCCACAGCCCCCGCTCTGACAGTGGACCATAGTGTCATTTTGAGTCTCCAGGGATTAGTATCAGGTCAGAGCAAAGGTTCAGTAATTCCCCCCAAATCTGATATTTCCCCATCCTAGTAATGCATACTAGGTATAGTCACCCTGGTAAATGCGAAGTCACCCTGGTAAATGGATGCAGGTCCCTTTGGGGGAAAGGTAGGAGGAAGATGAATAGTGTGACTTCTTGGCAGTGTTCTTCCTCAAGTGGTCCCAGTCTTCCCTTCATTCCAGGGGATTGGGTTTATGAACTGGCTCCAATCTAAGAGTTGGTCAAAGGGCTCTTTATTGTCAGAAGTCAGACTTCTTTCTGTTCACCACAACAAGAGTTTTTCTACCTACACAAACCAAGTAAGGCTTTAGTAGGCTGCCTATTCATTTCTGTCCTAGAGACATTATGATCTGTTAGCTAATGCCAAAGCTACATGGGACAACTCACTTTGATGCCTCTTTGGCTCTGCCCCTTACAGTCACTGCATGAACTTTGTCTTGATTACTAAACGCCGCCACTTGGTGCTGACACTTTGATAGCCCACCATTCCCACTGTATTTCTTAAGGGAGCCCATGCTGATGACTGCCTTGCCCACTATCCTGTCTTGCCTTTAGAGAATAGCTACAATAGAGTTCTTCAAGGATGCTGGTGTTCTTCTCACCAATGCATTTCTTAAAACCTTGGTAAAGGGAGTGTCCTCTGGATCCTACCAAGAAATAGCATTAGCCGGTTTGCATTATAAATCCACTCTAGCATTCTGGATACCTTCCTCGTCAGTATTGGAAGTTTTGACATAGCTTCATTCAGTGCAAGCCATCTTTGGGTTTAAGAGCAAACTATTAGTGATATTCCCAATCAATTTGAGCAAACACATTAAATCCAGAATCTCTGTTTAGTGCAGAGATTAATACATTCAGCCCAATCCAAAATTTTATTCCTTCCATCCTGATCCAACAAATTTTGGATCCATTCTCATACGTATTTTCTGGGTTTCTGTCAATATGCACTGACATTTAAGGGGTCTTGATGAAAGGTAAAGAGAATCATTTGTACTATTCTTGTAACTTTCAGTAAGATTGAAGCTATGTCAAAACAAAAAGTGAAACAATATATAAATTGACAAACTCTCAATATTCTTTTGGTGTGTGTGGTGCTTCCTCATGGGTCACATTGGGCCTGCTATTACTTGAATCTAGTTATAGATCTAAAAGAGGTGGTAGGGTTAGGTTCCTAGGAAGATCAGCAGTCTCCAGCAAGGCAACTACTTTAGGGAGGCCGTTACAGGTTCTTCAGGTAAGGGAAGATTAACTTCACTTTTACTGCTAAAGGAGGGTTAGCAGAATTTAGAGTTTAAGATCTTCAGCTTCATTAGAATTTGTCCATACGTTCCCATCCTAAGATTCACGGTCTCAGTCCTTCCCAATCAATGTCTTATTTATTAACCTGAGACCCTGCTAAGTTATGAATTCAACTTATGTTGAAATTTAATTCCATGCAAGTACAAATTTTGGATTTGGCTATCAAAAATCTTAACCCTGAGATAAGAGTTTCTTTTAGGGTAGTCATAGGAATTTTTTGGTCTCTTTCCCAGATCTTGAGCTGGGAATTTAAAACCCTAAGCTCATCATTTTCTTTCTCTAAACTCTCCAGTGTACTTAGAAACAACCAACGAAGCTCATTATACCCCTATTTCTACTAAAATGTTCTATGGCAGCAAATATTTGGTTACTCAAAGGCTTGCCTTCTATAAACATTTATCTCTGGTGACTACAAGTGAGAATTTAAGTGACTGTTTTGTCACTGCATGCCATGGAATACGAGAGTCCCCTTTACCACTGTCAATAATCATTAATGCATTTAAATTTAATCAAATCAGAGCACCAATTCCAGAGTCCCATCCTTAAGATTCTATGTCCCTGAGACCACAGCCAGAACCAATTATTGTAGCAGTCAGGGAAGCAGAACCATTATTATTATTATTATTATTTTAAATTTATTGGGGTGATGATTGTTAGTAAAATTACATAGATTTCAGGTGTACAATTCTGTATTACATCATCTATAAATCCCATTGTGTGTTCACCACCCAGAGTCAGTTCTCCTTCCATCACCACATATTTGATCCCCTTTACCCTCATCTCCTGCCCCCCTCCCCCCTTACCCTCTGGTAACTATTGTCTGTGTCTATGAGTTCTTGTTTGTCATTTGTTTGTCTTGTTCTTTTGTTGTTTTTGGTTTATATACCACATATCAGTGAAATCATATGGTTCTATGCTTTTTGTGTCTGACTTATTTCGCTTAGCATTATACTCTCAAGATCCATCCATGTTGTCACAAATGTTTCCATATCATCTTTTCTTACAGCCGAATAGTATTCCATTGTGTATATATACCACAACTTCTTTATCCATTCATCTATCGAAGGATATTTTGGTTGTTTCCATGTCTTGGCCACCGTAAACAAAGGTGCAATGAACATTGGAGCACACTTGTCTTTATGGATAAATGTTTTTAGATTTTTTGGGTAGATACCCAGGAGAGGGATTGCTGGGTCATATGGTAATTCTATTCGTAATTTTTTGAGGAACCTCCACACTGCCTTCCATAACGGCTGCACCAGTCTGCATTCCCACCAACAGTGTATGAGGGTTCCTTTTTCTCCACAGCCTCTCCAACACTTGTTACTATTTGTCTTGTTGATGATAGCCATTCTGACTGGGGTGAGGTGATATCTCATAGTGGTTTTTATTTGCATTTCTCTGATGATTAGTGATATTGAGCATTTTTTCGTATGTCTATTTGCCATTTGTATGTCCTCTTTGGAGAAATGTCTCTTCAGGTCCTCTGCCCATTTTTCAATTGGGTTGTTTGTTTTTTTGTTGTTGAGTTGCATGAGTTCCTTGTATATTTTGGATATTAGTCCCTTATCGGAGGCACTGTTTGCAAAAATCTTCTCCCATTCAGTTGGTTGCCTCTTTATTTTGTCGATGGTTTCTTTTGCTGTGCAGAAGCTTTTAAGTTTCATATAGTCCCATTCGTTTATTTTAGCTTTTACTTCCATTGCCTTTGGAGTCAAATTCATAAAATGCTCTTTGAACCCAAGGTCCATAAGTTTAGTACCTATGTTTTCTTCTATGCAGTTTATTGTGTCAGGTCTTATGCTTAAGTCTTCGATCCATTTTGAATTAATTTTGGTATATGGTGACAGATAGCAGTCCAGTTTCATTCTTTTGCACGTGGCTATCCAGTTCTCCCAGCACCATTTATTGAAGAGGCTGTCTTTCTTCCATTCTATGTTTTTAGCTTCTTTGTCAAAAATTATCTGTCCATATTTATGTGGTTTTATTTCTGGGTTCTCAATTCTATTCCATTGGTCTATGTGTCTGTTTTTCTGCCAATACCATGATGTTTTTATTATTGTCGCCCTGTAGTACAAGCTAAAGTCAGGGAGTGTGATACCTCCAGTATTGTTCTTTTTTCTTAAGATTGCTTTGGCTATTCGGGGTCTTTTGTGGTTCCAAACAAATCTGATGATTTTTTGTTCTATTTCTTTAAAAAATGCCATTGGGATTTTGATGGGGATTGCATTAAATCAGTATATTGCTTTGGGTAATATGGCCATTTTAACTATGTTACTTCTTCCAATCCATGAGCACGGAATGTCTTTTCATTTCTTTGTGTCTTCTTCAATTTCTTTCAAAAATGTCTTATAGTTTTCAGCATATAGGTCCTTCACATCCTTGGTTATTTCTAGGTATTTTATTCTTTTTGCTGCAATTGCAAAAGGAATTGCTTTTGTATTTCTTTTTCTGAGATTTCATTGTTAGTATATAGGAATGCAATGGACTTTTGTACATTGATTTTGTAGCCAGCAACTTTACTGTATTCATTGATTGTTTCTAATAGCTTTTTGGTGGAGTCTTTAGGGTTTTCTATATATAGCATCATGTCATCTGCAAAGAGTGATAATTTAACTTCTTCATTCCCAATTTGGATGCCTTTTATTTCTTTTTCTTGCCTGATTGTTCTGGCAAGGACTTCCAACACTATGTTGAAAAGCAGAGGTGATAGGGGACAGCCCTGTGGTGTTCCTGAACGTAGAGCAAAGGGCTTCAGTTTTTCACCATTAATTATGAGATTAGCTGAGGGCTTGTCATATAAGGCCTTTATTATGTTGAGGTGTTTTCCTTCTATACCTATTTTATGAAGTGTTTTAATCATAAATGGATGTTGTATCTTGTCAAATGCTTTTTCTGCATCAATTGATATAATCATATGATTGTTGTCCTTTATTTTGTTTATGTGATGTATCACATTGATGGATTTGCGGATGTTGAACCATCCTTGTGCCCCGGGGATGAACCCCACTTGGTCGTGATGAATGATCTTTTTAATGCATTGTTGTATTCGATTTGCTAGAATTTTGTTTAGGATTTTTGCATCTGTATTCATCAGAGATATTGGTCTGTAGTTTTCTTTTTTTGTGTTGTCCTTACCAGGTTTTGGTATCAGGGTAATGTTAGCCTCATAAAACGAGTTAGGGAGTAATTTTTTGGAAGAGTTTGAGCAGGATTGGCATTAGATCCTCTTTGAAGGTTTGGTAGAATTCACTAGTGAAGCCATCTGGTCCCGGACTTTTGCTTTTGGGAAGGTTTTGGATGACTGATTCAATTTCATTATTGGTAGTCGGTCTGTTTAGATTTTCCAGTTCTCCATGGTTCAGCCTAGAAAGGCTATGTTTCTAAGAACTTGTCCATTTCTTCTAGGTTATTGAAGTTGATGGCATATAGTCCTTCATAGTATTCTTGGATGATCCTTTGTATTTCTGTGGTGTCCGTGATAACTTCCCCTTTCTCATTTCTGATTTTGTTAATTAGTGTCTTCTCTCTTTTTATCTTAGTGAGTCTAGCCAAGGGTTTGTCAATTTTGTTAATCTTTTCAAAAAACCAGCTCTTTGTCACATTAGTTTTATATGTTGTCTTTTTGTTCTCTATTTCATTTAGTTCTGCTCTGATTTTTGTTATTTCCTTTCCTCTGCTGACCTTGGGTTTCACTTGTTCTTCTTTTTCTAGTTCTTTAAGGTGTAACATGAGGTTATTTATTTGGGATTTTTCTTGTTTCTTGAGATAGGCCTGTAATGATATAAATTTCCCTCTTAAAACTGCTTTCGCTGCATCCCCCAAAATTTTGGTAGGATGTATTTTCATTGTCATTTGTTTCTATGTATCTTTTGATCTCTCCTGTAATTTCTTCTTTGACCCAGTCGTTCTTTAAAAGTATGTTGTTTAATCTCCGTGTATTTGTGTTTTTTCCTGCCTTCTTTTTGCAGTTGATATCCTATTTCAAAGCCTTGTGATCAGAGAATATACTTGGTATGATTTCAATCTTCTTATATTTGCTGCGATTGATTTTATGTCCCAATATATGGTCTATCCTTGAGAATGTTCCATGCACACTAGAAAAGAATATATAGTCTGATGTTTTAGGATGAACTGCTCTATATATGTCACTTATGTCCATTTCATCTAATGTGTCATTTAGGGCTGCTATTTCGTTATTTATTTTCTGTTTGGATGATCTATCCATAGCTGTCAATGATGTATTTAAGTCCCCTAGTATAACTGTGTTTTGGTCAATTTCCCCTTTAGTTCTGTTAGTAATTGCTTGGTATATTTCGGTGCTCTCTGATTGGGGGCATAAATATTGATGACTTTTATGTCTTCTTGTTGTGTAGTCCTCTTTACCATTATGAAATGTCCATCTTTGTCTCTTGTTATCTTTCTCACCCTGAAGTCTGTATCATCTGATATCATTATGGCTACACCTGATTTTCTCTGGGTACCATTTGCTTGGAGTGTCAATTTCCACCCTTTCACTTTGAGTCTATGCTTGTCCTTGTAGCTGAGATGTATCTCTTGGAGACAGCATATGGTTGGGTTTAGTTTTTTGAACCAATCTGCTACTCTGTGCCTTTTTATTGGTGAGTTCAATACATTTACATTTAGGGTGATTATTGATATGTGAGGATTTCCTGTCATTCTATCTTTAGTTTTCTGGTAAGGTTGTGTCTCCATTGTTTCTTTGCCTTTTTGTTGTTGTCTATTATTTCTGTGTGGTGGTATTCTATGATGTTTCCCTCTGTTTCTTCTTTCATTACAGTATATATTTCAGTTCTGGATTTTTTTTGAGTGGTTACCTTTAAGTTTATGTAAAAGAAAGTTTGATATTTAGAGTATTCCATTTTCTTCAGCACGCTTACTTTCTCCATTCCCATATTCCGGTTCAGGCCTTTACTCTCCCCCTTTTTATGTTTTGGCTGCCACAAATTGTCTCTGTTGATGGTGGTCAAATAGCCTCCTTTCTTGCAGTGCAGGTCGTGTATTAGAAAATTCCCTCAGCTTCTGTATGTCTGGAAAGGTCTTTATTCCTCCTTCATATCTAAAGGATATCTTTGCTGGATATATTATTCTTGGCTTATAATTTCTCTCTTTCAATAGTTTGAATATTTGGTTCCACTCCCTCCTGGCTTGTAGAGTTTCTGCTGAAAAATCTGATGATAAAGGGCTTTCCTTTGTATGTTACCATCTTCTTTTCCCTGGCTGCCTTGAGGATTCTTTCTTTGTCATTCATTTTTTTTTTTTTTTTGGGGAAGGGGAATAGGACTTTATTGGGGGAACAGTGTATCAATCTTAGTTGTGGAGGGTGCCGTTCAGCTTCAAGTTGTTGTCCTTTCAGTCTTAGTTGTGGAGGGCGCAGCTCTAGGTCTAGTTGCAGGGGGCGCAGCCCACCATCCCTTGCAGGAACCGGCAACTTTGTGGTTGAGAGGACGTGCCCCAACCAACTGAGCCATCCGGGAGCTCAGCGGCAGATCAGCTCAAGGTGCCGTGTTCAATCTTAGTTGCAGAGGGCGGAGCCCACCATCCCTTGGGGGACTCGAGGAGTTGAACCCGGCAACCTTGTGGTTGAGAGCCCACTGGCCCATGTGGGAATCGAACCGGCAGCCTTCGGAGTTAGGAGCACGGAGCTCCAACCGCCTGAGCCACCGGGCCAGCCCCTGTCATTCATTTTTGACAGCTTCAATACAATGTGCCTTGGAGAAGGCCTGTTGGGATTAAGGTAATTAGGTGTTCCATTTGCTTCTTGGATTCGAGGATCCAGTTCTGTCCACAAGTTTGGGAAGTTCTCATCAACAATTTGTTTGAATATATTCTCTGTTCCCTTCTGTCTTTCTTCTCCTTCTGGTATGCCCATTATTCTTATATTGCTCTTTCAAAGTTCTTATAGAGTTCTTTCATTTATTTTAAGTCTCAAGTCTCTCTTTTCTTCCATCTGTGTAATTTCCAGGTTTCTATCTTTGATGTCACTGATTCTTTCCTCCATCTGGTCAACTCTACTACCTAAGCTGGTTATTTCATTCTTGATTCCTTCTATTGAGTTCTTAATCTCCAGAAATTCTATTTGGTTCTTTTTAAAAATTTCAATCTCTTTTGTAAAATGTTCATGTTGTTCTTTGATTGCGTTTCTGAGTTCATTAAACTGCCTTTCTGTGTTTCCTTGCATCTCGTTGAGTTTTTTCAGAACTGCAATCTTGAATTCTCTGTCATTTAAGTCACATATTTCCATATCTTTAAGTTCCTTTTCTGGAGACTTTTCACTTTCTTTCTGAGCTGTCTTGTTGCCTTGGTTATTCATGGCAATTACTGATTTATTATTTCTCTTCCTAGACATCTACAGGAGTGGCTTCTGCAACAGGTTGATAGGAAGAGATCTTTCGTTTGTTTTCCAGTACTTGTTGGTAGAATGTTATTTTCTCTCCGACTGCTGCCTTTTTTTTCTCTCTCACATGGTAGTGCTATGTTTTCTCTGCACTATTCCAGTGTCTCACACAATGGGGGGATTCCTTGGGAGACGGGCTTCTCCTCTGTTAATAGTTCACCTGGGTCACAGGGCACAGTGTCCACGTGGGTATGCGGAGAGCTTTTGAAGTTCCAAAGCTCTTCCTGCACGAGATTCAGAGCCCGTATGTTTCAGCAGTTCTGTTTACTCCTGCAGGGATCTGCCCAGATAGGTGGGGCCAGGGGCGGGGTGAGTTGTGAGAGGTGGCCCAGAGCAATGGCGGCGACCAACAGCACAGCCGGTCAGCAGAATCATTATTAATTACGAAATAAGGAGTTTATTATAGGAACGAGATCTAACAGTTTGGGAAGGAGCTAGGGAACTGAGGTATCAGCAGAGAAGTCAGAAAAAGGAGTCACCAATGTGAGAAGTGAAACACACCTAGCTAACATGGGACCATGATGGGAAAGCTTGAGGAGCTGCCACTTCTGTGGGTCCACCACCAAGTGTCTAGAGGTAGGTTTGGGGCTGCTGTTGGTCAACAGGATCAGAAATTGGGAAGAATTTCTGGACACTGATCAGAGCAAAGCAAAACAAGCTTGAGCTCACTAACACTTCTGTCTCCATTTGTCATCACCTCAAGCACAACGACCTTCAGAGAATAATCCTTACTGCTTCCTTTCTGCCTTCCAAATCTCATGCACATTCCTCTTTTGACTAAGTCTAACCTGAAAACATCCATTGAAGGGGATTTTGGCAAACTTAACTAAGTTCTCATAGTACAAACCACCACAGTAACGTACAATGTGTGAAACTGAAGTGTATCCTGGATTAGGAGAAAACAACCCATGAGACACATTTTAGAGAAACTGAAATGATTTTTATATGAACTTTAATCATCTATTAAAGGAAATTAATGTTAATTTTTATGCGTGATAATGGCATTGTGGTTATGTAAGAGAACGTCATTCTTAGGAGTTAGGTGCTTAGATATTTAGGGGTGAGGTTTCAAATGGTTTAGCATTTATTTATTTTTATTACTTATTCAGTGAATATGGTAAAATGTTAACAATTATTGAATCTAGATGGTGGGTCTGCAGATATTTCAACTTTTCTGTATGTTTGAAACATTTAATAATAAAATAATAGTGAAAATAAAAGACTGTTCATGATTATTACCTCCTCTGGAAGCCTTTCCTGCCTTCCTCCTCTGTCCTCCTCTAAGTTGGTTATGTTCATCGTTTTATTCTCCAAGCACCCAAGTATAGCTCTGAGGCATTTATCATACTGTATTTTAATTTCTTGTTTTCTGGTCTCTCTCCTCCTCCAAACTTTGACATCTTTAAAGGACACAGGCGCTTCTCATCTTTAATTCTCCAGTGCTTATTCTTGTACCTGTCACAGAGTAGTTGTTCTATTAACCCTTGTTTAGTCAAGAACAGAAGAAAGTCTAATTGACTAATTTTTTTCAGGGATATCACCATATTAAGGTTCAAGTGAATATACGGAAAGCAAGGCTTTGGGATTTTAAAATTTTTGTTTCAAATTACAAAAGTAATACATGTAAATGAAAATAATAATCAAAGTGAAAAATGAAATTAGTTTTTCCTGTCATATATGTACTCAAAAAACTAGAGTCAAGAATTTAGAATGTATCCTTCCAGAACTATTTCTATGCAATTAAAAATACACACACACACACACACACACACAAGTAAGTTTGGTGATTTACTTTTCTTTTAACCAAATAATGTATTATGGAGTTTTCTGTATCAGTGTATAAATAGATCTACATCATTCTTTACATAGGCTACAAAATAATTCATTGTTCAGATGTGCATTTATTTATTTAACTACCACATCTGGATGAGCAAGTAGAGAGAGGAGCAGTTTCTACATGAAATCAGTAGCCTAGACAAAAAGAGATTTGGCAACTCCAATAATCAAAGGAGTAAGAATAGCTGAGCTTTGAAGGGTACAAAGTCAGTGTAAACTGGTAAATTACCAATATCTTGCTTACAGAAAGACTTGCCTTATTAAAGGAACAAAATAGAGAACATAAAAGAGAATAATCCAAGTGTGAAACTGAATTGAGCCAATAACAAATGTGAGTGTGTAAGCACCTAATCTGTGTGCACTGATACCTTCCAACTAAATTAACACCACCGGAGAGTTGTGCAGCTGCCAAGTGCAGATGCACACAGCAACAACCACCATGGAACAAGTGAAGGTGGCAAGTGTATGGGCCTGGTTCATCTTGGAGGAGAAAGTCCCACAGATTTCCCAGTGACAACAGAAAGTTGCCCAAGCAAGTGTTGATGATATCCTACCCAAAGACTAATGTTTCGAGGTCTGTGGGTCACATCAATTGGCATCCCTACTGCTTTCACTCTCCGATCCAATTCTCAAGCACAAAAACAAGCCTGTTTTGCCCTGCAGTGTCCCACTCCCCACCTCCCACCCCACCCCCGGTTTTGAGAATCCTTAGCCACTCTAACTACTGTATTTCCCTGAAAATAAGACCAAACCAGAAAATAAGCCCTAGCGTGATTTTTCAGGATGCTCCTAATATAAGCCCTACCCCAAAAATAAGTCCCAGTTAAGATCGTCAGCCAGATGGACGAATTTAGCATGTCCGTTGCAACACACGGCGGACATATTGAATTATAAAATAATAATATTAATATATAATTAGATATAAATAAATAATATTGATATTAATACTTAAAATAAATGATAATATAAATTATAATTAAGTATTTGTACTGTGTTTCCCCAAAAATAAGACCTAGACGAACAATCAGCTCTAATGTGTCTTTTGGAGCAAAAATTAATATAAGACCCGGTATTATATTATATTATACCTGGTTATATTAATTTTTGCTCCAAAAGATTCATTAGAACTGATTGTCTGGTGAGGTCTTATTTTGGGGGAAACATGCTAAATATCCAAGAGGGGACCTTTGGACGAGAGGTAAACGCCTATGTAAACATGAACTCGAGACTTATTGCCGAATGACCAATCGGAGTACAGACACAACGCGCGGATAACGTGTGCACTTGATAAAGAACGGTGGTGGCTGTGTCTAACATGAATCTTCATAATTCAATACATTGTGTGTTGTAACGGACGTACTTAATGTAGTCCTGTGAAATAAAGAAACGTTTTCTGAATTTTGGTGCCTGCAATTTTTTGTCACTTTTGTGTGGACCATCATTCTTAACTGTGATCATTTTTGTTGCCACTCCTGTCTCATAAGTCTTCAATTAACACTTGATTTAATGGTAGATTTAAAGGGCATGATATTTTGACCCCCAGACAAGATGAGTGCAAAAAGAAGGAGCTTTTCCGTTGAGTACAAGAAAGGAATAGTGGTGGACTCCTGGGGCAAGAATCTTATGGTTTTCTGCAAAGAGAAGAAGTTGGATCTCCAAATGTTCTGAAAATGGCGAGCAGAGTATGATATCCTCAGTCAACACGTGGACGAGAGAAATGCTAAGAAGCACAAGTGTGGATCAGGTCGGCAACCATTAT
Source organism: Rhinolophus ferrumequinum (assembly GCF_004115265.2). Taxonomy (NCBI): domain Eukaryota; kingdom Metazoa; phylum Chordata; class Mammalia; order Chiroptera; family Rhinolophidae; genus Rhinolophus; species Rhinolophus ferrumequinum. The sequence goes on along the minus strand of NC_046294.1, from coordinate 88,145,724 downwards.
TTCCTGAGCTGGAACACATCATCTGTGAATGGACTGCTGACAGGAGAGTAAGGGCTTTGGTTGTGCGCAGGGCTGATATTCAAGCATTTGCCCTCGCAATGGCACCCCAGTTAGAAATATCCCCAGAAGAATTCAAAGCATCACAACACTGGCTGGATGGCTTCCTTCAGCGATATGAACTGTCTCTAAGATCGACAACACTGTTCAAGCTGGGAGGTACTGAAGTTATTAAACATGCACTTGCATTCAAGTCCTTTGTTGATGGCATCGACTTTTCTAAATACCAACTCACCAGAATGATTGCTCTGGATGAAACTGCAGTGTTTATGGGTCAAGGATCTCAAACGACAGTTGATCAGAGGGGTGCCTCGTCAATCTACATTCCCTCCACTGGTTACGAAAGTGCACGTGTTACCTGTATTTTGGCAATTCTTCTGGATGGAAAGAAAGCCCCACCTCTAATCATCACTGAGGGCAAGAAAAATAAGGTTGAACATGTTTCAGGCATTTATGTTTGTGAAACCGAAAAAGCCTGGTGCACACAAGCAGTTATAAGGAAGTGGGTCGATTTAATGCTGCCACTTGTTTTGCGAGGTGGCCAAAGAGGTCTGCTAGTCTGGGATTCAGCCAGCACTCACCACGCTAAAGACATGAAGAACTTCCTTGCAGAGAGAAGAATAGATCAAATAATGATTCCCATGGGAATGACTATCTCCAGACTCTTGCTATTGCAATAAACAAGCCATTCAAGGACCATTTGCACATGGAAATCAATGACTACATTGAAAATAGGATGGAGAGAACTCAGCGTGGAAACTTTGTGAAGCCTAGCCTGCGAGAGGTCCTGACTTGGTGAAGAATTCCTGGGATAAAATCACTGACAGCTGTGTTGCCAATGCACTACGAGCAGGCTACATGGACAAGACGTGCTCATTTAAGGAGAGCTCTATTGCTGGATATGAGAGATTGGGGCCCATGATTCTACCGGAAAAGGAGTTGCAAGAATTTCAAGCTGGAATTCAGGGTTTGGAGAGTTATGAAGGTGTTCCCGAAGATGACATGGCTGTATTTGAATAAATGTAGATTTTTGTACATGAATAAATAAAGATTGTTGTACATGAAAAAATAAGACATCCCCTAAAAATAAGCCCTAATGAGTCTTTTGGAGTAAAAATTAATATAAGACCCAGTCTTATTTTCAGGGAAATACGGTATCCAAACTTATTTATCTCTCAATTTCTTTTCCCCCCTTTCTTTCCCCCCTGCCATCCCCCACGCTCACGCTCCAGTTCAAGCCGTTGTTTTTCAGTCTAGTTGTGTAGGACACAGCTTCCTGGCCCATGCTGGTATTATGAGCCTTGCACTCCCCCCATTTGAGGCAGGTCGCCAGTTGTTGGTCAGTTGGCTGCTCACAGCGGCTCACGGCAGCTCTCACCGGCTGCCGGCCACTCATGGCAGTACACAGCAGCCCAGATCCAGGGGAGCTGTTGTTCACAATCTTTAGCTATAGAGGGCGCAGCTCACTGGTCCATGCGGGAATTGAACCAGCGGCCTTGGCACTAGGAGCACGGTGCTCCAACCACCTGAGCCACCGGGCTGGCTCTACCTCTCAATTTCTAATACCACCTTGTGTTCCACTCAAACTGTCACTGTGTTAACAAAAAGATGATGGACTGCACTGAGACAATTAAAATGGGTTGTACTATCTTGGTGGTATCTACCTATTCCAAAACACAGTACAAACCCATCGATGTTAATTTATCTTCACTGCCGTGTTATATGTGTGTGTTCATGGCTCTGTCTGCTAACAGCAAGTATTCTTGCAAATAAAATAAATATTAATAAGTGTAAATGCAAAATTTACTTTATAGAAATCCAGTGAGTGGTGATACAAGAAATAACAAGTTTTGGAGGCAAAGTAAGTCCTTAAATTGGCAATTTCGATTTCAGATTCTGTGTAGTGCCAGGATATTGAATGTCCCGTTATTCAAATACTACTCAATAATGTTTGTTGGTGTTTTTTAGTGTTTGAATATTTACTGTGAGTTATAGTCATTTGTAAATACCTTAAAAGAAGAAATTCCAAGAGAGGAGATGTGAATGTTGTAGAATACACTGACATGAAATCAGATACTGATTTAAAATCTGAATTTGCAAAAGTAATACCAATTTCAACAGTAAAACCCAAATCAGGGCAAGCAGACAAAATTTTTTCATTGTTAAAAGGGAAATGAGCTTGTATGAAGCAACATATACTCTAATGTTTAATTTAAAGATGCTTTTAGATGTATTTTTAGTAATTTGACTGATACCAATGTAAATAAAAATTTATTTTATATCTAGAATATCTGTCACAAAACAAAGATTAAGATTATGAGACAGGGCAATTAATGCTTTATGTGTTTAACATTTTCATTTTAAGAATGCTAACTTTTAGATACTAAATATTAGTAGCATTATCTTTCAATTTTTAAAAATGGTTTTTATTTGGCATTTACTCGTATTTTGTGTTAACTTTTTAAATTGCCTTTTAATGTTTTCTATTATCAAATGTCTATATTGGGTAGAGGTCATGCTTCCATGTTTTTGAAATATATAATTTTATCACAATATGTTGGTTTATAATAATAATAAATGTGTATTTATTATTACATTGCTTTTTATAGCAAACCTCTGAAACTTTTAGTATAACCTTATCACAGAAAACTGATTCACCGTTTATTATTATGATCACTCACCATTATTTAAAACATGTAAATAAAGTATCATGAAAAATATAGAATATCTTATAATATTAAGAATCCTCCCCGGGGGTGGCCAATTGGCTCAGTGGTTGGAGCACAGTGCTCATAACACCAAGGTCGCTGGTTTAATTCCCACATGGGCCAGTGAGCTGTGCCCTCCACAACTAGATTGAAAACAACAATTTGACTTGGAGCTGATGGGTCCTTGAAAAACATGCTGTTCCCCAATATTTCCCAATAAAAATTTTTTAAAAATCCCCCCCAAAGAATTCCTAGGAATTTCTACTTCTTATTCCCAAATCCTGAAAATTGGCTATAAATTGGTAATTTTTTAAAGCTGGTGAAAGGCACATTGGGAGTCATAACACTATTGTATCTGTTGTCACATATATTTAAAATTTTCCATAATAAAAAAACAAAACTGATTATTTTTCACAACAAAAGAAATCATCAACAAAACAAAAAGGCATCCTACTGAATGGGAGAATATATTTGCCAATGATACATCTGATAAGGGGTTAATATCCAAAATTTACAAAAAACTCATACAACTGAACACCAAAAAAACAAACAATCCAATTAAAAAATGGGCAGAGGACCTGACTAGACATGTCTCCAAAGATGGCCAATAGACATATGAAAAGATGCTCAATGTCACTAATCATCAGAGAAATGCAGATTAAAACAACAATGAGGTATAGTAAATAATGTCATAAAGACTATGTAGGGTGTCAGATGGGTACTGGACTTATTGGGGGATCACTTCATAGATTATATAAATGCCTAACCACTACGCTGTACTCCTGAAACTAATATAAAATAATATTGAATGTCAACTGTAATGATATGTATATATCATTACAGTTCCGATGACCATATTTATATATGGTCATCGGCTGTAAAGTACAGCATAGGGAATAGAGTCAATGGTATTGTAATAGCCATGTATGATGTCAGAGGGGTAGGAGATTGGGGGGGCAGTTGTCACTTTGTGAAGGGTGTAAATGTCTAATCATTATGTTATTCTGTACACCTGAAACTAATAATAAAATTAAATAATAATTTTTAAAAAACTAGATCATGCTACATTCCTGCCTAATCTTCAATGGCTTTCTAATGCCCTTAGGATACAAGCCAACTGCTTTACTATGCCCTTTAAAGCTTGCATAATTTTGACCCTTTCACTTCACCAGCTCCAACTCATCTCACTTTCCCACTGCTTTCCAGCAACACTAGCCTTCTTTCGGTTCCCCAGACTCACCATTTTCCTGACTCTATCTTTGGCCACAATGTTCACTTTGCTTAGAATACTCTGCTTGTCTCTATTTTCCTGGCTAACTCCTACGCATCTTTAAAAGAGCTCCTTTTAGAGGCTTTGCTTGTACCAACCTCCTCCCCAATTCCACTACCAAATCTATATTAGGTCTCTCTGTGATAATCTCACACTATTCCTTTAGAGCACTTAACACAGTTTGTAGTTATATATTAATTCATTAGTATTGGTTCAATGACTGTCTCCCTCACTACATGGTAAGGGCAGAGAGTGTGTCTGTTTTTTTTTACCTGGGTTTTGCCTGCACCTAGCAACTGCACTTGGTACAAAATAGGCCGTCAGTAAATACTAGTTTAAACAATCCTGACTGTGCAAGGGAGATATTGCGGTTTTTACAATTATTTTTAATCTTTTAAACCGCAATTACTTTTGCACCAACCTAATAGATACGATAACAATTAGGAAATAAAGCAAGATTGTTCTTATTATATGATAGCTCTCAGTGATCACCTTTTTTTTTTTTTGTATTGCTCATAAACCTATTCCAGAATCTCACTGAGATCAACACTGAGTTTGCTATTTGTTATTGTTGAAGTCAACCTTTTTTCCTAACAGCTTTAATTAAATCTGAAACGGATTCTCCAAGGTTGGCAATGGAAGGAAAATAAGGATAGGACACTTAAGAGATATAGCAGCCAATTGCAATGTGTTGATCTTATTTGACTAGAATTCCAAGTCAGACTCTTGTCCAAGGCTTAGTTTTTGGTACAAATAAAAGGACTTATAGAATTTAAAGACATTAAAAAGACAACAATGGAACATCATGAAAAACTTTATACCAATAAAAATTTAACAACCTAGATGAAATGGATAGATTCCTTGAAAGATACAAATTATCACAACTGACTGAAGAAGAAAAAAATACCTGAATAGTCCTATACCAATTAAATAAATTGGATTTGTAATGCAAAATCCTCCCTCAGGCCCAGATGGCTTCATTGGTAACAAAATATTAGCAAATTGAATTCAGCAACTATCCTAGAAATGCAAGATTGTTTTAACATTTGAAAATCAATTAATGTAATTTTCTATATTAATACGAATAGAATAAAGGAGAAAAAAACCACGATTATATCAACAGATGCAGATAAAGCATTTGACCAAATTCAAAACCTATTTATAACAACAAAAACAAACTGTTAATAAAATATTTTTGGTCCAAGATTCACCTGTATGCATGTAGCTTAACTTCCATGCTTTTCACTGTGCACCAAGGTTCTCCTCCTACAGCCAATCCTGAAGGAGTCAATACCCAACCTTAAACAGATACTTGATACATGTAATGGGTTAGACAATGTTCTAGGAGCTGAGGATACAGTTGTGAACAAACAGAGGAGGTCCCTGCCTTATAGAGTTCACAATCTTGGAAATAGGATTGATTTCATAAAGAATTCCGAGAGAACCCCTTTCAGTGTCATCCTACCCATTCCACATTTGAGAAATCTGTATGTATGCCTGTCTTCAAATCTTCTCTTCTCTCCCCCAATTCTCTGTAAATTCTCACAGATTGTAGAGTAAATAATGACTACACCTACAAGTTCTTTCAGTGCCATAGGAGGTAATTTATCTGGGCTCTGGAGCCTTAGATTCCTTTAAAACACACAGAGGTTATTATCTTTTCCCCACATTGGATTTCAATTCACATTTAACTTCATTCTCCTTAGTGGAACTCTAAATAGGAGAGGCATGATTTTCTGTCACTTGTAAATCCAGCACCATATGCCCAAGTGCTAGATTAATAATTACCTTCTTGCTCTAAACACTTTTTTAAATTAAAAAAATAGCTTTATTGAAATATGATTCACATACCATTTTATTTACAGGGTTGTGCAACCATCATGACAATCTGATTTTAGAACATTTTCATCCCCGCTTAAAGAAATCCATACCTGTTAGTCAATCCTAAACACATGTATAGTGTCTTTATTACTGTCCTTAGCTGGTTTTCTCAAGCCTCAGTCTAGGAAGGCTCTACCGCCCTATTTCCAGTCTCCCTAGAACTGCTCCCATAGCAGTGCACACATTCTCTGATATCCATCTTTGTACTTGCCCTTCTGTCTTCTTCTCTCTGCTGGTAGGACCACAGTGGATGTTGTCTCCACAACACCTACCCCACCCTTCCCGGCACATGCAGCAGTGTGCATATCGTGTTTCCCCGAAAATAAGACCTAGCCGGACAATCAGATCTAATGCGTCTTTTGGAGCAAAAATTAATATAAGACCCAGTCTTATTTTACCATAAAACCCAGTCTTGTATAGTATAGTACAGTACAGTATAGTATAGCATAGCATAGCATAGCATAGCATAACATAGCATAGCATAGTATAGTACAGTATAATATCCGGTCTTATTTTACTATAAGACTGGGTCTTATACAGTATAGTATAGTATAATATAATTTATTTTACTATAAAACTGGGTCTTATATAAGACCGGGTCTTATATTAATTTTTGCTCCAAAAGATGCATTAGAGCTGATTGTCTGGCTAGGTCTTATTTTGGAGGAAACGCGGTAGTTGGAGCTCCAACTCCTGAGGAGGTGAGGTTCTGACTAAACTGCCTTAAGTCTTCCTCTGTACTTTTCAGATAGATGGGCCAATAAATTTCCTCTATTCTCTAAGCCAGTTTGAGTTGGATTTTTTGTTAAACTGACTGTGGGATCCTACTTAGGATTCCTTTATTATTTTTTAACAGCTTTACTGAGATATAATACATACATACATGCAATCCATCCATTTATGGTGTGCACACAAACCAATTGTTTTTAGTATATTTAGAGTTGTGCCACCATCACCACAATTTTAAAATATTTTCATCACCCTAGAAAGAAACCCTGTCCCGTCAGCACTCACTCTCCATTTCTATCCAAGTTGGATTTCTGACCTCCAGGACTGTAAAATAATAAATTTGTATTGTTTTAAGCCACTAAGTTTGTGGTAATTTAATTATGGCAGCGATAGGAAATGAATAAACAAGTGCTTATTAGACATTTGTATATCTTCTTTGGAGAAATGTCTATCCAAATCTTTGCCCATTTTTCAATTGGATTATTTACCTTTTTACTGTTGAGTTGTAAGTGTCCTTTATATATTCTGGACACAAGTCCCTTAACAGATATATGATTTGCAAATATTTCCCACATTCTGTGGTTGTCTTTTTATTTTCTTGGTCATGTCCTTTGAAACACAACATATTTAATTTTTATGAAGTCCTATCGATCTATTTTTCTTTTGTTGTTTGTACTTTTGGTATCATATTTAAGTACGCTTTGTCTAACATAGGGTCATGTTATCTTCTAAGAATTTTTATAGTTTTAGCTTTTACATTTAGATGTATGATCCACGTTAGTTAATTTTTATGCATGGTGTAAGGGGGTCCAAGTGCGTTCTTTTGTATGTAGATATCTAATTGTCCCAGAACTGTTTATTGTACTAATCTTTTCCCCAAAATTGTCTTAGCATCTTGTTGAAAATCAATTGATCATAAAAGTAATGGTTTATTTCTGCAGTCTCTAATCTGTTCCATCTATATATCTATATTTATGCCCTGGTCTTGATTACTTTCGTCACTTATTATTTTTAAATAAAGTTTTTATTATAAAGACAATATGTTATCATTATAAAAAATTAGAGGGAAAAGGAAGAGGGAAAATATTACCAATGATTCTAATACCCCAACACAACCACTGTTAATAAATTAGTATATTTTATACCTTCCTTGTTTCTGTGTTTTGGGGTTTTACTTTTTAACATATCTGAGATTATGATATATATATACACACAATTTTATATTTTGATGTTTTTACTTAACATTGAAATAAAAGCATTTTCCCACGTTACTAGAAACTTTACAAAACATCTTTTCTAATGTTTACATTAATGCTATACTGTGGGAATATATTAAAAATTTTGAACCAGTCTCTTTATTTTTTCACACCTAAGTTTCTATTCCTTATAAATAACACTGAGTCTTTGTGACTAATTCTTTGTATATATTCTGGATAATTTTTCTAGGATAATTTAACAGGAATATAATTGATATACATCACCAGATTGTTTCTCTAAAAGTGGTATCAATTAATATCACCACTAGCAGGGCATAAGAATAGCCATTATACTGCAGGATATTCTTTTTTTAACTTTTGCAAGTTTGATAGATGAAAAATGATACCTGGTGTTTAAAATTTGCATTTTTTTTTTGTTATTAGTGAAGTTGAACATTTTCCCACATGTCTTTTAGCTCTATATAATGTAGTTCCTCTTTTGTGAACTGTTCAGGTTCATTTATTTTTCACTGGGGTTCCTTGATCAATTCTGACTAATTACGTTGGATCCTGGCTTTCTTATCACTAAACAACCCTTAACACACCTGGGTCATTCACTCAGAATATATAGAAAGGGGCTTTCTGAATAAAGAAGATATTAAAGGATATAGAGACATCTGGAAGGGGTTTTTCTTTAGAAAGTGGAGGGATGAAAAAAATGGGGAAAGAGTAAAACTATCCATCTCCGAAAGGGATATTAGCCCTCTCTCAGCAGCGCCAATAGCCAGAAAAGTTGACAAATGTAGCCCTGGGCAAAGCACTAAGGTTTTGAGAATTTCCATACTTAAAAATGTCTATGTTTACATTTCCAATGTGTTACATATAACCTTAAACTCCTCAGGACTATGATAAAGATCTAAATGGTCTTCAATTTGGAAAAGACTTGGGTGGGGGGAAGGCACTATGAAAGTGATGCGAAGCCATTATCTATTTATGACCAAGACAGACCTAGAAAGACTAAACTTCAACTGTCTTAGGACAGGTATGGGTTAGATATCAATAAGAATAGCTAACTGTCAGAGTTGTGTGAGTCTCTGGAACAGATAATTGTAAAAATCTGTACAGGTCTCGTTAGTTACTTTGTAGGAAGAAATTGATAATTCCTTGGTAACTCTTTGTAATAGGCATGTCCTAACAGAATATGGGATGGGCTAATTTGGATTTCAGTTGGCCCATGAAAAGTGATGTAAGGTGAAAACGTATGATCTCAGAGGGCCGTCACATCATCCAGCCATTTCTGAATTAGACAAGTGCATTAAAATGCAGGGATTCTGGGCATGAGTGGGAATCCCACAAAAGTCACACTACAAGGTTAAGGTAAGGGGGGAATACCAGACCGGAACCTGACATTTAATGCTGTTTCCCTGGCAGGACCTTTTCAAAGAAACAAGAACTGAAATGTAGCTTGAACTGGCATGCAAAGTAGGCTGTTATTTCAATCTGAATCATGAGCAGGGACCACAGTGGGCTATCTGAAACTGAAGGGCAAAAGAAAACCAAACACAAAGTCATGAATTACATATGATAAAGAATTGAAACTGTCCAGACAACTGGACAATTCCAAGCATTAGCTATGCTGGGACCCGGACCAGGAAGCAAAATTTTATAGCATTTTCTTCCTGGTTAGCACCATGAAATAATGATATTCTACCCCAAGCCCTCTTTCCCAGGATTCCTGCAGTCCCCTGGCCTGCCACAGGACTACGGGACAGCAGTTTTCTTAGCACTGCTTTGCCTTATACTGCAGTGTTGCAACGTCACTTGGTGCTCTGCCCCTCCCCCAGCCCAGGGTCACAGCAGCCTGTGGTGTTGTCAAGGAGCTGGCATCATCAAGACCCAGAGGGCAGAACTGTAGCCAGTCACATCATCTGTAACCCAGAGTGTTTGTTTTCTGCAGTCCAGCAATGCAAGGATCTGCGAAAGATCCTAAAGTTCATTTTGCTTTCTTTGGCCTTCAAGAAGTGAATAGCTGTCATGAAAAAAAAGGAAAGAAAGCTCTGATGGGGAAACATTTTCAGGCTTCTTTTCTTCCTTTGTTTTTCTTTTTTGAATTAAAGTTTATTGGGGTGACAATTGTTAGTAAAGTTACATAGATTTTAGGTGTATAATTCTGTATTACATCATGTATAAATCACATTGTGTGTTCACTACCCAGAGTCAGTTCTCCTTCCATCACCATATATTTGATCCCCTTCACCCTCATCTCCCACCCCCCACCCCCTTACCCTTTGGTAACCACTAAACTATTGTCTGTGTCTATGAGTTTTTGTTCTCATTTGTTTGTCTTGTTCTTTTGTTGTTTTTGGTTTATATACCACATATCAGCGAAACCATATGGTTCTCTGCTTTTTCTGTCTGACTTATTTCACTTAGCATTATACTCTCAAGATCCATCCATGTTGTCACAAATGGTCCTATTTCATCTTTTCTTACCGCTGAATAGTATTCCATTGTGTATATATACCGAAACTTCTTTATCCATTCATCTATCGAAGGACATTTTGGTTGTTTCCATGTCTTGGCCACCATAAATAAAGTTGCAATGAACATTGGAGCACACTTGTCTTTATGGATAAATGTTTTCAGATTTTTTTGGTAGATACCCAGGAGAGGGACTGCTGGGTCATATGGTAATTCTATTCGTAATTTTTTGAGGAACCTCCACACTGCCTTCCATAGTGGCTGCACCAGTCTGCATTCCCACCAACAGTGTATGAGGGTTCCTTTTTCTCCACAGCTTCTCCAACACTTGTTACTATTTGTCTTGTTGATGATAGCCATTCTGACTGGGGTGAGGTGATATCTCACAGTGGTTTTTATTTGCATTTCTCTGATGATTAGTAATGTTGAGCATTTTTTCATATGTCTATTTGCCATTTGTATGTCCTCTTTGGAGAAATGTCTCTTCAGGTCCTCTGCCCATTTTTCAATTGGGTTGTTTGTTTTTTTGTTGTTGAGTTGCATGAGTTCCTTGTATATTTTGGATATTAGCCCCTTATCGGAGGCACTGTTTGCAAAAATCTTCTCCCATTCAGTTGGTTGCCTCTTTATTTTGTCGATGGTTTCTTTTGCTGTGCAGAAGCTTTTAAGTTTCATATAGTCCCATTCATTTATTTTGGCTTTTACTTCCCTTGCCTTTGGAGTCAAATTCATAAAATGCTCTTTGAACCCAAGGTCTATAAGCTTAGTACTTATGTTTTCTTCTATGCAGTTTATTGTGTCAGGTCTTATGCTTAAGTCTTTGATCCATTTTGAATTAATTTTGGTATATGGTGACAGATAGCAGTCCAGTTTCATTCTTTTGCACGTGGCTTTCCAATTCTGCCAGCACCATTTATTGAAGAGGCTGTCTTTCTCCATTGTATGTTTTTTGCTTGTCAAAAATTATCTGTCCATATTTATGTGGTTTTATTTCTGGGTTCTCAATTTTATTACATCGGTCTATGTGTCTGTTTTTCTGCCAATACCATGCAGTTTTGATTATTGTTTCAGGCTTCCTTTCTGAAGTAACTTTCTGGCCTTTTTTCTGCTAAGTCATCTTCTTTCCTCCCTCATACTATTGCATATCATCTCTTCTGGAAATCCTTCCTTAATCCTAAGAACTACCCACTCAGGCTCCTGTTCATTTCTGCTATGAGCATCAAAAAAGAATTTTTCGGGCCGGCCCGGTGGCTCAGGTGGTTAGAGCTCCATGCTTCTAATTCCGAAGGCTGCCGGTTCGATTCCCATATGGGCCAGTGGGCTCTCAACCACAAGGTTGCCAGTTCAATTCCTTGACTCCCGCAAGGGATGGTGGGCTCCGCCCCCTGCATCTAAGATTGAACACGGCACCTTGAGCTGAGCTGCAGCTGAGCTCCCAGATGGCTCAGTTGGTTGGAGCGCATCCTCTCAACCACAAGGTTGCCGGTTCGATTCTCACAAGGGATGGTGGGCTGTGCCTCCTGCAACTAGAAAACGGCAACTGGACCTGGAACTGAACTGTGCCCTCCACAACGAAGACTGAAAGAACAACAACTTGAAGCTAAACAGCACCCTCCACAGCTAAGATTGAAAGGACAACAGCTTGACTTGGAAAAAAGTCCTGGAAGTACACACTGTTCACCAATAAAGTCCTGTTCCCCTTCCCCAATAAAATCTTTAAAAAAAAAAAAAAAAGAATTTTACATTCAAGGCCCAGCTTCTTCCTAAGTGGGGAAGCTAAAGGAATGTTTAGAGGAAGTAAATTAATTTTAATATTATTTTAAGTTACCTATGTCTATGTCTTAAGTACATAATAGGCACCAAATGTATTTAACTTAATTGAAATCCGATGCAATGCAAATACCACGTGTACTTGAGAAATGGTGCAATTTTAATATTCAAATTATTTATGCGGAAATAATCGTTAAAAATCTCAGAATCTTGTTATACACCACCATCAAGTGGGATTTATTCCTGGTCTGCAAGTTGGATTCAATATCAAGTCAATTAACGTGATACACCACATAAACAAAATAAAAAATAAATATCATATGATCATATCAATAGATGCAGAAAAAGTGTTTGACAAAATCCAGCATCTATTTACGATAAAAACTCAGCAAAGCAGAAATAGAGGGAATATATCTCAACATAAGAAAGGCCATATATGACAAACCCATAGATAACATCATACTCAACAGGGAAAAGCTAAAAGCATTCCCCTTAAGACCAGGAACAAGGCAAGGTTGCCCACTTTCTCCTCTGCTGTTCAACATAGTTCTGGAAGTCCTAGCCACAGCAATCAGACAAGAAAAAGAAATAAAAGGCATCCAAATTGGAAATGAAGAAGTAAAACTGTCATTATTTGTAGATGGCATGATATTATATAGAGAGAACCCCAAACATTCCACTAAAATAACTATTAGAACTGATAAAGGAATTTAGTAAAGTAGCAGGATACAAAGTTAATATTCAGAAATCAACTGCATTTTAATACATCAATAATGAACTATTAGAAAGAGAAATTAAGAAAACAATCCCATTTACAATTGCATTAAAAAAAAATACCTAGGAAGTAATTTAACAAGGAAGTAAAAGACCTGGACTCAGAAATTTATAAGACATTGAAGAGAGAAATTAAAGAAGTTACAAATAAATGGAAGCATATACCATGCTCATGGATAGGAAGAATTAATATTGTTAAAATGTCCATACTATCCAAAGCAATCTGTAGATTCAATGGAATCCCTATAAAAATACCAAATGACATTTTTCATAGAACTAGAACAAATAATCCTAAAATTTATATGGAACCATAAAAGACCCCAAATAGCAATGGCAATTCTGGGAACGAAGAACAAAGATGAAGGCATCATGCTACCTGATATCAAACTATACTACAAGGTCAGAGCTATCAAAACAGCATAGTTGGCATAAAAACAGACCCACAGACGAATGGAACAGAATAGAGAGCCCAGGAATAAATTCATGCCTACATGGTCATTTAATCTACGACAAAGACAACAAGAATATACATTGAGGTAAAGACAGTCTATTCAATAAATGGTGCTGAGAAAACTGGACAGATACATGCAAAGAAATGAAACTGGACCACCTTCTTATTCCATATACAAAAATGGATTAAGGACTTAAATGTAAGACCCAAAACCATAAAACTCCTAGAAGAAAACATAGGCAGTAAACTCTCAGACATTACCCTTAGTAATATTTTTACTGATATATCTTCTCGGGCAAGGAAAACAAAAGAAAAAATAAATAAATGGGATTACATCAAACTAAAATTTTTTTATTTTATTTATTTTATTTTTTTAAAATTTATTGGGGTGACAATTGTTAGTAAAATTACATAGATTTCAGGTGTACAATTCTGTATTACATCATCTATAAATCCCATTGTGTGTTCACCACCTGGAGTCAGTTCTCCTTCCATCACCATATATTTGATCCCCCTTACCCTCATCTCCCACCCCCCCACCCCCCTTACCCTCTGGTAACCTCTAAACTATTGTCTGTGTCTATGAGTTCTTGTTTCTCATTTGTTTGTCTTGTTCTTTTGTTGTTTTTGGTTTATATACCACATATCAGTGAAATCATATGGTTCTCTGTTTTTTTCAGTCTGACTTATTTTGCTTAGCATTATACTCTCAAGATCCATCCATGTTGTCACAAATGTTCCTATGTCATCTTTTCTTACAGCTGAATAATATTCCATTGTGTATATATATCACAATTTCTTTATCCATTCATCTATCTAAGGACATTTTGGTTGTTTCCATGTCTTGGCCACCGTAAACAAAGCTGCAATGAACATTGGAGCACACGAGTCTTTATGTGTAGATGTCAGATTTTTTTGGGTAGATACCCAGGAGAGGGACTGCTGGGTCATATGGTAATTCTATTCGTAATTTTTTGAGGAACCTCCACACTGCCCTCCATAACGGCTGCACCAGTCTGCATTAAACTAAAAATTTTTTGTACAGCAAAAGAAACCATCAACAGAACGAAAAGACATTGTACTGAATGGGAGAAGATATTCACCAATGATACATCTGATAAGGAATTAATATCCAAAATTTATTAAAAACTCATACAACTCAACACCAAAAAACCCCAAACAATCCAATTTAAAAATGGGCAGAGGACCTGACTAGAGATCTCTCCAAAGAGGACATACAGATGGCCAATAGATACATGAATAAAGGCTCAACATCACTAATAATCAGGGAAATGCAAATAAACACCACAATGAGATATCCCCTCATACCTGTCAGAATGGCCACCATCAATAAATCAACAAACAAGTGCTGGCCCGGATGTGGAGAAGAGGGAACCCTTATGCACTGTTGGTGGGATTGCAAATTTGTGCATCCACTATGGAAAACAGTATGGAGGATCCTCAAAAAATTAAAAATAGAATTACCTTATGACCCAGTAATTCCACTCCTGAGTATTTATCCAAAGAAATCCAAGACACTAATTTGAAAAGATATATGCACCCCTATGTTCACTGCAGTGCTATTTATAATAGCCAAGATATGGAAACAACCGAAATGCCCATCAATAAATGACTGGATAAAGAAATTGTGATACATATATACAACAGAATATTACTCTGCCATAAAAAATGAAATCTTACCATTTACAACAACATGGATGGACCTAGAGGGTATTATGATAAGTGAAATAAGTCAGACTGAGAAAGGCAAATACCATATGATTTCACTTATATGTGGAATCTAAAGAACAAATAAATGAACGAACAAAACGAAACAGATTCATAGATACAGAGAACTGATGGTTGCTAGATGGGATGAGGGTTGTGAGGCTGGGTGAGAAAAGTGAAGGGATTAAGAAGTACAAATTGGTCGTTACAAAAGAGTCACAGAGATGTAAAGTACAGTGTGGGGAATATAGTCAATAACATTGTAAAAACTACATATAGTGTCAGACTTATCAGGGAGGTCACTTCATAAATTATATAAATATCTAACCACTATGCTGCACACCTGAAACTAATATAAAATAATATTGAATGTCAATTATAATTTAAAAAAATAGTTACAGGGATATATAGTACAACATAGGGAATATAGTCAATAATACTGTAATAACTATTTACAGTGTCAGATGGGTAATAGACTTATTGGGGTTATCACTTTGTGAAGTACATAAATGTCTATTCACTACGTTGTTTTGTACACCTGAAAGTAATAAAAAAATTTAAAAATTAAAATAAAATAAAAATAAATTCTCAGGATCTTGACTTAGACAGACCTAAGTTTAAATCCAGGTTTTACTACTTTCTATTTGTGACCTTGAACAATTCACTTTACTTCTCGGAACTGCCTTATTTTATAAAATGAAGACCATAATAACATGTCTCAGAGAGCTTCTGAGAGGATTAAATGTGATACTGTATGTAAATGAGCCCCTTGTTCATACTTGTGAACAGTTAAGCAACAGCTGTGTCATTCTGTGTGTACATACTCTATCATATGTTCTCCCTGTGTGCCTCTGCCTTTTGACCATGATCTCTATGAGGGTAGTGCCGGGCCTTCCTACCTGAGGGAGTGGAGTTGTCCAGCTGACTGATCCTACATGCACACTCCCAAGAGAGCTCAGATACTATCTCATGGTATTTGGGCTAGACTCCAGAGAAGGACCTGGATTTTTGATTTTGAGACACAGGATTAATATCTGAATAATGAACTAAGCATGCTACATCAGGCCACACAATACATAGTTGTGAAGTTTTAGGAAAGTCATTCCTAAAGTCATTCACCCTAGATGTTACTGAGCATCTATTATGTCTGCAGCTACAATGTTGAAAAACGTGGAAGTTGTCTTTCCACTTAAGCTTACGGTTTAATTTTTTTTTTTAAACAGGACTTTATTGGGGAACAGTGTGTACTTCGAGAACTTTTTTTCCCAAGTCAAGTTGTTGTCCTTTCAATCTTAGTTGTGGAGGGTGCTGTTTAGCTTCAAGTTGTTGTCCTTTACAATCTTAGTTGTGGAGGGCGCAGCTCAGCTCCAGGTCCAGTTGCCATTGCTAGTTGCAGGTGGCGCAGCCCACCATCCCTTACGGGAGTCAAACCGGCAACCTTGTGGTTGAGAGGACCTGCTCCAACCAACTGAGCCATCCGGGAGCTCAGCGGCAGCTCAGCTCAAGGTGCCGTGTTCAATCTTAGTTGCAGGGGGCGCTGCCCACCATCCCTTGCGAGACTCGAGGAATCGAACTGGCAACCTTGTGGTTGAGAGCCCACTGTCCCACATGGGAATCGAACCGGCAGCCTTTGGAGTTAGGAGCACGGAGCTCCAACTGCCTGAGCCACCGGGCAGGCCCCTTACATTTTAATATTTAACCTAAAGAAATAATGAGGCAATTTAATTAATAGTCATTGGAAAACAATTCACTTCAACTATGTAAGGGAACATTGTGTTTTATTAAACAGAACCTCGAAAGCTTAGCTGTTAAAAGAGATTATCTAGATAGGAAGCACTAGCTGAGCAAACAGTCCTGAATCTGCTCCAGTTTCCCCTTCCTCGGGTCTCGTATGTCTTCACTGTTCCCTTATTATCCCTCTAGTTCAAGCAAGACTTGTAAAACTTTGTCGATAAAATGAGTTGGAGTCCCCAACAAAATATTTTACCAAATAATAAGGGAAAACAAAAGGACATTCTTGAAAACTGTGAAACAATGTTATGACTTTGGAAAATCATTTGGCAGTATCTATTAAAGCTGATCATAATCATACACACACACACACACACACACACACACACACACACATAATGTTATTAACAAATGCTACCGAAAAATTTTTAAAGCATACATTATTTGACCCCCTGTAACTATTTTGCCCTCTCTCCACCTTCCTTCCCCCCGGTAACCACCATTCTGATGTCTGTATCTATGAGTTTGTTTTTATTTTGTTAGTTTTTTGTTTTATATTCCACCTGAGTGAAGTCATACGGTTTTTGTTCTTTTCTGTCTGACTGATTTCATGTAGCATAATACCCTCTAGGTTCATCCATGTTGTTGCAAACGGCAAGATTTCACTCTTTTTATGGCTGAATAATATTCTATTGTATATATGTACCACTTCTTTATCCATTCATCTGTTGATGGACACAAATTGTTTTCATATCTTGGCTATTGTAAATCATGCTGCAATGAACATAAAGGTACATATATCTTTTTGAATTAATATTTTCATATTATTCGGATAAATACCCAGAAGTGGAATTGCTGGGTCATAAGGTTGCTCTATTCTTAATTTTTTAAGGAAGCTCCATACTGTTTTCCATAGTGATGGCACCAATTTATAATCCCACCAACAGTGTACAAGTTACTCTTTTCTCCACATTCTTGTCAGTACTTTTTTTTTTTTTTTTTAATTTGGGAAGGGGAACAGGACTTTATTGGGGAACAGTGTGTACTTCCAGGACTTTTCCAAGTCAAATTGTCCTTTCAATCTTAGTTGTGGAAGGTGCCGTTCAGCTTCAAGTTGTCCTTTCAGTCTTAGATGTGGAGGGCGCAGCTCAGCTCCAGGTCCAGTTGCGGTTGCTAGTTGCAGGGGGCGCAGCCCACCATCCCTTGTGGGAGTCCAACCGGCAACCTTGTGGTTGAAAGGACACGCTCCAACCAACTGAGCCATCCGGGAGCTCAGCGGCAGCTCAGCTCCAGGTGCCGTGTTCAATCTTAATTGCAGGGGGCAGAGCCCACCATCCCTTGCAGGAGTCCAGGAGTTGAACCGGCAGCCTTGTGGTTGAGAGCCCGCGCTCCAACCAACTGAGCCATCTGGCCACCCGGGAGCTGAGCGGCAGCTCATTGACTTCATTCTAGTTGCAGAGGGCGCAGCTTGCTGGCCCATGAGGGAACAGAACTGGCAGCCCCGTTGCCCAGAGCTCGCGCTGTAACCAACTGAGCCACCCGTCTGCCCCTATTATTTGTTTTTTTGATAATAGGCATTCTGACAGGTGTAAAGTGGTATCTCATTGTGGTTTTGATTTGCATTTCCCTAATTTTTAGTGATGTTGAACACTTTTTCATACAGGTATCTCCATTTTGAGTTACATATTTTCTAGAATTCCAAGACTGGGTGGAAACGGAGTCTCTATAGGTCCTTCCCTTCGGGGATAGTTAACTTCCCCAGGCAAATAGATGTCTTTCAGGAAAAAAAATATAAATATTACATGTAAAAACAAGTGATTTCTATAAAGCTAATTCAAAAAAATCACAATCAGTTGTCGTAAGGTCCACCTAAGGATGTTGTAATTTGGGGGATTTGTACTTCTCTATTTCTCCACCTGGCCTATTTCCTGTTTCTAAGGTACTTTGGTTGTCGTGGCAACATAAACAAACACAATTAGCTTCCTCTAGTTGGACTGCTGAATTCCACCCTTACCTCTACCTTTCTGGATTCTCTCTCATAGTCATTCCCCGCTAAAACTCAGTTAGCCTTTGCCTTTTCCATAACCCATTTACTGCCTCCACCCCCAACTTTCTCTCCCAATCTCTGTCTCCTGGTGTGGTTGCACTCTTGAATGTATGGATGGCTGTGGGTATTTGCCTCCCAACTTATAAATTCTGTGTGCAAACTAACTTCCCACCAGTGGAATTGATTCCTGCAAAGACTTCATGTTTTTATGGAGCTATATTGATTGAAAATTGGAATTAGGAACACTTTGGGTTTTGATATTTTGTTTCCTATTAGATAGCTGTATAAGGAAATAGTCATAAATTTGTATGAGTAGAAATATAAACAGCATAGAACATCAAGGAAGTAGTGAGGTGTATACAAATTGGTACAAAATAGTGATCCAAAACAATGAGTAACCCAGGTAAAATTAAGAATTAGTTTACCTCTCAGCCTAAATACAAAGGAAATAGATTGTGAAGAGTAATCCAAGGCTGGAAAGTTCATAAATGAACTATGCATTAACTATTCTTTCTCTTTCCTTTTCATTCTCTCTCTTCTTCTTCCTAATATAGTCTTATTTTGGGACAAGATATGATCACGCACACTTCCTGAAGTATGGTGACATTCCTAATGGGATGCAGTACAAACCAGCTGGGGAGGAGATGTAACTCTCTGAACAGAAGCTTCTGGAATGTCTGTCTAATGTGCAGAGCTAGGTGCGTCTAATGTCAGAGCTGTTTGTGAAATGGGAAAATGGGCGCAACATTTCATCTTCTGTGAAAAGCACTGTCAGCATGAATATCCATGTGTTAAGTACCTCCTTGAGCTTTGTACTGCCAGGAACAAGTTCCACCAACACATGCCCTACTAATGAGAAAATTGCAAAAGAGAACTCAAAAGATTAAACACAGATCTACACTGAAAGGTGTGTTTACATCCTATATGTAGGTCTAGAGTGAGTATATTTTTAGGGTGGCAAGTTCTGGCCAAGCAAGCCTAACATAAAAACATGAGTATTGCCCTACTTCAGTAGACCCACCCAATTCAATATTCTATCTTTGAGAGTGGAACTGAAACTTAATTATTATGTAGAGCTTATTGTATAAAATGACTAATTTAGTTCTATATCATCTTCCCTATTAGATTAACTTTCCACTAGGACACAGTCCCTATTAAATCACAATCTGGGAACTTTGAGAAAAATCGTTATGGATAGACAAGTTAAATTCATAGACAAGCACTAATTTTTTAATATATACACATTTTTTTCTAAATGTATAACAATGAGTATATTAAGTTTGTAAAACTGTTTGTACAAGAAATGTCTCAGAATGTTGTCCTTCTAAAGTTTTTATGTAAGATTTTTATAGTTTTCTCCTGTTTCTTTCCCCGTTATTGGCTCCCACTTCTCTTTGCTCTTAGGGTAGAGCTTCCTTATTACAGACCTTCTTCCCCTGGAATACAGTTTCTAATCTGCTATGGGCATATAATAATTGTTACTTACATTTGTACCACACTTCACCAATTATAAAGTGTTCATTTGCTCTTTAGAGTTGGCATCACTGTCAGTCATAGCCCTAGGTACTGGCATGGCCAATCAGAATACTCCATCTCTCTTACCAATGGTTGGATCGGGGATGAGCACATGACCCAAGGTGGTCCTATCAGAATCTGCCAGAGTGATCAGGAAGCAGTTATGAAGTTATTTTAATGCTATAAAAAAACAGGTAAACCTGGAACTACCCAAGTCCATCTTTACTGCCACATGAAAAGAGCCTAATACACAGGAAAACAGCTGAGAGATGGAGAGAGACAGACCTGACAACATCATTTAAATATCTGAATCCTGGACTTTTCAGCTTGCATGAACTCCTGAACCATATACATCATTTTTTGTTTATATTTTTGTTGTGTTTAAATTAGTATGAATTGGGTTTCTGTCATTTATAACCAAAAGAGTTATAGGTGCAAAAGTAATTGTGGATTTTGCAAATTTTTTTTTAACCCTTTAAACCACAATTACTTTTGTACCAACCTAATAAATACAAACTTCACAAAAACACTTTGGGATAATAGGGATATTATTATTGGTGTTACAGATTAAAACTAATCACTTATTCCACAAATAAATATACTTTGTTGTAATAAAGAATTTCCAATCAGGTCTCATGCTTCTTAATTTAGAGTTTTTGCTATACTACATTGCTTTTCAAATAATCAAATGTGCTTAAATTGCATACAACAGAAAATATGCTCTGAGAAAGGGCCCACAGGTAAGATATCATGGGGTCTAAATATTCAATGCTTTGTGAGCACTTGGGGAACAGATTTGTTGAGGGCAGACTCCACCCTCTGTACCCCACAACATGCCAGAAACTTCCAACATTCAATGAAAGATTCCAGCCAGTAGAGGCTCCAGGATTGCTTGGAGCCTCTAAAACAAATTTTCTAAAACAAAGACTTCAAAACAAATTTTCAATAGAGTTTCAGTTTGAACATTTTTTCCCCAATGGGTAAAGGTTTGCCTGCCTGTTTTCCTGTCTTCCTTCCTTCCTACCTTTCTTCTCTCTCCCTCCTTTCCTCTCTCCCTCCCTCCCTTCCTCTCGTTCTGTCTTTTTCTCTCTTTATCCCTCCCTCTCTTCCTTCTTCCCCCCTCCCTCCTTCTTTCCTTTTTCTCTTTGCTTTTTTTCTCCTATATTTGAAGAATATACAAGACTTATTACAAAAAACAATCATAGTAGTCTCTTGCACCCTTCACCTCGCTTTCCTTCCTGACTTTCCACTCTTTTAATGCATTCTTTTGTATTTTCCAGCATATCCTAAATAACATAGTTATACTGCTACTTTCTGATTTTTCTGTTTTAGATATCATTTATTGGCTTTCCCATTGTAGAAGATGAAGAATTATCCCTCTTTCACATCAACCACAACCACCGCCACCACCTCCACCATCATCATTACCATCTCCACGATCACCACTACTACAATCATCCCACATTTATATGTCCCACCCCCCAGCCCCCAATATAATTATATCATAATTTTGGTTATTTAATCTCATTAAGGTTTTAAGTCATTAAGACTATGTAATTGCTGTTCACAAGTGAGTAGTACAGTGTATACTTACTTTTCCTTTCTTACAAAACTTTTTGCTTCCTCAAAGTTAATAATTATACTTTTTGTTTGTTTAAATGCTTAGTTTTCTACATACTTACTAATTCAGGCTGAAATTCTCTCCCAACTGTGAAATCCTCACTCAGTACATTAAGTGCTTTGGGTGTTCTATTGCTTTCATTTCGGAAACATCTCTTCAGGAGCCATCTGACCCACCCCAATCTGGACTGGTTGCTAAAATTCCTGGTGCACAGCTGTCTTCTCGGGATCACCTTTCACCATTATCCTGAGAGTCCCTTTACCTTCCTCTTTGTTGCTCCTTCTCCTCCCATGTTTTTCTCCATGGTTTAGTTCTTCATTTTAGTGAAGTATATCTCTCAGCACCTTCCTGAATAAAGTGTAGTTGGGGGGGAATAAATTTTTGGAGAACTTGCATGCTTGAAAATACTTTTGCTTTCAGACTTCATTTATACTTTGGCTATATTTGAGGTTCCAGGTTGTAAATAATTTTCCCTCAGAATGTTAAAGATATCCCTTCAATGTGGCCTATTTTAGATTAGTTTTGTTTTTCCTTTCTGGGACCCCTTCTTCTCTTTATCCTGGATTTTCTAATATACCTTGATGATGTGCTTTGTTGTGAGACTGTTTTCATTCACCACACTGTCAGTTGGTGGGATGTTACAATCTGGAAACTCATGTTCTTCAGTTCTAGGGAATGTTCTTTAATTACTCATTGGGTGATTACCTCCCCTCTGATTTCTCTGTTCTTTTTCGCTTGAGCACTTAAGATTTAGATGTTGGATCTTCTGTTCTAACCTAAATATCTTGGGGCTTTTTCTTTCCTTTCCTCTGTTTTCTATCTTTTTCTTTTTCTCTGTAAGATTTCCTCAACCTTCTCTTGCAAACTTTCTGTTGAGTATTTAAAAATTTTTTCTGCTATCATGTTTTTAATTTGCAAGAGTTCTTTTTTGTTTATGAATATTTTTATAGCGTACTATTCTTGTTTCATTAATTTGATAACTTCAAATTTAGTGATAGATTTTTAATTAAAATTCATTTATGAATTTTAAATTTCAAAAAAATTGCAAGAATAGTTTAAAGACATCTTTTTCCTGAACCATTTGAGAGTAAATTACCAACATGATTCCTATCATCTCCTATACTAGTGTACATTTCCTCAAACAAGGATATTCTTCTACCTAAAACACAATCATTGAAATCAACAAATTATTATTGATACATGACTGCCATCTAATCCATAGACCCCAATCAAATTGCTCCAGTTGTCCCAACACTGTCCATTATAGCAAAAGGATCCAATCCAGGATTATACATTGTATTTATTGTCATGTCTCTTTAGTCTCTTTCAATCTGGAACAATTCTTTCTCAGTGTTTCTTTGACTTACACGATCTTGACAATTTTTTCTAAGCCAGTTATTTTGTAGAATGTCCTTCAGTTTGAAATTCCTCATGATCGAATTCAGGTTATGCATTTTTGGCAAGAATAGCACAGAAGTGATGTTCTATTCTTTTTATTGCCTGCTATCAAGAGGTACCTGACCTGATTTCAATTTATCCCATTATTGAGAATGTTAACTTTGATTATTTGATTAAAGCAGTGTCTGCTAGGTTTCTCCATTGTGAAGTTACTTTTTTGCCCTTTGTAATTACAGTGTTTCCCCAAATATAAGACCAGGTCTTGTATTAAGGTTTCCTCCAAAAGATGCATTAGGGCTTATGTTCATCCTGAAAAATCATCCTGAAAAATCATACTAGGGCTTATTTTCCAGTTAGGTCTTATTTTCGGGAAACATGGTAGTAAGAATTTTGTGGGGAGGTACTTTGAGACCATCTACATATCCTGTTCCTCACCAAACTTTTACTCATTAATTTTAGGTTTTGTTTTTTTTCTTCCCTGAATGAATTTGTACTCTAATGGTTGCCAAATTGTGATTTTATAATTTCATTATTCCTTCTAAATTTATTATTTGCCATTCTGCTACAAAGGAAAATTTTCTCTTCTCGTCATTCATTAATTCATTCATTCCTTTATATCAGTATGGACATATAGATTCTTATTTTAGTCAATGGATTATAACTTTTGACTAAAATAATTTATTTTGATGCTCAGATTTGGTTAGTGGCAGTCCCCTTCAAGCCCCTTCTACGTCCTTTTGATATGTCTTCATCATTCTTTAAGCACTTTTTTACTTTCTGGGACAGAAAGATGATTTAGGTCTATTTTGTACTTCCCCTATTTCAGCCCTGGAATCAATCATTTCTCCAAGGATCCCTGGTTTCTTTTAGTGAAGAATGGTATTTAGAGACCAAGATTTGGGTACTAGGAGTGTTAATTGCTATTAGAGTATTGCTGTTTCCAAGCTTCCTCAGTGGATAAAGCTAGGAAATATGTGCATGTGAATACACTTGTACATTTACATCTCTATTTATATCTCCATCTACCCAACAGTTTTCCCATGTTTGTAAATTCCTTCTTGTTCAGTGAGAAACCTGGAGGATATGTATATATTGAGGATATGTATATCCTCAATATATACATATTTGATCAATCCCCCTGCATATCACCAGTCTTCTCGTTTTGCTGCCTCACCTCATTAAGCTCCAAACCACCTCTTGCAGACACTTGCCTCCCTTCACCTTAGTTGTTTTCCTTATTCTTTTTAGGCCCCATAACTTGTTTTGGGCCATTGTCACATATAGACCTTGACCTCACACAGATGCCATCTTCCCTCCAGTGAGCTCCAACACACCATGTTGGCTGTGGGGACGACTCCTCATTCTGCTCAGACTCTGATCTCCCAAGCTGTATGGCTGTCTCTGCCTGGACAGACACCCTCCTTGCCCTGCTCAGGGCTCTGACACCAAGTTTGGGGCTATTGCTACCGATCCATTAATGCTCAATGTCTTCTTTGACTCATCTGGGCACAAATACACTGCCAGGCTGCTCCTGCTGCCACCCCCACCCACTCTGCATATGCCCTCTTTACCCCACTGGGGCTCAATACCTGCGTGGATTCCTCATCGCCCTACTTAGACTCCAACACCCCAAACCTGGCTGCCAGTGTCACCACCCCTAATCCCACTCCACAGAAGTCCTGCTAACCCTGCTCTGATGCCCCCTACCAGACCCCACGTAGATATCCACCTTGCTCATAACCATGTAATGGCTTTGTGACTAAATTAATCAAGAGGAAGGGAAGGAAGGAAAACAGGAAAAAGTAGGTGTCTACCTAGTTTGTTTTCTTTAAGTAGCTTTTTTCTGTTTGTTTTGGTCTCTCCTTCATATAAAAGAATTTCCTCAAATAACTAGTGATTCTTGGTTGTCTGTATGTGGGTGTTTGGAGGGGAGTATTTGCTTATCATTTGGGCACTTTACCAATCTGGCTGGACTATTTCATTGAGGAACATTCGAAGACAGTATCTTTAGGTCTTGTCTGTTTTACCTGCTTCAGAAACTAGACTTCCAGCTTTCTGCTGAAATGAGGGAAGAGGGAGGAGCAGGTGCCTAGCTGCTTGGAGCCAGGGACGGGGTCTGGGCATCTAATTGCATATTAAGCAGACTTTCAAACAATTTGTTTCTAGTCCTTTCTCACCACAGCTTCCACAGGTACCTGTGACATCAGTTCCTGAGCCTTTGGAAGGTCTGTGGTGAAAATCAAGTTGGTTCTTGGCTTTCTCTTTGCCAATTTAGGATGCAGTTTTCCTGGTTTCTGCTAACTCGGTTACCACTCATCCCCTCTCCGGTTCTCTTTGTCCTTAGCTTTTTTTGAAAAGTCTCTTTTTTTGTCCTTTTAGAGAGTTTTGAAAAGGAGTGAAATTAAATGTGTGTTTTATTTAGCATCTCTTACTTGAACTTTCAAGCTTTTCTTGAGAATTTTTATGAGTTTCTTTGAGTCAAACTGACAACACACGCGTATGCTGGGGAGCAAGATCACAAATGCTCCCGAGAATGACAGTTCTGCAGTTTCTTTTATGTATTTGAAATTAAGGATGGAAAGTAAGGAAGATTACAAAGCAAGGTGGGGATCAGATCACAGGATAGCTAACAAGATTATGTGGTCTCTGGGTGGTGGTCAGGTCTGGAGGGGTATTCTGGCTTTTCAAAGGTGTGTTAACATAAATGCCCAAGAACAATGGACAGGGCTGGCTTAAGAACCTTGCACAAAATAAGTCACAGGCCTGGGATGTGACTACCCACCATGAACTGCCCAGTTAGGAATTTATGATTTATTACAGCACCCCTTTTCCCTCGACAGGCCCCTCTACTTGCTCACCTTCATCTCCCTGGAAATCTCCTTTTCTCTAAGCTTCCATTTTCTTCCCCTGCTACTTTCACTCTTACTGTCTCTTTCCAGTTCCTCACTTATTCTCCACACTGGCATCTGTTCTCCCTCACACTTCTCTCCTCAATTTTCTATTTTTCTCTTGAAGGCTCTCTATCTCTCAGAGTCCCTGGGTCACACATTCAGAAGGAGCCGAATGGAATCAGTTGTTTGTCTTTCCAAACAGCACATTTTCCAGTGGGGTAGAATTTGGGATGTAAGAACATTGCGTGTCCCAAGGCATATCCAGGTCACACACCTCCAAAGGTGCGGTCAGAGGAAGGAGGACTATGAAATGGAGTCCTGAGAAGAAGGACCAGGCCTGAGGAGGACAGGAGGACTGGGGGCAGGGAGGGCGGCTCAGGGGAGGGGTGCGGTCTCCAGAATCCCAAGACCCTGGTGAAAACGGGGCCTCCCCTGGGGCGGGATGGCTGGTGATGCCTCAGGAAGTGTGAGGGCCAGGTCAGGGCTGAGCATCCACCTCACGGAATACTTTAATGGCACTGGATGGGCAAAGAGATCAGTAGAGTTTTAAGAAGGAAAACGAGGCAAAAAGCACGTCTACAGTGGTCCCAAGGCAGAAAAACCCCGGGCAGGGAGGACCCTCCGAGGCATTTCAAAAGTCAAGGGAAGCCCCGCCACATACAGCCATGCCTGAGTTTACAGAGGGAAGGGTCAGCAGCAGGGACTTTAAGAACCCCAGAACCCCTGTATGAAGAAGAGGGGTTGTGAAACGCAGGTTCAGACTAGAAAGACGTTAGCTTACCCTGGGCAGTGTGACCTTCACTCCTGGTTCTCCACTTCAGAGTCTGCAGGAAATGGTGACTGGAAGGAAATGTGGGCATTCTTGAACTTTCAGGCTTTTCATTTGCCTCCATGACTCTCAGCATGCAGGGCCAAAGACCAAATGCAATTCTTTTGAGTCACACACTCTTTTAATCCCTCATCCTTAACTTTGTATTTTCTTACATTGACTCCTCTTACTGTTGACCTCTTTTGCCATCCCTTTCCCTGTGTCCTATAGAATCCTTATTACGATAACAACAAAAATAAAGAAATCTTGACTTTTCCCATAGCCTCACATCAAATTTATCCCCAAGGCCTATTGATTTCCCCCCTGTCATGCAGGGACTCTGGTCCCGCTCCCGGCATAAGAATGCAGGCTATGGTGAGGCCAAAAAGGAACACCAACGGAGCCATAGATAGGAGAGTCATACCACTATATTCTCACTGGTGGCTGGGTTGGACACACAGGGAGCAAACATTCGCCAGTATCCCAACAAGGGGTCTTCCTGCAGCCCAGTCTCGCTGGCTGCTGGGTGAGACACACACAGGAAGCAGGATCCACATGATCTGCAGTCCACTGGCTGGTTCTCTGCCTGCCAACCAACCAACCAACCAACCAACGTAGCCACAGCAGTTATATCAGTGACTAATTGGCTAACTGGTTACAGCTGATAGCCAACTAGTCATAGCTGATGGACATCTACTACCTGAACCAGCACCTTTCCACGTAAGGCCGAGAGCCTGGAAACTGCTCTCTGGGGCTCTGTCCCCACACCCCACTAAATATCTCTAGGATCTGCCATTTCTCCCTGCACATTTAATCCTAGTTCTAACCTTCATTTTTTTTTTTTAATGAATCTTGGGGTTTTTTTGGGGGGGGGTTTATATTGGGGAACAGTGTGTTTTTCAGAGTGTGTTTTTCCAGGGCCCATCAGCTCCAAGTCATTGTCCTTCAATCTAGTTGTGGAGAACGCAGCTCAGCTCCAAGTCCAGTTGCCGTTTTCAATCTTAGTTGCAGGGGGTGCAACCCACCATCCCATGTGGGAATTGAATCGGCAACCTTGTTAAGAACTCCTGCTCTAACCAACTGAGCCATCTGGCAGGCCCAAACCTTCATTTTTTACCTGGATTACCTTCTGGTCTTCCTACGTCTAGTTGAGCTCCATTCCCTGTATTCTAATTTCTGTTACTAAAATACAAATATAACACTCCACTGCTTAAAACCCCTTCCTAAGGTCATGGTTTTAAAATTTGAATTTGAATGCTTTCAGGTGAGTGTGTACTCTTGGAGTCTTTGCAGGCCCCACCTCTCCCCATTGTATTACATTCATTTCGGTCATCTGCCTTGACCCTGAAGGCATTTAAGCTTTTCACCACCTGCTTTAATGAGTTTCTATTGCTGTACAGTAAACTACTATTGACTGAACAATAATATCAATTAGGTATTCGGTCTCCAAAAATGACTTATTCGGGGAAAAGGAAAAAGAAAAAGGGTTGCAACCCAGCATGTGCAGAACTGGCAAGCAATGTACACATTCTGGCTTGTGTGCTGTGGGGACAGAGTCTCAGAGAGCAGTTTCCAGGCTCTCGGCCTCGCGTGGGGGGATGCTGGCTCAGGTAGTGGATGGCCATTGGCTGTGACTGGTTGGCTGTTGGTTGTAGCCCGATGGCCAATTGGTTGCTGACGTAACTTCCGTGATCGCATTGGTTGGTTGGTTGGTTGGTTGGTTGGCAGGCAGAAAAACGGTCGGCGGATTGCCGATGGTGTGGCTCCTACTTCGTGTATCTTGCCCAGCCACCAGCGAGAATATAGTGGTATGACTCCCCTATCTATGTCTCTATGGGTGTTCCTTTTTTGGCCTCACCATATCCTGCGTTCTTATGTGGGGAGCAGGAGCTGAGACCCCCCCGCATGACACCCTGCATGACAAATGGCGCAGTGAGCAGTGTTCAGTGCCAGCCAGAATCCCCAAAGTGGTAATGAAGCAGCTTATATGTATGAAAGCTCAGTTTCAGGAAGCCCTTGAGGAGCAGCACTAGAAACAGGAGGTGCAATGTGTTTGGGAGAAATGTTACCCCTCAGTGAATTGGTGGGTCTCTCAAGCCTCCGGATGGCACATCACCCTGTTGGCCATGGCAGGCGTCACCTTTCTTTTGGTGGTCTGCTGCTGTGGTGGGCTCCTAGAGTTGTGGGCATCTGACACTGAGCCCTTCACCCAATCAGACACCTGGCACCGCGAGCAGGATTCCGGCTAGGTAAGACTGGTGTCTGACTCTGGGCAGGAGGACAGGTGGCCCTTACACAGTGTGTGGTACCCAGTAGCTACTGTTCTCAGAAGTTGGACCCCTGAGGAGGGGTGGGAGTTCATGGATGGCTCTCCGGCCAGCGTGGAGAAGGCCCTGCAGGTTCTAGCTGAGCGGTTGCCAGAGGAGGCGAAGGGTACAGCTGGCCACGTGGGCTGGATGTTCCTCACCGCCTTGCGTCGTAACATGGAGGACAGGCTTAATGAAGTAGCTCAGGTGCAGGACGAGCAGTCACAGTGGGAGGCGCTGGAAGCTCTGGTCCACCTGTTAGAGGATGTGCCCCACAGTGGAGACTCTGAGGCAGAGGCGAACATACGAGTGGAGACACTGTAGCTCCCAACACCCAAGCCCAGCCCACTATGAAGCAAAAGGTAAACCGTGAACAACCTTTGGGCCCCGGGGGCGTTGCTGCTGGCAACCCAGCTGTGACTGAGTTCACAACCTACACCACTTACACTCCCACTGAGTTGCAGGAGCTGGGGAGGCCGTGCTCACAGCACCCTGGAGAGCCAGTCACGGCTTGGCTACTACGTTTATGGGATGACGGGGCAGACAGCATTCTCTGCTCCCCAGGTGAAATGGAAAAGCTAGCCTTCGTGATGGGGCATCAGTCCCTGCGACAAAGGTTACAGAATTGCCATAGGTTGGCCCAAAACCAGGGCAACCATTCTCTAATGGAGTGGCTCACTGCTGCAGTACGCACAGTATGGGGACAGGCTGGCGAGCTGCCAGACACTGACAGTAAATGGCAATCGTATACTGAACTTACTCAAATCATCCGTGAAATGGGTATGAGACATGCTATGTTCAACCCTAATATGCAGGGGCCAGATGACAACCAGCATGAGAGATCTGGTTTTGGATACTGCCCCTGTAAGTGCTTTTGGATCCTTGGTTGCCATTTTTACGCCTTATGTGGGGCGGCAGATCCATGAAGTTACCATTGCCATGGCCACCGTAGGGGATGTTGAAAGCCGGAGGCAGAGGAAGTTAAGACAGGAGGTCCGAGAAGTTAAGACATGAAAGCCCAAATCAAAAATAAGGGGGCGAGGTCGCGAGCTTCAGAGAGTAACACGCGCGCAGATGTGGCGTGATCTCATGGCAGCAGGGGTTGACTGGGAAAAAATAGACCAACAACCCAATGCACTCTTGTTGGAAATTTGGAAACAGCTGCGTCTGGAATAGCAATTCCAGCAAAGCCTAAAGGAGAAGTCTGGGAAAGCGCGACCCATGTCCCTTCAGGGATTCATGCAGCCGCTTGAGGCCGACTCCTTTCAGCTTGATTAGGGGTGGGGCCAAGGTACCCGGTCAGAGGGGAAGAGCAGGGACCGGAGATCCCATGGGGAACTGTCCATACACTGGTCCCCTTCTAATGTGCAGAGGGTTTTGGCCCTAGTTGACACTGGCACAGACTGCAGTCTTGTTTATGGGAACCCAGAACTGTTCCCCGGACCAGCAATCTGCATTGATGGCTACGCAGGAAAGACTGTGACTGTGAAAGCCGTTTCCTTACCACTGGGTATAGGAAGGCTTCCCCCTCGTACCTACAAGGTTTATGTCTCCCCATTCCAGAGTATATTCTAGGTGTGGACTTGCTACATGGCCTCAGCTTACAGACGTCGGTAGGAGAGTTCCATCTCCGGATCCGGGTGGTGAAAGCGGTGACACGCGGGCATGCTCACCACCCTCCCCAAGTGTTGCCACGGCCCCGATGTGTGATTACAGTGTGACAGTACCGCCTGTCAGGAGGACAGGAGGAGATTGGTGGTACAATATTGGAATTGGAGAAGGCGCATATTGTGAGGCCGACACACAGTCCCTTTAACTCCCCGTTATGGCCGGTCAAGAAGTCAGATGGGACCTGGTGAATGACAGTGGACTATTGGGTGTTAAATAAGGTGACGCCACCTTTGCACGCTGTGGTGCCTTCAATTCATGATTTGATGGATCGTCTGACTGTCCACCTGGGGACATATCACTATGTAGTGGACTTGGCCAATGCTTTTTTCTCCGTTGACATTGCACCCGAGTGTCAAGAGCAGTTTGCTTTTACTTGGGACGGGAGGCAGTAGACTTTTCAAGTCCTTCCTCAAGGATACTTGCACAGCCCCACTATCTGCCACGGGCTCGTGGCCCAGGACTTGGCACAGTGGGATCGCCCGTCCTCTGTGGCCTTGTTTCATTATGTCGATGATATTTTATTAACATCAGATTCTCTTTCAGATTTAGAGCAAGCAGCTCCCTCTCTTCTCCGCCACATGAAGTCATGTGGCTGGGTGGTGAATGAGGAAAAGGTCCAAGGCCCTGGCTTATCCGTCAAGTTTTTGGGTGTTGTGTGGTCGGGTAAGACAAAGGTCATACCTGAGGCGATTATTGACAAAATACAAGCCTTTCCACGGCCGACCAAGGTCTCCCAACTGCAGATGTATTTGGGTCTGCTGGGGTATTGGTGGGTTATTGTACTCCATTTAGCACAAATGGCAAGGCCCTTGTATAACATAATAAAAAAGGGGGCCTCATGGGATTGGACAGAAGCTATAGAGCAAGGCTTTGTTGCCACAAAACGGGCAGTGCAGCAGTCACAGGTTCTGCAAGTAGTAGACCCTGTTCATCCGTTTGAACTTGATGTTCATGTAACCAGGGGTACGGTTGGGGCCTCTGGCAACGGCAGGAGTGTCTCCGGTCGCCAGTGGGATTTTGGTCCCAATTGTGGAAAGGAGCGGAAGTCCGCTACTCTCTAATAGAGAAACAGCTGGCTGCTGTGTACGCAGCTCAAGTGGCCACAGAAGCCATCACAGGAATGGCATGGGTGTTAGTTCGAACAACCTATCCCGTCCAGGGTCCGTACAGGGACCCAAAACGGGGGTGGCACAGACCACCACCCTCGCCAAGTGGGGTGCCCACTTGGACCAATGTAGCACCCTTAGTTCAAGCCCTTTGAGCACAGAGCTACAACAGGTCCTGGGGCCTGTGGAGCCTGTAGCCCAGGCTGAGCCAAGCGCTCTGCCTAGAGGGGAGGACTTGGAGCCCTCGCCCTACAAAGAAGGACAGCCCCCAGTACCTGAGGATGCCTGGTTTACCGATGGTTCTAGCCAAGGAGCTGCAGCCATTTGGACGGCTATTGGTGTGTAGCCCAACACAGACACCATCTGATACTAGGACGGGCCAGAGTAGCCAGTGGGCTGAGCTACGGGCTGTGTGGATGATAACCAGCCACAAGCCCGGGCCCCTAGTTATTTGTACTGACAGCTGGGCGGTGTTCCGGGGCCTAACGCTGTGGCTCCCTACATGGAAACACCAAAACTGGTTGGTAGGTAGGACACCATCCACTGTGGGGTCAAGCCATGTGCCAGGACTTCTGGGATCTAGGGCAGAGAAAGGAGGTGACCCTAATGCATGTCACAGGTCACTCCCCCTTAGTGTCCCCAGGTAATGATGAAGCAGATGCCCTAGCACGGGTCCGATGGTTAGAACGGGCTCCTGCCACTGATGTGGCCCATTGGCTGCATAGGAAATTGCAGCACGCTGGAAGCCGAACCATGTGGCAGGTGAGCAGACGCTGGGGTCTGCCTTTGAAATGGCAGGAGATAGCAGATGCCTGCTATGATTGTGCCATCTGTGCCCAGGACAGCCCCCAAAGACAGAGGCTCCCCTGCGGGAGACAGCAGATTACCCGAGGGAGGTTGCCCCTCACTACTGGCAAGTGGATTACATTGGACCCCTGCCTAAGGCCCACAGTGCGATGTATGCGTTCACAGCAGTGGACACTGCTACGAGTTTAATGTTTGTTTGGCCACGTCTGGCTGTGGATCAGTGGCATACAGTGGTCGCTCTTACACAGCTGTGCGTCATTGAAAGTGACAGGGGTACCCATTTTATGGGGCAAGAAGTGCAGTGCTGGGCTGCCAGGATAGACATACAATGGTTGTTTCATACCCCATATAATCTACAAGCAGCTGGCATGACTGAACGCTACAACGGCCTTTTGAAGCAAGGCCTCCTGGTGTCAAAACACCCTCCCACGATGCGTGACTGGGCCTCGCGTCTATGGGATGTCTTGAGAATCCTGAATGAGAGACCACGGAAGGGAGGGCCTGTACCAGTAGAAGCTCAGCTACATCAAACAGCCGCTCCCATTCAGTTACAAGTTACCACAAGTGAGACTCTGTTAAAGCCAGGCTACAGCAGGAATGGAAACATTTTGCTGCCAGCACCCACATGCTTGAAAGCAGGGGAACGGCAGCAATGGACTTGGCCCTGGCAGGTCAAAAGCCCCCACTGTCGGTGGTTGGGCCTGATAGCCCCATGGGGGGCTGGTTTGTCTCATGATTTGCAAGTGACACTAGGGGTGGTGGCCAAGTGGCCACCGCACGTGACTCTGGTATACGGAGGCCCCATACCAGGATGGTTTTGCGGGGAACCTATGTGCCTCGCTATGGCCTATTATGGGGTCCCCTGTTCTGTTACATGTTGAAACTACGCAAGGGACTCCAAGCCCTGCCATAAAGGTCTGGTACCACAAACCGGGAAAGGTGCCAGTGGCAGCGACCCTCCTTCCCCCAGGATAAAAAGCTGGCATGTATCCTCCCAGATGGAAAGGATTTGCCATTGTTGGTTCCTAAGTCTACATTTCTTTCTGTCCGTTGTGCCTATAGCCTAATACGGCACAGGGCCCCTCACGGAACATGCTTGTCACGTGGACTGTGAGGCGAGACCCTGTAGGGGTGGAGTGTGGGGATGGAGTCCCAGAGAGCAGTTTCCAGGTTATCGGCCTCACATGGGGGGTGCTGGCTCGGGTGGTGGATGGTCATCGGCTGTGTCTGGTTAGCCGTTGGCTGTAGCTGGTTGGCCAATTGGCTGCTGATGTAACTGCCATGATAGCGTTGGTTGCTTGCTTGTTTGGTTGGTTGGTTGGTTGGTTGGCAGGCAGAAAAGTGGACAACGGATTGCGGATCATGTGGCTCCTGCTTCATGTGTGTTGCCCAGCCACCAGAGAGAATATAGTGGTATGACTCCCCTATCTATGGCTCCGTGGGTGTTCCTTTTTGGCCTCACCACATCCTGCGTTCTTATGTGGGGAGTGGGAGCTGAGACCCCACATGACACCCTGCATGACATGTGCTAAGGCAGGTATTTAAGGCAGGGAGACTGGAAGTTAGAACCATAGAGTTTTATAAAAAGGAAGTTAGGACCACAGAGTTCCACTAGGTGTTCTCATGAACTTCCATGAGCTCAACTCCTCCCAAAGGTCTCCCAGCCTGATCAGTTTCCTTAGTCTCAGTTCATCTTTATCACTACAAACTCTTTTTTTTTTTTTTACCAACCAAGCAACCAACCAATGCTATCATGGCAGTTACATCAGCAGCAGTTTTTTTTTTTTTTTAAAGATTTTATTGGGGAAGAGGAACAGTGCGTATTTCCAGGACTTTTTATTGGTGAACAGTGATGTGTTTTTCACAGGACTCATCAGCTCTATCCAAGTCATGTTGTTGTCCTTTCAATCTTAATTGTGGAGGGCTCAGTTCAGCTCCAGGTCCAGTTGCTGTTGTTAGTTGCAGGGGGCGCAGCCCACCATCCCTTGCAGGAGTCGATCTGGCAACCTTGTGGTTGAGAGGATGTGCTCCAACCAACTGAGCCATCTGGCCACCCGGGAACTCAGCGGTACCTCATTGACTTCATTCTAGTTGCAGAGGGCACAGCTCGCTGGCCCACGTGGGGATCAAACCAGCAGCTCTGTTGCCCAGAGCTCACACTCTAACCAACTGAGCTACCCGTCCGCCCCACTACAAACTCTTTTTTTTTTTTTAATTTATTGGGGTGACAATTGTTAGTAAAATTACATAGATTTCAGGTGTACAATTCTGTATTACATCATCTATAAATCCCATTGTGTGTTCACCACCCGGAGTCAGTTCTCCTTCCATCACCATATATTTGACTACAAACTCTTTAACTGACTTACAAGACCCTTCAGGATGTGGCCCCTGTTCACTTCTTCTCAGCCTTATTTTCCCCCATAACTGTACTCTCCAGCCAACCTGAACTATTTTTACTTAAAATTTGCCAAACTCTTGCCTCAGGGCTTTTTGCGTGCTATTCTCATTCTTCCCCTCCCATTCATCTGGCTAATTCTGCCTCACCCTTCAGGTCTCAATTTAGACAAGTTTCCTTTGGGAAGCCATGCCAGTTATGTGCCTCTCCTGCTGGCTCTCCTTGGGTACCTTATCTACTTCCTCTATAATAGCACTTATCACACAATATTGTAATTATCTGTTTATTGTTTTATTGTTATATGCCATACCTTATTATTTGACACATAGGAGACCCTCAATAAATATTTTTGAATTAATGTATTAAGTAGCTTATGATAGGTCAGGTCCCAGGGTAAGCTTTATGTACGTACATTATCTCCTTTTCTCCTCACAATAACGCTGGACATAGGTACTATTATAATACACATTTTCTATGTGAGGAAATCAAGTCTCAGAAATATAAACCAACTTGGTCCAAATCATATAGCTCTGAAGCAACAGGTACAGGATTCAAATACAAGTCTGTCTGATCCTGAAACCTGTGCTCTCAACCATTTAGATTACTACTACTTCAATCTATTATAATTCAGGAAACAACTATTCTCTCTTTCCTGCACTGAGAGCTAGCCTGCCCCAGGCACTTGCTCTCTCTCAGTCCCCTTGCAAGAAGACCACTCATTCTTTCATTTCCTGTTGTGCACAAGGCCTGGAGGCTTGGCAGCATTCTTGTGGCATCCCACAGCTTCTCCCAGCCCAGGATTGTACAAGAAGCCCAGTTAAATTTGAATTTTAGGTAAACAACAAATTATTATTATTTTTGTTATAAGTGTGTCCCAAAGCAATATTTGAAACATATGAATATACATTTTTTTTGGTTTATTTGAAATTCTAATTTAACTGTGTGTCCTGTATCTTATCTGGCAACCCTGCACCATTGCCCTTCCACCTTCTTTGAAAGCCCCTCAATTTTCAAACCATCCTGCTCACTGTCATCTGTTCATTCATTCATTCATTCAACACATATGGTACTGAAAAGCCAGTTACTAAGTGATGTCCTGTGATACAACATATTCCCTACAGGGAATACAGAGAAATCATTTCCTTATAAGTATCTACTCCTCTTAATATCTTTATACATACTATCTGAGCACATAAACATTCTCTAGCCTTCCATACCTTTAAAATAATTGTCAATTCTATTCTCCTTTCTCAGAATCACCCAATTTTTCCCCCTACTCAGCCAAGATTCTTAAAAGAATACGTTTCCATTTCCTCACCTTCCATTCATTTGAAAGATAGGATGAAGAATAGTGATTAAGAGATGGATTTTGTTATCAGACATACCTGGGTTTACGTCCAAACTGACTCTTGCTATTAGTAACCCAAAGTGCTTGATCTATTTAAGCATCAATTTCCTTGCCTGAAGAATAAAGAGATAAGTGGGACTGTCTCACTTTAGAGCAGGGATGTCCAAACTTTTTTCAACGTTTTTTACCAAGGGCCGTATGCGGTAAAATACACAAACAGCCGGGCCACTCACTCGAGGTGAAGTATGTATTGCCTCACCTGGTTTATTTAAGTAAACTAAATATATTTTTGGAATTTGCTGCGGGTCAGTTCAAAATGGATTGTGGGCCGCAGTTGGCTCATGGGCCGTAGTTTCGACACCCCTGCTTTAGAGGGTTGCTGAGAGGATTAAATTAGGTCATTCATACAAAACACTTAGCACATACCTGGCACGTAATAAGCTTTCAAAAAACATTGGTATTACCCACTAATATCTATAGTCTGCCTAGTACTCTACTCAAACTGCTCTGGCCAAGGTTAGCAATGTCCTTGTAGTTGCCACACCCGAGGATAGTTTTCAGTCCTCATCTTACTGGACTCCTGTGACTTTTTTTTTTTTTTTTTTATAGCTGTTTGTTGGCTCCACAACATTTCTTTTCTTTTTTTTTTAAATTTGGGGGTGGGGAACAGGACTTTATTGGGGAACAGTGTGTACTTCCAGGACTTTTTCCAAGTCAAGTTGTTGTCCGATGGTGGACTCCTGTGACTCTTGACACTTCTACCTTACAGTTCTCTTTCCCTTTGGCTGCTGGATGCCCACTTTCTCCTTATTATCTTCAGCCTGTCTCTTCCTTCTTGGCCACCTTTGCCACATCCTGTTCCTGTGCCAGACTCCCCCATGTGCTCTTCCTTGAGTTTATCCTTTCTCCTCCTACCTCAGTTCCACCCACCTTTCTGGAAGATCATATCTACTCCTATCATTTGAACTGTCATCTCTCTGAAGGAGATATCTTTCCTATCTTCGCTTCTGACCTCTAACTTGACCACCAGTCCCATATCTCCAGGTGGATGCCTGCAGTAGACTGAATGTTCATGTTCCCTCTGAATTCGTATGTTGAAACTTTACTCCCAATGTGGTGATATTTAGAGGTAGGGCCTTTGGGGAGGTAGAGCCCTCATGAATGGGATTAATGCCCTTATAAGAAGATGCCAGGGGACTCAGATAACTCTCTTTTCTGCTATGTGTGGATACAATGAGAAATCAACCATCTGCAACCCAAAAAAGGGCCCTCACCAGCACCTGACCATGCTGTCACCCTGATCTTAGATTTCTAGTCTCCAGAAATATGAGAAATAAATTTCTGTTGTTGATGAGCCCCCATCTCTGGTATTTTGTTACAGCAACCTGCACTGATTGAGACACTGCCCAAGAGGCATCTCCCCACCCCCACCTCTGGTAACCACAAATCTGATTTCTCTTTCTATGAGTTTGGTACCCAGTTAATGTTTATTAAACTGACTGACATTCTGTTTAGGTGAGGCATGAAGAAGAGAGGGAGAGAGGATATTAAGAGAGAGGGGAGGTAGAAGTTAAGGTTGGAGAGGTTGGGAGAAGGTACCTTGTATGCCAATCTATGAAGCTTGGATTATATCCTATGGAAAACTGGAATCAGCAGGATCATCAAACTGGGGAGTGATATGAACAAATTTGTTTTAAGAAGCCATTTCTAAAAGCAGTGTGAATGGGGATAAGACTGGTATATGAAAGAACATTTTGAGGGCTGTTGCAAGAATTCAGGGAATAGATAAAAGAATATGTACATCAAGAAAATGACAGTGAGTATAGACAAAAGAGCTAAGTTGTAAGTAATATTTATGAAATAGTTGATCCATTTAATTCAGAATGGTAAGATAACGATTGGAATCAAGGCTAAGACCTTTTTGGTTTCTGGCTTAGATGCCTGGTGATACCGTTAACCAGGATACACAATACAGGAAGGGCCAAGGGGTTAGGGGTTGGACAGTGTCGGAATGAAGGGCTAATGAGACAGCTGGAATAGATGTACATAGTCACTAGATGGGGACACAGGCCTGAGGGCTATGCAACTTGGTGGCTGTCAACACACTCATGGCTGGTGACCCCATGACTATGGGTAAGACAATCTTCAAAGGAAGAAAGAGAACCAGGAAAAATGGAATCCTGGGGGCCAAGGAAGGAAAATATGGAGAAATAGTGAGTACTTAACATATCAAATGCTGAATAGTAACATGTTCTAATGTGTATTTTATAAAATCCCTTAGGGTATTTGGTGGTATTCTACTGGGAATGTGAGAAAACAAAGAGGGCTAAGGGCAATCAAGTTTGGACAATACTGCACTAAACAAATTTGAACAAATTGGTGTAGAATTTTACATGTAATATATTCATGTTGTAAATTTCCCAGACGGAAACATATTCATTCATTCATTTCAACAAATATTAAATATCTCTTTAAGTGTTGGAATTAATGGGACTATTCAGTAATAAAACACAGAGCTGCTACCCTCAAGAACTTAAATTTCTCAGGAAAGTCAAACATTAACTACTTAAACAAATTAACTAACTGCAATTGTGCTAAATGCTAGAGTTGAAGCACAGGCTACTACAAAAGTGTCTAATGGGAGAAACATGAACACAGTTTTTCACCAGACCAGCTCAAGGGACTTGTGTTCTGCAGAACAATGTTAAAGAAGTGTGGCTGTGGAAAGATCAAGTAGGCTGAGAACTGGAGCATATGTCCTTGGGTTTAACAATAAAGAGGTCATTGATGATACTAGTGAGAGCAGTTTCACAGAGTTGGAGTTGATGAAGTCTAGACAGACAGTCTACTCTTTGGTAGTGTAAAGGAAGAAGAAACAGGGCAGCAGGTGAAGGGGGAAGACAAAGTTTAGGGAAGGCTGTCTTTCATCTGGGGAGTCTCATACCTATTTTCAAGTTAAAAGGAAGGAATCAGAAGAGCTTGACAGTTTGCAATTAAGGACAGTGAGGGTGCTCATTCATGTATTCACTTGTAAATGTTTGTTTGGTATATTCTTTGCTTCAGGGACTGTACTAGGCACTTACAATACAGTGGGGAACACAATATATAGTCTCCTAAAGCTTATATTCTAACAAGGAAGACAAACAATAAAGACGTCAGCAAATGAAGAAATAAAATAATTAGACCTATGATAAGGATTATGAAGAAAATAAACCAGATCCTGTGATAGAGGACAGGGTGTTTGTGTGGTTGTGGTTGGGGGGAGGGAGGAGTCTTAAAGAATGACATTTACTTGGAGAGTGAAGAATAAGAAGGAGACACGTGTGTAAGGAGCGGGGAGGAGTGCTTCAGATCGAGTAAGTACCAAGTCCTGAGGTGGGAAAGAGTTTAGCTGATCCAAGAATGTCCAAGGGCCACTGTGGCTGGAGCAGAATGAGCGACTAGGAGAGTGGCATGAGCTAAAAGTAGGAGGGGTTGGTAGGGCTCAGATCATGTAGGTCCTTGTACTGTATTCTCCATAGGTGAGATAGTTGGATTTGCACCTTCAGCATCTAGCATGATATCCTGACCCTAGTCAGGGCATTTTATGCTCATCCAAAAATGTCATTGAGAACATAGCTCCCCAAAAGTCTCAATTTCCCCCAAGTAATTATTATTCGATTATTCATTCAACAACATTTAATAAGCATTTATTGTGTCATTCATAGAATAAATGAATGAATGAAAAAGCAAAGAATTATAGCTTGGGCCGGACCGGTGGCTCAGGCAGTTGTAGCTCCGTGCTCCTGACACCGAAGGCTGCTGCTTCGATTCCCACATGGGCCAGGGGCTCTCAACCACGAGGTTGCCGGTTGGACTCCCGCAAGGGATGGTGGGCGGTGCCCTCCGCAACTAAGATTGAAAGGACAACAACCTGACTTAGAAAAAGACCTGGACGTACACATTGTTCCCCAATAAAGTCCCGTTCCCCTAACTCAATTAAATCTTAAAAATTAATTATAAAAAGCCACTATTAATAATTAATAATTAATAATTACTGTGCGGGTAGCCGGCTAGCTCAGTTAGTTAGAGCGTGGTGCTAATATCACCAAGGTTGTTGGTTTGATCTCCACATGGGGCACTGTCAGCTGTGCCCTCCTTAAAAAAAAAAAAGTGATGAAAGGTGGTACTGGCAAAATAAATTTCAGTGTTGACTGCCTTGTGTCACATATAAAATCAGCCAAAGACGTAGTACAAAAAAATTAAATTTAAAATAAAATAATAATTACTGTGGAAAAACCCAGACATAAACGCAGACTTTTCTGAACAAATCAGGTTGTATCATCTTAGCAATAAAAGAGTTTGAAGTGCTGGGGAGCACAAAGGAGCAGTTGGGGTGAATCAGAGAAGCCCAGTGGTAGAAGTGGATTTGAGTTGGACTTGCTGCTTGGGAGGACAGGGATGATAAACATGTGAACAAAATAATTTCAGATAGCTTAATGGGTTAAACAGTGGGGAAGGGGACTACTTAAAAAGCATGGTCGGTGGAAGGCATCCCAGAGGAGGTAACATTTAAACTGAAAATTGAATGATGAGAAGGATCAAATTCAAAGAGAAAAAGAAAACCACAATAGTCTTATCTCAGTAGTGATCTGAAAGTTAGTAGGCCCAACCTCCTACTGATGGGGTTTGGGGTGAGCAGATTCCAGGAGCTTCCTCCTCTTTCTAAAGAGAGATGAGGGGATTTCAACATTATTCTGTAGGTAATGGAAAATCATTAAAGACTCTTGAGCAGGATAGTGATGTGACTGGAAAAATTATGATGGCGCTAGTGTACAGGGTAGGTTAGAGAGGGGAAGAGGCAGGAAGTCCAGGAAGATACTGAAATAGTCCAAGCAAATAAAATAACTCCTGGATTGGGACAGAGGCAGTAATAATGGTGAAGCAGAGATGGAAGTGATATGCCGGAGCAAGAATGAACAGGACTTTGCAACTGCTGTCACCTAGTACTATTGCTCCTGTCCCTGGAAAGCTCTCAGTAAATGCTAGTTCCTCCCTCCTCTCTCACTTAGCAGGTAATGGGAGTGGGGGAAGATTGTTTTTGCTTGCTATTTAGAAAGGAGAAAAACTTGGGCATGAATCTAGGTTAAGAGGAAGAACCAGCTGAGAGGGACATATTAAAATGTAAGGGAAAGAGGGTAAACCTATAGAATATTTTATTTAAAAAGGGATAGATGTAAGGAAGTGTGATATGTCATTCTCCAAGACAGGAACAAAAGGTTTGAAATGCTGCTGTGGGAAACAGTTGTCCTTTAAGAACAGTGGTTCTCTTCCTTGGCTGCACATCGGGATCTTCTTGGGAGCCTTAAAACAAAAAATGATGCCGGACCTCTAGCCCCAAGGATTCTGATTTAGTTTCTCTAGGATGGGGCTCAGGCACCAGTGTTTTAGAAAGTGCCTGTGCTGGCGTTAATGAGCAGCGTGATTGAGAATTACCAGTAAAAGGCTTGCAGACACAAAAAAGGACTCAGCTGAGGTGTGCGGGTAGGAATTTGTTGCTGAGCCAATCAGCCTGGTTACACGGCTATCTTATAACCAACATTCCTGGAGCAGAAGCTGTGAAATTAGAGTGTGGCACTTGTTTGTGAGGTTGGTAAGGCACTAAGCTAAAACAGTAAGAGACATAGAGGCTGGGGGAAAAGAATTGGCCAACCACAGGCTCTAATCTGATAGAATAAGGAGAGGTTCGGACAAGTCAATAAAATAATAATAATAGCAACACCCAGTAAATTTTTTTGAGTGCTACTTACCAATCACCAAAATATGTGATTTATACAAATTCCATTTTTACAATAGCTCTAGGTCCTATTAGTTACATTTTATAAATGCAGAAATTGAAGCTCAAGAGGTTAAGAAAGCTTCCTAAATTTATGGAATTAATAAGTGACAGAACTGGGATTTGAAATGAGATTTGAGTAACTCTAGGACCTGAGCTCTGTTTGGGCAAGAGCAAGGGAGTGGGAAGGTGGGAGGATAAGAGCTTGTGGGAATTGGCTGGGTTTAAAGGAAATAAGAGGGTTTCTAAGGGAAATAATGGAAGGTGAGGGAATGGGGTCCTATTCAGGAGACCAGAGTAGCAAATGTATTGGATGAAGAGTGGGAAATCAGATTGGGTAGGACATTGACAGTCCCAATCTATCCATGTCATCAAAAGAAATTGGGAGCCACTAAAGGTTTATTTAGGGGATAGTTGACATGATAAAGAGTAATCTTTAAAATTCATCAAGCAGATGAAGAGCTAGGAAGTTCACTGAGGAGACCTCTGCACTGTAATACTTTTTCGCCCCTTTGTTCCCTGTTTTGTCCTGGTAGCCACTTAATCTAAATATGGCACTCAGGCCTGAAGAGATTGCCTACTCTTTAGCTATAAACTGCCTCTCCAGAGGTCATAGCTAAGATCACAGTTTTATTTTCATGGACCAATAAAAAGGCTCTGCGAATTGCCTAGTGGCAGGAAACCAGAGCTAGACACTTTTTCACAATTGTTGCTATCCCTGTAGAGGTTATTTAGAAATATAATCTTGTAGGGAATCCTAATGCACAGTTGATGGGATGCAAATTGGTGCAGCCACTATGGAAAACAGTATGGAGGTTCCTCAAAATATTACAAATAGAACTACCTCATGACCCAGCAATGCCACTTTTGGGTATTTATTTGAAGAAATCCAAAACACTAATTTGAAAAGATATATGCACCCCTATGTTAATTGTAGCATTATTTACAATTGCCAAGATATGGAAGCAACCTAAGTGCCCATCAATAGACGACTGGCTAAAGAAATTGTGGTACATATATACAGTGGAATATTACTCAGCCATAAAAATGAATGAAATCTTACCATTTGTGACAACATAGACAGACCTGGAAGGTATTATGCCGAGTGAAATAAGTCAGACAGAGACAGACAAACACCATATGATCTAATTTACATATGGAATCTAAAGTACAAAATAAATGAACAAACA
The DNA here is from genome assembly GCF_004115265.2 of Rhinolophus ferrumequinum. NCBI lineage: Eukaryota > Metazoa > Chordata > Mammalia > Chiroptera > Rhinolophidae > Rhinolophus > Rhinolophus ferrumequinum. The sequence continues at coordinate 88,102,027 of NC_046294.1, read as the reverse complement.
AAACAGAAACAGACTCATAGATGCAGGGAACAAGCTGATGGCTGCCAGATGGGAGGGAGGTTGGGGACGGGGGGAGGATGAAGGGATTAAGAAGCACAATTGGTGGTTACAAAACAGTCATGGGGATGTGAAGTACGGCACAGGAAATAGAGTCAATAATATTGTAATAAGTACATATAGTTTGAGGTGGGTATTAATTGGGGGGATCATTTTGTAAATTATATAAATACCTAACCAGCACCGTGATGATGTACACCTAAAAATACACCTATAAATAATATTGAATGTCACCTGTAATTGAAAAATTAAAAGAATGGAGGATTGACAACCATGGCAGTCATGGGTTGGTGGTGTGGATGCGGCTGGGTGTGTGGGGTGTGAGGGCCATGCAAGCCTGAAGCTTCAACTCCAAATGGTCAGAGAATCTCAACTCCAACATGGGGTCAGTCTGGGAGGCTGCTAGGGCCTTTGGAAAAAAAGCCGGCTGAAGAGTAATGATACTTCCGAGCGCGGATTAGAGAGCAACTGGCAGCCTTGAAGAAATACCATGAAGATAAGATCACTCATCATAGAAAGGAGATTGAGCGTCTGCAGAAAGAAATTGAGTGGCACAAGCAGGCCTTCAATAAACTATAACAGAATGGTGATTGCTGTGCAGGGCAGCCTGCGTGGTCTCAGCTCCCGCTCCCCACATAAGAACGCAGGATGTGGTGAGGCCAAAAAGGAACACCCACGGAGCCATAGGTAGGGGAGTCATATCGCTATAGTCTCACTGGAGGCTGGATTCACACGACGCATGACCTGCTGTCTGCTTTTCTGCCAACCGACCGACTCCCCTCGACTTGACTTGACTCCCCAACGCAGCCATGTATATCAGTGGCCAATGGCTCAACGGTTACAGCTGACGGCCAACTAGCCACAGCTGATGGCCATCTACTACCCGAGCCAGACCCTTTCCACGTGAGGCTGGGAGCCTGGAAACTGCTCTCCGGGGCTTTGTCCCCACACTCCACCCCTACAGGGTCTCGCCTCACAATCTACGTGACAAGCGTCTTCCGCGAGGGTCCTTGTGCCACATTAACCTACAGGCACCTACGGACGAACAGAAACAGTAGTCTTCGGAACCAACAGTGGCAAATCCCTTCCAACTGGGAGGATACATGCTAGCTTTTTGTCCTGGGAAAGGAGGGTCGCTGCCACTGGCACCTTTCCCGGTTTGTGGTACCAGACCTTTATGGCAGTGCTTGGGGTTCCTTGCGTAGTTTCAACATGTAACAGAAGAGGGGACCCCATAATAAGCCATAGTGAGAGCACATAGGTTCCGCGCAAAATCATCCCAGTATCGGGACCTCCATATACTACAGTCACTTGCGGTGGCCACTCAGCCACCACCCCTGGAGTCACTCGCAAATCATGAGTCAAACCGGCCCCCCATGGGGCTATCAGGCCCAACCATCGACAGTGGGGGCTTTTGACCTGCCAGGGTCAAGTCCATTGCTGCCGTTCCCCTGTTTTCAAGCATGTGGGTGCTGGCAGCAAAATGTTTCCATTTCTGCCATAGCCTGGCCTTAACAGAGTCTCACTTGTGGTAACCTGTAATTGAATGGGAGCGGCTGTTCGATGTAGCAGAGCTTCTACTGGTGCCGGCCCTCAGACGCCAGGCCCAGTCATGCATCGTGGGAGGGTGTTTTGACATCCGGAGGCCTTGCTTCAAAAGGCCATTGTAGCGTTCAGTCATGCCAGCTGCTTGTGGGTTATACGGGGTATGAAACAACCATTGCACGCCCATCTTGGCAGCCCAGCGCTACACTTCTTGCCCCGTAAAATGAGTACCCCTGTCACTTTCAATGACTTGGGGGCGCCCATAGAGGGCGCACAGCCGTGTAAGAGCGACCACTGTATGCTGCTGATCTGCAGCTGGACACGGCCAAGCAAACATCAATCCCGTAGCAGTGTCCACTGCTGTAAATGCGTATATCGCATTGCGGGCCTTAGGCAGGGGTTCAACGTAATCCACTTGCCAGCGAGTGAGGGGCACCCTCCCTCGTGTAATCTGCTGTGTCTCCCAGGGGAGCCTCCGCATTTCGGGGCTGTTCTGGGCACAGATGACACAATCATAGCAGGCATCTGCTATCTCCTGCCATTTCAAAGGCAGACCTCAGCGTCTGCTCACCTGCCACATGGTTCGGCTTCCGGCGTGCTGCAATTTCCTATGCAGCCAATGGGCCACATCAGTGGCAGGGGCCCGTTCTAACCATCGGACCCGTGCTAGGGCATCTGCTTCATCATTACCTGGGGACACTAAGGGGGAGTGACCTGTGACATGCATTAGGGTCACCTCCTTTCTCTGCCCTAGATCCCAGAAGTCCTGGCACATGGCTTGACCCCACAGTGGATGGTGTCCTACCAACCAGTTTTGGTGTTTCCACGTAGGGAGCCACAACGTCAGGCCCCGGAACACCGCCCAGCTGTCAGTACAAATAACTAGGGGCCTGGACTCGTGGCTGATTATCATCCACACAGCCCGTAGCTCAGCCCACTGGCTACTCTGACCCGTCCCAGTATCAAACCAAATGGTGTCTGCTTTGGGCTGCACACCAATAGCCGTCCAAACGGCTGCAGCTCCTCGGCTAGAACCATCGGTGAACCAGGCATCCTCAGGTACTGGGGGCTGTCCTTCTTTGTAGGGCGAGGGCTCCAAGTCCTCCCCTCTAGGCAGAGCGCTTGGCTCAGCCTGGGCTACAGGCTCCACAGGCCCCAGGACCTGTTGTAGCTCTGTGCTCAAAGGGCTTGAACTAAGGGTGCTACGTTGCTCCAAGTGGGCACCCCACTTGGCGAGAGTGGTGGTCTGTGCCACCCCCGTTTTGGGTCCCTGGGTCCACGTATGGACCCACCCCTAGATGGGATATGTTGTTCGAACCAACACCCGTGCCATTCCTGTGATGGCTTCTGTGGCCACTAGGGCTCAGTACACAGCAGCCAGCTGTTTCTCTATTAGAGAATAGCGGACCTCTGCTCCTTTCCATAATTGGGACCAAAATCCCACTGGCAACCGGAGACGCTCCTGCTGTTGCCAGAGGCCCCATCCGTACCCCTCTTGGGTTACATGAACATCAAGTTCAAATGGGCAGCTGGGGTCCACTACTTGCAAAGCCTGTGCCTGCTGCACTGCCCGTTTTGTGGCAACAAAGACTTGCTCTATAGCCTCTGTCCAATCCCATGAGGCCCCCTTTTTTATCATGTTATACAAGGGCCTTGCCATTTGTGCTAAATGGGGTACAAACGCCCGCCAATATCCTAGCAGACCCAAATATGTCTGCAGTTGGGAGACCTTGGTCAGCCGGGGAAAAGCTCGTATTTTGTCAATAATCGCCTCAGGTATGACCTTTGTCTTACCTGACCACACAACACCCAAAAACTTGACGGATAAGCTAGGGCCTTGGATCTTTTCCTCATTCACCACCCAGCCACGTGACTTCAGGTGGTGGAGAAGAGAGGGAGCTGCTTGCTCTAAATCTGAAAAAGAATCTGATGTTAATAAAATATCATCGACATAGTGAAACAGGGCCACAGAGGATGGACGATCCCACTGTGCCAAACCCTGGGCCACGAGCCCGTGGCAGATAGTGGGGCTGTGCAAGTATCCTTGCGGAAGGACTTGAAAAGTCCACTGCCGCCCGTCCCAAGTAAAAGCAAACTGCTCTTGGCACTCGGGTGAAATGTCAATGGAGAAAAAAGCATTGGCCAAGTCCACTACATAATGATACGTTCCCAGGCGGACAGTCAGACAATCCATCAAATCATGAATTGAAGGCACTGCGGCGTGCAAAGGTGGCGTCACCTTATTTAACACCCAATAGTCCACAGTCATTCACCAGGTCCCATCTGGCTTCTTGACCGGCCATACTGGGGAGTTAAAGGGACTGTGCGTCGGACTCACAATATGCGCCTTCTCCAATTCCAATATTGTACCACCAATCTCCTCCTGTCCTCCTGACAGGCGGTACTGTCCCACTGTAATCACACACTGGGGCTACGGCAACACTTGAGGAGGGTGGTGAGCATGCCCGCGTGTCACTGCTTTCACCACCCGGATCCGGAGATGGAACTCTCCTACCGACGTCTGTAAGCTGAGGCCATGTAGCAAGTCCACACCTAGAATATACTCTGGAACGGGGAGACATAAACCTTGTAGGTACGAGGGGGAAGCCTTCCTATACCCAGTGGTAAGGAAACAGCTTTCACAGTCACAGTCTTTCCCCCGTAGCCATCAATGCAGATTGCTGGTCCGGGGAACAGTTCTGGGTTCCCATAAACAAGACTGCAGTCTGTGCCAGTGTCAACTAGGGCCAAAACCCTCTGCACATTAGAAGGGGACCAATGCATGGACAGTTCCACGTTGGGCCTCCGGTCCCTGCTCTTCCCCTCTGATTGGGTACCTTGGCCCCACCTCTAATCAAGCTGAAAGGAGTCGGCCTCAAGTGGCCGCATGAAGTCCTGAAGGGACATGGGTCACACTTTCCCAGACTTCTCCTTTAGGCTTTGCCAGAATTGCTGCTCTGGACACAACTGTTTCCAAAGTTCCAACAACAGTGCATTGGGTTGTTGGTCTATTTTCTCCCGATCGACCCCTGCTGCCACGAGATCACACCACATCTGTGCGCGTGTTACTCTCTGAGTCCCGCGACCTCGCCCCTTTACTTTTGATTTGGGCTTCCAGGTCTCAACTGCGTGGACCTCCTGTCTTAACTTCCTTCGCCTCCAGCTTTCAACATCCCCTAGGGTGGCCATGGCAGTTGTAACTTCATGGATCCGTCACTCCACATATGGCGTAAGAATGGTGACCAAGGATCCAAAAGAACTCACAGGTGCAGTATCCAAAACCAGATCTCTCATGCTGGCTGTAAAATGCTCGTCATCCAGCCTCTGCATGTTAGGGTTCAAAATAACATGTCTCATAGCTATTTCATGGATGATTTGAGTAAGTTCCATATATGACTGCCATTGACTCACAGTGTCTGGCAGCTTGCCAGCCTGTCCCCATACTGTGCGTACTGCAGCAGTGAGGCACTCCATTAGAGAGTGGTTGCCCAATGGTTTTGAGCCAACCTATGGCAGTTCTGTAACCTTTGTCGCAGGGACAGATGCACTGTCACGAAGGCTAGCTTTTCCATCTTGCCTGGGGAGCAGAGAATGTTGTCTGCTCCCTCTTCCCATAAATGTAGTAGCCAAGCCGAGACTGGCTCTCCAGGGCGCTGTCGGTACCGCCTCCCCAGCTCCTGCAACTCAGTGGGAGTGTAAGGGGTGTAGGTTGTGAACTCAGTCACAGCTGGGTTGCCTGCAGCAACGTCCTGGGTGCCCAAAGGTTGCTCCTGCTTTACCTTTTGTTTCAAGATTGGCAGGGTTTGGGGTTGAGAGCTACATTGTCTCTACTCCTCCACTTCCTCTGCCTCTGCCTCAGAGTCTCCACTGTGGGGCCCCTCTTCTAACAGGCGGACCAGGCTTCCAGTGCCTCCAACCGGGACACCTGGTCCGGCACCTGGGCCATTTCATTAAGCGCATTTTCCGTGTTGAGACTCAAGGCAGTGAGGAACATCCAGCCCACGCGGCCGGCTGTAGCCTTCGCCTCCTCCGGCAACCGCTCAGCCAGAGCCTGCAGGGCCCTCTCCACGCTGGCCGGAGAGTCGTCCATGGCCTCCCACCCGTCCTTGGGGGTCCAACTCCTGAGAACAGTGGCCACCGGACACCACACACTGTGTGGGGGCCACCCGCCCTCCTGCCCAGAGTCAGACTCCATTCCTACCTGGCCGGAATCTTGCTCACCTGCCAGGTGTCTCAGTGGGTGGAGGCCTCCGTGTAAGATGTCCACAACCCTCGGAGCCTAAGGCCGCAGCACACCACCAAAATGAAGGCAACACCATCCACGGCCAAGAGGGTGGTGTGCCAGCTGGAGGCCTGAGTCTCCCAGGCAGACCGCGCCTCCCGTTCCTGGTGTGGCTCCTCGTGGGCCTCCCGAAGCTGGGCTCTCACATGCACAAACCGCTCCACCATGCTTCCGCAGGTTTTGGCTGGCACCACACCCTGCTTACGAAACTGAGCTTTTATACGTATAAACTGCTCCAGGACATTCCGGAGAGGTTCGGCCGACACCACACCCTGCTCGCTACGCCATTTATCGTGCGGGGCGGCCTGCGGGGTCTCTGCTCCCGCTCCCCACATAAGAACGCAGGATGTGGTGAGGCCAAAGAGGAACACCCGCAGAGCCATAGGTAGGGGTCATACCACTATGGTCTCACTGGAGGCTGGATTCACACGACGTGCGACCTGCTGTCTGCTTTTCTGCCAACCGACCGACTCCCCTCAACTCGACTCCCCAACGCAGCCCGCGGCAGTTATATCAGTGGCCAATGGCTCAACGGTTACAGCTGACGGCCAACTAGCCACAGCTGATGGCCATCTATTACCCGAGCCAGCACCTTTCCACGTGAGGCTGGGAGCCTGGAAACTGCTCTCTGGGGCTCTGTCCCCACAGTGATGCACACAGTTCCCCAATATAATGGCTACATATCATTGCCCACTTCTATGGAGACAGAGTTCTAATATCATTAATGTCTATCATTAATGCTGCCAACAGATTATAATAAATTGTCATCATTGGGGAAAAAAGATGGGGAAGGTGAACGGGAATAAGAGGTTCAAATTTCCAGTTATAAAATAAATAAGTCATGGGGATATAGTGCACAGCATCGGGAATGTTGTCAATAATATTGCGATAGCGTTGACTGTGTCAGATGGTTGCGGACTTACCATGGTGATCTCTTCTTTAGGTATATAAATGTTGAATAACTGGTGTACACCGAAACTAATATAATATTGTAGGTTAACTCTATTTTAACAAAAATCTTTAAAGAAAAGAAATACACTCTTGTTACAAGGTCCTGCATACAAAGGAGGCATGGAACACATATCAACTCTATGACAATTCCACAAGATTGCCATGGACCCCCATCAATGTTACTCGTCAGCAACTGCCCCTGAACAAACACAGAAAGTACCCAGGGGACCAAGGCATTGTACTTGGGGACAGCGTCAGTTCTTCCTTGATCTGAGCAGACCATATTAAATTTATACCTGAAGAACTAGTGTCCAGATTTCGGTATCTTCTCAGCTGCATATTATTTTCAGATTAATGAATCAGTTACAATTGCTGGTGGACAGTAATTTTAGGAAAACTGAATAGGCAAAATGAATAGTTACAATCCTCTGGGTGAGGACCAGAACGTAAACAATGCTGGGAGCCGATGAGGCAGAAAGATACCTGGTGAACTGAACTAGCTGGTTATGGTGCCCTGGGAATAGGGAAATATCTGTCCGAAGGAATATAAATTCTGCAAACTAAACCTGGCAGTTTGGAGAAAATGTTTTTAACCCACCCATTCCCCTTCTTGTTTGTAATATTGCTTTCCTACTTTTCGACTTGAGTTTACTCGAGAAGTGGAACATTTATTCCAACAAAATGTGCCCGGTGAGGTGTCTCAGTGATTAAAGACATCTGCTTATTAGTATATATTAACTCCAGTGTAGTACTTGCACTTCTCTGAGGATATCTTTACTCAGCCCTCAGTCGGCTGATGCTGCATTTTCTTCAGGTGTATAATTTGAAGAGGCAATTTTTACCTGCGATGAAGTCCAAAAAAAAATGATACTTAGCTTCTTGGGTTCATTAGCCTTTAGTCTTGGTTAGTGACTACCCGATGTTGCTAGAGCATATTTGGAAAATAATTTTATCTGTTGAAACTTCTTTTGGAAATCAGAATGTTATACTGCAAATCATGGAAGAGGAAAAATGTTGTACTATAAAGCTTAGCCAGATGTGATATAATCATTTTATTGAGGATATGGTATGAGCAAATTTTTTTCCTTAAGTAATGAACACATTTGCTTGTAGTTTGAGTTAAACAAGTTATTACATTTCCTTAAAAAATATACAGAAAGTTAAAAGTGTGAAATCCATTTTAGCATGACAAAATCATTTAGATTTTAAGATAGTATCACAGATGTAAATATATCCAAGTTCAAATTACTTGGAATTCTAGATTCTAAATATTTTAAATTGAAGTTAAAATGAAATCAAGTGTAAATTTACCTGTGATTTTTTTTTCTTTTGGTTATTTTTAGGATGTGAGACTGGCAAACAATGTTTGCTGGGAGGATCCATTATTGTGATTGAATTCCAAGTAGCATTTTTCAGTCACATTTCACTCTTACAAAAAAAAAAAAAGAAAAAAGAAAAAAAGAATCCTGTTGTGTTTTAAACAGAAATACTGAAAACTTCAATTCTATTTGTGAATGTTTTTCTTTTTAAAAGTATCTTTCCTACGGACAGATTCTCTAGAAGCCAGCCAACAATCCAGGCCTAACACTTTAGCTAACAGTTCAAAATCCAAAAAGTAGTGTAGAAGGGAAGAGTGACTAACAACAAAATGAAAATGGTCAATACATCTCAGGAAGCACTTTATTACAATAAGTAGGTGACTTCACTGGGAATAGCACACTCTACAGAAACAATATTTACCACAGATCACCCAAACTATTATACTGAATATTAACTAAAAGATTTATGCAGTGTTTTTAAAATACACATTTTGTATATGTAAGGATACTGTGTACATTATCAAATAATTCATCTATATTTCTTAAGTGTCATATTCTCTGATTCTTGTTAATCTGTGTGAACTAGGGACAAAAAAGTCATTGAGATAGTTGGATTAGACCCCAATCAACTACTAAAATTGAACCCAGAAGATCCAAGCTTTCATAGCTTAATTTTATGCCGTCTATGCTTCTCACAAGAGCAGTAAAAAAAAAAAAGGCTGACATAAATAAGTTATAAGAATATCTGATCTTATAAGAACATTACACAGAATCTTTAAAAGTTTTAGCCCTGGCAGGATTCCTAGGTGAGAATGGGCAGCTATTTCATATTTTACTTTTAGTTGCCCCCTCAGTTTTTTTTGGTCAGGACTTCAACCAGGCCCCTTTGGAAGTTAACAGTTTATTTATGCATGCAAACCCTTTTCCTTTGCCGGGTCTCATTTCTTAGTGCTCTAGGGAGAGATCCCACCAGGCAGTGAGTAGCCTGATTTTAAATTCTTAGGCTCCTCTCCCTCCCACTCACTTCTTGCCCTCCTCCCCTTCACATTCCTGCAACTTGGAAAGACAGGAAAACAAGACTTCACACTTTAACATTTTAAAGGAGCCAACCACTAGCCAGCCACCTCTCTCTAGGATGGACACAAGGTGTACGGTTATTCCCTTACACGAGTGGGTATTTTAAAATCTGGTTGGGAGATGACATGCTACAACTTTAGAATTTAAAAAATTGTAGGGGGAGTCTTTTTAAACTCAAAAATAACCTCACATTTCTCTACCACCTTTCCATTGGCAGTGTGGAAATAAACAAAGACCAACAGGTAAGAACAGTTTGCTATAGCAAAGAACCCAGCCACCTACACTGAGTTTCGTGGACACTCAGGGCAGGCAGCGAGAAAAGGGGAAAGCTGCACGTATGCTCTGATTGGAGTGTGTTGGCCTGGGGAAGCTAGAGGCCTGCTACGGTACCTAGAAGCCAAGCGTCTCGTGTGATTGGTTTGGGGAACATATTTGGCTTTCTCTGATTGGTCCCGAGTTGGAAGCAGGGGCAAAAATTGGGGAAGCTGGCAGTCAATGACTGATTCCTGCCCATTCTCGGCGGATTACTGCGGGGGCTGTTGTTTGTCTTCACCAGCTGCTTGCAGCAGAGGTTGTGGGTCGGGGTCCTGTAGTCACACACGGTCTGGCCATTGTCCTATATATTCAGTCTCTCAGCCGGGTGAGGCCCGGGTTTTTCTTTTCCCTGACAGCTTTCTAGCTTCGAATTTTTGTTTTACTTGGAACACAATTTTCCTGTTATTTTTGTTAAGGGAAACGGAGACATTAGGATATAAAAAGTATTTATAAGAATAAATACATAAATATCCTTCAGTGAGGGTCAGGCGGGAGAAAGAATCACCCTCGGCCTTCCGGTTCCCCATGTCCCTACAGAACTCTTATTTCCATTATAACCGACTCCTCAGCGGCTTTCCTTTCCTTTGCGGGAGGTCCGGCCTTCCCCGCCCCCTCTTTCTTTGAAGATAGCCTATTGGGGCCGGGAGGAAGGTCGTTGCCCTAGGACCCCATCCCCCTCCCCCCACCCCCTCCCGGCGCAGCCCCAGCGCAATTCCCCCTCGTCGTGTCCTTCAGTCCCCGCCGGGCCCCCTTCCGGCCCCCTCCCTCGAGCGCGCCGGCGTCTCACGGCCACTAGTTCTGCATGTTCCTGGACGGACGCGGCCCCTTTGGTCCTGCAGCAGCTTCCCTGGCCCGCGGGAGATGTCAGGTCAGCGCTCCCCTCCCCGATTCGCTGCCGGGAGAGGCCGTTCTCCGAACGCGTCCTGGGTCAGGAATAAGCAGATCCTCTCTGGTCACAACTCTCGATTTCCACTTTGGGGGGCGGGCGAAGGCTGGGTGGACTTCGCAGTCACCATTCCCTAGTCGTTTCTCCTCAGCTGTGGAAAAAGCAGCCCTCCTTTCCCTTCTGAGAAGAAACCGTACTTCCCCTTCAACTTTCCCTCAGTTCTGGGCCCGCTGGGTGCCCGTTGGTGTGAGAGCACCGCTCTCTATTTTCTCTTGGGAGAGGTTCCGCGGCCCCTATTCTCTTGCCGCGAAGCCGCAGAGGCCGTGACGCCCTGGCGGGCACAGCGGCGGTGGCTGAGCTCTCGCCATCTTGCGTGGAGGAGGAGTCGCGGCCGCCGCCATGCGGAGGCCGGCAGCGAGGCAGGGAGGGAGGGGGGCGGCGGGCGAGGGAGGGGGCTCAGGAGCCGAGTTAGCTCAGCCCGGGCGGTGACTTCGGCGGAGCCCTGAAAGCGGGCAGCGACGGCGGTAAGGCCGGCCGGCGGGTGGAGCGGCGGGCGCGGGCGGCTCGGGCCTCGGCCTTTACAGCAGAGCGAGGGCGGGGGCGGAGGAGGCCGCAGAGAGGGGCCGGTTGGGGGCGGGCGGAGGTTTCCGAGGAGGAAGGAGCCGCCGCCATTTTGGGAGCTTCGAGTCAACAATAAAGGACCGAGGTTGCCGAGCGGGTGTGGCCTCGGTGGTAGGACTCAGGCCCGAGCCGCGGGGAGTGGGGTGAGGTCGGGGCTGCGGGAAGCCTCTCGGCCGGCGTGGGGGACACTGAGGCGGAGGCCTAAGACCTGGCTGGACCCTGGGGAGGAAGGCAGGCGGCAGCTCTGTGGGGTGGAGGCGTCTGAATATGGGGCTGTGCGCGGCGGGGTCTGTAGAGGGAGCGGGCCAAGTACTCGGAGGAGCTTTATACCGTAGAAGACGAGGGAATGTGGGACCATGGGGGCGGCAAGGACTTACGGTGATGTTGGAGGTTATAGGGTACGAGGCGGCCCTATAGGGGGCGGCAGGGATGTGCAGTAGTGGAGGGCTCCGTTTAGAAGGGGACCAGCAGCTGCTTGATTGAAGTAAGGCCTTGTAGGTCGGTAACGAGTGGGTGATTCTGGAACCCCTCCGAGTCGTGGAGGAAAGAAAGACTTTCTGGGTTAAGGGTTTCTCTTTGGGGCCTCATAGGAGGAGTACCTTTTGTTTCCTACCCGCGGAGCTCGTTCCCTGCTCTTGTTGCGCAGATAGGATTGCAGAGCCCCAACCCGTTTGTGTTTATGGTCACAGAGAGCTGACTTGGTGTATGTGTGTGCGGTTTTTTTGGGTGGGTGGGGTGAGGCGACAGGGAGAGCAAGAAATTATTGTCCTACAATTAGGGGGTCCAAATCATTGGCTAGTTTCCTTCCCTTATTGCTTACTCCCTTTTCCACAGTCCCCTTTTCCCCTCAGAATAAAACAGGCCAACTTGCAGATCCAGCTACAGAAAATGCGCTGCCTTTGCAAACAAAGCTTTCGCCGGAGATGACGATACTGTTTTGGGTGTGAAACTGTCAGTTGCTAACTACAGTCCGGGAAGTGGTGTAATTAACTCCGTATGGGGCTCCTCCCAACTAGTCTACGTTTCGTTCGTACTATTTAAAATGCAGAAATATAATTTCAAATCTAAATGGGGAAGGGATAGAAGGAATATTTTCTCTGAGATGTAAAACTGCAGTGCAGGTTTCAGTTTAATTAAGGAGGGGAGCAATTATCAGTCACAATTTGGATCTAGGGAGACAGGAAGTGTTACATGCCTGATGGACAGTAATGATATCATTTAATCTTTAGAGGTTGCCTCCTTCATCCTCTAGTACTTTGCAAACAAGTCTTCTGGTGTGAATTACGCGATACTGTTGATCGTAATATAAACCTGTCAATACAGAATACCATTTACTGCCCTGAACTGAAATTAGGTGACTGTTAACCACTATCTGCTTAGGAGATTAATTCCATTCTGGTAGACTTCGAAATATACCTCTGTGTGTATGATGATCTGGATTTGCTTGTGAGCAAATTTATTTCCAGTTTTTTAAAAAGTAAGAGACTCAAGAAATATTTTAAACATATTGTTGGAGAAGACTTTATATATGGCACAAATTAATAAAGCTTGTGTATTTTTGGTAAGAAATGTTAAAGGAGTTAAAAAGGAGTAGGCCTTTCTTTTCTGGCCTTTGCAAATTAAGTTTTTATTTACTACATTTTAAAAGAAGAATTCAATTTGGGGAATAATTAAAAATGGAGGAGATAAACCAGTTCTTTTTTAAAACGACTTGTAATTAGTACTCTAGGTTTCTTGGGAAATTTGATTCATTACTAGTGTATTTAGCCTTTCACAGATTTTTTTTTCCCCAACACAGGCACTTTCTTTTTAGTTTTTATAATTTTTTAATACTGTTATACTTCTTGAAAAGTGTTATTGAAATGTAGCTAATAGTTTTTTAGTATTCAAATTTTATAGTAGCTAAGGAGCTTCTTGGCTGTTTTTCAAAAAGGTGATTTTGACATGTAGATGTGTCTATATCCCTGCTTCAGTTATTGTTTCAAAGGGCAAAAACTTACAGGAAAAAAGAAAATGAATTTTTCTTCATAAAGTTGAACTTCTATAGTTGAAATTCATGAGTGCACAAATGTGTTTTTTCTGAAAGCATTAAAATTAAGTCAAAAGCTCACTTTTCAAGGATTCTCAGTTGCTGTCAGAAATAGAAAAAAAATTAATGAATTATTTTGCCTTGTTCATATGTAGATTTACATTAAGTTGTGTGGTATTTCATTGAGTTGTAATGTAATGAGGTGTAATGAATCATTGACTTTTAGAGGTGTCAAAGGACTTCTAGAGAATTAGGAAACTGTAGGGAAGAGATTGCCATTTGACAACTAATGCTAATTTAATCACAGTATCTTTCTAGCTGGATTCTCTGGGTTGCTTTGAATTGACAATTTAAAATGTTTGAGATTGGTCTCATTGTGAGTTTGGTTTTTGAGGCGGTTCATCTTTGTGTTTCTCCCAGCCTGGTTAATGATTTGGTTTAAGCGCAGCTGTATTCTTAATTCTTTAATTTAAAAGGAGAGTTCTTCTAAAGGAATTCTTTAAAAGGGAAACAAGTTTTTCCAACTTTCCTGTGTTTTTGCTAACTTAACTTTTTCTTTGTTTCAGATTGAAGTGAGTGAATTCAGATACATAACTCAACCTTGTTAGAGCTTTTTTAAAAATAAAAAGTTGATTTGGTGCATGAGAGCAAGTTACTGCTGCTTACTGTTCAGAGACTTACAGGTGCTTGCCTGCATTGCAATAAAGGACTCAATATTGAGCAAGACTTATATTTATCTCTTCATTTTGGAGAGCCTAATAAACTGTTATTACAGTTTCTCTACTGACTTTCAAAGTTTTGAAGTTTGAAAGAGACATCTTTACAATTAATACAGTATGAGCACGGCCAGAACAGAGAACCCTGTTATAATGGGTCTGTCCAGTCAAAATGGTCAGCTGAGGGGCCCTGTGAAGCCCAGTGGTGGCCCCGGAGGAGGGGGCACACAGACACAGCAGCAGATGAACCAGCTGAAAAACACCAACACAATCAATAATGGCACTCAGCAGCAAGCACAGAGTATGACCACCACTATTAAGTAAGTGTTAGAATAAATAGTAAATACACTGTGGGTGGGGGACCAAGGAGATTTCTTTTGTTTACTTTGTTGTTTGTTGACTTTTGTGTATACCTTAACTATTTTGATTGCAAATAGAGGACAGATGACTGTTTTATGGCCATCAGGTATTTACAATAGAATAATGTATTTCTGTCATAATTAATTCAGGTTTATTAAGTAATGAATGTAGGCATAGATGTGTATTAATTTTGTATAGATTATTTTTTGAAACATTTCTGGCTTTCATAATTAGCTCAGATTCACCTTGTTTTTGCCAGTATAGCTTTCCACCTAGTATTGTGACTGCACCTTACCCTAGTTTAAATGGTAGTTAAAGCCAATTTCAGATTTTAAATTTAAGGACTTGTCCAGCTTTCTGAACTTCAAACATAATTCACTCATTGGAAATTTATCCATAACTTTTTTTTCTAGTTTATGGAACTTTGCTTGCATATATATATATATTTTTTTTTCTTTTTTTTAAAGCTTTCTCCTCTTCTTACAAAATAACAAGCCGTTAAACATAGGGAACTCAGGATTTGAACTCTCGTAAAGACCTCTCTGAATAAGCCCAACCCTCCCTTGTTGACTAAAAACTTAGAGCCTCATCTTACTACAGAATATATTTTCCTTTAAATCTGAAAGTTTGTGGACTATCATCTTTAAGTGTTCACTTTAAATTATTTGGTAACTATCACTCTAAAGATTCAGTTAATAGAAAATTAACGTTTAAGATGTGACCCCCATTTGAAGTTTGGCTTTGTTGTTAAGAATTTAGCCATTAAAATTGATTTAACCTCTAGAAATCTTCTAAGATGACGAAACTGGTTCACTGAACTAAAGTGTTTAATTACAACCTAGATTTTTTCCATGCTTATTAAGAAGCACTCATAAAGAAAAATAGCCTTTTTAAGCTACCAGAATATCGTATAGATGGTTACTTCTGTGTAGTTCACTAATGACCTATAAGAATTAATTTACAGTAGAATTGGTTTGGTCACTGAGTGAATTGCCGTTAATGCATATTCTATTTTTTTTAAGGTGAATGCTTTAATTAGTAAAATATTTTCTAAGTTGTAGTTTGTCTTGACAAAATATGAGTAGGCTAGCAAAATTTGGGCTATTTTTAATCCTTAAGGATACAAGCATAAAGCTGCATTATTTCATTATGAGAATATTTTTTATTTAAATTCTAATTTCAGGTAACAGTGGATTTTACTTTTTTGCTTTTTCTAGGATTAATGGTTTCAATTCTGTGGGTTCTTTAAATCTCAATTCAAGTGTCATTTCTTCCATGAAGGCTTCTAGATCCCATCAAATGGGGGTTCTAGAAGTTCTAATACTTATCTCTATCACTTATTTTCTCATTTTAATTACTTTCATTTATAAATTCCTTGTGGGCAGATTTTGCCTTGTATCGACTGCATTTTTATTCACTGTTGAATTTGACAGTGCGGTAAACTGGCCTACTAGTGTGTTCAGTTAACACTTTTGCGTAGAGACTTTGGTGTGATACGGGCTGAGATGAAAGGCTTTAGTACCCTGGGAATTGGTAGCAAATAGTCACTTGTGTTAGTATCTTGGATTATTTGGTACTCAGTTTTAAGTACAATAAATGCTCATCTTTCTAAATCAAAACTCCTGAGATGTTTTGGGGGCTCTAATTATACAGGAGTCGCTATAATGAAAACTTATTTAAAGACGACACAGTTGAACATGTTGTTTGTTTTATTGGCGTTTTTTTTCTCTGTTAGATGCTTTGTGTTAGATGAATTAGAGGTTTTTGCCTGACCTAAAAGAGATTTTTAAAATTATATTTTCCTTGTTTTTTTCCCATTTTTATAGATTCAAGCATCCCCAGTAAAAAAAGATTGAGAGAGATTCATTAACAGCTAATAATTGAGTTACTTTGCCAGACACTGTGCTGAGTGCTTTGTATAAATTACTTCATGTAATTCTTAACCCATTTTATATAGGAGAGAATGGAAGCTTAGAAAAGTAACTGCTGGAGGGTCACAGAACCAATAAGTGTGGTAGAGTCAGGGCTTGAACTCTGGTCTGAAACGTTAGAGCCCTTGGTTTTAACTAGTCACCAGAAGTTACAAACTCAGATGCCTACAGAAAACTGCCAAATGAGAGGGTACTTGCCCTATTTAAAGGGTTCAGCTGCTTGATTTTAAACTTGTTACTAAGCTCTGTCAAACTGCTGCCATGCAGAAATTTGGAACCAGTGTTGCTAAAGCTTCCAGTTTTTCAAGAAAAGCCAGAATCTGGACTTTTATACAATCTAATTTTTAAATGTTAGCAACTAATTTAAATAAAAATACACACTATATGTATGTCAAACAAAACCCAGTTGCACTGTTGTCCCACTATGCTGCTTAAGAAGATGGTTGCCTGATCCCTTTCCATTGATTTTTTTTTTAATCCTCCCTAGATTGCTCTTTGTAAGGAGAGCAGTTTTTCTAGTTATCTCTGTTAACTATATTCTTAAGTAAATGGTAATATGTTAAACTTAATGTGTTTTTTAAGGACTTAATTATAATTGACACGAATTATCTTTGTATTACTAGAATAATGATGCTATGAATTCTGATATTTTAATTTTACTATATTCTCTCTAGACCTGGTGATGACTGGAAAAAGACTTTAAAACTCCCTCCAAAGGATCTAAGAATCAAAACTTCGGTAAGTTGGTTGTAAGATTCAAGTGGAAATGGTGTGGAAACTAACAAAAATGAGGTAGTTACTTAATAACAATAGGCAATATGTGTTCACTGTTAAATATTTTGAAATTGTATAGATCATATATGATGAAGTGCCAAAAATTTCCACTATTTGAAGGAGTTATGTTAATGTGTATCTACATGTTGTGTTTATACTGTATGTGTATTTTATCTGATTATGGAGTGCTTTTATGGTTTTCAAGGCATTTTTCTCAAAATTCATTTTGTTCTCAGCAGCACAATGAGATACAAGTTAGGTATTATTTCCATTTTGTGGATGAGAAAATGAAAGTTGAGGGGTTAGTTCTCTTAGCCCAGTGGTTTTCTCTCAACCAGGGGTGATTTTTATTCTCAGGGGGGTATTTAGCAATAGGTAGAAACATTTTTGGTTATCATAGTTGGGGAAATGCTACAGGACAGCCTCTTACAACAAAGAATTTTCTGGCCCAAATGTCGATATTGCTGAACTTGAGAAACCCTGGTTTAAACTAGGATATTTTATAGCCAGTGAGTGGTGGAGCTTAGGTTTGACATCGCATTTTGTAATTTACAATTTACAGCATGATTCTTACATAGAAATAAATGTTATTCCACCTGTGTTTAGAAGAATATGACCACAGTGTGTCCTTTCCCCAAAACACAATTTTTAAATGGCTTGCGTGTAAGAGAGTGGTTATTCTTTAGGAATAGCTGTTGAAGTACAGATCAAGACAACTAATCTGCATATATTTATATTTTAAATGAGGTAGATAAAGAATTAGTCTCTTAAACTTTCTTAAGCATGCTAACTACTAAAGGAACACAGTTGTACTTTATTCTTTTGTTGTTTGTCTAGGATGTGACCTCCACAAAAGGAAATGAGTTTGAAGATTATTGTTTGAAACGGGAGTTACTGATGGGAATTTTTGAAATGGGCTGGGAAAAGCCATCTCCTATTCAGGTATGTTTCCCTGTTTTATCACATGGGTAATGTTATGAGTTAAGCATTACACAGCTTTTCTTTTTGATCTGTGATGATAAAATGAACCAGCATTTCTCTCGTGTGTGTACACACTCACACATATATACGTGCACATACACACTTTTTGAATCTTTTAAGGGTAAGTTACAAAATCCTGGTCCATTACCTCTAAACATTTCAGCGTGTTTCCTAAGAGTAAGGATATTCTCTTGTATAACCATACTATAGTTATCTTCAGTCATTAGCATTAATACAACATTTCTATCTCCTCTGTCATTTGTATTCTAATTTTTAATTGACCCCAAAATGTCCTTTTTAGCATTTTTTTCCTCCTCTATGCCGGATTCATCCTAGGATCAGGTATTGCATATAATTGTTACGTCTTTAACCTCTTTTAATCATATTTCCTGGTCTCTATGACACTGATACATTAAAAATACAGTCCCCTTACTTTTTTTTTTTTTTTTTTAAGATTTTATTGGGGAGGGGGAACAGGACTTTATTGGGGTACAATGTGTACTTCCAGGACTTTTTTTCAAAGTCAAGTTGTTGTCCTTTCAATCTTTGTTGTGGAGGGTGCCATTCAGCTTCAAGTTGTTGTCCTTTCAGTCTTAGTTGTGGAGGGTACAGCTCAGCTCCAGGTCCAGTTGCCATTGCTAGTTGCAGGGGGCGCAACCCACCATCCCTTGCGGGAGTCGAACCGGCAACCTTGTGGTTGAGAGGACGCGCTCCAACCAACTGAGCCATCCGGGAGCTCAGCAGCAGCTCAGCTCAAGGTACCATGTTCAATCTTAGTTGCAGGGGGCAGAGCCCACCATCCCTTGCGGGACTCGAGGAATTGAACTGGCAACCTTGTGGTTGAGAGCCCACTGGCCCATGTGGGAATCGAACTGGCAGCCTTTGGAGTTAGGAGCACAGAGCTCCAACCACCTGAGCCACCGGTCTGGCCCCCCCTTACTTTCTTTAATAGAACGTTTCTCATTTGGGATTTGTCTCATGTTTCCACATGATTAGATTCAAATTGTATATTCTTAGCGAAAATGTTGCAGAAGTCATGTTATGGCCTTTTCAGGATACCACATTTGGAGGTATAGACAAGTGTCTATGTATTTTGCATTGGTGATTTTAATTTTGATTATTCTGTCAAGGTGATGTTTGATTTTTCTGTTGTATATTTGCTTCTTTTTTTTTCCCTCCTCCCTTGAAACTAATAAGCAGCCTGTAGGGAGTACTTTAATATCTTGCAGAGATCCTGCTCTTCATCATTTCCCCTAGTTTTAGTATTCATTGATGATATTTGCGTGATCTCATCTTTGTTGGAATATGAGTTTCCAACTCTGGTACTCCTTCCACATTTGGCCTTAAAAAGAAGATCCTTCCCTTATCTCCTCTCTATGTATCTATATATTATCAGTGTGGGCTTATGAATTCCTTTTTTTTTCCAGTGATGTTTTTCTGCTCAGACTGTCCTAGATTAGGCCAGTGTGAGCTCCTTCAAGCTGGTTCCTGTGTTTTTGAAAGTGCCCCTCTTTATCTTTCTTTTCCCTAAAGACTATTTTTTAGAGCAGTTTTAAGTTCACGACAATTGAGTAGATACAGAGACTTCCCGTAAATCTCTGCCCCTGATCATGCACAGCCTCCCCTTGATTAACATTCCCCATGAGAGGGATACATTTCTTAAAACTGGTGACCTGCATTGACGCACATCACCCAAATTCTGTAGTTTACATTAGGCTTCACTCGTGCTGCTGTAAATTCTGTGAATTTGAGTAAATGTATAATGACCTGTATCCACCATTATAGAACCATACAGAGTAATTTCACTATCCTAAGAATTTTTTGTGCTCCACATCTTCACCCCTCCCCCCCCTTTTTCTTGAGCACACTGACGCTTTGGTATATCATGATACCAGGCTTATCTGTACGTACCCTCCCCCAGCCTTGGAATCAGCCATTTCTCCAAGGAGCCCTGATTCCAATTAGTGGGGAGTAGTATTAGGGCCCAAGATCTAAGCAGTAGGTGCACCCTGCTCCTTGACCCTTTCAGTAGAATGAGCAAGGAAATATTTGTACACAGTTGTACTTTATTCAGGTGTGATCAGAAAATATGGCGAATGTTTAAATTTTTAAAAAGTACAGTAAAAGACACATTGCCATTAATTCCCCTCAAAATATCTCCCTCGCTTTGATCACGTTTATCCCATTGTTCTTGGCCACTTTCTGAAGCCGTTCCAGAAGTCCTCTTTTGTGAGTGTCTTTATGAGCATTTAAGAAACAATGTGCGTAGAAAATGGCCTGAGAAACGGGCAAACAGTTTCATCCTCCATCATGACAATGCTCCATGTTACATACTGTTTCTGGTATGCGGCAATTTCTGTCAAATAAAAACATTATGGTGTGTCCTTATCCACCTTGTTCGCCGAATCTGGCACCGTGCGACTTCTGGCTCTTCCCCAAAGTCAAAATGACCATGAAGGTAAACATTTTGAATCGATTCAGGACCTCAAGGCAGCCATGACAGCACAACTAAGGTCACTCACAAGAGAGCACTTCCAGAACTTCAGAAAGTGGGAAGAACGATGGGATAAGTGTGTTTGAAGTGAGGGGGAATGTTTTGAGGGAGATTAATGACAAATGTGTCTTACTGTAATGTTTTTAATTGAAACAGTCACTGTATTTTTTGATCACACCTTGTATGTAAGCACGTACATGCATACACAGACATACACGTAGACATAAACATGCATTGTACATACATCTTTGATAAACATGTCTGCTGTCTTCATGTAAGTTAAAACTGTTGAATCCAAGCTGTATTAAGGACAAACCCTGTTAAATCACTGAGCACTTTTCCATTGAGCATAAACAATTACTGAGTGACCTTTAGAAAGTGTTAGAACATGGGATGTGATGAACAAGGCAGATAGGGTTCCTATTCTTATAGTCTAGTAGAAAGGACAGCTAATTTTACAGGTACTTTCAATATAATATAATGGGCCCCTTCTTGTCGAAAATGGCACATATACGTAGCCATTAGGGGAAGATGAAACAACCTGGAAGAAGTGATCCATATTCTAAGCAGAATAGGGATAGTGATTACCTAGGGGGGAAAGTGTGCCTTTGTGGACAAACTGAAAGAAGTTTATTATGGCTGGAGAAAGTATCAAGATAAGGTTATACGTCATCAGATAGGCAATTTGAGTGTAGATATTGAAAAGTTTAGTAATCTACAATGTAGTTCATGTTAATTTTATCTGTAAGAATGAAAAGTTTTATGAGAGCTCTTCTGTAGGGTCTGTATCATTCAACTTTGTATTTCTAGTATTTAGCAAGGTATATGCAGGAAATAGGCCCTCAAATGTTTGATTGTATTTAGAATGCTTTGATGAAATTATGGTGAACTTAGTCGAGAGAACTGTTTAAACACACTAGCTTTGCAGTCAGATTGCCGAGGTTGAAGTTAATTATTTGAGATACCTCTCTAAGCCTTGGTGTCCTGACATATAAAATTGATACAATAGTATATGCCATAGGGCTGTTGTGGCTAAGTGAGGTGATTCATGTTAGTATGCTTAATACAGTGCCTACATGATAAAGGCTCAAAAATGTTATGGGTTATTCCATGTAATAGTTTTATCAAAAAAGGAGGTTGGTTCCTTTGGCAGACTTAATGGACTGTTTCTCACCTTTGTATTAAAATTTAAAATTGAATTTGTTACTTGTGCTTTCAGTGTTAGTATAGCATATCATGGAGGCAGTTAATTCTCTAACCACTTGGTCAAAGTATTATTTTAGATAACTGAGATTACCATTGCCTTTTTTCTTCACTATTGTTTTTGCCTGAGAATCTGTGGAAAGTACAATAATTTGTTTCTTAGAATTATTCAGTGTAACAAAGTGTAAGTATTAGGATTTTAGAACCAAAAAGAAATGTAGAAGTCCTCTAGTAAAATCCATCCTCATGATTGCTGCCTTCTATTCGTTCTGTTCTTATCTACCCTCTCTCCTTACTTGCTTTCTTGTTTTGTTTTTTCCCCTGAAATGTTTTCTATTGTATTTAGTTTTATCTGGAATTTTTTCACAAATATAAAAGCCTTCTTGGACAGATGGGTGTCATCTACATTTGAATATTTTGTAAGAGATGGAACTTATTTGCAATTTGGCTATAAGATTATTGAAAAATGAGGAACTTAAATTATCTCCTCTCAAAAGATTTCACACTAACAGGCTGGGTCCAGGTATACTACAGGTGTCTCCTACATATTTTTCTTTGGTGCTGCCATCTGTGACTCTAGTTCTAGCTCTGATGAATACTGTGCCCAGCAGCATAACTTGCCATTCTAAAGACAGAGCTTTATAGAAACACAGATTTCTTTGGAGTGCATGAGAACCTACTGTTTTATTCTGCTTAGCATCTTGAAAAGTTATATTAACTTTGAGATGATTGAGAGGTAACAGGTCCTGTTGCTTCCAGACTGTACACTACAACTTTTGAAGAATTTTTAGATAAGAAGGTGATGAAATGGCAGGTAGACCATTATTGAGGGAAACATGGAAGTTCCTTACTGTTGACAACAAAATTCCATACTGGGTCAAGAATCTCAAATTACTTTGAGAAATTATTTTGCCAACCAAATCTAATAAGGATTTAATAGTTTATTATTTATAGTTAGGAATTATAGCATTCTTTATCCTTTTGTAAAACATTCTTCTTGTTAACATGGAATTATTATGGTAAAATAATTATTTTTCTGAATGCTCAAAAAATTTTTAAATGCATTTCCCCATTGATTACTGGGGGTAAATTGGGGTATGTTCCTTATGTTAGAGAGATTATTTTTGAAATTACTACCTTCCATTTCCTTTTTTCTAGGTAGCAGTAGATATCTGTGACAACCATTTCTACCTCCTCCACAGTACCCATATTTTTTCCCCCCTGAAATTTAGATTCTTCAACTCACGTGGCTTAAGGAAGTAAAAAGCAGCAGCTACTCTAAAAGCAGCCAGTTTGGCGATTTTGAGCTTTTTTAGTGCCATACTTTTGTAAAGTGGCTCTCAGTACTGGGATATTGGGAAGTATACCATTCTTTATAGGCAACAGAAACCAACATGGGCTAACTTAAGCAAAAGGAAGTTCATTGGAAGACTATTAGGAGTTCAGAAGATTAAGGAGAAGTCTGGAGAAATACACTTGGAATTAATTGCCCAAGAACTGAGGAAGCTGAAGATCTTTAGGAAGCTGTAAGATGTTAAAGGATGCACTATCAAAATTTAAAATCTTAGAAGGGAGCATTCAGCTGGCCTGGCTTCAGTCAGTGTCTATCATTTGGCTGAGGAGAGGTTGGCTAGACTATTCATTGGGGTGGAGGAGATGCAGTTCCTCAGAAGGAGGTGAGGGAGCTACTAAGAAAGGGAAATGGGTACTAGGGTAACCAAAACACATCAAATGATCAATCCCTAGACCTTAATGTAGAACATAGACTTAAAGAGTTAAAAAAGGTGGCAGAATCACAGGTTGGGTTATATTGTGATATCAGTCACATATCACACAATTCACACATATAAAGTATACAATTCAGTGGGGTTTTAGTGTGTTCACAGTTGTGCAACCATTGCTACACTCAATTTTAGAACATTTTCATCACCCCAAAAAAACTCATTTAGGGAGTTACTCCTTAGCCCTAAGCAGCTACTAACCTACTTTCTGTCTATGGATTTGCCTATTCTGGATATTCTCTATAAATGAAATTATGCAACATTATGATCTCTTGTGGCTGGCTACTTTGATTTAGCATAGTTTTTTTAGGGTTCATCCATGTTTTCACATGTATCACTACTTGATTCCTTTTTGTTGTAGAATAATATTCCATTGTATGGCTGTGTGCCACGTTTGGTTTAGCCATTCATCAGTTGTAGAGTTGTTTCCAGTGTTAGCTGTTATGAATAATACTGCCGTGAGCATTCATGTACAAGTTTTGTGTGGAGATGTTTTCTTTTTTCTTGGGTATATATATCTAGGAGTAGAATTGCTGGTTCATATGGTAACACTGTTTAACCTTTTGAGGAACTGCTAGACTGTTTTCCAAAGTGGCTGCACATTCCCACTTAGGAGTGTATGAGGGTTCCAATTTCCCCACATCCTCACCTACATATTGTTACTTGCAGACCTAAGTTCAAATCCTGGTTCTAGCATTTCTTGCTTTGTGACCGTGGGCAAAATAATATCTCTGGAGATTGGTTTTGTCATTTGTAAAACAAAAAGTACCAGACTTGAAGAGATAATTATAAGGTATCTGCTTAGCACATAGTAAGTTTTTAAAGAATTTTTAGCTTCCTCCTTTTTCTTCTCCTTTGCAGCTTCCCATAATTTCCTCTTGGGTTTCAAAGCTGTCTGAGCCTGACTTGAATTCTCTTGTTTCATATTAACTTAATCTTCCTAGGAAACAGTGGTAAGAAACAATGTGGATGTGCTGAATTCCCTGACTGCTAATCATTATGGCCATTATACAGGGAGAAATATCAGTGCATCTTGTAGGCTAGGTTGCTTACTTTTTTTTGTTGTTTTTAAGGAATTCAGTTTTTTGGTTTTTTGGTGGAGGAGAATATAGGGGAACAGTGTGTTTCTCCAGGACCCATCAGCTCCAAGTCGTCGTCCTTCAATCTAGTTGTGGAGGGTGCAGCTCAGCTCCAAGTCCAGTCACATTTTCAATCTGGTTGCAGGGGGCACAGCCCACCATCCCGTGTGGGAATTGATCCTGTAACCTTGTTGTTGAGAGCTCGCATCTAACCAACTGAGCCATCCGGCCGACCCTAGGTTGCTTGCTTTGTTAAAGCCTTACCCTTAAACTGTTTCTGGAGAGCATAAGCCCTATCAAAGAACAGAGGAATAGAAGTCAACCTAACCCAGTGGCCTCAATCTAAACCAAAAGACAAACCCAAAACGGGAAATAGGATACTCCCTATCTAATTCTACCCTGCTCACTTCATTCACAAGTTTTGTAGTTTTGAAGGACGTGACTCAGAAAGTCATTGAAGACTTTGACGACCACCTAGCCTTTTTTCCCCCCACATTGAACTGAGTAGTGCAGGTAGTCTGTTCAAAAACCATAGAAGAGAACAACTGGAGATTAACAACAGAGCTGACTCAAAGTAGGAGGGAGGAAATTAAGACCAAACAGTCAAGGCCAAGGTTTTCTTCTTTGACTTTTTACCATAATAAGACTGTTTAATGCTGGTTTTTGGAACGAGATAATAGATTGTCACTGGACCGTTTTCAACAGCTGGCAGCTATGTTACTTTGACCGTGTGGAACCCATCTGACCCCTGAGATTGGAGTTCTAGGTAGAATGAGTGTCATGGTGGGAAATGGGAATCATGATGCTTATGACTTAGATATTTCTATGATAAAAGTTTTAAAATGCTATAGATAGCTCTTTTGGTCATTAGCTCAGGCATAGAACTCATTCTTACAGTGACTATGAGTCTCCTGGTTTATTTTCCCTTGGTTTTAGAAATTAAAATTTTTTACTTTAGAAATAAGTGTTCTCCTTTTTCCCTGTTTATACTTGTTCTGCCTTTTTAATTTGTCTCTGTGTTATGTGTATTTAATTTTTAAGTAATTGTTAGGAATCCTTTGCTATTGTCTAAGAAATTTGTCCTGAGTTAATAGGAAATGATGCTGTCTTCCACAAAACACACATGACAAAGGAAGCTAAATATGAAAATGAGGGTCACTCTCAGTGATGTGATCATGGATTGAGATAACTGAAATAGAATTGAGCCTCCATGTGAGCAGATTTCAGGACAGAGACATTGGCTGTGAGACAGACACATTGGAGGTTTTGTGTGATATAATATCACATAAAACCTGAGGTTAAACTTACCAGCCCATTTCTGCTTTGTACAAGGATAAGTTGTCCAAACTACAATTTTTCATTGTAAAATTGGCTTATTAGTCTTAAAATATCATATGCAGTCTTTCCTTTGTATTGTTTGTGCCATTTTTTCCTCCAGTTTTTAACTGTGAAATATCTTCTGCTTTTCTTCTGTGTCAGCCCAAGTTTCTCCTCTTTGTTGATGCTCACCTTCCTTAGCCATACACAGTTTCACACATACACACTTATACAGTTTTTATTGCATTGGGATATAATACGTGTTCTATGAGCAGTTTCAGTAAATACTGGTTGATTTATGATGGTGATGTTGACTATTCTTGCTAATTTACTTCGTTTCTACTTATTCTTGTAAAATGCAAATGTAAGGCACTTTAAAGCAATACCAAAGATATACCTTGTGTATTTTAGAGAATTTGCTTATGCCCTGTTTTTACTCACAAGTAACTTGCCTTGTGTTTTTAGGAGGAGAGCATTCCCATTGCTTTATCGGGTAGGGATATTTTAGCTAGAGCAAAAAATGGAACAGGCAAGAGCGGTGCCTACCTCATTCCCTTACTTGAACGGCTAGACCTGAAGAAGGACAATATACAAGGTTAGTTGTTTAAATTCTAAAAATGGTGGTTAATAACCATGAAGTTGTGTGGAAGATGTTACCATCTTCTTTTTGTCAGAATTTGCATAATCTGGAATGGTATACCCTTTCTTTTCGCAGTTTTTTGAAGACATTTGTAGTTTTCAAAGTAATTTTACATACTGCACAGTTTTGACAACGTTCCAGTGAGATAAGCAAAGTATTATTGCCTTATAGATAGGAAAGTTAAGATCTTGAGAAGTTAAATTATCTGACGTTACTACTTAAAAACTATGAATTTCTGTGGCAGCTGTGTGTAGTAAGTTCCTTGTAGAAACATGAACCTTTTCTCTTTAAAGCCTTGTGGTTTTGGAAGTTTAAGAGCTCAGGCAGTGGGGAAGAGTCAAATTTCTGTAGTTGTACCCACCATAAACTAATAGTTTTTACCTCTAATGCATTCTCTTAAATTCTCAGCTTTCTTGATCTATAATTATCATTCTTCCCCCCCTTTTTTTTCATATGATGTAAATGAACCTTGGTAGCAGGAGTTTCCTATTTGGGTGTTCAGAGTGTCTTACTGAAATATTAAACTTCAAGCCAATGGTTGCCAAGTCAAAGAACCATGTAAAAGTTTGTAACTAAGAATAGTACAAGACTTATAGAGTAATACTGTCGAGGAAGAGTCTTAATCTGGAACACTACTAGGTTCTTTTTAAGATTTACTCATTTGAGTTTTCAGAATTGGTTTGGCCTATTACGATTAACTTCTTAATATGTCTGAGTATCTAGATTGCAAGGGGCAGTATTTCTGTAGCTTCTTAAACTCTTAAAGTATATGTTTTTTTCTGTTTTCTCTGTTGCTTGATATTTTCCAGCAATGGTGATTGTTCCCACTAGAGAACTTGCTCTACAGGTCAGTCAAATTTGCATCCAGGTCAGCAAACACATGGGAGGGGCCAAAGTGATGGCAACCACAGGAGGAACCAATTTACGGGATGACATAATGAGGCTTGATGACACAGGTAGGAAATGACTGATATAAGGTGGCGTAGCTCTGAATATAATTTCACACACAGGTGTTTCCTTTCAGTAACTTATTAAAAATTGCTTTTAAGAATTAATAAACATTGCAGTAGAAAAATGAAGGAAGGAAATGAGGGTCTCATTTTAAGAAAACACCAAATTGATAGTAATTGAAACAATAATCTTACTAGTAATTTTTAAAAATGTAAATAAAATTAAAACAATAAATTGATACTGTGCTTATCTGATTGGCAAGGCCAAAAACATTAGTAACATAATGTGAGTTTGTGGAGAAATAGGCTATCTTTTGCAACATACATAAATTGACGCCCTCTGTGTAGTGGGAAAGTTGACATTATATTTTGAAATTATAAATGTATATTTTTAAGAATCCTTCCTGAAGAAATAATTGGGAAAATGCAAGGTTGTTTATTACAGTATGGTTTGTAGTACTGAAAAGTTAGAACAACCTAAATGTCAGACAGGAAGTTGGCTAAATACATTGTGGTATATATTTTGAGTGGAATCCCACACAGCCATTAAAGAGTGAAGCTGATCTTTATTTTTATGAAGAGTTCTCCGGGATACATTGAGTGAAAAAGATAAAACAGTAAGAATGAGATCCACTTATACAAAATTATACATAGAATTTAGAATTTTATGATTGTCATTAGATTAATTACTATATTCATACTGCACAGTTATTTAAAATGATTCTCTCATTTGATCCTTATAACAATCTTCTGAAGACCATTGCTGTAATTTAGAGACAAACTACTATATCAGAAGCTTAGTATGCCTTTGTTATTCATTAGGCATTGTCCTAAGATAAGGCGTTATCACCCTTATTTGGAGCATGTGATTTGGGAACCTGTACCCACCCCATGTAGAGATGAAACAAGCGTTTTCTACTCAACTTAAGGTGAAATGGAAATCCATTTCCCAAACACACATCTTTGCCTCTTTGTACTGCAGTAGTCTCCCCTTATCTGTAAGGGATGTGTTCCAAGACCCCTAGTTGATGCCTGAAACCATAGATAGTACTGAACCCTATAGTATATACAGTGTTTTCCTATACATACTTAATGGTAAAGGGTAATGTATAAATTAGGCCCAGTAAGAGATTAATAATAACAAAATAAAGTAATGTATTGTTATTAAGTTATATGAATGTGGTCCCTCTCTGTTCACGTCTACCACCCACAAATTTAATGCCTTTTCCATCTTAACTAAGCACTTACCATGTGCTGTGGCCATAACTTTCAGTTTGAGGTGCAACAGCAAAACTAACAAAAATTTCTTTTTCTTCACAATTTCACAGATAGATTTCCTCGTAGATTTTAGCAAACTCAGCATACAATTTTTGTCTTACTATGTTGAGAACTTTCACCTTTTCACTTAAAGGAGGCACTTTCCAGCTTCTGTTTGGCATATCCAAATTACTAGCATCTCCATTCCTGTGCTTTGGGTTGTTTAATTAAGTAAAATGTTACTTGAGCACAAGCACTGAGATACCACAATAGTCCATCTGACAACCTAGACAGCTAAGTGACTAACAGGCAGCAGGGTAGCAGATACACTAGATAAAGGGATGATTTACATACTGGGCAGGATGGAGCAGGAAGGTGTGGGATTTCATCATGTTACTCAGTACAATGCACAGTTTAAAGCTTATGAATTATTTCTGGAATTTTCTATTTAATATTTTCAGACTGCAATTGACCGTGGGTAAATGAAACCGTGGAAAGCAAAACTGTGGATAAAGAGGGACTACTGTATTCCTACCTCTACAGCAGTGTTTCTGATAATACATATATGTATTTTAAAAGGTTTATATGTATATATCTGTGTATATATAATATACATACACCTTTACTGTATCCTTTGTGTCCAAGCTAAAATTAATGAGAATATGTTTTCTAATCTTGTGTAGTGCATGTGGTGATAGCTACCCCTGGGAGAATCCTGGATCTTATCAAGAAAGGAGTTGCAAAGGTTGATCATGTCCAGATGATAGTATTGGATGAGGTAATGTCTCTTCATTTGGAAAGATACTATTCTGTATTATTCTGAGCTTTGTTTATAATTGTCAGTGAATGAAGCAAAAGTTCTTTGTGTTTATGAATTTCTGAAAAAATATGACTTTTGTCAGTTCAAACTAATTTGCTTATAAAACACACTTTGGCTTTTAAAGGCAATAGATGATAGGCATTTATAGGAATAGTTCAGCCTTATGTCTTTCCTAGGGATGTCAGATAGCTTGGGGTTTATTTTCATTTTTCAAGAGGAGTTGAGTATCCTAAAAGCTAAGTTCGTTCTGAGTCTTTCCATTCAGTGATACATCTTAAAAAGCATGTAATATATCTAACCCCTCATTTAGCAAATACTGTGTTTCCCTGAAAATAAGACCTAGCCAGACAGCTGTGATGCATCCTTTGGAGCAAAAATTTATGTAAGACCTGATCTCATATAAGACCTGATCTTAACAGTAAAACAAGACCCGGTCTTATATAAATTTTTGCTCCAAAAGACGCATTAGAGCTGATTGTCTGGCTAGGTTCCTTTTTTCGGGGAAACACGGTAGTATGCATTGTTTGTTTTTTTTTCAGTCTCTGTTACATGTGTTACCTCCACCAAAATTTCAATGTAATTTCCATGAAAGAGGCTGTATGATATAGTAGTTAAAAGTACAGGCTGCAGAATCCAACTACCTGGATTGAAATCTTGTCTCCTTCCCTTAACTAGCTATGTTTGGAAGTTAGTTACTTAACCAATACTTCAGATTACACAATTTTAAAATTAGGCTGTGTACTCACTGTAGTAACTACTTTATAGGATACCTATCTTACAGGGTTGTTGCAAAAATTAAATGGGAAAAAGAAACAGGTAGAGCACAGTGACTAAAGGTTATCTCGTTACTACACAAACAAAACTGATCTGAATCAGACCATGATTGACCTGATCTAGTTATCTAAAACGCAGACCATCTAGGAAAGTAACTTTATTTCAAAACATTAACACTGATATAACGTATATATAAAATACTAATAGAGCCCAAAGATACAGAACTGAGTAAGTTGTTAAGACACTTTGGTTGTGGGAACAAGGATTTTATATCTGTCTAGGGTTTTCCCCCCCCCAGAAGATGGATATTACAGACTTTCCCCCTTCTGGATCACTGGGACTGTGTCTTGGTTCTTTTGCACTATGCAGTGTTGTAGAGTACTTAACTGTTCACAACCAGGAACATTCCATGGATGCTCTTGGTGGATGATGCCTTATTAACCAAAGACCTTAGACATTATTTGTTTTTAAAATTGTCTTCTTTATACTGCAGGCAGATAAGTTGCTGTCACAGGATTTTGTGCAGATAATGGAGGATATTATTCTCACGCTACCTAAAAACAGACAGATTTTATTATATTCTGCTACTTTCCCTCTTAGTGTACAGAAGTTCATGGTGAGTATAAATCTGTACTTGGAAGCAGTGCCATCCTGTTGCCTATGGGTATACCTTTATCCATAATTGCATCTTCTTATCAGTCTATGCTGATTATTTCAAGTTTTTGGCTTTTCAGCTGATCAGTTAAGGTTGGTTGTGCATAACTGATTTTTTTAAAAGCTATAATAGTAATTTGATAAAATTCTTCATTGTTCACTTAGCTTTTGGTGTCAGGCTGACGTAGCCATTGATGCTACCTAAATTATTATAGCATAA
This sequence comes from Rhinolophus ferrumequinum, assembly GCF_004115265.2. Lineage (NCBI taxonomy): Eukaryota > Metazoa > Chordata > Mammalia > Chiroptera > Rhinolophidae > Rhinolophus > Rhinolophus ferrumequinum. The sequence continues at coordinate 88,070,994 of NC_046294.1, read as the reverse complement.
TCTTATGTACAAAGTACAAAATAGTAATTTAGCTACATGTCTGAATATTAGATCTGTCATGGTAATTTATTTCTCTTCCATGACAGATTATGTATACTTATTTTGAAGAGAGTCATATCCCTTAAAGCAAGAGTTTATCAGATAGTTGTATAGGAGATACCTTGAGTTTAAGAGATACACTCTGCTTTCACTTAAGTATAAGACTCTTTTTTTTTTTTTTTCTCCCAGAATTCTCATTTGCAGAAACCCTATGAGATTAACCTGATGGAGGAACTAACTTTGAAGGGAGTAACCCAGTACTACGCATATGTAACTGAGCGCCAAAAAGTACACTGCCTCAACACACTTTTCTCCAGGGTAAGTAAGAAGCTTCAGCTTCTGAACATCCATTACTTAACCCCAATAAAAGACAATTGTACCAGTTTTCCTACCATTTTCAGTATTTGAAAAAGTCCATAGCTTTTCCTAAAAGGCAGTTGCAGTTGATCTGAAGTTGATACTGTATGATTGATGAGTCACAGGCACTTTTAATTCTAAAATAATTTGACCATAATTGCAGTCAGTCCTCATTATTTGCAGTAATTATAGTCCTCATTATTTATAGATTCTGTATTTGCAGACTCACCTACTTGCCAAAATTTATTTATAACCACAAAATCAATAGTTGTGTGCTTTTGAAGTCATTTGTGGACATGTAGTGCATGATGAAAATTTTGAATCATTCTGCATATTCCCAGCCTTCGTGTTTCAGCTCTCACACCATATACCAAAGTTCTTTTCATGGTCTGTTTGATACCACATTTTTTGCATTTTCGTGCCTTTTTTGCTGATTTTTCACTGTTTAAAATGACCCCTAAGCATAGTGCTGAAGTGCTGTCCAGTACACCTAAGTGCAAGAAGACTGATGTGCCTTGCAGAAAAATGTGTATCACATCAACTTTGTGCAGGCATGAGTTACAGTGCTGTTGGTCATGAGTAAATAAGGTGTCTTTAAACAATAACACACATAAAACAAACATCTATTGATTCATTGTTGAAAAACTTACATGTATGACCGGAGGCTCACAGTAACTACCCAGTATTTCTCCTAGGAGCAGTGGTTCTGTGTTCACTAATTCAGTGTTTGCAACAACTTTGTAGAACATAACTATTGCAAATAATGAGAATCAGCTGTGTTTTACTCTTGATGGCAATCAATCATGTGCCCTTATGAAATATACATTTTTTTTTAATATAGTGTTCAACATCTTTTTATTATTTTTTTTAAGGAGGGCACAGCTCATAATGGCCCATGCGGGGATCAAACCAGCAACCTTGGTGTTATTAGCACCATGCTCTAACCAACTGAGCTAACCAGCCACCCTGAAATACACTCTTTTACAATAAAACTTAACAAATTATTACCTGCATCTATGAAGTAAATGAATAGTATTTACAGTTCTGATAGTTTTGCATCTCTTTCATATCTTAGATTCTAAGTCATAGACTATGTTGGTTTGCCAGTGTTTTCAAGATGTGCAAAATAAATGAAGGTTATTTCTTTTTCATGTCTTTTTTTTCTGTGCTCAGCTTCAGATAAACCAGTCGATCATTTTCTGTAACTCCTCTCAGCGAGTTGAATTGCTAGCCAAGAAGATTTCTCAACTGGGTTATTCTTGCTTCTATATCCATGCTAAAATGAGGCAGGTGAGTTTAAAACTAGAACAGCTTTTAAAAAAATCTTTTTCTAAGTATTTCTTGGATTTCATTTTAATGCTCCTCCAAATGACCTGAGTTTAAGAATAAATTATTGCTTAGTAGGGGAAGAACCCTTCATTTTAACATCTTGTGGGTTCAGTTTTTTAACTATAAAATAGGGGTAGTACATATTCTTACCTCACAAAGTTGTTAGGAAGATTGAGATAATATACAAATGGAGTAGTACTTTGTAAAGCATGATGCTAATGTGAGATTTTATTCCCTTCCCCTTGTAATCTCTAGATTTACACTATTTAACACAATAACCACTAGCCAGGTCATGTGGCAATTTAAATAAGTTAAAAATTAAATTTAGTTTCTCAGTCACACTAACCACATTTCAAGGGCCAAATTACATGTTATTAGCAGCTACAGTTTTGGAAAGTACAGATACAGAACATTTCCATCATTGTGGAAAGTTCTATTGGACAATACTGCCCTAGATTTTCAATGTATCTGTACCTCATCAGCCCAAATATTTTTTTCTTTATTATTTGTTTTAAAAGGATGGAATTTTTTTGTGTGTGCTAACTATAATTGAAATTTCGTGGAAAGAAAGCAGTTTCTACCAATGTAACAGGTTAAGAACTTAGATTAGTTGGCTCACATTTGGTTTTCAAAGAAGCTTGGTGTCAGGGATCATGTAGGCATCTAATACTAGAAATTATCACAGGAAATGAATGTGTTGTTGTGCTGAAGAGAATATTTTAAAATGGAGGAATGTTGCACTGAAAAGATAAGCCAGTTTGCCAGATGCTAGGTTTATCACTTCTAGAGTCATTGTGTGTTTTTATTTTTGATTTTTAATTGGAAGGTAGTTATTTTTAGCTATTGCATATAATTACTAAAAAGGTAAATAAATAGATGTTTTGGTCATGCCAAACTCAACATCTGTTTGAAACATCTTAAAAGTATATATACAGAAACTTGGTGAAAATTGTCATTTATAATCTACTCCAGCAAAAAATATAAATAGCTTTAAGAGTCAAGATAAATGATAGATGTGCATAGATGTCTATTAGTTGCTTATTCCCATGAGAAACCAATTTATGGTGAATTTTTTTACCTTTTAAATTTATGTGTATTGAATTGGCTCATCTCATTTGTGTAAATAAATTTTGTATAGGAGAAATAGTGAAAAATTTGGGGCTGTATGTATGAGTTTTAATCAAACACATTGCTTTGTTCCTAGGAACATCGAAATCGTGTGTTTCATGATTTCCGAAATGGCTTATGCCGCAATCTTGTTTGCACTGGTAAGTATTTTCTATTTCCTTTATCCATTGTTTTTCTCCCGAGTTCTTGCTCTCCTTTCTCTGTTCCATATTATGCAGCAGCAGAGCCTGTAATGACATAGTCTGGGTCTCCCTACTACTATTTCTCGAATTTCTGAAGTTTGAGAATGAGCTGTAGTTAACTCCTGAAATTAGGTTCTGTATCTGAAACTGCAGAAGACTCGTTTTGGCACTCAACCTCATCTACCTTCTAAACCAATTTGGGGATTTGTGTGTTGTCTGAATAGTTTTAACACATAGGAATGGATTATATATGGCATACGCAAAATGAATTATATTGAGAAACCATCTACGTTTGGAAATTGTTTATTGTGGCCTTTTTATTTTTTGCTGGAAGCAGACTAGTCTATGTTATATTTCACTATGTGAAGAAAATCACTGGGGAAGCAGCAGCTGGACAATCAGATCAAACAAAGCAAATGGATTCAGTATCCTCCCATCTGTACACAGCGAATATAATCTTAGTATTGGTATGAGGTTAATAATCTAAACAAGGTTCTGGGTAAAGAGAAGAACATGGATTTTATTTTTTTTAATTGAGGTATCCACACACAGGTCAATAAATCATAAGCATATTATTTGATGAATTTTTGCATGTTTACACATTCATATAATCAACATCCAGATTAAGATTTAGAATATTTCAAAATTTGAATTTTTAAAAATGTTGCTCTAGAAATTTCAAATACTTCTCAAAAAGGGGACTATCACATATCTTGCGTACTTCCAGTTTATCTTGTTTCTTTAGCCTTACATTTGAAAGGACAGTTAATACAACTGTGAATTAATGCATTTATGTTTACTTTTATCAATAGTTCTGAACTTTAAATATATTGAGGTAATCAAAATATAAAATATTTGATTTAGTGGAAAGAATACTACAGTCCTAGAATTTTAAGCTAAGGGTCCAAGTCCTACCTACTTTTTTTTTTTTTTTAACCTTTAATCATGACCTTGGGCAAGTTACAGTTTTATGCCATTTTTTATTTGTAAAATGGGATGCTTTAAACTGAATTCTAAACAAATATCTTATAGTTTATTCGAAAATATGTATTAATCTACTGTTTATATCTTACTGGTAAGGCTTCCGGTCAGTAGTAGACTACATTAGTTAAGTTTTGGGGAAGTCAAATTACATGCAGATTTTTGACTGTGCAGGAGTTAGCGCCTCTAACCCCTATGTTGTTCAAGCATCAGTTGTAGAAATTAATCATAAATTTTCATAGAAGGGGGAAGTAACTAACTAGGGAAGTAATTAGCTGAGTTTATCTGAGAATAGATGGAGTTTTAAGGCTTCATAAGCTGAATACATTTCAGATTTGTAGAAGAGGGGATTTTAAGTTAGGGAACTGGTATAAAAAAGTGATCCATAGAGGGCTAAGAAGGTATGTTCAAGAAAAGATAAGTGGATGAGTTTGGTAGAAGAAGGTTTGAGGAGATGTGTTAGAAAAAGTATGTTAAGACCAAAATACAGAGAGGAGGACCTTGAATGTCAATTTTAAATTTTACTTGGAGGCAGTTTAAAGCAATGAGTTACAAGTTCAAAGCAGTATTTTAGAAATACTATTCTGACCATCATGGATTATTTTCTTGGAGTGTGGAGCTGATAGAATCAGAGAAACCTACAGTGTTTCCCCGAAAATAAGGCCTAGCCGGACAATCAGCTATAAGACCCGGTCTTATTTTACTATAAGACCGGGTCTTATATTAATTTTTGCTCCAAAAGACGCATTAGAGCTGATTGTCCATCTAGGTCTTATTTTTGGGGAAACGGTAGTTATTAGGCTATTATTTCTATTTGTAGTTTTCAGCACCTAATGAGCATAGTAATTGTGAGACTAGAAAAGAGTAGAAGGGATGGCCTTGCATGTTAGTTTACTCCAGACCTATTACAAATCATTTAGCAGAATGGGATGAATGAATTCTAAACAAAACGTAAGTGATAACTGCTGGTGTATTACCTCGATTTTTGAAGTATTCTAAGTTACACAGCATATGTTTTTTAAATAATTTACTATTTAATCTTAAATACTAAAAAATAGACTAAAGAGGGGTGGCGGGTAGCTCAGTTGGTTAGAGCGCGAGTTCTGAACAACAGGGTTGCCAGTTCAATTCCCGCATGGGCCAGTGAGCTCTGCCCTCCACAACTAGATTGAGGACAACGACCTGGAGCTGATGGGCCCTGGAGAAGCACATTGTTCCCCAATATTCCCCAATAAAATTTATTTAAAAAAAAATAGACTAAAGAAAATTCCTAATTATTCCTGAGACTCATTTATGAATTTATAGTTTACCGGTTATCTTAATCTCTTCCTGCATTTGCAATTATCTTAGACCATTTTCTAAAACTTTTCTTAGGGAACTGCGAAAAGGTAACTTGTGAGCAGGAAGTTATTTATGATAATGTACACGAAAGGTAGTGTCAGTAATTTGCAAATGCATTTGAAATAATGAAGTGGATAAACTTAGGTTAACTACTAGAAATACAGAGGGTGCCAAAAAAATGCATACAGATTTTAAGAAAGGAAAACTATTAAAATTGTAATACTCTCGACTTCGGCAATTACAAGAGATGCCCAAAGTGGTTACCATCAGCGTCCACACACTTCTGATTACAGTGAACTGCTTGAGCAACGTTGACCAAAGTGTCCACTTGTGTACATTATTTTGGCACTCCTGGTAGATGTTAGAGTATTAATGGTATCGAGAAGCATGTTTTTAAATGCTTAAAATTGCTTAAGTGCTTAAAAATTGAAAGGTATAATGGAGATTTTTTTGTTGTTTTTTAAAGATTTGTTTACCCGAGGTATTGATATACAAGCTGTGAATGTGGTAATAAACTTTGACTTTCCAAAGCTAGCAGAGACCTATCTCCATCGTATTGGAAGATCAGGTGAGGAAAAGTAAAGGTGATGCTCTTTGTGGAAGTTTTTTGAGAAGTTTAATCATTAAATTTTGTTCCTGTGTGAAATAGAGTGTGGTACTGAAGAGAACAGTGAATTAAAACTAATTTAGTTGTTTGATATTTAAGACTAATTTCTAGTTCTTCCAGAACACTTACTAAGAAAAGTTAAATAATTACCATATGCTTAATTTGAGATAAATTCACAAAGGAGAACCTAGCTTTTCTCATTAGATGATGTATGTAACTACTGTTCAGTACAGGTATTTTTGGCAACTTTTGACACAAACATCCATTTTGTCATTTGAAGAAGGTGAACTAGAGTACTATTTGGGGCTGTGAAATCTGAAGTTTTGTGGAGTAATGTGTATAAAGGAGACCAGAAAAAGTGGTTTCATATACCCAGAATGGCACTGGACAAAAACAGTCCTGTATGGTTTTGACACAGACTTGCACGTGCACATTAATTCTCATATTTAAATAATTTTATTATTAATTAAAAAATGTTTTCCATTAGGTCGCTTTGGTCATCTTGGCTTAGCCATCAACTTGATCACATATGATGATCGCTTCAACCTGAAAAGTATTGAGGAGCAGCTGGGAACAGAAATTAAACCTATCCCAAGCAACATTGACAAGAGCCTATATGTGGCAGAATATCACAGCGAGCCTGTAGAAGATGAGAAACCTTAACAAGCATGTGCGTACCCTACAGAATAGCTAAGTAAGCATAATGTTTATAGAAAGGAAAGCAATCAAGATGATCTTTCCTGGGGGAAATTTGATATCCCACCATACATAATAGAAACATAGGGTAAAACACTTGTTGGCATAAATGACAGTAAACGGGAAGTATCTCTTGGGTGAAGTTGGGGTCTCATAGGAGAATCCATAAATGCTGTTCTTGAATGCAGTCTTCCTAAGTAATGTGCTATGTGAACAGTACCGAGACAAATTTAGACTTCTAAAATAATGATAGCAAAGAGAATCTTTTTCAGTAATTTTGAATGTAAAACTATTTTGTTCTTTTTCTTTATTTTTCAGTCATCTCTCTGTTAGCATTCACTCTTGATTTTTAATGGGTACCTCAATAAATCAGGTTAAATTACCTGTAATACCTTATTCTCAAAGTGTAGTCAGGTTATGAGGATAACTTTTTTTTTTTAAGCTCCCTCTGGTTTTTCTCACCATCTAATTATTTCGTCTTTTGGTGACTATTGGGCTGTGGTAAAAATGCTTAAAACAAGGCTCAACATAAAGGAATGTAGACCATTTCGGAATTTGCGACATGATGGTTTCCAAATTAGCAATGAACATTTTACCTATTGTTTTTAGATTTTTCAAATTACTCTTTTTCATTCTAACCTTCTCCCCCCCCCCCCCCCCCCCGCAATTTAAATGTCAAACAAAATCCTTAGACGAAACTAGCCAGTGTTTGCTAGTATATTGGCAGGCTACTTACTGAGTTCGTCTAAGGTTAAAAGAAGTTTTTTGATTTTAATTGTTGTGAATGAGTTCTATCTGTTATTAGAACTTTCTCTCCCCCCCTTTTCCTGCCTCCCACCCTACTCTGGTTCAAGCCGTTGTTTTTCAGTCTAGTTGTGTAGGACACAGCTCCCTGGCCCATGCTGGTATTATGAGCCTTGCACTCCCCCCAGCTGAGGCAGTTGGTCGCCGGTTGCTGGTTGGCCACAGCCTTTGCCAGTTGCTGGCCGCTCATGGCGGCACACAGCAGCCTGCGGCAGCTCATGGCAGCCCAGCTCCAGGGAGAGCTGTTGTTCACAATCTTAGCTGTAGAGGGTGCAGCTCACTGGCCCATGTGGGAATTGAACCAACGACCTCCATGTTAGGAGCACAGAGCTCCAACCACCTGAGCCACAGGGCCAGCCCTGTTACTAGAACTTCAGGCTCTCATTCTGTTTCTAAAATGCCTAGCAAAAATTCCTTAATCCTGCATGGATTCTGCAATAGTTGAAATGCTCAGTAAAGGATAATACAGAGCATTTGGGAAAGGGATTGTGAAAACCTATATTCCCTAGTTCATACTGCTTTCACACATGTTAATTTTAGGTTTCTTCTTTCTTTAGGCTTTGACAAACTGCAAAAGGCTCATTTGGATCTGTGACATTGTTTTTTTTGGGGCGATGCTCTTCTCTTTGTGGGGTTTTCATTTTGTTTATTTTGAAACTATGAAGAGTTCAGACATTTTTTTCTTTTTTTTAACTGGTGAAGAGAAAAAAGCTGAAAAGAAGGAGTTTACCTTTTTTGTTCCACTTGTTTGCACTGTGTGCTGACTGAACATTAGTTGCACTAACTGCTAGTTTTAAAAAATTTCCTGGGAAAGGGGGACAAGGAAGGAGGAAAAAGAAGAGAAGGAGAGAAACCCTAAAAAGAGAAGAATCTTAATGAACACACAAGCTTGTCTACAATTTCAAAATTCTCCAACAGGTGACTCTTGAGTGCATTTCAACTTCTCCCTGATTACTCATCGGTTTTTTAAGCCTGAAGAGCTTATTACTTATTTGTGCGAAGTGCCTTATGCTATGAGACCATTCAGAATATCATCTTTTAGACACAGCCCAAGGAATCAACAATAATAATTCTTTCCTTTTTCTTCTTAAAATTTTTGTCTTTTCATTTTGGTTTCAAGTTGGTCTCTCTCTTCTTTTTCTACCCAATACTCAAGCCCAGGGCTGGAAGATGAAACGTATTAGTAATGTTAAACACCATTTTCTTTTTCTTTATGTGGAGGAGTTGATATGCAACTGCAGTCCATCCGCACTGTAAATACATGTATTTAAAAAAAAAAACAATCCCAAGTAAAAATTTCTTCTGGGCTGAGTAGATGCAACATCTTCGCTCCCAAAGGAAAGAGCAGTCTATCATTGCAGGAGCCATATGACAAGCCTTTGTGCTCTATAACAGAACACTAAAGACTGGTTTACATACGCCTGCCTACATTAGCAGTTATGGCACTTGATGTGTAGACATGTCAGCCTTGACCCTCTTTCCTCTCTGGCAGAGCGTGTCCCGTAGAAAATTGGGTGTGTATACGTGTATAAACTTTGTAAATAAGTTTTTTTCTGAGTTCGTGTGTATATATGTGTGTGTGTGTACGTGTATATATGTGTGTGTGTATATATATGTACACACACACACACACACGATTTTTTTTTTTTTTGGATGAAGGTTGCTGGGATTAAGGGGATTTGAATGATTATGGGAGCAGCTAAAGATGAGAGGGGCTCAGTTTTCCGCAACACTAAATTTCTTACTGTAGAGAGCAGACCTCTATGGGGACCCTATGTTGGAAAGGGACCCAGAAGTCTGGGATTCACTGTTTGCTGCTACACTGTCTCATCTAGTACTTTTGGAGGAGGTCTGTCAGAGGGAGCAAGGAAGCTTCAAAAACCTATAATTTAAGGTGTTATTTTTGAGAAGCTCTCTCTGATTTTGCTTCTTCCCCCTTTTTAAAAGTTGGAGGAACTTTTGAAGCTCAGCAAAAGGGAACAAAAATTAATCTGCCTTGCAGTGTGGAAATTTGATTGAATGGCAGTGTCTGAGCAGTGTAGGTATAAAAGCATGGATTTGCATTTCAGAATATTAGCCAGTACCAGCTTTGGTAACCTTAGCAGTTAGGGGGCTTGCTTTCTGTGGATCACCTGTACTGTGTAAGTGTGTTGCCCTCTGCCTACCTTTCTACATAAACTTGCAGGAATGGGCAACCCCTGAGAGGTGATAACTTTTGTGCTGCAGAAAGCTGCTTGCCATCCTCTTTGTGACAAGAATTGTCATTTTGCATTGTAAATTGCTGGCAGATGCTCTACAGTGAATAGTGTTGCTTTAAATTGTGCCCCTCCCAACATGCTTGATGTTTGGCCTGATCTCCAGGCAAAAGGAATGAGATGAATCAAAACCAGTGAACTTTTTTTTTTTTTAATGTTTTTAATTCCCTTTTAACCCAGTGTACTAGGTCAATCAGGAGGCATCTAGGGTAAAAAAAAAAAAAAGGCAAAAAAATAAAATTTAAAAAAATTTTGATTTCCATATTCCATTGTTTTTCAAAGCCCTAAAATATTATAAGGTAAGTCCTGCATATGCTTTCATGCTTAATTCATCTGGATGAAAAAATAAATTATTCAAAGTTGCTTTTTTTTGACTGTCTAGTTCTAAGCAAAAACTATTTGTGACTCACCCAAAATTCCTTGAGGATCAAAATCCTCCAGATGCCTCCTGATCAGACATAGCCCTGACTCCTTACGAACTGTAGCAGGAGCTGCACAGTACAACCCAAAAAAGAATAAGCTCATTTATTTGGTATCCAAGCCACATAGGTTCTATCCAGCCAGTTGGCTACTACATTCAAGCCCTAATTAAGAAAGAACTTTTTTCCTGGGAGAGGTGGGGGTGGGGGGAGGGAAATTAAAAGGCATCAACTTTTGACCAAAAAAAAATCTTGCCCTTGTACTGATGCAGCTCTCTTTTTCCCCCACCTCTGGCAAGATAAGAGGGATCATTATAGAAGAAAGGCTCATAAATGCAATTTTGTATCTAGCTAGAGAGTGGGTGACTAAACAAACAGCAGCAGTCCTTTGCAGTCCTCTTTGCCATCCTCAGACTGCCGTCTGCTCGGTGCCACATGCCTGTGGGTCCCTCTGAAAGCACAGACTTTAAATTGAAAGTATTACTGAAGTATATAGCCTCTGATGAGGAGTGGCACTTAAACTGGGACACCACTAGTGGACAGTCGCATACAGGCAGCTGTCCAGTTTTGGCGCTTGACTCTTGAATAGTAATTGTTAAATGGAAAGATGCTCTAAGTACTAGGTCAAAGCCTAGTCTTTTTTTTTTTTTTTTAATCCCTTCACAATAAGGAACATTTGTTACTATTGGAAATTGTTTTTGTATTCTTCCAGTATTGGGTGTTTAAGTAATGGTAATATTTTTCCAGTGGTTCATTTGGTTGAAAACTATTCCCTATTAATATTTAAATAACGTCCAGCTCGTGGTTTAGCCTGTGGTTGTGTAGTTGTGTAATAGGTTATGGACTGTTACACACCTTGCTGCTTCTGGGCCTATTTTTGTCTTTCTATTCCCATACATTCCAATGGAGAAACTTTCTTGCTTTTCCCTCAGGAATGGAATAAATTTATTCCAAAATGATCTTCCATGGGAAGGAGTAAGGGAGAAGGTAACCTAACATGTCTCAAAATTATTTTCAAGTTGGCCCTACATCATAAAATGGGTTGGCCCCAAAGGCTGGGGGGAGGGGGGAGGCAACTGGTTATCAATATATTTTCAGAATGAGATGGGAGCATCTTTCCTTACCATGTGCTTTGTGTTTGACACCATCATGCTTCGGTTAGAACCAGACAACTCAGCACAAAGCCTTGAGTGTAAAATGTTGGAATCAAAACATCTCATTCTGATCATTGGTTTAATTATTTTTCTTTTTTTTTTAAATAGGGGTGGGAGGGAGGTTACTGTGCCCCAAAAGGGAGGGTGTCTGCTTTAGGATTTAGAAACACTTGGGAAGCTCATAACCTCGCCAGAAACTGCTGTTAGGCACACTCCTGACCTTATAGATGAGTAACAAAAGATAAATTATTGGGAATTAAGCCATGATATTTTAATTTGCTTTTTTCAGCGTTCTGTGTATCTTAAAAATTGTTATAGTGAGTCATTTTCTGTCAGAATACCTTTTTCAAAATACTGGCCTCGGGGGAGCCGAAGTCAACTTGGTGAATTTAAGTGGACTTTGGTGAACTTGTAGTTCTACTTTATATCCTTAAAGATAGTTTTTAAAAAGTCCCAAAGAAAATCCACTCTCGTGATCAAAAAAACTCATCTTTGGGGTAAAGAGTTAAGTGTCCAAAGGTTATAACAGTTTATGAGGTCAGAGGGAGCTAGCCTGGCACCGACTCAGCCCCTCCACAGCTGAGCTGATTCCAACAGAAGTGTATTTAAATTCTCCAGTAGACAGGACTGGGCAGGGCAGGGGAGGGGGGAGGGGTTGGGTTATTAAGATACAGGCTACTGTATTTTAACCAATGGTTGGGCGGGCGGGGGTGCCTGGAGAAAACAAAGTCACTTCCCTTTTTTGAAACAAAACTAAAACTTGAAAAAAAAATTGTTCAATAAAAATGGGATAGAATTTCAATGTCCCTAGACACAAGGGACCAGTTCCACTGAGAAGTTAACAGTGGGGACTCAAAATTTTGAAAACATTTAGGGAAAGGGAAAATTGGCTTTCTGTTAATTGGCAAATGTTCCAGTGGGGCTCTGTTTTTGTTGGGATGTGTTATGTTATATGTACATGGACCAGAGTCTGCTGAGTTTAGAAAAGATGGTTGATAAAATCTTGACTTTTTTTTGTTTGTTTATTTTGTTAATTTATCTCAATAAAAGCCCACTGGAACTCCAAATGTGTGTATGTGTGTGGTGTGTCCTTAGCAGGCTATGCTGTTTAGGAATCCTTGCGTTTGAGAGTATTTTACTGAAGTAATTCATACTGCAGTGAAGCAATAAGACATTCTCAACACTACCCCTATTGAGCCCAGTTGAGATCACATCCGCATTTCACTTTCCTCAGTTTTTATAGCCTAAACAACCGAGAGAATCATTTAGAAAGGATGTTAGTCCACAGTATGTCCAGGGGGGTTATCTAGTTATCCCCTCCCAGAAGAATTTTTCAGATGTTTCAGAAATAACATGACCACAAAAAATTACTTAGGAATAAATTTGTATGCTGAGAACTACAAAACACAAATCAAAAGACCTATAAATGGAGAAATTCAGACACAAAGCTGAACACTCACCCCCACTATACAAAAGAAATAGGTATAAAATACGCAAGACAATCTAATTATAGAGCACAATCTGCCTCTGGATGTTTCTCCTTGGGGTCACTCTCCAAAGATTGGCCTGTGTGAACAGCGTAAACATTCTCTCTGTTGTCTGGCTTCCAGTTGGGTTTGCTCACGAGGTATTCCACCCCAGGAAATCAGAGGGAGAGGAGAGGAAGGTCAGAGTTGGTATTCCTCCAATTCTCTCCCTGCAAGATTGCCTCTAGCTCCTTTGTCCCTCAACTGAAGATCTCTGGTTGAGTCCTTGTGACTCCTTCCATTTTCTGGTAACTGTCCCCTCCCCTTGGTAGTTTTCCCCTACACCCACACCTTTGTAAGTAGGCCATATGTAAACAAACGCAGATTTCTCTATTACAAGTGTGCCTTTTTGTTGGGACCAGAAGTAACTGCAGGAAACAGATTCTTAAACGGAGATTCTGGGATTGGGTTAGTTACATTTGATGAGCTAGCTCAAAGATAACCCCATGGGGGTTTGTGCAGGGTAGGCAGGGGATGGGATATGAATAATTTATGACATACAGGGTTAATTCAAACTTTCACTGGTGAATCCATAAAGGAAAAAGCAAGACATGGAAATCAAGAGGCTGACAATAGCAACATTAGGCCCTGGAATTCTTAAGAAAAAGAATTTCGAATGTGATTAACATAAAAAGAACGAGAAGGCCTCTGGGAGATTTGAAGAGGGACCCTTTATCTGTAGATAACTGTCCTTAGCTAGTTGATTATAGGCTCCCTAGGACTGAAATAGATGGTAGACTTCGAAAGTTTTACTCGAGTTATATGCACAGAAATGCTCTAGATCTGGCGAGCAGAATTCTGACTTGAGCCAGTCTGGTTTGAGGCTTGAATAAAAGGGAAATTTGGTCCCCCTTCTCGCATTCTTCAAAAGGGCTTGTAACTATTTACTAGAGTGACTGCACATTGGGAAAGAAGAAATAGAGTTAAGGACTACTGAGACCCAAAATGTTACCAGTCAGAATAAAGGCTTATGGAGGTCAAGTGATCCATTGAGTTTTGGGGTTTTTAAAAAATATATCAGGCTGCTATTGTATTTCACACTAAAGAAATGGAATCTGTTGGGAATTTGTAGACGCAAGGTCCCAGAATGATAATCACTTAAAATGATGCCATGGATGGTCCAAATCAGTGAAGGACCAGACTTCCTATTTGTAACCTTTCTGCAGCATTAGAGCCACAGGTGATGGGGGGCGGGAGGGTGGGGTGAGGAGCACAAGGCTTTAATGCTCCTAGATTTTCAGTGCCGCAGATGAACCAACCTGTGGACGGAAACGGGACCACTTGTTAAACCTGACAAGCTCAGGAGACTTGACCACATAGGGTGGTGTGAACAGAAAAGTTCCTAACCAAGGTGGGCCATAGTGGGAAGTCACATCCTTGGCCTGTAGCTTGTTTGACAAAGGTCAGTCTTTACCTTAAATGAGCCTATCTGTGGGTTCACTGGTGAATCCATAAAGGAAAAAGCAAGACGTGGAAATCAAGAGGCTGAAAAAAAATATATTAATAGAAGCAAACATAGGGCTGCTCCAAAGATTCTGAGGGCATTTCCTAACATTGGGGCTACTTCATTTGTTAGCACCATCTGACTAAATTGCCCTCTCCCTTGGAGTAAAGCTTCTGTACAAATGGTAGGGACATCTAATCAACCAGTCTTTTTTTAAAAATCAGAACCTGTTCCCTTCCAACTAGGAAATGTTAAGGGGCAACCTATATTTTTATTACTCAAATCTACCCCAAGTCACCTGATAGCGTGAGACTTTCTAACCAATGATGCTCACATATCCTTCTCCCAGAAGGGTGAAAGGTTCTTAGTTAGAACTAAATGAATCAGATTGGGAAAATGATTTTTAAAGAAAGTACATGAGAGAAAACTAGTCTTGAGACTGACTAAATGTTTGTTGCAGGATGTTCCAATGCAACTTGAGGCTTTTTACAGATATTGGCAAGGTTAAGTCAGCCACTCCTATTTAAATAACTATTGATAATACTTTACCTCTACCTTATATTTGCCAATATCCTTTGAGGCCTGATACACCAGCTGGAATTAGCTCATTATACAAGATTACCTTTAAAAGGGGGGCTTATAATTCCATGTATGAGCGCCTGTAATTCTCCCATCCTTCCAGTAAAGAAACCCAATGGGAAAGGATGGAGATGTGCACAGGATCTCAGAGCTATAAAGATATCCTGTGGTTGTAGAGCCACATACCCTATTATCAGCTATTCCTGTGTGTATTGCCAATATTTTTCAGTGATAGATCTATGTAGTGCCTTTTTCAGCATTCCTGTAAAAAAAGAAAAGAAAAAAACCCTCTTTGCCTTTCCACCTGGGAAGATCAGCGTTTACTTGGACAGTAATGTAATGCCATAGGGGTATACAGACAGTCCCATCTATTTCTCTCTGATTTAAATAATATTAAATTTCCCAGAAATTCTACTCTAATCCAATATGTGGATGATTTACTCTTATGCTCTAAGATATATTGATTCCTAAGAGGACACAACTTACCTATTACAATAGCTAGTCATAAAAGACATAGGGGGCCGGCCCGGTGGCTCAGGCGGTTGGAGCTCCGTGCTCCTAACTCCGAAGGCTGCTGGTTCGATTGCCACATGGGCCAGTGGGCTCTCAACTGCAAGGTTGCCAGTTCAATGCCTCGAGTCCTGCAAGGGATGGTGGGCTCTGCCCCCTGCAGCTAGGATTGAGCACGGCACCTTGAGCTGAGCTGCCGCTGGCCTCCCGGATGGCTCGGTTGGTTGGAGCGTATCCTCTCAACCACGGGGTTACCGGTTTGATTCCCGCAGGGGATGGTGGGCCGTGCCCCCTGCAACTAGCGGCGGTGGCTGGACCTGGGGCTGGGCTGCGCCCTCCACAACTAGGACTGAAGGGACGGCAACTTGAGGCTGGGTGGCACCCTCCACGGCTGGGAGCACCTTCCACGGCTGGGATTGAGGGGACGGCAGCTTGGCTTGGGGGAAGGTCCTGGAAGTATACACTGTCCCCCAATGAAGTCCTGTTCCCCTTCCCCAATAAAATCTTTTAAAAAAAAAAAAAAAGAAAAAGACATAGTGACTCAAAGGACAAGCTTTGATTTTGTTTCCACCGAGTTAAATACTTTGGTTATCTAATATCTAAACATAAGCTACTGATTAACTCTGAAAGACTTACAGGAATAATATCCTTTCTTCTTCTTCAAAGAACAGAAACAGCTTAAAGGATTCCTGGGTCTAACTAAATGCTGTCTTAGTTAGGTTCCAAATTTTTCATTAAGGCTCAGCCTCTGTATGTCTTGTTAAAATCAGGTCAATCTGATCCAACTCAATGGAACCCTGAAGGGAAACAAGCTGAAGAAGCTCTAGACAATTCAACTCAGTAGTTAAAGGGCTCTTTCCCTGCTGATAGCCATCTCTGCTACAGTCAGTCATGTTATGCAAACAGAAGAGAGAGTTATAGGTGCTCCTTTACTTACGTTACTCATTCTGTTAAATCCTTACTGAACTCAACACTTCTGTCAGCCAACTGGCTTCTTATAAAGTACTCTTGCTTTCTGCACCTAGTATTTTATTTCCCTCCTTCCTCTGCCTCCCCCTCTGTGCCTAATATTACTTTAACTCAATGTAACAGTCTAACCCAGCAACTTTATTACCCTGTTTACAGGATGAAGACATCCAAAACTGTTTTGCTTACTAACCACCTTCTTGTTCCTAGGAATGATTTGCAGGAAACCCTATTGATAATGCTGAGGACTCTTATCTGAAAGATGAACAGGGATATTACCAAGCCGGATGGATATACAGTAACTTCCACAGTAAACATAAATTTAAGCTTCTTATTTACCTGAATAAGATCTGCCCAACAAACAAAATTAACTGATCTAACAAGAGCTTGTAAATGAGCCAAAGATCAAATAGCCAATATTTACACTGAGAGTTGCTATACCTTTGGTGTAACTCACAACTCTGGAATGTTGTGGAAGCAGCAAGTCTTCTTAACTTCCTCAGGGCAGTCCATAAGAATGGAAAACAGGTTACAGAATTTAAGCTAGATGTCATACAACAACTGAAACAATTGGCAATTATCAAAAATACCAGGACATTCTAAGGCTGCCATCATGGAAGCAAAAAATAATAATAATAATAATAATAATAATAATAATTATTATTATTATTATTATTTAGCTGATATTGCAGCTAGACTGGCAATAATAAACAGCCAAATTATCCAGACTTGAGAATGTTTCTTCTCCCTATTAAATCAATAAAAGGCTCCCTTTTGCAGTTCAAATGGACAGTTACAAAAGAAGAAAGGAAAATACGGCAACAAAAAAGGAGAAAACTTTGACCCGAACAGATATAGCCTAGCACGTACATGAGCTAACATATTGGGGTCTTGGAAAGATGGTTTCATGGAGTCAAGAATATTATTGGAAACCTCCTACTGTAGCTCATAAAGTATATAACAGATATTCTATGTGTCCAAACCCTGGAAAATCACTCCATGGATCCCAAAGACATTTCCCATTTCCTTTAGGTCCATTTGATGTATGGTAATTAGGTTTTATCCAAATGCCACCATCTCAAGAATACAAATACGTATATTAGTCATGATTTGTATATTGTCTCAACGGGTTGAGACATTCCCTTGCAGGAGAGCAACAGCCTTAATGGTAGGGAGGTTATTTATTATAATAATAATAATCCCCAATTGGAGAATTCCATGTGAGTAACTGAGGAACTTGTTTCACTGAGCCAATGATACAATCTGTTTGTAATATTTGGCTGCTTTTACAGCATTTTTATGTGCTTATCACCCCAGTCCTCTGGATTGGTAGAGTGTACAAATAGTAAAAACTCCACTAGATACATTTTCAGAAGCTTTTATTCTCCTTTGGCCAAAAGCTCTCCTTATAGTGCTTCTCAACCTGAGATACACTTTTGTTAAACATAGGCTTTCTTGTTAGTCATTGTTCACCCTATGCGAAGGGACTTATGAACCAGCCTTACTAAAAGCAGACATACTACATTATTATCAAGGACTTATCAATTATCTTAAAGAAATTAATAAATTAGTAACGGATGCACTTCAGTGTGCTCCCGGGAGACGAAGACTGCAAAGACCATGACTCACACCAGGAAATTTTGTCCATTAGACAAGACATCAATGAAAGACTCTCCAACCTTGTCAGAAAAGACCTATCAGTGGATATCAAAGAGTCCTCAAGGACGAGAAGCCGCTGACATCGGGGTTAGACAGCTACCCCAAGACATTGAGAAGGCCTGTATATCTACAAAATTGATAGGAACTTAAAATAACCATTTGTTTGCTTGTCTTTACCTGTCTGCTAATAATATTAGTAATGATGATAAGTTATTATTTAGGCTTTTCTCAAAACTTATATAGCCCAACTGTTAATAATTGCTGAAGTTATATAAGATAACTTTTATATTATCAGTAATATTTTTATGGTTTTGAAATTTAGAAGGAATATTATTATAGAAGAAAGAAAAGGGATGTGTATATTTTTGAGAGAAATTAAAAGGAAGTAATTTGTTCTAGTAAGTTGATTATTTCTGAATGAGGAAACAGAGACAAACTGAAAAGGATGAGTGAAGTTGTAAGTTAGTGGAAAAAAAATATTGAAAAAGGAATTATATAAATATTAGAACCCAATTATGCTTACCCCCTAACTCAACATAGACTACTAATTATGTTACCGGACAGTAGGCTCTTCTTGGCACAGTATTCAGGTTCTTGGCATCTCAAGCAAAGAATTAAATGAGACACAAAAATAAAGTGATGAAAGAGAAGTTTATTAGAAGAGATACTACACTCCAAAGAAATAGGAATGGACCGGAGCAACAGAGAATGGCTCAAGGGCCCATTATTTAAAAAAAAAAAAAAAAAAAAAGTACACTCCAGGGCGGCCCGGTGGCTCAGGCGGTTAGAGCTCCATGCTCCTAACTCCGAAGGCTGCCGGTTCGATTCCCACATGGGCCAGTGGGCTCTCAACCATAAGGTTGCCTGTTCAACTCCTCGAGTCCCGCAAGGGATGGTGGGCAGCGCCCCCTGCAACTAAGATTGAACACGACACCTTGAGCTGAGCTGCAGCTGAGCTCCTGGATGGTTCAGTTGGTTGGAGCGCGTCCTCTCAACCAAAAGGTTGCTGGTTCGACTCCCACAAGGGATGGTGGACTGCGGCCCTTGCAATTAGCAATGGCAACTGGACCTGGAGCTGAGCTGCGCTGCGCCCTCCACAACTAAGACTGAAAGGACAACAACTTGAAGCTGAATGGCACCCTCCACAACTAAGACTGAAAGGACAACAACTTGACTTGGAAAAAAGCCCTGGAAGTACACACTATTCCCCAATAAAAGTCCTGTTCCTCTTCCCCAAAAAAATCTTTAAAAAAATTTAAAAAGTACACTCCAAAGGGTTTGGAGCGGGCCCCTGAGCAAAAGCAAGGCTCAAAATCTCAAAGGGCCCTGACTGGCAAGGACTTGGAGTTTTTATCCTTTTTTCTCTAGAATGGGCTGTTCCTTTCCGGGCATGGGACTACTTGATTGACACCTGTAATTGACACGAGGCTATTATCTCATCTTGTTAGACTGCACATGTTCCTTCCCAGAATTCAGTCTGTTATAATGATATTAATATGAACTTCCGGGCATATGGATGATATTATAATGATGGTATAATGAGGCCCAGGGGAAATGAAAGTCTTTGTGGCCTTTACTGCGCAGGTGTGAGTGGCCGGTTTAATCTAGTTGGGTATTTTGTACCCATTTGTTCCTCATGGGGTAGATAATTACAATGAAAAGGGGAAGTTTTGGGCAGAGAGGGGAGGTCTTTTGGGCAGCTGCTTTCTGTGAATTACCGTGTTTCCCTGAAAATAAGACCTAACCTTAAAATAAGCCCTAGCATGATTTTCCAGGATGACATCCCATGAACATAAGCCCTAATGCGTTTTTTGGAGCAAAATTTAATGTAAGATACTGTCTTATTTTCGGGGAAACACGGTATGCAGGAATGCAGAGACCCAATGTCTATCGCTAACTTCCTGCCTTGTTTTTCCCTCAGGTAACATGATCCCCATAAAATCTCTATGGGAATTTGAGGGACAGAAGGTCTTTTCTTCTGCATCTGCTTCCTGCTGGACAAGGACGTAAAGCTGTCCCTACTTATTGGGGGATTCACGGAACTCTCGTCCTATCTGACCTCAGATGAGAGGAAGGGGTCTCCATATCCGCCCGGAAGACCACGTTGGCTTCTTTGGTCGGGACTGGCAACCTTGCTGGGGCATCCTCCCCATCCCCAAGGCCCCTGAATGAGGAAAAATAGATTTTAATTAATAAATCCGTTAGCTCTATAAAGCTTGTGGCCATTCAGGTGTCATTCAACCAGTCATTCAAGTGTTGTTAGCTGTACAGGAGTTAAGCCAAGAATGGATAGGAGAGAACATTAAGCTTCAATGATTACAATCAACAAGTATGAATCACAAGTTTTATGGTTTTTATCTAAAGCAGGGGTAGGAGATTTCTATGATTCAGGTTAAAAACAATCTATTATTTATGATTAAGAAACTAATGGAGTTAAAACACTAAAGGAAGAAAACAGAATTTCTGTAGTGAGAAGCCCTTTCATTTGGCCAGTATCAATTATATTAATTCAGATAAAAGCTGAAGTGGATGTGTATATATATATATATATATATATATATATATATATATATATATTTTTTTTTTTTTTAAATGGCCCTCCATAATGGCTGCTGAGGCACAGAAAATTTATTATTTTAGTATATGTGCTGCCGAAGTGAGCACCAGAAAATTTATTTATGAAACATTTACTGTCCTCTTGGCCTCTAGAAATTTTTAGGTAGTAATTGTAATTTACACCATTGTAGTCTTACAGGCTTAGCCCCCATTAAACCTTAAAGTTACAGTTCCCAGTTGTACAAGTAACAGAAATCAGATTAATGAATCACATTTGATTGCTTCCAATGTAAAGTAGACAGGCCATATTAAATCAAAAAGGTAAATGGTTATGTCCCCAATCAAAATGAAATTCTGAATTTACCCAATCCTGGCGTATCATATCCACCTCAACAAACAACAATATATGGGATATGGGAAGGGGACATTTGTTGGGAAGGGTTAGAAAATTCTTCTGTCATGCTAACTGATTTCTATTGTAATGACACTGGGTTTATAGTAAATGCTATGGGAATATGGTGTAATACTAAAATAGACAAATTAACTTGGCCTGAGGTTAATAAAACCCTTGATAATATTGATACTGAAAATCTAGTGTATTGGGAAATTGAACTGAATCCTCCCCATGAAGTCCTTTCTATGAACACTAATTGGCCAAAAGAAAAATTAGAACTTCTAGATCATAACATAATAGTCTTCATTCATCAACTTATCATGAAGAACAAATAACAGTAGATAAGGGAGAAAAACATATTATTAGTTTAATAAAAAAATTATAATAATACATGTAAAGGGTTCTTTAGATAGCTGGGACATTTACTCTCCTCAAACTCATACTTGTCTAATATTAGACGTTTTCTGCTCCTACTCGGTGTTACTGGTTTAAAACTATTGCTCTTGGTTCTAGTTTGTACATGTTATACTAGATACAAAAAAACAACATAAGACAGACAGAGAAGGAAAAAACTCGGCTCATAATAGATCAAAGATAAAAAAGTGATCCAGAATATATTTAATAAAGACATAGGATGCCTCCCATTTTCTCACCTTTTCTTTTAAATAAATAATTTGGCCTTGACTGCCATCTAAGTTTATGGTCTTGCCCCGCCCCCAGTGGTCCAACATTCAGCAAAATAAAAGCTAACAGTAGGACATCCTAGGAATGAGCCATCCTAGCACCATGGGAACCACACTATCCAACCAAAAGGTTGGTCATCAATGCATCCTTCGGATTGATTTATGACCAGAAGGGGAAACTGTGGACGGAAAACGGGGCACATGTTAAGCCAGACAAGCTCAGTGTTAAGCCATACTTAGGCCAGGAGCAAAAACCTTATCTTAAAAGCCATCTTGTCTTGATCCTGTCTTGCTTTATGTCCTCGGGGCCTGTGATCAGCGGTCAGGACAATGACCTAGGCCCAGGCTGTGGAGCTGGAGGACTTGGTCATGCCCGAAACCCTTTGTCATTGAAAGGGGAACAGCCTCCTTTACCCCCTCCTATAAAACTCCATACCCCTCTTTGCTTGAAGAGGTTATGGTTTTTTCTAACCTCACCTCCCGCAGCTCAAACATGCCAAATAAATTCTAATAGACTAATTTTGGTCTCCCACGACTCATTCCTCCTGCCATGCCTAACACTCAGGAGACAAAATAACCACACAGCATGGCGTGAACATAAAAATTCCTAACTAAGGTGGCCCATGGTGGGAAGTCACATCCTTGGCCTGTAGCTTCCTTGACAAAGGTCAATCTTTACCTTAAGTGAGCCTGTCTGTTGTCTTTTTGTATTTAAGATAACATACCCTTGGAATTCCTCAGAGTAACCCCCAGGGGGCAAAACCCACTACACCAGAGCAGGAAACTACAAAATCCCTCATTGTTACTTTGCTCCCCAAACACCATCTCTATGTGCTGTAAAATGCTATTAACTATCCTGTACCCACCAATGTAAAAGTGTGTCTTCATTTTGCTTTTTATCCAATCAGTTTGGCTCAAATAAACGCTTGTAAGCTTTCTCTTAGGTGGGATGTTTTTTCATCGACAAACCATAAGTAGAATCACAGGATAATATATACATACATATATATCATAAATGCATATATAGTTATTTTTTTTAAATGCAACTGAAAGTAATTGGACTTCTTAAGGAATCAAATTTATTTCAAGAGATTACAGATGGTTATTTAATCTCCAGTACTGAATAGTTCTTTTTCCTTTTATTAATTTAAGTGTGAATCAAGTGGTTAATACAGATTTGTTAACAAGTGTGGTTCTAAAGCTCCTGCTGTCATCAATTGGGGCAACAAATGACCCACTGGAAAGGCAAATCCACTTACAATATCTCTGCATCTTGTTCTGTGACTAACGTGATACACTCATACACTAATCATGGGAACCCAGAATGATTCAACACTTTCCCCGACTTCTCCCTTGATCTTTTGGTTATACTTTGAGCCCTGTGAGAATGCTAGATAAGTGCTTTGAAGTTTGCAGGGGTGTATTTTTATAGTGAATATGATTTGCATGTCTTGCCAGGAGTTAAGCAGCCTCTGTGGGGTACTGGGGAAATAATTTTTTTCCTTTTATTTTTTATGGGGTGGGGTCAGGGGAGGTCATTGAAGTTCTACAATTCTGGAATAGTCAGTGGTACATAGTTCACTTGGCTTCGGTTACATATTGAACTTTAACAAGTGAAGAATCCATGAGTGTCATTTAAATAAAAGTTACAGAACAATTGGCTTTAGAAATTTAATTAGGAAAAATAACTCCAGTGCCAGTATTTTGATATAATTGTATAAGTGGGAGCAAAAATATATTGTTTTTCAACTGTAGGTACTCCAGACTTGTTCTGTCACGAACACTAAATATGCTGTTTTCCTTCAAACATCTAAAGAGAAACTTCTGTACGTTTCTATAAATTCTCTTTTAATTTCTCAGAAATATCTAAAAGGGGAAGAAAAAATTCCACGAAAACTATGAGACTTCATGTTTTTACCCAGTGAGGAGGTGATAAATGCTGCCTATATGTGTTTTCATGCAAGCTATACTTCTGAGCTTATTAGCTTCTAATTATATCTTTTTAAAAAGATTTTTATTAAAATATAGCTAACATATGATATTATATTAGTTTCAGATGTACATCATAGTTATTTAACATTTACATACCTAAAAAAGTGATCACCATGATAAGTCCAGCAACCATCTGACACTGTACCACACTGTCAAAATATTGTTGACTATATTCGCTATGCTGTACATCACATCCCCATGACTTATTTGTTTTATTCCTAGAGATTTGAACCTCTTATTCTCCTTCACCTTTTTCCCTTTTTTAAATTTTCAATGACAGTTGACATTCAGTGTTACTTTATATTAATTTCAGGTGTACAGCATAGTGATTAGACATTTATATAATTTAAGATGTGATCCCCCTGACTAGTCTAGTACCCACCTGGCACTACACATAGTTATTACCATATTATTGACTATATTCCTTATGCTTTACATCCCCATGACTATTTTGTAACTACCAATTTGTACTTAATCCCTTCACCTTTTCCACTCTGACCCCCAACCCCCCTCCCATCCATCACCCCAATAAATCTAGTACCCATCTGACATCATGTACAGTTATTACAGTAGTAACTATATTCCTTATGCTATACCCTACATCCCCATGACTACTTGTTAATTCCTTCCCCTTTTTCACCCACCCCCGTCAACCCTCCTCCCATCTGGCAACCATCAAAATGTTCTCTGTATCTATGAATTTGTTTCTGTTTTGTTTGTTTATTTTGTTCTTTAGATTCCACATATAAGCAAAATCACATTGCATCTGTCTTTCTCTGTCTGACACAACATCCTTCAACCTTGTGGTTGAGAGGATGCGCTCCAACCACCTGAGCCATCCAGGAGCTCAGCTGACAGCTCAGCTCAAGGTGCCGTGCTCAATCCTAGTTGCAGGGGGCGCTGCCCACCGTCCATCCCTTGCAGGACTCGAGGAATTGAATTGGCAACCTTGTGGTTGAGAGCCCACTGGCCCATGTGGGAATCGAACCAGCAGCCTTCGGAGTTAGGAGCATGGAGCTCCAACTGCCTGAGCCACCGGGCCGGCCCCTGTTTGTGTCTTTCAATCTGAAATGAGTCTCCTGTAGGCAGCACGTACAAGGGTCTTGTTTTCTTATCCATTCAGACACCCTACCTTTTTATTGGAACATTTTAATCCATTTACATTTAAACTAATTGTTGATAAATATATACTTATTGCTATTTTATTATTTACATTTTTTTATCTTTTTCTTTCCTTCTTCTTGAAGAAGTACCTCTAACATTCCTTGTAATACTGGTTTGGTGGTGATGAACTCCTCTAGCTTTTCCTTGTCTGGGAAACTCTTTATCTGTCTGTCTTTCTTTCCCCCCCCCCCCTTTCTTCCACCTCCCCACACTCCGGTTCAAGTGTTGTTTCTCAGTCTAGTTGTGTAGGACACAGCTCCCTGGCTCATGCTGGTATTATGAGCCTTGCGCTCCCCCCGGCTGAGGCAATCGGTCGCCAATTGGCCACACGCAGCCCTTGCCACGCATGCTGCAGCACACGGTAGCCCACGGCAGCTCATGGCAGCGCAGCTCCAGGGAGAGCTGTTGTTCACAGTCTTAGCTGTAGAGGGCGCAGCTCACTGGCCCGTGTGGGAATCAAACCCACAACCTTGGCTTTAGGATCATGGCGCTCCAACCCTCTGAGCCACCGAGCAGCCCTTTATCTGTCTTTTGATTCTAAGTGATAGCTTTGCTGGGTAGAGTACCGTTGGTTGTAGGTCCTTGCTTTTCATCACTTTGAATATTTCATGCCAATCCCTCTGGCCTGCAAAATTTCTGTTGAGAAATCAGCTGATTGTCTTATGGGAGCACACTTGTAGGACACTAACTGCTTTTCTCTTGCTGCTTTAAAGATTCTCTCTTTGTCTTTAAGCTTTGGCATTTTAATTATGATGTGTCTTGGTTTGTGCCTCTTTGGGTTCATCTTGTTTGAGATTCTCTGTGCTTCCTGGGCTTGTATGTCTATTTTCTTTGCCAAATTAGGAAAGTTTTCCATCATTATTTCTTCAAATAGATTTTCAATTCCTTGCTGTCTCTCTTCTTCTTCTGGTACCTCTATGATGTGAATGTTGGTACACTTGATGTTGTCTTTTAAACTGTCCTCATTTTTTTTTTGGATTCCTTTTGCTGTTCTGATTGGGTGTTTTCTGCTAACTTGTCTCCAGATCACTGATTTGATACTGTGTTTCATCTAATCTGCTGTTGATTCCCTCTAATGTATTCTTCATTTCAATTATTGTATTCTTTATTTCTGACTAGTTCTTTTTTATGTTTTCTATCTCCTTTTTAATATTTTCTATCTCTTTGTTGAAGTTCTCACTGAGTTCATCTACTCTTCCCCTAAGTTTATTGAGCATCCTTATACCAGTGTTTTGAACTCTATATCTGGTAGATTGCTTGTTCTTTTTCTGGAGTTTTGTCCTATTCTTTCATTTGGGACATGTTTCTTTGTCTCCTCATTTTGGCTGACCCCCTGTGTTTGTTTCTATGTACTATATAGATCTGCTTTACTTCCCAGTCTTTATAGAAGGTGTCATGTGGGGCCCAGTGTTGCCGTCTCCCTGGTCACCTAGGCTGGGTGTTCAAGTGGTGTCCCTGTGTGTTTGTGTCGTATGTGCCCTCTTGTTGTAGTTGGGCCTCAATTGCTGTTGGCACATCACTCAGGCTGACTGGCTGGGAGGGCTGGTCATGACTATAGCAGATGAGCTGTTGTATGTGGCTGATCTCTGTGCCAGGCTTAGTGGAAGGGCCCTAAGTGGAAGCTGTATTCCAGGTCAAAACTGGCCACTACTTATGCCAGTCTTGGGGCCACCTGATGGGAGTCACAATGCAAGTTAAGACTGGTTGCTGCTTTTGCTGGACTTGGGGCTCCTTAGCAAGAGTTACAAGGTACACCAAGGCCAGCCAATGCCCGTTTGGGGTTTATGGATCTTTGAGAGATTTTGGGTAAATCTGCAGCACAAACTGAGGTAGGCTGATTATGTGGAGAAGCTGTGAAGAGTTCCAGATAGGCAAGCAAGTGGATTGGGCAGTGTCTCATGGAATCACCAGCATGGGTCAAACAGTGTTAGCCAAGTTAATGGAGAGCTCAGGTATGGTGCCCACCAGTGCCAGGTTGGCTGGGTTGAGGGAGGGCCCAATATAAGAACAGTGGTGCCTAACAGCACTTCCCTCCTCAGAGAGAGTTGCTCTGACCTCTGCCCCTCCAGCCCTTGCCCTGAAGTTAGTCAGTTTAGTTCCTCTCCACGTGTCCCTGGTGCTTTTTGAACTGTTGCCCCTGCTCCATGAATTTGTGAGTGAGCAAATTTGTGTGTGGGCCCTTTAAGACCTGCAATGCCCCAGTCTCTCGCAGACTTTTGTCTCTCTGGAACACAAAAGAGACAACATCTGGTTTTCACAGCCAGATGTTATGGAAACTGCTCTTCCTGGCACTGATGCCTCAAGTTGGGGAGTCTGATTTGGAACTGGGATGCCCCCACACACACTCCTCAGATATCTCTGTAGCCAAGATATGCCTCCCAATTCTTAATTGCCATACTATGGGTGTGGGACTTACTCATTTTGTGTTTCTGCCCCTCCTATCATTCTCATTGTGGCTTCTTTATATCCTCAGCTATAGGAATACTATTCAGGTAGTCTTCACATGGTTTTCAATGATGGTTGTTCTATAATTTAGTGGTAATTTTGATGTGGTCATGGGAGGAGGCAAGCAGAGTTTACCTAGTCTTCCACCGGAAGTTCATATTTTTTTATTTCTGGTTATGGCCTTTCACTTCGTACTTAAAGAAAACCCTGTAACGTTTACTGTAAAACTGTTTTAATTATGATGAAATCCTTTAGATTTTGCTTTCCTGGGAAACTCTATATCCTTCCTTCAATTAACCTTGCTGGAAAAATTATTCCAGGTTATAGGCTTCTTTCTTTCGGCACTTTAAAGATGTCCTGCCACACACTCCCTTCTTGCCTGTAAATTTGCTGATGAGAAATCAGCTGATAGCCTTATAGGGTTTACTTTGTATGTAAACAAAGTATGTTTTTCCCTTGTCTCCTTCAAGATTGTCTCTTTGTCTTTAATTTTTGTCATTTTTACTACAATATGTCTTGGTGTGGGTCTCTTTAGGTTCATTTTGTTTGGAACTCTCTGCTTCCTGGACCTGAATGTCTGTTTCCTTTCCCTGGTTAGAAAAGTTTTCAACCATTATTTCTTTAAATAAAGTTTCTGTTCCTTTCTCTCTCTTTCTTCTCCTTCTGGGATCCCTATAATGCAAATGTTTGAGCCCTTGATGTTATCCCAGAGGTCCCTTAAACTAGCCTAATTTTTTTTTTTAATTCTTTTTTCTTTCTGCTGTTTTTATTAGTTGATTTCCACTAGTCTGCACTTCAGGTGGCTGATCCATTCTTCTGTGTTTGCTAATCTGTTTTTTATTTCTTCTAATGTGTGTTGTTTTTTTAAGATTTTATTGGGGAAGGGGAACAGGATTTTATTGGGGAACAGTGTGTACTTCCAGGACTTTTTTCCAAGTCAAGTTGTTGTCCTTTCAATCTTAGTTGTGGAGGGTGTGGTTTAGCTTCAAGTTGCCCTTTCAGTCTTAGTTGTGGAGGGTACAGCTCAGCTCCAGGTCCAGTTGCTGTCGCTAGTTGCAGGGGGCACAGCCCACCATCCCTTGCGGGAGTCGAACCGGCAACCTTGTGGTTGAGAGGACGCGCTCCAACCAACTGAGCCATCCGGGAGCTCAGCAGCAGCTCAGCTCAAGGTGCTGTGTTCAATCTTAGTTGCAGGGGGCGCTGCCCACCATCCCTTGTGGGACCCGAGAAATCAAACTGGCAACCTTATGGTTGAGAGCCCACTGGCCCATGTGGGAATCGAACTGGCAGCCTTCAGTGTTAGGGGCATGGAGCTCCAACAGCCTGAGCCACCGGGTGGCCCCCTAATGTGTTTTTCATTTTACTTATTGTATTCTTCAGGTCTGCTTGGTTCTTTCTTATACTTTTTAACTCTTTGTTGAAGTTCTCACTAAGTTCCTCTATTCCAATCTGTTCAAGTTTGATGAACATTCTTATGACTGTTTCTTTGAATTCTTTATCAGCCAAATTACTTATTTCCTTTTCCTTAGGGTTCCTCCTGGGGACTTTTCTTGTTCCTTCATTTGAGAGATATTCTGTCTTTTCATTTTGTTTGATTTTCTGTGTTTGTTTATATGAATATGACAAAATAGCTCTCTCTTCCAGTCTTAGAAAAGTGGCCTTATGTAGAAGTGGCCTCTGTGTAGGCTGTGTGTGCTGGGTGGTTTTGTCCAGCTGGCAAGAGCCGAGTAAGTACTTAAAGCAACCAGGGTACTGGTCTATCAAGCCAGAGCAGCTGTGGGTGGGGAGGCCAGGTGCATGTAGTAATGTCCTGTTCATCCTGTTTACTCCCTTTGTTCAGGCCAAAATGGACTTAGGTGATGTGTCCAGGAGCACACTGCAATGACCTTGCAGGCAGGCCAGAACACCTGGCTAGAGACCCCGTTCATCCTATGGAGGTGGAGGGGGATATAAACAATGGCACTAACCAGCCCCTCCAATCCTGGAGAATTCCTGAAGTACAAGAAGGGCTCTCCAGTCTTCTCTATATAGTCTCTCTCTTGTTTGTTGTACCGAAATTGGTTGCATGTGGAAGAGACCTCAGTTTAGGCTCTATGTGCTGGGCAGATGCTTAAAGTGCCTGGGATTAGCCTGCCAGAGGGCAGAACAGCTCTCAGCAGGGAGGTCAGCTGGGTATGGTGATGCCCTCTTGTTCTTGCTTGCTCCCTTTGTTCAAGGCAAAATCCTCCAGGCAATGTAGCTGTGAACACACTGCAGTTATCTTGCAGGTAGGCCAAAACTCTGAAATAGAGCTCCTGCTCACGCTATGGAAGTGCAGGGGAACATAAACAATGGCATTCACTGGCTCCTCTGCCCTGGAGAATTCTTGCAGCTCCTGAAAAGATCCTCTGGCCTCCCAGCCTTCCCTATTCAGTCTCTTTCTCTTGTTTGTTGTCATAAACTATTAATTCAGTGCTTGGTTGTCTTACTGTGGTTGCTACCTATATAAATGTATATCTGATTTTGCTCATGGGAGGATGTAAGTTCAGCATTCTCCTATGCTGCCATCATTTGGGACCTCTCCATGGAGTTCTGTCTTTGGTCCATCTCAGTTGACCTAGTGGGTCCCCGAACCCAGGTCCAATCTGCATAGTGAGTGAGAATTGACATCCTCAGCAACTGGCAGAATCCTTAAATCAGTTCCCCAACCCATGGAATAAGGACTATAATGGAAGAAAGGTTAAATGAAAGCCACTAGAACTGCCTCTAACTATTAAAATAGTAAAACAAAAACAATACCACATTCCTAAAGAGATTGCAGAGATTAGTGCCACCAAGAAAGACATAAAAGATGCAAGATTGGTGGTTCCTACCATATCTCCATTCAATACCCATATTTGGTTTGTGCAGAAGAGAAATGGATTATGGAGAATGACTATGGATTATCATAAACTTAATCAGGTGATGACTTTAAATGCAACTGCTGTTCCAGGTGTGTGTGTGTGTGTGTGTGTGTGTGTGTGTGTTTTGCTGGAGAAAATCAACACATTCTCTGCCACCTGATATGTAGCTATCGATGTAGTGATGTAACCAAACAGAAAGAGAGTACATTCTCTTAGCACACAGCAGAACCAAACACTGAACACTGAGAATTGCAGTGAAGAATTAGGGTGGCTTTTTTGTAGTGTGCCACACAAGGAGAACAGGAAGCTATCACTTAAAAACTTGAGCTCCCCCCACAATGGCTTACAACCAGGATTTTTAAGGGCAAAAAACCAGGATTTTTAAGGGGTTCGGGATCATGGGTTGTGTTGATTGGTCAGTTCAGCAATTTTCTTGATCTGATTTATTTAGCTTTTGGCAGCATCCTATCTGGGGTCTTCATGACTGTGGCCAAGTGGTCTTTCCTGCTTACAGAGTTCTGCAAAACCATATTGAGATTGTGAGTTAGTGATGTTTCCTTAAGAGCAGAAGAAAGAGCTATGCATCATGTACTTAACAGGGCACATTCTTCTATTATCTTAAGCAAAGTATAGCTTTAGACGCTTCCCTGAAACTTGCTTTATAGGCAGGCCTTCAGGCCCTATGATATGACTATATTTTAGTTCAGCTATGATTCTTGAAAGGCTGATTTAATAATTTTAACTAAAAGCTAAATTCTAGTATACCTAGTCTTTTATGATTTGCTGTCAGTTTCAGTGAATGCTTTTTATTCTAGACCTTAGTAAAGACTGTCCAATACAGTTTTCTTTCAGCTGGCAGGACCAGCAATACAATATCATTGTCCTATGTCAGAGCTCTATTACCCCTCTAAGAGGTCTGCAGATACTTTGATCACCTCTGAATTCTACAGGGTATCATGCTGGCCCACTACCTTATAGACATGATGAGCCTGATATAGCATCTACCTTTGGTAAAACTCAAGCATGCCAGAGGATAGGAAATAGGTTCCACAAAAAAAAGATGGATGTGCCTCCTCAATGAAATTCTAGGGACCCAATGGTGTGGGGCATGTTGCAATACTCCTTTCTAGGTGAAAGACGGATTGCTCCATCTGGCCCCTCCTACCACTAAGAAATAAACACAATACCTAGTGGGCCTTTTTGGATTTTAAAGGCATCTATGCAGCAGTCCTCACTTATTCACAGAGGATACCTTCCAAGACCCCCAGTGGATGCCTGAAACCATGGAGTGTACTAAACCCTATGTATACTATGTTATTTCCTATATGTACATATCTATGATAAAGTTTTATTTATAAATTAGATACACTAAGAGATTAACAAGGATAACTCATAATAAAATAGTACAATTATAACAATGTACTGTAATAAAACTTATGTGAATGTGGTCTCTCGTTTCAGAGGATCCCTTGCTGAAGTCTTTATTTAGGCTCAGTGCTTTCTGGTGCAATGCTATGCTGTCAATCAGAACATTTTTTTGTTCATGTCTTCTGCCCACAGGTTTAATGTCTTTTCCATCTTAACTAAGCACTTATCACAGACTGTGGCCATAATGTTTGCAGTTCGAGATGTGACAGCAAAACTAGCATGAATTTCTTTCTCCTTCTTCACAATTTCACAGATACCGTAGAAGATTAGTTCTTATCATAGATCTTAGCAACCTCAGCACACGAAATTTTTTTGTTTCTGTTTTAAGTCGAGAACTTTCACCTTTTCACTCAAAGAAAGCACTTTACGGCTTCTCTTTGCCATATCCGAATTGCTAGCATCACTACTCTTGCATTTAGGGCCATTATTAAGTAAAGTAAGTGTTACTTGAACACAAGCACTGACATACCATGACAGTTGATCTGAAAACTGTGGCAGCTTCTAAGTGACTCATGGGCAGGTAGAATGTACAGTTGACATACTGGGCAAAGATGATTCACATCCCTGGCAGGATGGAGACAGAAGTCTCAAGATTTCATCATGCAGCTCAGAATGGTATGCAATTTAAAACTTATGAAGTGTTTATTTCTGGAATTTTCCATTTAATGTTTTTGCACTGTGGCTGACCATGGGTGACTGAAACCATGGAAAGGAAAACCACAGATAAGGGAGAAACTACTGTACTTGATTTGTCTATGTTACTTCAACTCATTTGCTGAGATATCTGAATTGTTGCCATTTTCAAGGGTGGTCCAGAACAAGAGAAGGCTCTGCAATAGGTCTAAGCTGTAGTACAGCTTACTTGGCCACTTAGGTCTTATGATTTTGCAGACCTAGTGATTTCACAAGGTTTGTGGAAGAAAGGGATGCTTGTATAAAGCCTTTGGCAGGTTCGTTTAGGTAAATGACAGCACAGAACTTTAGGATTTTCAAGAAAAGCTAAGTCATTCTCTGCAGAAACCTATTCCCCTTTTGAGAAACAGCTTCTGGCTTGCTATTGTGCCTTTGTAGACTGAATCCTTGACCACCAAGCATTACCAAGTTACCATGTGACCTGCCCATCTTGAACTGGATGTTGCCCTGACTCATCAAGTCATAAGGCAAGGTTGGGTCCTGTTGGTCCTGAGGACTTAGTTCCCAAGAGAGGAATGCCTTCTCCAGAGAACACAGCAGAAGTTACATTAAACTGGAAATTGAGACTACCACATTGGACTTTTGCCTACTTTGGGCTTCTCATCCTAATGAACAAACAGACTTCTTTGTGGTGATTGATCCTGATTTGAAAAGAGAAATTGGGTTGTGATTACACGAAGAGGGAAAGGAAGAATATGTCTGGAATGTAGCAGATCTCCTAGAGCTACTCTTAATACTACCATATAATGTGATAAAAGTTAGTGCAATACTACAACTTAGTGCAGGCTGGACTAGTAACAGCCCAGGCCCTTCAGGAATGAAGTTTTGGGTCCTTCTCACAGGCAAACAGTCAAGACTCTCCAAGGTACTTGTAGAGGACAAAGAAAATATGGAATGGACAGTGGAAGAAGGAAGAAGGAAGTTATAGATACCATTTATAACTTTATGACCAGTTGTAAAAATGAAGACTATAATAGTTCTGAGTACTTCTTCCTCATTTTATTATAAGTTTATTAGGTATGTATCAACTTGTTCTTCTCTTTTTCTCTCCTCTCATTCTCCTACCATTTAAGATAAGATGTAGTGGGAGAAGAATTAAGTGGTGGGATCCAAGATGGCAGAGTAGATAAACATTGTGCTTGCCTCATCCTGTGAATACGTCAAAATTACAACTAAATTATGGAATGGTCCACCTGGAGAACCACCTGACGTCTAGCTGACCAGAAGTTTCATAACAAAGAAGTTTTATAATTAAAGAAGAAGCTGGGGGCCAGCCCGGTGGCTCAGGAGGTTGGAGCTCCATGCTCCTAACACCGAAGGCTGCCGGTTCAATTCCCACATGGGCCAGTGGGCTCTCAACCACAAGGTTGCCAATTCGACTCCTCGACTCTGGCAAGGGATGGTGGGCTCCACCCCCTGCAACTAAGATTGAACACAGCACCTTGAGCTGAGCTGCCGCTGAGCTCCCGGATGGCTCAGTTGATTGGAGCACGTCCTCTCAACCACGAGGTTGCCGGTTCGACTCCCGCAACCTTGGTGGGCTGCACCCCCTGCAACTAACAATGGCAACTGGACCTGGAGCTGAGCTGTGCCCTCCACAACTAAGATTGAAAGGACAACAACTTGACTTGGAAAAAATCCTGGAAGTACACACTGTTCCCCAATAAAGTCCTGTTCCCCTTCCCCAATAAAAATATTTAAAAAAAAAAAGAAGAAGAAGAAGAAGATGAAGAAGAAGCCACATCGAAACGAAGGTGGAGCGGAGACACAAAATGGGCTGGCCCCAAACCTCCATGTGGCAGATGAAAATTAGGTGGGATATCTTGGCCATAGAGATTTCCCATGGAGGAGTAAGGAATCCCAGACTCACACCAAATACTGGTGCTGCCAAGAGAAGCCCCCACAGCATCTGGCTGTGAAAAACAGTGGAGATTTCGACCATCTGGGTGGGACAGAAAGCTGCAGGAAACCAGACATCCTCTTAAAGGGCCAACACAGACTTGCTTACCCTGGGCTCTGGTGGAGGGGCAGAAACATTTGGGGAAAGACTGAGTTGTGTGGCTACAGAGTGAGGACTGGAGAGACAGTTGCCATTTTCCCTGTGTGGGATCCTGCTCCTGTGCAGCCGGTTGGCAGGCACCATCATTCCTGTGTTGAGTCCTCCCCCACCCCCATGGTCAAATCTGAGTATGAATTAGTCTGGTGAGCTCCACTCACTCCACCCTGGTGACTCACTGAGACCCCACCACACCCAATTCCTAACAGCACAAAGCTTTATCAGTTGCCGAACCTTACTGGAACCAGCAGCTGCCAGCAGGCCTTGGTGTGTCCTCGCTTTTTGCAGAGCTACCCCAGACCTTGTACTGGTGGCAGCCATCCTTGGTTCACAGTGTGGCCTCTCCCATGCACCTCCAGGTCCAGCACAAGCAATGACCAACTGTCGATTGCTTTGTAGCTCCTACTAGGTTGTCTCTGGCTGATCACAGGCAGTGGCTGATCTGAGCCTGCACCAGAGCCCCTCCCAAGAGGCCCCAGAACCAAGATACTTGAATGTTGGCTCCAGACCTCAGCAGAGCCAATGAGCCCCACAAGTGCACATCCAAAGGGTGGTCTCAACAGACACAAGAGTCTACTGGGGAAAATCCCACTTAGTGGGATATGCCCCCTTCACAACAGCCCCTATGCTATGAACATGGCCAAACCCCACAGCCAGTCAGCCTGAAGATCAATCCCACCCAGTGATATGCTTTAATAACAATCAAGACTCAAGTATAACAGAAGGGTACACAAAACCCATACAAGGGACACCCCTACAGCACCCAGTGCAGGTAACCAGGGAGAATGTGCCACTGGGCCCCACAGGGCACCTACTACATTAGGCAATCTGGCAAGAATGGGAGACATAGTAGAGCTCCCTAATACATAAAAACAAACACAAAGAGGCAGCCAAAATAATGAAACAAAGAAATACATCTCATATGAAGAAATAGGAGAAAGCTACAGAAAAAAAAATTAATGAAATGGAGGCAAGCAACTTACCAGAGACAGAGTGCAAAATACTGGTCATAAGGATGCTCAAGGAACTTAGTGAGAACTTTAAAAAAGAGACAGCAAACATAAAAAAAGACATAGAAGACATAAAAGAAGAAAACAGTCAGAAGTGAAGAATACAATAACTGAGATGAAGAATACACTAGAAGGAGTCACCATCAGACTAAATAAAGCAGAGGCTTGAATAAGCTATTTGGAAGACAAGGTAGCAGAAAATACCCAATCAGAACAGAAAAAGGAAAAAAGAATAATAATAAAAATAATGAGGATAGTTTAAGAGACCTCTGGGACAGCATCAAGTGTAACAACATTCACATGAAAGGGGTACCGGAAGGAGAAGAGAGAAAGTAAGGGATTGAGAACCTATTTGAAGAAATAATGACTGAAAACTTTCCTAACCTGGCAAAGGAAATAGACATACAAGCCCAGAAAGCACAGAAAGTCCCAAATCCAGAGACTCACACCAAGACAGATTATAATTAAAATGCCAAAGCTTAAAGACAAAGAGAGATGCTAAAAGCAGCAAGAGAAAGGCAGCTAGTAATTGATGAGGGAACTTCCATAAGATTGTCAGCTGATATCTCAACAGAAACTTTGCAGGCCAGAAGAAATTGGCAGGAAATATTGAAAGTGATGAAAAGCAAGGACGTACAACCAAGATTTCTCTACCCAGCAAGGTTAACATTTAAAATCAAAGGACAGATAAAGAGCTTTCTAGACAAAAAAAAAGCTAAAGGAATTCACCACCACCAAACCAGTATTACAAGAAATGTTAGAGGAACTTCTTTAAGACAACAACAACAATAATAATAAATATGAATAATAAAATGTCAACAACTACAAATCTATCAGCAGTTACTATAAATGTAAATGGATTAAACGCTCCAATCAAAAACATAAGGTGGCTGAATGGAAAAGAAAACAAAACCCTTAATATGCCTACAAGAGATTCACTTCAGATTGAAAGACAAACACAGATTTAAAGTAAAGGGATGGAAAAGTTATTTCATGAAAATGGAAATTACAGTAGATTTCTCATGAGAAAGAATTGGAGAGGATAGTAGAGCAATGTTTGTAAAGTACTAAAAGTAAAAAAAAAAAAAAATGCCTGTCATTTTAGGATTCTATACCTTAAAATATTACACATTTCAAAAATAAAAGCTAAATAAAGAAATTTTCAGACATACAAAGACAGAAAGAATTCATCACCATCTGACCCACAATGTAAGAAATACTAAAGGAAAAACCAAAATGAAATCATATCATGTGAAAATATGGATCTACACAAAGGAAATAAAAAGCACTAAAAACATAATTACATGGGTAAAAATATAAGATTTTTAAGTTATTTTAATACCTTTAAAAGATAATTGATTGCTTAAATAAAAATAATTAAAATATAGTGTGGGATTTATAACATATGTACAAGGAAAATACAGAGGGTGCCAAAAAAAGTATACACATTTTAAGAAAGGAAAAACTATTAAAATTGTAGTATTCAATATATACCGGTAACAAAAAATGAATACAAGTCACATTTGACTTCTGCAATTACAAGAGGTGATCAAAGTGGTTACTAACAGCATTCAGATACTTCTGATTACGGAAAACTACTTACTGCTTGGGCTACATTGACCAACGCTCCCCCTTGTATACATTTTTTTGGCACCCCCGGTATATGAGGTCTGACAATTAAATTCGACAACTGGCCACCATGCACTTATTTGCAGCACTGTACAGACAGCTCTGTAAGGTTTCATAACCTTGATAAATCAGTGTCTCACAGCTGTGTTCATGCTGACGTGTGGCGGTGTCTTGCTGAGTGGCGTTCATTATTGTTGTCACATGTTTTTGTGTGTCGTCGCAAGAATGTCTGAACTTGAATTAGAGCAACAAACAAACATTAAATTTCTTGTTAAACTTGGCAAGAGTGGAAGTGAAATCAGGGACATTTTAGTCCAAGTTTATGGGGATAATGCCATGAAGAAAACGGCAGTGTACAAGTGGATTAAACGTTTTCCTGAGGGGAGAGAAGGCGTCACTGATGAGGAGAGGTCAGGGTGGCCAGTAACGAGCAGAACTGACAAAAACATTGCAAAAATTCATCGTATTGTGTGTCAGAATCATCGGTTGACTGTGAGAAGCATAGCAGACCAAGTACATGTTGATAGAGAAACAGTTAGGAAAATCTTAACTGAAAATCTTGGCATGAGAAAGGTGTGTGCAAAAACGGTCCCGAAGGAGCTCACTGATGAACAAAAGCAAAGGAGAATCGAAGTTTGTCAAGACCTTTTGGAGAGGCAAGACAATGTTTCAGGCCATGTTATCACTGGTGATGAAATATGGGTGTACCAACATGACCCTGCAACAAAGTGTCAAAGTGCACAATGGAAGTCAGCCAATTCTCCATGACCTTTTTCGTTCCATCAGTCCAAATCAAGAGTCAACATGTTGTTGCTAACCTTTTTTGATATCAGAGGGATTATTCATTATGAATTTGTACCAACTGGACAAACAGTTAACCAAATTTACTATTTGGAAGTGCTGAAAAGGCTGCGTGAAAAAGTTAGATGA
Source organism: Rhinolophus ferrumequinum (assembly GCF_004115265.2). Classification (NCBI taxonomy): domain Eukaryota; kingdom Metazoa; phylum Chordata; class Mammalia; order Chiroptera; family Rhinolophidae; genus Rhinolophus; species Rhinolophus ferrumequinum. The sequence goes on along the minus strand of NC_046294.1, from coordinate 88,033,156 downwards.
AAATGACCTGAATTTTTCACCAAAAATTCGTGGCTCTTGCATCACGACAATGGACCAGTTCACACGGCGCTGTCTGTGAGGGACTTTTTAGCCAGTAAACAAATAACTGTATTGGAACACCCTCCCTACTCACTCGATCGAGCCCCCAATGACTTCTTTCTTTATCTGAAGATAAAGGAAATATTGAAAGGAAGACATTTTGATGTCATTCAAGACATCAAGGGTAGGTAATACAATGACAGCTCTGATGGCCATTCCAGAAAAAGAGTTCCAAAATTGCTTTGAAAGGCGGACTGGGCACTGGCTTCCATGCATATCTTCCCAACGGGAGTACTTCAAAGGTGACCGTAGTGATATTCAGCAATGTGGTATGTAGCATTTGTTGTAGGATGAGTTCGCAAACTTATTTGTCAGACTTCGTGTGCCAATAATAGCAGAAAATCAGGAGGGAACAAATGGAAGTGTACTATTTATTATAAGGTTCTCATTCTATACTTCTAGTGGTATAATATCACTTGAAAATAGACTGTAGGGCCTGCCTGGTGGTTCAGGTGGTTGGAGCACCGTGCTCCTAACGCCGAAGGCCGCCAGTTGGATTCCCACATGGGCCAGTGAGCTGCGCCCTCTACAGCTAAGATTGTGAACAACAGCTCTCCCTGGAACTGGGCTGCCATGAGCAGCCGGAAGTTGGCATGAGCTGCGGTCAGCTGCTGTGTGATGCCACAGGGTGCTGTGTGCTGCCATGGACTACTGTGTGCTGCCGTGAGTAGCCAGTGGACAGCGTGAGTGGCTGGTGGCCAGTGTGAGTGTCCGGCAGCCATCGTGAGCGGCCGGCAGCCGGTAAGAGCTGCTGTGAGTGACCGACCGATGACCAGCGACCAACTGACTCAATTCATCCAATAAGAAAAAGGGGTATAAAAGAATAGATGGGACAATAGAAAATACATGGCAAAACGACAGACGTAAACATAAAATTATCCGTGATCACATTAAATGTCATACTACTACACAGCTATTAGAATGACTAATATTAAAAAGACAGACAATGCTGGCAAAGATATGGAGGAATTGGAACTCTCCTACAGTGTGGAATGTGAAATTGTATAACTACTTGGAGAAACAGGCTGGCAATTTCTTAAACATACACCTACGATATGATCTGGCCGTTCAACTCTTAACATAATTACCCAGGGAGAACCAGAAGGACTTAAGGGAAGCTTAGAAGGAGTCATATGTAGTCACAGGACACATACAGCTGAAGACCAAGACCTGGGTCTCATGTAAGGACTATGGAGTTGCAGTACTGATCTGAACCCTCAACCCTAGCAGGTCTCTCATGTTACAGAAGGATACTGGTCGGGAGGGAGTAGCACTCTGAGATATGGGATCGGGCATTTGGGCAAACATGAACCAGTCTAAAAATCTTGAACTTTCTCCATTCCTTAACTATGGACTGCACATAGTGACTTTCTTCCAAAGAGAAAAACGTGGAAAGAAGGGAATAAAACAGTAACTTTGTAGCAGAGAAAACTGACAAACACTACCTCAGCCAGGTGATCAAGGTCAAGCTCAACAGTGAAAAGTCATGTTGATAGAATGCACCCTTGATACGATGTGATGAGAAGGGTACTTTACCTTTTGTGGTCTCCCTCCCCCAAAGTTACAACCCTAGTATAACCATGAGAAAAACATCAGACTTCCCAAATTAAAGAACACTCTACAAAATACCTGGCCAGTACTCCTCAAAACTGTCAAGGTCATCAAAAACAAGGAAAGTCGGAGAAACTGTCACAGTCAAGAGGAGCCTAAGGAGACACGACAATTAAATGTATAGTGGTATCCTGGATGGGATCTTGGAACACAAAAAAAGCCTAAGTGAAAAACTAAGGAAATCTAAGTATGGATTTTAATTACCAATAATGTATCAATATTGGTTCATTAATTTTGACAAATGTGCCACACAAATGTAATAATAAGGGAAACTGGGTGTGGGGTGTATGGAAGCTCTCTGTACTATCTTTGCAACTTTTCTGTAAGTTTGAAACTATTCTAAAATTAAAAGTTTATTTTTTTAATTGGAAAAACACACATAAATGCTTCCCTCTTGCAATTAGGTTGTGATGGGGACACTTTCAGATTCTAATGCTATAAGACCAATAAAATCTCTTAATGTCTGCAATAAATAAATAAACAAACAAACCTCTGTCTGAGTTTCCAAATTCCCCTAAATGCACCCCCCCACACACTTTTCCAATCCCCTTAACCCCATCTGCCAAGGAGTAAACTATTTTCTACACAAAAGCTTTTAAATGGCCATATCTGCAATAGCTCATTGTCTCACAAACTGATATGACTCCCTTCAGGCTCCATTTATCATCACCTCTAGGCCCATGCTGAGAGTTAGATCCCAACAAAACCCATTCAGAAAGGCACAGGCCTGCTTAGACACTTCAAAGAGTTATAAGATTTTGCTAATCTGTATTACCAAGAACCTGGACAGATACACAGAGCAGTGACTTCTCAGCATGTTAGACGAAAGGGGGTATAAAACTTGATCAAACCAAATTCAATGACATGGGTGCAGTCACCTAATGTTTTGTCCAAAGCAGTCTTGAGTTGCATTTCGAATTTGCTAACCTGGCTAATTAAAGCCTGGACTTTATTGGTGGCCACAGCAATGGTTCTTAAGAATTTTGAAGTGTGGTTACTAGACCAGCAGTATCAGCATCACTCTGGCAATTGTGAGAAATACAAGGTCTGACAATTAAGTTTGCGAACTCATCCTAAAAAAAGTGCTACATACCTCATTGCTGAATATCACTACGGTCACATTTGAAGTACTCCCCTTGGGAAGCTATACACCAATACCAGTGCCTAGTCCACCCTTCAAAGCAATTTTGGAACTCTTTTTCTGGAATGGCCATCAGAGCTGTCATCATATTACCCTGGATGTCTTGAATGTCATCAAAATGTCTTCCTTTCACTATTTCCTTTATCTTCGGGTAAGGAAAGAAGTCATTGGGGGTCAGCTCAGGGGAGTAGAGAGGGTGTTCCAATACAGTTATTTGTTTACTGGCTAAAAAGTCCCTCACAGACAAGACAGTGCCGTGTGAACAGGTGCATTGTGGTGATGCAAGAGCCACGAATTGTTGGCGAAAAGTTCAGGCATTTTCATCTAACTTTTTCACGCAGACTTTTTAGCACTTCCAAATAGTAAATTTGGTTAACTGTTTGTCCAGTTGGTACAAATTCATAATGAATAATCCCTCTGATATCAAAAAAGGTTAGCAACAACATGTTGACTCTTGATTTGGACTGATGGAATGAAAAAGGTCATGGAGAATTGGCTGACTTCCATTGTGCACTTTGACACTTTGTTGCAGGGTCATGTTGGTACACCCATATTTCATCACCAGTGATAACATGGCCTGAAACATTGTCTTGCCTCTCCAAAAGGTCTTGACAAACTTCGATTCTCCTTTGCTTTTGTTCATCAGTGAGCTCCTTCGGGACCGTTTTTGCACACACCTTTCTCATGCCAAGATTTTCAGTTAAGATTTTCCTAACTGTTTCTCTATCAACATGTACTTGGTCTGCTATGCTTCTCACAGTCAACCGATGATTCTGACACACAATACGATGAATTTTTGCAATGTTTTTGTCAGTTCTGCTCGTTACTGGCCACCCTGACCTCTCCTCATCAGTGACGCCTTCTCTCCCCTCAGGAAAACGTTTAATCCACTTGTACACTGCCGTTTTCTTCATGGCATTATCCCCATAAACTTGGACTAAAATGTCCCTGATTTCACTTCCACTCTTGCCAAGTTTAACAAGAAATTTAATGTTTGTTTGTTGCTCTAATTCAAGTTCAGACATTCTTGCGACGGCACACAAAAACATGTGACAACATGGGGCTGGCCCGGTGGCTCAGGCGGTTAGAGCTCCATGCTCCTAACTCCGAAGGCTGCCAGTTTGATCCCCACATGGGCCAGTGGGCTCTCAACCACAAGGTTGTTGGTTTCGACTTCTGCAAGGGATGGTGGGCTGCGCCCCCTGCAACTAGCAACGGCAACTGGACCTGGAGCTGAGCTGCGCCCTCTACAACTAAGACTGAAAGGACAACAGCTTCACTTGGAAAAAGGCCTGGAAGTTCACACTGTTCCCCAATAAAAAGTCCTGTTCCCCTTCCCCAATAAAAAAAAAAGAAAAAGAAAAACTGGGGGAAAAAAAGATATAGTATATTATATGCCTTAAGCCAGTGGCCAGTATGTGGCACCATATTCCCCATAGCAAGATGTAAAGTCCAAGAACCAAGGGGTGGAGATGAGAATGGCCTTTTAACTATTATTCCTAATAACCCACTAGAAAAATGTTTGCTGCTTATCTCTCTACAACCTTGAGAATGCTGAGTTGGAAGTCCTGGTACCCAGAGAAGAAAAGCTGTTATCAGGGAACAGTCACAATTCTGGGGAATTGGAAGCTGAAAACATCCCAGCTCATTTCAGGATCAACATGACGCTGAACTAACAGGCCAAGCAAAGCGTCACAGTACTGGGCGGAGTGGCTGATCCTGGCGACGAGGCCTCTGTCGAGTGGGTCAGGGACAACGTCTGCAGTGAGGGGCGTGTCTGGGGCGGCCTTTGTCCAATGGTCCTGGTCCGTGAGGAACTGTGGCAACCCCAACAATAAGGCAACCAAGGACTCAGGTGCTGCAAGACGAAGATTCAGGTCACCCCCTCAGGCAAAGAACTATGTCCAGAAAGTTGATGGCAGAGGTGAAGGAGAATGGAGAACGGAAGCTGTAGGAATGCAGCCAGGACTAACTTGACCTTGGGGCCAGCTGCAGAGGTGGGAACTGTAGCAGGCGCATTTCATGAACTGTAATTGTTTCCTTTTCTCCGTCTTTCACCTGTTGGCTTATCTGAGGAACACCAGTGATTTCAGTTTGAGAGTATGACCAGTTAACATTGTCCCACGATGATACAAGAGCTAGTAGGACTTTACAGGTCCCCTCTGTTGGGGAGACAAGCTTTTCACCCGAGCTAAGGTGTAAAGTGGATGCTGAGGGTCCAAAGTGATGGGCTGTGCCATTGACCACTTTTTTTGCCCACCAGGTCTTCCCCCCTGGTTGTCTTCTCCACTCTGCCCTCTGCTCCAGGAGGTTGACCTGTGTGGTTCACAGCCTGTGCCTTCTGCATCCCGGTGGAACCCCACAGGTGACTGGAGAGAGAGGAGAGTAAGATCAGGTTATTTCTTTCCTCCCTGTGAGCTGGCTGTGTCCCTCAACTAATGACCACATCATCTATCACTGTGGCTTGAGGTATAATTGTCTCCCTGTGGATGCCCATAGCTTTTCCCTCCCTCATCCCTTTAAGCCTCATGGTGCCAATTCTTGGCTGCTACTAAACTTGGGTTGCTGCACAATCCCTGTGATTCCCTGACACCCACATCTTTTTTGTAAGTAAACCCTCTATATTGAATGTGACTCCTGTTTCCTGTTGGGAGAATGACTGATGCAGTGGGTATTATGCCAAAATTACTCTCCTAACAGTTTTATATTTGAATTTCAACTTATGGTATGCCGGCATCACCCCTTTAATGGGAGCTGTTGAGCCCCCTAGGAGTGTCTGCCCCATGGCAGGCAAAATGATGAAATAAAGACAAAGTAATCACCTAGCACAATGCTTGGTGCAGACAGACTAAATAAATGCTAGAAGCATCCCTCCCACCTCCCACTACCCTACCACCCTCCTAGGTGTGCAGGCTCCAACACTACAAACAGGCTAGTGGAGTTTCGCACCTTTTGTGTTCCTTTCATATAATGTTAGTGATTTGAGTAGGAAAGGGTTCAACTTCAGAAATTTTGCCAAAAATGACTATTCTATTGAAGGCCTGCTCAATTCTTAAATTTCAATACACTTGCAAAAGTCAAGAAAGGAGAATATCTAATGTAATATGTTTGGAAGCAACATAGGCAGAGTGACCCAATCATGGCCAGCAGGGGCAGATGTCCTGAGAAGTTCATGACACCTAAGCCCCAGCGTCTAGCATTCCATGTCTAGAAATTTATTCAAAGGAAGTAATCCATCTGTGCCTAAAGATATGAATACAAGGACATTCTTTCCGCCATTGTTTATAATAGAAAAAAAGGAATAAACTTAAATGTTTATGTTTATTAAGTGTTGTCATACAGGGTGTCAGGCGGGGTCTCAGCTACCGCTCCCCTCATAAGAATGCAGGACATGGTGAGGCCAAAAAGGAACACCCACGGAGCCATAGGTAGGGGAGTCATACCACTATATTCTTGCTGGCGGCTGGGTTGGAGACACAGGAAGCAGGAGCCACACTTTTCGTAACCCTCACTGCGCTGCTTGCAGGCTCAGCCATCATCTTCTTGCTAGCCCCCATTTTCTGCTAGCCTAGCCATGGCAGTTATATTAGTGGCCAGTGGCTCACTGGTTACAGCTTATGGCCAACTAGCCACAGCTGATGGCCATCCAATCACAGTTGATGGCCATTTACTACCTGAACCAGCACCTTTCCACGTGAGGCCGAGAGCCTGGAAACTGCACTCCTGGCTCTGTCCCCACAAGTGTTTAATGATAGAATTACTTAAATAAATTATGACACATCCATATACAGTTGACCTTTGAACAACATGGGTTTGAACTGAGCAAGTCTACTAATATGCAGATTTTTAAAAATAAATATGCAGTCAGCCCCTCTTATTCCTGGGTTTTGCATCCATAGATTCAAACAGTATTTTCTTCCATGGTTGGGAGTCATCAAAGGCGGAGGGCCAAGCCAACTGCATGCATTGTTCTGCGCCTTTTTATCAGGGACTTGAATACCCAGGGATTTGGGGGTTTCTAGAACAAATCCCTTGCGAATACTGAGGGATGACTGAAGTTTTTGGAGACTCAAAAGTTATATTCAAATTCTCTACTGTGTGGAGGGTTGGCGTCCCATGATGTTCAAGGGCAACTGTATACAAACATCAAATCATCAGATTGTACACCCGAAACTAATACAATGTTATATGTCAATTATATCTCAGCTTTTTAAAAATGAAAATCAAACGACACCTGACAAAGGAAAACAATTAGAAAGCACGCTTCCCAACAACAGCAATACAAGACAGAAGTCAGTGGAATGCTAAATTCAAAGTTCTGACAAAAACTAATTCAAGAGTGCTTCAGTTATCTATTGCTGCATAACACACACTCTCCAAAATTTAGTAGCTTAAAAACAATGAGCACCATTTCTTTGCTTACAATTTGGTTATTTAGCAGACTCACTGGGGATAGTTCATCATGTTTTATATGGTGTTTCGACTGGGGTCGCTCAACTAGGACTGGAGGACCCAAGATAGCTTCACCTGTGTGGTGCCTCAGCTGAAGGTATTGGAATAACTGGGGGCTGGCTGGGCCTCTCTCTCTCCCTTTGTTGTCTGTCATCTTCCAGGGCCTCTCTCTCTCTCTCCAGTAGGGCAATTGATTTAGCTTCACAGTGGCTGGATCCCAAGATGGTGAAAGTAGAATCGTCTAGGCTTCTTCAGAACTAAGCCAGGATGTGGCTGGCATTGTGTCACTTTTACTTTCTATTGGTCAAAGCAAGTCAAAAAGCCAGGCCACATTTAATGGGAGGGGAAATAAACTGCACCTCTCAATGGGAGAAGTGACATGTGCATTACAGAGATGGACAAAACTGTTGGTGGCCATCTATGTTGACAATCCACCACAAAGAGTGAAAATGAAATAAAGACCTTTTAGATGAAGACTATAGAGTTTACCATAACATATTGTTGGTGTTAGGGCTGCTAACACCTTTATTTTAAGAGAAAAGAAATTGAACTTGGAAGGAGTGAGATGTAAAAAGTAATGAAGGGCAAACAAATTAGTAAATAAATAGGTAAATGGATATAAGCACTGATTGTGGGAACTACGTCAGTGATGATGATGAATTGAAAACAAGGCAGCTCTGAAATGCTGGTTGACAATAGGGAGGATGGAAAGGGTGATCAGAGTTAAAGTGTTACAAAGGCCCTTCCTCCTTCACAGGATAATCGTTTTTTATTTTTCTGATTAATTTTAGAGTTAGTGTGCATGTGAAAAGATGTAGAGATAAGCACTAAAGAATAGGAGTAAAACCTATAATTTCCAAGAAAACAAATGAATGCTAAAGCTAGAAAAAAATAATTAAAAGACTCAATAAATTTGATAAGAGTAGGAAACAAGGGAAGGAAAATAAACAAACAAATAAACAAACAACACCAAAATAAGATGGTAAAAATAAGTCCAAATAATAACAATACTTAAATTTGTAAGAGAAAAGACATTGCTTCTCAGATTAGTTCCATGTTTTAACATGCCTAAATCTCAGACACATACCAGCAGAAAAAAAAAAAGGAAAAAAAAGAAAAAAAGGGGCAGCAAATTGCAAATGCTACAGTACAATACCCTGTACATAAGATCTTAAAATATGAACAACAGTATAGCAGTTCTTCAAAAAATTAAACATAGAATTACCATATGATCTAGGAATTCTACTACTGGGATTGAAAGCAAATACTTGAACAAATATTTGTACACCCATATTCATAGCAGCATTATTCACAACAGACAAAATGTGGAAGCAACCCATGTCCACAAACAGATGGATGGATAAACAAAATGTAGTTTTACAAATAATGGAATATTATTCGGCCTTCAAAAGGAAGGAAATTCTGACATATGCTACAATATAGATGAACCACGAAGACCCTATACTTAGGGAAATAAACCAGACTCAAAAGAACAAATATTATATTATATAATTCCACTTATATGAAGAACCATAAATTCATAGAGACAGAAAGTGGAATGGTGGTTGCCAGGAGCTGTGGAGAGAAAGAAATGAGGGTGGTTATTGATTAATGGACACACAGTTTCAATTTTGGAAGATGAAAATGTTCTGGAAATGGATAGTGGTGATGATTGCACAACAATGTGAAGGTACTTAATACCACTTACAAATGGTGAAAATGGAAAATTTTATGTTATGTACATTCACCACTTCCAGAACTGCTTCAGAAAGTGGCAAGAATGATGGGGAAAGTGTGTTCAAAGTGAGGGGGAGTATTTTGAGGGGGATTAATGGCAACGTGTCTTTTATTGTAATAAATTGTAAAAAAAATTTTTTAATTTAAACATTCACTGTATTTTTTTATCTGACCTCGTACTTGTGTTTCTTATTATTGCACTCTAAACTTTTCAAAATACTTTGAGCTTTTCATAATTTAAAGGAACAAGATATTTTGTATGCTTGGTAAGTAGGAGTCCTGTCGTAGGCCTGTCTGCATTACACATACTGATGAGGCTCCACCCTAAGAATAAGCTCCTCCCCTGAGGGTGCCTGAGCAGCCTTCACTTATTTGCCAAATCTGGAACAGAGCCTGCAAGTTGCAAAGTCAGAAGATCCTTCCAGACCCACCTTCTCCAGGCTGACCAAACCACATCGTCTTGCAAGAATCCGAAGGAGTGGAAGGGCAGAGAAACCACCTGAGGAATCGACGCTATTAACAAGCGCCTTCAGAAGCTGAGTGCTAAAGGCTGCCTTCTATGGGAAAATCTGGAGTGTTACTTTCCAGTGTGGTCTCAGACACTGACCCACCTCAAGCCATAGTGTTGTGTCATACAAGGTTAAGAGCATGAGGAGTCCTGAAGGAGCAGCCCTGTGGTGATTGCTGACAAGGAGGTTCTTCTAGGGAAGCCTGGCGGTACCTTAAGCATACCTTCTGTCAATCCCTCAGGAAAGTTTGTCAGTTATGTGATATAAGGCCACTCGGAGGGAACAGTTCTTCTCTTGGCCCCTCAGCTGCTGGAATGAAATTAACTGAGGCATCTCTACCCGTTAACAAAACAGGTGCTACCCTCAGTTGACTATCTGCATATCTAAAACACATCATCTCATTCCTGCAACCCTCTAGAAGAGATATTATCATCCCCACTTGCGAATGAGGAAACTAAGGCTCAAAGAGGTCATATTACTTGCCTGCACTCATGGAGACCAAATGTGGCAGAACTAGGGTCAGTATCTGAGCCCACACTCAGAGGCAGCCTTGGCCTCAGCGGTCAAAGGCAGGCAGTCCCAGGGGTGGGGTGGGGGCTGCAGGTCGATGACTCTGTGCTTCCGCACAGGTGCTCCCGAAGGCCTGAGTTCCTGCACTTGCATGTAGCACTGATTGAGCAAAGTGTGTGGGAGGTGTTAGACTGGGGCAGGAGTTTCACAGCAGTGAAGGGCTGTCATATTAAAGACCAGCTTGTTCCTCACCTGCCCTTTTATTTGTTTGACTACTTCTCACCACAACAGAAACTGCTTATCTGCAGGTGTGCAGCTATTTGAAGAGAATGAGTGACACTTAGCTTTGTATTAGAGTTCCATGGATCAGTTAGAGCCCAGCCTGTGCACCTGCTCTGCTGCATGAAGCTGCATCACATGCTGGCTCAATACCCAGTCCCACCTATAGCGGTCGCAGGCCCCTGAGCCCCTTCTGTCCAAAAGAGCCAAACCAAGCAGGCAGATGGACTATTTTTCAAATTTCAAATGATTTTATTATGAATGAAAACACTATACAGGAAAGTGTATGGCAGTTTAACAGATCATTGTAAAGCAAATACTTTGTAGTCAGGTCATGAAATATAGTAGAACATCACTAGAACTCAGAAGCTGCAACTGTTACTTTCCAGCTAGCAGTCACCCACCATCCTGGCCTTGTTGCCCAAGGAGATTCCAGGAACTGTTTGCTCCAACACTGATAAGAAGCCCAGGGGTCTGGAGTGGATTTCCATACGACAAGGCTGTGAGAAAGGTGATCAGTGCATCTGCTTAGCATCATCTGATATGGCAATAGATAGAGGATAGATGATAGATAGACGATAGCTAGATAGCTAGATAGCTAGATAGCTAGATAGCTAGATAGCTAGATAGATAGATAGATAGATAGATAGATAGATAGATAGATAGATAGATAGATAGATCGATCTGCCCCTCACACCCAGAGCTAGACTGACATTAGGCCAGGCAGGTAGGAGCACCACAATATTACTGTGACATTAGAATATTGCTGGACATGTAATGGGAATAAAGGAAAATGTACTGACCAGAAGGCCTCAGAAGAAGGACTTGTTAGAGACTCCATTCAGTGAAAAGTGACAGAAATCTGAAAACCAGTGGCTTTGTGTTTCTCATATAATGGGCTGTCGTGACTCAAAGGTGCCGTGGAGGATGAAGTCATTCTCCATCTTTCTGCTCTTCCATCTTAAGCATGTGGTTTTTAGCCTCAGGTTCATTGCCTTGTGGTTGCAAGGTGCATTCTGCAGTTCCAAGCACTTCATCTGTGCTCAAAGCAGGAAGGAGTGGGGAGGGCAAAGGACAAAGTGCAAAGCTGGCTGAGTCTTACCTCCTTTTAGGAGCTTTTACAGGAGCCTTTTCCAGTGATTTTAACTTACCTCTCATTTGTCAAAAGTGGGTCCCTGGCCACCCCTAACTACAGGGGAGCATGGGAAATCAGCGTTTTTAAAACACTGGTCACACTGAGAATAGACACTGAGAAGGAAATTAGTAATTCTTTCTTAAAAAATACTTTGGCGTAGGGATAATGAGAAACCTCACGCCAAACCCAGCCAGCTGCCCTCCAAGGATGATGGGTCCAGTAAGATGCAGGGACAGTAAGATGCAGGGGTTTTGCTGAGTGAGGGCATTATTTTGGGCCCAGAGCTGAATAACAGAACTAAGAAAAGCCTGAGCTATCTCTTGTCTTATCTCTTCTCAGTCCTGCCCCCACACAGCCTGCAACCTCACTGCAAAATCAAAGCTAAATAGTAGATATTTTAAAGTGCTGTTTTTCCCACTGATGATGCACCTGGTCGTAAAAGTGTTAAGAAAGTCTGGGCAGGGGCGGCCGGTTAGCTCAGTTGGTTAGAGGGTGGTGCTCTTAAAAACAAGTTTGCCAGGTTTGATCCCCGCATGGGCCACTGTGAGCTGCACCCTCCACAACTAGATTAAAACAACTACTTGACTTGGAGCTGATGGGTCCTGGAAAAACACACTTAAAATAAATAAAAGTTTTTTAAAAAAAGAGTCTGAGCAGAGAAGCTAAGTGCTGAGACTCAGGCCTTGACATCCAAGGAGGTCAGGGCACCAACACTCTAGGGGGAACAGGCTGCCTCCTGTGGGCTGAGGCCTGATCCAGAGAAAAATAATCAAACACATGTTTATCAACCATCCGTAGTTATTCTGTAGATGTCTTCCAAGTGTAACACTATTCTTTTTCTTTTGGATTTATAAGAGGATTTATAAGGATCTCAAAATGTACAGAGTATCTCAATGTAAAGCATCACCAAACAGTTGAGAATCAACATCCCAGGCTGAGTCCTCATTCAAGGGTGGGGCCCTGAACAGAAGGGGAGAAGGGGAGGCTGTGTAGTGGAGTCAGGTCTCATCCTCACCACTCCTCACATGCACACTGGAATCACTCTGAGATTTACCGTCAGAATTTGGGACATTGCAACACTTAACCATTGGGATATTTTACATAAAAATATGAATTTACACCTTAGTTTGAAAAATTGAAAGATGTAGCAAATAAGGACCCCACATTACCTTAGTTAACCACAGGAATGCACTTCCAGTTCACTCCTCAAAATGGGCCCACCATGCATCACCCTCCTTGTACTGTTAGTTCCCTTACCCCAATATATTTCACCCATTTGTGTACTGGACTTTGCAACCCCGATTAGAGAGCAAAGCCTTCCATTTATACATAAGTAACCTGGAATGGTGAAATGAATTGCCCAAAGGTACACGCCCGTAATGACATAGTCACATCTTCAGTGGGGGGTTCTCCTGGGACCTAGCTGTGATTTAGAACATCTCCCAGGAAGGTTAGCAAACATTTAATCCCATTGGTTGCAGGGCCTGTGCAGGAGAAAGGGTGTGTGACTTCAGGGGTCAGCTGGGAGCTTCTGAGTTTTGCTGATATTGCGCTGTGGCAGTGAACCACTAGCCTAGCAGGGAGCTGCCCAGCAGTGTGGGTATGAGGGAGCCCCTTACCCTGCTCCCTGTTGCCATCTGGAGAGGAAGTCACAGTGGTTGAAGTGACAACAAGAGTTTGGGCAGCCTGGGTAGGCAGAGGCAGCCACAGACAATAGCAGAAGGCTTTGGCCTAGCCCAGATGCACCTTCTAAACTCTTTCTGCAAAAAGTGCTGCCATGGGCAGAAATGCAGAAACATGCAAAGCCTGAGAGCAAGTGCGCGGAATCCGCTGTGTGTGCAGCCAGTGCTTGTGACTCATCCTCCACCATGCACAGCTTTCAGGCAACTGAGGGTTAAAAAAAAAGAGGTGGTTTTGATTCACAGGTGGCTGTGGTTTGAGCAGCAAAGTTGGGGGAGGGGACTTGAGGCACCTTTTTCTAGTTCCAAACCCTTGGCAAGTGGTGGACCCTGCCCTGGGAGGAGGGGGCAGCACCGTGGTGCACAGGCTGGTGGCCAAGCTGCAAAGAAACAGCCCCACAGTGGTCTGCCCTCCTCTGCATCCTGCAACTGTCGGCTCCTCCTCTCCTCTTGCCAGGACAGAGCTCTCTTGTCCCCCTCACTGCAGAGCCTGGACTCTAATCATGGTGGTACCTTCCCTGCTTCTTTGTCCTCTAGGTCTCTGCTGCCCCAGGCAGGCCCTGGACCCCCAGAGAATACGGATGCCTCACAGAGCAGCCTAACCAGCCTGACCACCACCTCTCCCAATTTGGTCAGTCACTGCTACAGACTTCATGTGGTCTTTCTGTGGCCTGGCCAAGTGGCATGGAGCTGAGTGAGGGTGGTGTAGGCCTGGGGCTACACGACCCCCAGAGCACAGATCACAACTCCCTTCCTGAGAATATAGGCCCCCATCCCCACAGTCACCATCCATCAGAGAGGTGGGGCTAAGTCACTTGCCCTCCTGCCCAGGGACCTGGTGACACTCAAATGCTGGCCAGGAGGTTCCTCACCTGGGTCCCCCATAAGGGACATAATAGCGATTCAGGACGTAGCTCTTTTCCCCCAAGCTCACAGAGATGTTCCTGTTCTCAGTCCAGAAGTCCAATTCCAAGGCTAGGGTCCCAATATTGTCCCTGGGGTGGAGCCACGCACCACCTCAGCCCGGGCACAGCTCCCCAGTCCCACCCTGGGAGGTCTCAGGTGTGGGGGGCCTGCAGGGAAGCACAGGCAGGGGGGTCCCCACCGTAGGAAGGCGATGTCGTTGGTGTGAGTCACATAGCGGTCCATCATGAGGGTCAGGAGTGGGGGCTGGCTGCGCTGCAGGTAGTACACGCGGGCCCCGTTGGGGACATGTCCATAGCTGCAGAGAAGGAAGCCTGCTGACATGCCCCCGCCCAGCCGCCAGAGCCAAGGCCGATCCAGCTCCGAGCCCATGGCACCTGCTTCTCCTCCACCCCGGCCTTGAGGTGCCCAGCCCCCTCTTACGTTTGCACCAGGTTCAGGAAGTTCTGCAGCATGCCCTTCACCGTCTCCGGCATCTCAGAGAGGAGCAGACCCTCCATCACCCAGTAGGAGTCCCTGGGAAAAGGGACAGCTCAGGCATCCCTGCACCGCCCTCTGCCCTGCACACTCAGGTCACAGGGTGCCCCGACATGCTCAGGCCACCCGCTGGCCCTGGGCTCCCCACCACTCCCGTCCCTGAAGCCCCTGGCTACTACACCAGTAGTAGAACTCGAGAAAGCGCCCGCCGGGCACAATGAACGGGTGTTGTGAGTAGATCAGAGAGAACCGCTCAGGGTGGCGGAGGACCTCTGGCTTCACCTACAGTCAGGAGAGTGGGCACAGGGAGCCTAGACCCCCCACTTTCCCACGGAGTGGAGGCTGGAGGGGGCTGGGGCAGTGGAGGCAGCTGCAGGCTTTGGAGCCAGTCAACCCAGGCTTGGGTTCTGCTCTGCTACTGCCCAGCTCTGTGGGCTTGATCAAGGCCTGGGCCTCTGGGAATCTGGTCTGCTCACCCCCACATGTGGGCCTCTGGAGTCCCCACTGAGTGCGATGGTGTGTGGGAGCCCTGACCACTCAGCCCGGCACCAGCAGGTGCTCACCAAGCAGCTGCCACTACTAGGACCCAGGTAGGGGACCATTTTTCCCGGCTCCCCTTGTCTTCCAAATCTCTGCTGCCACCAGCAAGCCAGGCCCAGAGACACAGGGCCCCCCATTCTCTGGCCCATCCTTTCCCCAGTGAAGGCAGATGTGGGTGAACGTGGCCGAGAGAGAGCAAGGTCGGACCAGAGGGGGGCTTGCCGTGTGTCCATGACAGGTATTTGCTCTGTTCCTTTCCTGACAGTTCTGTATGAGTGAGTGTGGTTTTAGTGGGAGAGAGGTTTTGAGGGGAGCAATGGAATGGGGCTTGGGTTTGTTGGAGTGGGGGCTGGCGGGGGAAGCAGCCCACACCAGCCAAGGAGCCTAGAACACCACTCTGCCTGTGGGTGCCAGGGCCCGGGGAGGCCGGGTGGGAGGACAGGTGCCGTGCAGGCTTGGACAAACCATTGCCCTCTCTGAGCCTCAGACAACAGGAGAGAAAGTGCCAATGAAAGGACTGTGCTGCTCACAGGGCTGGGCCACCATCAGCAGTAGCAGTGATCATTCCTGAGCAGGGTCCTGGCCTGAGGAGCTCAGGGAGGAGAGTGAGCAATTACCATGTGGTGTTGAGGAAGACTGGGCAGGCTGGAGGTGGCAGGACAGGCTAGGTTTGCCTGGGGAGAGGCTGGGAGGGCTTCAGGGAGGAGGTGAGGAGATAGAAGCAGATGTTGCCCTGTTCTTTTTCAGAAATTCTTTATAAAATTCTTATAGCTCTAGAGCTCTTTGTTAAAGGCCAAGGTAAGGAACCCTGGTTACTCCATCTAAACTAATGCCACCCCAGAAATGACTCCAAAACTATGAAGTACTGAAATTTGCAGAAACAGTGTTTCACTGCCCTGAAGGCCATCCTGTTTGATGTGGAGACAGGTGTCTTCTTCAACTACAACCGTGGGCACAGAAAGACCCCAGAGTTTTACTCATCCAACCTCGCTCCTCTCTGGGCTGGCTGCTTCTCTGACCCAGGTGTCGTGGACAAGGCTCTCAAATACCTGGAGGTAAGGGGGGCAGATGGCAGGCTGGTACACTAGGCACAGGACCACCTGTTCTCTCCCTGACTCTGAGCAGTGACTTCTGGCAAGTGACAGCCTCTTCCTCCTGCTTCCAACCCCGAGTCTTAGCCTGAGTCCCCATGCAGCCACCAGGGGGCAGCTGTGAGCCAAGAAGAGAAGGCCAGGAAAGGGACATGTGGCTGTAGGAGGGCCCAGCCTCCTGGCTCCCCGCCCAGCCCCCACCCACAGTCAGAGTAATGTCTGGAACCTTCCAGGACAGCAAGATCCTGACCTACCAGTATGGGATCCCGACCTCTCTCTGGAAGACAGGCCAGCAGTGGGACTTCCCCAATGCTTGGGCCCCCCTGCAGGACTTGGTCATCAGAGGTAGGAGGCAGGGCTGGGCATATCCAGGGCCTTATCCTGTGGGTGTAGAGGGTCGGCCTCCCTAGTACTAGGGAGGTGTGAACGAAGGATGTGGGGGCCTCTCTCTGACTCCTCTGCTCTCTCGGCCTCCCACTCGGAACATTTACGTCCACTCCCACCCGTCAGGGGAATCGGCCGTCTTCTCCCTCCAAACCTGCGCCCTGGATTAGAGCAGGTTGGCCTGTGGCTCCCGGAAGGAGGTCTTAGGGCCCTCTTTCCCTCCTTGAGGAGAGTGAGGCTTGGGCCTCTGCTCCGCCTGAGATGGAGGCTCTGGAGATTCAGTGTCCTGCCTCGGGGCGGGGTCTAGGTCTGGCCAAGTCTCCTTCACCCAGGACCCAGGAAGTGGCTTTCCAGCTGGCGCAGAATTGGATCCGAACCAATTTTGATGTCTACTCCCAAAAGTCAGCCATGTACGAGAAGGTGAGCTGGCCCTGAGCCCCGTCCCACCAGTCTTCCTCTCCATGGTGACTTGGAATTGTCAGGCTTTGCAAAGTCCAGGCCCAGGGACAGTGGCGGCACCCAGTGGCTATTCTTGGGCACTGCAGACCAGAGCAGCTTCTCCCAAAGGGGCTCCTTTTTCTCGCTTCCCCTAGAGGGCTGGGATGCGTGGGCTGGGGGTAGTACTGACCTTAGAGCTTGCCCTCTTGTCCCCAGTATGACATCAGCAACGGTGGACAGCCGGGTGGCGGAGGGGAGT
Organism: Rhinolophus ferrumequinum; assembly: GCF_004115265.2. Taxonomy (NCBI): domain Eukaryota; kingdom Metazoa; phylum Chordata; class Mammalia; order Chiroptera; family Rhinolophidae; genus Rhinolophus; species Rhinolophus ferrumequinum. The sequence continues at coordinate 88,015,891 of NC_046294.1, read as the reverse complement.
ATGAAGTTCAGGTGAGTGGGCCAACAACCTAGAGGGAACTATGGGCCTCGGCTCTCCCAGCTCACCATGACCTCCCCTCTCTAGGCTGTAGGTCCCCAGGGAGGAGGCTGAGTGGTGCTCCTTGGTACTCCTGAGGCTAGGCAGGGCCAGAGCGTCTGGGTAGAAATCCCATACCCCCCTACAAGCACCTTCCCCAAAGGTCTTGCCCCACTGGCCATGCCTCTCTCCAGGAGGGGTTTGGCTGGACCAATGGAGTGGTCCTGATGCTCTTGGACCGCTACGGTGACCGGCTGAGCTCAGGGACCCAGACAGCTTTCCTGGAGCCCCACTGCCTGGCAGCTGCCCTGTTGCTTAGCCTCCTGCTCAGCTTCCTGCCACAGTGATGGGCCTCAGTGCCCCGTCTGCCTTCAGTTCCTCCTCTGGCTCCAGCTGCTGCCTCATTAAACTTGTGCATGAGTCCCTACCTTCTTCTGTCTCTTCATCCTCCATCCCTGGAGACCCCATGCCCTCCTATGACCAAGCCAGTCCTCGGTCATAGTGGAGTGGGGGCAGAGTAGGGACATGGAGGTCATAGTTTGGGCCCTGGGTGGAAAATCCTGCTCTGTGGGGAAGACGTAGCAGCCCTGCTACCCCACGGACACCAACCCTGTGCCCCACACAACTTGGTCTCCCAAACACATACTCCAAATGCTTTATTGTTCTGTTGAGATGCTTACAAATACTGAAATTACCCAGCCTGAGTCCAGCAACCATGGCCCAGGGCTGGAAAGGAAGGTGAGGTCAGAACATCAAACACTGCCCTTTTGAAGCCTTGTTTAGGATAGAGAGGGAGGGACAGCGGAGAGCCAGTACCCACATTTGCTGCAGTATATTATCCAAAATGTCCATTTTTCAACAAAATAAATTATGAGACATACAAAGACATAGGAGTGCATGACATGAAAAAATAGAGAAGAAAAACTGCCTGAGAATGACCAAAGGTCAGATTTAAAAGAAAAATCTTCAAAGTGACTATTATAAATATGTTAAAAGAACTAAAGTAAACTGTGTTTAAAGAAGTAAAGGAAAGTGCAATGACAATGTTGCACCAAATAAAAAAAAATATGTCAATAATGAAATAGAAATTACAAAAAAAAAAAGAAGTGTTTTCAGTTTGTTGTCCAGCATGTAAGCAGATTGAAAGCCTTCACTATGTTTGAACAACAGTTTAAAAATTGAACAACCAGGCGCAGTCCGCCCGCCGCCGCTAAATACCCGGATGCGCCGTCCGAGCGCCAGACGCAGAGCTGGGAAAAGAGAGGCAGTGGGAACGGTGGTGGTGGCGGTGGCGGCAAGAACCAGAGCCTGAGCCGGAGCCCGGCGCCGAGACCGACCGATCATCCGGCGGGTCTGGGCAAAGCAGACCCGGCGCAGCAAGTCCTCCCACGACTCTAACCAGGTCCTCGAGAGCCGGGCTCTGCACTGGCCTGGGAGTCAGGGGCGCGAGAGCCGATCCCAAGTCAGGATTTCCTTGGCCTCGGACGGGGGCTGGCCCTTTTGAAGGCGCCTTCTTCAACAGCAGAACGAGGCAGGCCACCATGACCGAGAACTCCACGTCCACCCCTGCGGCCAAGCCCAAGCGGGCCAAGGCCTCCAAGAAGTCCACAGACCACCCCAAGTACTCAGACATGATCGTGGCTGCCATCCAGGCGGAGAAGAACCGCGCTGGTTCCTCGCGCCAGTCCATCCAGAAGTACATCAAGAGCCACTACAAGGTGGGTGAGAACGCTGACTCCCAGATCAAGTTGTCCATCAAGCGTCTGGTTACCACCGGGGTCCTCAAGCAGACCAAAGGAGTGGGTGCCTCGGGGTCCTTCCGGCTAGCCAAGAGCGACGAGCCCAAGAGGTCAGTGGCCTTCAAGAAGACGAAGAAGGAAGTCAAGAAGGTGGCCACGCCAAAGAAGGCAGCCAAGCCCAAGAAGGCTGCCTCCAAAGCTCCTAGCAAGAAGCCCAAAGCCACCCCAGTCAAGAAGGCCAAGAAGAAGCCGGCTGCCACGCCCAAGAAAACCAAAAAACCCAAGACTGTCAAGGCCAAGCCAGTCAAGGCATCCAAGCCTAAGAAGGCCAAACCAGTGAAGCCCAAAGCCAAGTCCAGTGCCAAGAGGGCCAGCAAGAAGAAGTGACAGTGAAGCCTTTCTTGTGGACACTCCTGTCTGTCTCCTATTTTCTGTAAATACTTTTTTCTTCTCTTACTCATCTGTAGCCCCTTGCCCCTTTCTATTCTGACTTTGTAAGAGACAGAATTTGGATTCCTCAGAAATTAGGGAATAGTTCATTTTTCCTTAACCGGTTGTGCAAGGACAGCGACAGCAGTCTCATCTCTGTAATGATGAGAATGTACTTATATTTTGTTTTGTTAATTTGTTATTAATCTACTTATGGGTTTAGGGTTTGGGGTGGGTTTGTGTTTTTAGTTGGGAGGTTTGTTTGCTATGAAGATAAAAGTGGAAATCGGGAAGGCAGCTTGTTCTGGCTAGATGAGAGGGAGCCCAAGAATTATATGGTTTGTAGGAGTATATTTAAGAGGAGCTAGTTTTCTTAAGTTGAGCAACCCTTGTGAGTTTCAGAGCCTTGGCGGGGAGAAGGGGTGGCAGCAGCTGGATGCAAAGGAGGGAGGTGGAATAAACCCTCCCTGGCCTGACTTCCATCTCTCAAGTGAGCATTGGGGTTGGGGGTCCAAATCCGGTTTCCTTCTCACTTCTCTTAGTCTGCCATGTGGCCTCCTCCCTATTGTCCTAAGGAAGGGGCTAGGGTGGGGGGCGTGTCAATGTGACAGCTGGTCTCAGAAGCTGTGGCTTCTCTCAGCTGGAAACTAGCCATGGGGGGGGGGTGTCCTTGTGGCTTCCAAAAGTCTGTTAAATGGGAGTGGAAACTTTGGAGGAAGGGTGGGGAGTCAGTCAGTCAAGTGCCTCAGTATGCCCTGTTGAAATTTGGGTTTTTTCCACACAATTGGATTGTATCGTAGGAAGACTTCGTTTTCGTTTTCCCTTGGTTTTTGGCTCTTTACGTATAAGAGGTGGCTTTGCTTGGTAGTCTCGTGGGGCTCCAGCCCTGCCACCACCACTTAAAAACCTCCCGACCTCTTTACTTCTGAGTCTTTTCTAAGTAGTGGTAGATGGGGGAGGGGTAGTGGGCGGGGAGTGGACAGTAAGACAAACTGCAGTCGATTTTGAATTGCTAAGTAGTTTTACAGAGCTAGGTCTGTGTGCGTGTAAATGTGTATATACCTATCTAGAGCTAGCACTTCGTTTCACCCCCGGGAGCTGGGAGAAAAATTCTGTACAGTCGTCTTTCTCATAAAATAGGAAAACGCGCAATTGCGCGTTGTCCCCCCCCCTTTTTTTTAAACAACTGTTATTTGTGCCGGGAAGAATTTGCTGTCTTTGTAACTTCAAAACTTTAAAATAAAAATTGAAAAAGGACCAAAAAAAAAATTGAACAACCAAAATTTAACAACTCTTAGATCTGTCAGAGAATTGAGGTTACAGAGAAAACTGTTACCCCCAAAATTGGGGAGACAGACAGGTGAATACAGAGAATCACAACTTACCAGAGCAAAAACTCACATTCCAAAACCTCTACAAGAACCAGTACTAAGTTTCTTTTACCCAATATATCATGTCCAGTTTTCAACAAAAAATTACAAAGCATACTAAAAGGTAAAAAAAGAAAACAGTTTGAAGAGACAGAGACAGCATCAGAACCAGACCCAGATAAAGAAGGGATGTTGCAACTATTACATCAGGAATTTTAAAGTAGCTCCAATTGATATGCTGAGGGCTGTAATGAAAAAAGTAGATAATATAAAAAAACAGTTGGGTAATGTAAGCAGAGAGATGGAAATTCTTAGAATAAAAAAAATTCTAGAAATAAAAAACACTGTAACAGATACGAAGAAAGCCTTTCATAGGCTCTCTAATGAACGGGACACAGCTGAGGAAAGAATCAGTGAGTTTGAGGATATGACAATAGAAACTTCTAAAACTCAAAATCAAAGCAAAAAAACAACAACACTGAAACAAACAGAACAGAATATTCAAGAACTGTGGGACAACTACAAAAGGCGTAACATATGTGTTAATGGGAATATCAGAAAGAGAAGAGACAAAAGAACAAAAGTAATATTTGAAATAATAATGACTGAAAGTTTCCCAAAATTAATGGCAGACACCAAACCACAGATCCAGGAAGCTCAGAGAATACTCAGCAGAATAAACGCCCTCAAATCTACACCGAGGCATAGCATATTCAAACTGCAGAAAATCAAAGATAAAGAAAAAATCTTGAAAGAAGCCAGGGAACAGAATCAAAAGGGCCTTTGAGTCACAATCAAGAAGACCAACATACCCACTTTGGGAGTCCCAGAAGTAGAAGAGACAAAAAAAGGGGCAGAAAGAATATTTAAAGAAATAATGGCCAAAATTTGAGGAAATAAATGAATCTAAAAATCCAAGAAGCCCAATGAAGTCCAAGTCTGAGAAACTCAGAGACACACCAAGACACAGTATAATCAAACTGTTGAAAAACAAAGACAAAAAGAGAATCTTGAAAACAGTAAGAGAGGAATGACTCATCGGGTACAAGGGATCTTCAATAAGATTAACTGCAAAGTTCTCATCAGAAAGCAGTATCTCTGCTTACATTACCCATCTGTTCTTGGATGTTGTCTACTTTTTCCATTACAGCCCTCAGCATATTAATTGTAGTTATTCTAAAATTCCCAGTGTAATATTTTCAACATCCCTTCTATATCTGAGTCTGATTCTGATGCTTTCTCTGTCTCTTCAAATTGTTTTCTTTTTTACTTTTTAGTATGCCTTGTAATTTTTTTTGTCTTATCCCACCAAGAAGGCATATTTAAAGTGCTAAAAGAATAAAAAGTTCACCAAGAATTCTATATCTGGAAAAACTGTCGTTCAAAAATGAGGGGAAAAATTGAAGCTGAAGCTGAATGATAATGAATATCAACTACAATTGATAAATATCAACTATAATGTATAAATATATTTATCTCTATATATATTTACATATGTATTTGTGTATATATATATATATATGTTTGTATATATATTCACAGGAAGTGGAGCACAGCATAAGGAATAGAGACAGTGGAAATGTAATGACTGTGTATGATGTCAGAAGGGTAGTAGATTGGGGGAGGAGGGTTATCACTTTGCGAGTGGTATAAATGTCTAACTATTATATTGTTTTGTATACTTGAAACTAATGGGAAAAAAATGAGGGGAAAACTAAGGCATTCAGAGATGAACAAAAGTTGAGGGAGTTTGTACCACTAACCCTGCTCAACAAGAAATGCTAAAGTCAGTCCTTTCAGGTTGAAATGACACTAGACAGTAACTCAAGCCATATGAAGAAATAAAGATCTCCAGTATGGGTAAATGCATGGGCAAATAGAAAAGCCAGTATCATTGTATTTTTGGTTTATAACTCCACTGCTTATATCAGAGAATTTAAAAGACAAATGTAGTATACATAATTATAAATTTATGTTATTGGGCACACATGTGTAAATATGTAATTTATGACAAAGATAATAACTTAAGGGGAGAAGGACAGAGATTTATTGCAGCAGAATTTTTGTATACTACTGAAATTAAGTTGCTATCAATTTGAACTAGCTTATTATAAAGTCAGGATATTAAGTAATACCCTCAATATTAAGTAATCCCCATAGTAACTACAAATGAATCAACTAAAAATATACACAAGAGGAAATGAGAAGGGAATCAAAATCGTTCACTACAACAACTAAGCACAAAAGAAGGCAGTAATGGAGGAAATAAGGGACAAAAATGGTATAAGACGTGCAGAAGAAAATAGCAAAATGGCAGAAGATTCAACTGTCCAATTAAAAGGCAAAGATTGGAAGAATGGATTTTTTAAAAATAACCCAACTATCTGCTGTATATAAATGACTAACTTTAGATCCAAAGACACAAATAGATTGAAAGTGAAAGGATGTAAAAAGATATTTCATGAATATAATAACCAAAAGAGAACCAGGATAGCTATTCTAATATCAGACAAAACCGACTTAAAGTCAAAAACTTCTACAAGAGACAAAGCAGGACATTATATATTGATAAAAGGGTCGATTCATCAAGAAGATCAACAATTATAAATATATGCACTAAATAACAGAGCCTAGAAATATGTAAAGCAAACTGACAGAATTGAAGGGAGAAGTAGACAGTTCTATGATAATAGTTGGAAACTTCAATATACCACTTTAAATGATGGCTAGAACATCTAGACAGAGATCAATAAGGAAATAGAAGACTTGAACACTATAAAAAAAAAAAACTAAATCTAATAGATGTATATGGAACTGTACCCAACAACAACACAGTACATATTCTTCTCACATTTATGCAGAACATTCTCCACAATAGACCGTATGTTAGGACAGGAACAATTCTTTAAAAATTTAAAAGATTGAAATCATGCAAAATATTTTCTTGAACCACAATGGAATGAAGCTAGTAATAAATAACAGAAGGAGAACTGGAAAATTCACAAGTGTAGAAATTAAACAACACAAAGAGTCAAAGAAGAAATCACAAGGGAAATTAGAAAATACTTACAGATAAATGAAAACAAGAACTTAACATACCAAAATTTATGGGACACAGCAAAGGCAATTTTTGGAGGGAAATTTATAGTTGCATATGTCTACATTGAAAAAAAGGGAGGACTTTAAATCAATAACCTAACTTTACAGTAACTTGAGGAACCAGAAGAGTAAACTATATGCAAAGTTAGTAGAGGAAGTAAATAATAAAGATTAGAACATAGATAAATTAAACAGAGAATAGAAAATCAATGGAGAGAATCAATGAAACCAGAAGTTGGTTCTTTGAAAAAAATAAACAAGATTGACAAGTTTTTAGCTAGAAAAAAAGAACATTGACCAAGAAAAAAGACAGAAGACACAAATAACTAAAACCAGAAATGAGAATGAAGACATTACCACCATCCTTACAAAACTACAAGGGAATACTATGAACAATTGTATGCCAACAAATTAGATAACCTAGATGAAATAGACAAATTCCTAGAAACACACAAATTACCTAAACTGATACAAGAAAAATAGAAAATCTCAACAGACTTATAACAAGTAAAGAGATTGAAATTAAAAACTTCCCAACAAAGAAAACTCCACTTGATGGATAGTTTTATGTGTCAACTTGGCTAGGCCAAGGTACCCTAATATTTAGTCAAAGTCTATTCTAGATGTTTCTGTGAAGGTATGTGTTAGATGGGATTAATCTTTAAATCTGTAGACTTTGAGTAAATTACCCTCCATAATGTTAGTGGACCTCTTCTAATTATTTGAAGACCTTAATAGAAAAAGACCAACCTCCTCAGAAGTAGAGGGAATCTTGCCAGCACACTGCCTTGAACTGCAGCTCTTCCATGGGTCTCCAGCTTACTCTCCTATCTTGTGGATTTTGGACTTGCCAGCCTCCACAATCATGTAAACAAATTCCTTAAGGTCAATCTCTCTTCTCTCTCTCTCTCTCTCTCTCTCTCTCTCTCTCTCTCTCTCTCTCTCTCTCTCTCTCTCTCTCTCTCTCTCTCTCTCTCTCTCTCTCTCTCTCTCTCTTTTATTTCTGTTTCTCTGGAAAGTGGAAAACTGTAATACAGTCCAAGACCAGTGGCTTCATTGGCAAACTCTACCATACATTTAAAGAAGAATTAACACCAATCTTTCTCAAACTCTTCCAAAAGTAGAAGAGGAGAAACACTTCCTAACTAATTCTATGAGTCCTAATTAATTCTATAAATTTCCCTAATGCCTAAGTCAGACTAAGCCATCACAAGAAAAGAAAATTACGGTCTAATATCCTTTATGCAGCTGATGTAAAAATCCTCAACAAAACACCACCAAACCAAATCCAACAGCATATCAAAAAGATTACACACTGTGCAAGTGAGATTTTTTTTTTTAAGAATTCAAAGGTTGTTCAATATAAGAAAATGAATCAATGTAATACACCACACTAGCAGGATTATTCACGATAGCTAGAAGGTAGAAGAAACCCAAGTGTCCATTGACAGATCAATGGATGAACAAAAAGTGGTCCATATATGCAATGGAATATTATCCAGCATCTAAAAGGAATGAAATTCTTATACATGCTACAAAGGGGAGAATAAAGCCCCATATGATTACTAATGGGTGCAGAAAAGGCTTTTGACAAAATCCAACACCATTGCATAATAATAATTAAAAAAATTCTAAAAAGTAGGAATAGAAGGGGATTCCTCAGTACAATATAGGGAATTTATGAAAAACCCACATCTAGCATCAAACTCAGTGGTGAAAGAGTGAAAGAGTCTTCCTAAAATCAGGAACAAGACAAAGATACCTACTTTCACCACTGCTATTCAACACTGTACTGGAAGTTCTGGCCAGAGTAACAGGACAAGAAAAAGAAATAAAAGACTCTCAAATTGGAAATGAAGAATATATCTATTCACAAATGACATGATTCTTTAGATAGAAAATCCCAAAGGATCCATAAGAACAGCTGCTAGATCTAATAAACAGATTCAACAAAGTTGTATAAATCAACACACAAAAATCGGCTGAGTTTCCATACAATCAGAACAATCTGAAAAGGAAATTTAAAAGCAATCCCATGTTACAATAGCACCTAAAAAATAAGATACCTAGGCATAAATTTATCCAAGAAGATGAAGGCTTATCCACCGAACACCACAAAACATTGCTGACAGAAATTAAAGACTGTCTAAATAAAGGGGAAGACATCTGAAGTTCATGGGTAAGAGGGTTTATTATTGTTAAGATGCGAATAATACCTACAGCAATCTACAGATTCCACACAATCTCTATCAAAACTCCAACAGCCGTTTGTTGCAGAAATGGAAAAGGTGACCTTCTAAATCATATGGAATTGCAAGATACCCTAAATAGCAAAAAACATCTTTAAAAAGGTCAAAGTTGGAGAACTCACACTTCCTGAGTTCAAAACTTACTATAAATTTTAAATAGGCAAAAAACTTGAATAAACATTTCTCCAAAGAAAATATAAAACATACAAATAGCCAATAAGCACATAAAAGAAGTTCAACATCACTAATCATTAGGAAAATGCAAATCAAAACCACAATGAAACGTCACTTCATAAACATTAGGATGGCTATTATACATAAAAAAAAAAAACCCAGAAAATAACAAGTGTTGTGGACAGTGTGTAGAAACTGGAACCACTGTGCACCCTTGGTGAGAATGTAAAATGGTGAAGCTGCTGTGGAAAAGAGTCTGGTGGTTCCAATTAAACAAACAATTACCACGTGATCCAGCAATTCCACTTCTAAGATGAACAAAATGTGGTGTATACGTGCAATGGAATATTATCCGGCCTTTAAAAAGAATGAAATTCTGGGGGCAGCGGTTAGCTCAGTTGGTTAGAGCACAGTGCTCTTAACAACGAGGTTGCCTATTCGATTCCCACGTGGGCCACTGAGAGCTGCACCCTCCACAACTAGATTGACTTGGAGCTGATGGGTCCTGGAAAAACACACTTAAAATAAATAAAAGTCAAAAAAAAGAAAAAAAAAAGAAATGAAATTCTTATACATGCTATAACGTGGATGACTCTTGAAAAGATTAAGCTAAATGAAATAAGCCAGACGCAAAAGGACAAATATTAAATGATTCCACTTATATGCAATACCTAGAATAGGCAAATTCACAGAGACAGAAAGTAGAACAATGGTTTCCATGGGCAGTGGGGAAAGAGGCCTGAGGAATTATTGCTTAATGGTTATAGAATGTATGTTTGGGATCATAAAAAATGTTTTGGAAATAGATGATGGTGATAATTGTACAACATTGCAAATGTAATGTAAATTAAATTGAGTTGTGCTCTTAAAACAGTTGAAATGGCAAATTTTGTGTTATATCTATTTAACCATAATAAAAAATTTTTTGAAAGAAGGAAGTATTTAGTATCAGGAAGCAGGGGTGGCAGGAAGGAGGTGGGCAACGTAACAGAGCAGAGGTGACCGTTCCGGTGGGAGGGACGGGGCAGTCAAGGGAAAGCATAGGGCCTGGGCCATCTCGTCTCATGGCAAACACTGCTCAGGCACTACAACTGACGTACTGGAAAGCAAGCCTGAGAAGACACAAAGGGGAGGTCACACAGTTACTAAGCTCAGACGGTGATGGCTGGCTGTCACCTTGCCTCACCCTGCTGTCACTTCAAGCCCGAGTCATGGGATCCTGGATCATTGCTGTAACCTCCTAATGTGCCCTGCCCCACCCTCTGGCCCTTCACCTCATCTTCCCTAATGCCGAGGGCATGAGCTTCCTAAAGCAAATCTAATCCTGCGGCCTCAGCTCACAAGCTTCCCTGCTGGTTCCCTCACTGGGAACCTGCTGCTTCCTTGGCTCAGCCAAGACTATTTACCAGCCAGTGCCAGCATGACCCTCTGGCCTTGCCTCACACCCGTCCCCGGCACCAACACCAAGTGCTGTCTGGCCAGGCCGAGCTTCTCATGTTCCCTTAACAGGTGCTCTACACACATTGGAATGGGCTCCAACCCACTGCCTTGGCAAAGTCCTAGTAAGTAATCTTCAAGACCCCTTGCAAATATCCTCATAACTGTCAGTACTGTGAGCTGAGAGCAGAGCAGCAAGTAGCCACAAGTAGATCAGGCACACACCCCCACAGATGAACACGCCTCAAACGTGGACTTTGGCTGCCCTACCTGGGCAGGAGAGCCAGGCTGTACGCCTGTGAGCAGGAAGTACCTGGGCTTGCTCATTAGGCCCTAGCCACCATGCCTGGGAGGACCTGGGAGCTATGCCTGCTGCTTCTGCTGGGGCTGGTGCTGGGGTCTCAGGAGGCCCTTCCCCCACCCTGTGAGAGGTAGGAATGGGGAAGGCAGCTGGGGATGGGGCAGGACGGCCAGGGTTCGAAAGGCTGAGATATCAAGCCCTTCCACGAGAAGAGAAGGAAAGGAAAGTCGGTTTCCTTGTGTGCCAGGCACTGGTTTCCTATGTGAGGAAAGATGGAGCTGCCTGAGGTTGGCGTATGCATGACCCCGCAGCCACAGCCCTCCCTCCTGCCCGCCCTCCAAGGCGCTCCTTGAACTGCACAGGGCTGTTCTCAGGATTGTTCTACGAAATGTTCTGCCCAATTTCTGTAGCTTGAATGTGAGAGTGGGAGTAAGTGCCTGAAAACAGCTCCTGGATTTGACCTCTGACCTCTGTGACCAAGGGCAGGGCAAACCTCTTTCCAGAGCCATAGTTTCCACCTCCAAATAAGAGAGATAAATGATCCTGTCCTCCCTCCCGGACTCACAGGGTATCGTCTATTCTTCATTCAACATGGATTTATTGAGCTCTCACTGTGTCTCTTGGGTTGCAGCAGTGAACAAGAAAAATGAGGTCCTTGCCTCTATTGATCTTACGTAATAAGCAAGAAAAATAATACTAGAAGCTAAATAGTGACAGAAACACTAAAATAATGTAAAATAAAGTTAGGGAGTCACTCAGGGGTGAACAGAGAGTGTTTCAGATAGGAAGGGGAGGCAAGGTATCTGAGCATAATTGTGGAAGGATCCATCCCTGTGCAGATCTGGGAGAAGACAGTCCAGGCATGAAAACTACAGTACACAGGCCCTGAGATCACTGTTCAAGGATCAGGAATAGGGTCTGTATGGTTGGGACAGAAGTAGGAATAGGCTGGGGGAGACAAGGAGCTCCAAGGAAGAGAGAACCAGGGCTTAGGCTACAGTGGTAGGAGCAGAAAGGTGAGAAGAGGTTCAGTATGGGATATATACTGAATGTTTAGCTGATCAGACTTGCTGCTGATTGATTTATGGAGTATAAAGGGAAAGGACATATCTGGGATAATTCATAAGTTTTGTCCTGAGCAATTGTAATAAGAATTTCAGAGAGGCTATGTGATCAAGTGCTTTGTCAAGCATTAGGTTAGTTGTCAAAAGTATGGAAAGAAGACGGTGTCGTCAGTCCCTGAGACCACCCTCAGCTTCAGGGATTTATCAGTACTCACCAAATGGTTATATCCCATGGTGACAGATTACTACAGTGAAAGGATAAAGACTAAAATCAGGAAAGATAAAAGGTGTATAAGGCAGAGTCTAAGAGAGAAGCAACACAAGCTTCCAGTTGTCTTCTCCCAATGGATTAATACAGATAGCAACTAATTTTTCCAGCAACAATGTGTGACAGCACACATGAAGTATGGTCAACTTGGACACTTACCTAGGTCTTGTCATCCGGGGTTTTTGTTGGGGATCAGCTACAGGGAGATAGAGTATCCACATGGTTGACCTTAGTTATTCAGTCTCCAAGTCTCTAAAGGTCAAAGTGGTACTAGGTGGCTCTTGGCCCACAGCATAAAAATCATTATTAGCATAAAATGTCTGGCATGGGCCAAGGCCATAAGTACACAAAGAGTTATGAGGCAGAGCAAAATATCGAACCGGAGGTGTTTGTGTGAATTCCTGAACTTGTAGCCTGCTGGTCAGAAGTGGGGGTAGCTTGGGACTCTCTGAACTTGCAACTGGTGCCTGGAGTGAGGGCACTCATATTGGGGACTGTGCTCTTGACCTGGGGGTGGTGTCTGAGCTAGATGGTTAGTGCCAGAATTATATTGCCATATTGCAGTTGGTGTCAGAAAATGTGTGATTTACTAGGATGACCGCGACTCACTGAAACATGTGGCTTGGGAAGAGCAAGACGAAAGGGCAAGGGATGAGGATCCTTTGATTCCTGGATGGCCACAGGATCACCCATGGTTTGGAACAGTAGTTTGTTATGATCAGTTACTAAAGGTGAAAATTACCAATGGAATTACAAATTATGGACCCATCTCCTGGGATGCTGGCTCACTGGATGCATAAGAAAATGCAAAATAATAAGAAAACATTAAAAAATACAATCCCTTGATTATTGTTAACTATAATAGCAAAAATGAAAGAGAGATGGGCCAAGCTTAGATTCTGACCAGTCCAAACTACAGACTCTCGTCTCAGGGCCCTTGCTGAAGGAGTGTATTGGGGAAGAGCCACAGCCACGAGCCTCAGAGCCATTTCCTAAGGAAAAACTTATTCTGAAATAACAAATAATGAAGAAAATTCCTAAGAGAATGGGATACACAAAGGAGAGAGCCAAGGGACTCATCTAAGTAGGGAGATATCTTTGAACAGTTATTAAGAAATAAGGTGAATGAAGCAAACATTTATGGAGGCAAAACAAAGGAGGAAGAGAAAGAGGGAGAGTCAAGGGACTCATCCCAGCAGAGTGGAAACCTTTAAGTAGTTACTAAGAAATGGAATGAATAAAGCAGCTGTTGATAGGATCAAAACAAAGGTCTTAATGCAGCACTCTTAGATGTTGAGTGGGCCAATGCGAGCCCCTGCAGGCCTCCCAAAATGGATGGGCCCTAAATGAATCTGCTTTATTCACCCTACTTTGGAGGAATTTGGAAAACTGCAAGGCAAAGAGGACAATGAGAAAACTGATTTCCAATCTGCTGGGGCAATTGTCCTGAAATTTAATCAGCATAAAGATTGATGAAAGGCTCAGGCCCCTTAGCTCTCTCTCCTGCTGGAAACTCAAAGCCTTATGCATATGAGTGGGCAAAATAGTCAGAGGGTAGAGAAGTTTCTTGGACTTTGTGACACGGGAGCCCTAGGCACTGTGGTACCAAAAGCCACTGTGGTACTAAAAGGGGCTACAATCAGATTGAGAGAATATAGGAATGCAAGAGTTGATAGAATTAAGGTAAAAATTCAGATGAAAATTGGAATGTTTAAACAGACTCTTTGTCAAGTGGTCGCTTCTCCTTCACTTGAATGTTTTCTGAGACTGGTAATTATGTCTAACTGGGAAGACTTTCCCTACCCAATACTGGAAAACCAAAAACTGCTGGTGAAGTCTTAAAGGGGCCACAGTTGGGAATGCAAGACTTGATGGGACTAAGGTAAAAGCTTGGATGAAAATTGGCACGTTTGAACAGTTTTTATGTGAAACGGTTGCATCTATTTTTACCTGAATGTGTTACAGGGATGGATATTGTGTCTGACTGGAAAACGTTTCCACCATCTAGCATTATAAAACAATAGGCATGTAAATCCACCTATCAAGCAATATTAATCAGACATTGCAAATGATAACCAACAAGGTTGTCCAAGTCCACACAGATTGTAAACTTCTGTGGAGCATAGTCTAGGGCTTATAGCAAAAGCCTTTGGGCACCTCCCAGCATGACTGCTGAGACTTTGGAGTAGAGTTCTATCTGAGAGGCAATTACTATCATGCTGTCAAACATGAATTGAAATGGCTCCTAAGACTGAAGGACATAAGATAATCTTGAAACCTGAAATACCCATACTATCTTGGGTGATATTGGAGAAATGCTCTAAGAGGGTGGGCAGTGCCCAGAAAAGTTCCATCATAAAATGGAAATGGTTTATGAAGGCACATGCGACTAGGGCAATGTACAGTAACTCAATGTATTCAAGATCAGGTACTCTTTTCCCCTAGGACTGACTTTAAAACCACCTGAGGAGCAGCTGGACTCTATTGTCACTTAGATAGTGCCTTATAAACAACTCTCAACTGACCGACAAAGAGCTCTTTGGTTTATGGATGGCAGTTCTAAGGTGAATAGGTAACATACTGTTTGGAAGGCTGCCACTCTGATCGAAGATGATAAAACCACATCAGCTTGGTGGGCTGAATTACATACTGTTTGCCGCTGTGTTTGGGTTTTTACATGCTCTTAGTCAGTGGCCAATGGCCTGGCCACATCATCAGGCAGAAAACTGGTTTGTATTGGCGTAGAATTAACCCCTGGTTGTTCGTGGAATGTAAAAGCATTTATGAAACTCTACAAGAGTATAAGAAAAGATGTATTGAAAGTCAAAAAGAGAGAGTTCTGTTTGGAACTGGCAGAAGAAGTTTTGCCAGGGCAGCCTGAGAAAGAGTTGCCGAGACAGAGGGGTAAGAGAGATCCTGGCAGAAGTTTGCCAGGGCAGATTCTGATGGAGACAGCAGCTAAGACAGAGGGGTGAAGAGAAATACTGGCAAGGAAGCTTTTCCAGGGTAGAGCCTGATAGAGACAGCTACCCTGATGAGAATGAGTACTGGGGTTTTATATTTTTCCATGCAGGATGTAGGGTGCTTGTAGTTGTGCGGGGGGAGAGAGGGCTGAGAGGGTGGGCTGCCGTTACAATTGTCTTCCTCTGGGAACTGTCCTGCTCCCATCTATGATGGATGTCAGCGTGCAGGGGGTTGCTGTTGCAACTGGGAACTCTTCTGTTCCTACCTATGATGAGTGTCAGTGTGCAGGGGGTTGCCGTTTTGATTGGGAACTGCTCTGTTCCCACCTAAGATGGATGTAAGGTGCTTGTCAATCTGCAGGTGCAGTGCTGGCCAGGGCAGTCAGAGCCAAGCAGTGAATGTTTAAGCTCATTCCTGTCAGCCCACAAGCTCACTCCTGGTAACTCTGTCCCATCCTGCCAGCTCACAAGCATGCTCCTGTTAACTCTTTACTTATCTCTTCATAGTCTATAAAAACAATGCCCTTACGTGGCACAGTCCTGTGGGAATCTGAGTGGTGCATTAAAGTAGAACATATTGATGCCAGTTAGAAGAACTCCCTTCTTTGGAAGGTAACTGGAGCCAGCAAATGGGTATCCCAGTGTACTCATGTGAGGTGGCCACTTGGGTTCCTGAACTGAGTGGACATTTGGAGGTTGCAGCAATGCAGAGATGGACTGAATATTCCACTTGTACTCTCTAAAGCACAAAATGCCAATAAGAATTGTTCTGTCTGCCAAAAAGAGAGACAGACTACAGATGGCTGTGGGGCAGAGTCCCTAGGGGAAAGGACATGCATATAGCTGGCAAGCTGGACGATGCTGGAAGACCTAGAAGGCTATAGATGAATCCTGAGAGGAACAGACACCTACTCTGGACTGGGTTTTGCATACCCAATGGTAGATACAAATACTCAAAATATTATAAAAGGACCAGAACAGAAGACACTGCAACAATTTGGACAACTGAGTTACATTTTTTCAGACCAAGAGAACACACTTTAATCCGCAGCGTAATGGTTTGATAGAGAATTGGGATAAACAATTAAAACATTGGTTGCCTAAAACAAGGGGGGATATAGATATGAAGGGCTGGCTTACACACCTTCACAAGTGTGTGCTCACACTCAACAGTGTCCCTACTAGATAGATTCCTCTGCTTCTCTTGGGCAATCTATGGAACAGGGGTGGAGAGGATATTGGTACCTGTAACTATACTATTCTTCCCATGGGAGGAAGATGACAGTACAGCTGTTCTTTTTTCTTTCTTTCCACAGCCCTTCAACTTTTTTTTCCTATCTTGGTCCCAGGACCAAGACTGCAGCTACAAGTGCCAGAAGTAGGGATGATCCTTAAACAAGAAATTGTAATTATACCTTTAAACCATTATGTCAGAATTCCTAAGAGGCTGATGGGGCAGGTTGTACCTACACCCCACCTGGCTAACCTGGGTGTCAGTGAAAGCAGCTGTATTGCCTGGCAGTAGGAATTGCCCACTCATCCTGGACTATGTAACCCTATGCTATACGAATGGGAGAGGACTGTGGGGGAGGCATGTGCTAGACTAGTATTGCTGCCTGCCATTTGAACCAGCACAGTGGTCAAACCTAATGTCTTTTGCAGAGGTGGAAAAGTTTGGATATAAATGGAAAGAAGGAGAAATAGTAGCTCAGAATAAAGGAAATGGATACATGGATTAATAATAAATGCAATGAAGGAAATCCACTAATATATTAATACTTTAAAAGAATCTCAGAGGAAGAAATGATATCGCCCCTTAGCTCAGTAATAACAGATGCCTGAAAAGGTGAAACTATACATTGCTGAGACTATTCCTACTTTGGAACCTGACAAGATGGAGTGGAAGCCTGCAAACCTGAGTGCCCTCGCTCTGGGAAACATTTTGGTCATATGATATGATGATGACTAATTATTAATGACTCCATGGGACTCGAGTAATGTGTGAACATCTTTTGAGTACCTTTCCAGGTTACATCTACCATAGTGTGATGTGGTACAAACACGGCGTTGTTGGTTACGTTATAATATTAATGTTGGTGGTCAAATGTGTTAAGAAATTGAATTAAACGCCTCCTATCCCTACCCTACACTAGCTCTAAATATTAGGTATACGCATGTTGATAAAGCAACTATTACTTTATCTGTTATATAAATGCTATACCAAATGTAGATGCTCACACAGGTGCTACTGCTATTTATTATAAGGGACCCATGGACAAAAACCGGGGTGGCCTGTTGTATAACAAAGAATTTGTCTGTCTTTTTATCTGGTTTCCAGGCATGTAACCTCTAAGCGCTTGGAATTTCCCAGGTGATAAGAGTGCCTTTGGTGTTCTGGGGGGTCTCTGATAGTTTATGTTAATGAGTTGCTCTTGGTGGGTGGGGAGGCATCGATGAGTCATGCTAAGGAGATGAGTCAGGATGGGGGCTGGCCATGCCAGAAAATCCATGTGATCAAGGGGTTGGGCCACCTGATATCAGCCCAGCCTCCAGGGAGGAGAGCGGGGCTGGAGATTGAGTTCAATCATGTGGCCAATGATTCAATCAATCCTACCTATGTAATGAGACCCTAATAAAAACTCTGGACATCAAAGCTCAGTGGAGATTCCTGGTTGGTGAACACATCAATGTGCCAGGAGGGTAATGCATCCTGATTCCCTGGGGAGAGAACAAAGAAGGTCTGTATTCAGGTCCCTCCCAGACCTCACTATATATGTCTTGTGAAATGAACAGAATGAGAGCAATTTCATTAGAGAATGTGCCCTTAAGCCTGTGGAGTCTGCACTAACTTCGGGTGGTTACAGTCAGAATTGAATTCAGTCCACCACCCCTCTGGCCCTTGGCCTAGGCTCTCTTATAGAAAAACCGTCATACTTGTCTGAGCATTTGCATTTAGTATAGTGATTACATAATATAGCAATTATATCAGCATGACTATGCCTGACATTTGGAGGAGCCAGTGAAGATTTAAAGGGATGGATTTAAAGAAACAAGTAACCTGGCTTATAAAGCCTTTATATACATTTTCATATTTTTGTTCTACTCTGACTACTCATTTCCCTCCTTGATCTGCCACTAGTTTTAATCTTATCATAAACTTGTGCAGAACTACTTAGCATAGAAATTAGCTAAATGCAGTTCTTCCTCAGGCCAGTCATTTTCCACTGGTATTACATTTTGACAAGGCTTTAACTCGACCTCCCAATATGTTTAATCATCAAGATCAGTATTATCATATGGCTTATTTATATAAGGTAGTTGAATTGTAGCAACTGTACCAGTGCTATAGCATATCCTAGTATGGTTATAGTACAACTCAGTTTTATTACAGAACGAGTCTGTAAGAATTACAGAGGTCTTTTCTATGCGTTCCCAATGGAATCCAACCTTGCCCATATACCAAATGTTATTATGGACAGGCATCACTACAAGTGGCCATGATTTGTAATTGTTATTTACTATTTCTGGGTTCCAAGACAGTTAGAGGCCAAACGAACTGGTACTTGGAAGCTGGTTCTGAGATTGATTTCCATTGGGGTATATCGTCTTCTGACCTAGTCTGGGAGCAAGGGCGGTCATAGTGCATCCATATAAAATACAAGTGTCCCAGAGAACTGCCATAGGTTCACAGGTCCATAACATTCCCATGAGCCTCAGCAGCTAGAATGGAGGGCCGTTGCGCCATGGCTACTGTGGCTTCAATCAGCACTAAGGTAATTAAGAGATCTTGTTGTGCAAGAGTGCAACCCCTTTCAAAGGGCTGTCCCTAGCACTATCCAGCATTAATCGTTGCCTTGGCCTGACCCACTTCACTAAAGCTCCATCATCTTTCCAGGCTGACTCCCACCTTTTACTTTCCTCCTAAAAGAGAACTCCTTCTAATATGCTTATTCTAATTAATAAATATATTTCCTCTGAATGCCTTTCCTCATTAAAAGCAAATTCAGTTTGTTCCACAGTGGGTGACCTGACTCCCCCAAAGCCCTTTTCTGTCTCACAGGCCAATGTTGTTTAACCCACCATGTGTGTTGTTATCATTGTGGACTAAGGGTCTGACTGCAGTTAGGATACATATTTTGTACACAGAAAAGGCAGGTCCCCCATCTAAGGTGAGATTGGTGGTAGTCACACCTAGATGTAGTTATTCTGAGGATGCCATAAGGCCTCCTATAGCCTTCCTTGTCTCAGGATGGGGCTGGTCCCTAGGAGACTTTGGATATACCATGTGATACCTACTGCTTTAATTCCATACGAAACTAATATTTTTCTATTCTGTTTAATAGCTTTCTACAAAAACAAGGGTGATATGCATTTGTGCCTGTAGCACAGTGACACATGGGCCATTCTGCTGCTCTGTTTTGTCCATTAAAATAGGGGACCTTTCTAAGCATTTCATAGTCAAGGTTTATAGTTACAGGGCAAATAGTCTGCCAGCAGCTGTAAACCACACAGTCCAAAGACCCAGTAGGGAGTAGCTCCCGAAAATTCCTTCGCAAGTGATATCCTTCGTAGTAGGTGTGACCTGAAAACTTAGAGTAAAAAGACATTGGCCGGGCGGGGCCAGCCAGGTGGCTCAGGTGGTTGGAGCACCAGGCTCCTAATGCCTAGGTTGCCGGTTTGATTCCCACATGGGCCACTGAGCTGCGCCCTCTACAACTAAGATTGTGAACAACAGCTCTCCCTGGAGCTGGGCTGCCGTGAGCAGCTGGACCTTGGAGTGGGCTGCCGTGGGCTAACGATGCTGCTGCTGGCTATCGTGTACTGCCATGAGTGACCAGTGGCCAGCGTGAGTGGCCGGCAGCTGGCGAGAGCTGCAGTGAGCTGCTGTGAGCAGCCAACCAATGAGCAGCTGAGTGCTGCTGCGAGCTGCTGTGTGCTGCCAGGAGTGGCCAGTGGCCAGCGTGAGTGGCCGGCAGCCAGCGTGAGCAGCCGACCAGAGACAAGCGACCGACTGCCTCAGCTGGGGGGAGCGCAAGGCTCATAATACCAGCATGGGCCAGGGAGCTGTGTCCTACACAACTAGACTGAGAAACAACGGCTTGAACCAGAGTGGGGGAGGCGGGAGGCGGAAGAAGGGGAAAATAAAATAAAAGACATTGGCACATTCCTGGAGTTCCCTTCAGTTGTCAACAATTAGTCCAGCTCATATCCTAAGATGAAAATGCCTCTCAGAGCAGTGCCACTCAGGTTTGCAGGCTTTCTTTCATTCAAGTTTGTCAGGTTCCAAAGGCAGGTGTGGTCATGGCAAACCATATGGCTTCACCATTTCAGGTATCTGGTGTAATTGTGCTAAAGACAATAATAACCTCCTGCTCTGAGCTTCTCTCCAGGCACCAGTGGAGTTCCCATTTTTGTTGCATACCCATTTATTCATCCCTTTACCCCCAGCTACTGTTTCTGTTTCTCCTCTCCATTTGTCATTGATTTTTACTAAACTTTTCCATCTTTGGAAGAGACATTAGGTTTGGCCATTGTGCTGGTCCAAATTGCCAGCAGCAATACCAATTTTGAAAGTGCGTCCCCCACAGTCCTCTCCCATCCATATAGGATAGGGTTACATAGTCCAGGATGAGTGGGCGATTCCTACCATTCAGCAATACAGCTGCTTTCACTGACATCCAATTTAGATAGTTACATTTAAACCAACAAGAAATCGAAGAAATCCTGATCTACCCCCCATCCCCTGCAAAAAAAGTTACATTTTCTTGCTTAGGGATCATCCCTGCTTCTGTCACCACAGTTGCAGTCCTGGTCCTGGGACCACTGCATCAGGTAGGAAAAAAGTAAGTCAGGATGCTGTGGAAAATAATTGTGTAGTCCTACCAGCAACCTCTCCCACCCCCTCTTCCCAGAAATCAGAGATCAATAGATCCCCCAGAAAAGCAGAGGAATCTATCCAACAGGACCCCTCTCTTGACCCCTGCCCCCATGTTGAGTGTGAGCACACACTTGTGAAGGTGTGTAAGCCAGCCTTTCATGCTTTTATCTCTCCCTACTTTAGACAACAGATATTTCAATTGTTCTTTCCAATTCTCTATCAAGCTGCCACTCTGAGGATGATACAACACATGATATGTCCATTTGATGTGGTATCTCTTGGCCCATTGTTGTCCAACTATGGGTTGCCCCAGTTGGTATAGTGTCTTCTGGTACAATATAGTATTTTAAGCATTTATAGTATTTTAAGCATTTTCATCTACAACCAGATACTTTAATGTGCCTTTGAAATTCCCAGTGATTCCCTCAGGATTGTGCCCCATACAGGCATCCTTTAATAGCCCAGTTTTTCATGGCCTGGCCATTGACCTCTGCCCCATGAGTCAATAAAAACGCAGGCATAGGGGCTTTTATTTTTCAATCCTTCCATCACCGCAAGGGAAACAGCATGCAATTCAACCCACTGAACTGATTTGTTCTTACGTTTGCCAAAGGTTTCCATCAGTCAGAGTGCAGTAGCCTTACAAACAAGATACTGTCTGGCCATTTTGGAAGTGCCATCAGTAAACCAAGCAGCTTTTTGTTGGTCAGTAGAGAGCTGTTCACAGGGCAACTTCTGGTGAATCCTTGGGTCCTTCCAAAGTCTCAGCATTGTGAGAAAAGAAGCCATCTACTTCTAAGTACATCCTTGCATTCCCCAAGTAGCATGTTCCTGTGTAAACTATTTCTGTTTTATTAAGGAACTCTTTGGGAGCACTGCCTTCTTTATCAGAATATTTCTCTGACATCACCCAAGACATTATGGGTATTTCAGGTTTCAGGAATATTTTGTTCTTCAGTCATAGAGGCAATTTCAATCAACACCCAATAGCAAGTTAGTAAGTATCTCCCTAGTGACATATGTCATACATTGCATCTGGAAAATTTCTGGTCCAAAATCTCAGCAATTGCCACTAGGTGCAACTCACAGGCTTTTGCCATAAGCCCTTCTGATCAGGTCTGCACAGGACAACTGTACAGAGAATTGGTCCATCCTATTCCACCCTATTCTATTAGGTTGGTGCAAAAATAATTGTGGTTTTTGTAATAATTTTTAACCTTTTAAACCGCAATTACTTTTGCACCAACCGAATAACATCACCAGTTAAAGTGGTAATCTCCTTTTGTCCACCAGGTATGCGATACTGTTTCAAATTAACAACTAATGTGAGCTCAGGCAGTTGCTTAGGCCCTTTAATGGACAAGGACCCTCCCAGTTCCCTCAGCCTTGTATGTGACCGCCACCCACAAACCCCTACCACACATGCACACACGCACACACCCATGGGCACACACACATGCAGCCCTTGCCCAGTACAGGGAATATGCCCCAGACTCTAGCCTTTCTTCTCCCCTAATAGTGTGGTCTGATCTGCTCCCCTCCTCAACTTTCTCGGCAGCCCGATTTACTGCCATGGGGAGCTCCTGCACCAAGTTCAGATGGCCAAGCTCTACCAGGATGACAAGCAGTTTGTGGACATGCCAATGTCCTCAGCTCCAGGTGAGGCACTTGGGGGCCCCACCTTCTTCTGAACCTTCCACCAAAGATGGCAGGGGCAAGACCAGGCCGCTGATGAGGGAGAGGCCCATGGGGTCCCATTGATTCCTCCCTGCTACCTGCTCCTCAGAACAAGTCCTACAGCGCTTCAAGGAGCTAGCCAACGCCCACAACCACAGCATCCCCCAGCAGCAGCTTCAGGGGTTCCTCGAAGAACATTTCCAGGCCATGGGGCAGGAACTGCAGCCCTGGACCCCTGAAGACTGGAAAGACAGGTACAAGCCTGGACAGGGAACAGGAGAGGGCCCTTCAAATGGGCTGACTCCCTGAACCCTGTGGGCCCGGTGCTCTTCCAGCCCCCGATTCCTACAGAAGATCTCAGACCTCAAGCTGCGAGCCTGGGCAGGGCAGCTGCACCAGCTCTGGAAGAAACTTGGAAAGAAGGTATCGGGAGCCTGGGCCTTCCCCACGCCTGAAAAGAGGAATGGAGTTCCTAGGAGAGGGATACACCAGCTTGGGGATAGGGACTAATTTCCTGAGCATAGAGCCCCCACCTCCAGGGTCCTTGAACAGAAGCTCTCTAAAAAGAATTTCTGAAGGGGAGAAAGGCAACATCTGCTTCTAACTCCTCACCTCCTCCCTGAAGCCCTCCCAGCCTCTCCCCAGGCAAACCTAGCCTGTCCTGCCACCTCCAGCCTGCCCAGTCTTCCTCAACACCACATGGTAATTGCTCACTCTCCTCCCTGAGCTCCTCAGGCCAGGACCCTGCTCAGGAATGATCACTGCTACTGCTGATGGTGGCCCAGCCCTGTGAGCAGCACAGTCCTTTCATTGGCACTTTCTCTCCTGTTGTCTGAGGCTCAGAGAGGGCAATGGTTTGTCCAAGCCTGCACGGCACCTGTCCTCCCACCCGGCCTCCCCGGGCCCTGGCACCCACAGGCAGAGTGGTGTTCTGGGCTCCTTGGCTGGTGTGGGCTGCTTCCCCCGCCAGCCCCCACACCAACAAACCCAAGCCCCATTCCATTGCTCCCCTCAAAACCTCTCTCCCACTAAAACCACACTCACTCATACAGAACTGTCAGGAAAGGAACAGAGCAAATACCTGTCATGGACACACGGCAAGCCCCCCTCTGGTCCGACCTTGCTCTCTCTCGGCCACGTTCACCCACATCTGCCTTCACTGGGGAAAGGATGGGCCAGAGAATGGGGGGCCCTGTGTCTCTGGGCCTGGCTTGCTGGTGGCAGCAGAGATTTGGAAAGCAAGGGGAGCCGGGAAAAATGGTCCCCTACCTGGGTCCTAGTAGTGGCAGCTGCTTGGTGAGCACCTGCTGGTGCCGGGCTGAGTGGTCGGGGCTCCCACACACCATCGCACTCAGTGGGGACTCCAGAGGCCCACATGTGGGGGTGAGCGAACCAGATTCCCAGAGGCCCAGGCCTTGATCAAGCCCACAGAGCTGGGCAGTAGCAGAGCAGAACCCAAGCCTGGGCTGACTGGCTCCAAAGCCTGCAGCTGCCTCCACTGCCCCAGCCCCCTCCAGCCTCCACTCCGTGGGAAAGTGGGGGGTCTAGGCTCCCTGTGCCCGCTCTCCTGACTGTAGGTGAAGCCAGAGGTCCTCCGCCACCCTGAGCGGTTCTCTCTGATCTACTCACAACACCCGTTCATTGTGCCCGGCGGGCGCTTTCTCGAGTTCTACTACTGGTGAGTAGCCAGGGGCTTCAGGGACGGGAGTGGTGGGGAGCCCAGGGCCAGCGGCTGGCCTGAGCATGTCGGGGCACCCTGTGACCTGAGTGTGCAGGGCAGAGGGCGGTGCAGGGATGCCTGAGCTGTCCCTTTTCCCAGGGACTCCTACTGGGTGATGGAGGGTCTGCTCCTCTCTGAGATGCCGGAGACGGTGAAGGGCATGCTGCAGAACTTCCTGGACCTGGTGCAAACGTAAGAGGGAGCTGGGCACCTCAAGGCCGGGGTGGAGGAGAAGCAGGTGCCATGGGCTCGGAGCTGGATCGGCCTTGGCTCTGGCAGCTGGGCGGGGCATGTCAGCAGGCTTCCTTCTCTGCAGCTATGGACATGTCCCCAACGGGGCCCGCGTGTACTACCTGCAGCGCAGCCAGCCCCCACTCCTGACCCTCATGATGGACCGCTACGTGACTCACACCAACGACATCGCCTTCCTACGGTGGGGACCCCCCTGCCTGTGCTTCCCTGCAGGCCCCCCACACCTGAGACCTCCCAGGGTGGGACTGGGGAGCTGTGCCCGGGCTGAGGTGGTGCGTGGCTCCACCCCAGGGACAATATTGGGACCCTAGCCTTGGAATTGGACTTCTGGACTGAGAACAGGAACATCTCTGTGAGCTTGGGGGAAAAGAGCTACGTCCTGAATCGCTATTATGTCCCTTATGGGGGACCCAGGTGAGGAACCTCCTGGCCAGCATTTGAGTGTCACCAGGTCCCTGGGCAGGAGGGCAAGTGACTTAGCCCCACCTCTCTGATGGTGAGACTGATAGCCCTGGAGAATCCAGGGCTCTTGTCTCCAAGAGCAGCTGAGTCAACCCGGCTCAGTCCCCAGTTTGGGCACAGCCCTCACAGAGCCTCCTAGCGCCAGGCTCTCCACTCTCCTCTTGCCAGGCCAGAGTCCTACAGCAAAGATGCAGAGCTGGCAGACACCTTGCCTGAAGGTGAGCAGCAATAGGGTGAGGGGGTCTAGGTGGGGCTGTGTGCCTGCAGCTGTGTCAGGCCCTGGTCCGCTGTCTGCCACTGCCTTGCCCTCACAGGGGACCGGGAGGCTCTATGGGCTGAGCTCAAGGCTGGGGCCGAGTCTGGTTGGGATTTTTCTTCCCGCTGGCTCGTTGGAGGCCCAAACCCCAACTTGCTGAGCAGCATCCGAACCAGCAAATTCGTGCCTGTTGACCTCAATGCCTTCCTGTGCCAGGCAGAGGAGCTGATGAGCAAATTCTACACCAGCCTGGGTGAGCAGGCCAGTGGGAGGGGAAGAACGGGGGTGCTTGTCCAGCTTAGGTCCCTGCCTCAGCCTTGACAATAGAGCTGGAAGTAGGACCTTGGGTGAAGGGCCTCCAGCCTCCCAACCTGCTCAATGCCTCACCCCTAGTGTAGCCAGGGCAGGAATACAAATGGAGCCCACTTTTATTTTCACTTCCCCTCTTTTGCTTACTGGGAGGGCCTCCTAGGTACTGTGAGAGGACACCCTAGTCCACACATCCAAATTCCTTCTGTCCCTTCTCCCCAGACAGCTGTCCTTTGACTCCCTCACAGCCAGGGAATCCAACACGGCCAATGCCTTCCCAAGGATGGACCCAGGGAACAGGACAGTGCAGGTCCTGAGAGCCAGCCATACAGGACCATTGCGCAGGGAATTCCAGGTCCGAGAGGCCTAAAATGTGCTGGGCTCTAAGTGGGCATGTCCTCTTGGTGCTCAGGACTTCTTAGTCCTTGGGGAGGACACCAGGAAGAGGCCAAAGTTCACAGAGCACTAAAGGCAATGTTGCCCCAGGGAATGACTCTCAAGCCACGAAGTACAGAAACTTGTGGGAACAGCGCTTGGCCGCCCTGAAAGCCGTCCTATGGGATGAGGAGAAAGGTGCCTGGTTTGACTATGACCTTGAAAATGGAAAGAAGAACCAAGAGTTTTACCCATCCAACCTCGCTCCTCTCTGGGCTGGCTGCTTCTCTGACCCAGGTGTCGTGGACAAGGCTCTCAAATACCTGGAGGTAAGGGGGGCAGATGGCAGGCTGGTACACTAGGCACAGGACCACCTGTTCTCTCCCTGACTCTGAGCAGTGACTTCTGGCAAGTGACAGCCTCTTCCTCCTGCTTCCAACCCCGAGTCTTAGCCTGAGTCCCCATGCAGCCACCAGGGGGCAGCTGTGAGCCAAGAAGAGAAGGCCAGGAAAGGGACATGTGGCTGTAGAAGGGCCCAGCCTCCTGGCTCCAGGCCCAGCCCCCACCCACAGTCATAGTAATGTCTGGAACCTTCCAGGACAGCAAGATCCTGACCTACCAGTATGGGATCCCGACCTCTCTCTGGAAGACAGGCCAGCAGTGGGACTTCCCCAATGCTTGGGCCCCCCTGCAGGACTTGGTCATCAGAGGTAGGAGGCAGGGCTGGGCATATCCAGGGCCTTATTCTGTGGGTGTAGAGGGTCGGCCTCCCTAGTACTAGGGAGGTGTGAACGAAGGATGTGGGGGCCTCTCTCTGACTCCTCTGCTCTCTCGGCTTCCCATTCGGAACATTTACGTCCACTCCCACCTGTCAGGGGAATCGGCCGTCCTCTCCCTCCAAACCTGCGCCCTGGATTAGAGCAGGTTGGCCTGTGGCTCCCGGAAGGAGGTGTTAGGGCCCTCTTTCCCTCCTTGAGGAGAGTGAGGCTTGGGCCTCTGCTCCGCCTGAGATGGAGACTCTGGAGATTCAGTGTCCTGCCTCGGGGCGGGGTCTAGGTCTGGCCAAGTCTCCTTCACCCAGGACCCAGGAAGTGGCTTTCCAGCTGGCGCAGAATTGGATCCGAACCAATTTTGATGTCTACTCCCAAAAGTCAGCCATGTACGAGAAGGTGAGCTGGCCCTGAGCCTCGTCCCACCAGTCTTCCTCTCCATGGTGACATGGAATTGTCAGGCTTTGCAAAGTCCAGGCCCAGAAACAGTGGCGGCACCCAGTGGCTATTCTTGGGCACTGCAGACCAGAGCAGCTTCTCCCAAAGGGGCTCCTATTTCTCGCTTCCCCTAGAGGGCTGGGATGCGTGGGCTGGGGGTAGTACTGACCTTAGAGCTTGCCCTCTTGTCCCCAGTATGACATCAGCAACGGTGGACAGCCGGGTGGCGGAGGGGAGTATGAAGTTCAGGTGAGTGGGCCAACAACCTAGAGGAAACTATGGGCCTCGGCTCTCCCAGCTCACCATGACCTCCCCTCTCTAGGCTGTAGATCCCCAGGGAGGGGGCTGAGTGGTGCTCCTTGGTACTCCTGAGGCTAGGCAGGGCCAGAGCGTCTGGGTAGAGATCCCATACCCCCTACAAGGACCTTCCCCAAAGGTCTTGCCCCACTGGCCATGCCTCTCTCCAGGAGGGGTTTGGCTGGACCAATGGAGTGGTCCTGATGCTCTTGGACCGCTACGGTGACCGGCTGAGCTCAGGGACCCAGACAGCTTTCCTGGAGCCCCACTGCCTGGCAGCTGCCCTGTTGCTTAGCCTCCTGCTCAGCTTCCTGCCACAGTGATGGGCCTCAGTGCCCCGTCTGCCTTCAGTTCCTCCTCTGGCTCCAGCTGCTGCCTCATTAAACTTGTGCATGAGTCCCTACCTTCTTCTGTCTCTTCATCCTCCATCCCTGGAGACCCCATGCCCTCCTATGACCGAGCCAGTCCTCGGTCATAGTGGAGTGGGGGCAGAGTAGGGACATGGAGGTCATAGGTTGGGCCCTGGGTGGAAAATCCTGCTCTGTGGGGAAGACGTAGCAGCCCTGCTACCCCACGGACACCAACCCTGTGCCCCACACAACTTGGTCTCCCAAACACATACTCCAAATGCTTTATTGTTCTGTTGAGATGCTTACAAATACTGAAATTACCCAGCGTGGGCCCAGCAACCATGGCCCAGGGCTGGAAAGGGGGGCAGAGAGGTGGGCGTAGTGTTAAGGCATGAAGGGCTGAGGCCAGACAGCTGGAGGCCTGGTCCTCTGCTCTCCAATTTCATTACCCTTCCGAGGCTGATGGGAAGGCAGCAGTCCCTCAGGGTCGGCCCTCTCTGATGCTTCCTCTCCTGTGCAGGCTTCCCGAGGTAGCAGCCCTGTATCCTTGTCAGAAACTCATCCGTATACAGCACCCCTGGGATGGCCCTTCTAGCTTTGTCTCCCATCTGCATCACTCCTCTTCTGGATCTAGATACCCCAGCTTCACCCCTTGTGGCTCTAAGCAAGGCACGAGTGGAAGAGAGAGGCCTGGCCCAGGGCAGGGGGAGGGCGAGGCAGGCTGTGCCTCAGGGCCTGGAGACAGGCTGGGGGCAAGGAGCTGTTCAGGACTTGGAGCTCCCCCAGCCTGAGGTGTCCAAGGGCCTGAGCTGGAGACATGATGGCACGCACCCTCCGATGGGCCCACAGCTTTAGCAGTGGGCTGAGCCGTGGAGCCATGGCAATTCGTATGTAACCATGGCAATGAAGCAGTTAATATGGTGATCATGGTGATGCGTCTGCAAAGAGGGTGGGGCTGCGAGCTCAAGGATAACGCTTGAGGTCTCTGGCCCTTGAGCAAAGTAATACAATGTATAAATGAGAACAATGGCGTAGAGCAGGCTTCGAGAGGCACACTGCCTGAGCTGTTACCCCACTCTGGATGTGGCTCTGCTCAGCCCCCAAACCCCTGCAAAGAGGGCTGAGGCAACAGGGGATCTTTGGCAGATTATCGTACCATAATTTATCCTTTACAAAAGAGAACACAGGCTGGGGAGGGCAGGACCCTGAAGGGTTATTGCAAGTTCTAGACTCCCAGGAGGCAACAAAGCCCCTTCCCTACCTTTGATATCCTGGCTGGTTCATTAGGGGGCCCAGCTCAGAATATCCCAGGACAGGCCCTTTACACAACATTCCAAAAGTCTCAGGCGCGCTCTGCCCTCCCAGGGCCTCTAGGAGCACCCCAATGAGGTCTGGAGCCCAGGGTGTGACTCCGTCTTGAGGGACAAGCAGAGCAGCAGGTAGTCAGGCATGGGTCCTGGGGCCGGCCCTCGGATCCAGGAAGCCCACCCCAGTCAGTTCATGAACTGAGTGTAGCCCTCAGCCCCTGTTACAATGACGTCCATCCAGATGCGCATGGCCTCTGCAGATGGGGCCACCATGAAGTACAGCCGGTCATGGGTCTTCACACAGAAGGTGAGGGCTGGGTTCGGGCTCTGTGGAGCGAGAGAGGAGAGTCTAAGACCGGGCTCACCCCTGGCGCCCAAAAGCATTCTCCTAACCCGCCTCTGCCCTTTCTCCTTCCTGTCTCCAGGACAACCTGGAGCTCAGGGCTGAGTCCTAAATAGGCCGGAAGTCTAGTGCTCACAGGTCAAGTGGGCCCCAAGCTGAGATGTTCCCCTCCTCACACAGGGGCAGTCCTTGGACCCTGGCAGGGTCACATCTTGCCAGGTGGGGGCACTGTTCCTTGGCACCCCCAGGCACAAAAGTCATTATCAAAAGAATCAGACACAAAGGGCTATTGCAGTGAGGACCAGAAGTTCTCCTCTCTGCAGAAGAGGGGCAGATGGAAAAGGCTACAAGCGATACGCTGAACCCCAGGACCCCAGAGGAGCAGAGATCAGGGTGTGGTGGGCTGAGGCTTGAGTGCACTGCAATGAGACAGATGACCAACCTCAAACATCTCCTGTTTTTCACCCCTCTCTACCAAATCCAGTTTCCAAGGGCCCCCTACTCCCCTTTTAACCATACCTTCTTCATTGCCCAACCCCATTGGGAGACATCCTGCTGTCATCTCAGAAGAGGGAGGCAAGCAAGCCAAATTCAAGCCCACAGGGGCTTCCTGCTCTCTGCAACCCACCTTCAATTCCTCCCTCAGGCCTGGGAAAGGGAGGGATTTTAGGGGAGAATAAAGGGTCAGGGTGGAGTAGGCTAGGGAGACGTTAATATTTGGTAGTTCTGGTTACTGTATATGGGGAGGGGTACCTCAGTCACCATAGTGAAGCTGAAAAACTTCTTCTGGGAAGGGGAGAAGGAGAGAGCAAGAGAATGTTTACAGAGAGAACAAGGGATGGGTCTGAGCCTCTGAAAAGGGCAGCCTGGAGGCCTTTGCTCCCAGAGCCCACCCATTCCCCATGGCTGGCCCTTCTGCCCTCCTCACCTTGGCTGCACTACGAAGGTGGTCATAGTATACCTCCTCGATGGCCTGGAAATAGATGATCCCCTTCAATTTCGTCTCATGCTTGTCTGCAAAGAAAGTAAGGGCCAGGCTGAGGAGGCCTGTCATACTTCAGATCATGCTGTGTTGACATGGAGCTCCTCCGTCTGGGAAATAGAGTGATTCCCAGGATTCCAGAACAGAACCCAACATGGAGCCCTGAAGATATGTTCAATGCTCAGGTCATTCAGAATTACAGAGAACGTAAATTAGGACTCCACTGAGATACCACTTCTCACCTATCGGAATGGCAAAAGTATACAAAAGATATATAGCACACTTTGGGCAAGTCTGTGGAGAAACAGGAAGTCTAATAAATGGCAGGTGGGAGTATAGACTGGTAAGCCTGTATGGAAGGTTTGGCCATATCTACTAAAATTAGAAAGATGTTGGCCCTTTGAGCCAATGATTACACTTAGGAAAACCTATCTTACACATGTACAAAATAACAAATCTACAAGATCATTCACTGCAGCAGTATTTGTAGTCACAAAAGACTGGAAAACGCATGTACCCATCAAGTGGAGACTGGCTGATAAATTATAGTGAGCCACATGATGGAATACTAGACAGCTGTTATCAGATGATGCAGAAATATCTGATATAAATCTGTATCAGACATAAATCTATAAAATATCTGATATAAACCTTTATTCAGAAATAAATCTATAAAATATATCCAGATATAAATATCTAGATATAGATGTATTTGATATAGAAAGATCTCTTAGATACATGAGAAAAAAGGAATGTATTATATGCTACCTGTTGGGTAAGAAAAGGGGTAAGAAGGGGATCAAATATATGGTGATGGAAGGAGAACTGACTCCGGGTGGAGAACACACAATGGGATTTATAGATGATGTAATACAGAATTGTGCACCTGAAATCTATGTAACTTTACTAACAACTGTCACCCCAATAAACTCTAATTTTAAAAAGGGGGGGGTAAGAATACATGTTTGCATTTGTTTATATTCCCCTAAAGAAACTCTAGAAGGATACACAGGAGTCTAATAAAAGTGGTTACCTGTAGTGAGTGGGGCATAATTCTCAATTTAAACCTTTCAATATGTTTTGATTTTTGAACTGTATGAATGCATTTACCTATTCAACTCTAGTATTTAAAAATGGAAGGAAGTATTTAGTATCAGGAAGCAGGGGTGGCAGGAAGGAGGTGGGCAATGTAACAGAGCAGAGGTGACCGTTCTGGTGGGAGGGACGGGGCAGTCAAGGGAAAGCATAGGGCCTGGGCCATCTCGTCTCATGGCAAACACTGCTCAGGCACTACAACTGACGTACTGGAAAGCAAGCCTGAGAAGACACAAAGGGGAGGTCACACAGTCACTAAGCTCAGACGGTGATGGCTGGCTGTCACCTTGCCTCACCCTGCTGTCACTTCAAGCCCGAGTCATGGGATCCTGGATCATTGCTGTAGCCTCCTAACGTGCCCTGCCCCACCCTCTGGCCCTTCACCTCATCTTCCCTAATGCCGAGGGCATGAGCTTCCTAAAGCAAATCTAATCCTGCGGCCTCAGCTCACAAGCTTCCCTGCTGGTTCCCTCACTGGGAACCTGCTGCGTCCTTGGCTCAGCCAAGACTATTTACCAGCCAGTGCCAGCATGACCCTCTGGCCTTGCCTCACACCCGTCCCCGGCACCAACACCAAGTGCTGTCTGGCCAGGCCGAGCTTCTCATGTTCCCTTAACAGGTGCTCTGCACACATTGGAATGGGCTCCAGCCCACTGCCTTGGCAAACTCCTAAGTAATCTTCAAGACCCTTTGCAAATGTCACCACAATGGTGCCCAGCTGTGCTCTTTGCTCCCACAGTATGTGTGTTCTTCTGTATAGGAACTTATGCTAAATCTGAACCCTCCTTTAAATTCATAGATCTACCTCCTCCAACACCAACTACGTACCTAGCACACACTAGGTGTTCAGGCGATGCTGAATAAATTAATCCTCGGCACTGGGACCAGAGAAGAGTCAGAGACCCTTCTCTTAGGAACTTACACTCTAGTGGGGAAGAAAGCACTTATCAGCTGTGTGACGTGGGTGTCCAAGAGAGCAGCTATGCATCATTGGTTGGTATGATTCAAGTGAGAGAACATACTGAAAGTGTGCAGCAGTGTCTGGCACATAACATGCGGCATCTGTCATCACATCATTATGCCACTGGGCTGATGTCACATGGCAGACAGACCCTGTATAATGCAGGAATTATACAGCAGAGGACAGGAACTATTCTCAGTGAGGTGGGGCCAGGAAACGTTTTACAGAGGTAATATCTGATTTGGACCCTGTAGAATTGAGGGGTTCCATTGAGTAAGTGGAAGGAGGGTCCAGGCAAAGGCAGGGAGAATGGCAGGTTCAAGGCAGGAGTAGGCAAGGCACACTGATCCAGGGCCCTGATTCCACTACAGACGCATCTTCACCAACACTTCCATCCCCTGGCCTGGCCAGCCCTCCAGCCCCCGTTCTCTCACCTCTCTTCCTTCACTGGAAACAGTAACACTCTCCCGCCGCTGCTCTCTTACCACCCACCTATCCTTGCTCTTGTGCAGTCTGCCTCCCGCCTATGTACACGGCAGAAATCTTTCTCTTAACAAGCTCCAGTCTCTGAATCGAATGGCCTTTGGGCCCACATTATTCTTGGCCTTTCTGCAGCACTCAGCTGGCGACACCCCCTGCTTGTAAACGTCTGCTCCTTTGTCTGGCTTCCTTCCCTGTTTCTACCCATTTGAACCTGGTCTCCTTTTGTTTCATAGATATTAACGAAGGTCACGTATGCCAAGTGCCAGCACCTGGCATGTGGCTTCCTGCCTCCCACCCCTTCTCCCTTTGCTGGTCCCTCCTGTTCCTCCTCCGTCCCAGGGTGCAGCCCTCTCTCTGCCTCTTCTAATTGCCCAGGTTCACTCTTAGGTCTGCCTCTTAACAGCTGTGAGACCTTGAGCAATTTAATTAACCTCTCTGAGCCTTATTTTCCTCATCTGTAAAATGGGTATAAAAACAGTGTTTCCCTCACAAGATTATGAAGATTAAATGAGGTGATGCATGTAGAGTGCTTAGCACAGCATCTGGTTCATGCAAGTTTTCAGTAAGTATGATCTCCTATTTTTGTTATTATTATTACTATTATTATTCCAACAGATTCAACTTTCACTCTGCCTCTAATCCTGACCATTACCCTAAATCTAGATGTCCCCAGGGCACTACAACCTCAGCATGCCTAAAATGGAGCTCTTCTCCCCAGGCCTGTTCCTCTCAATCTCGACGAAGTCCATTCCCAGCCCAGGTGAAAACATGGGGACACTTGTGCCTCTGCCTCTCCTGTCTCCCTACACTCAGGGCCCAGGTGGTCAGAGAAGGCTTCTTGGAGGGGGTGGCACTTGGTTAGGGACCAGGTGAGAGGGGAAGCAGGGCACTCCAGGCCTTTGCATCTTTGGCACCCAACATCTAGCCCTTTGCTTCCAGGCTCCGAGTAGGACTGCTCTTCCCGCGTTGTGGTTGGGTGGGTCTGGGTGACTGGTTGAACAGCCCTATCAGTGACTTGTGAACAAACCCAGCAGGGGCATTTAATATCAATGTAAGGCCCATTCAGGCTTCTGTTTACTGCAGCCAGCAATGTTCCAGAAAGACACGCTCTGAGGCAAAGAGAACAATGATGTAGAGCAGAGCCCCCACCACCTGCAATGTACACGGACATGTATCAGGAGTAGGAAGGAAGACTTTATGGTTTTGAGCCATTGGGATCTTAGGACTGGTTGCTTCTGCAGCACACGCTAGCCTCTCCTGAGCAGGGTACAATACAGCATCCCATGCTCCAAGTCCAGAGGGAATTCTAGAGATGGGAAACTAAGCTAGAGGCTGAGTGGAGAGAACTGAGGGAGCAAGACAGGCCAGTGGGCCTATCCCCAAGGCAGTCCTGAGTGCTCCTTGGCATTGCTCAACAGCTCGTCTTGGAATCTTTGAGAACTTCCCCAAGGGGGGGATCCATAGGATTCCATGTAGCCCCAGCATCTGCATGTCCCCTACAGCATACCCATCATGCTTTGTTTTAACTCTTTGTTCAGTATCTGCCTCCCTGACAATAAGCTTCAAGGGAGAGAGCTGTGGCCATCTTGCTCATCACCAGAACCTAGAGCAGTACCTGGAACTTATTCAACTCAGTAATTGCTGAATAAATGAATGGATGGATGAACAAGTAAACGGAAGTGAACCAGGTATACTCTATATATTTTCGGGAGGGGAGGACAAAACCCAGTCCAAGCACCTGGCCCCCAAACTTGGAAGCTTGGCCTCCTTCCAGAAGACCAGCTGTCCTGGGTGACAGAGTTCAGGAGTCTGGCTCTGGGGCAGTCTTATAGGAACTCACCCACATAATAGGAAAGGGTGCGCTTGAGCCGGTCGAAGACAAACCAGCGCTTCTTCCATGATTTAATCTTGCCGCCCATCTTGACCAAGTAGCCACGGCAGACCTGGCGGGAAGTGGGAGTAAGGAAGGATCCAAATGCACAGCCCTTAAACCTTTCTTCCCTGAGCAGCAATGTAAGTGCCATCACATGTGCCTGTATTCCTAAGGGGCTGTCCCCAACATCTCTGCAGGGCAGCATACTAGGTCCTGGGACAGAGACTTCTGCTGTTAGGGGAGAAAGCGAGGCCAGCTCTCTGAGGTAGCACAGGCACCTCTGAGCACGGGGCTCTCTCCTCGGCACGGCAGGGTCCCGCGAGCCTTGTACCTTGCTGCTGAGCACCACGTGCAGGCAGGTGTCGACGCCGTGGCCTGACGACTCGATGTGGGTCTTCAAGTCGAAATCCTCCTTGCGGACTGGCAGGTAACGGGTCAGAGGGCGTGCCTAGGAGCAGAGGGCAGGACAGCTAGGCTCTCTTCTCTTCTCCATCATTCCCTCGTCCAGGCCCTTCGGCCAGGCCTGAACCCCCAACAGACTGCCATCACTCCCTCCCTACCCCCATAGCTGTCACTCTCCTTTCACAGGGCTTGTGGCACAAGCAGAGACTTAGCGTGCCTGTGCTGACTGCTTAGGCTCGGGCAAACTGCCCAGTGAATCTATGCCTAAGTTGCCCACCCATGACCAAGACACAGCCAACCTTGTCTTGTCCCTGCCCCTCATCTGTCTCCTGGCTGAATGGAATAAAGCAGGAGGTCAAATATACACATGCTCTGAGAAGAAAAGCCCAATACGAAATCTGGTCTCTGACTTCCCATGAGAACTTATTTGGGTCATACTCCCTTTCTGGGCCTCAGTTTCCTTACATGTAAAACAGGGGCTTTGAACTAGATAATCACTAAGGCCTGTTCTACCTCAAAAATTCTGATACTAACTAGAATTCTCAGCCAACTGGAATTTTTTTCTACTCTTCTTTTCTGGGAAGAACATTAGAACAGCAACAAAATGAAACATGACAAATTATTGAAAGAAAATACAAGATGCAAAACTTCCGGGAGGCACCCTAAAGATGAGCTAACTCCACCCACCAACCACAGCAGACACTGGTGGCCCCTGAAGCAATGCCTCAGCCCACAACAGGGGGTTAGAGTCCCAAAGTGGCCAATGACTGAGGCAGGAGAGGGAACTGAGGCATATGACAAAGATTCTAAGCACAGAGGCAAAACTCAGTTTCCGATTGTTCAATTCCAAAACCCGATCCAAGCAGCCTACCCCTTAGAATTTACGTTGTTGCATCATGGGAAATCAGGGAGCTGTGATTACCGGTCACTACTCGCGGTAGATCCCATGGGATTCCTGCTCTGGGGAAGCCTATAGAAACACAATAGAAGGGACAGCCTGTCTGAATCCCTCAGGCTCTCACAGCGGCCAGGATCTGGGACCAGAGACATGGATAGATTTCCCTACCCAACCTAATTTCTCCTTCTGCCTTTAACTGTTCTGTTCAAGTCTCCTGTGTAAGGAAAAAACCCAGAGTTGGTTCTTGTACAAGGAGGAATTCTTGCCCCAAGGATAAACTAGTATAATTCTCTCTTGCGGATGTAAACCAACAGTCAGAGCGAGGTCACCTGCTGGTGGTGGGGCCTAGAGCCAAAAGGTTTGGTGGAGGGCGGGGCAGGACAGCCAGGAAGCACCAAGCCTAGGAGGTCATGGAGGGAAGGGGGAGGTCGGTGCAGCACAGACTCAGGAAGCAGAGATGAGGCCCTCGAGAGGCCAAGGGGAGCCACCCTAATGCTTGATTCTCAGCTCCCGTCTCTGAGAGGCCTATCCAGACCATCTTCTCTGACCTCAGATGTCAGCAAGGTCGTCTGCCCACTCACTCCCAACATACAGACACACACTGATTTGAACAAGCCCCATTGGGTCTATGTTCCTTGGGGCTGAGTCCCAGGTAGAATTCTGCTTGTGCTAAGCCAACAGCAATCTTTTTGGGAGTAGAACAGGAGTAGAACAGCCCAGAAGAGATACCCTGGGATGTCCCTACCTCTCCACAGCCTCACCCTCAGCCAACCACCCACTGCGCCCCAGCACCCACTTACCTGAGAAAACTGTTTCTCTCGCATCTTGACTTCCGTCTCCACCAGCTGCCGCCTCCTCGCACTCTCACTCTGCAGCCTCCGTTCCACCTGCTCCCTCCTCCTTCTCTCCTCCTCCAGGGCCTGCCGCCGTAGCTCTAGCTCCCGCTCCTGTCCCCAAAGCCAGGGGTCAGTGCCCACAGCTGCCCTCTTCCTCCAATCCCTGGCCCAGCCCTCCTCAGGACAGGGCAGACCCACCTCAGAGGGCAGCCTGGCATGAAGAGACATCATCCTCAAAGCCAACCCTCTCCAAGGACTTTGCTGGTAAGGGTAAATGCTTTAAAGTGAGATTGTCCTGGCTTCAAATCCTGGCTTAGCCACCAGTGTGAGTTCTGGGACTCTGACAAGATCATTTAAACTCCCTAAGTCTCAAGTGCCTCATCTGTACAATGGGGCCAAGAGTGCCTACTCCTGTGATCATAGTGAAAATTAAATGAGATCCTGTATGCAAATGCCTATCACTGACTCCAGCAGGAAGGAAACACTCAATAAATCAATGGGGCTCTTAAAATTTTCATCTGAATTCCTAAAACATGGATTATCTAAACGTTTCTTGACAATGAATATATTCAATGGTCCCTCCCTAATCACTAAGGCCCTCTGAAACTCCAAATTAGAAACTCCAAACTTGTACTTGAACTTCAAATTTGATGGGAAAAACTGAACTTATAAAAGCCATTGTTAAAAGATTTCTATAGTCATTAAAACGAACCATTAAATACAGAGCACGCTGGTGGTGCTATGCACGGCTTAATCACCGATACGACCTTCATGCCATTCACTTCCATTTGCCATTTCCTCCCAGCGCAAAACTTAGCAAAATCTCCTCTCTCTCTCTCCATTTGTGAAAAGCAGCTTATAAATTTGCCCTCTTCTGACGTGAATAGGACTAAGAGGCCTTCTTTTCTGGTGGTCGAGCTGCTGACTCCTGCTCCCTGGCTCCCACTCTCATCTCAGGAGATGGAGACAGAACGGCTTCCGCAGATCCTTTATCTAACTCCCTTCCAGGCCCTGGTTTCCTCAGCCTGGCTGTATCCAGGATAAACCACTGGTCCCTATTTACTGTGCCCTAGCTCCAGGCCCATGTGAAGGGACACGACTTCTCTCAGCTCCCGCTGCTCCCCAACGTCCCCCAGACAACACCTTTGCTCTGGCTTAGACATCTGCCTTCTCTTCTGTCCCTATCCCTCAACCCCCAGTTACTGCTTTTCCTAACCATCCCCAAGAGGAATGACCGGCCACTCAGGCAGACAAAAATCAAAATCCCCGTGGTAGCCAAAACGTCCACAGAAGTAAACACACAGAGACTGCAAGTTCCCACACGGGAAATGCACGTGCTGCCTCCTCTTTTCCTAAGAGCCGTGAAAAATATAATCTCACCAAGCCTCCCTATCCCCCCACTTGAGGAACGCCAACTTTAAAACACTTTCTTCCAGGGAATGTTGGTAAGCTAATATGGATGAAACAGCTTGGGGTGGACTGTGGGCCCTTGGCAGGTGGAAGGCAGTACTGGGGCCCCCATTGCCTCTGCCTCTGTGACCGACATCTGCCTCACCCTTGACTCCATGAGCCGGCTCTTCTCCACATGAGCTTCTTTCAGCATCTTTTCCATCTCCTCGATCTTCCCCACGTCTAGGCCGCTTGCACTGAAGAGGGAAGGGGAATACTGGGTGTATCGAGGAGCTGAGGAGGAGTCTGGCAGAGGCGGTGGGTCCGGTGTGGGGGAGGGCAGAGTTGGCACCATCAGGTGGGATGGGGTGGGGGTCAGGTACCTGGACATGTTGTCGGGAGAGCAGGCAGAGTTGCCTCCTGTGGAGATGCTGGTCTCCATGCTGTCAGAGCTCTCCAGGCTCAGTGTGTCATAGGCGTGCTCGCTCTCCTCTCCACGCTCCC
The DNA here is from genome assembly GCF_004115265.2 of Rhinolophus ferrumequinum. Lineage (NCBI taxonomy): Eukaryota > Metazoa > Chordata > Mammalia > Chiroptera > Rhinolophidae > Rhinolophus > Rhinolophus ferrumequinum. Next base: position 87,976,905 of record NC_046294.1, on the reverse strand, counting down.
GCCCAGCTGGCAGGTGATGCAGGATGGAGTGGTGCATGAGGGGTGGGAAGCCCGAGGGACCTGCTGGGAATGGGGCCGCCCCATGCAGGGCGTCCCACTGGCACTGAGCCTCGGCTGCTGCTTTCTGCTTCAGCTCAGCCAGTCGCCGCCGCTGCTCCTCAATCACCTGCTGCCCTACAGAAGGGACAGGTGGGAGTCACAGTGGGCAACCCACCCATCTGGAAGGACACTGGCACCATCACAGAGAGAGGGAAGAGGTGAGCAGGCAGAGCTTAACACAGGGCACCCACATGAGCCCCCACCAGCTTCCCTGAAGCCCCCACAGCTTCAGGTCCAGCTGCCCTGCCAATGCTTCAGTCGCCTGCACATCTGGCCACAGCCACACAGTCTGGCTTCAGCACTCTTTCTGCATCCTGAGCCCATACAGGGCACTGATCCTGCCCACGTGGTGCCCTGGCAGCACGACGGCCAGGTGGCTCCAGCTCACAACCAAGGCCTGAATAGGTGGGGACATATGCACCCACCCTGCCTGTTGGGGAAGGGAGAAGGAAAAGATGGGGGGAGCCCCATGAGCACCCAGGGTATAAAGCCAGATTCAGCAGCAGCGATGCAGAGCACGAGCAGCAGTGGCAGGAGAGAGGGAAAGATAGGCAAGGCGGAGTGCTGAGGCAGGAGAGCTCAGTTCGAGTGGTGAGGCAGCCAGACAGTTCAACCCAGCTCAGGCTGGGAGCCTGCGCGCCTGCGGGCAGTGGGGGCCTGGGCAGAATACAACATGCAGATGCCCGGGCAGAGGCTGCCTGGCCAAAGCAATGTCCTCAATGACCAATGCTCTACCTGCTGGGTCGTCAGTTGGGAGGGGCTCAGCAGGAAGCAACTTGACTGGTGTGGGGGACCCCAGCAGAGGGCAGAATAGAGAGACACAGAGGGGATGAGAGGAGATAGAGGCACAGACATGGGCTTTCAAACAACAAAAATGCACACAAGCAACAAGGACTCCTGGGTTCTCAGAGTCAATATCTTAGAGAACCATTTCTGGAGGTCAAGTCCATCCCCCTGCCTCTAAACAGGGCAATACCTATCCCCATTCAGGTCAAACAGCATTTCCCTATTTGTTGGGCTGTTTAGGAAAGACCTCACCACCCCCCATACCCTTAGTCGCCTGCCTTTTGATAAATACCCAGGAAGCTCTTCTTTAGGCATCTAATCTAAATCCTTTCTGCTCTTGCCTAAATCCCAATTAAAGAAAAACATCCTGTGAAAGGTGTAGGCATGGATGAGGTATGGTGTGGGGGGTGCACAGCAGATGTCCAGGGCTTCCAGGAGAGCAGGTGGGCTAGCATTGCAGCCACTCACCCTTCTGCTGCAGGGCCAGTTGGCGCTTGGTCTCAATGTCCTGCAACGTGGCTGCCAGGTTGCGAGGAAGGCTGCCTGTGCCATTCTGGGTGAGTAGAGCACTCTGCGGAGGGAGATGGAGCATTGGGACCTGAGGCTCAGAAGACCACCCCCCCAAGACATTCAGGGGTGGCTTTGGCCTCTCCCCAGTAGCCAACGCAGTCTCCCCAGCAGCCTCTATCACCCTACCACCACCACCCTGTTACACAAGCAGCCCACCCGCTGTCCTCAGACCTTTGGGGAGGGGCTACGGCCCAAGGTAGCCACGCTGAGCTGGGAGGAGGAGGAAGAAGAACCAGAGGAAGAAGGGAGGGGGCCACTGCGGGTGCGGGGCAGGGGACTGGTGACCTCACCATCCATCTTGGAGCGGTAAACCTAGAGGGAAGAGATACTGCCTGGTGAACTCCAGCTCCCTCACTGCCACCACCCCCATGTCACCTAAGCTGGCTGTGGTCCAAGGTATTGCTCTGGCTCCAGGCCCGTCTCTAGCTGGAAACAGCACTGAGCCTCCTGGACCACCCAATGACATGTTACTGGTAGCTGTCAAGCCTCCTTTCCAGGCTGTTGCTCCTTGGGCCAATCCCTGGTCCAACCCTGCATTTTGAAAGAACCTTGTAAATGGACCCATGCAAGGAGTGAGCATCAGCTGGGCGGAGTTGTATAGAAGACCAGCTGGAGACTGGGGTGCCTCTGGTCCAAGCTCTGCCATTAACATGCTGTGTGACCCTGGGCTATGCACCTCCCCACTCGGGGCCTTGGATTCCTTATCTGCAAAAGGAGTGGGTAGAACTAGACTAAATAACTGCCAAGCTCGCTCACAGCACTAACGTTAGGTGACGCTCGGCATAGGCTCTGCTACTTCCTACTTGAGTGGCCTTGGGGAGATTCCTTATCTTCTCTGAGCCCAGTGTCTGATATGTAAAATGTTAACAATATCTACCTCAAAGGCCTGTGGTGATAATTAAATGAATCAAAACACAAAAATTTCTAACCAGCTAGGTCAAAGGAGAGGTACCACACATGTTACCAAACTCCTCCCAAAGGGAACATGGAATTTTAGCTGAGATCACAGTCTTAGAGGTGCAATGCCTTCACTCAAGGAATGACTCTTGAATGGTGAGGTCTCAGGCACTACAGCAGGTTAGTGGAGTGAAACTTGGGGGAGAAGACTATCCAAATACTCTTTCCCCACCCCCGCGGTCAGCAGCTTGTTGCAGGCTCAAGTAGGCCCATAGCCTCCATGGCAACTCTGAGGAGACTTGGGCATGTCCTCAGGACTGTCGTTTCAAAGTCTTTGCTCCTCTCTGTCCTGTCTCCAAGTGTCATCCCTGGGGAGACCACAAGAGCAAAATGCTGGCAGTTCTCCCAGGACACAGTAGTCCTAGCTTCAACAAGCTCAAGAGTGTGTCAGGCTCCCATAATGAGTGAGACGCTCTGGGGTTGAGGGCTACCAAGCACAGAGCAGAGCCACAGTCTAGCCCAGCACGAGACACCAAACAGATCCCAACCTGACCACTGCTCCCAAACCCCCTTCCATTGGACAGTCAATCATGTCACCTTTGGACTCATGAAGTTGGCCCTCCAGCTGCCAAAAATATCAAGATGGTTACCTATGAGGAGACCCTCACTGCCCTCTCCGAGGTCCCATATTGCCCTGGCTGGACTGACCCTCCCCCATCACATAAGGTGGCACGTATAACGGATGGACTGGCAGAAGGTACCCAGAACAGAGAGGAGCAGGAACAGGGGAGGGATGGGCAGGAAAGGAAGGGGTTACCTGCAGCTGACGGGACGCTTTGGCAGGCAGAGGCGGGGGGGAGGAGCGAGGGGGGGCTGCAGCGGGGCCGGTCCCCAGCCCGGCCATCAGTTCCTGGTACCACTGCTCTAAGTCTACAGCTGGGAGCAGCAGCTTCTCCATCTGGAGGCGAGCGTGGGGAGGGAGCCAGGATGTAGGAGGGGAAGGATGGAGAGAAAAGGTCAGGAAATGAGAAAGGAAAGAGGAGGAAGAAGGAAGGAAAGGGAGAAGAAAGCAGGAGGATGGAGGAAGGGTGAAGAAAGGCCATTATCAGGGACATAGGAAGGTGAAGGAAGAAGGAAGGAGTACGGGAGAAAGGAGAGCATAAAAAGGAAGAGAAAAATAGTGAAAAAACAGTTGCTGTGAATGTGCTAAGGGCAAAGAGAAACAGTCAGGGCACAACTCTCAAAACACATACATGTGCTATGCCAACCATGATGCCAGTCAGCACAGCGCCCACAGGCACTGAGCACTCCCCTGGGGCTGGCCTAGAGCTGGGAAGTCGGGTGAGCAGGGGCAAAACGCACACACAAAGCCACACCAGTAGAAGGCTGGGGGTGGCAGGAACACACAGACCACCACCCTTGGGTGCAGGCATGACAGAAGCGAAGGAGGAAGGCAGGTGGTGGGAACCAGGTCCCAGGAAGCAGGGGCCCAGAGAGGCGGGCCTGGCACAGGGGTTGTGGGCATGGGGGAGGTGCCCCACATCGCCTTTAGCTGCTCAAGTGTCAGGTACTTGGGGGAAGGCCGGAACACAGGAGGGAACACAAGAGGTTAATGGAACTGGAACCCAAGAAATGGTCCTGACCGTGCGCAAAAGAAGAGCAAGAGCAGGAAGCCCAGAGCAGAGGAGGCTTGCAGAGCCCAGGAAAGCCAGAGTCCTCTCAGCACAATGCCGTCATGCTAGAGCAGAAAGCCTGCCCCTGCTTGAGCTGACCGGAGCTGAAGAAAGCTCCCGAGGCCCTGCAGAAGAGGGAACCACTCCCAACCCCACTTACGCCAGTTGCCCTTCTCCCTCACGGTTGAAGACAGACCCTGCTGTCCCCCAGCCCAGGCCTGAGGGGCAATCTAGGGCATCCACAAAGAGGCTCTTGGGCCTAGGGGGGCTCAGTAGGTGGCTGGCACCTCACTGTCAAGCAGGGGCTGTGTGAGCACGCTGGGGGAGTTGGCAGAAGCGTAGGGGTCTGAGCGGGAGCACAGCTAGAGAACCTTGGCCAGGCTCACATACTCTAGGGTGCCCAGTGGGAAAAAGAGGGGTAGGTAGAGAAGAGGTTGGCAGGTTTCAACCAAGTACCCAATACCCACACACGTGCCCTCGAGCCATCACTCCATTCCATACAGAATCCAGAGCAGGGGTGTGGAGCTCGGCTGCCCACTGTGGCCGTAGACAGCTGTGGGAGTGAGGGGGACCGAAAAAGGGCAGGTAAAATAAGTTCTCTGAGTGCTCTTCTTGACCTCCACTTTTGAGGTTGTCTTGGCATCCAGGTCCTTCCCCAGGCAGACCCTGAGGGCCAATCCCTGGGTTTACCCTGGGCTGGGGGCATGCGAAGAAGCCTAGGGATGGCCTTCCAAGAACCTACCAAGGACCAGGACCCAGCGCCAAGAGAACTCTTCTGTCTCCAATACTTCGGGCATCCCCAGTGGGGCACACACATGCAGTCACACCATTTCCGAGTGTCCCCTTGTACTCCATCTGCTGGGGCAGAGGCTGGAAGGGGTGAAGGTAGAGACACCACTAGGGCCTGAGCACGTAGCCTCTGAAAAAGAGACCTTGGCAGGGAGCAACTAAAATCCCAGGCAGAAAAGCAGGCCCACTACTCAAGGGTGAGGACTTGGAAAAATGCTAGATTGTGGGTTGGGAGGACAGGGATTGTCACATTCCATAAGCATATCCTTAGAACCCTGAGCTTATCTCAGTGGTGGGGGCATGTGAGACATTCAAAATGCACGCTGAATCAAAGCACAGGATCCTAAGCCTGCCCTATCCAAAGGAAGACTGACCAACCTGACCTGGCTCCAGAGGCCAACTGACCTCCAGGGGTCATGGAAAAGGAAAATGAGCTGGAGGGTCCAGTGTTTATGAGAACTGACAAATGGCATGCAGAATACATGCAAAGTAATATGCAAATTGATGCTCTAATTTTTTTTTATGGGCCGCCCAGAAACCTACAGCACACCAGCACACTCACTCAAACTTGCAAACTCTGGCCAAAGGATTATTGTCACACACCCCTCAGCTGGGCCCTTGGGAGAAACTGTAGGCAGGAGCTCAGCAAGCAGGAAGACAGGCAGTGTGGGCACAGAAGAGCAGGAAGTTAGCTATGATTACCTCTTGTGCTTTGGGGCAAAGCTGAGTGGAAGCAGGTGGGGTTAAGGGCACAGAGGATGTGCCAGCCCAAGAAGACCCTGGGAACAGGCCCAGGGCTGCAGTCCCTAGCCCCATCTCCAAGGACTCAGAGATGAGCAGTTCAGCCTATCGAGAGGGTATGTGGTGAGGGGCCTCAGACCTCACACTCAGCCCAGCCAGCCAATCCCAAACCTAAATTGCTTGTGCAGTGAGGCAGGAGGAGGGGAAAGAGCTCAGAAACTAGGCGTGTCCTCATTGGACTGCACGCACCAGACACGCAAAGACTCAGGAAAGAATGGGTTAAGGGGCCTTAATGCCCACCTCTGAGCCAAGAGCCTAGTTCTACACTGAAGTCCAGGGCACTCCAAGATCAGGACCCCTCGATCTCTATACTCCCCTGAGTCCTGGCCATTTCCAAACCTCTGAACAGCCCATCCTCCTCACGATGTACTCAGTCACCCAAAATGGTAGGATCGGTGGGCTCCTGGGACCCAGAAAAGTAACCAAAAACAGCTGGTAGCCACAGCAGGTCAAATTCCAGATTTCAGGACCATTCCTACTCATTTCTCCAATTTAGGAAAATGTCCCCATACTCCACCTCAGCCATTGAGGTGAAAGTGCCCCATGTTGCTCCAGAGCCTCCCAGGAGACCCCCTTGGGCCTGAGGCTGGGGCTGACTGAACCATGTTACCTCTTTGAGGGTCGATGTGGTCTTCGGAAAAGGCCTGCCCCCAGTGAGTGAGATGTATCTTCTTTCCAACATAGTCAGTTTCTCCTTCTCCTGCAAGCCCAAAGGGGTAGAGAATCAGAAAGGAGTGAGAGTGATAGCAAGGGAGACCAAGTAAAAGAGGAATCCTGCACTCCCCTCCCAACCCCGACAAACCCCCCGCCCCACCACCGCCCGGCTGGGCTACCTTCTGCAGCAGCTGCAGGGAAGTGTTCTTGTCCCGGGCCAGGCGCTCAGACTCTTGCACAGCCTGAGCCCGGATCTGCCCAGCCTGACTGTCCAAGACTGCCAGGCGCTCCTGAAGGAAATGGGGATGGTCAGACAGACCCTAGGGAGATGGCTGAGCTCAAAGTAAGGTTTGGCTGTCTCTCCTGCCCAGAGACCCTGGACTTAGATGAAGGGAATCAACCAGCTCTTCTGCTTGGCCTCAACTCACCCCAGAAAACTCAGGCTGCTAAGGTCAGCTCCTTCTCACCCCTCCCTCAACCAGTGACCCCTGGGCTAGCAGGCACACCAGCCAGAACCCAAGTTCCCAAATCTCCCTTCCCTCCACCTCCACAGTCAACATGTCCAGAATCCTAGAGATACCGAACAGTTCTCCACTGGCCCTGTTCCCGGCATCCCACCTCCACTGCCACACCCAAATCCAGGCCCTCTGCTTTCCAAGCCTAGACTTTTTCACCAGCTTCCTGCTTCCAACTCTCTCAACTTTCTGATCCATTCCACACTGCCACAAATAGCTTCCTAAAATGGCCTTCAAGGTTTGCTTTTGTTTGCTTGCTTACCTGAATTTTCTAATCTTTCTAAGAACATATGCTACTTAAATAATTTTTTAAAAATCCACAAGTAAGGTTAGATCACTTATCTCCTGAAAATCTTTCAGTGACTCATTATTCACAGGATAAAGCACAAACTCCTAAGCTGGCAGTCAGGGGGTCCTGGAACTGGGTCTACATTTTTCAGCTTCCCTCCCACCTGAGCCCTCTGTCTCCTCTCATTTTGGCCATGTTGTACACGCAGCTGTGTAATTGTAAACTCTCAGGCCTTTCTTAAACTGTTCCCTTAGCCCAGGAGAGCTGTCTCTGTATTCTCCACCCATCAAGAGTTTACTTACCCTCCAAAAGCAGACCAAATGCTATCTTCCCTCTAACATCTTCTTTGACCACCACTCAATTTTTTTGCTCCTCCTTCTGTGCTCAAATTATTCTGTGTCACCATTTGCCTGGTGTTACTGTTACTTGTGAATGTATGTCTCCATCACTACCATCTGACTCAGGCTATCAAATCCAAGAGCAGGTCCAGTGTCTTTTCTGTCTCCATATCCCCAGTAGGGCTTAGCATAGTGCCTGGCTCAGCAATCATGTGCTAAAAGGTAATTAAAAGGATGGGGGCTGGAGAAAATGGACTGGGTTAATCCTGGGAGGGCTTCCTGAAAGAGGTGGCCTTAAACCACCATCCTTAAGAGCAAGATATGGGAGAGGACAGAGGGAAGAAGGAAGCTGTCCTAAATCGGGGGTTAGCCCCCCAAAAAAGATTGAAACAGGCCAAGATCTGCCATTTATAGTTTATTGAGAATCTATTAGGACCCCAGAACTCTGCTACATCACTTGTATTTGTTACTTCTTTAAACCCTCTTATGAGGCAGGTGCCTTTATGCCCACTTTACTGATAAGAACATTGCCACACTTACTGTGTTTCCCCGAAAATAAGACCTAGCCGGACCATCAGCTCTAATGCCTCTTTGGGGGCAAAAATTAATCTAAGACCTAGTATTATATTATATTACATTATATTATATTATACTGGTTCTATATTATATTAAAATAAGACCGAGTCTTTTGTTAATTTTTGCTCCACAAGACATTTTCGGGGAAACACGGTAGGAGGTTTAAGGTATCTTACTTAGTAAGTGGTAGACCTAGGATTAGAACCAGATCTGTTGGCCTCCACAGGGCACCAGGGCAGACAGACACTGGGGTGGGTGGAACACTGGGGGCCAGGGGATGGCAGTTGAGCAAGGCTCATGAGGAGCATGGGGAGGAATATGACCCCTGGGTCTCAATTGCTGAGCTCCAGTTTCCTAGGGGCCAGGGTGGATGTAGGGAGGAGGGAACAGCAGTCCAATAGTACCGACCTCTCCCAAACTACTTGGACCTTATACCCACCAGGATGTCGAACGAATGGTATTGGCTGATCTAAAGGTTCCCTGATGCATTCTCTCCAGAGAGAAAGAGGAAGAAACCAGAGTAGTGCCAGCTCCCAAACAAGTGCCAGCTCCCTGATGCATTCTCTCCAGAAAGAAAGAAGAAACCAGAGTAGAACCAGCTCCTAACCGAGGGCAGTAGAGGGTAGAAGGAACAGAGGCTTTTAGGCCAGGCAGGCCTGGGTTCCAATTCTGGCTCTGCAGCTTATCAGCTGGGAGGTTTTGGGCAAATCTGTGGCTTCTCTGAGCTCTGGTTTCTTTGTATATAAAGGAGGCTAAGAGTGCTGGCTTGGGGCGGCCGGTTAGCTCAGTTGGTTAGAGCGTTGTGCTCTGAACAACAAGGTTGCCGGTTTTATCCCCGCATGGGCCACTGTGAGCTGAACCCTCCACAACTAGATTGAAACAGCTACTTGACTTCGAGCTGATGGGTCCTGGAATAGCACACTGAAATAAAAAAGTTTAAAGAAAAAAAGTGCTGATTTTAGGAGACCATCCTAAGGTCAGCTTGAGATAACCCAAAGAAGCCTAAGGAAGCCTCCTGGCACATGCCCATGTGCTTGGGAAATGCTAGTTTTCTTCTTTTCATCTGCCTCACATCTGGAAGTATATGCATTTGTCAGGGAGAGAAGCACGGAATCTGAACTCAGGGGGAGGTCCAGCGGCACCCCACTTACCAGCAGCCCAGGCTGGCCATCAAGCACTCAATTCACCACTTTTTGACACTCCTACCCGGTCTCACTGCCCTCACCTCCTGTCCACTCACTCTAGCCAGGTAAACTGCACAAGCATGCACATGTGTACACGAACCCACAGGCACGTGAGCCATCTGAGCCATCCTCCCATTCTCCTCCCCAATATTTTCCTTACCTTCGTTTAACAGTCTCCTCTCAACTTTACTTCCCACCCTCACACACACATCCCTGCCCATCACCCTCTCCTGCTCCAGCTGAGATCAGGAGAACCACAGTATCTGGAGCTCCAGGACTGGCCAAGACACAGACCCAATCCCCTTGTTTTATGGCTCAGCTGAGCAAGCGCTGAGCCAAGGCTGGCACCAGGTGATGTCCTTTCTAGGCTCCCTGGCTGGCTCTAACATCCAGCTCTCAGGTGTCTGTGTGTGCCCCAGCACTTCCATCACAGCTCTACAAAGGCGGAGCAAGCCTCCCCTTCAGCCTCCTCCTCCTCCCTGTCTTTCACTTCCTTGCCCAGCTCCAAATGGGAGCCCAATCCACTTTCCACTGGAAGATCAGGGGAGTCAGGCTTCATAACAACAGCTACTGTTTGCTGAGTGCTTCCTACGATCATATCCTACGCTGTCTTCACATAATCATCTTGTTTAATTCTCACAATCGCCTGGTAGTGTTCTCATTGCATGACGAGGAAACAGGCTCTGATAGGTGCAGTTAACTTTCATGAGGTCATCAACTGGGGTTCAGACCCGGTGGCTGGCCTCCAGCCTCGACCAGACGGCAGGGGGTGGGGTGGGGCACACCTTCCGCTTAGCGACGCTGCGGAGCAGCTCAGCCTTGCTGCGGAGCAGCCCCTGCCCGGCCAGCTCCCGCTCCTCCTCCAGGCGGCTCTCCCGCTCCAGCTGCTGGAACTCCAAGTCCTCAAAGAGCTTTGTCTCGGTTTCCAGATCCTCTGCCTCCTTCAATGACAATGACAAAGGGGGTTGGGTCGTGCTCGAAATACCCCTCTGGGCTTGGAAGGCCAAGCCACAGAGGTGTGAGTTCTGGGGGCTGGACCCAGGGAAAGTGGGGAAGGGACCTGACCCCAGCCAACCCCCTTTCCTCCGCTTGGCTTTGTCCCTTTCATGGGCATCACTGCCTGGAGCAACAGAAAGGAGAAAACAGATCCCCCCCAATCCTTCCCTGTCCCCTCCAAACCACAGCACCGACCCTGGTGTCCAGCAGGTACTGCAGGGCCCAGGTGGTCCTGTCCCACTGCTCTCCTCTTTTCTGGGCAGGTGGCCCTCAGGCCGAGGAAGGGGGGCTGGTGAAACTGACCCTTCTCAGCTGCTCCTGTAACTGTTCCCGCACTGACTCGGGGCAGTTATCGAGCTGCGTCTGGAGCTCAGCGTAGAGCGCCTGGCGGGCCTCCAGGTGCCTCCGTCCCGTGGCCAGCTCCGCCCTCTCCTGGTCGGCGGGAGGGGGAGGGGGTGGGCGGAGCACAGGGGAGAAACAGAACACACACTCCTCAACTCCGGCCCCGCAGGCAGCGAGGGCGATAGGGCGGGGCAGGGGCGGGAGGGCAGGAGAGAGAGAAATGGGGAGCCGGAATGGGGGTGGGACAGAAGAGAAAAAAAGATGAGGACTAAAATAGGAGTATAACAAGAAGAGGAGAAAGAAAAGAGTAGAAAGGGGAAATAAGGAGGGAAAAGTGAAGATTGGGAAAATCAAGAAGCTGCGGTGTAAGACAGGACTCAGAGACGCAGTGGACGGGGCAAGGGCAGAGGTGTGGGACCCAGGCAGAAACTTCGGTCTCTTGGAGTCCCTAGAAACGTTTGGGTAGGTCCTAAGAAAAGGCCCTCTGTTTTCTTTCCAAACCAGCCAAGGCCAAAAGTGGTTCCACATCACAAGTACAGAGCCTCTCGCTCTTGTATCTCCCCCTCTTCCGCTGCCCAGAGACCAAAATTTAACCCTGGGAAAAAGGGTAGAGATGGTGAGAGTTAAATCCAGAGGTTGAGTTTGAATCAGGAGCTGAGGACATTAAAGCTTCAGCAGTGCAGCAGAGGGGACCCCAGCCCACCCCCTTGGTCTCCCTCCCTCCTGCCCAGGGTGGGGGGTGGGGTGCTGGCATAGCAGGCTGAATTTCAACTGGATGAAGGTTGTAATTAGTTCAGCCGTTGCCATGGTAATAGGAGCCCCAGGAGTGGGTACAGAGAGGAGGTGGATGGCTCTGTCTGGGGCGAGATGACACCTCTGAGGGCAGGAAGGGGAGGGGCGGAGCTGGTGCGTCACCCCGCGGAAGAACAGGCAGAACAGAGACTGTGACTACTGATTCCAAAGCCAGAGTGGGGCCATGGGCTGGGGGCTGGGGAGGGATGCTGAGTGAGACCCGGAGACCACCTCAAATAACTGGGCCCAGAGAGAAGACAAAGTCCAAGCCTCCAGGCAATGCCAGGTCAATGAGAAATGAAATTAGGCAGATTCCGTATGAAATGCTGAGCTTCACTGGAGCGTAAGACCCTATGTTGAGTCCTGCACCCACCCACCCTAACCCCCCACCCCCATCCCTGGAGTGGAGGATCTGATCAGGCCAGTTCCTGGGGTCCCAACACTCAGCCTTTACAATACCCTATGTTCTGGACAACTCGGGCGGAAGAAGGGGAGACGCTACCCATTTCCACCCTCTGCTTGGGGTACCTGAATTTGGAAAGCCTCAAGGGGAAGCTAGGAAGGGTAGCCACTATGTGGCCAAGATCCCTGTCCCCGGCCTCCACAAGCCATGACACCACAACTGGACCTCCTTACCCCTCTGCTCTGGAGGGAAGGTGGGCAGATGGCTGGAGGACAGTAGGCCTTTCCCTCCAACAGTCTGTGGAGGCAGCACCCAGGCTTTTCCAAATGGGAGGAGTTCTTCACTCTGAGAAGCTCCTAAGTCAAGTATTTCCCCCAACCTTGCACCCATCCTGCTAATGCCCTATAAAGTTGAGCTATGCCCCTGCCCATTCTTTTCTGATCAAAACCCTGGGGTCCCACACCAAGAAAGGAAGAAAGCAGCATTAGAGGGGAGAGGCCAAGGGCACAGAGGTGCCCATGGAGTTAGTACAAAAGCAGGCATGGCTTAGCCCTGCCTGGGTGGCGCTGGCAGTTAGGGGCATGCGGAGAGCCCAGGACAGTGATTAGAGGGGGCGTTAGTGCAGGCCTGTTTGGTAAGCGTGAAGTTAACTTGGCACAGAATTTGGGAGTGTGGTTTGGGGGCCAGAGCCAAAGCTCAAAAAAAAGGGGGGTTGTCAAAGAATTTTTAAGAGCTTCAAAATTGAGGGGGAGGAGTAAAACACTCTCGAAAAAATCCAGAAGGAAAATGAATTCTTGGAAAAACACTGTCAAGTCCAGAAATAGATGGCCCCTCTCCACTTCAGAGCTTTTGGCACGTGTTGGGCATCTTGGGCATGGCTGGCACGGCCCCTGTGGGACGGAGCGGCCCCTGCAGGCTGGCACAAAATCTGAAAGGGGCAGGGGTAGGAGCTGGGACCACATGGGATGGAAGGCTGCAGATCCAGACGGCTCAGGGGAAGCAGAGACCTGAGGGCCATCTCCCAAAGACCGCGTCCTGAGCACCTGAGGCATGCTTTGGAGGGAGACCTTCTCCAGATGGAGGGACCCAGACCTGAATCACTCCCCAACACCAGTCCCTCGGGCTGTGCTCACTGCCCAAGAAGGGCTTTGGTACTTCCTAGAACAGCTATGAAGGGCCCAGAATGGCAGGCACCCAGGCACCCAGAGGTAGCACAGAGACCCAGACAGAGGAGACCCCAGACATCAGCCCAGCCCGTAGTGCCCTCCAAGCTGGTACCTTCCACAGAGGACAAGGCCCCTGCCCCTGGAGGGGACAGAGACCACCCAGTCTGCAGGATGGATGATGAGGTAAGGGGTAAGGGGCCCCAGATAAGGCGTTTTTCCTTCTCTCCGAGGCCACTGGTCCCAGCACTCAGCCAGGCCAGGTGTTGGTTACCTTGTCCCTCTCCTTTTGGATGCCGGTCTCCAAGGTCACCAGCTTCTCCTGCAGCTGGTCTGCTGCCTTCTGCTCCTTCTGCAGCAGTGCCCGTTCTGCCTCCTTCTCCCCCTGCAGCAGCGCCCGCTCCATTTCAGCCTGGGGGCAATATCAGGGTCCACATCAAGGCCAGTCAAGGCAATTGGACCCAGGCCACCCTGGGGGGCTTCACCCTGCCTGGGAAAAGTCCAGCCAGGGCCTTCACGGCTCACCTCTCGGGCCGACTCCTGCAGCTGCTGATCCAGCTCCTTCACGCGGACCTTGAGCTGCTCCACTCTCCCCAGCACCTGAGCCCGCTCCTCTTCCAGGGCCAGCACCTCTCCCTGGAGCTTGGAGCTGGGCGCATCTTCATGCTGAAGGGGAGGGAAGCTGTCAGCTGGGCAAGCGTAGAGCCTCACAGGATGAGACTAAAACTGGACACCCGTTCCTCAGGGCACTTGGAAGGGGCAGGTAGACTGAGATAGAAGACAAATTCCCCTGCCTGCATGCGGAGCAACATGGGCTCTTTAAAATGAAACAAAGATTTAGCACTGAGTGCCAGGCCTGGGTGGGGCCCCAAGGAAAGGAGGGTCATAAAGCATATTTATAGCTTGGCAAACTCATCAACACCTCTCTCTTCCTTGCTTCATTTCTACACCTCTCACCCCTGATTTCTTCCCAAACTTGATCCTTCAGTTACTTCCCCCTCACTGGGCCTTGGCTTCTACCACCCATGCCTGCCTCCTCTGCCTCCTAGCAGGGCCGACCTCAGCCCCCTCACTGTGAGAGTCCGTCTCTCTCTCTCTCACACACACACACACACACACACACACACCCCACCTCCTGCTGTGTGCTCTCAGTGCTACTGCACTCCTCCTTAAGATTTTCCTCATCTGAGCGTTCCACACTCTCCCACAGGCGTTGGGTGGCACCTCCAGGATCCTCATTGCTCCGCCCAGACGCCCCAATGGCCCCTGAAAGGCCTCGTGAGGGTCTCCGGCCTGCCAGTGCCAATGCTGCCGTGGCCTCCCCAATGCTGGGCAGCTCCCCGGCCTCAGGTCCCCCGTCAGCCCGGCTGTACTCAGCACACAGGTTCAGGATGGTCTCCAGGCGCTGGCGTTCCTAGGAAGGGTGGACAGAGCAGGGTATGAGGGGGAGGAGGCAGGGTGTTGGTGGGACTAGAGCCAGCCAGGCACAGTGTCCTGTCAGGAGAGAGATCTAGGATACTAGGGGCTTGAGACTCAGAATCACGCCAGGAGAACCCCAACTCCAAGGTCTGAGGAGGCAGAGGGAAGGAGAGTGCCCGAGAAGGCTGTTGTGCTACCTGCCCACATGGCTGGCCCCTCCCGTCTTCCTGTGTCCTTTCCCTTCTCCTTCTATCCTACAGTGGTCTTCCTCGTGACATAGAGACACAGCCCACACACATGGGAACACATACTGGTAGGCAGACTAAAGACCAGAATGAGACACGATAAACGGTCAGGTGCTCACATGCTGACATGACATGGATACATGAAGATCCACGACACAAGGGCACACAAAGACACCCACACACACCAGCACTGACACACAGGGAGACAATATGTGCCTTAAGGCTGCATTAACAGGCAGGTACACACAAAGACACAGCCCTGACATGCACAAATTCACACTGACACACACTCACGCAGATCAACATAGTTTAGCATACAGACAGCTTGGCATCGACACACAGGGCTGGAAAACAGACCCACGGACCCACAGGGACCTGACACAGTTCACACAAAGATGTGCTCAGCATGTATACACCCTGCCAGACAGACCTGGGACGTGGGCCTCATCTCTACCTCAACTCCATCCAGTTCACTTTCAGGCAGCCCTTGGTTCCTGGCTCCTTCCTGGCAGGGTGGGCTGCTGCCAGCACTTAAATGCCCAGGCCCATGTGAGTGCTTTATGGCCCTGCCACTTACTCTGCCCCCTCGCTACACACAGCCCACCCACATACCACTCAGGGGCCTTGGAGAGAGGGGCACCGGGAGGACCCCCTCTCCCATTCATAACACCCCAGATTCCCATGGCTCTCCAGGGTCCCTCAAACTCAGATGTCTCTCACCGTGTACAGTTTGGCCATGACCCCCCAAGCACTTACCCAGCTTCCCTCCTGTTCCTTGCCCAGTTCCATGGCAAAAAATAAACCAAAAACACAAAAAGACAACAAAAAAAACAACAACCAGGAACTGAGCCTCAGCACCCAGGAGGCTGGGCCAGTGCCCCCACCCCTACCCCAGGACCCAGATAAGCAGCCTGGTTGAGGTGGGAGGGGCAAGGCAGGCAGCCTCCAAGATTTAAAGTGGCAGGTGGGGCAGGTCAGGGCTGGTGGTAAGGTGTGTGCTCGTGTAGGGGTGGGGAAGCTGAATGGAGGAACTGGGGGAGGCTGGGTGGGCCCACCATTCTGCCTGTGCTAGGCTCACTGCCCCTTCTCGAGGATAAGCCGCCAGGGTGGGCCAAGCTTTGTCATCTAGGCAGTGAAGAGAAGATATAGCCACAGAAGACTGTCAATCCTGCCTCATCTCTCCCCTACCCAACACAAACACACTGACACCCTCACCTCAGCCAAAGCTGTCTCAACCGCTTCTAAAAGGGTCTCCAGACAAACCGCCTCTATTCTGATTGTCTTCTTCAAACCAATCCCAGGGAAAACCCGTTCTTATTCTCACACGGGAGAAAGGGCAAAATCCATTCTGTACATGTGCTCAAGTGTGTACACACTAGCCAGAGCCCCTAGAGCTTCCTGTGTTATCTGGGGAAGCCCAGCCCCCACCCAGCTCAGATGCCATCTCCAGGACAGCTGCCCAAAGCCATGCCCAGCCCCCAAGTGCACACCAATGCACTATCACAATCACACAGGCTGGCCCAGAGCAGGCCAGGGGCTGCCCATCCTGTTCTCATCTTTTTCCCTGACACCTACGTCCCCAGACGATCCTGCGTGAGCAGCTCCCACCCTTTTTTAGATGCCAAGGTAAAGGAAGAAAGAAGGACCAGGGCCTTTTCTAAAGAACAAGACTTGAAAAGACAGGAGATTTGGGTTCCAATTCCAGCTCTGCCAGAACTTGCTGTGTGACCTTGGACAAACCCATTCTGCCCTCTGGGCCTCAGCCTTGTCATCATTAAGACCTGCTTCTCAAACGGAGAGGTGCAAGGCCTGTTTTCCCAGACCTTCACTGTATTCAGGTAAATAATTAAAACCTAATTTATACATTGAAACCAATGCTGTGTTACAGAATAAATGCAAAATTAGCATGAATTTAAAATAAAGCCTTAGAGACTTCAAAGAAAGTTCTTTAGGGCACCAGAACCTTGAGATAATGGTCATTACGGTATATCCTGGAAGTGGGGAAGCTTGAGAAGCCCAGGCCCTGTCCATGGGCCCCTCCCACTCTGCCCGCTGGCCTGCCCACACCCTGGCAGACAGCCTGCTGTGGATGTCAGCAGCCTCCCTGGCCTCTGCTCACCAGCCTCTCCATCTCCTGCTCGCGAAGCCGCTCCTGGCGCTGCCGCCAGTGATACTCCAGGAGGTCATCCTCATTATCACTGATCTCTGTGATGCTATTTTTCCGCTCTCGAGTGACGGGCACGCGTAAGTCCCCGCTGGAGAGCTTCCTCTGGGCACGGGGGCTCTGGCGGGGTGAAGCCCCAGTCAAAGAACCCAGACTATAGGCTGGGCTCAGCCTGCCACTGAAGTTGCTCTTGCGGGGTGCGAGGGACTCGCCCAGTGTGGGTGAAGGGCTCCGTGTCCTACGGCCCCGCACCCCCAGTGTCAGGGAGAAGTCTTCTGGTGAAGTCCCATGGGCTGCCCAGCGCCGGGGTCGGGGACTCTCTGCCACTTCCCTGGTTAGTTTGGGATCTGGGGTATTCCGAGAGGGCATGGGGGAAAGAGCCCGTCTGGATAAAGCCGGGCTCAAGGGAGGGAGTTCTCGCATACTCTCCAGGCCCCGCCGTCCCAGGTAGGGACTCTCAGGAGGCTGCAGGGTGTGGGTGGCAGACCCATCTGAAAATGTTCGGCCCACGAGCTGGCGTGAGGGGCTGGTTGTCAACATCCGCTCAGTGCCTGGCAGCTCACGGAAAGGGCTGGGAGGGCGGTCCTGAAGTGTGCCAATCTTGTTTCGAGGAGCAGGGACTGGAGGCTGGAACTTGGGGCTGCCAGGAATGCTGGTGGGTTGGCTGTGGGCACTGGAAGCTGGGCATTCACTCAGGCTGATAGCCACCAGAGGCAGCTGCCCACCCAGCCGGGGGCTCTCAGTGGTTCTGCGGGCCTCCGCCAAGACAGTAGCTGCAGGGCTGTCTGTCAGCAGACCCCGGAGGCCAGGGCTGGGAGGCCTTTCATGACACCCCTTCCTGCCCGGCCGGGGGCTCTCAGAAGAGCGGGCACCACTAGGTCGGGAGTGTGGGGGCTGCAGGGCCAGATGGTAGCTGGAGGAACGGGCAGGCACCAGTGGGGGCATGGAAGGCGCTGGCTCCTGCCCACTGGGTGAGTGGCTGGCACAGCTTCCACTGCTGGCTGGTGAGGAAAGTGGAGAGAAGGCTGGAGAGGTGTTCTCATAGCTGGAGCCCACAGACATGGCACCAGGGCTGGTTGGGGGGGACAGCAGGTAGCGACCACCATTAGCCATCGGCGACAGTGGGCAAGTTGTGGCAGGCTTCTTTCCAGCAGCTCCAGGTTCCTCTAGCACCAGTGAATCCATGATTTCTTGTAGGTCCTTCTCAATAGAGCTCACCAGGGAACTGTGGCTGGCACAGGCCGAGGGTCCCCGGGCTACAGGCTGTGGAGTATGGTTCCCATTCACCAGGCTTTCTGATTCTGCTAAAGGAAAATGCAAAGATGCCTCGGGCCCTGGTCTTCGACTTTGGGGAGTTGCATAATAGCAAAGGCACTACCCCACCTCCTCCTAACAGAGTCGGGCTGCAAAGACTCTGGAGAAGAAGCCAGGAGATCTGGGTTCTGGACCCAGCTCTGCCACTGACCTGCTGTGCAACCTTACCCAAGTCACCTTGCCCTCAGTTTCCGCTTCTGTAAAGAAAGAGGATGGGCAGAGATCTTCTGGCTCTAACATTTTATGACTTAGGACATAATGCCAGGCTTGGGAATAATGCCAGGCTCTACTAGGTCTAGTTGTTGCTGACTCACCCCAGGACTACATTTCTCCCTGCCTTGGTTTCCCCAACCTCCTGAACCTATCCTTCAGGAGAGCAGGTGAACATTCTGCAAAAGGGATGACATACTATGGAGCTGGCCAAAAGTTCCAGGGGTGTCCCTGTCTAATAGGACATAGGGCCTCCCAACGCAGCAGAGACCCAGGGTAAAAAACACACAAAGCCTCCAAGGCTGGGCAAGAAGTGAGTGCTGCAATACTTTATCCATTCAGAGGTAAGGGAAGGGCCTGGCACTGATGGCTAGTTCCTGGAAGCCAGGCTGGCCAGCAACTAGATGCAGCTCAGTGCCTCCAATTAGCCCCTTAAGCCACACCAGCAAAAGCCTTTGCCCTGCCCCAGCCCTAGTCAACCAACCAGGAGTCTCTGGAACCACTGCCCCAAACAGCTGACAGAGGGGCATGACAAAGCTAGGGTGGGGTCAGGATAAAGCCAACCAGGGAGTAGACTGGGAGCCCAGGCTTCTTAGCTCCCAAGGGGCTAGAAAAGACAGGAGGTGGGAATGGAAGAGGAGAAGGAAAAGCCTTTGCAAGACTGAGTTTGGGTCCAAAATTATGGGAACTGTGTAGGAGGCCACAGTCAGAGGGGTTACTATGGACAGTGGTGATCCCAGTGACTACCCATCTTTCTTCAGATCCCCAGGGTATCCATTGATGCTACCCTGCTACATATACTTGACATACATGTCCACCTGTCCCAACACCATGTTGACACTTGTCATCCCACAGCCAACTGAATGCACATGCAAAGTCTGGGATAGTAGGCCCTTTGGCAGCCTCCTGGTCTGCACCCTACCCCCTAAGCATCTGGGCTGAGGGGAGCTGTGCTGGTTCCCTGGGACAATCACCAGCTCTCCTCTGGGAATCAATAATTCACACACAAACTGCAGCTGCTCCACTGAGTCATCAGCTGGCATGGCATGGCCTGGGGGTGGGGCAGGGCCCAAGGATATGATTACCAGCAGGTAAGATCCACCAGAGCTTACAGGGGTTCAACCTAATGCTTCCTTCTGCCCATTCAGGGTGAGGCTCCCTGGTGGTGACACAAGAGGGTCAGGGTCCCAGACACTGAGGTGGCATCTTCCAGGGCAGTGGGACACAGGCTGGCAGAGCCCTCCATCTCTCAGGCATATGATTCCCCAGTTTCAGCCAAGTAGCACTTCTTGGATCTCTCCCAGTGGCCAGACTGCCTGGCATTCTTCACCAGTGGCCCATGGCAGGTGGCAGCAAGCCTAGATCATGGGTATTGTCCTGCCCTGACACTGTAAGCGTGACTGGAGTGGGCAAGGCAGACTGCCCAGGGGGTACCACCAACCCAACCTCCTGCCCCAACTGGGTACCTACCTGGGCCAGGACTGTAGGGGGGGCCCGGGGCCCGGCCCCCCGCAGGAATCATGCTTTTCATCCACTTGGCTTCAGCCGGGTGGTTAAAGCGGAGGAAGGTGGACTGACCCAGGCACAACATGCAGCCTTTGGAAAAAGAAAACGCTTGGAAGGGCAGCAGGGCTCAGGCAGCCCTCACCTGTACTAGCAGGCTCACCCCAGGCTCCAAAGGGTCATCCCCACCTGCACTCACAGTGTCCACAAGGTCCATGACTGACCCTGCCTGTGCTTGAGATAGGCACTGGCAGGGATCAATAGCGCAGGGCAGAGTGGAAGAGCACTGGTTTGTGAGTCCCAAGATCCAAGTACTAGCCTAACTCTTCTTTTTGCTAGCTGTGAGATCTTCGGATGAAGTCACTTCACCTTAGAGTCTAGTTTTATCATTAGAGAAATGAGGACAACGCCACTGAGCTGGCAGAGTCACTAAGATAGCACATGTTAAAGTGCTCCGCAAATGGAGATGGTTGTTCAGAGAACGTGGACACCCTTGTCCCACCAACCAACCTGTGCCCATGACCGTGTATCTGCTCCTTGGATGGAAGGCAGCAGCTTCCAAGATCACAAAAAAGTTCTACAATAGGGGACAGGGGAAGACCGCGAATCAGATAGATGCCCCTGCAGGGACCAGAATTTGCTTACTGGCTCCAACAGTGGGAGCGGCCACCAACTTCTTTTTGACAAACGCACCCTATGACCTGACATCTTCCTGCTCCTACCTCTCCCATGGAATGTAGCCAAGCCTAGGTCAATGGGCCTAGCCTTGGCCAAGCACATTCCCTGGCAGTAGACACAAGTCCAGTCCTGCCCAGGAAGTGAGAGTGCATGGAAGGGGGAGGGTACTTGAGAGCCAGAAAATGTAGCCAGAGGCACCAGAAGTGTGCACAGTGGCAGGTGTGTCCATAGGCACCTAAGCCTGGCTGGCAGAACTCCTGGCCACACCAGGTGCTAGAAGACTCCTACAAAACACACTATATTGGGAGAAGCCCTACGCCCGGTGCTCCCTACCACCCACCCTTCCAATTTGTTCACATCCCTGGCACCTGGCCCCAGCCCCCTGCCTACCCAATCTGGTGCCACTTGGCACCCCAAGCATCATGCCAGTCTGAGCTAAGACTGGCAGGGAAGTCTACATTCCTGGACGCTGAGACGGTTCAGCTCAGACAGGCCACAAGGGCATGGGGCATCCCAGGCCCCATGGGTACATTAGCAGGCCCCTCACTGAAAAGCCTGTTGCTGGAACCCAGGGCACTGGTGTGTGGTGTGGGGAGCAGCGGGCTGAGAAGCCCATAACAGATAACTATAGTGGACAAAGCCACCCACTTCTCTGGCACACCCACAGGCCCTCCCAGGCAGGCGGGCACCAACAATTCTAAAGGCTGATGGGTGGTTAGGAGAGGAGGAAGCCTTCCCTGCCAAGCCACCAATCAGAGGAGCCCATCCCAGAGTAATCATAACAGGAATAAATAATAGCCCACCACCCGTCCACCTAATTACAGCCACAGCTGTTTCAGAAACAGCCCTGCCAGGCTCTTCCCCTTCCTTTCAACCATTTAATGAGCTAATTAATGATGAGTCTGTAGGGTCTAGACGGATCCACTCAACCCTAGATTGATGGGGGGAAGGGAGATCAGAAGTCGGACCACACAGTCCAGGCTGGGAAGAAGGTAGGGAGTCTGGGTGGCTTCCAGCCCATCAGTGCCAGGCCCACACAAGGAGGCTGTGGGCACCTAGGGACCCTTAGGCCTGGCTCCTATAGCTGGGAGTTCCCTGCCCCTTCTTCTGCCCCTCACCCTCCTCCTCTATACAGGGGGTGTGGCTATCCTGCTTCTGGGCTATAAATAGGTGATGCCAGGCAGCAGAGCTGAATCTGTATAAATAGAGCCCGCAGGCAGGCGGGCAGCAAGACTGAAAGCAGACCAGCTTCTGCCCAAATTAACTTTCTATTTGCACTCAGGGGCCCCAGGCATTGCCCCAACTCTCGACCCATGCCCCCAGGGGCTTAGCCAGCCTATTTCTGGGAAGAAACCTCTCTACCCACTCCTGCCCCACACCTCCAAAGGTCAGCCCACTGAGGAAACCCAAGAACCCCTACTCATCCAGGCAAAGTTCTGGTCTGTGCCCCCGCCCCCATCCCCAAAGGACTCAGGAACCAGCAGTATGCAGGTTGGTGGTGGCACTGCATATCTGGAGGGGAAAAAAATACAGGGCAAAGGAGAGGGTGGATTGTATCTCTGAAAGACACAGACGGGGAAACACCATAAACAACACACTCTCATACAGGTTCACACACACACTCACAGAAACATACAGACACAGGCATACATGCTCACACACTGCCCTGCTGGCTACACAAATAGCATGGACTGGCCAAAGGGAGGCTGAGATGAGGGGAAGATGGAAGGAAGGGCCTTGGCCCTTTCTATCAGAGAGACACCCCCCCCCCCCCCCCCCCCCCCCCCCCCGTTAGCCATAACACAGGCTTCCCTCATCCTAACCAGGACCCTTCAACCCCATTCAGAGGGCAGTCCTATGGAAGGGACTGCCTGGCGTTGGGGAAGATGAAATCTGCCGAGCTGAGGAGTGGCCTCAAGCCCAGACCTCCCACTCAGAAATGTTCAGGACTCACACACAAATGAGTCTCACAGCCTCCATCTCCCAAAGAGGGGCCTGAGGACCCCTCCCCCTGCTCGCTCCCCAGCCCCCACCCCGGGCTTTTCCACACCCGGCTGCCTGGGGGCTGCGGCTGGCCCCGGGCTGAGGACTCACCGCCAAACCCGGACCTCCGGACCGCTGGCCCCCACTAGCTCGGACCCTCCACGTCCCGGCCCGCCCCGGGCCTTTGAGGGGGCGGGCCGACCTCCCGCGTGCCCGCTCCAGGCTCCCAGCAGCTAGCAGCAAAGCAGCGAGCAGCCACCAATGCCCGGGGAGGGGCGGACCTGCCACCAGCGGCAAGGGAAGGGAGCCAGGGGGAGGGACAAAGGAGAGGAGGAGGGGAAGAGGAAGTGATGGAGGAGAAGAGAAGGGAGCGGGATGGAGAGGGCGGGGCGGGGCGGGAGGATGCGGAGAGGGTGCAGGCGCGGGATTCTGGAACCGGGGCAGGAGTAGAAGTGGGGCAGGGTGTAAAAGGTTCAAGGGAGGTGACACAAGGAAAGGTGAGAGGTAAATAGACAGACCAGAGGGTAAAGCGCCAGGAGGCAGGAGTGAGAAGGGGGTCTCCCTGAGAGCCCACTGTGGTAGAAAGTCACCAGAGGCCTAGGATGGGGCCAGCCTAGCCCCTGACTGGCTGGTCACCTGGGGCCAGTCACACCTTCGGGCCTCATCTACAGAATGAGAAGGTTGGCTTCAATGACAGCAGAGGTTAAGCTCTTGACATTCCATGATTCTACATATCAGAGAGATGACTGGAACTTACAGGGATCCAGCTAGGTCATTAGGTTCTGCTCTGGCCCTCAGTCTGCCACTGTGATAAGGTCCCTCCCGGGCTGGAAGTTCAGAGCAAAGCAGTGCCCTGTGCAATGTAAGCAGCACTGAGCCCAGCTCCTGTTTCCAACCTAAGCACCTCCTTTTCTGCCCCCTCCCTGCTCCCTACACTCCCAAGCAGCTCACCTCACTCTACAGACCAGGCTAGACCAAGCACTACCCTTTCAGAGCCAGCCCACTTCCCTAGGGTTCTAGAAGCCAACCCTACCTCCCAACCACAACCACCAGTTGTGCTAGCCCCAGCTTAATGAGATACCCTTTCCATCTGGGAAACAGTGTCACCTGCTTCTGGAGCCCCCAGGGCTTCTGGGCCAGGCAAGTACCCAGCTTGGGCCCCAGAGAGTTCCAGGGACCTGGCGTCTGGACACCAGAACCTTAAGGGACACACTGTGTTCTCTCAGACACTCAATATGCTCAACACTCACACAGCCCCACACACTTTTTCTCAGATACACACCAACACTTGCTCAGTCACACAGACCCCACTTTAGCTATGCACATTGAGTCACAAAAACATCCCAGTCAAACATGCCCTGTCTCTCACACACATTTATTCTCACACACACAACCCCATGGGCACCAACCCCAATCTTAGTTACATACTCACTCAGGCACAGATATCCTTTCATTCAGTCCCTGGAGACACTCTGAAATCAAAAGTCAACTTCCTTAGAGAAATAGTCAAGCGATTTTTCCATTCTTGCTGAATACCTGCACATACTGCCATACACTCACACTTGCACATGTATCTTATTCCCCTTCTAAAGGAAAAAGGAAAAATCATATAAGGTCAAATGCAAAATAGGGGGAACCTTTAAAAAAAATCTTCTCAAGAAGAGTGATTCATCGGTCTGGAAACTGTGATGGCCAGCTGGACAGATACAGAGGATACCCACCAGTGATTAAATAGTGTCAGAGATAGGCACAAGAAGTGGGGAGCTAGGAGTCTTTGCTTTTTCTCTCCTTCCTTCGAGCTTTATTAGTCAAGATCTTTATCAGTCTTATCACAGAGGCTAGCTGACGGCTTCAGTCCCGTTTTACAGAAGGAATAAATGATAATTGGGTGGGAGAGGAAAAGGTTCAGTGTCCTGAATCCCAAAGGGAGGCAACTGGATAACCCAGGAAACCTGGCTCCCCAGCCATGTCCTAGGGAGCTTCTGCTGCTGGCCCTCACACAAACCCCTACCCACCAATGAGGGGCTTCGGGAGTGAAGGAGCTGTGGAGACAAGCGCTGGCAGCAAATGCTGGGAGTGGATGGGGACCTACTGTCTAGACAGCCTGGGCCCTGAGTGTGTGGCTTTCTAGGCCCTCCTCTACTTAGTCCCCTCCCAGATCTTTCATGTGGTCTGGTGCTGTGGTCCCAGGGTGTGGCAGCCTAGACCCAGATTAAGATTCCTCCTCATTTCCTTGGTCCTATTCCCAGCTCCACCTCTTGCTCTGTAGAGAAGAAGGCAGCGTGGGCTGTGCCAAGATACCCGGGTATGGGAGTAGAATCAGGATCTTCCTGGCTCCCTCACTTCAGGGTCCCATGTCCACAGCTCTAGCTAAAGGTTGGCATCTGCTTTCTGCCTACCTTCCCCCACCCAAGGCCCAGGAACATTCCTGCTGGAAGAGCCTGTGACTGCCATCTCTTCCAGTCATGTTGTGTGCCTCTCCAAGTTACCTATGGCTGGGCACAGTGCCCAGAACGATGCATCTAAGGCCTGGCCCAGCCAGAGCAGGTTCCTTGTTATTTCTAGGGTAGCCCTCTGTTTTTCAAAGAGGAGGGTACCTTCTATAAGGTTGGATCAGGGGAACAAGACAGGGAAAACGTGCACATATGCCCACAGATAGGCACGTGGCCAATGAGTTCTCACAGACACATAGGAGCACCATCAGTCCTGAGTTCACTCCTGCCCTCCACTCGAACATTCTGATCCATAAACACAAGGAAAGATACAAACACAGAGATACACAAGCCCAGAGTCACAGACACATCCGGAGATACATAAACACACTCCAGTTACACAGAAATACAGAGATAGCACATGCACCCCAGAGCCACCCAGTTTCCAGGGAAACGCACTCCCAAGAATGTCCGGAGTGGGGCCAGGCAGGGCTGGGCTTGGTGCCTTGCTCCAGAGATGAGACAAGGAAACCCTCAGCTCCTGGAGCCCAGGGGAGGGGGAGTGCTGGAAAGAACACCCGTTCCTTTGTGCCTCTGCCTCCCCCTCCCCAGGCTGCCAAGCTTCTGGGACAGGCGAGCCTAGACAAGAAGGCCGTGGGGTGGGAGGAAGAAAAAGGGAAGGAGGTTTAGGGTCAGAAGAGAGTAGGGTACATACTTGGCAGGCTGGGCTTTGGCTAGGAAAGAGCTGGGGGTCACTGGAGCCACAGGAAATGCCTAAGAATCCACCCTGGCCTAGGCCCTCCCTCTTCTCTGGAAGCTAAATGATGCACTGAGAAGCCAGGGCAGGAGCATTGCTTCCTGCACCCTGCTCACAACTTAGGGGCAGGACGTTCTCGCCCAAGAGCGGGAGGGATTTGGGACCGGAGTAGTAAGGGCTGGGCTCTTTCTCCAGCTGTCTTTGAACTCTGCCCCTACCTCTCCTGGTTACCTTGTCTCACTTCCATGCACTCAAATCTTTGGGAAAAGCCTCTCTTTGAAATTGAAGAGGACTATCAGGAACCAGATGGCATTACAGCCAAAGTCCCAATTTATGGGGGTTCCTTCTCTCCGATGGGAGTCAGAGACCTTGAAGCCCTGGAGGCGGCAAGGGCCTGCCTGCTGCTGCTGGCAAGCCTGCCTCCCGGAAGTCAGTTGTCCACCAGACACTAACCCAAGGGCAGGAAGAAAGGAGTAAGGCAAGGCTGGGTCTCCTGGGTCAGCTGTGAAGGGAGTAGCATTTAAAGAGACCCCAAGGGGTGTGAAGAAAAGGGGAGAGGGCAAGTAGAGTGAGTGGGATTTTTACTCTAAAGGCGCTTATACCGTGTTTCCTCAAAAATAAGACCTAGCCGGACCATCAGCTCTAATGCATCTTTTGGAGCAAAAATTAATATAAGACCCAGTCTTATTTTAATATAATATAGAACCAGGTATAATATAATATAATATAATATAATATAATATAATATAATATAATATAATATAATATAATATAATATAATAATACTGGGTCTTATATTAATTTTTGCTCCAAAAGACGCATTAGAGTTGATGGTCCAGTTAGGTCTTATTTTCGGGGAAACACGGTAGCCAGTAAGTGGTAAGAGTCCTCAGAAAATGATGCCAGGACACAGTCCTCCTGCTCAGAGCCAGGCTTAGCCCAGAGCTCCCATCCTCATGTTAACCCCACCGCTACTCCCCACCCTAATCTGCTTTTCTCATTCTCCTAATATGATGATTCACCATATAAATTGATGGCCAGGGCAAACACACTTGTTCTGTCAAAGTGCCAGTTGGGCCAACGCCTTACCTGCCTGGTCACCATAGTAACTAGGGGCCCCTAGAGCTACCTTACACAACAGAATGGCCTGTTGCTTTGGGAAACAGAGTGGTAACCATATTCATGACCCAAAAGCTACTGTCAACAGTATTTTAACAGGAGTGGTCATGTCCTCAGATTTTGCCATCAGATTTTGCCCTTGCCCAATCCCCATCAAGTGGTATTGTCTTCCTTTCCCCAACCTCTACAGCTTTGCAGAACACAATTCCCACTTGGCATCATGGTACAATGCCATTGCTCCCCTCATTGCTGCTCCAATTGCTCTCCCCTAACAACCACTAATGATCACACCACCGCTCCCCATGACCTTTGTAGCAGGAATTGGAAACTCTTCTCTTCCTGTGGTGTGGGGAGGAAGGACGGGGTGACCAGAGAAGAAAAGCAGGCTGAAGACAAATCTGGATGCCAGAGGGGTTTGGGATGTTGTTTAGGCACGTCAGATGCACCTGAGCACCCCACTCCAATATGGTCCCTCAGGCAGTTACCATGGTAACCACCACAGCAAGCTCCCCTTGCACCTATCATGCACAAGCCTTTAAACAGAGGCCCCCTCTTTTTAGGTATCAAACCTTACCCTGAGTGAGCCTGGTGGGCTGTCGGACAGGCAGCCCATCAATAGCGCAGGCATTGCCACAAGGGTAGAGGGTAAGGGTGCCCCGCAGGTTCTCAATGTAGCAGTGCTCTGGAGCCAGGCCTGGACCCTGCAGTGAGATGTCCTTGGCCGCAGAGCCGATCACTGTCCTCCCTGAAAACAGGAGGCAAACTGAGTCAGAGGGTTTGTCCAGGCTGAGGAGCCAGGGACAGGGCAAGGAGAGCCACAGCGGAACTATATTTCCACCTCCTACTCCAGAGAGAATCACTGCCCACCACTAGTCACCCCTTTTGGACCTCTGAGCCTGGTTCAGACAGTAAGTGGTAGAAGCTCTTCTCAGGCAGAGAAAACTCTGGACCAGACATGGCAAAGCCCACAGAGCACAGCAGGATTCAGGCTCCATAGATAGAGTAGAAAAGGGGGACTTCTTTTCTGCAGACCCTCCCTTAGTTTCTCCAACTCTCCCTCCCTAAGTCCTTTGTCTCCTTCATCATGCTCCCCCCTCTTTTCTTCTAAATCTCCCTCTCTTCTTCTTCTTTCCCTCCATTCTACCACCTGCAACACTTGCCCTCCCTTACTCCCTCTCTCTTCAGTGCAGCCTCTCCTCTCACTGCTTCTACATGTACAGACCTTCCCCTGGCAGAGCCTCTGGAACTGGTATTTGGAGAATGTGAGGAATGTAGTATCACCCAGGCAATAACTGCAGCCAGGGGAGAAGAGAGGAAGGGCAGAAGCTGCAAAGTGAAGAGGTTGTGCCAGGGCCTTATCTTGAGAGATGTGCCCGACTCCCATCTCTCCATTCTCCACCGGTACCTTCTCCCATGCCAGGCATTGCCCTGGAGTGGGGCCCCCTCTCTTCTTGGCCATACTGGTTGCTAAGAGCAATGTGCTCTCCTGTTTCAGTGCTCTCTTCCTTGTTTTTAAGCTGATCTTTAATCCCAGTCATGGAGCCAAATTATCTACCCAAAAGGGCAGGCAGTCTGGGGAGCCAGAGACAAGGGAAGCAAACTGGTGGGGTGCGATGGCACAGCCTCCCATTTGGGAGAGGTGAACACTGCCAACAGCAGAAAGGCCCCAACACATGCCTGGACCCCATGGCAGGAATGTCTACAAGGATGGAAGGGTGGCAGGTGGGATGCCCCTCAACTTACCTTCCTCCAGCGGGAGAAGGGTGATAGCTGTGCTGAGTCGCCCACTGCCCAGGCTCACCAGATGGGGTTTGTCAGTTTGCACTTTCAGCCCTTTGCCTGTCTCTATCAGGTCCAAGGGTCCTTTCTGCAGGCAGTGGGGGTGGGGGATAAACATCCTTAGAGACTCCAGGCCAGCACTTTACCACCCTAGTCCCGGTCACACCAGCACTCTCTCTAGCACTTCCCCTCGCCAAAGGGCTCTGAGGGTGTTGAAAGGCTTAGCACAAAATCTTGCATAGAGCGTTATTCCACTAAATTGTAATTAGATCTGAATCTAGGCCACTAACTTGTCCCAGCGGATTTATCTCAAGTCTTGGCTTAACTGCCCCCTTTGTCTATTAAGACAGAAACAAGGAGAAAGTAAGGGGAGCAGGGAGGCACTGGGTTAGAGGAGGGGGTACTGTAGAGGAGAGCCAATCAAGACTTGTCCCTGTAGACTTGTCTGTGGCAATCCACTTGGCTAATGATTGCCCCTTTTAAAATAAATCACAAGAGTGGGTAGGGACATGGATCGAGGAGAGGAATACAGCTCAGTCTGAAAACCACTTGCTGCCTTTCCAAGGGTATTTTCTGGGTAAACCAATTAACCTGATTCAGATAAAGACTTAGCTGTTAATAGGCTTGGGACATGGGAAGGGAAGAGAGGAACTGCTGCTCTCATCCTTGGGCTAGGACCACAGGTGCATAGAGGAGCCAAACCCATCCTCACCAACAGTCCTTTTGCTCCATGGCTCCAACCCCACTCACCTGCACCATTGCTTGGGTCTTGCATCCAGAGCCTACCTGGTTCCTATTGAGAGTGTCCATGGTTCTGGGTCTCTAGGGCTCCTGGGGACACAGCAGAAAGCAGGTGAGGTGGGAGGCCAGAGCAAAAAAGAGAAAGGAGTAGGCTATGTGTCAAGGCTCTCAGGGCAGGGGCAGCAGCAGGCACCGTCATTTCCAGTATGCTTATGCTGAAGGAAAAGTGGAAGCAGCTCAGGAGCTTTCTGGGGGATGGCAGTGCCACATCTTCAGCCACAGGATGGATACCACGTCACACCAGTCCCGGCCCTTGCCACCAAAAGCACAAAAAGTCCTATAAGGCCCAATCGGTATTTCTGGGTTTTCTTGCCTCTGACACCCAGGACCCAGGTTTTGACAGCTGAGGACCCTCAGACATCTGGAGCTGTAAGCAGGGTGGGGAAAATCGACCTTAGTGGGAGAAGCTGAATCCAAGGAACCCTCTCCAAGGGCACTGTTAGCCAGAAGGCCCCCCAGCTGGGTGGCAGGGCTGAGATAGGAGCTTCCTTCCCCAATCTTTCCCTTTCTTCTTCTCCTTTTGTCTCTTTTCCCAGGGGAGTCAATAGGATGTTTTCTTAAAGGAGACACAACAAGAAAAACTCAACCATTCCTGCCATCTTTTTATGTCTCAACTCCTGCACCCTCTCTTCCTCAGAAAGCAATCTCACCCCCACACAATCAGCAAAAAAACAAACAAACAAACAATCAAAACCAAAAAAACCCCAACTCAGTACTGACTAATACTGGGAATATAGGATCTTGGGGTCTTAACCTGATTTGGTGCTTACGAAGCTTAGATCTTTAGAAGCAAAGGTAAAATAGATTTCGGCAGCAGAACTTGAACTCTTCCTCACCCATCTCTTTCTTCTTGGCTCACATTTTTGGCACCTAAGACGTGTGAGGAAGGACCTTTGTGTACTAACGTGTGCCTACATGTCCATCCCTTGATCAACTTGCTAAGGTGAGAACTTCGCATTGGTTGCTGAAATGTTACTGGGGAAAGCTGAGAAGAATGTGGCTGAAGGTAGGGAGGGGGACCCAAGAACGCAGGATTTCCCTCCACTTTCTCTTCCAGCCATCAACCAGGTGACTTGGAGAGCAAGTGGGGGCAGGAGCCAGCATTCCCAGGAATGTCTGACCCTGGCAATGGGGCTGAAGAGCCTCCGCCATAGAGTTACTAATTTTACCCTCCCAGCTTCCACCCTTCCGGGCCTGGACTGCCTCATCTCCGTCACCATTTCCACCCACGCTGGCGGAAGAGAGGCCAAACAGGGCCTGGGGCCCACCCCAAGTCTGCCTGGAAAGAGGGAAGGCAGGCCATTAATCTATACCAAAGCCCAAGCTGGCCTGGCATCTCCTCCAGAGATCTGGTCATGGGTAAACATTTCCAGGGACAGAGACTGTTGTACTGCTTCTTTCAACTCAGGGAAATCCCTCAGCATTCTCTGAGGGAGGAGAGGCAAGAGACAGTGGGTTGGGAATGGGGAGTTTATATAAAACAGAGGGTAAGAAAAACAAAACAGTAAATAATGGTGATGGAAAGGCATCATCACTTATTGTTTAACCCTAACTTTATTATTTATTATCTGTGAGATCTTGGACAAGTTACTTAACTGGTCTCTGAGTATCAGATCATTTTCTATAAAAATGGAATAATGATTAAAAAAAGATCATCAGATTAGCGCTTGCCTATTATGAGGAGTGATTAATAAATGGGCACAAGATTTCTTTTTGGCCTGACAGAAATATTCTAAAACTAAATTGTGATGAGAGTTGGTTGCACAGCTCTGTAAGTATACTAAAAATAATTGAACGTACTCTTAAGTGAATCTTATGGTATATACATTATACCTCAATAAAACTGTTAGGTTTTTTTAAACGATTGTCTGGAGATTCAGCTTTCATTAAATGGCACTCTGTGAAGTACATACAAAGCACAATAACATGCCAATTATTAGCATGAGCTTTATGACCTTGAACAAGTCACTTCACTTTTGTGAGCCTCAGTTTCTTCATTGGTCAAACTTGTCGCTATCACCCTGCGAGGCAGCTGTTCTCGTTTATTTACACCAACGAATTTCAAGTGAAGATAAAGATTGTTAAGGGATAAGGTTGACAGGGAACAAGAGTGATTAGAAGAGAAGAGAGAAGGGAATAAGGAGATGAAAGGAGAGGGAGAGGTAAGGAGAGAGGCGTAGCGAAAGACGAAGATAAGAAAAGATGTAGAGATTGGGAGGTGCGAGGCTGTGGCCCCAGCTCAGAAACCTAATCCAGGTGAGGTGGAAAGATACTGCGGAACCAACGCGTCTCAGTCCTCAGGCGGTGCTTTGACACAGGGGCTGCGCCAAGGCCCAGAGAGCAGCCACCTGGGGGCGCCTTGTCCTCGGACCTCACCTCTGGCCTGGATGGCGAAGCGACGCTACGGCTCGGCGCCCCCAACCCGCCGACCCGCTTCAGTAGGATTGGGCTACCCACCACCTCCGGCCGTATTTATCCATCTCGCCTGCCCCGCCCGACCTCTGCGGCCTTTCTGGGAAACCCCGCCCCGCTGCCAAAAGAGAGACAGAGACGGAGACAGACGGAGACGGAGAGACAGAGAGAGGCAGAGACAGAGAGAGAGAGGAGAGAGAGAAAGGAAGGATGGAAAGAAGGAAGGAAGGAAGGAAGGAAGGAAGGAAGGAAGGAAGGAAGGAAGGAAGGAAGGAAGGAAGGAAGAAAAAAAAAGCCTCCTGCAGTGCGAGTACCGCTTTCCAGCCTGAGGGGTGGGAGGGAAGCGCCACCGTCAGCGCCGGCTCTCGGTAACCCTCCCGCATCGCGGGCACAGATGCCCAAGCACCTCCACAGAGCAGGGTGGCAGAGACCTAGGTGTTTGGTGCCGACGTGAACAGGGTGTGTGTGGGGCGAGGCCCGGGAGCTGGCTGGTGACCCCGCTCGGGTCCGGCCCCTCCGGCCTCCTCGCCGAGTTGGGATCAGCAGCCCTACCCAGTCCCCAGCCCTCTCCGCCGAGTGGGGAGTCCAGAGTCACCGCTTGGGGATCTCGGCACCCGAATGAGGGTGGAGGGAGGCCCCAGGAAGGGCCGAAAAGGTCTGGAACCAACAGGCACAGGAGGAGATCCAGGCTCCAAGCTGGGCCGCAGACGGAAGGTCCAAGGCTAGCCCCAGAGCGGAAGGAAGCCCGGCCCTCGGCTGGCGCTCCCCCGGGTCCCTGCCGGGCCGCTCCACCCCTCACCTGTGCCCAGGGGACCCGCCGAGGCCTCGCCCCGGGCGTAGCACGTCTGTGGCCCGAGGCCTGCGAGGCCGAGTCGAGATGCTCTCGGCCCGCCGCCGCCTTCGCCTTCTCGCTGCACATCCGCCCTCGGGGAAGGGCCGCGACAGAGGAAGGAGTCGGGAAGGAAACCGAGGCTGGGAGCTCAGCGGGCGGGTTGCCGGAGTAGGGCGGGGGTGGGGTGGGGTGGGGTGTGGAAAGGCCCGCTGATGAGAGAACTCAACTGACAGATGAAGAAAATGAGGGGTCTGCGGAGGGATGGGACCGGGAAGGGGAGACGAAGGGCTCTGGAGGGGAAAATGGAAGAGGGAGACTGAGGGATAAGGAAAAATGAGAGCTGCGGAGGGAAGGTGAGGGCAGCGAGGTGGGGAGAAGGGGAAGGAGATGGGGAAGCAGGATAGAGTCTGGGGGACGCAGAGTTGTGGGGAGACAGGGAAAGAGACGTAGACAAAGTGGAAGACCGAGAAAAGAGATGGGGAAGACTGAGGACAGACGAGTCTTTGAGGACCGGGGAAGCAGCGGAAGGTACCGAGGGCAGTTGGAGGGGAAACAGCGGGGCGGGGAGACGGGGAGTTGAAGGAAGAAAGGGAGACAGGGCAGCCACGGGGCCCAGGAGTGGGGGAGAGCGCAGGCGGTCCAGGAGGGGAGGGCACCCAGCGGGGGAGAGAGGCGTGAGCATAGTTCGGGTTCCGCTTTTTATTTGTGTGAGGGGTAGAGGTGGGGTGCGGGGAAGTGCACATCCCCCAAATCGTAGGCGGAGTGGGGTGTCCGCCAGGTGGGACAAGGCCGCAGTGTTGGGCCGCCGGCGGAGCCGCCCCGCCCGCGGCTGACGCCGGACAAGCGGCCTTTCTTTGGCACAGCGGGGAGAAGGAGCCGCTTGTTTGCGCGGCTGGGGAAACGGGTGGCCCCACAGACACCGCCCGCTCCCCGCGGAACAGCTGCGGGAAGGAGTGCGTGTGTAGCGGCGATGTGTGTGGGTGTGTGTAGGGGGCTGCGCGTGTGAGGCATGTGAGTGTATGAAGAGGCTGCGTGTGTAAGAGGGCTGCCCGTGTGAGGGCTGCGTGTGAGAGGTGTGAGCAGCGGGGGGGGTGTGGGAATGGGGGTGTGCGAGAACTGCGTGAGTGCGGGTGCTACAGGTGTGAATGGCGGTTTCCTGTGAGGGCTGCGCTGGTGTGCAGTGTGTGTAGAGTTCTGGGTATGTGTAAGGGTTCCGCGCGTTTCAGGGCGGTGAGAGACTCGGGGGCTGTGGCGTGTCCGTGAGTGATGCAGGCTGGGCTCGCTGTGAGTGTTGCCGCGTGGGCCATCCGACGTGGTGGGGAGCTGTGTCTGTGTGTGACGGAGGCGATGAGTCAGCCTCCGGGAGCCTCCGGGACTGCTGAGCTAACGGACCCAGAATGCAGCCCCGCCCCGGCGCCCTGGGTCCCCACGGGGTCTTGCGGTCTCCCGCTCGCGCCCGCCTCGGCAGAAGAGTCCGCGGGCGCCTCGCGACCCCGCACCGGGCGGTCCCTCCCAGCCCCCAGCCACCCCGCCTGCCGGTCCGCACTTCCCCATCTCGGAGGAGGTCGGATGACTTGGCCGCGCTCGGGGGAACTCCTCAAGGGATTCGGATCCGGACTGCACGGGTTTGTCAAGGGGCTGGGACTCACTCTCCAGGGTACCCCATCCGGCCTCCCAGACCCCAAAAGACGTGGGGCGGGCCCGGTAGGTCCCAAACGTGCCTCCCATCTCTTGAACCCACCCATGCCTCGGAGCCCGACTCAGCATCCCTCCCCGTGGGTCAAAGCGGCCCAGCCGGGGACTGGAGCGTCGATGCCCCAGGGGATCCCCTCCCTGCGTGGGCGGGAGAGGGGGAGCCGTGGGGCGCAGGCGGACCGGACTCCGCAGTTACCGCGGGTTCCTCTGGGTACCCGCAGAGAGTCTCGCTGGGGCTAGCTAGGATCGGCGTCCCTCCAGGGGATGGGCGCGAGGGCCCCCTCTGGCGGCGGCGCGGGCAGCAGCTCGTGAGGGCAAAAGCAAGATGCTCGCGGTAGAGCAGCGGCGCCCACTCCCCACAAAGCCCCTTTCACCCCATGCACTCACCTGGGACATCCCCACTTCCCCCACAGGTTTATTCCGGGGCCCTAGCCCAAAGCTGGTAAGAGGGCTCTCGCCAGGCCCCAGGACTTCCCCTTATTCAGTGCCAGCCGCGCGGCGAACGAGGCCCGCAGGCTCTGTAGAGGGAGGGAGGGTCCTTACCTCGGGGAGAGGGGGGCACCAGTCCCTCAACCTGGCTCGGGCGCCGCGGCCTCAGGCTCGGGAGGACACTGGCTTTTCGTTAGGAGCCCCGAGAGTAGGAGGAAAGCGAATGGGTCCCGCCCCCCTCCCCGCTAGTCCCCGCCCCCGTCCCCCGTCCGGTCGGCCCGGCCAGCCAAAGAAGACGCCCTTGTGGCGCTGGAGCCCAAAGTTCCCCACCCCCCCCCACATACACACACACACACACACACAACCCTTTCCCATAGCAGCACCTCCCCCCACCCCCACCCCCCGCCTGCACAGCGCCCGCTTTGTTCCTCTCTGCAGCTGGGCTTTCCACTACCACCAACGCACACACACTCCTCTCGCTCCTCCCCCTCCCCCCTTTCGGACTTCTAGACCACCCTACACCCGTAGGCTTTAAGGCTTTTCTAAGAAGGTGTTTTTGACAGGTTTTTTTTCTCAATCTCTTCTCCCCCCCCCCTTTTAAAATCTTAGATGCCTGAATCCTCCATGGGCTCCCAGCGAACCCCTCCCTAGTCGTAGCCCTACAACGTACTCAACATCTCCAGAAAATTTGTTGAGGGTACCCAGGTCTGGCCCCTGTCTCCCCTTCTCCTCACCCTCTTTCAAGCACCATCATGAAGCTATAAATGGGGTTGATAACCCTGCACATCAGGCTTGGCAAATTTTTCTAAGGATAGGTATAAGACATATCAATGTGCCATGCAAACTGTAAAGCACAGGAAAGCTGAGAATTAACATCTTGCCCCCATGTAGCTCCACTCCCATCCCAACCTGCTGGATTCCAATTGGGAGGCAAGCTATAGATACACAGTTGCGCACACCCTGCTATAGCAGTTTGGGTCTCTGTAGGAGTAGGGAGTTAATAAGAAAGAAAGGTGGGGGGAGGTGGTGGCTAAAAACCGAAGAGGAGCCTAGAAACTGAGTCTGGTTGAAGTCATTCCTCACCTCAACCCCCCAACCCGAAATCCAACGCTGACAGTGGATCCTTACCTTGCAAAGCCAGCCCATGCCCCAGGAGACTGACTGCGGAGGCCCTAGGGAGGTGAACTCAGCAGGACTGAACTTCTTTAACCTGCAGTAGAGGGACTCCTGAGACTCTTCCTCACTGAAGGAGGGAGCAGAAAGCCCCCAAGGCTGGCATAAATTCCAGCTGGGGTGGATCACAGAAAATAATGTGTTCTCTTTGGCATGGACAAATCTTGTTCTGACTCAATGGCTTTAGTTGGAGCACTCTCTCCCCAACCGAGGAACAGCAGGAGGCTGAAGTGCAGGAATCTTTGGTCACTCATTGACAGGACCAGCATTAGTATGGGGGGGCCCCATGGCAAGAGACTGGAGCTGACCGGAGCCAGGCAATGGACACAAAGGGGGAGGGGAAGGACGCTCTTTGCAGCAACCTGCTATAGGTAACAGAGGTCAATCAGGCTCTAGCATGAGCTATACCACGAAGCCCAATGATGTGTGTGTGTGGCGGGGTTGCGCGGGGGGAGGCTCTTATTCTTCCTGTCTTCATACTGTTTGAAGCTCAGGAAAGTATTTTGACTCTGGCCACTTTTCATGAGGCAGATCACAACAGTAATTTTCAGGCTTTTCTGGTAAAACAAAACCCAAACTGTTGTATCCTATGTGCCAAGACCCAGCATTTGAGGGAAGGGGCTCAAATAGGGGTACCTCAGACTTTTCTCTTAACTCTGTTGCACAACTCCCAGCTCTTCTTTACCATCTTGGTCAAGAGGAATTTCAGGGAATAATCAAGCCTGCCATGGAGGCAGCTGATGATGAGGCAAGGGGTTGAAACAGCTCTCAACTTCTGTCCTCCCAGCCCAGGGACCAGCTGATCCCATGCTAAAGACTCTGTGCACTGTGTCCACTTCTGCTGTGTCAAGGCCCTATGTTCTCACAGTTAAAGCACTCAGGGGACTACAGACCTACCGCCCCTACCATACACCCCCATCCGGCTCCACATCTGGAGCACATCAAAAAACTCAAGTGCTCTTACAATTACGCAAGAGGTCGAGCAGCTGGGAGTTCAGAAAAGGGGGAGGAGGAAGAAAGCAGAAAACAGCTTTCCAAGCATGCTTCAGACTTTCCGAAGTGGAAGCAAAGACCGGGTGTGGAAGGAAGAGTGGATTTTTTTTTTTTTGAAGCACTCTGCATTTAGCTATGAATGTCAATAGTGGATTTCCACACCCCTCCTGCCTTTGCCTTAGGCATATTTCCCACCTCTGTCCCTCCAGTCTGAAATTGTACTGCTCCAGCCCCAGAGAGGTGATTATTGCCCATTACAGCAAGTAAGCCCTATAGATACACACCCTATCCCAGAAAACTATCCTTTGTGTCCTCTTTGGATCCTGAACTCAGGCATCATCAGTGTAGGTGTGGTGGCAGCAATGGTGCCAAGTTAACTCCTCACTGCATCCAACTTGGGAAAAAGTTCAAACCTTTCTTCAGCAGCTGCAAAGGAGCAGAAACTCTCTTCTCAGCTTGTCTTAGAAATGACACAATCCACACTTCCACCCAAAGCCGAGTGGAAAATTTGGGTAGGATAGAAAACTGGTCTTGTCTACCTCCAGGGCTCAGGACCTTCCTGTAAGCTGAAAGCAGCATTCATGTGTGCAAAAAAATGGGAAACGAGACCTATTCCCCTTTCTCTCGTGGCTTTGACTTTGTAATGCCTTTTTCAAATAGCCCCTCTTTGCTAATCAACCTGATTCGAGTGTATCTATGGGAACTCTCCAGAATTGGACTAAGCCCTAAATAACTTAGCCCTTGCCTATGAACAAGACAAAAAACTCTTTAGGTGGGAGTTAGGGGTTGTGAGAAGTGACCCAAGCGTCTATACACTGCCTGGTTGCTTGACCTCTTGTGTTTGAGAGAGGGGCAACAGCGTCGTTTAGAAAGGTAGTCTAATTTTCTTAAAGGCTTGCTTCCACATCAATCACTAACTCCCCAGAGTAAAATGAGGCTGACACTTGCAGTGATGCCCTCAGCCCTTGGGTGAGAGCAACGCAGAGCAACCAACCTACTTGTGGATCTTCCAGTAGATTCAAAGCTCTACAGCTGCAATTGTATTTACCAACGCAGGCAAGAATGGAGGGAGAGAATTGTTGCAATGAGATGTGCATAATAAAGGGGAGTCAATCCTGAGTTTTTGCTTTCCAGAGATTCCTCTAAAGCCTACACGACAGAGAAACCTCACCCTCACTGAGACCCATGTTGAGTATCACTTATTGTTGTAGTTATCTTAGAAAAAAAGAAAAAGGTTTTGTAAGTATAATAGATGCAGCCATTGTTTCTAGTTAGACTTTACATAATCTCCTTGAGATGGGGACTTTTTCTACTTTTTTCGTATCTCCAATGAGCTATGCCTGATGTGAACTTTTAAGAAAGACTAGTCTCTCAACCCTGGAAATCGCTCAGATCCTACCCAGTGCGAACAATTTTAAATTAATTGGAGGGCAAATTTTCCCATCAGAGATGCATGGGTCGGTATTTAGGGTTTGAAACTGAGCAGATAAATGACAGATCTTTTTATGAAGGAATTCCTGCCCACAGAGGTGTGCCCCCTACCTCCATGTGGACTTAATTAATCCGGAGCAGGAACCACAAGCCTCCTACATTAAACAGAATGCTCAGTCAGATCTAATTGTTTTGTTAGTCTCCCTCACAAGAGGCCAACAAAAACTCCACTTGATGCTGTGGAGGGATTAGCTGCCAGTTAGGGGGTGTGGCATGGTTTTGGTGTGTGTTTCATTGGATTAAGGTTACAGTTTCAGAGAGCCAAGCCACACTTCAGCAACACTAGACCAGATACTTTCTGTTTCTCTCAAGGAAAAAAAAAAAAAATTCAGTCTTGGCTTTCACCATTAAAATAAAAACTTTTCATTCCCAGACACTTATTACTCATTAGAATAATTTGCCTTCCAAACAATCTGTTGATGTTCAATAGTTTTTCAAGTTAAATCAAAAGGAAGACTTTTTTGAGGGAATTAACAACTGGCATTCATCACTCATCCCTGAGTAACTTTTTACCACTGCCTATCTAATGGGGAAGTGAATGCTCCAAAATATTACAAACCATTGTTGTTGTTGGTTTTTTTTTAAGGAGTACGCAGCTCAGTGGACACATGTGGGAACCGAACCGGCAACCTTGGTGCTACGAGCACCACGCTCTAACCAATTGAGCTAACCGCCCCCCCCATTATTGTTTTTTGAAGGTGAAGCCTCAATTTTCTGACTCTATGACTGCCCCTGACAAAATTTTTTTAAAAAGTCCTTAAATTGCATTAAATTCAAAAGCTACCATCAGATGCGCACGTGTATGTATATGCCTGAATGGAGAAAAAGACACAAGAAGGCACAATACCTGTAATGGGGGGAAAAGCAATAAATACTCAGAGATTAATTTCTCTTAAAAAATACGTATCATTAATTTTTAATCTTAGATCCCATTACATTATCCTGAATCAGTAAGCAGACACCAAAGTATGAGAGTCAAGAGTCTAATAAACACTCATTTTATAATACTCTTTATTTGATTAAAGAATTTGCCTTCTTTGTGTACACTGGAATGCTATATTCCCTATGTATTTTACAGGGTTACAAAACGTCTTTCATTTTAAATATTACCCCAAAAGTAATTTCAGGAAAAAAAAGTTTTTATGAAACTAAACTTGACTTTAAAAAAAATCATATGGACAAGCAACTCTCAAACAAAACTGGATTAATAAGATTTCTTTCCTATTTAACTACATGACAGATTTCTTGTCCCCAGTCCCCTTCCTCAAAAAACCTCATGTGGAAACCGAACTACAGATAAGGATTCTTCCCTGATGCAGTTAAGGGAAAGGGAAAGGCCAGAAATTTCTTTGGCAAACAATTCCATCCATGGCCACTTGTGTGTGACTGCTTTGCTTCAGGAACAGTCCACTGTTCGCAGGGAAGGCCAATGCTGTTCAGAGTGGGAGTGGTGCTCTCCTAGCAACGGGAAGTGCAGGAATCATCTACAGTCATCTGCCTCTTCCCCTGCCTGTGGCTGCAGAATGGCAGCAACTCCACCAACCTCCCTGAGTGCAATCCTGGGTTAAAAAGCCGATGCTGGCTTGGCTGATGTAGTCTTCTCCATTGAAAAAGTAATGGTTGAAATGGGGCTAAGAAACAACCACTGCGTTATGACACTCAACAGAAAAGACTTAGAAGAGAAGGATTTCAGAGACAGGGATAGATAGGCTGGTGAAAAAATGCTGGGCAGGTTAGAAGGAAATGGGAGTCTATGTGAGCAATCTAACACCTACCAATATAATCAGCTGCCTCTTGAAATGCTAAAAGCCTGGTGGTGGAAGTGGAATCTCCTCCATAGTTCAGGGCCAGTGGGACTCACTGAACCCACAGCCTCCAAAATCATCACCTCATCTCTGCTAGAAAAGAAAGGACAACAGCCAGAAAGAGGGAGGTGGTGAATCTGAGGAATGTGAATGGATTACAAAGACCATGAGCTATTATATTTCAGCTGAAGTACCCAAAATGTGGACAACTGGAAACCTGGGTAGCACCAGCAGCAGATAGGATTACCTGTGGATGTGAAATCCCTAACTGGACATAATCATTCTCCTTCCACACACCTTGAAGTGGGGGTTGTGTCATTTGAAAGCTGTTTCTCAGCTGTCTTTAATATTGACACAAGTGGGATTCACAGTACTGTTCTAAACTGGACGGACAGGCCTGAAAGGAAAACAACTTGGCAAAGGAGTGGAGGGATGAACGGATATAGGAAAAGGACATGAGGCATCCTTATCTTTCAGCTTCTAGACCCAATACACCTTAAGTAGTTCACGTGTACAGTCCAAAAATCAAGACTGAATTAGATCAACCTGTTCTAGGAGTACCAAACAAATATAACGCCTACAGTGCTTGAATAAATGTATAGAAAGAAAAAAAAATGAAGGTAAAGAAGTATGAAAGATTAAAATCTTCTGTAGAAAAAACTTAAAAAACAAAGTACGAAATATAACTATATTTAGGGACTAAATTAAGGAGCAACTTAGATGAAAGCAGAGGTGTTTAACTAGGGGCATTCTCTGGAGAGCTGGTTTTCCTGCTGGCCAGTAAAATCTGCCAAAGAAATCAGCAGCCTTTCCCTTTGTTTGTGTCATTTCTTTGCCGAAGAATGTCTCTGTGACACTGAAACACTGAGGGTGAGTTGAGGGTCCTTGCGCGCCGAGAATCGTGTATTATACCAGAAAAAAGGGTCTCCAATGGCTTGTAGATGTGGAAAAAACTCTTCAGCCACTGTGGCTTCTTTTTTATTAATTTGAAAGTTTTCCTTTTCGGTTCCTCTTCTTGGTATTACAGGATTTCATACTTATCCACTAGGAAAGTGGTCTCTGTGGAAAACCTTACAGGGCTGTTCCCATCTACCTGGGTCACTTTGGTTACCTAGGAAAACAAACAAAGAGTAAGGTAAAACAGAAGGAGAGCAAGTCTCTAAGGTGCTTAACTTCTCAGTACAGATCAAATTCCCTAAAAGCAGTATTAAAAGTAACTCAGAAATGCTAAAAAAGTTCAATTCACAACTGTAGATTACAGCATCACTCTTCCCCATCAACATGATTAACCAGCTTTCTAGACAGAAAAGATGACTGTTAGGATGAGATGCAAAGTGGTATTAGGTAAAAGGTCCAGGATGAGTGGCCATTGCCCAGGCCCTGCCCTATAAAACCTATGAAGTCCATAGACATTCCACCAGGATGATCAATTAACATTTAGACACAAAATGCAACATTCTAACT
This sequence comes from Rhinolophus ferrumequinum, assembly GCF_004115265.2. Classification (NCBI taxonomy): domain Eukaryota; kingdom Metazoa; phylum Chordata; class Mammalia; order Chiroptera; family Rhinolophidae; genus Rhinolophus; species Rhinolophus ferrumequinum. Next base: position 87,935,340 of record NC_046294.1, on the reverse strand, counting down.
CATAACATTACTTATTTGATTTACTCTCAAAGTATTACTAAGGTTCTTATTTTCTAGATATGGCTGGGTCCTTCTAATGAGATTTTTCTTTTTTTAAACTTTTATTTAAGTGTGTTTTTCCAGGACCCATCAGCTCCAAATCAAGTAGTAGTTGTTTCAATCTAGTTGTGGAGGGCACAGCTTACAGTGGCCCATGTGGGGATTGAACAGGCAACCTTGTTGTTAAGAGCACCATGCACTCTAATCAACTGAGCTAATCGGCCACCCAGAGATCTTTCCTTTTAATAACAAAAAATGTCTACTATGGGCCAGCCCGGTGGCCCAGGTGGTTGGAGTGCCATGCTCCTAACGCTGAGGTCACCAGTTCAATTCCCACATGGGCCAGTGAGCGGCGCCCTCTACAGCTAAGACTGTGAACAACAGCTCTCCCTGGAGCTGGGCTGCCCTGAGCAGCTGGAGGTTGGCGAGCGCTGCCTCAGGCTGCTGTGTGCTGTCGTGGGCTATCATGTGCCAGCATGAGCGGCTGGTGGCCAGCGTGAGTGGCCGGCAGCCGGTGAGAGCTGCCATGAGCTGCTGTGAGTGGCCGACTGACACAGGCGACCAACTGCCTCAGCCGGGGGAAGCGCAAGGCTCATAACACCAGCATGGGCCAGGGAGCTGTGTCCTACACAACTAGACTGAGAAACAACGGCTTGAACCGGAGTGGGGGGTGGGGGGAGGCAGAAGAAAGGAGGGGAAAATGTCTAGTGTAATTAATTACCTGTAACAATGGTGCCTGTAATAGTACCAACACAATACTTGAACCACTGATTCATATTTTCTAATGTGATTTTGAGAGAGTAATTATACTGTCCTACCCTTCAAATGGTCCCAAACAGGAAACTGTACCCATTTCTACCTAATATCGTGGGTTCAACAATGTGCTACCAATACTGATGGGGTTATGCCAGTAACTGAAGAGAGCAGGGGCAAGGGGAGGGGGAACCGCTCTTTGGAATCATCCAACAAAGGAAATTACAACTTCCTAAGCACTATGGAGAGGCAGAGACCATCTGGAAGATGAGATAGTGCCAGAAGAATAAGCAAACCAACAAGTCAGAGCAGAAAACGACAATGGAAACTGGGTCCTTATAATACAATTTCAAAAAGTGGAGAAATAATGAGTTAAAAAGAATGACCTAAAGAACAGCCCACAAATTACCAGTACTTTGCCCGCCTAAAGGACAAGGTTTGCAGTAGAACTGGCTCATGATTATCTGTATTGATGAAGGGAAGATGTGATCTAAATAACCCCAAAATGATATCCATTTGTTTTAGAATCACTTTTGGGGGGCAGTTATTTTGCCTTCCAAATAAAAAAAACTTCTTTTCATTCCTTAGGTTCAAACCAAGTGACGTTACAAAAGGCATTACAAAACCATGGGTGTTTTGGCAAATGAATTTTAAAATATGAGATTATAAACAAATAGGCAACTAAGATATAAATCTTGTACAATCCACAAGTGCTTTTATACATATTCACATTCAATGTCTTAACTCTGTCTGATCTAGAGAGGAAAACTGAGGTAAAGCAGGTGAGGAACTTGACCAAGATCATACAGTAAGTCAGGAACACCAGCTTTTTTGTTTTTTTGCTCCGACCATAAAGTCATGCAGCCTATCTGGCATCTGTCTTACCGCTTTCCCCATATAGGTTCTCTATTAAAATGGGGTACCTGTATATTACAGTAGTTTTTTTTGGAGATGAAGGAGACTTGAACAGGAAAGAAATCATTGGGCTGCCCAGCAATGCTGAACTCGAGGCTGCCACTCTTATTTTTGGCATCAATCACTGGCAGGCACCACTCCAAGGTATTTCGCCGATTGTCATGTCGATATTCGCCATCGATCTCACCAATCACTGGTGCGCCAACACCAGATCTATCATAAGAAACATCCGTGTCAAGTTAGTTGTCCAGAGCTGGAAGAACTTTGCCAAGAAAAACCAGCACCAAATTTGATTATGCTCCTCAAATTCTGTCCACTTTTATAAGAAAAAATCAGGCTCCTTAATAACTTCAAGGATCAAAGTCCTAGCACATTGGCTCAGGATCTCACTCATTCCCTCTGTGGATACAGATATATGAAACCAGAGGTAATTGGTAGCGATGCCCATGGGCTGCTCCAACATGTGGATTAGATCTGGAGCTAGGAGCTAGCAAGGGACTGAGACTGACAAATGTGTAAAGTGGGGCATATTTCCAAAACTCCTGCACCAACGGTTTGTTGCCATGTCAAGAAGCAATTTTAATATAATGTAGCTCTCTTTATAGGTGATAATGGAGGACAAGTTGGTAATAGTGGGGGAACACTTTAAACACCATTATGTAGTTGTTCAGAATGGAGTGAATTTAGGCCTTTGAGAGGATGTTTTCAAAAGATTTAAGAATGTTTCAAAACTTACTATATTTGCCGCCAGGGGATTTATTTGATTCACAATCCAGTAAGCGGACTTTTGCTTGATAAGTGAAAGCACAATTACCCCTGACAAAATGAGAACATGATGGGAGAAGGGGGTAGGTACACAGTTGTCCGTAATCTGCAAAAGAACTACCCTGTTTCCCGGAAAATAAGACCTTGCCAGACAATCAGCTCTAATGCGTCTTTTGGAGCAAAAATTAATATAAGACCCAGTCTTATTTTACTACAATATAAGACTTGGTCTTTAATATAATATAATAATATAATATAACATAGTATAGTAAAAATATCATATAATATAATACCGGGTCTTACGTTAATTTTTGCTCCAAAAGACGCATTAGAGCTGATTGTCCGGCGAGGTCTTATTTTCCGGGAAACAGGGTAGTTAGAAGGTACTTTGTACCCTCACACATGGCTGACAGGCAGTGTCACCTACTCCTCCACATTCTAAATTTACCATCTTTTAACTCACCAATGACATTCAATGCTTGAATTAGGGGCAGGGTAAATAATGGAGACCAATAAAACTTTAAGGGTGATGTAACACAATTAACTCTTCCCTATCAATTTTATGGTCCCAGTTATATATATGCTCTTCTCTTTGCCCTGTTCCAATTCTGATTCTGATCTCTAATTTGATCAGTTTTAGACAATAGGGTAAAATGTTGTCTAAAGGTCTCTTCTGGAGACCATTGCAAAACTGATCTAAGACACAGGAAACCACCATAACCAAAATTACAGGGTAGATGGAGAGGCCTAAAAATTGTGGCATCCTAAAAATAGTCTACTAAAATAAATCTCGACAAAACAAAACCCACACCTGTTACCAATGCCCAAGACCTACAATGGTTCAAGGCAGCCATCTACTCCTCTGAAAGAATAACCAAGCTATGAAGAATAAGATGGTTATCCCATTAAAGGGGATATTGGTAATAAAGCATATTTTTTAAAAATGGAAACAAGAATGAGTAAAACAAGACCTGGCCATCTGAAGGCCTGAATTATCAAAAAGGGAACAAAACTACAAATTAAATTAGTACCATTTTCTCTGCAACAATAACTAAGCAATATAATAGTAAAGATACACTAAGAATACACTTAGTGGGTGTTCATGAAGGGCGGGCTGAGGATAGAGGTAGAGGAGCTGGGATTCATTGGTAAAGTAATAGTGCACACTCACTGGAAATGCTAGTGAGGAGATACACTTAAGGTAAAGAGTATTTCCAAATGATCCTAGAAAGTAGGCCATTTAAGCAAACAAAAAAAACTTATTTGAGCTAAACTTTTGGGAATGGTGGAATGGATATTTTCATTATCTTAATTGTAGTGATGGTTTCACAGGTGTATACATGTCAAAACAAACTGCACAGTTAAATATGTGCAGTGTATTACATGTCAGTCATACCTCAATAAAGCTGTTAGAAAATTTACTGAAAGTAATGTAGACATCATGTTTCAGCAAGAATTAACAGTTCCCTTGAAAACACATTCTCATCTTTAGCTCAAAGTTTAGACAGCAAAATGAAAAAGAAAAATTCAATCTGACAGACTCAACTTCTTTGACTTGCAAAACAAAACAGAGAAAGTTTGACTGAGAAGTGGCTCCCCCTTCCGGGAATCTTCATTACTACATGAATAAACTGAGGACCTACATCTAAAAAAAAAAAAAAAAATAGCTCTACAACTACAGCTAGCCAGTTTTTGTCTTAGTCTGGTTTGGTTTTAAAGTCAGTAAACGCCACTCTTTTTATTTTATTTATTTATTTATTTATTTATTTATTTATTTATTTATTTTTTTAAGGAGGGCGCAGCTGACAGTGACCCATGCGGGGATTGAACCAGCAACCTTGGTGTTATCAGCACCATGCTCTAACCAACTGAGCTAACTGGCCATCCCAACTCCACTTCTTTTGAAGTGTACAGCTAGCTCAATACATTTTGACAAGTGTCAATCTTATAAACACCATCACAATCAAGTTATAGAACATTTCCATCATCCCCAAAAGTTCCTTTGTGCCCCTCTGTAGTCAAAGCCCTTCTTCTCTACCTCCTAATTTCTGATCCAAAAGCATTACCTTTTCAGAATGTCATATAAGTGGAATCATATAGTATGTAGCCTTTTGTATCTGATTTCTTTCAAAACTGGCCTTTAAAGAAGCAAATATGTTAGAATGGATAGCTAGCTAAGTAATGTCTCCAAAATGAGTACAAGATTAGTTCTACAAACCCAATATAGAAAATATGATTGTGTGGGGGATACCACTTACGGGAGTGGGATGGTAATAACCACATCATTCAGTTCTAAATTATCTTCTTGTAGTTCATATTCTATGTTGACATCACAGCCATTTCCACTCTCTGAAGGCCAGCAATTAACTGAGGAGAAAAGCAAAGCAGACATACTAGAACATTAGAAAAGAGCAGAGAAAAGTTAAGATGGAAAATCAAAGCTGACAGCTGCAGGCCTTAAACATCCTAATGTAAACTACTGAAAATAAGTTTTAACATTAAAGGTATTAAAATTTAAAGGTAATGATTAAAATACACAAAATTCAACAAAAGGTCATTTTGTCAAGAATTTTGCTGGCAATGAAGATAAGAGTACATAAGCCAGGGCTATTTCTAGTTCTCAGTACAGACTAGTTTAGTGGAACTGGCCAGAGGCACTTACTTGTCAGCGGAATAAAAGATTCCTCTGTGGTTTGTAGTCTCCACTTTAGCACCCCTACGTCACTGTTGACTGGAAATGACTTCTCTGGATTCTTCAAGCCAATTAGAGATTCTGCAGTGAAAAGTTTTTTATCCACATTTGGATGGGTCTGAAATGAAAAGGGAAAGAAAACTTCTGAGGTTCAGACAGGGTAAGACAGGAAATAAATTCCCTCTAGTCTTCCATGGGTCGTATCGAAATATCTCAAATAGGGTACCTAAAAATTTCTAATTCTTTTTGATTTTGAAGAATGATCTCCCGTCTTTAAAAACTTTTAAGAAGATTTAGACATTTGAAAAACAGTAAAAGAAAAAAATGATTTCAACTCTAAGCCATTTTGTTTGTAATTGAACAAGTTAATAATTTTGTAATTGAAGAAGTTAAAGACCTTTAACCAAGTCCTTTCCAAAAATACTTCACAGGGAGCAGCCTCATGGTGAGGTCAAGCTTGCCAAGTAGAAGACTAAGGGTCAGACATTGATCAGCTGCCTGGGTCAGACAGCGTCTTGGCCTTATACCAAAGAAGCAGCAGAGGGAAAAGGTCTGTGGAAAATTTAGTTGCAATTTTGCCCCAGAGCACTAAGGTTATTCAAACTCAGGACAAGTAAAATGGACTAATCTTTTAAAAAGTCATATTAGGAGAAAAAAAGAAAAATAACTTTTGGATAGCAGCCTACATTACATATACTTTTAGAGCCAGCAAAGCTGTTTGAAATAGTATAAGCACTACTTACAAAAGACAATTTTGTGCTAATTATGGAGGGGGGGGTGGGGAAGTAGACAAAAACACATTCTTCCCTGAAAAGGCTTTGTTCTTGTGATAAGACAAAATCAACCATCTACATAAAATGTGAAAAGAACATCTCACACATATTCAGACAGGTAGAACATACAAATTGATTTTGTAAGGGTTTTATGCACTTTTCAAATATACCGTTAGATACTGCCCTTCAGCTAACAAAACAAGCACTGGTAGTTTATATAAAGAGGCAGAATGAGTAAATTTGGTATCATAACCTGTTTCAATAAAATACATCCTTATTAAGTTTAAAAACTGTTTTATAAAAACTATACATCAAGCAATATCTTAAATGAATTACTTTACTCTTTGTATAACAGTAGCAGGTAAGCATCTCTCTGCACCTTTGTTAATGAGTATGAAGTAATTTATTAGATTTCAAAATGACCTTTCATTCAATTCCAATATTAAAAGGCCATTTTAATACAGCTGTTGTCAATCACTCAACCGGCCTGGGAAGAGATTTATTGCCGTAAGGCATCCATTGTATGTAATACACATTAACTTCTTCCCTGTGCATCTAGAATGGCACTAGTTACACAACTTTAATAATTTTCTGTGTTCTGTGGTTCATATGAGGAACTCCAGTTGGGAAAGACTGTGCTAGGTAAACAAACAAGTCTTAATACTCCCTTATCAAAAGTCTCTACACACCTGTAGCTGCACCCCTTTCTTATCTTCATTTTCCACATGAAGACGAATTCGGCCAAATTTATCATCTGAGATCCTAAGCATGATCATGCCATGCAACTCCATGTTCTGTAATCCTCCATCTCGTCCACAGGTTAGTGTGATTTTTTCCTCAATCTTCATGTGCACACTGCAGAGAAAAATTTGTTCAGAAAGGTAGAAACCAGAACTCTCCTTCTTCAGGGTTTAATGGTGATTAGCCATCCACAACTTATTTTCAGGTGCTGCTGCTATATGTATCAAAATTTAAAGCATTATACTCTTCAATTTAGCAATTCCTCATCCTAGAGATAAATTCTCACCTGTGCAAACAATGTAGTTCAGTTATTCACTGAAGAATTGTAATAGCAAAAGTTTGAAAACAACTTAAATGTCCATCAATAGGGAAATGCTTAAATACATAAAAGTATATTCACAAAAATGAATACGAGGCAGTTGTAGAAAAAAGGGGCGGGGGGAACAATTGAAAAAGCTTTTATTTGAAAACAATTTCAAATGTTAAAACATTAAAATTATACCAGGAATACATGTATACCCTTTTTACCTACTGTTAACATTTTATCCCATTTGTTTCATCATTTGCATACTCTTTATAAATATTATATATTTGATTTTTTTTCCTGACCATTTAGAGGCAGATAATATACATCATGGCCTTTCCCCCTAAATACTTCAGAGTACATTGTATAAGAATATAGGTATTCTCTTACACAACCATAGTACAATTAACTTCACAAATCTACACTGGTACAAATACTTTTACCTAATCTACCATCCACATGCCAATTTTGTCATTTGACCTAATAATTACTCTTTAAAGAGTAAAATAAAAAGTGCTGCTGCTATGGGCAATAATTAAGTACAGTCTATCTATATTCTTTACTAATAAACTATCCATAGCTGGGTGAACTGCAGAGGCTAAAAAGAATATTCTGGCATCCTACTTTGTTCTTTGTTCCAACCACTAAATCTTCCCAGAAACAAAGACAAGACACTTATGACCACAAGAGTGTATCTTAAGACAACACAGGGTCCCATTTACTTTCACAAGAGTTTGCTCCATGCTCAAGAAGTATTTCATCATTTAGAAAAGAATCAGGAGCCCTCTCTAATACGTGATCGTCTCCAACATCTTTTTAAAATAGTGTCAAGCCTCTGTTTCACTCAAAGCAACCACTAGGAATGCACGGGAGCTTTAATGATTTAAGAGATTTATACTGATGTAACTAGCCCTGTTCATATCATACAGAACAGAATACAGAGAATACTCCTTTTATGCACACCTGGTAGAGGTATCCTCCCAGACTCATTTTCCATTTGCCCTCAAAACCATTAGCAACAGTAGAAGCTCTGGGCTTCAAGACAAGAAATCTGAGTCATGAATATGTGAACCTGATAACTACCATTTAAAAACGTTACCAACCATGACCACAGTCCCCAGTTAAGAAACAAAATATTCTATACTAGGTTTAAATACTTAAAAGGTAAAAGATAGTGTTAATTTTCTGTTAAAGATATTTATACATTTTATATTAAAGGTTGGTTCTCCTTAAAAGTTTTAATTAGAAATAGACATGCCAAAATACAGTGTAGGGGTCATCACATCTCTAGCCCTCTAATTCAAGTCCATTTTAAGAGAGCCCTCTAATTCAAGTGCCATTTCAAGGCACACATTAGGCATGAAGACAAGTTATTTTTAATTTACCCAGCACAGAGTTGATAAAAGCTAAGTTCTAAACTTCACTGAAGATAGATGGCTGAGAGCCCCATATCATGGTTAAAATAAAAACAAACAAAACCCCCCAAAATCCTTATGTTAATAACCTAGAATATACACTAAGTCTTTTAAATCTGGAAAAATTAAAAGAAAAAAGAATTTATAGTGCACTGAAATAAAAATTTTCAAACATTATGTAACCTATTTTTATTGAAAAGGTTACCACTCACCTTTCCATGTTAATGGGTGGAGCATGCACTTTGGTTGTTTCAGAGGTACGCTTGCCCATATTGGAGGACATGATAGTTTCACCTTCAGATTTCAATTTGTCTACAAAGTTATCTACTTCCTTTCCTTTGGCTCCAAGTTTCAAAGCCTTGCTGGGGCCTGAAGGCCTAGGTGAGAAAGAATACAAAATAAGAAAAAACACACACACGATTTAAAAAAACCCACATTAATTAATAAGCCCGTGTCACTGAAGCGTTCCCTGAAACTGTTCTTTACGAGGAATGCAAAGATCTCAAGGGAAAAACCCAACTGTCCTAGTGTTTGGTGAACATCTAGACTATTTCCCACCCAAACTGGCAGCTGAGTCACTATTAACATGTAAGCTTCAGATATCCAAAGACCAAAGGTATACTTTTATAAGCATGTATGATCTGATGAAAACTTTGTACCTTCCATCCAGATAAATACACCGGTCTACAAACGAACTTTTACATATAATTTTGGGTAGTCACAAATTCTCCCTGAAATCCAATCTTGAACGCAAAGATTAAAAATCTGTGTTCCATAAACAGTTAAATATCCCCTCCTCTCCCAAAACAAGGCAACTCTCATAGAAATTGAGGTTATGGTATTATTTGTAAAAGAACTCTCTTTTACCCAAAAGGAAAAACATCACATTCAAATTTCTCCTTTATCTCCATATTATGTAGTCAAATTCAATAGTACATCTCACTTCATCAAGACACTCATTATTTACAGCTTGCCTAAAAATCAGATTATCATTCCAAAGATACACACATATAGCTTTCAACTGCCATTCTAGGGCTGCTGGTGATACACCAAATTATACCTGACTGGTGCAGGTGCCACTTTTGGTTTATCAGTTTCAATGATAGTCTCTGTGATCATGGCAGCTGTGCTTCCTCCAGAGACTGCGGAACTTCCAAATCCCCCAAATCCTGGTGCTTTTTTGCCCTGTCTCTCTGCATCTCTTCGGGCCTGTTGTAATTCCTTTGCTTTACGCCGCATCTCAGCCTTGGCTTCACGTTCTTGAGTCTACAAAAAAAGACATACATGGATATGCCTTTGAGTACAGTCTACACTAGCAAATAAAGACAGGAAAAACAGATAATGAAGCATAAAAGGAAACCTATACAAATTGGAAGTCACAGAGAAGAAACTATTTACCTCTCTGACCGCTCTGAACACCTTCTCCTCGTGAGAATCCATTTCTGTGAAGGTTCTGATCTGTGCCAGATTAACATTCTCCCGGTACCCCAGGGCGACAATTTCATCAAAAGCAAAAATCAAATCAAAACAGTGCTCAGATATTTCATTTTCCTCTAAGGCTCGGCAATACTCAGGGATCTAATCATGGACAGCAATGGCAAAGAAAGATTTATCAGCAGTTATGTAGTTCAAGTCTTATCCTTTAAAGTACACAAATTTCAATAAACCTGAATCCCTTTAACTCCTTCTACACCATTTTAAGCAAGACTTTGGCATAAAGTGTGTGTGTCTGTCTGTCTATATCAATATGTCTAATCTAAAGTACATTATCCAAGAATTCAGACAAATAAGTGTCAGAACCACAAAGGCAGATTAAAGTAAATGCTTAAGAACTAGGAAACAAGAGGGCAGTTCCCATATTCTCTTTTGGGATACTTATAGCCTAGGAGGACATCCAGTAAACGTTTGCTGAATGAATAAAGAGCTGTAGCAATAAGCTGCTAGGGTTGGGGGGACATGGAACATGCAAACTGATAAGCATCATCTGCTTTGGGTAAAAGTAGTTTCTCACAGAAAATTTAAAGCAAAAAACTGTAATATTACAGAAAGACTCTTACCACTCTTGAGAAGAGCCTTAGGGTCTCCAGATCTTCTAAGATGTTGCTGTTTTTGGTAGTGATCAGTACCATGTATAGTTTCTCCATAGGCTGGTAGACATATCTTACACTCTCTGTTTCAACAAATGTATGTTGTTTTCCAGTGTTCATGAGCTTTGGAAAAGCTGCTAACAAGCCCTCGATCCGAGTTCGGGTCATCTCCACAAACTGTCGAGAAACAATAGCCTTTCCTGCTTTTGTGCAGACCGCTGCTGCCAACAGCACCTACCAGGAACACAACATATAAATAAGTACTATTTAATTATTTCTTCACATCTGTTTTCTCCACATTCTAAAATATTCCATAGACTGAAACACTCAGTTATCTACATATCACTCAGTGATATGACTTCTATTAGAATGACTTTCATATTCGACTTCATTGTTCTTTTTTTTTAAATTAGTTTCAGGTGTACAAAACAACGTAATAGACATTTACACCCCTCACAAAGTGATAAACCCCTTCCCCAATCTACTACTCCTCTGACATCATATATAGCTGTCACAATTCCATTGACTCTACTCCCTATGCTCCACTCCACATCCTGTGACCATATATATATTAAATTATAGTTGACATACAGTATTATTCAGCTTCAGGTGTACACTGCGGTGGTCAGGCATCTACACTATCCATGAAGTGGTCTCCCTAATAAGACAAGTACCTATCTGATAACCTACAAAATCTTTACAACATTATTGATTATATTGCCCAAACTGTCTTCCGTATCCCTGTGGTTCATTGTTCTATGTAATTCATAAGACAAAGTGGAGGAAAATGAAGCTCTAATTCCTATTTTTCAATAATATACCTAAAGAAAAATTTAAATTTAATTTTTTTCCAAGTTTATATATACATTATTGGGACTCAGAACTGGGTTGCTCTCTAGTTTGGCAGGCTCATAAAGAATAGTTTATGAAAACAACAAAAGAACAAGACAAACAAATGAAGAAACAAAAACTCATAGACATAGACAATAGTATAGTGGTTACCAGAGGGTAAAGGAGGAGGGGGTTTCTAGAAGAGGGTAAATGGGGTCAAATATATGGTAATGGAAGGAGAACTGACTCTGGGTGGTGAACACATACATGTTTCCCCGAAAATAAGACCTAGCTGGACCATCAGCTCTAATGCATCTTTTGGAGCAAAAATTAGTATAAGACCCAGTCTTATTTTACTGTAAGACCGGGTATAACATAACATAATACCAGGTCTTATATTAATTTTTGCCCCAAAAGATGCATTAGAGCTGATGGTCCGGCTAGGTCTTATTTGCAGGGAAAAAGGGTAATGTGAGATATAGATGATGTATTACAGAATTGTACACCTGAAATCTATGTAACTTTACTAACAACTGTCACCCCAATAAACTTTAATTAAAAAAAAATAGTTTAAACTTTTTCTAAGAAGAACAGAGATTTCTACAGCCAAAACAGAGGTCTGATCAGACAGATGAAAGGTTTATAAGAAGACCCTGACCTTTGTTTTCATTTTTACCTAGAACATGGAACCAATCTAGGGAGTTTAAATTTATCTTCTGCTCTTTGATTAGCCTTCCCATTCCACACTATTCTACTTCCAGGTCCATATACAATCTGCAAAATGAAAAACTAAACGACTCTGTTTTACACAGGTTTTTGACACTGAACAAGGATAAAGACCTTTTTTCAGAGTCTGGCATTTTATTAAACAAAACAAATAAAGCGCCAAAGGAAGGTGAGAAGATCTTAAATGCCATTAGCAAGAGAGTAAGAAAATTAAGTACAGTGTTAACAGTCTTTTCAGTGAAGGAACCCAAGGATTCACAAGTACAAGTAACCAAAAGACTATTTACACATTTTGGAAGAAGCCTCGATGCCAGGATACAACCACTGAAATATTCTACTGGTGAGGCTTCTCAGCTTTACAGAAACCTGCCCGGTACAGGTGAGCAGCTTGGCGAAAAAACAAATTAGTTAATTCAAATAAATATTCTTTTTATAAATTAGTTTCAAATGTACAAAGCAACGTAATAGACATTTAAACCCCTCATAAAGTGGTAACCCACCCCCGCAAGCTACTACCCCTCTGACATATATTTACCTGTTATAATACCATTGACTATCTTTCCTATGTTGCACTCCACATCCCGTGACTATATATACCTATATATTTAGTCATAGTTGACATTCAATATTATTCGACTTCAGATTTAGGTGTATAGCAAGCACATTGATCAGGCATCTACAGTCTATGACGTGATTTCCCGATAAGTCCAGTGCCCGTCTGGCACCTTATGTGATCTCTACAACATTGTTGATTATATTCCCCGCACTGTATTACCTATCAATTTGTATTTCTTAATGCTTCACCTTTTCCCCCTGTCCCCAACCCCATTCCCATCTATCACCCTGATCGATCTAGTACCTATCTGGCACCATAACTAGTTATTAAAATATTGTTGACTATATTCCTTATGCTGTAACCCACATCCCTATGATTACTGTGTAACAACCAGTTTGTCTTCTTAATCCCTTCCCCTTTCACCCCTCCTTTACCCCCTCCCATCTTAAAGAAGTCCCTCTAAGAGTCCTTGTAATACTGGTTTGGTGGTGATGAACTCCTTCAGCTTTTTTTTCTTGTCTGGGAGGCTCCTTATCTGTCCTTCAATTCTAAATGACAGCCTTGCTGGGTACAGCAATCTTGGTTGTACGTCATTGCTTTTCATCACTTGGAATATTTCCTGCCACTCCCTTCTTGCCTGCAACGTTTCTGTTGAGAAATCAGCTGACAGTCTTATGGGGGCTCCCTTGCAGGACACTAACTGCTTTTCTCTTGTTGCTTTTAAGATTCTTTCTTTGCATTTAACCTTTGACATTTTAATTATGATGTGTCTTGGTGTTGGCCTCTTTGGGTCTCTGTGCTTCCTGTGCTTGTACGTCCATTGCCTTCACCAGGTTAGGGAAGTTTTCTGTCATTATGTCTTGAAATAGGTTTTCAATTCCTTGCTCTCTCTCTTCTCCTTCTGGTACCCCTATGAGAATGTTCGTACACTTGAGATTGTCCCTGAGGCCCCTTAAACTCTCCTCAATTTGTTGGATTCTTTTTTCTTTTTGCTGTTCTGGTTGGGTGTTTTTTGCTACCGTATCTTCTACATTGCTGTTTGGATCCCCTGCCTCATCTAATCTACTGTTGATTCCCTGTAATACAGTCTTCATTTCCATTACTGTAGCCTTTATTTTTGACTGGTTCTTTTTCATGGTTTCCATCTCCATTTTTATGAGATCACTGAGTATTCTTTTTTTTTTTTTTTTTTTTTTAAGATTTTATTGGGGAAGGGGAACAGGACTTTCATTGGAGAACAGTGTGTACTTCCAGGACTTTTTTCCAAGTCAAGTTGTTGTCTTTTCAATCTTAGTTGTGGAGGGCGCAGCTCAGCTCCAGGTCCAGTTGCCACTGCTAGTTGCTGGTTGGGGGCGCAGCCCACCATCCCTTGCAGGAGTCGAACCAGCAACCTTGTGGTTGAGAAGACGCGCTCCAACCGAGCCATCCGGGAGCTCAGTGGCAGCTCAGCTCAAGGTGCCGTGTTCAACCTTAATTGCAGGGGGTGCTGCCCACCATCCCTTGTGGGAGTCGAGGAATCGAACTGACAACCTTGTGGTTGAGAGCCAGCGCTCCAACCAACTGAGCCATCCAGGAGGCAGCTCAGCTCAAGGTGCCGTGTTCAATCTTAGTTGCAGGGGGCGGAGCCCACCATCCCTTGTGGGACTCGAGGAGTTGAACCGGCACCTTGTGGTTGAGAGCCCACTGGCCCACGTGGGAATCGAACCGACAGCCTTCGGAGTTAGGAGCACGGAGCTCCAACCACCTGAGCCACCGGGCCGGCCCTCATCGAGCATTCTTATAGCCAGTGTTTGGAACTCTGTGTTTGATAGATTGCTTATCTCTGTTTTGCTCAGTTCTTTTTCTGGAGCTTTGTTCTGTTCTTTTATTTGGGACTCCCCATTTTGGCTGCCTCCCTGTGTTTGTTTCTATGTAGGAGGTAGGGCTGCCATGTCTTCCAGTCTTAGTAAAGCGGCCTTATGTAGTAGGTGTGCTGTGGGGTTCAGTGGCACAGTCTTCCTGGTCACCTGAGCCAAATGCTCCAGGTGCATCCCTTGTGTGGGATGTGTGTGCCCTCCTCTTGTAGTTGAGCCTTGGTTGATAACTGCACATCAATATAAGGAACTGACCCTTGGGCTCACTTGTTGTGAGGAGTGGCCTTGACTACAATGGAAGAGTTGTTGTGCAGGGGCTGATCCTATAGAGCACAGAATCTGCCTCAGCAGAACTCTGGTGCCTGCCCAATTTGCCCCTTGGGTGTGTTGTACCTGGAGACGGCTACGTGGTGTTCTAGCTCGTGTTTGAAGCTGGCCACTGGGTACGCCAGCCTTAGGACCACCTTGGAGGAGATGCACTGTAGGTCTACTTCAGCCACAGTCCATTCCCCACTGGGGGCCACCTAGTGGGAGCCAGAAAGAAATCCAAAGATGTCTGCTGCTCGTGCTGTGCTTGGAAGTGCCTTTGAGAGACCAAGCTGCGAACCAAGGCCAGCTGCCACTAGTGCTGGCTTAGGGCTGCTCAGCCAGAGATACAGGACATGCTTGAGCCCGATGCTGCTTCTGGGTTCCGTGAACCTCTGAGAGAACCTAGGAAAGTGCAGCTGAGGCAAGGCAGGCGGTCTGCGTGAGAAAGCCACTGAAAGCAGCCTGCTTGTGCCCAAAAGTTGGGCGGGGCCAGATCTCAAATCGCAAGGGGTTTGGGGGGGGAGGGCTCAACAAACAAACAATGGCCTCCACCAGCTCCTTCATCCAGGAGAAAGCTGCCCCTCCAGCCCCTGTCCCAAGCCAAATAACTCAATTCCCCACCATTTGTCCCTGTCACCTTTTCAGCTGCTGCCCCAGCGTTGGAGCTCAGAGCGAGTGATTCCACTGGTGGGTAAGTCTGCACGCAGTCCCTTTAAGAGTTCGGAATGCCTGTGAGTGCAGCAGCACTATCTCACTCAGTCACAACCTCCGCTGGTTTTCACAACCAAAAATTATGGGGGATTCTCTCCCCAGCATGGAACCCTGGACTGGGGTGGGCCTGGTATCTCTCTCTCCTTTAGGGGATGGGGGACCCCCACAGCAGAAATAGCCCTCCCGATCTTTAATAGTCACACACGGGTGTGAGACCAGCCCGTTCCACGTCTCTGACCTTCCTACCAGTCTGGAGGTGGTTTCTTCTGCATGTCCTTAGTTGAAAAGCTTCAGTTCAGCTTGATTTTAGGCAATTATCAATAATGGTTGTTTTGTAGATTAGTTGTAATTTTGATGTGGTTGTGAGAGAAGGTAAACACAACGCTTACCTACTGCGCCATCTTGGTTGTGTCCTCAAATATTCTTATAGTTTTAACACATCAATACAGTTTTATAATAATCAAAAGAGAACACAATGTCCTTATCCATCAAGAAGTGGTAATTAAGGTATTAGGGAGATAACTACCATCATGCTTACTTCCAAGCAGCTACGTAAAAACAACTTACATTGGAAAAGTATTAGACATGTATCTTGCACAAATAATTTCCCTCCACTGGACATATTTTTATGATTTACCTCCAATGAATGGGCAGATTTTCTCATGTGAAATCTCAAGAGATAATGCTATCAATTACTTTATTTCCCAAATAACAACTGCAAGTTTAGAAAGAAGCAGATTTAAGGGAGTAACACAATTCTGTTTATGTTTCTATCAACTTTACATTGAAACTTACCTTAATCATCACAGCTTAAAGTTACTTTTATATTGCAGAGAATTAAAAACAGTTAAAAAAAAGAAAAGTAATCCTAAATCATAAATAAATGCTCTTCAGAAGAA
Organism: Rhinolophus ferrumequinum; assembly: GCF_004115265.2. Lineage (NCBI taxonomy): Eukaryota > Metazoa > Chordata > Mammalia > Chiroptera > Rhinolophidae > Rhinolophus > Rhinolophus ferrumequinum. Next base: position 87,918,971 of record NC_046294.1, on the reverse strand, counting down.
TCTTATTTTGTAAATTAGTTCCTTTTACAAAGATCAGAAAATATTATAGACATACAGAGAGGTATAGAGCATAAAAGTTACCAGTTGATTACTTTAAGAATGGCAAATAAGCTAGCCTAAAAGTCCGAAAAGCACTTTTTCCAAAATATTTATAATTTTTAAAAATAAATAGTTTTGTACTTAAGAAATGTATCCTTTACAATCACCAACTACTTGGGAGGCTTTTGTCATCACCTAGGTATGAGGCAAGAAGATGTATGGAGGGCAGTAAAGGATCCCAGAAAAAGAAAAAAATGCAAAATGGTTATGACCCTTACCTCTCAAAAGAAATCCTGCACTCCATGTTTTTAACTTTATCTTTTTATTGTTGGCTATAGACCTTTAAGTGTACATTGTGGTGATTCCTTGTTTTTAACTTTAAATTAATGGTGTGTGGAAAAAAGATTTCTTCAAATAAGGACAAGGTAATACCTAATCCCTAAAGAGAAGAAACTAATCTAAAATTATCACCAGGCAAGAGTATTTGTTTAGAGGACTAAAACCAAATGTACTTAAGAAAGTTAATTTTACTAACCTTGTCACCCCAATAAGTTTTAATTAAAAAAAAAAGACATACACACACACACACACACACACACACAGGGGGCGGCTGGTTAGCTTGGTTGGTTAGAGCGTGATACTCATAACACCAGGGTTGCTGGTTTGATCCCAGCATGGACTAGTGTGAGTTGCGCCCTATACAACTAGACTGAAGCAACTACTTGACTTGGAGCTGATGGGTCCTGGAAAAACACATTTAAAATAAATAAAAGTTAATACACACACACACACACACACAAACAATTTGATTTCAGATTAATTTTTATCATAGATTCATGCATCATCTACATATTTCTGACAAAGAAAGAAAAATGTAGTTGCTGCTTCAGTTTACTAATGACAAGCAAGTAGTCTTTGAACTGGTTCACTCATTAAAGGTTTCTATGCCACATACCGTGTTTCCCCGAAAATAAAACCTAGCCAGACCATCAGCTCTAATGCGTCTTCTGGAGCAAAAATTAATTAGACCGGGTCTTATCTAACATAATATAATATGAGACTAGGTCTTATATTAATTTTTGCTCTAAAAGATGCATTAGAGCTGATGGGCTGGCTAGGTCTTATTTTCAGGGAAACAGGGTATGCCCCAATAAGGTTAAGATTTTTGCCCTCAGAAAGGAGCTGTGCTACATAAAAACTTGCACATGAATGTTCACAGCAGCATTATTCATAACAGGTCAAAGGAAAAACCCAAATGTCCATCAACTGATTAATGGATAAAGAAAATGTGGTATCTATACAATGGAATATTATTCAACCATAAAAAGTAATGAAGAACATGGACAGCATGAACTTTGAAAATATTATTCCTAAATATTTTTATTTAGGGCGCAAGGGGAAGCCGGATGGCTTAGTTGGTTAGAGCGGGAGCTCTTAATAGAGTTGCCGGTTTGATTCCCACGTGGGTCAGTGAGCTGCGCCCTCCACAACTAGATTGAAGACAACGAGCTGCTGCTGAGCTGCAGGAGGGGCGGCCGGATGGCCCAGTTGGTTAGAGCGCAAGCTCTCAACAACAAGGTTGCTGGTTCAATTCCCGCGTGGGATGGTGGGCTGCCCTGCAACTAAAGACTGAAAAACGGCGACTAGATGTGGAGCTGAACTGCGCCCTCCATAACTAGACTGAAGGACAACAATATGACTTGGAGCTGATGGGCCCTGGAGAAACGCACTGTTCCCCAACATTCCCCAATTAAAAAAAGAAAAAAAATATATTATGCTAAGTGAAAGAAACCACATCTTATATGATTCCATTTACACGAAATATCCAGAATAGGCAAATTCACAAAAATTTACTTACAATTTCAGGGAATTCATAGATTCTCTAGAGCAGTAATTCTCACATGGCCCACAGAGAATCACTTTATGCAATGAAAAATAGTATTAATAAATGGGAGCATATTGTAAACCCTTGTAGAGCCCCTAGCCACCAAAAAAGAAAAAAGGGTGAGAACCACAGTTCCAGGAAGTTATGGTCTCCTACTTTAGACTTTTATGAGGTTTTGAAAGAATAAAGTAAGTCCCAGTTAAGTAAAGATACAAAGTATAGCACAACTTAAAACACATGAAATCAAATATCTATCTAGAGGAAGAAATGCTCAGACTAAACCTTCAGATCTATATAAATATGCTGATTTAATACAAAGCCCATATCTAAAATACAATAATCCTGTTAGAAACAATGTTGTAGGTTTCCGGGTAGTTCTTAGGCAGCTGAAATTAAAAACGTCTTCATACCATACAGATAAAATTTAGGTAAAAATTAACATCAAAGGCAACATATAAGGGGAAAAAAAACAAAAGCCAACCTGTAACCAGAAAGGTATATACTATGGAAAGGTGCAATTCATCTACTTGGCTTTATTGGCAATTCCATTTTAGCAATATTATTTTAAGAATTAACTAAATAATTATTTATTGAACACCTACTACACATACTAGATGCTCTCTAGGAATTCTAAGAACTAGATCAGTAGTCTTCCCTCAAAATGCCTAGTATGACCTTAAAAGTTCTCATCACAAGAAAAAAATATATAACTACGTAAAGTGACTGATGTTAACTGACTCACTGTGATCATTTCCCAATATATGCAAATATTGAATCATTGTGTTGTATACCTGAAACTAATGTTAATATGGCAGTTATACTTCAATTAAAAAAAAAAAAGCCTAGTAGGGATAAGACACAAACATAAATAACCATAATACTAGGTAGGCAGACTTTGTTTAGTAATGTGCTATGAGAATTCAGAGGAGAGATTACTTCTAGCTGGTAAGATCAGGGACGAGTCGATGGAAGAAATAGCATTTAAATTATGTTTGGATGAACTGGGGGATGTGAGTATGTAAAGATGAAGAAACAGTAGGGTAAAACAGTATTCCCCAAGTAGGAAAACTGAGACACTCTTTTGAGTCATTCCATTATCCAGATACAAGCAAAAAATAAGGCTCCTGAAGTAGGAATAAAGCACCTCACACTACGTATGAATTTAAACTTTGAAACACCCAAGACACCACACACCACAATCACAGGGTTCATGAGGAGACACAGGTTTCTATTCACCGTGTTATTCATGATAATGAATACACAGTTATTAACATGACTGTAAGGTATGGTCACCTCTAAACAAGATACATTTAACCTACCCTCAATTTTCATTTTCATAAATGCTTTCAAGTAATAAAGCTTCTCTTCACACCAATGTTTACAGGTGTTTAACAATTACTAAAATACAGTATACACTATAAAAATATACATAGTCCACACTTCAAGATAACTTATTTTTCCTACTGTAACTTGATCTGATTTTCTTTGGGGAAGACTAAATAAGTATGATTTTCATAAAGTTGTTTTATTTATTGTTTGTTTGTATTTTTGGAAAAGAACATTTACACTTATAAGGCAGGAACTCTCAAGAGCCCTTGATTGTTTCATAGATGTAAAAACCTAGGGCCCAGAGGTTAGATGACCTCTCCAGGAATGTTTAAAAAAACAAACTTAAAATTTCAGTCATATTAATATTTTTAAGTGAATTTATCTTGTTTCACTAAAGCATTTTAAATTAATTCACACACACACACATACACACACCCCAATCCCCCATTAAGTTTGTCAAACAACTTTTCTCAAACAACTTTTCTCTTAATAATACTTACAATGGTTTAAGTATACCACTTTGTTTTTGAATTAAAAAAATAACTCTCCCCTATCTAGATTTAACTACATGGATCAGAAAGTTCCTTGAGTAAAGAAATCTGGAGAATTAGGTTTCTGTTCTGCCTCTGCCACTAGTTAAGATTACTCAAGAATAAATCACTTAATTGCTTCTTAAAATATCCCTAAATTAGAAGTTAGCTTATATGAAATCTAAAGTGCCTTTGCATCTTTAAGATTCTATAAGTCTAAGCATTTGAAAACTTCACAGCAACAGAAAATGTACAATACCTCCATTTCACACCCATTGCTCCAGTAGCAACCACTTTGGAACCATATTTGACATTAAGCTGCTAGATGGAGAATTACCTAACCAAAACAAATCATGTATGTACAATGTATGTGTGTGAGATAGAGATAGCTGCCCATCATCCCTTCATCCCCACCAGTGATAGAGGTCCAAGAATAACAGATAGTAATTCAGCATAAGTATGCACAATTCCCTAAAGAAAAAAGTCAAGGACATCCTCCAAGCCCTAAATGTTTCAGTATTCCTCACTTCCAGAATTAAGCAGTCACTTTCTCCTTCATAATTCATGATCATGTTAAAGCTAATTTCTAGAACTGTCATAGAGAGGACCATTTTTTTTCTTTCCTTTTTGCATTAAGTAAGCACAGATAAAATCAGAGGAAAGATTAAAATAAAATCTACACCATATACAAAACCTAAAACTTGAAAAGTTAGTGAGAGCTTTAAGCTTATCACAATTTTCTGTTCTAAAACAAAAGCTTGTAGAAAATCAAAATAAAAGACATCATTCTCAATTTCTGCAATGAACTTCCTATTTGGAGAATAGATGGCAAATCAATGGGAACTCAAATCATTTCATTCTTTGCTGTCCTCTCAAATAACAATCAAAAAGATACATAAAGGGGAGGCCAGTTGGTTCAGCTGGTTAGAGCACAGTGCTCATAACACCAAGGCCGCCAGTTCGATTCCCACATGAGCCAGCAAGCTACGCCCTCCACAACTAGAGTGAAAACAACGACTTGACTTGGAGCTGATGGGTCCTGGAAAAACACAGTTTCCCAATGTTCCCCCAAAAAATTAAAAAAAAAAAAAAAGGAAAGATACATAAAGAATACAATAGCTACACAGCTGCTGTTTGTATATCACAAAAAGGGGAGGAGAGCAATAGTAACCCTCTAATCGGGAAGTTTTTACTGTGTAGGATTTGTTTCTCCCCATCATGTATAGGTCAGCCACACAAACCGAAATCTAACTTTCTAATAACCAATAGCTTTTGGGAACTGAACTTAATGTGATCATTTATATTTAATGTGGCCACTATAGTTAAGTTTATTCATTGCCTATACTTAATAATAAAAGAACGGCACTCTGTAGATAAGCAAAGATTTTAGAGATTGGTGTTACCATGAGATTTAATATCAAGTTTTTTCAAATGTAAGTTTATTAAGAAAAGGAACTATAATAATACTTAACAATGTATTATTGTTAGGAAAATAAGAACATGTTCTGATTAATTTGCAGAAAACTAGAAAAAAGATCAAATCAAAACATGTCCTTTTTTTACTTAAAGAAATAAAAGCTTAAAAAAAGGGGGGGAGGACCGGTTAGCTCAGTTGGTTAGAGGGCGGTGCTCTTAACAACAAGGTTGCAGGTTCTATCCCCTCATGGGCCACTGTGAGCTGCGCCCTCCACAACTAGACTGAAACAACTACTTGGCTTGGAGCTGATGGGTCCTGGAAAAACACGCTTAAATAAAAGTTAAAAAATAAAAAAAAAGGTGTCTTTTTTATTTCTTCATTTTATAACAAAGTCATCATAAGCCATTTGTTTTTGCATTTGTTCATTTATTTCTCTACTAGGACTTTGAAGCGTAGGACAAAAATATTATTAACTTCAGTAACTAAAGCCAAAGGAAATTTGTATTTCATAAATCAACATTCATGTACTGATATCTGCAAGTTACTCTAAAATGCATTAAAAGATGTATGGAGGAATGGATGGATGATTAGACGTGTGATAAAACAAGTATAGTAAAATGTTAATTACAGAATCTAGTTGGTGGTTATATGGGTGTTCACTATGAAGTTCTTTCAACTTTTCTAGATGTTTGAAAATTTTAAATGAAATGTTGAGAAAAAAAATCAATTTTCAGAAGTTTTGAAACAACTTTTAGATCCAAAAAATCTTACAAAATGTCACTCTACTTGGATATTTTTCCTGTCCAGGAATATCTTCATAAAGGAATAGGACACAAAAATATTACACAGAAATAACACTTAATGTCTTAAGACTCAACAGAGCAGAATGTACTGAGAGAGGATGTTCTCCAGAAATCACAAATCTGTGGGCATCTAGATTATGCCAGGTTCCAACTAGTTCAGAAATATACGCATATTTAAACATGACACAACTGTATACATATGCACACGTGTCCAAATAATATGCAAAATTTATATTTTGTTTATCACTAACACCTAGAACTTTAATATGCCTCAGTTATCAATGAATTAAAAATATAGCAGGTCCTCAAAAACAGTTTCACTCAAGATCATGTTGTTATATTGATGAGATGTTGTGAGAATTTTAACTCTTGTTTATATCAATTAGCCTATGGTAAAACTGATTTCGTTATGTCATTTTGCTTAAAGTCACAAACCTATTGATGATAGTAAGTGAGGACTTACTGTACTAAGTTCCAAGAACTTTTCAGCATCTGTTTGCAAAGATTATCTACATTTGGTTTATATAAAACAAGGCTTTAATTTTGCTATTAAAATTACAACACACTATAAAATGCACTACAAACACATTCAGGACATAAAAGGAAAAGAAGCTTAAAAATCACTATCCAAATACTGAAACTCCTAATAGAAATGAAAAAAAGGAGTTTTTGAAAATTTTATGTGCAACATTAAAGTTTTATGACGCAAAACTGCTTGATGCAATTTATATGCCTGAAGCTGAAGAAAACCTTTCAGTGTTTAAAAGCCCAACCATGAATCCTCCACCATCTATGTTCTCATCTAAAAGGTTGTCAATTGAACTTAATATGAATGACACCAAATTCGACCGTCGTCTCTCAAGTGTGTAGAAAGACGCTTTAAATCAAATGATTAATCTACTAACAATAAAAAAGAAAAAAAAAACTTCCTTCAAAAGATTGAAGGGCATAAAGTGCACTAAAAAAATAAATTACTAGCTCGTTTGGAACCAAAGAATTTCTCCTACTTCATAAATATCTGTGCACAAATTCTAGTGATACAGCAAGATTTAGTGGAGTCAGCAGTGTTTTGTCCCCATCCTCACCCACATTAAATTTTCCCATCTCTACAGTGGATGAGAACATAAAGATAATGTATCTAAAGGCAAGTAGGTTGCAGAGTGTAACTTCTTACTATCTGCTATACACATTTTACTTCACCTGAACAGTAAGTTTCTCCAAGACAGAAAGCCTATATTCTTTACAACTCGCTCACATTTTCCCAACGCTCTATACATTGCATATACTCAATCTCACTGACAAATGGACACACCTAAGTTCTGTAGAAGTAGTGGAAGGTTTCAGGGACACTTGGGTCTACAAACTAGTGTTCTGTGCCTCCTTTCGAACTTTCCTCTATTTCCCCCTTTCGAACAAACAAAAGAAGTACTGAAAACCAATGAATTTGGATTTCGAACATTAACGGCCTACCAAACACCGGAGATGGGAGGCAAACTGATCACAGAGGGAAGGGAATCCCCGGAGAGAAGTCCAGCCTGCCGAGCTAGGCACCCATGGAACAGGCTGGACTTTTGCGCGGAGGATCGCAGAGTGGGGTCCAAGCGCTATCACTACGAGCTTCTAGTAGAGCAAAAACCCCAGCCCATTCCAGGGCCCGGATCTCAGCACAGAAGGTGCCCAGTTGGGGGTGGGGAAGGAAAGGGTGTGGGCGCTACGACAGAGGATACAGGAGTCAGGTCCCCCGATCTCCCGAGAGGTCGGGCACAAGACAGCTCCCCGAGCCCCGAGGGTAGCGCCGGGCGGAAGCGCCGTGCTCCAGGTGCTCCAGGCCCTCAAGCAGGGACTCCTCTGGCCATAACACCAAGACGACCCGCAGAGAGCGCGGACACGCGAGGCCAGATCCGGGAATGCGGCCCGGCTCGGATCTTACCATGGTGAGGGCGGTGGTGGGGCGCACCCGCGCTCTGGCTCCACTGGGGCTAGGGCTGAGGTCAGGGAAAGGAAAGCACCGGCGGCTCTGGACCTGCTGCCCCCCTGACAGGAGCCGCAGCCGCTTTGCCTCTCGCCAAGATGGCGGCCCTGAGCCACGTCTCAACCGGAAACTGCGCAGGTCAAAGGGCGGAGGGCGGGGCGCCATGGGGTGGGGAAATTGTGCGTGCAAAGCTAGAACGCGACTTGGCCAAGAAGGGATCGGGCTCACCCAAGCGATAGAACCTCGTATTTTTGTCCCTTCACTTATTGTCAGCGCCCTTGTTTAATTTTTGACACCTCTCGTAGTTTATAAAACTCTCACAGCCACTACATCACTTAACATACGAAATAACCGGGTGTGCATAAGGACCTAATATCCAGAATAAAGAACTCTTACAACTTAATAATAAAGACAAATAATCCAATTTTAAAATGGGTGAAACAGACATTTCTCCAGAGGATATACAAATGGCCAATAAGCACATAAAAGATGTTCAAACATCCTTAGTCCTTAGGGAAATGCAAATCAAAACCACAATGAGATACCACTTCACCTGCACTAGGATGCCTGTAATAATAATGTTGGTATAATAAGAATGTGGAGAAATTAGAACCCTCATACACTGCTAGTGGGAATGTAAAATAGTGCAGCTACTTGGGAAATAGTTTGGTAGTTCCTCAAAAATTTAAACCTAGTTACCATATGATGCAATTCCACTCCTTGGTATATACCCAAGAAAATCGAAAGCATGTCCCCACAAAAAAGTGTACACTAATATTCATAGATGCATTATTCATAAGAGCCAATAAGCAGAAACAACTGAAATGTCCATAATAAATGAATGGATAACAGAATGTGGTGTATCTACACAACGGAATATTACTCAGTTGAAAAAAGGAATAAAGTACTGATACATTATACAACAAGTATGAACCTTGGAAATATGTTAAGTGACAGAAGCCAGTCACAAAAGATCATATCTTATATGATTCAAGTTATATGAAATGTCCAGAATAGGCAAATCCATAGAGATAGAATGTAGGGCTATAAGGAGGTGGGAGAGGGGAAGAATGGGGAGTGAGACTTTTGGAGTGATGAAAATATTCTGGGATTATACAGAGGTGGTGGTCACACAACTTTGTGAATATACTAAAAACCACTGAATTGTACACTTTAAAAGGGTTAATTTATATGACTTGTAAATTATACCTTTTTTTAAAAAGTGTGTGGGAATCAGGGCAGTTACTGCGTTCATGTTCATTTTGTAGGTGAAGAAAATTGATGTCAAGTTTAAGAAATTTACCCAGAGTTCTAGGCCAGTATATAATGGAAGCAAGAGTCAAATCTAGCCTTCTGATTCTGTTGATAGTTCTCCCATGTCAAGTGTCGGACTTAGGGCATATGTGATTCAGCAGTTCTCCCCTATATCATTTCGTCCTGTATCACTGGCTCAACTCTACAACACTCAAACACTGCTGCAATAATGGATAAACAGCAAATTTTTATTGAGTGCTTATTTTGTGTCAAGTACTTTACACATGTTAGCTGTAATCCTTTACAACAATCCAGATAAGGACACTGAGGACCAAAGAAGTCAAGCACTTGCCCAGACTCACAGTCTGTAAGGGATAGAGCCAGGATTCAAACCCATTTTTTTCTCATTATGACACACCTGCCTCTCTCTATATATGCCATGTTCCGGTATAAGACCAGGTCTTATACCGTATTTCCCCAAAAATAAGACCGGACTTACATTAACTTTTGCTCCAAAAGATGCATTAGGGCATATTTTCAGGAGATGTCTTATTTTTTTCATGTACAACAATCTACATTTATTCAAATACAGTCATGTCATCTTTTGGAACATCGTCAAAATGTACTAAATGCGTCCATCTGGCTGACGATCTTAACTGGGGCTTATTTTCGGAATAGGTCTTATTTTTCAGAAAACATGGTACATCTTCGGTATGTTCCTTAATGTTTATTGAGCACTTACAATGTACAGTGTATTTAGGAATACTGTGTATTCCTAAACTCTTCACACAGATTATCTGATTTAATCCTCACAAAAATTCTCTGACATAGGAACCATTAATATCTTTATTTTACAGGGAAACCAAAGTACAAAGAGGAAAACTATTCTACCACACCTCTCACGGCTAGAAAGTAGTAACTCTAGGATTGGAACAAAAGCTGCTCAACTTTAGAATCTATACTCTTAAGCACTGCACTATAGAATTCCCACTCATTTCAATTCTATCTCCAGTGGCTTTCTAGTAGAATCATTACAAACCCCCCATATTTTAGAACTTGCATGTCTGGGAGGATCTATGTCAAACTGTACTGTTTATTTTTATTATAAAAAGGACATGCAGTTTTAAAAAGATGAACAAATTCTTAATTTAAAAAAAGTAAAAATCATGTCTGGAATTATTGCTTTATTGTGGCAGCTTCCAGGGGCATTCAGTGTGGAACAACCAAAGCTCACAAAGACCAACTGATGCTGATTCTTTAGAAATACGACAGTTGAATTAAACTGCATAAGAAGAGTACCCCAGCAAGCATGCTTTGTGAGGAGTGCCTTAAAGGCAGAAAGTCATAATGGTTAAAAGCAGAGCCTTGGGAATTAGACTGACCTGTGTTTGACTCCCATTGTCGGCACTTACTACCGTAGCTGAGTGACTCTAGGCAAGTTGCTTTAATTCTCCAAAACCTCAATTACCTAATCTGTAAATTGACAGTAACATCTATCTCATAAGGTTGTGAAGTTAGGTAATATATTAATAAGTAAGATTATATAATCTAAGTGGTCCTACATAGTAAATGCTCAACAATACATATCCATTATTATTAGCAATAACAGATGACAAAAAATTTTAAAAAATGTTTTGCAGTTCCATTCTTTTTAGATAAATTTTTATTGGGGAACAGTGTGTTTCTCCAGGGCCCATCAGCTCCAAGTCGTTGTCCTTCAATCTAGTTGAGGAGGGCGCAGCTCACTGGCCCATGTGGGAATTGAACTGGCAACCGTGTGGTTCAAAGCTTGTACTCTAACCAACTGAGCCATGCGGCCACCCTGCAGTTGCATTTTTAACCAGAAGAGTCTCAGAAGAGGTGTTTCTCATTTTCTTTTTAAAAGCCACTTTACTGCTTTCCTCTGGCTGGTTTTCAGGGTCAAATTTCCAATATTATTCTCTTTGTTTCTCTCTTTGTTACTCCCCAAATTAACTATGTCTGTAGTTTGAAATATTTGTTCCTTACATCTTTGTTCACTCATTCATCCACCCAATGAGCATTTTAAAAACACCTAATTTATGCAATGCACTGACACTATGAAGATCTTAAAAATTAGTTAGACACAGACGCTGCCCTAAAGAAGCTCAGTCTTCTTTAGCAAATAAAAATACAGACACCAGGATAAATTGTAATCTCAGATAAATAACGAATAATTTGTTAGTATAAGAAATGTCCTATGCAATGGGACACCGTAAAGAGGAAGGACTATAATGTAATACAAATGCTAAAAAGGACGTACAAAGTGTTGTTGGACTATTCCTTAGAGATTTTGTCTAAATTCTGATTAGACTGATAGAGGAGGAATTGCATGACCAATGGTAATTGTCTTACGGGGTAAAATGCACATGATTATTTCCAGATTGAAGGGTTAACTTTATAAACCCAAATTCATCAGCCAGCTTTGCCACCCGTGGCCGCTGGATGCCGCCACAGACGCCTTTACTGAAACCATAGACAAACAGGCGACCTGATCGCCCAGAGAGGCTCCTCCAACCCCCACCCCGGAGACGCTCTTGATCCTCCTTGGAGCCTTCCCTCACAGGGACTGAAGGCGCGAGTGGAGAAAGTCTCACGAGAGTGAAAGCAAGTCTCGCGATTTTTAAAATTTGTTTGTTTATTTATTTTTACCTAGCGCCTGACAACTGGACGGTTGCTCCAGGTAGAATCCCTAGAGTGGCTTGGCCTGACATTGGAGTGAGACCTCAGCCCCAGGCTGGGGTTCTTTCAATTTAGAGGAGACGGATTCAGATGGGCTACAGGTAATTGGTACTCACCCTCTCCGGAAGAGAACTCCTTTTCTCCCTCCCAAGAGGAATTTAAGCGGACTCCCATTCTCTCCTTCCAATCCCCCAATCTCTTCTCATCTCCATGACAACTGTTCCTTCTCCCCTTCGTTCACGTCTCCACCAACCACCCTGCTTTTCTCTTACTCCCCAAGAACTTAAGGGGGACCCGACCTGCAAGTTGGGTGGGGGGTGGAGATGGGGGTGATGTTTTCGGGATTATTGGATGGGACTGAGAGGCTGGAGTTGACCCTCTGTTCCGGTAAACGAGGTAACCCCAGAGACAGAACTCATTCTAGAGCCTCTACAGCCTCCCCTGAGAAACAGCGACAGCCTTGGGAAAACCGAAGGAACCTAAGTCGCTATCTATAAACGAATACTGTTTAGCCCGTGTGCCTGTGTGTGCCTAACAGCTTTGGGGAGCTGGTGTAGAAGTTGGCTGTTGTTTCCCTCCATGATTCTCTGGTTCCTCAGCTAGCTTGTCAGCAGTTCCTAAATATGGATTGCAGCAGGATGATCTCACTGCTTGATCTTGGGCCAAGAAGCCTTAAGGAAAGTTTGAATGGGGGTGAAGTTTTCATGTGAAACTAATGTCTTGGGTGAGGAACAGGATGAATGCTGGTTTGGAATCGCACCTCTCCGCATAGTGTTTAATGTCTGGTGATATGAGCCTATGTAATCGTGTCTCCTTTTGCTTAGACCAAGATTGTTGAAAACCAGACATATGATGAGCGTCTAGAGATTAACGACTCTGAAGAGGTTGCAAGTGTTTATACTCCAACCCCAAGACACAGAGGTAAGAGAGGAATGAAGAGGAAAGCAGAAAAAATGGTTCTCAGAACAAAGGGCAGGATGGATTCATGATTGTCTCCAAGAAGTTTCTATTTTGTCATAGCAAATGTTGGCTTTCAGAGTGAAGTTACTTCACTTGCTATTGTTTCTGTTTCCTAACTAGTTAAGGGGGATGAAAACACAGCCTCCCAGATTCTGGGATATTCTTCCAACCTGATCAGTGTTTCCTAATACCATTTACTTTATGATACTGTTCTGCTCACAATCTGACAGGGGTTCATGTTTTGTTTTGTTTTGTTTTTAACTTATCAAAACTGTTTTGCTCCACTTTGAAAATGCTTCAGTAACCTTTCTTTAATCTGCAATCCCAATAAAAATCTCAGTGGAATAATTGAAGAGGATTTGACACCATCATTTATTTAACAAACATTTTTCTTAATGTATATTGTGTGTCAGCCTTATGCTTGTCACTAGGTGTACAGTATTAAAAGAGATGTTGATTCTGCCATCTGATGCTTGTAATCATTGGAGACAGGTGACAAATGAATAGATAAAATTACGAGATGTGATCAAACAATATGGTGAATGTTTAAATTTAAAAAATTGTATTACAGTAAAAGACACATTATCATTAATCCCCCTTAAAATACTCCCCCTTGCTTTGAACACACTTATCCCATCATTCTTGCCACTTTCTGAAGCAGTTCTGGAAGTCCTCTTTCGTGAGTGTCTTTAGTTGTACTGTCATCGTGGCTGCCTCTATGTCCTGAATCATTTTGACTGTGGGGAAGAATCAGAAGTTGCACCGTGCCAGATCCAGTGAATAAGGTGGATGAGGACACACCGTAATGTTTTTATTTGACAGAAATTGCCATGTACCAGAAGCGATGTGTGACACAGCGCATTATCATGATGGAGGATGATTTATGGCACACTTTAAAACACACCTTCTCAGGGCGGACGGGTGGCTCAGTTGGTTAGAGCGCGAGCCTCTGGGCAACAGGGCTCCCAGTTCGATTCCCACATGGGCCAGCGAGCTGCGCCCTCCGCAACTAGAATGAAGTCAACGGGATGCCGCTGAGCTCCCGCTGAGCTCCCAGGTGGCCCGATGGTTCAGGTGGTTGGAGCACAGGCTGTCAACCACAAGGTTGCTGGTTCGACTGCTGCAAGGGATGGTGGGCTGCACCCCCTGTAACTAAGATTGATCACAGCACCTTGAGCTGAGTTCCCAGATGGCTCAGTTGGGTGGAGTACGTCCTCTCAACCACAAGGTTGACGGTTCAACTCCCACTAGGGATGGTGGGCTGTGCCCCCTGCAACTAACAACGGCGACTGGACCTGGAGCTGAGCTGTGCTCTCCACAACTAAGATTGAAAGGACAACAACTTGACTTGGATGGAGCTGATGAGTCCTGGGAAAAACACACTACTGTTCCCCAATAAAAAGTCCTGGAAATACACACTGTTCCCCAATAAAGTACTGTTCCCCTTCCCCAATTAAAAAAACCCCCACAAAAAAACCTCTCACCTATAGCTCACACCCTACTGAGTGCACCGAACAAGTTGAAACTTGTCACACACTGTTAGTAAGTCACACACCACTTCCTGTATTGAAGATCCCTGGCTTTCTGTTGGATGGCACTCGGCAGCAGCATTCACCGTATTTTTTTATCACAACAGAAGGGCTCCATGTCACACATAGCTTCTGGTATGGCAATTTCTGTCAAATAAAAACATTATGGTGTGTCCTTATCCACTGGATCTGGCACCGTGCGACTTCTGGCTCTTCCCCAAAGTCAAAATGACCATGAAAGGTAAATGTTTTGAATCGATTCAGGACATCAAGGCAGCCACAACAGCGCAACTGTCAGGATATATATGTATGTGTGTATATATATACACACACACACACATACACATATGTATATACATATATGTGTATATATGTATGTACATATATATACACATATACATACACGTACATATGTGTATGTATACACATATATACATATGTATGTATATACATATGTACGTATATACATATATACACACACGTGTGTGTGTATATACACACATATATATGTATATATGTGTGTATTTATCAGGGATGCCAAGAAAATGTATACAAGTGGACACTTTGGTTAGTGTTGCTCAAGCAGTAGTTTGCCGTAATCAGAAGTGTCTGGATGCTGATGGTAACCACTTTGAGCCCGTCTTCTAATTGCAGAAATCAAACATGACTTGTATTCATCTTTTGTTATCAGTATATATTGAGTATTACAATTTTAATAGTTTTTTTCTTTCTTAAAATGTGTATACAGTTTTTTGGCACCCTCTGTATACAGACACCCAGGTTTTGACTTGAGCATGTTTTTAACCTTGCTAGTGTGAATGTGATAATTTGTTTTTAGTTTGGGAAGTTTAGTAGGCTGAAAAAATGGCGTTTAACTGGCATTTATTTGATTTAGAAATCATGCCAGTTGATATCTTACATCTGGTTATGCTTTTAGAATATCTCTGGTTAATTGTTCAGAGTATTTTTATAGTTGTTATCTTGTGGGCACTGATACAGATTTATATTTGTGACTATAATTTGCCAGGAGCTGGGTCAGTTTTTTCCATTAAGTTTTTTCATTTGATCCTTACGACAGTCATGAGTGAGAAATATTATTGATCTCATTTACAGGTGGGAAAATACTAGACTCAGAGAGGTTAAGTCATGTTGTCCAAATGGTAGAGTTGTTCTTCAAACCCAGTCTTCTGAACTATAAATCCAGCACTTTTCACTTTACTAATCACTAACCTCATTTTACCAATGTATAAACTAAGGGCAACTTTATACTATTTATGTAATGCAGATAATCATTAGAATAATATCCAACGCAATGCCTTAAGCACAGTAATGTTTAGCAAATATGTCTTGAATTGAATTGACAGAGCCATGCTTAGAATTAATTTTCCTATGCTTTAGCTAGCTGTTCATATAAACCCTGTTCCATAAAATGGTTAGAGCATAAAATATTATAAACTTAAAATATTTGTCTTTAAACATCATTTTAACAATAACCTAAAGGGAAAACTTTTTTTCTAAGGACGTTCTCATTCTGCCCATCTTCCTAACAAGACTATGGCTGATAACAGCAGTGATGAGTATGAAGAAGAAAATAACAAGGTGCAGTATAACCCATAGCTTCTTGTGGAATTTCTGCTTTGATTTTTTTTTTAGTGGTTAGTTTGAAATGGCACCAGTTCAGTAGTAAACATTTCTTGAA
Source organism: Rhinolophus ferrumequinum (assembly GCF_004115265.2). Taxonomy (NCBI): domain Eukaryota; kingdom Metazoa; phylum Chordata; class Mammalia; order Chiroptera; family Rhinolophidae; genus Rhinolophus; species Rhinolophus ferrumequinum. The sequence continues at coordinate 87,902,854 of NC_046294.1, read as the reverse complement.
TACTCACCTCTAGTAGTTGGGTACCTTTGAGCTCATGGAGGAAAATCAAGAAGAAAGAGCCTTACGATTTTGACGTCAGGAATAAAGCCTACTGTTACAGCTGACTGTTTGGTGAGGAATTTCGTATAATGTAGGCAAGTGTTTTGCAAACTTTACTGATCATAAGAATAAACTGGGAGTACTTAATATTTAAAAATGCAGATTCCCTGTCCCTACCCAGAACTACTGAATCAGAGTCTTGAAGGTAAAAGCCTGGGAATTTATATTTTTAGCAAGCACTCCAAGTAATTCTCATAATAAAGCAAGTTTGGAATTTTGTTTTAGGCACTTGTTCATTATCAACATTTGTTATACTGCCAATATTATCTGCAAGAGACTTTAATTTTGAAGTCTTACGATCCAGATGTCACTTTATTGTCACTTTATGAACCTAGAGAATCACCCTGTTTATGAAAGACAGACAGAAAAATACCTACAACTCTGGCCAGATGGGGCCTTAACGTTGCAGTGTGCGTGCTTAACGGCCGGTGTACGCAGCCTTAGCACGTGGCCCAGTGGTTTCATTCTACTTGTCCTTTACTAACAGGAGCTTTGAAAACTCAGATGAAGAAGAATATTTGAAGTAATGCAGAAAGCTGTAGTGATATAGACTGATTTCATAAAAAACCTAAAAGGTAATGTTTTAAGGTAGACCCACTGTGTAACTACTGTGTGGTTTTAATATCTTACCCACAAAATAATTTTTTAGGCATTTGTCTGTAGTATATAAAGTCCTCTCCCTTTAGATCAGGTATTTGCAAAGTAGAACTTTGAAGAAGCAAACAAAAGAAAAGTGAACAATTTTCCTGAACTGACCTAAATTTGTATATTCACCCTACATTTTTCTGGTCTTCATCATGATGTGGTCAATATTCAAGGCTCATTTGTTTCCAAATTAGTGTGCACCCAGAATCAGCAGAAAGGATCTGCTTTTGAATAATCTTTAAATTGGCAATCAATATTCTTAAAAAGCTCCTTTTGTCAAACTGCTTCCCATGTGAACAAGGATAATTTTGGCAGGCTTTAAATTAAGAAAGAACGCTATGGAGGATTCTAATTTTTTTTAAGTGTGTTTTTCCAGGACTCGTCAGCTCCAAGTCAAGTGGTTGTTTCAATCTAGTTGTGGAGGGCGCAGCTCACAGTGGCCCATGCCGGGATCCAACCAGCAACTTTGTTGTTCAAAGCACTGTGCTCTAACCAACTGAGCTAACCTGCCACCCCTAGAGGATTCTTATCAATTGTATACCGATAAAGCTTAGTCACTGAATAAATTCTGCAACTGTGTATCATCTGTCGCACATAATTACAGATTGAAATATACTTTTATCTATGTATAATAAATCTGTGTTGGGGCCTGCCCGGTGGCTCAGGTGGTTGGAGCTCTGTGCTCCTAACACCGAAGGCTGCCGGTTCGATTCCCACATGGGCCAGTGGGCTCTCAATCACAAGGTTGCCATTTCGATTCCTCGACTCCCGCAAGGGATGGTGGGCTGCGCCCCCTGCAACTAAGATTGAACATGACATCTTGAGCTGAGCTGCCGCTGAGCTCCCGGATGGCTCAGTTGGTTGGAGCACGTCCTCTCAATCACAAGGTTGCCGGGTTCGACTCCCGCAAGGGATGATGGGCTGCGCCCCTTGCAACTAGCAACGGCAACTGGACCTGGAGCTGAGCTGCGCCCTCCACAACTAAGACTGAAAGGACATGACTTGGAAAAAACAGTCCTGGAAGTACACACTGTTCCCCAATAAAGTCCTATTCCCCTTCCCCAGTAAAATCTTAAAAAAAAAAAAAAAATGTGTTTTAACTAAAAATAAATAAATCTGTGTTATGCTTAGAGGAAAGTGTGACCAGTAGCAGTTTTTGATGTCTTATATTGTGTCACAATTTTATGTACCAATAGCTGCTTTACTATAAAAGAAACGTTGAATAATTTTAGAACTAGAATCAAATATCTGTTACCATCAGTATAAGCTATATAGCAAATGGAAACCAAGCTTTCAAAACCTACTTTTAAAGGGGGCCAATTGGTCATCCTTCAGGTCCTAAGTGAGTGCATGCTACAGGTTCCAAGCCACAGAGGCAAAGACATGGACCCCGTCCCAACTGCCTCTGCAAGCCCCAAGCATCACCAGACCCCTTCTCATGGACTTGAGAGGGTGGGATGGTACATAGAAAACCAGAAACTCAGAAAGGTAGGTTTTAATGCCGTTAGAAGAAGAGTCTTTTATCTTAAGATATAATGTATAGTCATTGCATTTAACTTCTGGGGGAAGGGAAGGGAAATTTGGATCCGTCAGATACCCATCAAAGAGAATGGAAATAGAAAAGCTCTGGAACTGCTGGTCAGAATTCAGGCGCAGTGTTGATTATGAACTTTCTTCTTTTGATAGTTACAAGTAGCTTACTCTGGATAGTCTGCAAATTAAATACTAGATTTTCTCCCTGTGATCTTTGTGTTAAGATCTCCTCAAGTTTGTCTTCCCCACTTCATCTTCCCGTATTCCCTCCCAAAATAATTATTTAGAGTTGCCTTTCTCCAAAATTCTTTCAATTTTAGAATTGAAACTGACTGGATAATTTATACAGAGGTCTCAGGATCGCCTAAGTAATAGGTAAAATAGATATAATTTGGATAAAATTTATATCCAGACCTCAAGTACAGAAATAGAATGTTAGAGAAAGTGGGGACCCAGTTTGTAGCTAAGCAGGAGCAGAAAAAGGTTTTTGAGGCCCTTCTGGGGAGTGCTGCCTTTTCTTTCTGGTGATGTGATGCCAGGTGGAAGGGTATTGGTTGCGGCAATAGGCGAGAACTGGGCATAGGTACACTAAATTTCTCTTTATATGGGCCTTTCTGTGCCTACTCCTCAGGGGAAGAAGGCCTCACAGCTGACATCTCAACGGGGCTTCAGTGAAAATGATGATGATGACGATGACGATGATGACGACGACGACTCATCTGAAACTGATTCTGATGAAGAGGATGATGAAGTGCACGGAGCCCCTCTGGAAGGGTGAGGAAAGCCCCCTGACAAGGAGGAAAATACCTTCAAAACACTGGACTGGGAGGATATCAATTAAAAGTGAAATTCCAGCCACTCTTTTGATCTCCTCTATTTAGGATTTTCAGATGTCTCAGAAACCCAACATAATGAGTTTTCATTCTTTTCTGGCTCCATGGCCTCACTGAGTCCTTGATGTCACTTGCACTGTCTGAAACATTTGTGGGCTCAGGGATTTCACAAGAATTTGCTGAGTAAATCTAGAAGATGGTTCCTGACTTCAGGGAGTTCACATTCTGGGAAAAAGGAAATCCATTTATATACATACATACCAAAGCATTTCTGTTTTGCAAGGAAGACATACATGCATAGGAGTATTTCTACTTTAGGGTCAGGTCCTTTTTGGACAAGCAGAGAATAGGTTCTTCAGGAGTCCCACATTGAGGCAAAATGTTCCTGAATGATGCTTAAGTAAAGAAATCTCCTTACCCCAAGCCTTGGTGTTACATTGGTCATGTCCCATCCCTATAGGTTTTAATCAAAGTGGATTCTAAGGCCCATCCATTTAAAATACAATTACTGGGGGGGATGAATTTTGGACAGGAGGCCACCATCCTCACAGAATGCTGGCATTTTGAATAAACCTGCTTTTTTCCTACCAAAACAAACAAACAAACAAACAAACAAACAAACAATTATTGGTTAAATAAATGATGGTGTAGCCAATCAATAGAATTCTATGTAGCCCTTGGAAAATATGAGGCAGCACTCTATGCACTGGTAAAGAACAATCTCGAGGAGATACTGTTGAATTTTTAAAAGGTATAGAAGTTTTATGTTTTGCTACCATGTGTACAAAACAAATATTTCATAGACTATCTCCAGGATACACTAGAAAATAATAATAGTGATTACTTTTGGGAGGGGAACTTGGTGTCAAGGAGAGAGGGGTGGAAGGGAGATATAACTTTTCAATGTATACATTTTGTGTCTTTTATTTTGTATTGTGTGCATGCATCATTTATTAAATAAACTAATAGAAATAGTTACCTTTGGATTATCCACCTGTGGGTAGACATGAAGTAAATTAGGCAAATGTTTAATACCAGACTGACTTCATGCTTCCCAGCACACTGTATGATCATGTTCTGCTTCCATAAATTATAATCAGGGGAAAGGAAAACTGTGTAAGTCATTAATCTACAGAGGGTGCCAAAAAAATGTGTATACGTTTTAAGAAAGTAAAAAACTATTAAAATTGTAATACTCAATATATACCAATAACAAAAGATGAATACAAGTCATGTGTATACATTTTTTTGTCACCCCTGGTATTTAATTTTTTGTTAAGCAACTCTGCCTAGAACAACCTTATTAATAACTTTCCAAGTCACTTATATACTTTGCCAATGTTCATTACAGTTTACGTAATTATAGTTAATATGTGTTCTATTTTTTTACTGTATACATTTCATGTATCAATACAAGTATTTTTAAATAACTATGTACTATTCAACTTGACATACCTAAAACTAACCATTACTCAAATTTGGATATTTTATTTGTTTCTAATTTTTTTACTTTTATAAATAACACTGTGAAAAACATCTTGGAAAACATTCCTTTTTTTCTTGGCAAACTGTTTTCATGCCAGAAATTAAAATCTCATTCCATCTTTTCTCTTCATCCCTTTCATTGAAAAAAATGGCAAACAATTTTGGCTACATTCTAAAATTTTTAAAAATTAATATTTTGGATTTTCTGCAGCTGTGCTGTACTTTACTGCCAGAGATAACTGAGAGCTAATCATAATAAATTTCAAAGTTACCTTGCAGACCACCCAGGAAAGGCAGATGTGAGTGGAGCAGAAACTAGGTTCAGAGTCATGTGCCCTGTGGTCAGAGTACCACACAGGCTGAACCAGGCCTCAGCAACATCCACTCTTCTCTGGCCTCCTTGAGTCCTATTTTTCTTTCCCCAGGGCGTATGATCCTGCAGATTATGAGCATTTGCCAGTTTCATCTGAGGTGAAAGACCTCTTCCAATATATCAGTAGGTGAGTTTTAGGACTTCCCACCATAACCCTCCAGGCCGTACCTTGCCCTTTCCTACCTCTAGTCTGAAACAGAGCCATTCTCCTTTGAATTGTTTTAGCCTTAATGTAAGTTTTTCTGTCTCCACTTTCCCTTGGCAATATCTCCTAGGTATACACCTCAGTTGATTGAGCTGGACCACAAACTGAAACCTTTCATTCCTGATTTTATCCCAGCTGTCGGGGATATTGATGCATTCTTAAAGGTACAGTCGGAGCATCCTAAAAATGACTCCTTAGGTGTTTCTTCTGACCCCTCTATTACTCTAGCAGTTCCGCTAATTACCTTGACTAGCATTGGATACCTGGATATATAATCTTCATTTCGTTAGAATTCTTAACCTTGCTCTCTATACTCCATATTATATTCATTGCTATTAGGTAATGTTTGATTATCTCATTATATGTTAAAAATTTGTCATATTTGCCTCCTAGTTATCCATGACTTCAGCTTTATATTTAAGATCCTATAGATCATGTATGTTTTTCAAGATGATTTTAGTACACCATGATATACAGGCATGCTAGTTACTAGTAAGTAATAATGATGAACCAGAAGAGTTCTTCCTCTTCAGTTTATTGGAAACAAAATGTGTGGCCTTTTTATGTCCCTCATTTTTTCTGCATTCTTGCTTTTCTCCTAACCAGGTCCCACGTCCTGATGGAAAGCCTGACAACCTTGGTCTATTGGTATTGGATGAGCCTTCTACAAAGCAGTCAGACCCTACTGTGCTCTCACTCTGGTTAACAGAGAATTCCAAACAACACAACATCACAGTAAGATACTAGCCTCGTACAGTCCCCAGCTGGAGAGGGCCAGAGTGAAGGCCTTGCTGGTATTTGTGCAGTTGACTCACTGCCTATCAAAAGGGATGACTGTGGTTGCAGGACAGTCCTATCTTTTAAACAACAGTTTTATTGAGATATAATTAATCTACCATAAAATTCGCCCTTTTAAATTGTACAACTCAGTGATTTTTAGTTATTCACAGAGCTGTACAACCGTTACCATCTAAGAACATTTTCTTCATTCCAAAAAGAGACCATGTACCCATTAGTAGCCATTCCTCATTCTCACCAGCTCCTAGACCCTGGTAAATACTTCATTTCTTTTCTTAGGGCTGAATAATATTCCATTGTATGGACACACAACATTTTGTTTATCCATTCACCAGTTGTTTCTACTTTTCTTATGCTGCTGTGAACATATACAAGTTTTTGCATGGACATATATTGTTATTTTTCTTAGATATGTATGTGGGAGTGGGAATGCTGGGCTACATGGTTGCCGTTTAATATTTTGAGGAACTGCCAAACTATTTTCCAAAGTGGCTGAACCATTTTACAATCCGACCAGTAATGAATGAGAGTTCCAGTTCTCCACATCCTCATCAGCATTTGTTACTGTCTTTTTTTAAATTTACATTTTTATTAGTTTCAGGTATGCAAAGCAACGTAATAGACATTTAAACCCCTCGTAAAGTGACAACCCACCCCCTAAGCTACTACCCCTCTGACATCTTATATAGCTGTTACAATACCATCAACTGTCTTCCCTATGTTGCACTCCACATCCTGTGACTATATATAGCTATATATTTAGATATAGTTGACATTCAATATTATTCTACTTACATGATCTTTACAACATTGTTGATTATATTCCCCATACTGTATCAATTTGTATTTCTTAATGCCTTCATCTTTTTCACCCTGACTCCAACCCCATTCCCATCTATCATCCTGACAGATCTAGTACCTATCTGGCACCATACCTCGTTATTACAATATTATTGACTATATTCCTTATGGTATACCCTACATCCCCACGGCTACTGTGTAACAACCAATGTGAACTTCTTAATCCCTTCCCCTTTCACCCCTCCTTAACCCCCCTCCCATCTTAAAGAAGTCCCTCTAAGATTCCTTGTAATACTGGTTTGGTGG